>NC_133539.1:86818750-88155833 GCF_048773025.1 Camelus bactrianus | reverse complement strand
ACCACAGTTGAACATCAGCCTTCTGAAACTTGTGGGGCATTGATATGTTAATATCTGGCCCTAGACATATAGCAGACTTGGGGAGTTGGGAAGCAGGACATGCCTGGTTGGCTAGAAACAGCTGCCGCTTGACCTGGCTCAGAGTGTTCAATCTCCAAGGCAACGAGAAGCTCCTTCCCAATCTGGGCTGTGTCATGCATCTATGACATAAATTTATGGCTTTTGTAGAACCCGCCTCTTCTCCCAGGTCTTCAGGAATCTTGATCTATAGGCCATATCCTCGCTCCTAGCTATCCAAGCACTAGGCACCTCCCAATCTCTTTCTAGAAACCTTGAGTTTACTTTTTTAAGTACCTTACGATTAATTAGCTTAAGATCAAATAACTCAGTAGTTTTTCTTCAGTTGTGCCAGTGAGACTCAAGGCAGCCAAAAACTCCTCAAAGGGATAAATAATAAGAAACTCAGAACTTGGACACAAGCTTGGCTGATCTTTTAAAGGAAAGGTTAAAAAAAATTCTCATTCTTTTTCTCCTATACTAACAAGACCAAGATAGAAATTATTAATTCATACCCTGCCACAGAATTTTTTTTGACTTGAAAATGATTTTTTTTTAATTCTTGTTTTTTTATTGAAGTACTAGCTACTTATAATGTTAGTTTCAGGTTTTATAGCAAAGCGATTCAGTTATACATACACACAGGTATATTTTCATTTTCTTTTCTGTTACAGCTCATTGTATGAAATTGAATATAGTTCCCTTTGCTATACAATAGAATCCTTGTTGTTTATTTTATATATAGTAAGGTGTGTCTGTTAATCCCAAACTCCTAATCTATCCCTCCCTCCCTTTTCTCTCCCCAGTAACCACAGTTTGTTTTCTACGTCTGTGAGTCTATTTCTGGTTTGTAAATAAAATTTGTATTTTTTTAGATTTAACATATAAGCAACATCATATGATACTTACCTTTCTTTGTCTGACTTCACTTAATATGATAACCTCTAGGTCTATCCATGTTGCTGCAAATCCTGCCACAGTAGTTTTGACTTACAGTTGTGGATGATAAAAGATCACACTTTTCAAGCACTTACCCTGTGTGGGAATGTTTTTAGCACTTTATATTCACTAACTTTACATATATTTATGTTACATGTGTTAATTCATTTAATCTCTACAAGCATCCAGTGAAGTAGATAACTGTTTTTAACATTTTATGAATAGAAAAAATTGATGAGGGAGAGGTTGACCTACTTAGCCAAGTCCCATGCTGGTAAATGGTAGAGGTGGGATCTGAACCTTGGCAGTCTGGTACCAGTGTTATGTTATAGCCATATTAGATTGTCTTCACAAAGATGTCCAGCAAAGTGTGATGGAACTTTAAAAGGCCAAGTACTACTCTTTGTTCCTTATTTTCTCTGTTTGCCAGTGGAATAATCTTTCTTCATTTGAATTTGACTTTTCAAGGAATGAATATTTATTGAATACTTTCTGTTAGCCTGGTAACCATGGAGTTTTACCAGTACCATTTGTTTTGACCCTTCTAGTCCTATTTCGTGGGTGGTTTTACTTCTGATGTACAGATAATAAGCTGAGATATAGACTCATTATTATCTGCCAGCCAGTCCTAAAACCCTCAAGTTCGCTCTTCTCTCATTGTGAAAGAGAGCCTTCCGTTCTCTGAGATGCACAGCACCGAGTGCTGGTAGCATTTTGCTGTTTTCCTTGCATTATTATGCTTTCGTAGATTTTACTATCCTCATCCTCAAATCAAGATTTTGAAAATTACTAAAACCACCTGTGGAAAATAATTGAAATGTTTAAATAACACCATTTTAAATTTAAAAAATTATTTTTAGTTTTGATAGCTGAGGTATTGAAATAGAAGGGAAAAAAGTAAAAACTTTTTTTTAGTATTCTTTTAGTGTTGTTGATTAAAAGTCTATACCATATTTAATCTATTAAAATTTATGTTTTTAGTGAGAAACTCATTCCATATTTCTATAATGGTACTAATGACTGGTCATACCTGTCTATTCAACTGTTGTCGGTTAGGCTGTCACCCAGGCTTGGGGGGAACATAAGGTGATGTGAATTACCTTAAAGGTGACTACCTCATAAGGAGGCCCTTAGGCTTAGTTTCTTTCCAAGGTGAATGTTTTCATGAGTATTCACTCATCCATTTTTCCATTTAATCTTACAGAGCTGATGCAAAATTAGAAACAGCATATGAAAAATTCCCAGTATATGTCGACCAGTAGTTTCAGTGATTCTTGTGTTTCTATTATGCCTCTAAATCTTCTTTTCTAATCTCCTTTGCTGAATTCTCCTCTACCCAAAATCTGAGTGTTGGGTTTTCCCAGGTTTATCCTTAGCCCTCTTTTCTTTCATCCTCTTTCGTCTCCCTGGGTCATCTCATCTATTTACATAAGCTCAGTTTCTGCATATTTAAAGATCATTTCCAACTTCCTATCTCTAGTTTATTTCCCCTCCCAATTTAGTATTTTGTTAATCATCTACATGGCATCTGCACTTGGATGCTTGGATGACTTTTTAGTACTGCAAATTCGACCTCCTAAAAACTGAACTGATGACCTTCTCTCTGTATTTTCTTCCTTAGTATGTTTTAGAACCATCTATCCAACTGCTAATGTCAGAAGCCTGAAATCCATTCTAGACCCCTCTCTTGTTCCACACATCCATGGAAGCACCAAATTTAGTGACTTCCAATTTCTATTTTTTTTTTTTTAATTTAGCTCAATTTCTGTCCATCTCTGCTGACAATTTCTAGTTGGAGTCAATGTCACCTCTCTCTGGCACTCTGTAATTGTCCCCTAAATGCTTCCCATGAGACCACACTCCTACCTCTTTCCAATTCATTATTCATAAAACAATCAAAATGATCTTTTCAAAACACAAACCTAATGTTGTTACTCTTTTGCTTAAAACTGTGCAGTGTCTTTCAGTTACTCTTATGCTAAAGCCCCAAATCCTGTCAGTGACCCACAAGACCCTGAATAATATGATCCCTTAGCAATAATGTCATTTTCTTTTATTTCTTATGAATTGGTGATAGTGCCTTTTTTTCTTATCATTGTTTAAAAAAGCCCACTGCTTTTCCTACTTCAGGAAGTAGAAAATATCAAGAAATGAATATATGTATGTGTTTGCATGACTGGGACATTGTGCTGTACACCAGAAATTGACACATTGTAATTGACTATACTTCAATAAAAAGTACAATAAATAAGTCATGAGGATATAATATACAGCATAGAGAATATAGTCAAATATATTGTAATAACTTTTCATGGTGACAGATGGTAACTGGACTTATTGTGGTGATCATTTTGTATGTATAAAAATATCAAATCACTATGTTGTACACCTTAAATTATATAATATTGTAAGCCAACTATATTTCAGTTAAAAAAAGAAAAAAAAGCAATGCTGTATAGGTGACTCAAGAAACTAGTGATCATTCTAAACATAAATTTTTTAAGTAAAAAAGCAAATGCCATGCATTTAATTTGTATGTTTACTTGTTTTATTTACAGAGATGACAAATTGGGTTATGACTAAATTGAATACAGTGTGACCTTTACTTTATTCCCATAATGAATATAAGTTCCACTAATGTATATAATTCTGTGAAATGTATCCAGGGCTGCCTTGTATTATGAAAATTGAGTGCTCCTTCTACCTTATCCTCATACCCTTTGATTTGTGATCACCAGTGAGGTTTTCCACTTTCTAGAACTCCTTGTCAGCACAATCTTTCTTCAGACTGTGGTTCAGTGTGATCTCCATGCTTTCTTCCTCCTTGAGCTTTTCTTCCTTGCCTAGATGTGATATCAAAGCTCCAGATGAACATTGCCTTGCAGTGCCAGCTCAAGGACTGGAGGCTTAAGTGAGGGAGGAGCATATAGGGAAGAAGTTTGGTGACAAAAACCATAAATGATTTCCCTTCTCAGAAATAAAATGTTTCCATCAGTCTATTGATGGCTGCCTCCTCATCTGTATGCGTGGCTTTAGTGAGAGAAGTTGCTTGAAGGTAAGACAGATATGGTCTTATATCTAAGGCTGTTGACAAATTCTCATCAGTGAAGGCTGATGAATTAAACATTCAAAGGACAAGTGACCACCACTCTCTGGTTTTGCTTATTTCAGGGTTTAGTCTTAATGAGAAATTAATCAGCCTGGGAAAAGTTGGGAGTTGCACGATGTAGTGAGTTAAAGGGTCTGTTTCCTCATCTCTATTACAAGAATACTGCTACTTCATGGAACTGTAGTAACTGTAAGATGGAATGAAAACTATCAAGTGTTTGGCACATGGTGTACTCTCAATAGACGAGTTCTCGTCCCCTTCCCTCCCAACTTTACTAGCTAGAAATGTCCTTTCAGAAGCTCTTCTTTGCTGAAACCTTGGAGAGAGCTGTATTTTGTTTTATTGGGAACCTTATTTTCTTTAGCGGCTCAATAATAGTTGATTGAGATTTTCCTTGCCCTGTCAAATCTGTTCCAGAGAAATTGTCTTTCTTTAAGAAAGACCTGTCTTGGCATTGCGAGGTGTCCATCATGTGTGCCTGTGGTGAGTATGGGGATAAAAAAGCACCACATATCACGTAGTGAAGCTGCCTAAAATCCTTATTAGACATCTCTCTCCAAGTCATGCTTTCCTTATTTTATATACTGTCTACTGAACATGATTTTACTATTCCATTGCCTTAATTTTTTTTCATTGAAGTATAGTCGGTTTACAATATTACGTTAATTTCTGGTGTACATCATAGTGATTCACTTATACATACATATATATGTATTCCTTTTCATATTCTTTTTCATTATAGGCTACACAGCCTATAATGAAAAAGAATATGAAAAGGAATATATATATGTATATATAAGTGCACTTAACATTGATCTTCTGATACTGATGAGAACAACTTTTGTTTTTAATTGAAGTATAGCTAATTTGCGATGTTGTGTTAGTCTCTGGTGTACAGCAAATTGATTCAGTTATTCATATATATATATATATATATATATACTTTTTCATTATAGGTTATTACAAGTGCCCTGAGCATAGTTCCCTGTGCTATACAGTAGGACCTTGTTGTTTATCTGTTTTGTATATAGTAGTTAGTATCTGCAAATCTCAAACTCCCAATTTATCCCTCCACCTGCTCCCTATCTCCCCTGGTAACCATAAGTTTGTTTCCTATGTCTGTGAGTCTATTTCTGTTTTGTAAATGAGTTCATTTGTGTCATTTTTTAGCACATATTAGTCACATCATATGATATCCATTGCCTTTATTAGCATCGCCTCTCTATTCTAGGAGAATTTTGATAAGGAAAACTTCCAGAAAAAAAAATCTGTTCTTCAATGAGAAGAATCAACAGTTTAAGCCATTAAAAATGCCCCAGAGCCTTGGCTTCAAAATCCTACCCCTGCTGTTTGCAGCAATTCTAAACTGTAATATTACAATCCTTACATAATCAATCCTAATCAATTCCACTGCATCAAAGGACCCAGGTAAACCAAACTTCAAATTCTCAATAGATTCTGACTTTGCCTTTTTCCCTCTAAGGAACTAAGAAATCTTTGTCAGTCTTTACTGCAGTGAGCAAAAAAACTTAGAATTGTCTTATGTACAGAGCTTGTGTTGATGATATTTGGGGAGCCAGGATTCCACAGCAATTTAAACATAGCTGATGCTCCACAAATTTAGTTAGAAGAACAAGCAAACCAATAACTCAGTATTTGCTAAAAGATAAACCTTTACAAATTCTGGTAATTACTAAATATCAGTGTATTTGGTCTCTGGAAGTTGGAAACTAGAGCCACAGACACCATGGGTTAAGCTGACACAAACCTATTTAATGTTACGTGTTTAAATGCTAAATAACAGTGAGTGTTAAGTGACAGAACAGCTCATATGTAGTTTTGTGATTGGAGTGCACTTTGATACTTGTTTCATGAAAGCCTTTGTGAGTTACAAGCAGAGGTTAACAGTAATCGCATTTTTCCCCTCTGGTTTTAATAAATGCCTTCAGGGCATTTCATTCTGTTAAATCAAGTAGTAGACAAAAATGTAATGCACTGCTAACCTCTAAAGTGTGTGAAAAACTTAGTTCATAAAATATGTATGAAGAACACAGTGTTGCAATGATAATACTTCCTCTCTGGGTTATTCTGCCCAAGAATTGGTGCATTAGCTATAGTTCTTGATTTCTTTTGATTGGAGTTGCCTGTACTTCATGTTGTATGATATTATTCACTTGATTTTCTATTAGCATACACAGATATACAATAGTTATTTTTTTTTTGGGTGGGGTGCAGTTGCCACAGCTTTCAATGGGCTGTTTTAGGAACTCTTACACATAGCATTCTTCTTTAGGGAAGACATATTTAAAGGAAGAATTAGTGTATATTGAAACATCAAATTTGTATGTATATCAATAAAACTAAGAATTTTTTTCAATTTTTTATTGTGGTAAAATAGATATAAAATTTATTCAGTCCTAGAAAGGGACAGAATTCTGATATAAGTACAACATACAGGAATCTTGAGGGCATTATGCTGACTGAAATAAGCTAATTACAAAAAGACAAATATTGTATGATTCCACTTATATGAGGTCCTTGGAGTAGTCAAAATCAGAGAGACAGAAAAATATATCATTTTTCTGACCTATTGCCATCATGGTAAATACAGATTCATATGAGGTAGTTCTTATATACACTCTGTTAAGCACCCCCAGTGCCTTTTAAGTGAATTAGTACTATACATTCATCACAATGTATCCTTCCTTTTTTGGTGAAAAAATATAAAGCCACGGCTGTAGCTGCTTCTCTCCTCAGTCGTTATATTATCACCATGTCAGAAAGATGCACTGTCTGGTGCTATCTTTGGAATTGTAACTATGCTAATCCCATATTAAAACATAGCAAAACTTAATTGATGGGGATGTCACTAATTTAAAATACATAGAAATAATATAGGAACATGGATGATATTTTGATAAATTCTTCCTTCATTCATAGTAGGCATGTATAACTGAAGGATTTTTTTTAAAAGTAAGTAAACAGCAATTTATTTCCCCTGAAACTTTAAAAGCAGGATTAACTTCTGGATCAGAAAAAATTATGCCTGGCCATTAGTGAAGAATGAATGTTACCAAAGAGGGGTGTGGCCTTTGCCCCCAGCTCCTGAGAAGTGATCTCTTGTTCTTAGAATGTCCTGCCTAATAAGAGTGGCTCTATGTACTTGGGATCCTGGGTCCATGCTGGATAGTCAAACAATGTGATTTATGGTGAGGGCTTTGGGCCATGCAGTGTCAGTTCCACCAGGAGTCTAAAGGTCAGCTGCACGGGCAGTCCATCATGTCCATGTGCTGAAGCTCTAATAAAAATTTGCACACCTGAGCTCAGGTTTTCTGAGCTGGCAATACTCCATGCATTTCGTCACATATCATCACTGGGAGAAATTAGCATTGCCCACAGTTGCACTGGAAGAAGAAACATCAGGAAGCTCTGTATAGGGCTTTCCTCGACTCTGCCCCATGTGTCTCTTCTCTTGACTGGTTTTAATCTGTATCCTTTCCCTGTTATAAAGTATAACTATGAGCATAGCAGCTTTTTGTTATTTGTTTGAATCCTTCTAACAAATTATTAAACCCGAGGGTGGTCTGAGGGACCCCAAAGTTGTCATTGGTGTCAGAAGTGAGGGTGGTCTTGGGGCTGCCCCCTCACTATGTGCTGGCAATTTATTAGAACAGGCCTTCCAGGGACCTAGACGAAAGGGCCTTTCCTCCCCCCAGTATTTATCATAACCATCTTGCTATACAATAATAGTTCCTAATCTCAATCTTTTCCTAAATAAGGATGGCCTGTCATTCAGTCCAAATTACTGAAGTTTCTCAATATTATGGGATTTCATATTATAAGTATACAATGGTTTATATAGTAGTGAATGTGAGATTTTTCTACCACTAAGTGCCAATTAATGTAGTGTTTTGAGATGTATGATGTTCAACTTTAACTGAAAATTTCCAAAACTTTGCATGACAGTTCACTTGAAGACTGTCAGAGTCAAAGTGACATAGGGTTCTCACCTCATATTGATGGTGCCATGGTGTATTTTGTGGGATTTGGCTAATATTTTTACTGTATAGAAGAAAGAAATATCAAAATATCATTTCAATTTCTTGTAACGTGTCTGTTCCTCCCTCTTGATTACTGATCAGAATTGTTGTTAAATTGAGGCTTAAAGGACAGAATATTCTGGTGGATGGGCCTGATGTATGCCATCATGGCTTTGCAGTAACTGCTAATTTCTTCAACTTTCTTGCTATTAGATTCTCCAAGAGCTGGCCTGTTTCTCTGTGAGTTCTCTCTGGTCTCACACACACTGTACAACCTGTCTCCATATTCATGTCCTTGCTTTTTCCATATGGCATATGTCCATCAAATTTCAAGACAGACTCATAGTTGTTTGCAATTGTGATAGAAAAGAAAGAAGTTTGCATATAAGAGCCATTGAGTCAGAGTAATTTGTTGAAGAACATACTATAGCGTAAACGTCTGGAGAATAATTTTTAGAATGCCATTAGCTATTGTTTAAAGGCCACTTCCCTGAGAATCAGGACAACCTAGGGAATGCCAATGAAGTGCAAGTCAGTCACCAGGAATCCATGGTAGGTGACAGTATTCTTATCCAGAATTACTGATTTGTAACATTTCAAAACGCAGTATTTGGGGATATTAAATAGAAGAGCTATTTTTCTAAGTGTCGCCATAGGAGCCTGGGATGAAGTGTGGGGGATTTTGCTACATTAGTAGCTTAGAAGGTTTGTTTTGAGCTCCCTCCACCACCACCACCCCTAAACACACACACACACACACACACACACACACACACACACACACACACACACATTCAAATTCTGTAGAAAGTTAGAAAGTACACAGTTGAGGAAACTGATGTGGACACATGTGCACAGGGAGTCTGCATGAACACACACACAGATTTAGTGAGAATTTGAAAGATGACAAGGATTTGTTGTAGGAAGAAAAGTACAATAAGAATTTTATTAGGGAGACAAAATTTATCAGGAGAAATTTGTGTGTGTACCGATTAGTCTTTATTGGTAAATTATATTAAATGAGTAATTAGTTATGATGTTTACTTATAATGTAAATGGAATGAAATGATATTTTGGATTATTGTGTATTTATAGTATTATTAATTGGTGGAGAAAAAGCACTGTATTCTTTGACAGAACTGTGAATGAGAATTTTGAAAATGGTCTTGATCAGCTCAATTTTACACAATGTAAATAATGCACATAGATAGTGCACTAAATAAGATCTGGAAATGCTAACATTTACTTACTTGTGCAGAAGTTACTTTCAGTGAGATTTATAATGGAGGCTGAATTTACCAAGTAAATTAAATCACAAGAGCATTGAAGATGGTTTTCCAAGCAAATAGGAAACCACTCTTTTTCAATAGAGGAATGAGAATATCAAGAATTATGAGTTGAGGAATGTTGTTCTTTCTTTTCTGTGGCTGAGGTCAGGCTGACAATTTTTTTTTTATTATAAATGGTCAGTGCTCACAATCACAGTTATCAGCATACCTTATCACAGATGACTGTAATTCAGATTGAGTTATTCCATTTCCATGGGGAGGCAGGAGAAGAGAAAAAGATCAAGCTACACGAATTACACAGCCTGACATAGCACACAGGAATGGAAGAAATGCTCCAATTACATTTTTTTAGTGTGCCTTTTTTACATGGTTTTTAAAAGTTTAAATCATCATGAATGAGAGTTAATAATTAAGCTGCTATTATTTTTTTTTCTTAATTTGCTACTTACCCTGTAAGCTGGTTCTGGCACTAACTACTTGGAGTTGGTGCAGACCTCACACGTTGAGGTCACTGTCCTCCACTAAACTCACATCACATCAGACACCAGCAGCAAACTCCAGGATTCTTAGGTTACAAATTTAGGGGTTCCCACTAGCCCCCTGGTTGTGATAGTTTGCTAGAATGACTCGTAGAACTCAGGAAAGGGCTATACTTAAAATTACCTTTTTTTTAAAAAAAGGATAAAATCAGGACAGCCAAATGAAGAGATAGAGTGAGATCTCAGAGAATCCCAAATGTGAAACTTCTATGCAAAGCCAGGAACTCAGGATGAAGCCCAGACAAATTATTATACAACATTACCTAACATTTTTTCTGGATGTATATTTTTTAAAGAAATGATCCTTTTTATTAAAGGAAACTTCCCAGGCACCCATATGCTGTGTGTCTTCTCCTTTAAACTTTCTTCTAAGTAATAAATGACATACAAACAATAACAAAAACAATCAAAAGTAGAAAATTTTTTCTCAAATAGTTCTGTCTGATTTCCCCTCCAAACCTGGATTGTGTTTTTCTCCTTCCTATTTTTTGGTTACTTTGCATCCAATAGGAACTTGTTTTTGGTGAGCGAGCTGAGGTTCTGAGCCTGTGTGCTGCAGGCTGGGTTTGGATTGCTCTGCTTGGCCTCATGGGATGTTGTGGTGAGGGTAAGAATGGGTATGGGAGGAGTCAAGGCACAGGCAGCTGAAACATCTGTTGGCTGGTAGTGATCTCTTGTTTAAATTATTGGCTATATGTTGATGTTTTAAGGAATTTAGAATAGTGATTGATTGTTGGGGCAAGGAAATAACTAGCGGGAACTTTTTTATTGTCATGATTTTTCTGAAAATATTTTAAAAAGAGAATTACATCTGTGGTCTGTGGAAGGGAACTTTTACAAAGTGTATCTGATACTAAGCATTATTACTCAATGTCTAATAGTAACCTTCTACTTATTACATCAAACCTGTATCAATTGAAAACCTGTATCAATGTTTTGCCATCTTTGTTTTCTGATTTACATGAAAATACCTTCAACCTAAATGCACCTTGGAGCACACACAAAATAAACAACACATTATTTATAAATCACCTTCTATGAACACACATTGTGCCAAGTACTGTGGAGATAAAAAGAGATAAACAGATAGTAAAGAGAAGAATGTTGGTATATAATGAGAGAAGAAAACTAATACAATGTGTAGGAAAGAACAAAATACAGAGGGAAAAAAATTGAGTGCAGGCTATTTGTGAAACTAGTGATCTCAGGATTTCAAATAAGAGCACTGAAGTTTTGGTGTATAATATTTACCAATTCTATCCTATTAGTAGGTTCAGTGACAGCAAATTTGCCTGGGCCAGGAGTCCACAGAGCCTTCTGGAGGAAGAGAGAATGATATACTTGATAGCAGAGTGCTTGACCATAAATAGCTGGCCTTGTGTCAGTTTCTGTACATATGTGGTAGTCTACACTTACATATTGTATTTAATTTTATTTTCATAAGACATTGGATAACATGCTGAGTTTCAATTGGAGTATGCAGAAAATGCATATACAGGTAAGAAATATATCCTATTTTAAAAAGTAATCTTTCTTCTTAAGAAAGAGTAGACTATTTTAAAAAACTAAGTAAACACATTTTTCTTTTACAAAAAAAAACTATTTCAACGTTTCTTTCAAGGAAAGTATGGTCTATGAGATTTTTTGCTCCAGAATGGTATTATCTCACTTATTGCTCTAATAGCAACCTTGAGTGAAAGTATAATTTCTAGTGGAATATTCAAATAAAAAGCTCAACTGAAGGGTAATGGTAATTTGATTTTTATTGAAAAGTAGTTAACATTGATATTTTATGGTAAATGGGTAATTGGGAAATTAAATGAACTGAGGCAGTTATGTTTGTTTTTGAACCTGAGGAAACAAGACGTATTCACTTTCTTAATATGGTCTACAATAAAATTAATGCTTCTTCAAAACTCAATTTCCCCTTTGATTTATTCCCTGACACCCTCTCAAATTGTTAAAAGAGCAGCAGTCATTGTCTTAACTAGAGATAAATAAATCTGTTGTACCACTTCCTTCAAATCACCTGTCAGAGTTCTTTATTAAAACAGAGAAGAAACACATTTGAATTAAATGAAGAATTGCCTCCTTCAACCCAATTTAAGAATCCTTTGTCAAATTAGACTCTTTTTGACCATTCTTCATTGCTGTATTTTCTTTCTTTGGTGAACTCCTGCTTTGAGGATAGTTCAGTTTTATTTGTTGTGAGAAAGATTAGGAATATAAAATTCTGGTCCCTGTTCACAGTGAGTTTATTCGTATTCCCTTGGAATGGTCCCTAACCAAGTATATCTCTGTATGTATCCCTTTAAGTTCTTATCCTTTACTTCCTAAAAGACCTTCTCCCCTACTGGTTTGTAGCTAGACCCTATTATTTTGCATATATCTTTATTTGGGATTATCTCCTTTTACCATTCTCAAATTTTTCAACTCCTCTTTACTCTTTATCAGGGCATCAGTTCCCCTAGATGCCAACAATTCCTGACTGCCAGTCTCCAAATCAGTCTTCTTCTTTGAACTCTAAAACTCAGTTGTAAATTACCTATTTGTTGGCTCCACTTCCCTCTCAGAGACACCCCACATCCAATACACATCCAGTGCTGAGTCCCCAACAATCTTGCTTGAGCAATCCGAGTTTCAGTAAATAGTACCACAGTGTCAAGCCACAGATCTTTTACCTCCTAAATATCTCTCCAGTTTTTCCATTTCTCTTTCTTTTTACAAGCACCACCCTATTCTAAACTAGAATTGATTGTCCAGTGGACTACTTTATGAATGTGTTGTGCTTGCTCAGCATTTTGCCCATTTTAACTTTTTCTGCCTCTAATTTATTCTCCGTTGTATAGTCTGTGTGATCACTTTTGTCCTCAGGTGGCTCAGACACTTCCATTTCTTCCAATGGCTCTTTCTTGATCTTTACCAAAATACTTAACATAGTCTGTCCAGAAGGCCTCTGTGGTTGGGTTGTTGCCTACCTCTCCTACCTCATTCAATGTTTGTCCCCGTTAATACTGCCATTCTGACTTTTTTTCTGTTCCTGAAATAGTCCAGTTGTACTTCCTCCTCAGAGCTGTTTCAAGATTTGTCAAGGGAATTCTTTCTGACCCCTTCTTTCCCTAGCTAAGCTACTCATCCTTCAGATCACAGCTGAAATGTTGCTTTTTCATATTCCTGAAAAGTAGGTCACCATCCCCTTCCGTATGCTCTCATGGTCCCTTGTAATCTCCCTCCAGAGCACTTACCCAGCTACCTCTTGCATACTGCCTATGTGATGTGTGTGCCTTGTTTCTGTCTCTGGTACTAGATATGAGACTCCTTGGAGCAAGGAGTGTCTGATTGACTCATTATTTTATCCATAATTATTCATGAATATTTGTTGGATGTAGGAAAAAAATCCCTTCTAACTCAGAGTTTTTATTGTTCTGTTATCAGTTTTTTTTCCCCCAGTGGTTCAGTACACACTGGACTTTTGGGCAGTTGCTTTTCTTCCTTTCCTCTTACCTTTTGATGAGATATTCATGCAGCATAATATTTAGATAGGGTTAGAGACCATATAGAGTTTTTGGTTTGTTTTAAATTGATTAGTAGTCTCATACTATGGATTTGTTGTACCATAATGTAACCATTTTAGCATTTATGCCATCTACAAAGGATCTCAAAGTCACCAAAGAGCAATATTATTATACTGACTGTATGACATCTTTACTGTTTATCAACTCAGAATTCTGTGCCCCTTTGAAAGAAATTTTATGGATAGGTATCATCATTCCATGTTTTGCAGAGAGGCCAAAACCAACATGGGTGAGGTGGCTGATAAGGATCTAGCCAATAAACAGAAGATGGAGGTCCGTGTGTATGTGTCTGTGGTTCATGCCGTGAATGATGAGGATGCCCTGAGGAGATATTGAAGAAAATGGGATAGAGGCTCTGGGTACCATCTACCACTCTAGGATAGTTCTAGGCAAAATAAGCCAAAAAAGTAGATAATAACTGCTTATACAGAGGGATCTGGAGTGGATAGAAGGGCATCCTGCTCCCAAGAATCATTAAAAAATACAGGTAAAGTAGAATCTAAAACTTCACCATTAGTGATTTATTTAGGTGGTTATAACGTTAAGAATACCTTTGGGAAGACAGTGCACACTTATCCTCTTGATGTATATTTGTCCATAATTGTCCCCATTTACAGGAAAGATTGCATAAGAAGATCTTGAAAGGATGGGGAGAAGGGGGAGGGGGAGGGAGGGAGGGAGGGAGAGAGAGCAGGAAAGACAGTTGGAAAGTCCTAGAAAGGCAGGTCGAGTGCCCTGGGAAAGTTTTGCTGAATTTGCCAAGAAAAGATTTTGCCTTAAGGCGGTTTCCTTCCTTCCTTCTCTCCACACTCTGGGTTTGTGTAGCCCCCAAACTGAGCCTAGACTGCTTACAAAAAATATAGCAGAACTCTTCTAGGGTTCAGGCTCTTACTGACCTGAACTTTAGCACAGGTTGGAGCCACAAATGTACAGAGTTACACACCCAAAGACCAAGTTAAAAAAAAATGGATGTCCATAAGCAAAAAAATAACCAAGGACATTCCTATTAAAAAAAAAACAAAAAAAGAAAAGAGGGGAAGGGAGAGAGGGGGAGGAAATACTGACTTCGGTTAAGAATCCGTTTGTGAGTGCTTTAAATAATTCCATCTTTTAGCTTAAGGTATTCCACCCCCTCATGATTGCTTCTGGGGACTAGCAAAAAGATCTAGGAGCAATTCAATCCAATTAGAAGGGAAAAGAGAAATTTTCTCTGCAATTGCTATGCAAATGTGTGTGTCAGGAAACAGAAAAGGTGACACCACGCAGCACAGTTAGTTGTTGACAACAGAATGTCTCTTTATTTCCCAAGTTCCCAAGCCTTTAAAAAGAAGCCTTCACCCAATAGAAAGGTGTCCTCGGTAGTCCTGCCAAGGTCAGTGCCAGCTTTCATCATCTCCTGCAGAAGTGCAGGCTGGGCCGGGTAAAACCTGGCCCTGGAGGCCACTCCCCTCCCCTTCACATTGTGTTCAATTGTCATATTCATGTTTTCAGTAATAGGAATTGCTGATGTGTGGCACTTTTGGAAACTCTTGGTATTGTGGGCTTATAGAACATTTCAGTGGGTAATAATGTCAGACAGTGGTAATTAATCTTGGAGGAAAAATCTCTTTCTGAATTGGAGCATCGCTTAAAGGTATGACAAGTTGGCATCTACTCATTAAAATTGATACATAGGCTTCTACCTCTTACCTATAGTTAAAAAAGTAACCATGTCAGAAAGGCCTTTGCAATTGGATTTGGAATGTTATTTAACATGTACCGTGAGTGGCCCTATCGAAACTTTTTCTCAGCTCTGTGCGTGACAAGGAGGGGTGGGGAGGGAGGAGGAGGAAGACAGGGAGGCAGACCATGGTGCTCAGAAGGTTAAAGATTGGTGTAAGACAGGGAAAAAGGGAGCAAAAGGATGGCTATGTCCCAGGTTCCAGGTGAGTCCCTGGACGCACTCCATCAAGTGAGGGTCCTTGGATTCAAGTAGGAAAGAATTCAAAAGCAAGCCACAGTTGAAAAAGGTAGATTTATTCAGAGACATGCACATTCCATAGACAGATTGCAGGCCATCTCAGAAGGCCAGAGAAGCCACGAAGCGTGGGGGTGGGTGATTAAAGCAAAAGTAGATTTATGTACTCATAGACAAGAGTGTGGGCTATCTCAAAAGGCAAGAGAAAAGGCCACGAGATGCTGGGTTGTTAGTTTTTATGGGCTTGGTTATTTCATATGCTAACAAGTGGGAGGATTATTCCAACTACTTGGGGAAGGGACTGAGATTCCCAGAAATTAGGGCACTGCCCACTTTTTAACTTTTACATTAGATTTGGAACTGTCATGGTGCCTGTAGGTGTGTCATTCACTGTGCTAGTGCATTACACTGTATATAATGACGCTCAAGGTTCACTGGCGGTCCACTCTCCTGCCATCTGGGGTCTCCAGGTCTCTTGGGAGTTGACTTTTCAGCCGTCTTGGTGCTAATTGCTGTCACTCCTTTAATGGCTGTGTCCTGCCCCTTCCTTCCAGTCTCATCACTCTAGAGCAAAACTCTCACTTTACTGAGGACACAAAGCTCAGATTGGTTAGGGGACTGATCCACAATCTTTCAGCTATTTATTAGCAGACAGGAGTCCTTGTATTTTAATTCTGGTCAGCCCCAGGGCAACTTTATCATTTCAGTCCTGATCTCCACCTTTAAAACCAGTCTCTCAGAAATAAGCAAGAAAATTCTTGGGCATCCATGAAGACAATGGAACAATGAGCACAGCAGAGGAGCTGTATTTGTCTGAGCACAAGAAATAGACTGAAGCCACCCTGGGAAAGTTCTAGGGTTGGAACTCAGAGTCAAGTAGGAGACGTAGGTAGAGACATGCAAAAAATAAAGAAAAATAGAGTGCTGTGAGGTGGAGAATATCTTTCAGGTTTTGGCTATTGAAAAATAGCTGCTAACAGTGGAGATTGAAGGTAGTCATAAATTAAAATAAAAAAAGGATACACTCTTTCAATGTATAATCTGCTTGGTGGAATTTTTATGAAGTTCTAATCATTCTGATATTTTCAGTGTCGGTGTGAAACCAAAGGTATAGTTACTTTAATATCCTTTTCTTCTCTATATAAAATGTGGTTATAAAATCACAGTGGCGGTGAGGCTGTTACTTATTTGATGGAGATTACATGCATAAGTTACTTTCCTCAGCCTTGTTCCACTCAGCCTTGCATGCACGTTTACAAAATGTATTTATGGAATACACTGTATAGCTTTTGGTTTATCAGATAGATACATTTTCTATTCTACAGATATGTTCTGAATCTGGGCACAAAAATGATTGACTCAGTCACCTCTTTCTGATTCTTAGTTATCCTGTGAAATTTTTGTGAAACTTCTGGCAACTGAAACTTCAAACCTTTGAGTTAAATAAATGTAGAAGGAAAGACAGTTTTACAGAATTCTGTAGCTGACAATTCTGTGGCAGTGGAATCAATCCTGGGATTTGAGCCGAAAATTTCCTTACAGCCAAGCCAGGATACATAAGCAGTTCAACTGAGCAGTGAGCAGAAAGGGAAAATGCTAGTGGTGGGAGTTTGTTTTTTACCAAATGCAGGTGATTTCAGTCTGTGCTTTTTAGTCAGCATCTAGGGTTTAAACACCATCCAAAAAAAAAAAAAATCAATCTGTATAGACAAAACGTCTACTTTGATGCAATTATTGCAATTATCACAGAGCTGACATTTGATGAAATTCAAATCTAGAGTAAACAAGAATAATTTGACAGAATTTTAAAAGTTGATTATATTTATAAATCTAAATCATTTCATTATTGGAGCCTTTTTAATATTAAGCCACAGCTTTTATACAGGATGGTCCACAGATGAAAGCATCAGCATTTGGAATTAATTTGAAATTATTTGCCATTCCGAAAAGAATAGAAATCTCATTTATCGTTATTAGCTTTTTACTCCTCTATACCTATGCTGAAAGGAAATAAAAAACAGCCCCTTAACACTTTTTAAAGTTTATATAAATATGTTTTATTATACAACACATCTATTTATATTTTAAAGTAGTTTTTTAATTGAGACTGTAATACATGTACAATTTAAATAATTTCAGCTCCAGTTAAGATAATACCCGAGAACAAGTTATTCAAACAAGGGGTTATCTTTGGTAGAGCAGCGATTCTCATACTCTGATATGTCTGAATCAGCTGGAATCTTATCAATAACTTGGTGTTCCAGAGTGAGTAGGTCGATGAGGGGCCTGAGCATCTGCATTTCTAACAAGCTATCAAGTGATCTGCTGAAGCTGGTGGACACACGCTTGTCATCTTAGATAATAAGAGGTTAGGAGGTTCTGGCTTTGATTCCCTGGTTCCACAGCATCAGGATCGAAATCTCTGGGGTTCTTTCGTTCTTTCGTCCTTTCCGGATGCTGTAATATGTGTGCTCCAGCCAACAGTTACGCCTTTATGACAAAAAGAGAGGAGAAGGGGAAAAGGCAATGCCATGCAGCCTATTTGTTGAAGGTTTTCTTAAATAAGTAAATTACATGTTCCCCCTAATTTCAGGGGAGCTGGGAAACCAGGGAACATAATTGTCATGACTAGTGTGCATTTGAAATCCATCCCTTTGGGAAGGACATTGCTATCCTGAACAAAATTAAGTTTCTCTGGGCAGGAAGGCCACAATGCCACATGATAAGGAAAGAAAAAGGCTCCAATAGTGTAAAAGATATGCAAGGAAGACTCTTTTCTATCCTCAGTGCTTGCTCTTTTTCTCCAGAAGTAGCCACCGACTGTTTCTTGGCATGTATCTCTAAAAATTGTTTGTGTACCTACAAATAGACGTGTGTATTACTTTAAAACTCAACAGACTTCAAGATAACATTTAACAAATAATGCAAAGCCAGATTTTTTCCCCCTTAATAAAGTTAGCTTTGCCTTTTTAAAAATAGGGCATCTGTTGATATTTTAGGGAGTCAACACAATCTTTATTCAAAGGTCCAGCTTACCCTTCTTGTATTTTGTGTTTTGACCCATATCCAGTGGATTTCTGCCTTCCACAAATGAGTGTGGTTGATTTTTGCTTTTTCTCCACACACAACTTCTGCCCCACGTGATAGCTTTTGACTTGTGCCCTGTTAACATTTTAGCAGATGGAGAAAGTTGATGAGAGAGCGAAAGGATAGAGTGACTCTTGGCCAAGTGACTTTGCTTCCTCTTAGTTGAGCAGATGGTTAAGGATGACACTTGGGGCACTTCCATGCATTCCCACTGCTGCCCCGCAGGTCACTTTCCTGCAGTTCTCAACTTGGGCAGATGCTTTATTCCAGGCAGTTGCTTGCAACATCTTTTTCTGGAATACAGTGTTCATTTCCTCTTGTGCGTACTTGCCCCTGTGGTCTCACCATCCCCCTAGGTTTCTCTGTAGGATCGCATTCAAGATCATGTCATACTGGCCCTCTTCCTTGTAGTTAACCTTCATCCTAGGAAACATCCATATAGCCCTTGCTCTTAGAAGCTTGGGAGTCAGGGCAAACTATACGTTCACTTCTGTTCTGGATTAGGTGACATTTATCAAATTTGAATTAGGGACAAATCCTCCACGACACCAACTACAAACTCTCCAAGTGTTCCCAGAAGCCTACTTTCCCCAGGTTTGCAGTGCGATGGAAAATACTCCATATTCCACATCAAAGGAGGTGGTGGGAACCTATGTGGCAGTATTCTTTCCCATAGAAATCTGGGGCAACTTCAATCTCAGAAGTCTTTGACCACTTTTCATGTCTAATCTGGCTGAGGGTGCAAGAGTCACAAAAATAGTTCTTGACTGTTTCTATTTTTTTTGTCCTTTTTTTTTTATTTTATTGAAATATAGGCAATTTACAATGTATCAATTTCTGGTGTACAACATAATGTTTCAGTCATACATGAACATACATATATTCATTTCCATATTCTTTTTCATTATAGGTTACTATAAGATAATGAATATAGTTCCCTGTGCTTTACAGTATGAACTTGTTTTTTTAATCTATTTTATATATAGTAGTTAGTGTCTGCAAATCTCGGACTCCCAATTTATCCCTTCCCACCCCCTTCCCGGTAATCATGTTTGTTCTGTGTGTGTCTGTGAGTCTGTTTCTGTTTTGTAAATAAGTTCATTTCTGTTCCCATTCTAAATGTTGCACGTGGGAATGCCTCTCATGTTTTAGCGTCTATTGTATTGGTGTCTCAATTTGTAGTCTCCTTTACATGATTCAGAGTGTTCCTCTCCTTCCGTTACTCTACATTCCTTTTCATAGATTCAGATTTCAGTTTGATATAATTTCTTTCAGTTTGAAAGGACTTCTTTTAACATTAGTTGCGCTGCAGACATGCTGGTGATGATTTCTTTTGACATTTTGTTGTCTGAAAAAGTAATTATTTCTCTTTCATTTTAGAAAAATAATTTTGACTGTGTACAGAATTCTAGGATGATAGACTTTTTTCTTCTCTACTTTATAGATACTTCTCCACTGTATTTTGGATTGCATTGTTTCAAATGCACAACATAGGATGATTCTTTGTTCCTCTGTACAAACTGTGCTTTTAAGGTTTTCTCATTGTCACTTTTTTTCCCCAGCAATTTAATTCTATTACCCTCGGATAGTTTTTCTTTGTTTCTGGTACTAGTGGTTTATTGAAACTTTTGGAGCAGTGGGTTTATAGTTTATATAAAATAAGGAAAAAAATTGGCTATTTTTTCAAATATTTGTTTCTCTTTTGTTTCTCTTCTCCTTTGAAGACGCCACTTGTGTATATACTAGACTGCCTGAAGTCATCTCACAGCTCACTGATTCTGTCCCTTTTTTTTTTTTCCAGTTTGTACTTCATTTTGCATAGTATCTATTGCTATGTCTTTAGATTAAGTAGTTTTTCTTCTGCACTGTTTAATCTGCTGCTAACCCCACTTCATATGTTTTTCCTCTCAGATACCACAGTTTTCATCACCAGAAGTTTGATTTGGATGTGTGTCTCTACTTCACATGCCAAATCTTCCTTCTACATTCTAAAACATATGTAATATAGTTCAAACAGCTATTTAATAACTGGTTAAATGTTCCTATCTACAGATTCTATCCTTTGTGCAATTTCTGGGTCAGTTTTTATCAATTTTATTTTTCTCCTTGTTACAGCTTCTTTACATGCCTAGTAATTTTTGATTGGATACCCTTAGGTATCAACTGGATACCCTTACGTACCAACCAAATTTGAATTATTTTTGCTTATTGGGTGCTGGATATTTTTGTATTCCTCTAAATATTCTTGGGCTTGGTACTGGGACACCATTACATTTCTTGATCCTTTTGTGTAAGAAGTCAGATTAGTTAGGTGGGACCAGATCTGGATTTGGTCTAGGCAAGATATTTCCCCACTAATGAGGCACCCTGTAGCCCACTCTGAGTAGTCTACCAGATATCTTTTGAATTACAAGTGTTTTTGTCACTCTGGCTGGTGGTGATACAAATTATTTCCAGCCCCATGTATAAACTTTCAGAATTATTTCTCCTAATCCATTCAAGTGGTTCTTACCCTGGCCTTAAGTAGTTCTCTCACGCTCATGGTAATCAATACTGAGGCTGGATTGGGAGCTCTGGAAATCTTTGGATTTTACTCTTTGTCCAGCTCCCTCTTTTTAAGTCCTCAGCTCTTCAAAGCCACCTTGTCCCCCCTGGGCTCCCAGCTCTGTCTCCTCAGTTAAGCAAGATAGCCAGGGCTGTCTGGTCCTCGTTCAGGTGCCATACCAGACTTTTTCAAAGAAGTAATCATAGGGCTCAGCTCGTCTCTTTCGTTACCTTAGGAATCACAGTTCTGCACTGCTTCATGTCCAGTGTCTATTCTTTTAACTATTTAGTCTAGGTTTCTAGTTTTTTTTTTAGTCAGGAAGGTAACTATGATTCTTCTTACTCCATCTTGGCCAGAGACAGAGTCCATGTCATGGATTTTCAAAATATAACAACTTAGTACATCAGCCAGGATCATCTGGCACGTGAAATCTTATTTTATGTTGGCTCTGTTGATAAGAGCCTTGTCTTTTTCTCAGGTAATGACCTTACACATTTTTATTTTTACTTCCTAGAGAAAGATAAAACACACATACACATACACCCCTAAAAAATACACAGTTGATGACACAAGTAGGTTTTCATCCTCAAAGTATGTAAGATTTAGAATTTCTTATTTCACCCTTTGGGCATAATCCCATTCTACTTTATTGGCAACACTTGGTGTTAAAAGTAAGCACTCACTTTAAATTGAAAAACTAACCATATCTACTTTGAAGGTGCAATGGAATTGACCCCATTGATAGGTTCAGCTCAACAAGTTTAAAGGCTACCTGACAAAGAAATATTCCCTCCTGACTTAAATCTCTTTCTCAGCCTGGGTTTTTGTGTGTGTAAGAATTGAGTTAATCCTCAAAACTTTAGTTCCAGAAGAAAAGTCAGTTTTGTCTTTGGTTAAAATTTATACCTAAAATTCCCTATTCATTTTCCTCTGCCTGCTGCTTTCTTTTGTTATGTGATAATATAATAATCCTTTTTAATTATTGCTTATGAATAGTCAGGTGATTTTGATCATTATTCTCATGATTCACCTGCACATGAACGTCCTTTTAACTTTAAGCTCTTTGAAGTGTTGGGGAGGAGCTGGGGTTGGACAGACAGGAAATCGCCATGAATCTTCAGAAAGTAGAGGCATGGAGAAATGACTTTGAACATACATCTCAGTGGTGCTTGTCTACCCTTGTGCCATTACACAACAACAGCTCTCGAAAACTTGAGCTCTCTGGTCTGGCCAAATGTTGTAGTTGAGATAGTTCTCTTAACTATTTGCCTGTTGGTGAAATATGTTGGTTGGAGGAAGTAAATCAATGTGATGGAAGATTTAAGACTATGCTCTGAATTTGTGTGGTCTGCTGAGGTCCTACAGAAATGTGTCCTTGACTCTTGCCATGTTTCACAAGTCGAGTGTTGTTTTGCTTGTTTCTATGTTTTTTTTAAGTGAGAAGTTCTTATTTATTTATTTATTTGTTGAGGGGGGTGGTAATTAGGCTTATTTATTTTAATGGAGGTACTGGGGATTGAACCCAGGACCTCATGCAACTCTACTACTGACCTATACCCTCCCCACCACCATAGGTGGAGTGTTGGATCGTAGTACTTGTTAGTTACATTTTCTTTTTGTTTGTTCATTCTTATTCTACTAGACTGAAAATTTCTGTGCATACACTTCTAGGGCAATGAATCATTGCCCTTGTCTTCTCAGTGCCCAGTACAGTGGTAGATTCTTGACAAATATTGATAAATAATTGTTAAATGAAATAAATGAATACATTTTACTCAATAGATTGTTTCATCAGGTTGATTTTGATGTGAAACATGTAGTCCTAAATTTCATTTCTTTATATTTTTGGTGTGTCTATGAATATATTTCAGGAAAATACTATGTTTCTATATAGGTAAACCATTTACCTTTTTTCTGTGTACTCAACTTTGTTTATAACTATATAAAATTTAGTGGCTCTTTTGCCCTAAATATTAAGTTCTTCAGAAATTAGTTTCAGTAACCTGAAGCATGACTTCTTTGTTAGGAGTCCAAATTGTTTTATTGCCCAAATCTCAATATTGCCCTGTATCTTTGCTTCATGGTTTGCCCTAGTCCTGGTAATCATTAGATTAAAAGATAATCTCAAGATACATTTTCTTAGAAGGAAACACTTTAGGTTGTCTTTTTCTTCTCCATCTATAATTGCTATCCTCCTATGGTGACCCCTTTTAATAATAAAGTTAATATGTCATGTCTATGCTATTGTCGATCTACTGGGGAATGTATTAGAAATTCTCCTTAAAAATCAGTATTAGATTTTTGCTGAGTTAGAAAAGTTTTATCCACTTCAAAGAACTCAAGTTCAGGCAACAGTCTGAGTACTATTTGGATCTATAATAGCATCTTGTGGGGCTGTTTTTCTGAAGCATCCTAGCGTCAGGACAGATAATTTGGTCCGTATTGATAAGAATCAGATTAGGTACTTGCAGCACCTGGAATTGTACTGGTGACTAATAAGGTGAAAAACAGAGCTTTCCCTATGACTTAAATAGAAACTATTGTCTACATATAAAACTATTTTTAAGCAGAAAGTCTAGAGGTTGGGGAATTTATCCAATTTAGAGAATAAAACATTTGTGGCAGGTGGTTGTGATTGCTTATCTGGCTGAGGAAGGTAATGGCATCAAAGTAAGCTTTAATTAACAAGAAGAATGAATAAATGCCCAGCCTATGCAGGTATTTCTAGGGTGGGGTAAGTTGTCAGAAACAGAATAATAAAACAGGTAGAAGGATTCAATGCAGCTATGTTCCAAACAGTGGATGCTATAGATAGCTATATATGAGAACAACAAAGGTTGAATCTTGTGTGTGTGTGTGTGTGTCTTTTTTTTTTTTTTTTCTGATTAGGAGAAGCACAGAACTCATTTTTTTTTTTTTTACATGAAAATTTTGCTAGAGAAAGAAGCATAGAAGCAGAGACCTAAACAATGAGTCAGAGTTGGCCAAGTAAATGTAGGAGGGGCCGGGTATGGGAAAGCAAGTAAAGAAAAGCTAACCCATCACGCAGTGAGACAGGTAAACTGAATTACGGGCCGAAACATCAAATTGCCATTTTTATAGTTTAAAATTTCACTATTGCCAATTTCACATAGATCACCCTAATAGGTTAGTAATTGGGTAGCAGAAATAATGAGAACACAGGGCAAGAGTTGAGACAGAAGAGATCAGAAGGCACTGAAGACACAGTCATGTCAGCCATGTGGCATGAGTTAATTTCACAGCTTTCTTTCTGAGTAACTCAAAGCCAAGTGTCAAGTAGAAACACGCTCATTAATGTAGAAAAATAACATCTAATGTGTCGTTAGAGGGAATGCTGTATTTTCCTACCTTTTTAATATTTAACTCATCTTTTCCTTATTTCACTGGGCTCACTCTGCATGAAGAAATTTGTCCAGTGAGAATGTGGTGCCAGCATTTTCATCTGCTTTGGTATGGGACGGGGGGGGCCAGATGAGAGTATGTATGTGCATCTGTGTGTGTTAGGATAGAGAGGGCAGTGTGGCCTGATGAGTGTTTTTACTTTATATACTTTCACAGCAAAGCAGAGATGATGGCTTGGTTCTCTTGATCTGTAATCTGTTGAGACTTTTTGCCCAGACCTTGGGTCATCAGGCTACGGCAAGCCCTGTCACTTACCTTGTACCAACATTATTCTATTGACATAACTCAGTAATGTTGCTTTATCTATAATTGTAGGATATATATATGCATATATTTATCTTATTACAGAAATACTTGAATCAATGTAGTGCTGTTGGATAAAAATGACTTTTATTTCTTCTGGCCCATAATCATTTCCAGAGAAGAGGTAAGATTTAAAAGTTGAGAAAAGTTGATCCTTAGTAAATGAAGGGATCTTCAGATGGCTCAGAGAATCAGCACCACAATTAAATGATAATCCTATGGGACTGAGATCCCAGACTGTGAGATATCAAGAAGAGAGATGAAAGGGTATTATCAACCAACTTTTCAATGATATTTTAATAAGCATTGTTAATCTATGCATTTAAAGTCTCCTGGAGACTTTTTTAACTTTTGTTGTTTATTAGTTTTTCATGGGTTTAAATGAGAAATAACTTCCTTTTCTTATATTACTTCCATAAAGGTTGATTTTGGGGGCAATTTTCTGTGTATATCAAACTAAATAGAGAGGCATTTAAAATGTATTATTCTTTGAAAATTTTATCCGATGGTTATGCATCACTTCAGTATGTAGCAGCATCTTGTGACACGTCAACCCTATGTGGCAAGCAGCATGAAAAATAGATTTGAAATCTGGAAGAAATAAATGCAGGAATCAATGACTTCTGGTGGCTGCAGTGAACTGTGTAGTCTTCCACGCTTGACAATTTCATGTTTTATGCAGAAGAAAAACACTTAGAGAACACATTGGGAGTCTATACTCAAAGCCACTTGCAATTACTGAAACAAAAGAAGTATAAGCATTTGAGAAATAAGATAACCTTTTATTTCTCAGGGACTTTGGGAGTTGTGGATGTCAGTATCCCAAAAGGGGGGAAATCTTTTTTTTTTCTTTAGATATTTTATAGGTTTCTATAGGTAATGAATGTATCTGTTTCCAGTAAATCCACTGAAACAAAATATGAGGAAAGAAGAATTATAGACCAGGCTGGCCCTTGGTAATTGTGGAAATAAAAGAACTTAAAATTTCCTTCCTTCTTACCTTTACTATGTCCTTGATCTGCCCTCCAGCTGTGATACCATTCTTGGCTTTTATTCAAGCATGCAGGTGACTGGTGGATTCTTCCTGAAGCACTGGCTGAAAAGGAAGGTGTTCCTTTGCTGATAGAAGCATGAAGTATGATCCCCTTAAGGGTGTTTGCTTTAGTGGATTCTTGAAGATAGGGAGGTCCTTGTAACTCCAAAGATCAAAGAAGAGCGGAACAGAGTAAAGTTCAGATTAACCTGCATTTCATTTCCAGCTCTGCCACTGTAAAACTACACATCACTGGTCAAATGTGTTTGTGTTTGTCCTCTTTGAAGCTCAGCTTCTTCATCTGTAAGGGCTGGATGGCCTTCCTTTCACAGTTACTATGAGGATTAAATGAGGTCACTTGTAAAAACTTCTGACTTTCCTTTCCAGGCTTTCTTTTCAGGTGAGATGTGTGTGGTAGTATTAACCATGGGACACAAGAGGAAACTCCACATAGTATCCATTCAAATTAGACAGTGTGGTCCAGTGGTTCCCTAATACCAGCATTATTTCAGCACAACACCTGGGAAGTAGCAGACCCTCAATAAATGCTCACACACTGAATGGTGTGTAGGTGAGCGTGTGCTAACAGCGACACCATGATGAAGCTGTAGTCACATGCTTTCTTATTTGAGCTCTCCCCCTTAGAATGTTAATATTTACCAAAGTAAGAAATGCTATTCCCTTGCTTGTGCAAAGAATCTACAAATGTGCTAGCACTCTATTAACATGAGAAGAACTGGGACACTTACTTCCTCTCTTACCAGTTCACTTTTCTATATAATCAAAAAGAAGAGTTAATGATAGATGACAATGAACATCCTAGAACATTAAAGTAAAATACAGTTAAAATGGGGATAAAAATAGGCACAATATCCAACTCTTGAGAATTGGATAGTTAGGGTTAAGAAAAGGATGATGAAAACCTGACTTTAAGATATGACTTAAAACTCTTTTCTGTCACATACTGACTGGAATGATTGGTGATGGTACAGCCATTGACAGTAGGAAATTGAGAAGATGTGACTCACTTTCAGTGCAGGAGGGTCAGACTCAGATCATCTCCAAATGAACTTGTGCTGCTGTTTCTTAATTTTGTATGTTGAAAATTCAGTTTTAGGAATAGAAATTATTTGTACCAGCATTGAATTTCAACTTACATTCTGTTAGCAGAGGCGTGATCAGTGCTTTGTTACACGGTTATATTGATGGTCTGAAATCCTTAAAGTACAGGGGAGAGCACATACCAGCCCTTTTCAGCATGTCTTAAAAAACATTAGCCTTCTAAAAAATCAGTCTGTAGTACTTCTTCAAAATACTCATTCATTCAAAGAAAATAGACATGAAGCTGGTGACTTACACGGATATAACTTTGTTCCCAACATCATCAATAATAATTGGTTAACAGGAAGATATCCTCTGACAGTTTCCATCTTGCTCTCATGTACATTTCAGCCTATACTAACCCTCAGGGAAGGAGGGCTAGTTACTGTTCTGCTTTAATCTTCACCCCACTTTCCCAGTATGATCGATCCAGGAGAATAGACTAGTCTGGGAAGATAAACATGGAAGCAAATACTAGCGTACTTTTCCATTTCCTGCATGAACAGGGTGAGCTACAAAAGTCTAGCCTGTGTATATTCTCCAGGAAGCTGAGGACAGTCCTGGAAGGGAGTGGGTATACTGCCTTCTTTTCTGGGTACCTGCTGCCTGACAGAGTTCCTATGATATCAAATTGTTTGCTGAATAAACGAATGAGTGAAAATCATTTAGTACCAACATGGCATAAACAGTTCACAGTCAGCCTTTCTGTTGTTGCTTCAGCCCCTTGGACCCTTGCAAATCAATATCTTTACCAGTCTTTGTTAGAGCTTTGCCTTCTCTTCTTCTTATTTTAAAATTGAAGTAGAGTTGATTTGCAATATTATGTTAGTTTCATGCATAAAGCAGTCATTCAGTATTTTTACAGATTATAACTCCATTACAAGTTATTATAAGATAATTATAATTATAGTTATAATTCCCTGTGCTGTACAATATATCCTTGTTACTTATCTATTTTATACATAGTAGTTTGTATCTTTTGACCTCATAGACTCCTAATTTGTCCCTTCCCCCTTGCCTGTCCCCAGTGGTAACCAATAGTTTGTTTGCTATGTCTAGGAGTCTGTTTCTGTCTTGCATATATATTCATTTGCATTATTTTTCAGATTCCACATATAAGTGATATTATGCAGTATTTCTTTGTTTCTCTTACTTCACTAAGCATATAGTATTCTCAAGGTCCATCCATGTTGCTGCAAATGGCAGAATTTCTTTTTCCTTTTATGACTGAGTAATATTTCATTCATCATATATAAATATACACCACATCTTCTTTATCCACTTGTCTATTCATGGGCACTTGGGTTGCTTCCATATTTAGGCTATTTTAAGTAATGCTGCTGTGAACATTGGGGTGCATGTATCTTTTCAAATTAGTGTTTTCATATTTTCCAGATATATACCCCGCTGTGGAATTGTTGGATCATATGGTAGTTCTGTTTAGTTTTTTAAGGAAACTCCATACTGTTTTCCATAGTGGCTGCACCAATTTATATTCTCACCAACAACATTACGAGGGTTCCCTTTTCTCCACATCCTTCCAGCATTTGTTATTTGTAGACTTTTTGATGATAGCCATTCTGACAGGTGTGAGGAAATATGTCATTGTGGTTTTCATTTGTGCTTCTCTAATAATTAGCGATGTTAAGCATCTTTCATCTGTCTGTTCATTCTCTTCATCTCCTGAGACCTAGGATCATGTGAAAGGTATGGAAGGAGGTCTAGACACGTTTGGCATATTAATGACAAATAACTTCCAGGACTTCTATTTAATTATCTAAAGAATTATATCTAAGGAAATCAGAATTTGATTTTTAATATTCCTAAGTATAATCAATCCTCATTACTAGCCAGTTCTTTATTTTCATTTTCACCTAATTGCTAAAATTTATTTGCACCCTCAAAGTCAAAACTCTTAGCACTTTCGAGGCCGTTCACAGGCATGCTTGGTGTGGTAGAAATTTTAGTTGCCCCAAGTTAACATTGCCAGCTTATGTTGATCAAGTCTATGCCCTGCCTTCTTGTTTCAGCTCTCAGACCAAAACAAGTGTCACTTTCATAGTCTGTTTAGTTTTGTGTCACATTTCACACTTTTGTGCTTTTTGTTGGTGATTTTGCTATTTAATATGACCACAAGCACAGTGCTGTCTACTGTTTCTAACTGTAAGGGGGTTGTGACAAGCCTTTTGGAAAAAAACACATGTATTAGAAAAGCTTGCTCAGGCATTAGAGTGTTGGCCATGAGTTCAATGTTAATGAATCATTAATATATATTTAATATGGTATCTTTAAGCAGAAATACATATTAAAAAGGTTAATATTCATTGGTTGATGGAAATGTGACCAGAGACTCACAGGAACCTAACCCTGTATTTTCTCTAGGAACAGTGGCTCAGTATTTGCTCATTTAGTGTTTGTGGCCACTTTATAGAATGTATCTACCTTGAATAATGACAATCAAATGTAGACAGTGCTGTTACCTCAATTTTACACAAGAGGAAACAGTCAAATCAGGAAAGGGGTGGCTGGCAAGAGATTATATCGCTGGAAGTGGTGCAGCAAGGACTTCCAAAACATTGCTTTTCTGACTAAACAGTCACCTTTGTGTGTGAGCATGTGGGAGAGGGTGTGCAGGGACATGGCATTTTTTCAAAGTATTTTTTGAAGGTGAAGGACAAGTGATACTAAATCCTATAAAAGACAATGAATAGATACCTTAGTAAGTTAGCATTATCTTTGACAAATGTGAGTCAATATTTATTGAGGCTTTTATACTGTTTTGTAAATGAACGTTAACTGCTGTTTGGCACTCAGATATTCCTTAGAAGCCAGATATCCCTTGGATATATAGATTGTTATGAAATTAAGCCCTGGAAATACTATCACTGGGACATTTTCCATGGCTTTCCCCATGAGAGTCCTTTGGAAATAAGACATGGGCTGCAAATGTACCCAAGTGTTTTTTTTTTTTTTTTTTTTTATAATTCTTTTAGTGAAGCTTGTCTCCGTGGATGCATTTTCTTTTACACACAGGAAGACAGATAAACATATCTGCCTATGGGTTGAAGAATTTTTTGAGATGAGGTTTTAAGAAGACACATTTTCCTGTCAGCTTGCATGGTAGGGTCAAACCTTTTCTTGGTGCTGTAAAACTTAGAAGGCAATTAAGCTATGAACTGCTTGACTCTACTTGGTTGCCCACAACCACTGGGTCTGCATTGTTAGACAACACGCCTCATGGCAGATGGTGTGTAAAGACTTCCTGGTTACAGTAACTTGAACTGCCCCTGTCCCTCCCTTCCATTGCATTCATTTTTATTTTAAAAAGGCAATGCTCCTTGGAGATAAAAAAAAAATAGGTACACTAGCTGCTAAAGAATGTGTTTCAATTTGATAACTATTTAAGAATCTGCACTATGGCAAGACCTATACTACCTGAAACATGTATTTACATTAGAAGTGCCTTTGCTTTTCTGGGTTGAGAGGGTTCTGGTATCCCTAGAATGCTAGAATACAAAGAGAAAGCTTTCTTGTAGAGTATTGGTATGAAGTAGAATGACTAGTAGAAATGGACTGTGTAACTAGTCCTAAATCTAGCCCTTGTGACAAACGGCTTAAGATGTATTATCCTAGACAGGTTACTTAATATTTCTAACCCTCAGTTTTCTTACCTGTAAAATGGGATAATGTTGTCTACCTTACAGAGTTATTGTGAGGAATAAATTAAGACACATAACTTACTTAGTTCAGGACCTGGTATAATTGCTCCCATATAGGTTTGTTATTGTATTGCTGATGTATTTGTAAATGCAAACAGTTTAGAGAACCAGCAGTTCAGCCCAACTTCTCCCTATTAAGGAGAACAATTAATACTTACTGGAGTTAGGAAAATGGGGAGAAAGAGCCTTTTGTGTACTTGGCATTAAGATACCACAATGGACAACATTATTTTATTTATTAAATTTATAACTGGTGCCACTCTAGATTGACTTGCTATAGTGCATGGCTTGAAAATAAAATACTTTTATTTAAAATACTTACAGCGGAATGGCAGTAGCAATTGGAAATTTCATTTCATTATCAGCTCCAAGGTGCCATTTAAGATGCTTTCTTCTATACCTTACACTTTTGCCAATTGGTGTTTTATTGGATCTTGATGGATTGGTCAGTTCTTTAGCTTAAGCCACCCAGGAGGAAATTCCTGACTCCTAGGTTCTGTAGGCAGAATACTTAATTATGTGCTGAGGCCCCAGTCATGCATAGACATCAAGAATCTCTTAGGTATACCTGCAGCAGATATTAGAAACAAGAAAATTAAGTGAGCTTTTCTATATCCATTTCCAATGTTTTCCTGAACGTTTGGAAAGTTAAGGTTATTTTACTGAAAGGGTATAAGTAATACCATGTGAAACGGTCTTTCTAAAATGATCCTGGTCATGCCATTATTATTAAAAGAGGAATAAAAAAATTAAGAACTCAAATTATGAGCTCCGATAAGCTGAATTACATGGCCCATGTCTCTGCATGACTTTCACAGTGTATTTCAAAAGTGTATCGGGATTTTTCTTTTAAAAGGCATCTTTTAGCTTATCCAGTTACATCAAAGCTCTCTTTTGTTGAATCATTTCACTTCAACACCTCTCCATCTATTACCCTTATTTCCTTCATGTCTCTGATTTTTTTCTGATTATTATTTTGCCTTATCCAAAAAGTAGCTTTACAAAAATAAAGTCAAGAACGTGTATACTCTGTTTTACAAATCTCCACTGATTGACATGAGTGTTGTGGCTGACATTTGGGCTTCCATCCCCATTTTCCTTTCTGTCTCTTGTTTGTAAAGCCAAGATAATCTTTTCCCAGCTTATCTTTAAGCTAGAGGTGACCTCATGATCTAGATCTGGTCAGTGAGATATGAACGAACTTCTTGTGGAAAGTTTTTGGTAAAGATTCTTGTTTCCTGATTAAAGACATAGATGCCTGATAGTTTCTGGTACCACCACTTCTCATGTCTCCCCTTCTTGAAGGAGGATTTAATGACTAATTAAAGTGGCCCTCTTACCACCATGGGTAAGAAGAGTCATTATGGAAAAGACCCCAGTACAGGAGCCTGGCTAATGATATCACTGTGTTGCTGAACCAATCCAGAGATCACCTAGCTCACACCGCTTATTGAATAAACAATAATTATCTTTATAATTTAAGTCCCTGGTAGTTGGGTATCCAACTATGTAGTTGTAGCCTAGAGCACGTCTAATGTAAGTACTGAATTCATTAAATACCACATCTAGAGCGCACAGCATTTTTGTGTCCCTTTTTATTGTGAGAGCCACAAGATAAGAAAAACTATATTGTATTACGTGATTCTGAGAAGCATGCTATTCCATTGGGTAGAATCTTTGTGTAAACTCCAGCTTTGGTGAGGAACTGGATAAATTAAGTAAAAACTTAAAGACTAACTACAGATCACATTGGAGTTTATAAATAAGTTACATCTATGAGGAAGAGGGAGAGCGTACAGTAGTACTCTCAGAGTATAATAGTACCACTAGTGATCTTCGTCTTATGGAGCTTGGTTCTTATTTGTGACATTCATCACACGGGTTGTATTTATCAGCACCTAGAATGAGGGGATCGTATTAATATTGCATGGACACAGTTCACAAGGAGAGTACTCATGATGACGCAGCATTGTGCCAAGGCATTGGAGAAACAGCAAGGATGGCTCTTCCTGGTTCTATAATTGACTTGCCATGTGGCCTTGGGCAAGACACTCAATCTCCCTGCTCAGTTTTCCCCATCTGTAAGGACAGAATGATAATTCTTGCACAAAATTTTCCTTCAGAGGGCTATTGAAAGGAGTATTAAAAGAACATTTTGAGTCCATGGGAGAAAAAATGCTTTATAAAAGTAGAAAATTTTAGTAATTTTCCCAGGAATGGAGAAAAGGAGACATATTTCCTGACTGCCTCTGGCCTTACACGGCCTGTAATAACATCCCAGAAGAGAGCCTGTGGGAACAGAGCCAGTTACAGGCCTGATATCTGATCTCCATTTCCTCTAAATTGTGGAAGGGCAGAAAAGTCATGCCCTGCTTCTAATGCTGCATCAAAGGGACAAAGGGAGGCTTTTCCATCAATATGTGGGAAAGAGAATGTGAGAAGGAGTGGGCATGCATGGAAGGAAGAGATGGTCTGGCTATTTAATATGAACACATCTGTCTCCTTCAGGATCAAGTACCCAACTGAGCAAAGTTCTGTGATAGATATTGGATCAGGAGAACTGTGTCATACCACCTGTGGGCATACAGTTCCAGCCCTTGTTAGTTATTTCCTGAAATAGGATTCTGTTGATGTCCCAATAGCCCATCAATCTCCATTAACATATTACTTTCACGTTGCTACTAGGTTTATCTATTTAAGGCAAAAAAAAAAAAAAATTACTTCCTGTTCAAACGCTTCTGTTTGTGTTAGACCATTGCTTTCAATTTAAGGACCGAATCTTACTTAAGCATTTAAGATCCTCTGCCATGTGATTTCCATCTACTATTCCTTATGCATAAATTTTCCTTGGTGTGAATAATTGTCCTTCCTTTTCTACCTGTTCTTCCCCCAAACCCATCTCATTGTTTTTTCCAGTTTAAAGGAAACTAAGCATACCTCAAGGCTTATGCCAAATGCTAGCACATAGAAACTGTTTCTCATCCCCTTAATATATAATATTTCCTTGGGATTTTTCTTTTCTCAGATGGTACTTGTGCCATTTCATCTTTTGTTTTCAGTCATTTGGACGTCATTTTCTTTCAGCCTTCTAGAATGCACCCTCCTGGAAGGAAGAGGCTGTGTTCTGATGATCTAGTCTAGCACCTAACATACGTTGCACTGGTCCTCACTAGTGCTTTATTGAGATAAAAAAGTTTAAGATTACATTATATTCTGAAGCTGCTAATGTGTACTGTATTATGATAGCAGAAATGAAATATTAAACTAAAATATGAGCGGACAATCGAGTATTTTATTTGCATTCTGACTGATTCACAACAGGAAGGGATGGTTAAGGAAGAATGAAGCTTGTGTCCGCATGTCCATGTGAGCTCAATGTTGCATCCTCAACCAAAGCCTCACAGTTGTGAGCTGGAGGCTGTTCACAGCAGAGTAGACATTTAATGTAACTGATTGACAGTAAAAGAGAGGCGGGGAGAGAGAGGGAGACAATAATCATAGAAAACATTCCCATCAGTGGGTATAATAGCCTAGATTATTCTTTGACTCTAACATTTTGGCAGATGAAAATATTTAATAGATAAATTAAGCAGTTATTCAGAATCAAATGATAATAACCTCTAACACCCATTGAATTTTTCCAGTGTGCCATGCTGTTTTCTAAGTGAATCTCATATGTGATAGTTCTTACTTCTCCCAATAGCCCTACAAAGTAGGCATTATTTCCCCCCATTTTACAGAAAGGGAAACAGGTTAGGAAAGTTGCCCAGGGTCACCCAGCTGGGGAGTGGTAGCGCTGTGATTCTCACTGGGTCAGTCTCACTCTGAAGCTTATGATCTTCCTCTTTTACAGTATTTCCCCAAATGATCTAAGCTTTCCTGCAAGTTTTTCCACAGTTTGACAATATTAGAAGCCTCTAGGTTGGAAATAGGAGAGACAGACTGAGGCATCTGCCTCATCAAGACCGGAGAGTGACTCCTTCCAGCTCAGGATGAAACTTGCATTCTCTGTGCACCATGCGCAGCCAGCACATTTGTCTGTTGTGCATTTAAGCTTCATCACTTTCTTTTTGCCACCCTAGATCTCACAGGTATCCACCATAACATTAACTGTTTAAGACAATAAGGCTGGAGTTCTCAGCTGAAATTCAGGCAGCAAAAAAGAATTGTGAGTTCTTCTTTGGCCAAGTGTATATGATAGACAAATAAGCAGGAGGAGGGGAAGTACACTGTCACGGTCAGTGTGACAGATTTTAAAATGTGACCTCATCGGTCCATTTTGGAGGTGCAGTGTGTTCAAGGACTTATCAGTGAAGTCTGAAGGTATAAGCCTCAGAGAAACAAAAGTGATTTTTAAAAAAGTGACTGGAAAATTAAAAATAGTTAAGAAAAAAAATTAGTCCCCTTCAGGCAGGATGACATCATTATATAATCACTGAAAGCAATTTCTTTTATAGAATCAGAACAAACACCTCAAATTGACTTCTAGTTCTCTTTTAAAAAGAGATAAATTGGGGCTGGGAGCGGCTATGCTAATATTCAGCCAGATAAGAAGTGTGTTTGCCTCATGACAGACCCCTTGAAATGGGGTTTGTTAAAATGAATGCACTGCATTCACAGGAACATCAGCGCTGCTGGGTTCTGCTGGCAATAAATCCAGCAATTCGATTTGGACTTGGATGTTTATCTTCTCTCCACTTCAGTGCGCTGTGCTGCAAAGGGGGAGGGGAGCCGGCTGTAGTTCAGCTTGTGGGCTGCTGGTGTCATCCCATTACCGCGGAACCGAGACGGTACCCGGTGTGTTTCTGTTCAAGCATTTAATACATTAGTCTGTAATTTTTGTCTTGGAGGTAATGAGGCCTGACAGCTTTGGCGGGTGCCTGATAACAATCCCACACTGGTATCTTTGAAATTCTTCATTGCCAGATTCATAAAGGAAGAAATGACTTTTGCAAAATGACAGTAAACATGCTTCATTTTATAAGACATTGTGGTTAACAACCTGAAACAATGAAGCGTTTTTTGAGCTATAGCTAAACTAATTTGAGCTATATTCGAAGTGCTGATGTTGGGTGCTCAGCCACTGGATTTTGGTTTGTTTGTTTGTTTATTTTTGTTGGCTTTTTGTTATTGTTGGAGGGGGCCAGTAATCTCAGGAAAACATATAGGGCCTAATTTTCAGATACTGATAATAGTAATAATGAAAATGATAATGGTGATGATGATAATAATGATCTCATCCAATGTTGTTTTGTCCATAGAGCCTCATCTTGAAAAATAAAAAGACATCAACCAGGATGGTTCTTAGAAAGGCTGGGATCATGGTGCCACGTTGTCAGCTCAGTACCTGGATCGGCTGCCATGGAAGACAGGAGACATCACCTGCTGCTGAACGCCTCCCTGGAGTGAGTACCACGGGGTTTCAGTGACGACAGAATGCAAAGGGCTTTAATACAACCAAGAGACCTTTGGTAAAAATTATTTTTAAAACCATGCTGACAATTAACTGGTTCTTAAGCATCATGAAGGGAAGAAACTCACTGTAGGAATCATTTTTAGCTGAAATTAGCTGACCATCCAAGGCTCATTGGGAGTTGCTGCTATTTGAAGTGTGGACTGTGGCCAAATTTCAGGAGCAGTGTATTTGCTAGGGAAACTCCCGTTAAGTACTTCGTACCCTGTCAACCAGCGCACGACAGAAAGGAGCCCATTGTTCAGACACAAAGTTGCTCTATTTGAAAGCTGTTCGGTCCCAAATGAAAAATTCTGAAAAAGAACACCAGAATAGAAATAACAAATAGTGGCAGGTCTGAGAGGAATGACATTATCAGTTCAATAATAAAATTGCTCCCTCTGTTTAGAAATGAAGCCAGGCTATAGAGATGTGGGAAATTTGAGGATGAGGAACAAAGATCTGTTGCTTTGAGTATGTATATTTATAGGTTAAAAACGTGATCCATTTTATTTTATTCTGTAGTAATAATATAAATTCATTCTTGGTGATGATTATTGTTAAGGGAGAAGGATTAGCTTTAAAATTTCAAATTGACTTGGACAGTGGTTAAAAACAAGGCCTAGGATAATAGTTGCTTTTTAAAGTTAGTTAATCATATTCCCTGAAAGTTTATGGGCTGAGTTGTTTATAGCTCATAATGGGGATCTTTTGAAAGAAACTAGGGAAGTTAAATTAGCCAGGTAAATAAAAGATCATATAACAAGTGGGCACATGTTTCTAATAGAAAATATATTTTAAAAAGATGGCTTTCCACAGATTCAGATTTCTCCTTACTGCAGACAATACATGACTGTTTAGTAAGCTATCCCTTTCACAGCTGTAAATGTTTAAGAGATGGGACCTGATGTGCCAGACCAGGAAATGTCCTAACATGTTTCTAGGAGGCATATAAATGTTCAAATCAAACAAGTAAGAGTTTATTCTCAAGAATGATTACTACCTGTAGTAGCTGGCCAAACATTTTGAGTGTGCTTTGTCTAAATTCTTAGCCTTCAGGAATCCAAATTCAAAGTTATATCACATACAACTTTCTGAGATCAAACTTCTGAGATTTTTGGCAAACTTTTACATTGGCTTTACTTTCCTTCTGTTAAATAGGGAACAGTGTTCTAAGTAATCTTTCCCCCCGATAACATTCACTATAGCATAAGGAGTTCACTTTGCACAAATGAATAACTTTGCTTAAAAGCTGAGTCTATAACTCAGTTTATTTTATGTGATCATATTTGAAGACAACTTGAAAGCACATGTTAGGACCTACTTTCACTGTCCTGAGACACTAGTGGGACTCAAAACGCTGCCATCCTCTTCCAGTAGTCTCCAGGCAGGATTCTAAGACTGCCAGGGAATATCTAGTAGGAGACACACACAGTCAGACTTGCAGAAGTCTGGGGACAGGTTTTCATGTTAATTTAGATAGTCTAAGGAAGACTTAGACTATCTAAATTTGTCATGCCTCATCAACACAAAGACATAGAGAAAGGTCTTTGAGTTGTGTCCTTTTCCGTATACTAATAAAAAACTTGGAAAGCTGAATGAAGACAACTGAACTATAATTTCCTATATCTTAGTATTATTTTCTTCCAGGGGCCTAGTTGATAGAAGACATTGGCAAACTGGCCTGCTAATAGAGAACAATTACTAATGTGCTGAGGGGATTGGTAATTAGCTTGAGGAATCTCAAGATGTTGGCCTGAAGAAAAGAAGTCTTAAAAATAGTTACCTTTTGCTCAATCATTAAATCTGCATTTATTTTATTCTGGCAGTAAAGAAAGGGTTTCTGGCTCAGAGATAATCTTCTAATTACTCACAGAACATTTTAATCAGTTCCCTATCTCCCAACCCCTCATTGGGTAACATAATGAAGGAAGATGTCATCTGCACATACTGTAGGGACAGGAGTTCCGAAACTATGAATCTCTGAGCTTACTTAGGGACTGGGGTCACGGCTGTTCCTCCTCACCTCTAGGAGGATAGAGAGAGAGAGGGAAGGAGGAAGGTGGATGAGGTGAATACAGAGCTTTGTTCTGTAATGTAAACAATGTAAATCATCTCTGGAGAGATAGTGATGATCCCCGGATCTATTAACTTTTGCAATATAAATAAATGTCCCCAGGGGAGATACTCTGTCTTTAACTCTCAAGATTTTTTGCCATTCATACATCGCTAACCCAAGTTGCCAGTAATATTTGCTCAGTAATCTCTGGCTCTGCCAAAACATGAACATGTTCATGTGGTATTGCTGCCTGACGTATTAGAGTCTGAAGAACGTTAATAGAAGAAAAGTAGGTTTATTTTCTATGTTTCAAATAATTGAAATGGGAAAAATGGGCAGAAGTCATAGGCAAATATATTTTCATTTAGTCTGGAAACAAAGATCTATTTAACAGTGAAGCTGATTCCCTTATAAGTTTGTAAATTCCCTATCCCTGGTGATGTACAAATGTAATGTTTAATTTGGAGAAACAATTCTTGCAGTGTACAGATGGACTCGGTAACTTCCAAGGTCCACTCCATTGTTACAACTCAATAATGGTTGTATTTCAAGACAGAGGCATTTTAGCTTCAGCAAGACCCCAATAAAACTAAAATTCTGTACAATATGAACTAAGAAATGTGGGTATATTTGTTTGGCTTTGGCTCTGAAGAATCATGTTATTGAGGCTGCTGTACTCTCAGCATTCATATTTGGATGGTTCTGGTAGGATAAATTAGGAACAGCATAAATGAGGAAGACTTGTCCTCCTGCAGAAACAGCAAATCCAAATTTGCCTTAATTTTATGGGGCAGATAAACTACTCATTCTATACGTAACTTGTAGGTTAGGTAGTAAGCACCTAAGGACAGGTAATATGTCTCCTTTCTTCACGGTGGTAGCTTCAGTGCACTGCACAGGGTCCCAAACAAAACAGCCACTGAATAAATAATTTTATTACAATAATAAATTAATAAATGGAAAGATAGATGAGAGGCATTAAGTGTTCTATAACTTCTTTTCAAAGTCTTTAAAATGAGTGTAAAAGTTCTTAGAAAACTCTAAGGAAAAAAGTCATCCCGTTGGCAAGAAAGACATTAGCATTAGTTACATCTTTAGTTAGATGAAGAATAAAATTTTAAAAGGAAGACTTTGTAAGTTGTGGTCAAAAGGGTCTCTGTCTTTCCCTGGGTTCTTTGAATACTTTTTTTTTCTACAATAAGTAGGTTTTCATTAATTACTTTTATAATATTTTTAAAATAAATATTTATGGGTTCAGAGGAGGTCATCAGGAAGGAGCTATCACAGGAAACAGATAATTGATGATGACCAGTCTGCCAACAGAACAAGTGGCTTGTGGCAGAAGGGGTCCCTTCCCAGGTTACTAAGCTCTCTGGGGGTACAGGGGTTTTGGCAAAAACTGTAATTCCTAGGCATGCTGTAAAGGTCTCCCGCTTTAGGAGAGGAAATGGTCTAAGGTCTTTCTCAAATGTAAGACTTTATAACTTTTAAAGTCACAGAGTATATATAAAATTAATAAAATTTTTGGTTTTAAATTATACTGATGACTATAATTTTTCAGACCATTAATTGAAATACCAAATCTATCAGGGAGGAATATATTTATGGTAAAAATGGAACAGAAAATTTGAAATCATGCTGATCCAGGAAGCACGGAAACAAGGGTTTTTTTTGTTTATCATGCCATTGATTACAATTGAGATAATGGGATTGTATTTTACTAAAACCTGATAGTGACTCAAGGAATCAGTTTACTTATTTTATTTTCCCTAAGTTTTACTGAGATATTGATCTATAACATTGTATTAGTTTAAGGTGTACAGCCTATTGATTTGATACATGTATATGTGAAATGATTACCATAATTGACATTCATCACTTCACATAGTTGTACATTCCTTGTGATGAGAATGTTTAAGAGCCACTTACAAGCAGCTTTCAAATATACAATACAGTATTGGTAACTGTAGTGACCATGCTGTTCATTACATCTCCAGGACTTAAATTTATTTTGCAACTGAAAGTTTGTACCTTTTGACTCCCTTCACTCATTTCCTCCACCCCTCAACCTCTACCTGTGGTAACCACCAGTCTGTTCTCTGTTTCTATGAGGTTTTTTTTTTTCTTTTTTTAAGATTTCACATATAAGTGTTTTTGTACAGTATTTGTCTTTCTCTGCCTAATTTATTTCACTTAGTATAATGCCCTCAATTTCCATCTATGTTGTAAATGGCAGGATTTCTTTCTTTTTTGTGGCCAAATAATATTCCAATTTATATTTATATATGTATACATAAATATGTGTATATAAATACACATATTTATATACACATATGTGTATATGTCACATTATTCATTCATTGATTCACTGGTGGACACAGATTATTTCTGTGTCTTGGTTATTATAAACAAAGCTGCAGTGCACATGAGGGTGCAGTTATCTCTTTGAGTTAGTGATTTTGTTCCCTTCAGATATATATCCAAAAAGTGGAATTGCGGGATCATATGTTAGTTGTATTTTTAATTTTTTGAGGAAACTTCGTACATTGCATAATGGCTAAACCAATTTACATTCCCACCAACAGTACACAAGTGTTCCCTTTTCTCCACATCCTCATTGATACTTGTTATTTCTTATCCTTTTGGTAATAAATAACCATTATAACAGGTATGAAGTAATAGCTCATTATGGTTTTGAAGTACATTTCCCTGTTGATTAGTGACATTGAACACTTTTCAGTGTTCTGTTGGCCATCTGTTGCTTCATTGAAAAAATGTCAGTTCAGATCCTCTGCCATTTTTTTTAATCAACTGTTTTTTTAAATTTTGTTTTTGTTTTGCTGTTGAGTTTTATAACTTCTTTATATATTTTGGATATAAGCTCCTTATCAGATATATTCCTTATCAGATATATGGTCTGCAAATATTTTATCCCATCCTGTAGGTTGGCTTTTCATTTAGTTGATAGCTTCCTTTGCTGTGCACAAGCTTTTTAAATTTAATTTAGTCCCTGTTGCCTTTGCTTTTGGTGTCAAATCCCAACAATTCATTGACACTACTATCAAGGAGCTTACCCTCTGTTTTCTTCTAGGAGTTTTATAGTTTCATGTGTTATGTTCATGTCTCTAATTCATTTTGAGTTGATTTTTGCGGTTGGTGTAAGATTAAAATCTAGATTCATTCTTTTGCATGTTGCTGTCAAATTTTCCCAACACCATTTATTACAGAGACTATCCTGTCTCCATTTTATATTTTTGGCTCCTTTGCCATAAATTGATTGTAACCATATATGCGTGGGTTTATTTCTGGGCTCTCTATTCTTTTCCATTGATCTTTGTGCCTTTTTAATGCGGATACCATACTATTTTGATGATTATAACTTTATAGTTTAGCTTGAAATCAGGACGTTTGATGCCTCCTACTTCTTTGTTCTCTTTTCTTAGGATTTCTTTGGCTATTTGAGGTCTTTGTGGTTTCATACAAACTTTACGATTTTTTTTTTTTTATTTCTGTGAAAAAATGACATTGGAATTTTGACAGAGATTGCATTGAAACTGTAGATCACTTTGGGAAGTATGGCTATTTTAACAATATTAATTCTAATCTGTGAGCACAGAATATCTTTCCATTTATTTGTGTCTTCTTCAATTTCTTGTATCAATAACATAGTTTTCAGTGTATGAATCTCACCATGTTGGTTAAATTTATTCCTAGGTTATTATATCCTTTTTGATCCAGTTGTAAATGGAATTGCTTTCTTAATTTCTCTTTCTATAATTTGTTATTAGTATATAGAAATGTACCCAATTTTAGTACATTGATTTTGTACAGTTTAACTGTACTGAATTTGTTTGTTCTAATAATGTTTTGGTGGAGTCTTTTGGATTTCTGAAGTGCAATATCGTATCATCTGCAAATAGAGACAGTTTTATTTCTTCCTTTTTTATTTGAATGTCTTTTATTTCTTTGTCTTGGCTATTTGCTCTAGTTAGGACTTCTAGTACTATGTTAAATAAAGATGGCAAAAGTAAGCATCCTTGTCTTTTTCCTGATTATACATGGAGTGTGATGTTAGGTATGGCCTTTTCACATATGACGTTTATTATGTTGATACATGTCCCCTTTTTATCCACTTTGTTGAGAGTTTTTTTTTTTATCATGAATGAATGTTGAATTTTGTCAAATGCTTTTTGTGCAGCTATTGAGATGATCATAGGATTTTTTAATCCATCATTTTATTATTATATGCATCATATTATTTAATTTGCAGATATTGAATCATCCTGGCATCCCTGGGATAAATCCCACATGGTTTATTATCGTTTTAATGTATTGCTGAATTCAGTTTGCTAATATTTTGTTGAGGATTTTTGCATCTTTGTTCTGTGGGGAGATTTGCCTTGGAATCAATTTAAGGAGTAGTGTGGGTGGTTTCATTTTCAACCCTTGTTTTCTTCCATTAGCCATCCTATTTTCTCTGTCACTCCCTGCATCTCATTTTCCTCCCTCCCTCCCTTTCTCTCTTCTTTCCTTCTTCTCTTTTCATTCACACTTTATTTATGTTTACTGTGTGCCAAGCACCATAGTAGGTGTTGGGACAAGTGGTGAAATGTTAAACATGGTTCCTTCAATCAGGAAATGTATAGTCTACTTTGGGAAGTCAGAGTCTTAAACAAGTGATGATGAATATTTTAAAAGGGGGTTATGAGTGTATACAGGAAGAAATTTTTCCCAAAGAGTGATGCTTCCATAGTTATTTTCTCTTGGATTCCATTAATCCTGCATGCAAAAATTTTTGAGCCAATTACAAACTTTCAGTATTTTAGGCACTGATGATCTGCTTCCTTTTTCACTGCTCTGTAACCACTCTCCCATTCTCAAACCTCCTCTCTTTTTAAGACATGTCCTTGTTTCCCTGACTTAATGAATGTTAGGCTCTTCTTTGAGAACCTTAACTCTTTTCTTTTTTTCCTTTCCTTTCCTTTCCTTTCCTTTCCTTTCCTTTCCTTTCCTTTCCTTTCCTTTCCTTTCCTTTCCTTTCCTTTCCTTTCCTTTCCTTTCCTTTCCTTTCCCTTTCCCTTTCCCTTTCCCTTTCCCTTTCCCTTTCCCTTCCCTTTCAGTATAGTCTTAGTCTCCCATGCTTGGTTATACCAGGAAGCAGAAGCGATGTTAGCAAACTTAGCCATTCATTTTTAATTCACTTGTTGAACAAACATCTATTCAGCAAACACTTATTCAATAAATATCTAATGCGTATATAATCTTTGTCAGGCACTGAATTAGGTTCTGCTTTTGATGTTCTGCTTGCTCCTATTGTCACTTTTATATTCTTCTGCTCTGTTCAGGTAGATGCTGCCTAAGTGTGTATGATCCAGTGCTCCTCTGGTTGCTTTTTTCTTCTGACCTCCCACTTAATTTGTCTTCTTCTTTGAGGGCTTTGCCATCTGACATGAATGTCCTTTTCTACCATATCTTCTGACTTCTTAAAGGATAATATCAGCTCCCATATAGGTAAATTCATGCTCATCAACAGCTACTGAAGAACTTAGTCTTCAATTATTTCTCCCTCCAAATAAATATTACTTGATTTGTTTCTTATACACACAGCAAAATTAGTTGAGTACAAAATTAACTGGTAACTGGCATTAAATACATATTTTTTCAAATTTTTATTGAGGTTCGAGGATATAGTGTTTTAATTATGAACATTGTATTTGTCTACTTATACATTACCCTGACTTTTAAGCTTTTAAATTTTTTAGGTAATTGGAAAAATAAATACTTTAACCTATTTACAGTTATCTGTGACATTCTCAGGATAACTGAACAAATATTTCAGGTGAAAGTATAAATTAGGTTTATGAACATTTTAAGAGACAGTCTTAGTATTTTATTATGACCAGTAAAGAAAATAAAACTTGATTAACAACAGTATATGTAGCCATAAAACCCTCAATTGGTTAGTTACAAAGTTACAATTAATAGTTCATTCAAAATCTTAATGGGATGTAGTGTGAAATTGATCTTAACTATAATTTATTACTTTGAATAAGATTTTGAAGTCTCATATTTGAAATAACCTACTGAAAATGTTACCAACTATATAGAATTCGATTATATGATATTTAATTCAATTAATTAACTTGAGAGAGATGAAATTTTTTATTATAGAAGTAGTTCCTTTTGAAAGCAATGAAATTCAGCTTATAGTTTAATAATGTCATGCCATGTTTACTTGAAATATAAACTTAGCATATTTCTAATGACAGAAATGTTTAGGCTACCTGATGTTTAAATGTGGCATTGTTATAATTTTAGTAGATACTAAATTCTTTCTGTACAGTAAGAAGGTGATGATATCTTGGTCATTCACTTACACTGGGCAGAAATTAGATGTATTGCTCTTAGGTAATATGAAAGTACAGACATCCTTTCTGTGTGCATAGCATAGAATGATTTTGTGATTCTGTGGAAATTTATAAATTTATAATATTATTTATAAGAATGCCTTATAAATCATTGGATTTTTAAGAAAGATGCACTGAAGAGAAATCATAGACTATTTTTGCAGGTGAATTACATCAGTTACTTTGGCTTCTTGAGATAAAGCACAACTGTACACTCAAGTCAGACCTGAATTTGAGATTACTTTTTAGAATAAATTTTGATTTAAGACCTTTCTACAAATATACTTTGAGAGTATTTCAGAATTGATTTTATGCCCTGGTGTTTTAACTTGTTTGGCTTTTTATCAATATGTATACTTTAAGTTGATTCAGAAAGACAGATTTTTAAGGTTTTAGAAAAATTACATTGTAAACATCTTAATCTCAAAACTCAGGTGGACAATTAATACCTTATTATTTATTTATTTTTTTCTTCTGTAAGTTGATTTATCATCCTTGCATTCTTTGAATAAACTTCACTTGGTCATGTTGTACAACCCTTCTTAGGGGTTGCTGAATTACATTTACTAATACCTTGTTAAAGATTTTTCCAAATATGTTAACGAGAGAAACTAGTTTATAATTGTTTCTTTGATTCTCATCAGCTTTTGGAATCAAGATTGTGCTAGCCCTTCCAAAATGTTGGAGACATTTCCCTTTTTTCCCTCTCTTATCGAAAAGGGTTTATATTAGATTGGCTAGGAAGAATTCATTGGTGAAAGTATGGGAATCTAGAGTTACAGTTTTGGGAAGATTTTAACTAACGGATTCAATTGCATAGTTGTATATTTTGATTTTCTGTTTTATCTTTGGTCTGTTTTAGTAAGCTGTGTTTTTAAAGGGATTTGTCTATTTCATTCAAATTTTAAAATTAATTGGTATAAAATTATTCATAATACCTGTTCATTTTCCTTTTAATGTCTGTAATTCCCTTTGTCTTCTTTATATTGGTAACTTGTATTTTCATTGTGTTTTTCTTGATCAATCTTACTAGTGGTTTGTAAAGCTTGCTAATCTTTTTAAATTACCAATTATGGTCTTAAAGTTTTTATTTTACATTTGTTATCTTTTATCTACTTCACTGATTTCTGCTTTTCCCTTTGTTATTTCCTTTCTTCTATTTTTTTAAGTTTTGATTTGCTCTTTTTCTAGTTTCTATCCTTGGAAGCTTAGCTCTTTGAATTTTCAATCTTTCCTCTCTTCTTACACATACACTTAAATCTATAGATTTTCTCATTGGCATTTCTTTTACTGTATCTCACAATTCTTAATATATTGTATATTTATTACGTTAAAATATTTTCAACATTTGTTTTCATTTTCTACCTGAAAATACTCTTAATTTATTTGGCTTCTTCTTTTTCTTTCTTCATCTATTTGACAGTGTTAGGAGAGTATCAATTATAAGGTTATATTTTCTTGTTTGAGCAATTTAGCTTGTTATTATGAAAGTTTTGATTTCATACATGAGATGCCAATGAAAAATTTCATTGGTGCTTATCAAAATGTTAAGCAGTGTATATTACATAGTATATGAACTGTTGATATTTTTCACCTGTCAGTGAAGTTTTACTGACATTGGGAAGTTCTGTTTGTTTTGTTTTGTTCTGCTCTGTATTGTTTTGAAAAACACTTCATTGAATGTTCTAAGTCTGTAACGATATTCATACAACTGTATTTTTCTATTATGAATGTGCATTTTAAAGAACTTAATGTATTCCTATACATTGTATTTAGACTACTAGGGTTGTGATATCAAAACACCACAGACTAGGTGGCTTAAACAACAGAAATTAGTTTTATCTCAGTTCTGGAGGCTGGAATCCAAGATCAAGGTGTGGGCAGGTTTGGTTTCTGGTGAGGCCTCTCTCCCTGGCTTGTAGATGGCTGTGCCTTTTTGCTGTGTCTTCAACATGGCCTTTCCTTTGTGTTTGGGAACTCCTGGTGTCTCTTTCTCTTCTTACAAGGACATCAGTCCCATTGATTAGGGCCCCACTCTAATGACCTTATTTAACCTCAGCTATTTTCTTAAAGACCCTATTTCCAAAAATAGTCACACTGGAGGTTAGGCTTTGACATATGATTTCTGGGCAGATATGGTTCAATCCATAATATGTATCATATTTTCTAGTGTGAAAGGCATCACTCTTTCCCTAACATAGCCTATATATAGTAATGTGTTATAGTTATGTTGATCTATATATATTATCAATCTACATATTGCTTATTTTTTATTAGTTTGAGAAGGTGGCTAATATAAGAACATAAGAATTACTCAAGGGAATTTTAATGCAATCATATAATGTGATCATAATAGATTATTTACAAAATTCTGTTAAGACATTGATTTAGATGTCCCTTTTTGGGTGCATGGCAGAAGAAGTATACAAAATGAAATATTTTTAAAACATTTTAAATGCATTTTGGGGGAGGGCATAAATATAAAAAACCTTGAATTCAGAAAATTACTGAGAGGACTGGAAGTAGTGAATCCAACTTTTGTCCTGAGGATCTGTGGTGATCACTGATGACCTTTTATGATTCTGATGGATTTAGAGACATCCTTTGACCTTACATAATCAGAATCCTCTGAGAGTTGATAATGATAAGTAGTGAACTACAGAATTGCCTGTTTTGTAGGAAGTGTGGAGGAAAATGTGCATATGTCATCCTCAGCTTGGGGTAGAATGAGAGAAAGAAATGTCACTCCATAGCATTTCTTAGCCTAGGGCAAGTATTCATACCTTGTGAATTTAGCTAGAAATTTAGTTTCAATTGGTCCAGTCAGATGTGCCCCTGGATGCCTAGAAGAACCAAATGCACATCCTCTCCAGAGGGAAATGATTTAAGCCCAGACCTCAGAAAAGTATCACAGATAAATGTGCAAAGATTATGAAAACAAAAAAGTCATAAGGCAAGAAAGGGAATCACCATACAGAAATATAAGCCGGAGCAGCAAACAGAATAATTTGAACTGTGTAAGACTGCAGATAGCAAAAATAGCAGATACAAAATATAAAATGTGCATGTTTGGGACAAAATAGGTATCACAAGCAACCAAGGAATAAAAGACTATAAACATGGACAAAGTTAAAAAAAAAAAAGGAATCAAATAAAACATCAGCATTAGAAAATGTTATACATAATCATTGAACTTAGTCAATAGGTTGTTAAAATTCAGAATAGTACAGATGAAGAGAGTAGAGTGGTTGGAAACTAATCTGAAGAAAATATTCACAGGTAAGCACAGAGAAATAGAAAATGTTAAGGAGTTTTAGAGACATAGAACATAGATTGAGAAGATTTAAAGTACATCTCTTCAGTGTCCCAGAAAAAGAGAATGGAGGAAATAAAATATTAAAAGGGAAAAACAAGTAAGTGTGTATTTTCCAGAACTGAAGATAATTACCAGTCAGAAAGTTTAACAGGTTTCAGAACAGCAAAGCAAAGAAAATGTTTAAAAATGATCAGAGGAAAAAGATAAATTAATTAAAAAGGAACACAATTAGCCCGATATTGATTTCTTAGTAGTAATAATAGAAAACAGAAAACAATGGAAAAACACTTCCACTGTGCTAAAAGAAAAAAAGTAGCAATTCAATATTCTATACTTAGTGAAACTGTCAAGAATGAAGATAAAATAAAGTTATACTTAAATAAATGAAAACTGAGTGGTTTTATCACAAATAAAATCTCATTAAATTATTCAAAAGAATGTATTCCGGGAGGAAGGAAAATCATAATATAGTTTATTCTTGTTATTTGCTACAGTTATGTACTATGAAGTCACCATGAACACTGCAAAAATACTGAACTTTTTCTCCCAGGAGAAATAGAATTGTGTTTCTATAAGTCTCTAGTCATGATATTTTTTGCCAGCCAGTCAACATATGACTTTGTTTTATGAGTGTTTCTGTTTAAAGAAACCTTATTTAATATATATTTTTGATTCATTTACACTGACATCATGGCCAACAGTGCTATAACTCATGCCTGAACAAAACTTATCTAACATACATAAATTCTCTGTGAGGCACGTCACAGTCTCCTTGTGCTTAAGAACACTAGACAGAACCTCAGCACTATGCTTGGGGGCTATTTAAACAGTTGAAATCACTAACAAAAATGCAAAAAAGCATGATGCTAAATAGGCCATGAAAAGGACACTTGTTTACAGAATGAGAGCTGAAACAACAAAGCAGAATGTCACCTTGTTTTGCATCATCTGGGAACATGTGCATTGAGGGACTCAAATTTTTGTTCACCATGAGCATGTGTATATCTGCAAATGACTGCAAGAGAGCCAGCGTGATAGATTTTGGGCTTATAAATTTTAGCAAGCATGCAAATTCACAAATGCAGAATCTATGAATACTGAGGATCGACTGCATAAGGAATACTTAAGAAGCAGGAAGACCTGGCAAACATTAAGATAAACTGCTAAGCAAAAAGTGAACAAGTACAACATTAATAGTCTAATTTGAAGGAATGTAAGAAAAACAAGAGAAACTAAATTATTATTAATCTGTAGTCTGTAAAGGGAATAATTACAGTTCAAGCACCGTGGTGCCCTTGTTAAGACTGGTAAGTTGATTAACCATAGATTTTTGTCAAGTTGTCAAGTTAAAAATGCATTTGATTATTTCTGTGGTAATTGGAGTGCATTGCGTTCTTTCTGCCAGAAAAAAATGGAATGAAAATTAAAACTCAGTTGAAAATAAGAGAAAAATTAAACAGAAATAGTAGAAAAAGTTAAGATGCAAAATAAGAAGGTAGAAAGGAATCGAGATACATCAGCAATCAAAATAAATTTAAGTAAATATATTTTCTAGTTTAAAAACTGTCAGATCTACATATGTTTATAATAATCCAGTTAACTTCTATTTATAGTGATATAACAAAGATGAAAATAAAGTAATATAAAAAGATAAGCCACACTAATTTGATGAATATTGCTATAGCTATACTAAAATCAGATAGGATTATTTTGAAGGTAAGAAGCATTGCTAAGGTTGATAGATTTAAGATTCAAGTCACCAAGAGATACAGAAATTTTAAGCTTGTATGTAACTGATAATATAGCTTCAAGATACATAAAGCAAAATAATTGGAAATACAAGACAAATAGATAAACAAATAGATAAACATATTTATGGGAAATATTAGCCTGCCTTTCCTAGTAGTCAATAGATCAATGAACAAAATGTCAACAAGAATATAGATGATTTGAACAAATTGATTAAATAACTGGATTTAATGGTTGTATGAATAGAGTCATACAACCAGCATTTGAAAGATAAAGATTCTTTTCAAGCATTCATAGATCTTGCAAAAATACTGATCATGTAGTAGGTTACAAAGCAAGTCTGGACTTTTGTCAAGTATTTGCTATTAAACATGCCAAGTCATCTTACCAAAAAGAAATTAAGTTAGTATCAACAATGGAACAAAATACAAAATGACACTTATGATGTAAAAAAAATATATCTCTAAATAATTTATAGGCCAAAGATGAAATTATAATGGCACATAGGAATACTGGAAGTTAAATGGTAATTAAAATACTGTATAACAAAATTACAGGATGCAACTAAAGCATTATTTAAATCAAGGATTAGAGAACTTTTTCTGTAAAGAGCCAGTGAATAAATATTTTAGGTCTTATGAGCTACACATGATTTCTGTTACATATTTTTTGTTTTTCATTTTGTATTTTCAACTCTTTAAAAATATAAAAACCATTCTTAGCCCTGGGAGCATAGACCATAGTTGGATTTGGCCTGCAAACTGCAGTTTGCCAATCTCTGATATACAGGGTTATTTATGTAGCCTTCATTTTTACAGTTGAAAAGGAGAATGACTAGAAGTTAGCTTAGCATCCAAGTCAAAAATTAATGAAAGAATGAATCAAAGAAGATAGAATAAAATTATACAGATAAGGGTAAGTTAAATTGAAAATACATTCAATGAAAGGATCAGTACAGCCAAGAGATAGTGCTTTGAGTGACTAATAAAATTGAATTAGTGCATAACTATTTAATTTGATCAAAACCACAAAATAAGAAATGAAAGATAAAAGTAATCCATTTATCAGATGGAGACACATACTAGTAGGATTTAATCCTGGATGTGTTGTAATTGCAGAATAGACTACAATCTGGGTATCAGGGAACATAATTATGCATGAATTGTTATGAGAAAGAATGCTTTACACATGACCTGATTGATGGTATAATCAAATCTGAAGTGCTTCTAATATAGTTTGACAACATTATAATCATAATTAAGAAATTATAGTTTGGGCTGAATGTTTTAAAAAAGTTGTTAGGAGTCACTTGCCAAGATTTGGAAAACAAGCTCAAGGTGATCTAACATAGCAAAAGATCAGGAGATAGATACTGCTTTTCTGCCATGTGACAGGCACCAAACTAGGTACTTTGCATGCAGTGGAGAATAATTCACCCTGGTTCCTGACCTCATGAAGCCTACCTCCATTAAATGTCTAAACACAGATTTGAAATAATAATTACAAAAAATGAGAAGTATTAGGAAGGAATACTCAGGATATTATAAGAAAGAAAAATAGAGGGAACAAACTTTACTGGGGCACAGAGAACTTCTCTCTGTGGAAGAGACATTTAGATGGAAAGCCTGAATATGAGTAGGAGTTAGCCAAGTAAAATGTGGAAGTGGGGATGAGGGTAGACCAGAGGTCAGGCCAGAAGCAACAGCTATGGGAGGCTCCTGATTTGTGGAGTGATGGAAGCTAATGTTCGACTTATACTGAGAGGAGGAAAAGAGGGGCATATACAACAGATGAGATTTAGTAGTTAAACAAGTAATAGAGCGCATAGATATTGAAGGCCATGGCAAAGAGCTTGGATTATATTCTCATTGAGGTAAGAAGTCATAGAATGTTCTTAACTTAAAAAAAAAATCAGTCTAGATAGTGAGCGGAGAATAGTTTGTAGTGAATGGAGAAAATAGAATTAGGGAGGCTGATGCGAAGCTCCAGGGATCAGGTATGAGATGATGGTGGCTTTGGGCCAGGATTGTGATGGTAAAGATGGTGAGATATGGAAGAATTTGTGACAAAATCTGGAGATAGAATTGACAGGGTTTTGTGAATTTGCTGTAAGAAGGTGAGGGAATTCTCATAATGGCTTTTATTTCTCAGAGAAATTTGAAATGAGATAGATCAGCAGCTGAAAGTGGTAAAGACTGTTTTTTATTTTAATTTGATCTGCACATTAGAATCATCTAAGCAACTTAAAGATATGCTAAACTTTGCCTAACCCATAGAAATTGGTTTAATAGGGGTAGGGTCATGCCCAAGCATCTTAGATTTCCCAAATAATTTGCCCAGGGCTAGAGCAGACTCTCACTTGGGACAGAAGTGGAGTGTGAGGCGCATTTGAAGTTGGCAGACACAGATTTCTAGTGCTGACGCTCCTTTCTAGTTTAAAGAGTCAGGGACTGAGAAAACAAATGATTGAGTTTTTTCAGGGGGGTGCCAGTCAAGGGCAAGGGGGCAGAGGTGGTTAAATGAGGTATATATAAGAGCACAATTATATGATAAATCATGGAGTCTAAGTAGGATGAGGGGGAAAGACAAGTAACTGCTGGCCCATAGGAAAGCACTGGAATCACTAGGTGAGAGGTCTCAGGAAGATCACTAGACAGCTTAACAAGGAGGAGCAGTAGATGGGATTTGAGGGAGAAAGGAAGAGATTTGGTCTAAGAGTGATTTAGAGGAGCAAGATAGACATATCTCTTCTATCTCTGGGAAAGAATAGCTACAATAGCTGAAAAGAAATACCCTCAGGGAATATCTGTGTGTCAATTAAAATAGAGAAGTGAAAGGGGACATTTGAAGGTTAAGGATTTTTGCCTTATGGATTATGTTATGTGTTATCATCATCATTATTATTCTGAGTTATTTCCTAAGGAAAATTCACATAAGGCACTTTATTATGAATACCTGAAATCCCTCATTCTTTGGGAAAATGAAAATAGTGGAAAGTCCAGAATTCATCATACTTAATAATATTGTCTACCTGGAGGACTAGAGAGTGGAGTGGATTTTATATAAATTATTTGACACAATTTATATTGCAGATGTGGGTACTATCAGTAACCTTAGACTGGGCATTGATTTAACGTTGTATTCCATAATGGTTGAAATGCATGAATGCTTCAATCATACTGCTTGGGTTTGGATCACAACTGTCACTTACAAACCATGTCATCCTGGGCAAGTGACTTAACTTTCTGTGCCTCAGCTTCCTGATCTGTAAAGAGGGATAGCAGTCATACCTATCTCATAGGGCCCTATGTAAAGCCCTTAGAATATTATCTGGCACATAGTAAGCATTCAGTGTGCATATATACACATTGCTAGGTAATTACAAACTTTAAAACATTTTCTTTTAAGAACATAGCTGATCACATCAGACCCCTATTTAAAAGCCTCAACTCCCTGCCAGTTACTCTTGGAATTAAATCAAACTCCTTCCTATGATCTGGCTTTTTCCTACTTTTCCAGACTCATCTCTACCTTTTTCCCCATTGCCACCCAAGAAGGTCAGTGTTCTAGTCTCTCCCAGCCATTGGCATTTGCAAAGCCTTATGCTCCACAGAACTAACACTCCTTTTTGGGATTCATCTGTGTTTCTAACGTCCCTAACAGTGCATTCACCTGAGCTTCCCAAAAATCTTTCCCTTTTCCTTAATGCTCCATGTTTATAATAATAAGAAGCAACACCCCTCAGCCCCACATAAGGAATCTCAGCTTTTGAAGCCTGAAGTCCTCAGAAGCAAAATAAAACACTTCAATATTTAAAAGTTAATCAGCATTTTAATTACTGAGCTTTAAGCTTTTCTCTTAAAAGGAGAGGCAGAGCACATCCATGCTAACAAACCAAGTTTGAGTGTGATGTTATTTGAAGTGTCAGTTAAAAATCCTCAAAAGGAAAATCAGAAGCAGTAACATGGTAAGAGCAAAAGAATCCCCTGGGAGTGGAAAGCCCTTACTGGATGGCCTGAGCTTGCATGGGGCAGGGCGGCGGGTAGGGGGACGGTTGGGCATCCCCGGGCACGGAGGTGGGTTTTACAAATGCTTTGGAATAGCAGCAGATAGGCTGTGTCGGGGTCTTCCTCTGCCAGCAGAGTCTTTGTTCCTGGCATGCTAGGAAGCTAAGCTGGCTGTAAAGGGAAAGTGACATGAATTCACAGAAATGTAGGCTTTGATTAAACCATTATTCTAAATAAAGCTTCCTTTTCTCCTTCAAAATCCAAAGTTGAAGTTCAGGGTGGGAGAAACCCAAGTATTCACCCCCCTCTTCCCTTGCCACCCTTAAATAATAGCTTGTTGAAAATACTCTTTTTTTTTTTTTTTTTGTTAAGTTTTGACAGTTCCCAGCCCAGCAGGCAGTTTGTTTCTTGTCAGTTCCCCAGCCCTTCCCCTGGCAGCCTGAGCTATTTCATTGTGAGTTCTGTTCTGTGAGTGGGTCCTGGCTTGAAAATTCTTCAGGGTCAGAGAGGGCTAGGTATTTCCAGTGTTAACGACAGAGAATTTGAAATGAAAAATAATCTGTTTTCTTTTTTTAAGCAGTGAAAATATCCTAGGGCTGTTCATTATTTGGTACTTGTGTTGATCAATTTTTCATCCGTAGCCGATTTAGCCAATCTGTTCATCCATTTCCTTTCAGGAAGCTTTGTCATGGCCCTTCATTTACATACTGTAGGGTTGCTGGCACTGTCATTCCCCTTACACTCATCTGTTTAATAAACTTGTACAAACTCTGGACAGGGACGAGATGTCTCCCAGAAAGCAGGCAAGGAGACATGAGGGGAGGTTTCTGCTGGTTGCAAAGGGTCAGTTTAAAATCTCATTTTCTGGATGGTGGTCTGTGATCTTCTCTCATGACCTAATAATAGTGTTGGTTTTCAAAAAAAAAAATAGTGTTGGTTTTCCATGATCAAAGAAAATAAATTAAAAAATTTCTCTTTAAATGATTTAAAAACACAGGGCTGAGGAGATGGAAGAAAAGGCAAATAGCAGGAAATATAACATTAGAAAATTTTTGTAAATGTGGGAGGGGAAAGGAATCTTAGCAGTCACCTAGCAATCCAATTCATTTTCACATGATGACATTAAGGCTCACCCAGCTAATTCATGTTGGAAATGAGCGTAGGGCTTAGGTCTTCTTATTCCCAGGCTGGCAGTCTTGGTGGTCATTAAGTGTTCTAAAGAGCCTCCAGCAGATATAACTGTGGCTTTTATCAATTAAAACGAACCAAACTGAACAACAAATCAGTCACTTCTGCACTGATGTTTCAATAGTGAGTTGTAACAATATCACATTTTAGCTATTCATTTCTGTATCTGTCTTCCATTAAATTGTCCCCAAGGCGGGACCAAACCTTATCTTTTGAGTATTTTTAGGGCTATAAATTTTTTTCCCCCAGTTTTACTGTGAAATAATTGACATATGTCACTATATAAGATTAAGGCATACAGTATGATGGTTTGATTTACATACATTGTGAAAAAATTACCACAATAGATTCAGCAAATATCCGTCTTCTCATAGTGATACAATAAAATGAAAAGAAAGAAGAAAAAAAAAAAGAAAAAAAAATTCCTGATAATCAGAACTCTGAGGTTTACTCTGTTAACAACTTTCCTACATATCACACAGCAGTGTTAGCTATAGTCATCCCATATTATATCCCTTGTACTTATTTATCTTATAACTGGAAGTTTGTACTTTTTGACCATCTTCCTCCAATTCCTACTACCTCCACCCTCTGCCTCCGGTAAATCAGAGCTCTTTTATGATGAGTTTAGTTTTCTTTTTTCATTCCACATATAAGTGAGATCATACAGTATTTGTCTTTCTCTGTGTGACTTATTTCGCTTAGCATAGTGCCTTCAATGTCTATCCTTATTGTGGCAAATGGTAGTATTTTTCATTTCTCATGATTGAATAATATTCTATTCTCTCTCTCTCTCTCTCTCTCTCTATATATATATAATACAGATATACCATAACCCTGTTTTTTATTAACATGTAGTTGATTTGTTTTTATAGGTAATACTCCATTATTATTATAAAATACTGGTTATGTTCCCTGTGCTGTACAATGTATCATTGTGTCTTATTTATTTTGCACAGAGTAGTTTGTACCTTTTAATCCCTTATTACTATTTTACCCCTCTTCCCATCCCTTTCTCCTTGGGTAACCACTAGATTGTTCTCCATATATTCCACATATTTTTAATTCATCCATCCATGGACACTTAGGTTATTTCCATGACTTGGCTGTTATAAATAATGCTATGAACATGGGGATACAGATACCTTTTTGAGTTGGTGTTAGTTCCTTTGGATGTATTCCCAGGAGTGGAATTGATATATGATAGTTCTGTTTTTTAATTTTTTAAGAAACCTCCATACTGTTTCCATAGTGGCTATACCAGTTTACAGTCCCAACAGTGCACAGAGTTCCCTTTTCTCCACATCCTCACCAACGTTTGTTGTTTGTTGTCTTTTTGGTGATAGCCATTCTGACAGATGTGAGGTAACATCCCATTGTGGTTTTAATTTACATTTCCTTAATGCCTAGTGATGTTGAGTGTCTTTTCATGTACCTGTTGACCTTTCATATATCTTGGAGAAATGTGTATTTAAGTCCTTTGCCCATTTTTTAATTAGGTTATTTGCTTTTTTTTCAATTGAGTTCTTTATATGTTTTGGATGTTAATCCTTTTTCTGATATATGGTTTGCAAGTATTTTTCCCCTTTCCATAGGTTGTCTTTTCATTCTGTTAATGGTTTCTTCTGTGTGCAGAAGATTCTTTGATGTAGTCCTGCCTGTTTGTTTGTTTATTTAGTTGCTTGTGCCTTAGGCATCATACCCAAAAAATTGTTACCAAGACCCATGTCAAGGAAATTTATTCTTATGTTGTCTTCTAGTAGTCTTATGGTTTCGAGCCTTACATTTAAGTCTTTTATTCATTTCAAGTTAGTTTTTGTGAGTGGTATAAGTTACCGGTCCAGTTTTATTCTTTTACTAGTGAATATTCAAGTATCCCAGCATCATTTATTGAAAACTGTCTTTTTCCATTAAGTATTCTTGGCTCCCTTGTCAAATGTTCATTGATGGTATATGCTTGGGTTCATTTCTGGGCTCTTGATTCTGTTCCATTGGTCTACTTATCTGTTTTAATGGCAGTACCATTCTGTTTTGATGAGATATGTTCCTTCTTGCCTACTTTGTTGAGAGGTTTTGTCATAAATGGATGTTGAATTTTGTCAAATGATTTTTCTGCAGTTATTAAGGAATAATGTGATTCCTTCATTCTGTTTTTTTTCTTTTGCTTTTAAATTTTTTATTTTTCTTCTAGTTTTATTGGTATATAATTAACATACAGCAGTATATAAGATAAAGGTGTGCTGCATAATGATTTGATTTATATACATCATGAAATGATGACGACAACAAGTTTAGTGAAATCCATCATTTTATATAGATACAAAAATAAAGAAATAGAAAAAAATTTTTCCTTGTGGTGGGAATTTTCAGAATTTACTCTCTTAACAACTTCCATATATAACATACAGCAGTATTAAGTATATTTATCATGTTATACATTATATTCCTGGTACTTAATTATCTTCTAACTGGATGTTTGTACCTTTTGACTGCCTTCATCCTACCCCTCTACCCAACACTTCCCTCCACAAGCCCTGTCTCTGGTAACCACAAATCTGATCTCTTTTTCAATGAGTTTGTTGGTTTGTTTGGTTTTGAAGCATGATTGACCAACAGTACTATATTAGTTTTGTTATACAACATAGTCCTTAGATATTTCCATACATTTCAAAATGATCACCATGGTAAGTCTAGTTACCATCAGTCACCATACCAAAAAAGGTATTACATAATTACTGATTATATTTCCCACACTGTACATATCATATCTATGACTTATTTATTTTGCAACTAGAAGTTTATACTTCTGAATCTCCCTCACCTATTTTGTTCCTGCTCCCACTCTCCTCCCCTATGGCAACTGTTTTCTGTATCTATAAGACTGTTTCCGTTTCATAATGTTTGTTCATTTGTTTTGTTTTTTAGATTACACATATAAGTAAAATCTTACAGTATTTGTCTTTTACTGTCTGACTTATCTCACTTAGCATAGTACCCCCTAGACCCATCCATGTTGTTGCAAATGGCAGTATTTCATTCTGATGGCCATAAGAAAGAATGAAATACTGCCATTGTGTATGTGTCTGTCTATTGTAAATTTTTGGTTTGTGGTTACTATGAGGTTTGTATATAGCATTCTCTATTTATAGATGATTACTTTAAATTGGTGATGTCTTAAGTTTGATTTCATTTTAGCAACCTTGCATTTTTACTCCCCCCTAAATTTAGTTTTTTTGACATTATATTTTACATTGTTTTGTTTTGTGTACCCATTAACTACTTTTTGTGAATATAGATGATTTTGCTAATTTTGTCTTTAACTTTTCTACTAGCTTTATATGTGGTTGTTTTACTACCTTTACTATATATTTGCCTCAATCAGTGAGATTATTTATTTTGTAATTTTCACATTTCTAGCCATGTTCTTTTCCACTTAGAGAAGTCCCTTTAACATTTCTACTAAGGCTAGTTTTATGGTGATAACTCTTTTATCTTCTGACTTCTCCTTCTTATTGCCAAGTAGATGATTCTTGGTTGTAGATTTTTTCCTTTCATCACTTTAAACATGTTGTGCAACCATGTTCTGGCCTGCTAAGTTATCTAATAGCCTTATGAGACTTCCCTTGTATGTAAGTTGTTGCTTTTCCTTTTCTGGTTTTAATACTCTATCTTTAATTTTTATCATTTTAATTACAATGTGTCTTGGTGTGGTCCTCTTTGAGTTGGTCCTGTTTGGGACTCTCCATGGAGTCTAAATGCTTCCTGGACTTGGCTGTCTTTTTCCTTTCCTAAGATAGGGAAGTTTTTAGCTATTATGTCTTCACATATGTCTTAGGCCTCTTCCTTCCTTCCTTCCTTCCTTCCTTCCTTCCTTCCTTCCTTCCTTTCTTCCTTCCTTCCTTTCTTTCTTTTTTTTTTTCTTTTCTTTTCTTTTCTTTTCTTTTCTTTTCTTTTCTTTTCTTTTCTTTTCTTTCTTTCTTTTCTTTCTTTCTTTTCTTTCTTCTGGGATTCCTATAATATGAGTGTTCATATGGTTGATGTTGTCCCAGTGATCTCTTAAACTTTCCTTATTTTTTTTAATTCTTTTTTTTTTCTTTTTCAGTTCAACTTCAGTGAACTTTAGTCTTCTAGTTTTCTGATCCATTCCACTGTATCATCTTATCTACTGTTGATTCCTTCTAGTGTATATTTATTTTAGTTATTGTATTCTTCAGCTCTATTTGGTTCTTCTTTATATTTTCTCTTTGTTAAACTTGTCACTGTGGTTGTCCATTCTTCTCTTGAATTCTTTGAGCACATTTATGATCATTACCCTAAACTCTTTACCTGGTAGATTGCTCATCTCCACTTCCCTTAATTGTTTTTCTAGGGTTTTATCTTGTTCCTTTGTTTGGAACTTAGTCCTCTGCCACCTCAGTGGGGCTATGAATTAGATTACTTGCCTGTGTGTGGTCAGAAAAGCAGCTCTAAAGCCTTTGTTGTCTTAACTCAAGCTGATCCATACCCCAAGCTTCCAGGACGCTGGAAACCATCAGCTCTGCCTGCCCTTCTCTAGGCTCAAGCACTGCTGGACTGCAACAGCTTCCAGGAGTTGTTGACAACCCTTCTGGTCAGATGTGACCAGAAGACACTCTCCACAGCAGGTTGGGCTATGTCTCAGTTCTTTTGCTTGGGCAGGAGGAGGAGGAGGAGGATCCACTCCAAACTACTCTCAATTTCCCAAATTGGCTCTTTTTGGGAGGGGCCAGGAGCTACTCTCAGCCTTGGCTATGAATTAATCCCCCTGCCTGTGCATAGCATGGGAACCCTTTATGCCCAGTTTTGGCTTTGCTCTGGGGGTGATTAGTTCTGCCTGCCCACCTCTGGGCTGTAGCACCACTGGGCCACAAATCATCCAGGAATTATTGCCTGCCTTTTTGGTTTGGTCTGGAGGGGCCAGAAGACCCTCTCCACAGTGGCAAGGCTATAACTACTCATTGCCTAGGCATGGGCAAATTGGGCTTTAGGGCTGGAAAAACTCCTTGTTTGAGGATCCAGATCAGGGAGATCTACACCCTGCTGAGATCACTGGTCAGAGTATTCTCCAAACATGGTTCTGCTGATGGGCAAAGCTACTGGCTGTGATTACTATTTGGGAACTGCAGATAGGCATTTAGTCTGCCAACATCCATGTGGTTATTGCAAGCCCCTCTCCCCTTCTCTGTCAGAGTCTGATTCTGTGTAGTGCAAGATCCGAATAGGAGCTCCCACAAAGTGACCTCAGTGCTGGGAGAGAGCTGGTTGTCTTCCTGGGTTCTCTTTTCCCACTGGAGGGACTGGAGTCTCAGGGGAGACTTCTCTGTGTGATGCTATGCTGGCCAGGAGGAGGGATAGATAATGTGGTCAATGTGCAGCCACTTCTCTTACCTTCTCATGCAATCTGTCTTGATCACTGAGGTGCAGTGAGGTGCTTCAGCTTCATCCTCATGTTCCAGAATTCTCTCAGTGTTATCTTGTTGTTGAATAGTTGTTAGTTCTTCTTTTGATGTGGGAGCAAAGTCAGGAATGACCTATTTCATCATCTTGCTGACCTGATTTTTCACTTGTACATTTTTTTGGCAGGAAGTGTAGGCTCCATAAATATTTCTTGAGTGGATACAATTGTTATATACCTATTATATCAGGAAAAAGATAAATCTCAGTCTCTAACTATGGTAGATGTTTCAGAAAGTTTTCCTGTAGTTACTGTCTTGTGTGCTGTTGATTGTGAAGTTGTAGCAAGGCCTTTCATATAGCAGCTCTTTCTTATATAAGTGGAAAGGTGGAACAGAGAAAAAAAAATTCTCTAAAATAACCATTCCAGATCTCAGTATCAAAAACTAAACAAAACAAAAACTCAAGAACTTATAAATTATTAAGGGATTGTACTTTGTGTTTATGGAGCATGTTTCATCTCAGGGACTCCCTGTGCTTTTGGAGAATCAATTCCTTTATCTTGACAACATTTTGGAGGTGGAGAGGGGGTAGTATTATTTTGCTGATGGAAAAAATGGGGCTCAGTGGGGTTAAATGATTTCCTTGGGGTCAAACAGTGTTCATTCTGTGTTTGTTATTTGTTTAGAAGTTGCTTCTGAAAAGCATTGCTGCTCAACTGTAGAGAAGCTTTTAGATAACCGTGGATCAGAACTTTGTCCCTGGGATTTCCTATTTATTGGAAAAGTTAGGATGCTAGTTATGGGTTAGCTGGGCATTTTGCCTGCTTCATCTTAATGAAGGTTTGATTTAGCAGAGGGTCAGAAACTAGAACAATTTTGATTCTCTGACCCTGATCCCTTTTATCTTTATCCTCTCTCGTTACAGCTGGAGCTCTTCTCCCTCCAACCTAAACCCCCTTGTGTAAGCTGCTATAGAGATTTTTCTAGATAAAATTTGAGTTTTAAAATGATTGCCCATAAGTACTTTCTAAATGCTTTTTTGTTAGATGCTATTTCAAAGTGAGATTATTTCTCAACTTTAAACACTTCACTGCTAAAGCAGATACTATTTTGGGGGCTTGTGTTCTAAAATTTTTAAAGAATTTATTAAAAATAATGAAATATAGCTGACATACAATATTATGTTAGTTTCAAGTGTACTACATAACTGTTTCACATTTGTATACATTATGAAATGCTCACCACCATAAGTCTAACAACCATTTGTCACTATACAAAGTTATTATAATATTACTAATCATATTCCTTAGGCTGTATATTGCATCCCTGAGGTTTATTTCTTTTATGACTGAAGGTTTGTAACACTTAATCCCCTTTACCTATTTCACCAAATGCCCATCCACTCTCCTCTGGCAACTATATCCATTGTTTTCTGTATCTGTGAGTCTGTTTTCATTTTGTTTTGTTTTTAGATTTTACATATAAGCAAGATCATGAGATATTTGTCACTCTGTCTGACTCTCTACTTAGGTTAATACCCTCTAGATCCATCCATGTTGTTGTAAGTGGCAAAAGATCATTCCTTTTTATGAGTAATATCCCATATTGTATTTATGTATGCATATATTATAAATATGTATGTATGTATGTATATATATAAAATGTGTGTGTGTGTGTGTGTGTGTATACCCATTCATCTGTTGATAGACACTTAGGTTACTTCCATGTCTTGGCTACTATAAATAACACTGCAGTGAACACTGGAATGCATGTATCTTTTCAAATTTTTTAATTTTCCTTTGGTAAATTCCTAGAAGTAGAATTGCTGAATCATATTGTAGTTTTCTTTTTAATTTTTTAAGGACTCTCCATACTGTTTTCTATAGTGACTGCACCAATTTACCATCCTACCAACAGTCACTAGTGTTTCCTTTTCTCCAGATCCTCACTAGTTAGTATCTGTTATTTGTTGTCTTTTTGATGATAGCCATTCTGACAGATTTGAAGTGATTGTGGGTTTTCATTTCTCTGATGATTAGTGATGTTGACTATCTTTTCATGTTTCTTTTGGCCATTCTTATGTCTTCTTTGGAAAAATGCCTATTAAGAGCCTCTGACAATTTTTAGCTGAGTTGTTTTGTTTTGTTTCGTTTTGTTTTTTGATACTGAGTTGTGTGAGTTCTTTATATGTTTTGGATATCCTTATCAGATGTATGCTTTGAAAATACCTTCTCACATTCAGTAGACGGCCTTTTTATTTTGTTGATAGTTACTTTCAGTATGCAAAAGTTTTTTAGTTTGATGTGGTACTGTTAATTTTTGCAAGGAAAACTGCCTAAGGAAACATAGCTAAAAAAATATTGCCAAGATCAATGTCAAAGAGCTCACTGCCTGTGTTTTCTTCTAGGAGCTTTATGGTTTCAGGTCTTATATTTAAGTCTTTAATCCCTTTTGATTTTCTTTTTGTATATGGTATGAGAAGGTAGCTTTTGCATGTAGCTGTCCACTTTCCCAATACCATTTATTGAAGAGACTCTTTTTCCCATTGTCTACTGTTGCCTCACTTTGTCATAGATTAATTGACCATAAAAGTTTGGGTTCATTTCTAGGCCTTCTATTCTGTTGATCTGTGTGTCTGTTTTCGTGCCAGTACTTATTGATTTTCTGTCTGGATGATCTGTCCGTTGATGTAAGTGGGGTGTTAACGTTCCTTACTATTATTGTGTTACTGTCATTTTCTCTCCCATGTGCCCCTGAAAGAAGGTGAGCTCAGGGCCTTCCTCCTCTGCCATTTTGACCAAATCTCTCAAGTGAATATTACTGATAGCTGAAAAAAATCTCACATGATAATCCATTTTCCCCACACTCATCTAATGATATATTTAAATTCAATAAATTTTACTTTGAAATGCTGAATCGTTATTCTGTGTAGAAACAGTTCCATCAATTATGGCAATGAGAAATACTGATACCTGGCTTTATGCTATAAACAATGATGTCGTACACATAATTTCACTTGTTTCTCCCAACAGTCTTGGGAAATGAGCATCATCTCCATTTATAGGTGAAGAAAGTAAGTCTCAGAGACTTGGGCAGTCTTACATAGAGAACAAATAGTAGAGCTAGAATTTGAACCCTAGTTTTTTGGACTTAGTGTCTTCAGTATCATCATTATCATCATCAGAGCAACAGCAATACCAAAATCTTTTGGGTAGTTACAAGTCTTTCATTTGTCGTAAGTACTTTGCTAACATTATCCATTAATTCTCACCTACCTTTAAAAAAAAATGGATGCTATTTATTACATGCTAACTATGTGCCTGACACCTGACATATAAACTTTTATTTAACCTTAACAATAACCCCAGGAAACTGAAATCAGACAGATAACTATGTGTCTTTAGATAAGTTAGGTAAAGCAGATTATCTGTAATTTCATATATAAGTCCTTGACCCAAGAGTGCTATATGAAGAGAGAAAGTGTGTATCTCTCAGGCGTGGCTATTAAGGGGATGAAGTCATTAATAGACCTGGAGCAGTGTTAGGCTGTAGAGACTATAAGTTCCCTGAACTGAGTGAAAAATGGAGCAACATCACTAGCTCTGTTTTTACCTCATTTATTGTAAACTGTGGAACTCAGTTCTGAAAGCAGTAATTGGTATCGAAATACCAAGGGATAGGAACTTCCTTGTTGAGGACTTTTATATTAACTCTTAAGGAATGCAGTTGTAATGGAATTTTAAGCATCAGTACTAAAATAAAGAAAAGAAAGTTCATGGTGTTATTTCTGATATAATTTAATCATACTTGGCTGTGAGAAGGAAGTAAATGCCTTCTACCTTTACGGAATGCTGAGACACCTCATGATAATTCATATGAATAATTACAAACAAGTGATTCTTTAAAAGAACGTCATGACCATAAAGTGTGAAATTAAAAAAAAAATTAACCCCTAATGAAGGAACATGTATAAATAGTGCCTATATAGATCCATAAATTTTTAACAAAATACTAACAAATTGAATATAGCCACATAAAAAGGGTTTTAGAATATGACCGAGTGGGATTTATCACAGGGATACAAGGTTGGATTAACATCCAAAAAATCATTTGATGTAGTACATCATATCAATAAAGCACAAAAATCAATAGATGCAAAAAAGTTTGAAAAAATCCAACATTATTTCATGATTAAAAACATATTCAAGGAACTAAGAAGAGAAGAGAATTCTCAACCGAATAGGGTACATCTATGAAAAAATCCATAATTAATAGCACACTTAATGGTGAAAAAGTCTCAATACTTTTCCCTAAAATTAGGAACAAGAAAAGGATATTCACTCTTGTCACTTTCATTCAGCATTGTACTGAAGGTCCAAGCTAGGGCAATTAGATAAGACAAAGAATTAAAAGCAACTAGATTACAGTGGAAGAAATAAAACTATCTATTTTTGATTTGAAGATGATACAGCTTGCCAACATGATTTTGTACATAGAAAATCCTAAGTTCACTAAAAAGATATTAGAACTAAGACATGAGTTCAGCAAAATCTCAAGGCACGATATCAATATACAAAAATCACTTGTATTTATATATGTTATATAAAAATGAGCAATCTGAATATAAAAGTTATTCCATTTTTTCTTAGCATCAAAAATAATAAAATAATTAGGAATAAATTTAACAAAAGTAGTGCTATTCTTGTGCTCTGAAAACTATAAAACTGTTGACAGAAATTAAAGAACTAAGTAAAATAGAAAGACATTTGTGTTTATGATTTCAAGATAGTATTGTTAAGATGGGAATTTAGTGGGCTAAATTGTGGTGCCCTCAAGAGATGTGTCCTCTTTCTAATTTCCGGAACCTCTGAATGTTACCTTACTCAGAAAAGGGGTCTTCACACATATAATTAAAGATCTTGATATATGTTCTTAGATATATGCTCTTAGGCTGAAAGAGACTTGATATAGACAGAAGAAGAGACAATGTGACCTTAGAAGCAGAGATTGTAGTGATGTGGCCACAGGTCAAGGAATGCCAATAGCTGCCAGTAGCTGAAAGAGACAAAGCACAGATTATTCCATGAGCCTCCAGAGAGAGTGTAACCCTGTTGACACTTTGTTTTAGAATTCTGGCCTTCAGAACTGTGAGAGATTCAATTTTTATAGTTTCAAGCCACCGAGTTTGTGTTGATTTGTTACAGCAGAAACAGCAAGTGAATGCATACCGGAAGTTTATTTACAGATTCAACACCATCCCTGTTAAAACCCCAGTTGGCTTTTTGGCAGAAACTGAAAAGCTGATTCTAAAACTCATATGAAAATGCAAGAGACTCAGAATAATCAAAACAATCTTAAAAAAAGAACAAAGTTGGAAGACTCACATTTCTTTCTCTTTTTTTTTCTCACATTTCTTGATTTCAGTATTAACTACAAATCTGTAGTACTCAAGACAGTATGGTACTAAATAAGGATAGAGATACAGAACAGTGGACTAGAATTGAGAGTCCAGAAATAAACTCTGACATTTATGGTCAATTGATTTTAGACAAAGTTTCCAAAGTGATTCAGAGAAAGAATAATCTTTTTAAAAAATGATGCTGGTACAACTGAATATCCACATGTAGAAAGTGAATTTGTACCCCTGCATCATACCATGTGCAAAAACTTATTCAAAATGGATCATGGACTAAATGTAAGATTTAAAACTATAATATCTTTTGAAGAAAACCTAAGAGTAAATGTTTGTGACCGTGGATTATGTCATGGCTTCTTAGCTGTGACATCAAGACATAAGTGCCAAAAAAAAAAAAAAAAAAAAAAAGAATTGGGCTTCATCAAAATTAAAGCTCCTGTGCTTCAAAGGACACCATCAAGAAAGAGAGAAAGACAGATTCCAGAATGGTAGAAAATACTGTTAATTCATACATCTAATAAAGTACTGGTATCTAGAATACATAAAGAACAGAACACTTGTAAAATAATAATGTAAGACAAATAACCTAATTAAAACATAGGCAAAGCCTCTGAATTGAATTTCTCCAAAGAATGGGCAATAAGCATGTAAAATGATGTTCAGCATCATTAGTCATTAGGGAAATATAAATGAAAATCACAAGATACCACTTTATACTGTCATGTCTAGAATCAAAAAGGCAGGCAGTAACAAGTGTTGGTGAGGACATGGGGGAATTGGAATCTATATACAATTGCTGGTGGGAATGTAAAATGGAATACTCACTGTGGGGAAAAAAATTTAGCAGTTCTCAAAAGTTAAATATAGAGTTACCATATGACCCAGAAATTCCACTCCTGGATATATACCCGAGAGAATTGAAAACATTTGTTTATATAAAAACTTTCACATGACTGTTCATGGCAACATTATTCATAACAACCCCTATGGAAACAACCCAGATGACTATCAATCAGCGAATAAACAAAATGTGATATATCCTTATAGTGGAATATAATTTGGACACAAAATAGGTGATCTTTGAAAATGTTACGCCAAAGGAAAGAAATCAGTTACAAAAGACCACATATCATGTGATTTTATTTATATGTAATGTTCAGCATAGACAAATCTATAAAGACAAAGTAGTTTAGTGATTACTTAAGGCTAAGGGGTGGGAGTGAAGTTTAGGGGAAATGGGAAGTGAATGCTAATCTGTATGGGGCTTCTTTTTGGAGTTACAAAAATGTTCTAAAATTGTTTTTTAAAATCACACAACGGTAATTATAACCAAAACCTAATACTAGCCCCTTCTAAGAAATCATCCTTGGTAGACCACCCAACCTTTTATCTTTTTAATTTTTAAATTTGTTTTGTATTTATTGAAATATAGTCAGTTACAATGTATCAATCTCTGGTGTACAGCATAATTTCCCAGTCATGCGTATACATACATATATTTGTTTTCATATTCTTTTTCATTATAGGTTACTACAAGATATTGAATATAGTTCCCTGTGCTATAAAGAAGAAAAAATTTTAAATCTATTTTATATTTAGTAGTTAATATTAGCAATTCTCAAACTCCCAATTTATCCCTTCCCACCCCCTTTCTTCCCGGTAACGATAGGTTTGTTTACTGTGTCTCTGAGTCTGTTTCTGTTTTGTAGTATCTTTTTTTTGTTTACAGTTATCAAGAAAAAGGCTACTGTAAAAAAAAAAAAAGTAAAAAAAGAAAGAGGTTACTGTTTTAGTTGAATTTGGGTACAGAACCTCAAAGATACATAGGTTATTATCATAGGTTAGTAAAGCAAAGAGAATTTCAAGACAGACCTATAAATCAAATTTTCTTTATCAGTTTTCATATATATATGTATATATGCCTCTGTGTGTGTATCTTTCTGTGTGTATTTTAAACTGACAAGTACATTAAGTAGTAACTAGATATGACACACTTTGGTTACAGTTTCTTGTTTCTCTAATGAAGTTTCTCTCTGTGGAACTGTTTCAGAGTTTGAGAAGAAGACTCAAGAATGCTTCTTCTATCTTCACTTCCATTATATCTTAAGAGGAGAGTCCAAGGTCAAGGATATGTAAATATGGCTTGGTCCTTCCTCACCCTATAGTACCCAAATGATGGACAGCTGTGATGTCTAATTATAACTTTATCATTCATATCAAGGTACTTTGTATGGGCTTCTAGTCTCTAACAGAGCAATTACAAAGTAAAAGTAAGCAACAATTCTCATGACATCATACAAGATAAAGACTAGAGAACAGAAGATCTGTTTGGTTCCCTATTTTGTTAAAACGTGTGGAATATATCTTGCTTCAGTGGAACAGTCTAACTTTTTCTGTACCAGGCTCTCCTAGTTTCAATATAGTAAATCCACAAGATTCATAGATGAAGGAAATACTGTTCAGAGACTTGCCCACTAGTCCTTAGAGGAGCTACTTTATCTGTTCCTAGGAACACTAACACCCAATGGACTCCATGTCATGCCTTGTTATACTCCTGAGAGAGAACATATTTTCAATATCAAGAACCTGGGGATCAGTCCCATGAATAAATCCTTGATTAATCCATGTCCTAAATCACATGATCCCAGAAAAACCTGAATTGACCTCACATTCTGTGTGCTAAAATCGCTGGCTTCCATAGAAACATAGTTTCAACTTATAATAGATTTGCTTCTGCTCCTTACTCTCTTTTTACAACCTCTGTCCAATACACACACACCATATGCTCACATATTTGCCTGCACATATATCTATGAAAGACTGATTGTTTATTTTCAGGTTTTGGGGTTTTTTGTTTTTTTTTTTTTGATTACCAGATTGCTATACTTGCCACAGGCACTAACATCTAAAACCTACAGAGAATTTTGGGATCTGCACTGAAGCTACCAGACTACTAAGCTTGAGTGTCACTTGTCCTCCAAGAAACTGTCAGGACAAGTCATCTGGTCTCTTACCTATATTTTCCTTAGCTAACTCCTAAAGTGCAAAGCAGCCATTCCCATGTTCTAGTAATTTGATAGCTCCTGTTGCTGTCAGCCAAAACACCTGCACAAGTCCTCCCTCACCTTCTAAACTTTGACCATACCTTCTCTGCAGCACGCTGATGCTTAGATCTTCTCTCTATCCATCTGCCCTTTCCTTTCTGCATTGACCTAGCTCATGTTCATAATGTTGATCAATTCATTCCTGATAACACCCTGAATTCCCTAGCTTTCTGTCCTTTTGTTTTACCCTCTCAGAAGAAATAAGTGCTCAAGGAACCCAGTGATGGATCATTTCTGTATCTGCACTCTTATTAACATGCAAAGTCTGAATCAGGAGATCTGAGGTGGGACTGAACTTCTTTATTTTAACCACTTCCCAGGTGGGGTCACAGAACGCACATGGAGTTGCAGGGCTGTAGGTGAGCACTTTTGAAAAGACTCGAATAGGATCAGTTGGTACAACTATCAAGTCATTCTGCTCCTCAGTTGAGCCTACATCACTGCCTGACCTCTGTTATCTTTGTAGAAACTCACCTTTCTAGCATTCTGCATATGTTATTTAAAACTTCTTCACAATCCCTTCTCTGTTTCTATTTTTGTATTCTTCCTGTACCTCCTAAAAGAGTGATCCTCAACTTTGTTGTGCTTTAGAATCGCCTGGAGAAATTTTTAAAAATCCAGTATCTATCACAATTCAGAACACAACAACAACAAAATCAGCATATCCAAGATAAATGTAGTTTTAAAAACTCACCTGGTGATTCCAAAGTTGCAGTCTGGTCTGAGATTCTCTGATTTAGAGTATAATCAACTTCCATCCACCAAATATTAAAATTACATGCAACCACACTCATGCTTAAATTCCTTCCTGTCTATTAAGGCCAGTTTCTCCATGTATGCTCTCATTCATATTCCCTCCCACTTTCTCAGCAGTCATATTAATCATTTCTTAAACATTGCTAGGTATCTACCATCTTGAAATATGTGAACAAACAAAACTTTTAATGTGGTAACTATTTATGATTAGAAAATTTTCTTGAAACATTTTAAATCAGTTAGAGATGAGTCAATTTTGTTTTAGTTGATTATGACCTTATAATGATTTTATTAAAATGACAAAAAAAAACATTAGAGTAACCTAATCTTGAATTGAAAATTGCATTTTTCATTTGGTGGCTTGGCACTGGGTAGATAAATTCTGTGGGTTGGATGTATTTATTTTCAATGATGTTGACTAGCTCAGCCTGGTTTTCATTGTGTAGTGACCGTTGTAGCATTCACTGTAGATAATGACACTCATACTATTTTTAGCACACCTTTACATCCCTTGTATCTCTCTATTTGGATTTACTGGAGGGAAGAGTAGGTTAGACACTTAGAGTCAACTAACTTTCTTTATAGAAGTCCTTTATGTTATATAAGACAGAACTCATAGAGCATAGGTTGGAGAATGTTCAGAAAAGAGCAGTATCTTTCTGTATCTATTAAATTCTATTTCTCCATCTATTTTTACAGAGAGAGAAAGAGAATTTCAGAAAGCAACATGCCATTTAAATGCCACCAGATATTTAGAGTTTTTGCAGATATGCAGGACTTTTTTTTTTTCAGTAAGATTATTCATTTTAGAATGAAGTATGTAAGTGCCCAAAGATGAGTTTGTCTACATAAACAGAAAATCTGCAAGGACTGAGGTTCTTCCTTAAAGTAGCTTTACCCTTCAGCATCAGCTGGGGTCTTTCTTAACATGAGAAAGAGAAGCTTAAGAAAAGAAGCTGGGTATTACTCTCCTAGATTCTTGAAATAGAACCTGTGTTAAACTGGCTAAGAAAGGCCACCATTTTGCCCAAGCAATTTAACCAAACTCAGGGGAAAACAAAAACTTTTAAAGGAGACTATCCAATACTAGGACATCTCATGGTGGCAGCATATTCCCCACTCCCAGCAAACTCTGCATTCATGGCCTTGAACTTACAAAAATTTAAATTGCCTCTGCTTCTGATTGCAGAGGAGCCTCTAATGAATTTAAGTGAACAACGAGGGGAGTCAGTGATAATCTACCCACACTAGTTCTGGGCAAGTGCCAGCTCTGAATAAACTCTTATTCAAGAATAAATAACAGTAACCTTCTATGTGGAGCCTATTCAAAGTAACTGCAGCACAAATGGAGACAGACATAGCATTCAAGAGAGAGAAGAAGAGCATAATTTGAAAAAAACAGTTTTTTTCCCCCGCAGGAGCCAGGAGTAAGCTTCAGAGTGAGTTTGTGCTCATAAGAAAATGAACTGAAATGTATTTTGTAAAGTGATGTAATAGATGATATAACAAGAAAGTAGTCTGAGATATAAGAAAGCAGGCTCATAGAAAAGAGTGGGAAAAAGACAAGAAAATATCTAAAAAGAAATTTCTTCTGTATAGCACAGGAAACTATGTTCAATATCTTGTAATAATCTTTAATGAAAAAGAATATGAAAACAAACATATGCGTGTGTATGTATATATATATATGCCTATATATGCATGACTTGGACATGCTGGAGGTATCACACGTTCTGATTTCAAACTATATTACAAACCTATAATAATCAAAACAGTGTGGTACTGGCATAAAAACTGACACATAGACCAATGGGACAGAATCCCAGAAATGAATCCTCTCTTATATATGGTTAACTGATCTTTGCCAATGGCACAAAGAAGACATAGTGAGGAAAGGATAGTTGTTGATAATTTCTACAGTAAGTTGTGTTGGGAAAACTGGGTATCTATATGCTAAAGAATGAAACTGGATCTCTATCTTAGACCACTCACAAAAAATAACCCCAAATGTATCAAAGACTTAAATGTAATATTTAAAATCATAAAATTCATAGAAGTATGCACAGGAAAAAAAGGCCCTTTGATATTAATCTTGACAATGATTTTTTTTTGAAATGACATGAAAATCACTAGTGACAAAAGAAAAAATAGGTAGAATGACAAAAAAAAATAAAAATCTTCTGGACAGCAAAGGAAACAATCAAGAAAATGAAAAGGTAACCTGTGGAATGGGAGAAAATTTTTGCAAACCATATATCTTATAAGGGATTAGTGGCTACAAATATAAAGAACACATACAACTCACTATTAAAAAAAAAAAACCCACAAATGATTTGATTTAAAAATGGGTAAAGACCTGAATAGACATTTTCCCGAAGAACACTTCCAAATGGCCAACAGATACATCAAGATGTGCTCACCATCGCCAATCATCAGGGACGTGCAGATCAAAATCACTGAGTTATCACCTCACACCAGTCAGGTTGGCTATTGTCAAAAAAAACAAGAGATAACAAATGTTGGCAAGGATATGGGAGAAAAAGGAACTCTTGTACACTGTTGTTGAAAATATGAATTGGTGCAGCCACTATGGAAAGCAATATGGAGGTTTCTCAAAAAACTAAAAATAGAACTGCCATGTGATACAGTAATTCTACTTTTGGATATATATTCAAAGGAAATGAAATTAGTAGATATTTTTACTCCCAAGTTCACTGAACATTATTCACAGTAGCCAAGACATGGGAAAAAATCAGATGCCTGTCCATGGATATGGATTTTAAAAATGTATTAGACATATACACACACACACGGATATCATTTAGCCTTAAAAAAGAAAGAAATCCTGACATTTGAGACAACATTGATGAAGTGGATGAATCTGGAGGGTATTATGCTGAGTAAAATAATCCAGACAAAGATAAACAAAATACTTCATATAGTATCACTTCTGTGGTGTCTTAAAAAAGTTAACTAATGGCAACAAAAAGTGGAATGGTAGTGCCAGGAGTTGGGATTGGGGGGAAATGAAGAGATAGAGGTCAAAGTCTACAAACTTTAAGTTATAAAATGAATAAATTCTAAGGATCTAATGCACAACACAATGACTACAGTTAATAATACTGTATTTTGTACTCAGAATTTGCTGAGAGTAAATCTTAACCATTCTCACCACAAAAATTTTTGAAAAGGGTGACTGTGTGAGGTGATGGATGTGTTACTTAGCTTGATTGTGGGAATCATTTCATGATAAATACAAATATCAACTCATCACGTTGTACACTTTAAATATATACAATTTTGTTTGTCAAATATACTTCAGTAAGCCTGGGGGGAAAAGACAAAAAAAAAATCCTTTTAAAATCTTCAAAGAAATAGAATGATTTGGCTCAAGTAGATGAATTGAAGAGGGTTGAGTGAGCCACAGAGAACCCATGACTTGGGTGGTAGGCATGGGAAGAGGGACTGTTAAAAAAGAATGAAAGAAGCAGCTAGAGCTATCATAGGAAATGTGAGGAGGGAATGCTGCTGTAGAAGCCACAATAATAAAACAGTTCAAGAATGACAACAGGTTGAGCCATGTCAAATCATGCAGAGAGGTCAAGAAAGATGAGAATTTTCAAGAGGCCTTTGGATTGCCAAGAAAGAAGCCATTAGTGTATTCTGTATGCTTGTCAGAAACAGAGTTGCAAGCTGAATAGTAGAGTTGCTGCTTTCTGTAGAACAAAGAAGTCTTTTTTTTTTGTTTTATTGGTGAGATACCTAAATGTAAAATTGGTGGGGCTGTGGCAGAAAGAGAAGGACAGAAATGATAGCTTAAAAGTGAACTCTGGTGTCTAGCAAACATGGAGAAAGAAATAACAAAATTCTGTTCAACATTTCTTTGTAATAGTTTTCTCATGTTTTCTATGTATTTCATGTGGATTCTGTTCTTTTACCATCGTGAAAATCTTGTGGTAAGCATTTGGGGTGAGAAAAATAAAAACAGGCTCATTTGGTCATCATTTATTGGGGAGAGGTGGAGCTGAGGCCGGACTTTGGGACTGCAGACTTCAGTCCTGTTTCCATTAGGTGATGCTCTTTCCTGCCAACTTCCCAGAAAATAACAGGAGAAGCCAATGAGCTGCTTTTACTGCAGCACGTACAGAAAATGTTAGAAAAATGACACTGTTGACATTATATGAAGAAAGGAAATCAGAAAGAGTGTTAATGTCTGTTGAAAGAAATGGCCTCATTTTTTTCCTCCTGTGGAAAGAAAAGAGTGCTTGCCCTCTTGCTGTCTTCCTTTCTGTCTGGATCTTCCTGTCTCCCTTGCCTGTCTGCCTCCCCCCTCCCTCAAACGACAGACACATTCCATTCATAATATTAGATTCTCAGTTTATAAGTCAGGGAGCTATAATTTGGTGTAATTAAAATAAATTGATGTGAAAGAGACAAAAAAGAATGTAAATTATTTCTATAGGTTTTGAAACAGACAAGGTGCTTATAAACTTGGGGATGATGAAGAAAGTGTCTACCAAATACTTGCAGTCACTTGAGTGACGGAATACTTTGATTATCAAAAGGTAGTCATGTCATATTAAGCAATCTTAAGGTTACCAGGGGGAAATGGGGTGGGAAGAGATAAAATTGAGAGTTTAAGATTTGCAGATATTAACCAGTATATATAAAATAGATAAGCAACAAGTTTCTTCTGTACAGTACAGGGAACTTTGTTCAGTATCTTGTAGTAACCTATAATGAAAAAGAATTTGAAAACAAATATATGTATGTATATGTGTGAATGAAACATTATGGTCTACAACAGAAATTGACACATTGTGAACTGACTATACTTCAATTAAAAAGAAAGATAGTTGTATTATAACCCCTTAACAAAACGTAGCTCTTGACAAAACCGATCTATAAACCAACAAATAACAGACAAAACTGGAAGAACATTTAGATGTTTGATATTTGAAAAGGATAAATTATGAGGTATTTCAAGAAATCTCAATATTACGAATGTTGCTTCACCAAATAATTCAGTCCCCATTATTAATTCAGTCCACATTATTGTTATTGTTTTTTTCTTACAAGTATACCATGATGAAGGTGCTTTGAGATGTGGTTTTTGTTTGCTTAGTTGACTCACTAGCTCCTGTTTGACAACCTTGTAATGATGTGGTTAAATGTATGCTTCAGGAAAATTATAAATTATTATATCTCTTGGGCCTTAAGGGGACCATGCAAGTGGTTGAACCTAAGACTATGAAGTCCAAGAATGTTGACTATCTGCTATAACATATCTGGTTCACTCTCTTTTAAATGACCAGGTTTGTGAACTAATTTAATATCACATTATTTGTAATAATTTTCTCGGGGTGAATAACTTTAAAAAATACAGACATTAGTAAAGTAAATGTGTTGATTTATCAAATCTTTATAGCCATAATATGTTATAGGACAACAATGCTGTAATTGTTATTATAGAAAAATAGTAACCAGAACAAAAAAAAATAAAAATGCCAATTTGATAAAATTGTTTCTGGGACCAAGATATACCAATATCCCACTTACTCAGCATATAAAATTAAGAGTCATAGAATATAATATGTAATTATAGAATATAATTTCTGATATCAAAATATCCTTGTATTACTCCTAAAGTAATAAATTCATGTGGTTTTTGAACAGACTTACAAACATAAAAAGGTTGAGTTCCGAACATCTCTTGGAGTTAGGGAGAGGTTGGAAATCATATCTATTTGATTTCATTGTAAATCTAGGGCCTTTTGCAATATGATAGGCATTGCATAATTCTCCAAAACTACTCAGCACTGCAGTTGCAGAGTTAAGGCTTAAATCTAAAACTCTGCCAATTCTTTATAGTAGGCAGGAAGGAGTAGACCAATCTCTGGATATAGAATCTCAAGGATTCAGTAGGAGACATTCCCACATGGGCAGGCACATGAAGTATGAATGGTTCAAGTGCTGTTTGGTTTTTGTACATAATGCCCAGTAATGTACTAACGATACCGGGTTATATATTGGAGTTCAACCCAAGAGCAGAACCACTAAGACTTTTTACAAGGAACTGGCTAAAGCAATTGTAGGTGCTGCTAAGCAAAGCTGGGCTCTGTCGGGCAGGCAGTCAGGGAAGGAAGATGATGAACAAGGAGGCTAGAACCCTAACAGCATGAGCTGAAGCTTTGAGTCTCCATGAATTCCAAGGTTCATAAACAAATGTGTATGAATTACAAGTTGGACAACTACTTCTCATATACTTCGTCTTTCCTATTTATAGATTTTATTATATTTTCCTTAATAAATTCTGAGTGAATTTTGTTACAATGCATCGTCTTTGAAATAACGTGTTGGCGTATTATGACTGTTGGAAATGCAGCAAATAAATTAGTGAAATTAGACATTTGACTTAAAGAAAATGTACGCTGGCTTCCACAAGAATATGATTCTCTGCATAGACTATATTGGGTGTTACTGTTGCCTTATAGGTTGATACTGGATGGTCCTGAAGAAAGGTCATTGAAGTCCTTGAGAAAGGGGGCAGCAGAGGGTGGGCAAATTTTGTGCTGAGAGTAGGAAAATTATGATCTAGCATCAAATAAGGGACTGGAAAAAGAACTCAGGGTTTCTGTTTCCTTGGCTTATTTCTAGTCCCTTGTATCAACTGTAAGGAAACACATTAATTCTGAAATAGTATGGGTTAAAATGTTAGAATGCTTTCAAAACTATGAAGTATTAAAAATGACTAGTACTTAAAATTAGGAAAGAAGCAGCTATGCTTTTCAAAGAAAAAAAGACCTATTTTGAGGTTGAAAGAAAAGTCATACTTAAATACTTAAGCTTTAACTTTCCATCAGTTTAAAGAGATACACATTTTTATTTCATTATTAGCATTTAGAAAAATGTGTTGAAAATAGTTAAAGTGGAAGATCCCAGGACAGTATCAGATGTGAATAGTCCAAAAGCATTTCTGCCAGGGTATTAGAAGCTTAATATAGAGAGAGCATGCATTGTGTAGCCTGGTAAAATATATAAAGGAAATGTTTCATACAAGTATTTCTGCAGTGAAGCTAAGAAATATGTATTTTGAAATTAAAATTTTAAGCTCACGTTAAGAAATATTTATATTAAGGACTATATTTTAATATTTTTATATACAATATCAAGATTAAAGAGAAATCTAGATAGATGTACCCATAAACTGATTACCAAGGTGTCAGGTGAGGATGGTTTGTGAAATCTATTCATATGCAAAATAATGACTTAACTAATACAAATGATTCATATGCTATTTCAGATTCCTACTGTTTTGAGTTTCAGTGAAGAAGTAAGATTAGTTTTTATGTGTTTTTGAGTGATATAGCCTGGAACTTTTTTGAACATAACATAGGAGTGCTTTAAAATCAGTGCTTTTCACCTAGTTTATGTGCTTCTATAGGAGATTGATTACATTTGTTACTTAACCCTTAGAAAGGAAGACTGTCTGGTTGCAATAATGGCTAAGACAATGTTTCCAAAGAAAGAAATCACTCATATATAAGTTAAAGGAGCTTTGAAAAGTCCCTGTATAAATTAAATTAAATTTAATAAACTTTACTGCATGCCTCTTATTTACCAGGCAGCATGCTAAGCTCTGGAAATAGAAGATGATTACCATTTAGACATTTTAAAGAATTCTTAGTCAAATTGACATGAAACCAAAAAACCTGCAATATAGTGCGGTAAATCCTCTAACAAAGACATTCATAAGCCAGAGACTCAAGACAAGTAAACAGAGATGAACAGAAAAGAAGATTTGAATAGTGAGGCATGTTCACAAAAGAAAAGGTTGTCATTCCTTCCAGCATTATATACTCAACATTGATGGGACCTGTGTGTGCTGCAAAGAATGAAATAGCAGTGATTTTTCTTGCATTTCAGCGTCGTTAATAAATGTGACCTTGTTTTCCTTGATAGAAGAAAAAATGTGCAGTTTATCCAGGAGCAACTTGTACTGGAATTAAAGATTCACTTTATCTTTATTCCAGGTGTAAATCTGCCTCTACTTAGTGACAGCATCAGCTGTTAAACAGTGACCTCTTATGTGTGATAGATTTCTTGACCTTCCTGTCTCTGCTTAGTTGAAATAATGCTTATTATAGTAAATAGAAATAATAACTGTAATATAACATGTAATATTTGCTGTGTGTTTATTTGGAGTGAGGCTCTTTGCAAATCACTTTACTTATGTTACCTTATTTCATCCCCATAAGAATTCTGTAAAGTAGATAAAAATGCTGTTTTCCTTTTCCAGATGAGGAAACAGCCATAGAATGGTAGAATCTATCTAAAGCCTCATACTTAAGGAGTGATGCCATTGGGACTGAAATTCAGATGTACTTGATAGCAAGGCCTGTGTCCTTAGCCGCTTTCCTAGATTTAATATATATGAACTCCCAAGCAGAAAGCAAAATATGGACAAGAAGGAAAACTTTAATGCAAAGTCTCTAATTGGGCAAGACTTATGGAATTAAAAAATAAGAACAAAAAAAAAATCCAAATAGCTTGGATTTCACAGAAAACACTCCTTTCTCTCCAAAACATTTCCCTGTGTTTATATTGTATTTTTCCTTATGTTTAGCTGTATAGAACTTTACATAATTACCACTGACTCTCCTGTTGTCTCAGTGTCGTATGAGAACACAGTGAGCATTGTCTTTAGTGACATACAGAGAAAAAGGTTCTTTTCAAATTTCTCTAAATATTGGAGAGAAAACCAAGACTCAGGCCTAGTATTCTTGGCTTTGGTCCACATGCATTTCCATTATTCTATTTTCAGAAAAATTTCTAAGCAATATTTTCCATCTATCTAATCCATTATGATGATGAATTGGTTTGTAGAAAAATATTTACTCTTTATTCTAAGACATTTGGATAAGAATGAGAGGCTAAATATTTCTCTGTAATGGTATTAATATTTAAATGGAATTTTACTTCATTTCATTACAATTTTAATTGAAGTGTATAGATGTTTTTATGCCCTTAGATTTATTTTGCATTTTGTACTTTTTTTCTTGGCTTATATTGAAAATATTAGTCTTCTACATTCGAGCAGTGAGATAGTATTCCTGTTTTACAGATAAAACCACTGAGGCTTTGTTGTTTGAGAAATTTTGCCAAGATCCTACAACTTGCAAGTGGTATCCTGGGGATTTGTCATCAATCTACATTTTCCAAAGTTCCAGAAAGCCATTTCCCCACAGGAAATTAAGTTAAAATGTAGAAAACACTCTGGCTTTGCTTAATATGATTTTCACAAAGAAAAGACACATTTCTTTCCAAAACTATACAGAGAAATTTGTTCAATAACAATTTGTTTTAACTAGTCCTAAACTTGAAAATAATTGTTAGCTCCATTTCTGGGAAGAATGTCACGCTGATTTCTGTAAAACTGGCATTTAGCACAGCTCACACTTGATTGTATGACATATTATCGAGCAGCTCAACCTCAGCTGTGCATAAAGTGGGTTTCTCTTCCAGTGGGATCTGGCAAGGTCACATTCCGTCCTTAGGGTTTCTTTCTTCTATTCATGAGACACAACACTGCTGCTGTATAAATTGTTGACTGTATCCCTCTGAATTGACTATAAAAGTAACTGCATACTTGGCTATCAAATGCGATTTTCGTAAAACCAAATACAAAATAGGCCTTAGAAGGATAAAACTTTAGTGGACTGTACCCAGGATGTTTTGAATGATAGAGACTGGGCATGTAGTGGACATCTGTTGTTTTTGCCTGACTAGCTTTCAGTCTCCAGTCTTCTCATAACAACTACTCAGTTTTCTTTGGGGAACCGTGTATTCTCCATTCTAAATTACTCACTTCTGACTCAAATCCAAGCCAGACCTTCCAAACCTTTTGAATGTGCATTATCCCTGGGGATTTTTTGAATCTATTGGAAAATGGAAGCTTTCACTTTGCTGGGGTGGCTGCTGTAGAGGGATGAAAACCGGGCCACCATTCTACTACATGTGGCGATCATTCTGAGAAAGAAGCCAACACAGAGGCAAGCTGAACCAAGAGCTGGAAAGAGACAGGCTCCTAACATCATTGGGTGCACTGGTGCATCCATGCCTGAAGCCGATTCATGTCTTGGCTAATAAATTCCTTTGTGCTTAAGCCAGAATTAGGTGGATTTCTCTACTTGTTGATGTTAGAATTGACTATTTCATATAATACTTCATGGGGGTGACTAGGGTAATTCCTAGATAGTTTAGTGATTTAGGACAAGTAGCTTTCGGTTCTCTGCAACAGTGGACACATTGAGGTTCATCAGCCTAAGACTGGAAAATATCCCATCTCATTAACTGTGGAATTCTTTGTCCTGGAGTCAGTTTAGAGACAATGTCAGACATCCAGACACAGAAGGCAGCTGTCAGTTTCTGTGATAAGGGAAAAGATCCTCTGGTCCTCAAACTGTCCCATCTATTCATGAGTCTTTGATGCTTTAAACTGGACATTTATAATTCGAGATAATCTTCAATGTGCAGAGCTAGTGCACTAACTTGAATCTGTGCTGCTCTGTACACGACTAAGAGGACGTCACCCTACTTTACTGTTTGTAACACTCTTTCATGCATATCATCTGCACAGACCCTCACAATAACCTGGTAAGGCAAATCTTAATCTATGTTTCATGGGTTAGGAATCTGAGGAGCAAAATAACTTCTTCAAGGTTGCAGCGCTAATAAAATTTGTTTTCTGACTATTTAAAAGTCCCTCTGCCTACTCCCCACCTCTACCTCCCCATTATAAGAAACCTGACACCAGCATGGCTGCTGGGATTGGAGAAGTTTTGGGCAATGAGTCCTTGGTTATGTAGGAAATTGATGTCTTGAAATGAGGAAAACTCTTAGAAAGCAAGGCTGAGTACTTCAGAGACAGCATTAAGAATTTCCTAAAGTTACCCAGGACCAGCCATGACCCAGATGGATTTCTGAGGGTGAGGGTTTAGAATATTTGGAGTTAGAATCTGTATGTCTATATAAATTCTCTTTTAAATGATCATTAAGCCATCCTTCGGCTTTCAAGATAATTACTTTTTACAGTCATTTGACATTTTTCTGTTTACATTTCTAGACTCTAGAATTGAGAAATTTTGTCCTTTAAAATGCCTTGTAGTATCTGTAGAAATAGGAAAAAATCAAATCATTTTCGTTTGTTGAAATTTTATGAGCTTCCTGGAGACAATTTTCTGCCAACTCCAAACCAGAGTCTGCTTGAGACAGGGAAGGAACGTAATGACACCATGTCATGCCTTTTGTGTAAGATGATTATAACAATTAGTGCCAGTCAACAGAGGCAGCTTTTCTGGGGAAGAAGCTTTTGGAGATTCTGTTACCTGAAAATTTGTACTAATGAGTGTAGGTCTCTATAAAATGAAATGTACCTGTGTTAGGTATATGCAAGTATTTTCACATCAATTACAGTAGAGTAGCTACTGTTGATCCATCTGCAGCATATTCCCCATGAGGTTTTTCTTAATTAGGCAAAGTTGGCTCACAAGGTGGGGAGGCATTAGCGTATGAAAATGAGTCTTCTGCATTTCATCTCATGTAACATTTAGGCATTTTGCAATATTACTGTGATCACTGTTCATGGTATAACTTTTGGGAGACTTGAAAATGATCTATTTGTGGTTCATAATAAATTTGAGTGAAATTTTACTGCCCTTCATTCTTCCTAATGATAGAGGCAAAAATGAAATGTGAGAGGATGGCCATGTCCCAGTCCCAGGCGAGTCCCTGGGATGTGCCCTGCCAAGTGAGGGTTCTTGGCTTTGAGCAGGAAAGAATTCAAGAGCAAGCCATAGTTGAGTAAAAGTAGGTTTATTTAGAGAGATACGTACTCCGTAGACAGAATGCAGGCTATTTCAGAAGGTCAGAGAGGCCACGAGGTGTGGGGGTAGTTAAAGCAAAAGTAGATTTACACACTACATAGACAGAGTGTGGGCCATCTCAAAAGGCAAGAGAAAGGCCTAGGAGATACACATTATATAGGCAGAATGTTGGCCATCTTACTCAGAAGGGAAAGCGGTGGCCTCAGAGCGTGAGGTCAGCTAGGAAAAATGATATTGGCTGCACAAGGTGTAGGGATTGTTAGTTTTTATGTGCTTGGTAACTTTATATGCTCACAAGTGGGAGGATTAGTCCAACAACTTTGGGGAAGGGGCTGGGGTTCTCAAGAACTGGGCCATGACCCACTTTTTGACCTTTCATAGTCAACCTTGGAACTGTCCTGGCACCTGTGGGAGGGCCATTTAGCAGGTATTGTATTTCAATGAACATATATTGAAGCTCAAGGTCTACTGGGAGTTGGATCTTCCACCATCTTGGTACTAATTGCTGTGTCATTCTGTTAATGCTTGTGCCCTGCCCGCTTCCATCCTGTCTCACTAGTAGAATGAGGTTAAAAATATGCTTGAAAATATGAGGGTAGTTTGCAAAGCAGGAAACAAGCTTTCTGTTTAGTGCTTTCTGTTGTTTCTGATGAGATTGGGAATTTTGATGGGGCAATGGGAAAGGTGTGGTATCATTTTGTATCTATTTAGTTTAATATTAATCTCCATTCCAAATCTGTTGTAGATGGCTCTTTGATCTGCAGTGGGGTTTAGTGGGAGTTATACTTTTTTTAGGTAAGGAAAAAGGACCTAAAATAAACTTAGGAGTTTTAGAAGTAGGAAACCAGAATTTGAGACCCATTTATGTCATTCATTGGCTGGGTAAATGGGACCAAAATAGTTTATTCTCTGAGGATCAAGCTTCATATCTAACTGAGGGGATACAAATAGATGATCTTTAAATTTTCTTCCAACATAAATATCTATATTTTTATCAGTAAAAGAAGAAAAAGGCAACTTATAAATCATAGTTTATAAAGTACATGTGGGAATAAAGTGCAAGACCAGAGGAATGGTGATTTTCTTCTTTTTCTTTCATTCTTACTGAGGAAGCATTTGAGAGATTTTTAACTCCCACATTATGTTTTTAATACATGAGTTAGATGTATGTTATCTATTTGTAAAAAGCCATGATGTTTTGAACCACTAATAAGCAAACTAGGCTTAAAGATGAATAATGATGACCTAACTTTCCAGAGGCCTTAACGTATGCCAGGCCTGGGCCAGGTGCTTTGCTGCATTCTCACATCTACTCTCACAACAAACCTATGAGGTAGAACAACTCTTTAATACTCTCATGTACTTGGATGAAAGTATTAAAGGAGAAGAACTCATGACTCTGTCCTTCCCCTTGTCTTGTAAGGAATGAAGATATTGTTTATTTCTTTTTTTGTTTAGGTACCATCCAGCTTAAAATGCAAAACAACAACAACAACAACCCAAAAACAAAAACCAGAAAGGCAGTAGACAGAGTCATATTAGAAAGGACGTTTCTTCTGGACAAGATGACTTGGTTAGTTCATGCTCAGGTACAGTAGAAACTTCAAACTCAGAGCAATGAGAAATAAAATATAAAAATAAAAACATAGCTGACAAGTCTGTATAAACACCTCTGTGGATGAGGAACAGACCAGAATCACAGAGAGTTGAGTAAGCAGATGCCGCAGGCTGGTTGGGATCTGAGTCCAGAAACATTAGGTGAGAAACCAGCTCTTTCAGGGAAAAGAACATTAAAAAGGGCTCTTTGTGAGACTACAGACCAAAACCAGTTTCACTGATGAAAGTCAGAAGTTGAGTGACTCCCAACACCTTTCCCACTGCCCTGATCCAATTTCCCAACCTCTTCGTAAATGAGGAATAAGAAATGATGACTCAAAAAGTTGCTGACTTTTGTCTGAGGCTACCGCTTGATAAGCAGTCATGGACCTGCCTACCATCCTATTGCATCCCTTCTCCTTCCACCCCTAGCAACCAGATCTAAGATAATCCATGTAGTATTGTGGAAAAGGAAATCCACAATGCCATTATAAGATAAGATTGTGAAACTGACTTATAGGACCATGTGAGTAGAGAGAAAGAGAAAGAGGTAAAACTAAGCCAGAAATATGAAAGACAAATGACAACAGCCTAAATTAAAAATGAGTCTGAACCCCAAATTCCAAAATGCATAAATATATCTAATAAGAATAACTAATAAAATGAACAACTAGGAATTTGTTTCAGATAAAAATAATTTTATAGGAAAGATGGCCAAATACTTAAAATAAATGTGTTTAGAACACTCACAAAGGTAAATAATAATTTTATTTAGATTAAAAAAGACAGAAAACAGGCATGTGTATATGTGTATATGTATGTCTGTATTTTAGAATACAATTAATAGTATTTGAATCCTGAGGAAATAATAAATAAGAACCTTTAGGAATCATTAAAGAATTCATAAACTTCAGAAAATAATTCTGAAGAATTCACTCAAAATAGAAAAGAAGGAGACAAAATATAGACGAATATGAAAAGTATAGAATAGACATGGGAAATAGATGGAGAGGCTTCAAACATGTCTGATTCGAATTCAGATGAAAATAGAAATGAGATTAGTGAAGTGATAACTGAGGATATAATAGCAGAGAATTTTCCATAATTGAACAAAAATAGGAATGATTATTTAAAATACTGTGAATAATACTATGCCAAATAAATAAAAGTAGACCTACAACTTGACACACTATTGTCAAACTACAAATTGTGGCAGATAAATGGAATTACTTTAAATATTTTTCAGACAGACATATTTCTTAACAAGGAATCTAGATTTCTTATAAGTATCTAGATTGATATTAAGCATTTTTTTCAACAACTGAGAGACTAGAACAAAATAAATTGGTATTTTCAGAGTATTGAAGGAAAATAATTGTCAATTAATTTTATTCCTGACTAAACCATCTTCTTATAGAGGAAAAACAAAACAAAATAAAACAAAAAGGAAATGGTAGCTGTAAGATTATAAAGACTACAGTTCAATAGCATAGTCACTAAACAATTATTAAAGGATTTTAATCACTTATAATGATTTTTGTTAAAATGTAAAAGTTTAAACCAAAATTCTAAAGTTTAAGAAACAAAAAAGTATATTGTGATAATGGAAAATTTAAATGTAAATAGAGAACAGTAACCTATTAAAATAGACTATTATATTGCCTTCTATAAATTATTTACATGCTGTTCATAAGAGAGCTATAAAACTAAATCACACGTAGAGACTGAAATATAGATAATCCTTATCAATAGAAAGCTAATGTTACAATTTTAATCAATCAAAATAGAATCTAATTTAATAAATGGACTGCATATAATAATTAAAAAATAAGATAAAGCCATCATGAATTTGTGTGCATTTAACAACATAGCCTTAAAAATATATGAAACCGAAACCGTTAAAGTCATAAGAAAAAAATAGCTTAGGTCTACCAGACATTAATACATATTATAAAGAAATGCTGATTTTAGATGTGTAGGAATAGGAAAATAGAATATTTGAACAGAACACAGAGACTAAATAGATCACACATATGCAGAGTTTTATTATATTGAAAGTGTAGCGTAACAAATCCATAAGGGAAAGACTGGACTGTTCAGTAATAGATGTTGGGGCAGTGCTTTTGAAACATAGAAAGATTTTTTTTTTTAAATCTCAAAACATAAGGGAAAGGATATTAAATTTGACTTCATGGTCTGAATGGAGAAATAGGTGCTATAAACAAATTAAAGAAAAACAACAACAATGAAGCCACAGATGGGAGAATATACTTGTAGTACATTCAGAGAACAAAATAGCATTCTCAACATAAAAACAACTTTTAAAAATTAAAAAAAAAAGAAACACCTCAATAGAAAAAAGACACTTACATAAAAAGGTATTTCATGTGAGAGGGGAAGTGAATGCCAATAAACATTACCAAGAATCAACCTTATGGGGCTTGGGGAAATGTGAAGTAAAACAACAACAAAATATCATTTTAACTAAATTCTGTCAGAAAATTGAAAACATGACCATATCCATTGCTGTTGAAGACATGGAGAACTGAGGACTCTGAAACATTGCTCTTGGCTATAGATACAAGTACACTCCTTTTGTAAAACAGCATTTAGAAGAGTTGAAAATCTGCGTATGCTTAATCCCCACGACTTAACTTTCTGGAGAAATTTTTGCACATTTATAAGGATACTTAACAACTAAGGCAGCTGTAGCATCAACATAGTAGTACCTGCAGTTAGGAGTAAGGTGAATCAGTGCTTTTCAAATTTTAATTCACATATAAACCATGGGGTCTCCTGTTGAAATGTATGTTCTGGTTACAGTGGTCTAGGGTGAGCCTTGAAATTCTACGTTCCTCACAACCTCCCAGCTGATGTTAATATTCTTTATCTCTGGACCGTGCTTTTCTGATAGGTTACATTTAAGGGTTTAACTGTGTCGGGCACTGTTCTAAAGCTCTTTAGATCAATGAGAATGTGCATTGTAGCAAGTTTTATAATACAAAAAGATGGGACTACCTTGCCTGCTCATCAACGAGGAATTAGAATCACTCTTGGTATATCAGTACAATGTAATGTGATCTACTACTTAAGGTGAATAAATTGTTGATGGAAATGAGCAAGTTGCAGAATGGGATGAACACCATACCATTTATGGTTGAAAAATATGCAAAGCATTGCTATGTATTATTTATTAAAACACACAGGCAATAATAGATCATAAAATTTTATAGGGATAATAAACCCTGTATTCTAGATAGTGTTCAATGCTGAAGAGTGGGAGGGAGGATGAGGAAAAGATGGGAACAGGGAGCGTTAGATGGGGACTTTGACTGGATATTGAGTACTTTATATTTTCAAGAAAAAAAATGAAGCAATTATTATAAATGATTAGGTGGGCTTGAGGTATTCATTAAATTAATGTTTAATTGTTTCTGTACATTTATTTCTAAAGAAAGTAGGAAAAAAAGGATCCAGAGTGAGAAGGGAAGGGTTTCTAAAGAAAGAAGACCAGTCAGGGCTGGAGATTTCCAACAGAAAAGGGGGAAGGTTGGTGGAAGTTATTTCTGAGGTGGGCAGGATTTACAGAAAAACATGATGAAAAATAATTTTTTAAAGTCTCTCTTCTGTGTTACGCAATACCACACCTTACCTCAGTAAATACGTAGAGCTGAGATACCCACGGATGAAAACATGTGATATAATTTATGTCTATCAAAAGTTTATCAAACCTAAAATATCCAAAGATTTCGAAATGTAAAATTACTATAGAATGAACAAAAAGATTTTCTATGGCATGAACAGAAATGTTTCATAGTTTTCAAGTATAGTACCTCCAGTAAATTTAAGCCAAAACTTTGGGGGAAAAAATGCTACTTTTACATATTTGATGGAGAAGTTGAGAATAATTATCTCCAGTGGTTATAAAAGCTGAAGTTCTATAAAGACTAAAATATAGTCATGCTTAATATATTCATATTTAGCTCATAGTTGAAACAAAAGACAACAACTCTGGCTTCTCACAAACTTCTCTTAGTACTGCAATCAAAGATTAGACCCAGTCTGGCAATTGTTACTGTCTCATGGGTGTTCCGAGGATTCTAGGCAACCCATTTAATATTAATGCATACAATCTATAAGTATAGCTGGGAGGTTTTTTCTTTTGTGTGCTGTTCTTGCTATATTGATCTTAGCTCTTTTGAACTCTAATTTTTATCTAGAACAGAACTGTGTAACTGTGTGTACCTTAAGTTTTACAAGCCCTTTATATGTGCCTTCCTCTCATTTAGTTGATCCTGAAACTATTATAAGGTCGTATGTTAGTTCGTAACTGTACCAGAACTTAATACTGGTCATAGAATGATTGTTGAGTGTAATTGTGCAGCTAGAGTAGGTCTGAACATGGACAGAGCTAAGGTGTGAGAGTCTTAGGGTTCTCCAGAGAAAAAGAAGCAATAGGAATTCTTTACTATATAGACACATATGGATATAGATGTTTATTATGAGGAAAGAGCATCTCTTCAAATAATTTTGGGAAATATGCATTTAAAAAAAATTAAGCTGTTTTCTTTACTAAGAGACTTCTCAAATCCTTTACTATGGTAATTATATTATTTATCACCAGGAAGAAAACATTATTTGACCAAATTCATTTGACCAGAGATCTTTTTATTCCTGAAATCATTTGTGGGGCTTATGTTCTATGGTACGTACTTTGTGAGTCACTTTATGCTTAAAAATTTCCATGGTTTGTTCTAAGCCTTCCAGTCTACACTCTGATTTTTAAAGTGTTAGTGGGCCAAAGAGGCCTACTCTGTCACATTTCTCAGATGACAGTTGCCTTTTAGTAAATAAGCAAAAACTAAATAAGTATATCAGTTAAAAGAACAAGGTCCCCAAATTCTGGGATGGGGAGAATTACCAATGTTCTTAAAATCACAATAGTTCAATTCGTGAAGTGTTTGTGAATAATCTACTTTGTGAAAAATGTTGCACTAGTCATAGCTTTGGAATATGAAAAGAAATATGAAACATGATCCCTGTCCTCAAAGGCATGCACTTGAGATTTCAAAGCTTACATATCTGTAATATGAATCCATACACTTTTAAAACACATATGATATAACCAGTAATCAGAAATGTAAGTGTATACCCTGCCTACAAATAATTGCTTCTTTATTTCACTTCATCTGTTTTGTTTTTTTTTTCCTAAAGAGAAATTGCTAGCTTTGTATCTAGCTTTTACAATCATCTTCTACAATCATTGTATATTTTGAGTGGCTGTTTTTCTCCTTTTTGGCCATTTTTCTTTCAAATATTTTTGCTTTTATAGTAGAGATAATGGCATGCCAGTATCTTTGCAGAAAGTTCTGTACTGGTGTTTTTGTTTTTATTTTTGGCCAACTCATTTATATAGATGACAGTCATGGAATTCACACATACTGAATTTACCTAAGCAAGTAAAATGGATTATAAGTAGTAAATTTGTCTTATCTAAGCTCTTTCTACCTTCCTAAGCTTAAGTTTCATTCACTATAGTTGATTGGAATCTTTTTAGAAATGTTCATTTTTTTACCAAAAAAATTCCTGATCATTGCATCATTAGCCTTTTTTTTTGGTCTTTTTCCTCAGTGGAGTAAAGTTCCAGAAGCTTTGTCAAATACTCATGATTTTCCGTAATCTTTCAAGTGCAATCTCCCTCTTTCATCCCCAAATTACTTTCTTCAATTCACTTTCTCATACTGTATGTTTGACGTTAAAATTAGTTACTTGTTTTTCACATGAAGGCTATAACATCTAATCACTCTGAATGCTTTAAAAAATAAATTTCTACCTGAAATTATAGTTATTTAGTATAGTGGCCATATATTTTAATAAACTATAAGCTCCTTGATGGTAGAGTCCATAATTATTTATCTTTGCAACTCCTATAGCTCCTTGTAAGACCATAATGGATATATTGGATACTATATAAATATATTTTAATGTATTATGCGTGATTTGAAAAGTCAGTAAATCTTGCACTCCTTCATTAGATGTGGCAATTTAACGGTAGCACAAAGACAAAGAATTTGAAAAATGTGAATTTTTTATTTGTTAGAATTGGTAAATGACTAGTAAAACTAGAAATCTTTAAAAATGATGTCAACAACTCTTTACTATGTCTAATATCTGATGAAAGAAATCACATTATGCAAAAATATTCTTAATGGTGCTGGGAGGTATTTCTAATACATAATTAAACATTTTAATGGGTCTCATCTGTTGGAGCCTCGGTTATTAGTGGTTCTTTGATATCTTGTTTTACTTTGGTACTTTTCCGTTCATCTATTAGCGATTTCATACCTGCTCTAAGTTATATGTATTCAAGCTATCCAAAGTGAGATTTTAATTAAACAGAATGGCAAAAAAAGAGATTTCATTGTTGCAGCTTGTTAATGTTTTATGAAAAGAATGTTTTTTTTCTAATATATGAAATTCATTTCTTAAAGAATATTCCCTAGGTAGAGAAAAAGAAAATGTAAACTTGTGTCTTTTGAATGCTTGCCAGGTAACATTCAGCTCACAATATATGCCTTCCAGAACTAATTAAGGACCTACATTATTATCTATACAAACAGAATAAAAGCTTCGTGCATGCATACACTGAATGTGTGGAAATTCTTTCTGGGCCAGCTGTCAATTTCTGGGCTCCCTTTTTTCCTTTGCTGACTATTCATAAAATAGAGATAAACACATTCCCTGCCTGTAATATAAGTGTACCTGTAAGTGTTTAATGCATCAGGGCATTTGGGAGATTATTTTAATGGATTTTTTACCAAATCATGTTTACCAGTCAATTTAAATACATTTTTAAGTTACCACTTTCAGCTATGCTGAAATCCAGTGGGAGACAGGACAGTTCTCTTATGAAATGATGGTGGAAGCTGATGAGAAAAGGCCCCATTCAAAATAGGAAACTCAGTAAAAGAAACACGAGTTAATTGAATTTCTATGGTTGAGAAAATACCCTTTCCCATACAAGTATCCTAGTGTAAGTCATATAGATAGGAGGGAGCTGTTCCTATAAAACTCATGTTTAATTCTCTCGATAGCTGGTGAACTTTTGAACCACTGTGCTATAATTGTGCATAAAAATAGTAAATAGAAAGGTTTTTTTTTTCTTTTTAAGTAGTGAAGTAAAACTGCTGGTTCTTAAACAAAGTTATTCTTACCTTCAGGAATAATATTCTTGATTTTCCTATTTATTCACCTAATGTAAAAGTAATAGAACCTTTTTAGGATACTTCCATTTGTTATAGCATCATTTTCTTCATACTAAAGTTCAAGTAGATGTTCATTTGTCTCTGTGAACAGTGACTAATTGTGAGGAGGAAGGTACTGGCACTTCAGAGAATGAAAGCAATTATCATAAAATGCTACTTCCTTGCCAGGCTGACTCTGGAAAAAATGTGTTGAGAAGAATAAAGTAAAATGCTATGAAAACAATGTAAGAACTGAAGATAATTAAATTGTCTCCTCTTTAGGATTATAAGGCTTTTAAAAATATTTCAGAATGCCTTACAAATATTTGCTAGTGATTCTTTACCCCTTGCATAAAGTAACATTATTAGTGTTACAATTAATTAGATAAAGAAGTTGAGGAGGTGGTGAAATAATTGTACATGGGAGAGTATCCAGCCTGCTGGCCCAGTTATAAATCAGGACATGAAATCATCCTGCTCCTTATGCCAGCTTTGGGATTGTGAATGTATAAGAGTATGTGTGTCTGTGTACTTACATTAATTTTCCTTGACCAATAGAGGCATAACAAAGGTATAATCAGAATGTTCAGCAAAATACTTCTCAGCTCAAATGATTTCATAGTCCTCTATTCTGTTGATAAATATCTACACAGAGCACTTGTTCATATTTAGTTCTTTAGAAAAGAATTATGAGGATAATAATGGAACTATGTACACTCATTGAGTCCACAGTATGTACCAGCCTCTATGCTAAATGCTTTAGGTATATTACTTCATTGAATTTATTCAGTAGTCTGGGAGGTTGTCATAATTACTTTCATTTTACAGAACAGAAAACAGAGACTTGGGTCTGTGATTTGCCCAAGGCCCCAGCATCAGTGAGTAACAGACCGGAGATTCAGTCTGAGGATGCCAGCTTCAGAGCCGTTGCACTTCATCATACCTGCCTGTGCTCTGCTGAGACAGCCTCCTGGTTTGTTTGTTTGTTTCCGTTTTAGAAATTATGCTACTTGTTAGTAAAATTTTTTATTATTTCTTTATGATCTTTATAATACTAATGTGCATTATTTCCTTAATCATAAAACAGAAAGAAATAGTCATCAGTCTTATTCTTGTTGCGCTTATTGGCTCTATTTTTTTTTTTTGTTTATTTCTCCCAAGTTCATTCACTCTAGAGTAGAATTTAAGCTTAAATAGTGCTGTACATGTGTTTCCTCACTTCATTCTAAATGTGGGCTTAAAATGGTTTTGGGGTGACTAAATGTGTTCTCGGGGTATAAGCCCTTGTTACATATCACAGTCCCTTCAGAACTTTCCAGTGCTGACCTCACTAGCAGCTATTCACAATTCACACCAGTCATCTCTCCTGCTAACAGGACCTAGGTTTTTGTTCAGGTTATTTTGTTCCGAATATTTCCTTGAACGTTCATGATCAAATTCTTACAGCAACTACGTGGCCTTTGACTGTTCCCTCTTTTCCCGCTTTGTCCTCCGTTCTCAGTTTCCACTCCTGAGGCCTGTGCCACCCGTGGAATCCCAGGGACTGGATCTTGACTTCCTAGTTTATACACAGGGCTCCTTCTCCTGCGGTTTCATGCTGCTCCCACAGTGACGCAAGTGAGGGCTACTGCTCCATGGTGTTATTTTGCAGCCTGTGATGTGCCCAAACTGTGCTGTCAGCTACACTGAATAAATAGAAGGTTTTTCTCCTGAACAGAGATACACTCTATTCTGTGAATTGTCTTATTTCTCAAAGTCTTGCAATATTTTTCAAAGAAATGAGCCTTGTGATCTATTCATCCTTATCTCACTCTTCCTCCAAGAGTTTGGATGTGACCCCATAGAGAACTGGAACAAATATGAGTAAAAAACACTATTTGGTCATGAGAATATGATTTCTTGTTCAAGGAGAGGCATCGGTACTGTGAACATTGGCACGCTTAGCTCTCTTCCAGTGCTTCATTCCAGGAAGTTGTTTGTTTTTATACAAAGAAAACCTGGTGGGAAAAAGAAAAAAAAAAAAAAAAAAAAGAAAACCTGGTGGACAGACATCACTTGTCCACTACTCATGTTCAGATGTGTTTGTCTTTCAGTGGTGAATATCCAGGAAAGATCAGGCTGAGACTTCTGTGATACTGACTGTGATAATTCATTTTGTGTCAATGTAACTGAATCATGAGATGCCCAGATAGCTGGTTAAACACTTTCTGGGTATGTCTGTGAGGGTGCTTTTAGAAGAGACTACTGTTTGAATTGATAGACTGAGTGAAACAGATGGTCCTTCCCAACATGGATGGGCATCATCCCATCCATCGAGAGTCTGAATAGAACACAAAAGCTGGAGGAAGAGAGGATTTGCTGTCTTTGCCTGATGGTTTGAGCTAGGACCTGGCTCTTTACCTGTCCTCGGTGATCCTGATTCTTAGGTCTTCATACTCGGGCTGGAACCTACACCATCTACTTTCCAGCTGACAGGACATTAAACTACACCACCAACTTTTCAGGGTCTCCATTTTGCTGACAGCACACAAAGGGACTTCTAGACTTCCATAATCATATGTCTATATATATATATGTGGAGTGTATGTGTATATATGTTTATGTATGTATATATGTGTGTATATTATATGTGTGCATATAAAACATACACATATATGTATTTCATATATAGACATTTTATTTAGCAAAAAATATTACACATATATAAATAATAGTAAAAAACTAAATTTCTCACTTTCTTTGATCTAGAATTCACTATTGTATGCAATTTATTGATCCTAATTTTTTATGTGCAAAAGTAATACTTTGGTACCATGTGAATGTTCCCTCAACAGCCTGTTTTCACCTAAAGGTTTCAGCATCCTTTGGCTTCAGTACACAATTTACTTTTTGTACAGAAAATATCATTTGAAAAAATATTTTGGCACCAGGTTGCCTTTACCATTTTACCTTCCAGGATAATTATATCTCTTACTTCTAAGTTCTTAAGAGAAAACTGTATTGAAACTCCTTCAGACTACCAACAGAGAGAACCACAAAAGGAGAAATAAAGAATTGTTATTTGTCATGGGATGTTTAGGGAAGGAGGAATAGTTTGCTGTCCATGGATTGAGGGTGATAGCTTGATTTCATTCATTAGTTAGCATGCTGGGTGTAGGCACTGGATTCCCTCTTACTGTTTATTTACATAATTACTTTTGTCTAGAGCTATTAATCTTTTATAATTGTCCCACATTTGAAAGTACATTTTTCTATTAGTTGTTCCTTTGATTCAATGCTCCGTATAAGTTCTATTTGTAATCACATGACATGATGAAACAGTATATGTGAATAGCTGATACGTGAAAGCACAGTATAAACAGAGTGCAAGAGACGATATTAGCTGTGAAGTATTTGCCACTTGCTAGGTTCTGTGTTAGGTTTTCTTCATGTGAAGTCAATAGTTTCATAACAAGCCTGAGAATTAGAAGGGATATATTAAGAGAAATGATAAGAACAGATGAACAGTGAGCAATCCTGGTCTCTCCATCTTCTCTTCCCCCTGAAAGAATACTGTCCACTTTCCTTCTCCTCCCAAGTGTTCACATTTTAAGAGAGTTTCTACTTAACCCACCTCTTTCTTGGTAGTCTATAGATTAGAGTAGTGAAAGTGAGGAGAAACTGGAAAATTCTGAGGCCAGTTAACTTTCCCCTGGAATAGGCAGAGAGATATAGTAGACAGAAGAAAAAAAATTAGATATTCATTGCAGAGAGTGCACATAAAAGGTATTTTGAAAGACAGGTAGAGAGAAACAGAAAAAGGTGTAATTTTATAAAGTTGTATGTGTTTTAAATGTAATGCCAGAATGCCATTTTTCCAATTTCCATAGGAAAGATTAATTCCTTCCACAGAGATAGAAGAGACAAATGTGCCCCCAAGTACCCAATACCCAGCTAAAACAATCATCCATTCACCCACTACCTTCCCCCTCCTAAGTTATTTTGAGAAAAATCTCTTATTTTTTTAATCTGTGTGTATTTCAGTGTGTGTATCTAAAGACCGTTTAAAAATATATTCACAATTCTCTCATTCTCTCTCTCTCCATATATGTGTGTATGTGTTTGTATATATAACACACACATACACACACACACACACACACATATATATACACACACACACATATACATACAGTTTCTTTTAGAGAGATTTATTATATAATATCTCCCATATATGTCAATTAACATTTTTTTACTTCCCAAAACATAAAAAAAATCTTCTCAATAGTCTCTTCCATTTACACCGTTATGTCATTGTCTTATATTTTAGTTTTATGTGTGTTATGTCAGTGTTACCTTTATTATTCTTTTAACCAGTCAACATCCTTTTTAATTTACTCACATATTTATCCTATCTAGCATTCTTCATCCCTTCTTGTTTGCTCTGGAATAATTTTACTTCACATCCAAGAACTGTCTTTAATATTTTTTGCAAGTCTTATGAAAATAAATTCTTTCAAATTCTCTTTAACTAAAAATATTTTAATTTTTGACTCTATTTTTTGGTAGGCTAATTGTGCTAGGTATAGAATTCCATGCTGTTTTTCCTTTCATGGCTTTAAAGATATTTTTTCACTATCTTCTAGCTTCCATAGGTTGAAAAATCAATTTTTTAGTTATAGAACATAGAATAAAATAATATATACTCATATTGATGCATTTTCTTTAAACAAATATAAAAATGGAGTTTAAAAGATAATATATCAGTATATGCAGTGGAAAATATGCAAGGAAACATAAAGTATAAAGTGTGCCAAAGGTGATTTTCCCCAAATGATGATATTCTTGGTGGTTTTTAAATGTTTTTCTTCATACTCATTAGTATTTTCCAAATTTTCAAAGTCCATAATCTGCTTTAGTAATCAGATAAGAAGAATCATTTTATACTTAACTATGTGTGCAGCATTGATTCCTTAGGTTGAAATTGACTACTCACACTAAAACCATTTTCTTTTCTTTGTAAGAATACAGAAAGATGACATTTCCCAGCCTCCTTTGCAGGTTGGTAAGGCTATGTGATAAAGTTCCAGTCAATAAAATGTGCTCACACATGCCATTCCTTTTAGGCAGAGCCAATAAAAACCTCTTCCTTTGATCTTCTATTCTCCTTCCCCTTCTGTGAAGTTCATGTAAATGAGTCATCAAATTTTGATTATACAGAACCCAGGTTCTCTGAATCTTGATTTGAGGAGATACGTGGTGGAAGTAGATTATTTTGTGAATGATAAGTAAACTATCTTATTTGAGCCATTATGCATTTTGTTGTTTGTTTGTTTGTTTGTTTATTATAGCAGCTAGTATTAGACCAAACACTCTCTTTGCCTCAGTTTTCTCAACATAATAAGGAGATAATAATAATAGCAATGACCTCTTAGGATTATTGTGAAGTAAATGTACATAATTAGTCCTCTATAAATCTTAACCACTATTATAAACTTTATGTATTAATTGATATTAGTATCTGCCATCAGTAGTTATCAGGATATGTCTGATATATTATTTGAAAAAGTAGCTCCCTAGAGGTGAAACTTTGATGTTAACAATAACTTGTTTATTGAGGAACTTGGAAAACTAAAAGAAGTTAGTTGGTTTCCCCAAATAAGAAGCATTATGATATCCACACAACTTGATTCTTATATATTTTTCTCAAAATGTCTCTATTTTGATAAGAGATTTATTCAATAAAAATATCTAAATTTGCTAATTTTAACTAATTTATAATATTAAAATATGTTTTTCTTTTTGTAGATTTCCAAAATTATATTTTAATATCTCTCTTGTAGGATTTTCTAGTGGTTTTATTTTAGGCAGGGTGACATATAAGGGAGCAGATACAATTAATGAGCATTGTATTTGTTGTTTCCCTTACCAGATTTAAATCTTGTGATTTACCAGGTGCAAATCATGAAAAGAAAGGTGTCAAGATTAGTGGGTTCATGGAAGCAAATCTGTTAATTTCCTAAAAGGTGAAATGGTCTAGGTTCCATAATTGTGTCACTGTCATCTCTGTATTAAATCTTCTGGAGCCATTGGCATATAATGATCATTGAGACTGGTCATATGGAGTTGATTTTAGGGCATTTTTCTCTAAGAAGTAATGAACATTGGACCAGTGTTTTAAAATACGTCTTCACTGGAATGTGTTTTGGAAATTTTTCCAAGAAAATGTAGTTCAATGTACATAGGAAAGACTATCTTGCATTTAATACACCTTTGTCTAGGTGAAAAGGTATATCAAATAAGGGGCAAGATACATATAATATAACTGAAAAAATTCAGAGAAACCTGCCTTCAAATGTATTTAAATAGAAAATTTGCAGAATTTTACAGTGAATTCAACTGTAGAGATGTAAAATGGATTGAATGAAATAGGTCCATGCTATGCTAACCTTGAAGCAAGAGACTCTTTGGCGTGTGATTTATTCATCACTAAAATCTTTGACAGTCCCATGATGATAATTCACCTGAGAAAATGACAGTGTAGAGGTAAGATTCGAGCATTGTTGGGAATGGCTTATTTCTCTGTCTTTGTCTCTCTCCACACACACACAATCTTTTATAGGTCCCTAAAAGTTCACCCATAGAAGGGCTACTAGGTCTTCAATATTTTGGTGAGAAAAATAGTGTAGCTGAATGTCAAGACCAACATAGGTTTGAATTCTAGCTTTACCTCTTATTAGATATGACCTTGGATAAATCACCTAACTGCTTTGAGACATAATTTTCTTTACCTATAGAATCTGATTTATAACACCTAACTTCTAGTCTGTTTTTATGGAGATTAAAGACTATAGGGAAAATAAAGCACTAAAGATCAATCCTGGAAAGTCTCTCAACAAGCTGAATAAATTCTTCAAGAGTTCATTGTTTGAATGATTTCTTCCAGCTAACTAGTGATGGGAACTGTGTCCTTTTGATCGTCACATAAGATAGTCACCATGAAAGTTAGTGTGAGTGATATATCTAGAGGAAAAAGAAGAAATATATAAGAATAAATACATGGGAAGTATATGTAATACATAACTTTTGATAATTTCATAATAACATTTTTTTCTTAACTTTGATACAGTCTTTCCCCCTCTGACATTCTATCTTGAGGAATAATTGTAATCATGAAAAAGCTATATACAACAAGATGCCCCTTGCATAATTTTTACAGTCATATTAATAAAAATAAAGGTAAACAGAAAACATATGTTTATGAACGGAGAAATGTTTAAATATATCACAGTGTAGCCATTGAATAGAGTATTATGCAATCATTGAAAATGACTAGATGCTGTAAGAGAAAAAGATATATATATATATATTTACATGTCTAGAAAATAAGAGTGGGAGAAAACAGAGCAAAATCTTTATAGAAAATGTAATTAATGGAGACATCTTTTCCTTACTTTACTCTCTTCTGAAAAGAGCTCTTATTGCTTTTAAAGAAACACAACAAAATAAAAGATAAAAGATGAAATTTTCACAGCAAATGTCCAGAGCTGTCTGTAGCCATTTGTGATGTCAGAACAGCCACTGGGCTGCCTGACCTGATAATAGCTCGTATTAGTTTTCAGGCTTCAAGAACTGAAATTCACAAGTAGATTCTGGTGAAAGTAGTTGGGCAGTGCCGCTGGCTTTTTATGTCTTTTTTGCATTTAGGAATGAAATCATACTGCAGCAAAATTCAAGGTGTTCAGAGTTAACATCATTGATAAACTTGAAACAAATGGCCAACTAAATATAACAACAAAAGGAAAAATGTTGAATTAAGGCTATCACTCTCTTTTCTGAACACTGAACCTTCACCATTTGTTGGCTCAGTTAAACTTTATTTTGAATTTCCCTTGAATTTCTTCGCATGACACAGTGGGGACTATAGAAGCCACGTGTGTCTGGACTTTCCACAAAGCAGTGGCATTGCTGATACCACAGTTACACTCTTTCAGTGCAGGCTCAGAGAAAGCTGATGAACTAAATATTCTAATGGTAATTTTCTGTAATACTGGTGAAATATACAAGTCATAAAATGAAGTCTAATTGTTTGAACCATGGACTCCTTTATCTTTATGATATACACATCAAAATAGCAAGTTACTAGGGCAAGGTGACGATGGATGATTAACATGTACTACAGTATCCTTGTGTTGCAAGAGTGGACAATATGTGATTGGATTAATCTAGTACTGATGAACAGATTTTCCAGCTTATGTTGCTTTTAAATTGGTACATTTCTCTTTAATTCCATCATTAAATAATAGAAGGTAAACTCTGATAACCAACCTTATAGCTCGGAAGCTCTGAAAATACAGAAAAGTTAGTTGAAAAAGCTGAGCTTATTTGCTTGATACTTCTTTTTATCAATTCCCCATGAATCTCACAGTCTAATATGTTTCCCTCATTACCATGTCAAAGGAGCGGCTGAGGGACAACCTTCCATTGGTCTCTCACATTTCTGCACATCTTGTGAACAGAGGTGCTGACCATTTTTGTTCTAGACTGTTTTCTAGGATTTTTTTAAAATAGCAAACAGTCTTGGGAGAAAGACCATCTCCTTTGAACCAGACAACTGGTTTATTTGCTGTCCAGCATAGAAAAGATAGTCTTTCCCACTGCGGCAAAATTTAGGCAGGTGTGCTTGCTGCCTGGGATAACAACATGGGATTTCCGGAGCTCCACGATCTTCAGCTGTGAAGACATCCCCTGGCCCCCTTGAGTCCCACAGGGCAGCAGAGAGTGAATGTCTGGGGTGGGCTGCATGCACAGTCCACTCTGTGTTGCCCTATGGGACTTGAAGGACCAGGAGAACTGACACTAACACGAAGCTCATGTTTCTTACTGCGCTGCATCTTCTGCCAGTATCCATGCAACTGTGACCATCTCCCTTGTGGGTTTATGAGCAGGATAAAATCCCAGGCCCTTCATATTTCTTGACAGGAGAGACCTCACTTCACTTACTATCTTTAACACTAGCTCAGAACTTACTATTTTTATATCTCTCTGTCAATTCTTACATGATTTTTTTTTTAAATCTCATTTTCTGTTTCTTCAGATTACTTTAGGAATGTGTAGAGTATATATTACTTTGTGACTCAAAGTAGCAGTATGTATGCAATATGTATGTGTAGATGTATAAATAAAGAAATGTTAGGATTTAGATTTAAGATCTAAGCACTGGGTCTTTGGGATGTGGTTTTTTATTGACGAGGAATGGGTCTGATACTGGAAAAAAAAAAAAAGAAGAGAAATAGGAGAATATAAGTAGTGGACCTCGTTTCCTTACTTCTTCCCAATTCTTTCTCTGCCTCTGGTATCTTTGTATTTTTAAGTGGCCTAGTTTCACTCTTTGTTCATTCTGAGGAGAATCATTGTGATAAGGGCTGTGCAGACTTAAGGGAAATCAGAGTTAAAAATGACAGAGGAATAGAAAGGGAAAACTGAGAGGCAGATGAGTGGTTGATTCCTCTCCCTTCTATCCTCTCATGGCTCTGTATTCTGCTTTCAGACTCTGCCAGTGGATTTCAATTTAAAGGGTAACTTTTTAGCAAGTTGCTGTTTAGAGGACAAGTTTAAGTAGATTCTTTGCGCCCAATAACTTCCTACCTTTGATGGTTGTCCCACATTCAGTTTATTTCTGGTTTTCCTTGGGAACCTCAGTTTGCCCAGATCTGAAATTTTCTTTACTAGTTTAGGAGAGGCAATTTGGGGAATATAGGCTGGAAATTACAGTTGGAGTGTTTTATTGAACATAGCAATAAAGAAGCCTTTTATAAACATAAAGAATATGAGTGTTAGCCACTATATATAAAAATAGATTTAAAAAAACAAGTTTCTTCTGTATAGCACAGGAAACTACATTCAATATCTTGTAATAACATTTAGTAAAAAAAGAATATGAAAGAAATGTATGTCTATGCATGACTGGGACATTGTGCACTACACCAGAAATTGACACATTGTAACTGACTGTACTTCAATTAAAAAAATACAAAGAAAAAAAAAAGGATATGGGAAATGAAGCTTAGAATTGGTAAGAAAATCTTTGGTCAGTGGACTAGAGGAAAGTAGATAACATGATAAGAAATAAAACATTGGGAAACATAGATGGAATGGATAAATGCAACACTTGGAAAACCACAGTTTGATCATTGAATTGATTTGGACAAAGCATCTAAACAATAGGTGGTAGCATAGAATATAGAATGTTGTTTTATTCATAATATGAAAAGAAACTGTAGGAAGGCATTAAAATTGTAGTTGATGAGAGCACAAACTAAGGAAGTGGAAGTAGTTTTCAAGAGTCAAATGATGCATCTGAAGAGACAGGATATTTCTTTCTCTTACACTGCTCTTCACAGAGTGGAAGTTGCTCCAGAGTTGGGATTATTCACATACTGCCTTTATCAATTTCCTGTTGCAGTTGTAACAAATTGCGGTGAGCTTAGTGGCTTAAAGTACCAGAAATTGTGTCACTTGTGCTCTCCTGGGCTCTAGGGGAAAATCTGTTCCTTGCATCTTCAAGCTTACGCCGACTGCCAGCATTCCCTGACTTGTGAGCACATCACTTCAGTCTCTGCCTCTGCCTTATCTTCACACTGTCTTCTCCGAGTGTGTCTGTCTAACCTCCCTCTGCCTTCTTGTAAGGATACATATGGCAATTACAACCTACCTACATAATCCAGGGTAATTTCCTCATCTCAAAATCCTTAATTTAATTGCATCTGCAAAAACTTCTCCATGTAAGGTGACAGTCACAGGTTCTAGGGATTGGGACTGGATATTTTGGAGCCCATCACTGAGCCCACTATCTTACCCACGAGTAACCAGCCAGGAAGACAGCAGTAGACTGAGAACCCAGTCATTTCTCTGCCTAACAAGATGGACTGCCCAGAGTGCAATGAACCTTTTCATAATTTGCACAAGTGGATGTCACCAGCACTGAGGACGTTTGGAAGAACATTGTAAAAGTTGATAAACATACCAGAATTTTGTAAGGTAAGGTTTCACCTAGTAGTCCTAAATAAATAATTGGACTGTAACGAGGCAGTGGGTTCCCAAGGTATCTCTATTCATAGAAGATTAAAGTGAATGGTATTTAGTAAGGAAAACGTTTTTGAAGAGAGGGATTTCTTTGTACAAACTAAGCTAAAATACTTTCTTTTCAAACATTAATCTCACTGTCTTTGTATTCTCCAAATAGCATACTTCCCTTACTGATTTTTAAAGAAACAATGTTGGGGGAAACCCATTATGATAAGCATTCATCCCCTCCTCTATTAAAACAGAAGTCTCAGCTGCTAAAACCACAAGGAACAGCTTTCCACTTTCAGAGGTTTTCATGGTTTCATGCAAAGAGGACTAATTTAGAGTTAGAGAAAAGCTACTTACCTGGCTACACCACTAGCTGTGATTTTGCATATCATTGACTTTCTCTGAGCTTCCGTTTTCGCTGTGTAATAGAAATTATCATACAGACATCACAGGGATGCTATCAGTGAAACAGGATCATAAGTGAAAGCATTGAAGATGGTATCTAAAAACATAAATTTACGTCCTATTCCTTTTTTTTTTTTAATGGGGAGAATTATGCAACAGAAAGCAGGAACAATACCGAGAGAGACCAGTCAAGCAGAAATTCTACAAGTACCAGTCTCATGTAGCTCTTTTGCCATTTATTCAAATGTTAAAAATGCCAGTTATTCCAAAGTATATTAGTGGGTGTTAACATTTTCTTTTTGTATCTACGTAGCAGGGCCATGCTAGCTCTGTGCTAGTAATTCTCTTTTTTTTTTTTGGGCACACAGTATGTGATGTTGCCCTGCCTTGACTATAGTTAGGTAACCATGATACTGAGTTACAACCGGAAGAATACACACATAACTAATATATGCCACTTCTAGGCCTGGCCCCTCATGAAATATTTTATTCACTGTTTATTCCCTTGTCTAACAGACAGAACATCCAACAGAAGTTTTGGAAGTCCTGGGGTAGAAATTGGCCAACTACAGCCAATGGGCCAAATCTAGCTGGCTCCCTTCTTGTGTAAATAATATTTAATTGAAATAGACTCATGCCCATTGATTAACCAGTTTCTGCTATAATGGCTGAGTTGAGTAGTTTGGCTGAGACCATGTAACCCACAAAGACTGAAATATTTAGCATCTGGCCCTTTATAGCTTGTTGACCCCTTCCCTAGAGATTAATGGACCTGCAGGATAGAATGAGCCATGGTCCCTAAATAATTGCAGAGAACTGCTTCTATTCATGCCTTCCAGCAGCTCTGGGCTGATTCATGTGAGATTATGTGAGTGAGAAATAGACCATTATCACATTAAGGTTAGGGGATCTTGTAGTTCTGCAGTTAGCATTTAATACAGAAAGTGATACTGAAAATGAGATGACACTTCAACAAAACCTAAAATATGTGGCATATTTAACTATAGTCTGGTAAGTCACACAGAAACTGGTATCAGAGGCGGGCAAAATGTCTGTCTATGTTACATGATGGCAAGATACTTGGTGAAAGAAATTCCTACAATAACATAGAAAGTGGACCATATGCCTCCTTGAGTCAGTAGTTCTATGAAAAGTGGGTTAAAAAAATGTAAATGTGTGGGCTACTATTTCTTGCCATTGACAAGATATTACACAAACCAAATGGGCTCTGAATTTGCAAGATTTGCCTATTTGCAACCAGAGGTAACAGGAAATGGAATACAGAAATCTTTTAGGGTCTTTCAGGGTTATGGAAGTTTCCAGACCAAGGATAATGAGGGGTATGATTTCCAAAAAGCTCTGAGCTATGGATACCCATGGAGATTATGCAGTTGAACATTGACTCAGTCCTGCAGCAAATATGAGATCAGTGGTGTTACATTCACACCCTAGTTTATTATTTCAGATACTTGCAACATAGCCACCATTAAAGTTAGGGATATGGGCATGTGGGTGAGGCAAAGAAGGAAAGAAATAAATGCAGATTTGAGAACAATATTAAGAACTTTGAGTACGATTACCAGTTCAGAGAGCCGACTGGAGCCAAATAGATCAGGAGACGGCTAAGTTTTTGAGGCAACTGTATTTTTTTAGGGAATTCGTAAATATTGACTGAAAAATGAAAACCACAAGAATCACACCATAAACTTTAAAACAGTTCCCATGGGGGAAGTGAGCTGGGAATGCCATATGTTAGGGAAACACATAGACCTGCAGGATAGTACCACGCCAGGAAGGAGAGCCTGGGTTTCTGAAAGACTGCACGGAGCAAGGTCCTTCAAAATTTTGTTGGAATGTGATATGATTACTTATCCAGGTTCATGTTACTTCAGTTAGTGTTTTCTCCTACAAATACAGCTTCATGGGTTCTCACTCCTGATTTCACTTTTGATTTTTTACTGTCTTTGTTTTATCTTTTGTTGTGTAATTGTACAGTAGCTTTTCCCATTTTACTGAATGATTTGGAAATTTTCATAGAACTCTTTCTTAAAACATGTACCATTGTTGTCTCCTATATTTTATGCTCAGTCCCATTTATAAATACTGTATCCAAATAACAAAATAGAACAAAACATTATTTATAGAATTATGTTTCTTTGCATATAGTCTCTTTCAGGTCCTATTTTTAAAGTATTTGTTTCAGAAGCACTTTTATAGATCACTTTTGCAGCCTAAGAGATATTGGGATAGGGTTATATCTTTCTAGTATTGGTAAATATGAATTTATTTTAGCTTTATTTCCATTTGATGCTGCCTTTTCCACATTCTTTTCCATTTTTCTTTATCCCTTTGCTTCATAAACCATTTTTCTATTCCTCTGAACTCCTGCCTTCTTGAAGAAAAGGAAAATAAAATTCCGATGGAGACATCTCTTATGAACACTCAAAAATAAATCTTTTTGATAGTACTCAGCCTCTCTCCAACAAATTTGCATCTTTTCATTGTTTCCCGTTGTTCCTATAACTTTATAAGAGCTAAAGTTTGAAAATGCAGCATTTTTGTATAGAGTTTGATGATTCCAAAGCATTGCTATGTAGAGACAGCCTTCTTATTAACTGGCTCAAGGTGAAATAAAACGTTTTATTGAGATGTAATTTTCAATCTTATTTTTCTCTCTTCAGTCACAATATGTAATCTTTCGGCTGAGAGGTGTTACGATTTTTTTGATCATAAGTTTAACCGGATGTAAAGAGTAAGTTTAACTAGATATAAACTAAAATGTTTCTTCTCTCTAATACATTCACTGACCTCTTTATTACACTTATTACACTAGATATATTGGGAAACTAAGTAACATGAAGGACAAAGAGAAAACTCCTTGAACTGTTTTTGGATTGAGCAGGGTGGTAGAATAAAAAAGGCTGTTGAGAGTGATTGATTTTTTAGGGTTAAGCTCTTTTTTAATCCCTTATGCTAAGAGGATTGTACATTGGGAATATTCATATAATTTGAGCAAAGTTGTTTTGATTTGCTAAGAATGGGACTTATAAAAATTATCACAGCGTATGAATATAGTAATGTTATAGTAACTATATCTAAATGACTCAATGTACTTTTGAATATGTGACTTTTTAAAACTATAATCCAATAGAAAATCTGAAGAGATATTTGGGGTGTTCTCTTACTAGCTGTTTGGTGATTGATATTTTTTTCCCCTTGGTTTTATTTGCATAATGTATACACTGACTATACTGTTTGATATCCTTTAAACATTTATATGATTTTATTGTCTGCAATTTAAAATTACTATAAAATTCTATATGGCATTTTATTTATGGTATATTTTAAGATAATACATGTCTTTGATGGGTTGCAAAATATGGACAGATCCTTCTCATTTGACATACTAGTCCCTTTGCATTGTTACAGTTTAGAATTTTCTTATATAGTTGAACATCTCTTTTCTGACCCAGCAATTTGGTGCCTATATACTTACCCAAGTGAATTTGACACATATATGCCCAGATACTACATAAACATGTTCATACCATCTGTATTCCTAATTGCAAAACACTGAAAAAAAACTGCAAACCTCTCTTAGGAGGAGACTGAGTGAACAGATTGTGGTGTATTCATACAATGGCGTACCACTCAGCAATAGAAAACAACTTACTGCCCTTGCTTGTAACAACTTGGATAAATCTCACAAGTATAATGAAATGACTTCTTATGAGAGCAAGTTGTGTGCATTTCTTCCCACTTCTGCATATGAACTATCTGAAATTAAAAATGTACACCACAGAAATAAGCAGATTCTACAAATCAGGTCTTCCATGCTGCCATCACCTCTCCAAACCTGCAGGTACTGGTTATTAAACATTTACGAGTACACCACTGCTTATCAGTAGTTTTAGGATCATAGACCTTAAATCTAGGATTTAAACCAAAGATTGAAAAATTGTTTTTTGTAACAGGCCCATAGTAAACATTTTAGTCTTGATGGATCCTGTAGTCTCTGCTACGACTCGTCAGCTCTGCCTGTGTGGGGAGAAAGCAGCCACAGACAAGCCTGAAACAAGTGTGTATGTCTGTTTTTGATAAATGTGATCTGCAGAAACAAGTAGCTGGCCAGATTTGGCCTGTGAGCCACAGTTTGCTGACTCCTGATCTGAACTAAAGCAATCTCACTCTTGAACCTGCTACCTGAACCCACTACACTAGTTGTTTGCATCCTACGTGCATCCTGGAATCACTTAAGGAAGTTTTGTAATTATTAATGACCAGTTTCCATCCCAGAACAATTAAATCAGACCTCTTTGGGTGAGGCCGGGGCCTCAGGACATTTTTGAAGCCTCTTGGGTGATACAAATGTACCGCCATTGTTAAGAACTACTGTCCTACATTGTATTGCCTTCAAAAGTGTAGGAAATCGTGTCCACTGTTGCCTGATGCAAAAGTTAGGTGTAGAGCTGATGGGAGCAAAGGTGAGGGCATGCTGAAAAACACTGCATTAAGAATCATTCACTGTGGGGGAGGATATAGCTCAGTGGTAGAGCACGTGCTTAGCATGCATGAAGTCCTGGGTTCAATCCCCAGTACCTCCATTAAGGAAAGAAAAGAAAAAGGAAAGAAAGAATTATTTACTGAAAAAAATTATGGTGCTCATTTGAATCTCCCCATATAATGCAACATAAAATTATATTTTCAAAATGACACAAAACTTACACATAATATTGAAATTAAACACCAACTGTCTAGATGCCAAATTACAAAATTATGAGTAAGATCCTTAAAACTGCAACTTTCTAAGCTTGACAGCCACCAATCTTCTTTGTACTTCTATGAGTTTCACTACTTTAAATACCTCATATAAATGTAATTATGCAGTATTTATCTTTCTGTGACTGGCTTATTTCACTTAGCATAAGATCCTCAGTCAATACCTGTCGCAATATATAATAGGATTGCCTTCTTTTCTAAGGCTGAATAATATTCCATTGTATGTATATACCACATTTTCTTTGTTCATTCATCCATCAATGGCAATTTCCACTTTTTGGCTATTGTGAATAATACTGGCATGAATATGAGAGTGCAAATATCTCTTTGAGATCTTGATTTTAATTATTTTAGTTAAAAACCCAGAGTGGTATTTCTGGATACTATGGTAGTTCTATTTTTAATTTTTTGAGTAACCTTCATACTGTTCTCCATAGAGGCCACACTGTTTTACTTTTCCACCAACAGTGCACAAGGATTGCAGTTTCTCTGCATCCTCACCAACACTTGTTATTTTCTCTTATTTTGATAATGGTCATCCTAACAGGTATGAAGTGATAACCTTATTGTGGTTTTGATTTTTATTTCCCTGATGTAAGTGATCATGAGCATCTTCTCATGTACCTGTTTGTCATTTCTATATGTTCTTTGGAGAAATGTGTATTCAAGTCCATTGCCTGTTTTTAATCAGTTTATTTGATTTTTTGCTATTAAGTTGTAAAGGTTCCTTCCATATTTTGGGTATTACCACCTATAATATACATGATTTGCAAATATTTTATCCCATTCTATAGATTGTCTTTTCACTTTGTTGATTGTTTCCTTTCCTGTACAGATGCTTTTAAGTATACTTTAATTCCAACTTGCCTGTTTTTGCTTTTGTTGTCTGTACTTTTGGTGTCATATAAAGAAATCATTGTCAATGTCAATGTTATGATGTCTTTCTCCTATGTTTTATTTAATGAGTTTTATATTTTAGATATTTATAGATATTACGTTCCAACCTTTAATACATTTTGAGTGATTTTTGTGTGTGATATAAGATGAAGATCCAATTTCATTCTTTTGCATGTGGATATCCATTTTCCCAGTACCATTTGTTGAAGAGACTGCCCTTCCCCCATGGTATAGTCTTGGCACACTTTTTGAAGATCTTTGACCTTAAGAGCTTATGTTTATTTTTGTGCTCTCTAATCTATTCCATTGATCTTTATGTCTGTCTTTATGCCAGTACCATACTGTTTTGATTACTGCAGCTTTGAGTTATGTTTTTAAGTCAGGAAGTATCTAGTCTTTTTTTTTTTTTTTTTTGAACTGGCTATGATGTCCAGCAAAAGCACCATAATTGTAGCTTTATTTTTTATTTTTTTAAATTTTATTTTATTGAGTTATAGTTAATTTACAATGTTGTGTCAATTTCCAGTGTAGAACACAATTTTTCAGTCATACCTAAACATACATATATTCATTGTCACATTCTTTTTCTCCATGAGCTACCATAAGATCTTGTATGTATTTCCCTGTGCTATACAGTATAAACTTGTTTGTCTATTCTGTATATACCTGTCAGTATCTACAGATTTCAAACTCCCAGTCTGTCCTTTCCCACCCCCCTACCCCCTGGCAACCACAAGTTTGTATTCTATGTATATGAGTGTTTCCGTTTTATATTTAAGTTCATTTGTCATTGTCGCCTTCTCCTTCTCTTCCTCCTCCCCTTCCCCCTCCCCTTCTCCTCCTCCACCTGCCCCCTTACTTCACTTACAATGACATTCTTCAGGGACATCCATGTTGCTGCAAATGCCATTATGTTGTCATTTTTTATGGCTGAATAGGAAGTATCTAGCTTTGTTCTTGAGGTCCTATACAGTTCCTCAGGAATTGTTTTTTCTATTTCTGGAAAAAAAGTTATTGGGATTTTCATAGGGATTGAATTTCTATTTACAGTTGGCCTTTGAATAATTGGGGGGTTAGGGACACTCAACGCCCTGCACAGTTGAATATCTTTGTATAGCTTTTCACTTAGCCCTTTGTATCTGTGGCTCTGCATCTGCAGAGTCAACCAACCATGCATCATGAAGTACTGCAGTACATATTTATTGAAAAAAAATTATGTATAAGTGGACCTGCACAGTTCAAACCTGTGTTGTTTAAGGGTCAAATATATTTGTGTCATCTTTAATTTCTTTCAGGAGTGTTTCATAGATTTCAGTGTAGAAATCTCCCACTTCATTGGATAAGTTTATCCTTAAGTATTTTATTCTTTTTGATGCTATTGTAAATAAGATTGCTTTCTTAATTTCCTTTTTGATTGTTTACTGTTGGTGTATAGAAATACAGCCAAGTTTTGCATGTTGACTAATGTACCTTGTAGCTTTGCTGAATTTACTAGTTCAAACAATTTTTTATTTTGTGGAATCTTTAGGATTGTCAACATATAAGTCATCTGCAAATAGTGAAAGTTTTACTTCTTTATTTCCACTTTGGATGACTTCTATTTCTTTTCCTTGCCTAAATGCTCTGGCTAGGACTTCCAGTATTATGTTGAATAGAAGTGTCAATAGTAGGAATCCCTCTCATGTTCTTGGTCTTAGAGGAAAAGCTTTCAGTTTGCCACCATTAGGTATAATGTTAGTAATGCATTTATCACATGTGGCTTTTATTATGTTGATATAATTTCCTCTATCCCTAGTTTTTGAGGGTTTTTATCATTAGAGGGTGTTAAATTTTGTCAAAAGCTTTTCTGAATCTGTTGAGATAATCATGTGGTTTTTATCCTTTATTCTGTTGATTTGGTGTATCACGTTAATTGATATTCATGTGTTGAACCATCCTTGCATCCCAGGGGTAAATCCCACTAGGTCATAATGTATGATCTTTTTAATGTGGTGTTAAACTAGATTTGTTAGTATTTTGTTGAGGATTTTTCCATTTATATTCATCAGAAATACTGACTTATAGTTTTCTTTTTTCTTTTTCGGTGATTTCCTATCTTGCTTTGTTGTCAGGATAATGCTGGCCTCATAAAATGAGTTTGGCAGTGTTCTTTTTAACTTTTGGGGGAGTTTGAGAAGAACAGACATTGATTCTTCTTTAAATGTTTGGTAGGAATTCACCACTGAATCCATCCGTCCTTGGCTGTTCTTTGTTGGGAGGCTTTCAATTTCTGACTTAAGCTCTTTACTCATTATTGATCTGTTCAAATTTTCTATTTCTTCAAGATTCAGTCTTGGTATGTTGTATGTTTCAGGAATTTATGAGTTTCTTCTAGGTTATCCAATTTTTTGGTATTTGTTCATAGTACTCGCTTACAAACTTTTAAATTCCTGTGGCATCAGTTGTAATGTCTCCTCTTTCACTTCTGACTTCATTCGAGTCTTCTTTCTGTTTTTCTTAGTTCAGCTAAGGGTTTTTCAGCTTTCTTTTAAATTAAAAATTAACCACTACTTACATAAAATATGATTTATGCTAAAATCAAATAAAATATGTACTTTGAAAATCCAAATTTTTTCCGTGAAAAATACTACCATAAAGTCAAAAGACAAAAAACAAACTAAAGACAACTGTTATAAATAATAAGAGAATTTAATAAAATGTCTGGATCCAAGATTAATGTAGAGCAATCAGTAGACTTTCTTAGCACAAATATCAAATAGTTAGAGGACATAGTTAGAATACTGAAAGAGATAAAAAATTAAAAATAAGTTAGTAGAAAATAAGCAAGATCTAAGAAAACTTTTAAAACACTACTGAATATGACTTGAAGAAATGGAAAGACGTATGACATTTAAAAGAGAGAAAAATATTATAAAGATTATATAAGGCAACCTTTTTGTCAATTGGTGAATCTAACATTTTAATGGAATCACAATAAAAAATGCCATTAGGATTTTTAATTTTACCTAGACGACCGACTCCAAATTTTATGTGAAAAATAAAAATCAAGATTAGCCAGAAAAGCTCTAGAGGTTTCATGAAGGAGAAGAGGAATACCAGGTATTAAAACATATCATAACCTCTAACCAAGAATGCTTTAGAGCTGTGGAGTATGGAGACTAATACATCAAATTGAACAGTACATGATGTTCAGAAATAACCCCAAATATATTTAAATAAGACAAGGTTAGGATAGAAAATTAGCTAAAAACAAACAAACAAACAAACATTGTTTTATAATTAGAGTTTGGACAAAGCAATAGCCCTTTGGGGAAAAAATGAAATTTTCTTAAATGAAAAGATTCACAATTAGTTGGTATTAATGTTGCCAGGGTTCATGCATAAAGACTTTCTTTTCACTATCTGCTTAAAAGTATGTATATAATATTTCAAATGAATAAAAACAGTTATTTTAATAAGAAAGGCAGTGAACCAACTCATTAGTTACAAGGCATACAACATGAAACTTTTATTAATTAATGATGAAAAGAATGAATTATTGTCATTCCTCTTCTTCTGGCACCAATAGAATAGATAAGCTATGTGAAGTTATACCCTGAAATTCTGTACAGCAAGAACATAAGTGAACCATGGAAGATGATGTGAGAAACAGTGGAATAGAAAGCTCCTGGTCCTCCTTCCCCCACAGAAACACTAACTTGACAACATTATATGGACCAATTCCCTTTGTAAAAATCCTGAAAACAATTAAGAATCTCCTGTACCTCAGGGGAGCACAAAACCAGCCACATCAAAGCCTGTAGGAAAATTCATGGCACTCACTAGTAATTCTCTCAGCATGGCACTATTGAGAGAAAAAAAAAAAACAAAAACCCACATCCTGGCTTCCCCCTGGAGAGGAAAAGAACAGGCTGAAACATACATCCAGTGTTCCAACCATTTAAAGGAGGCTGCCTGAGGGACTTGTTTATGTACTGCCTGAATCTAAGTACTGATAAGAAAGAGCACCAGCTTCAGGGCTGCTGAGAACAAATGGGATGATTTGCACCAGTGTGTACTTGCTCATGTACCACAGCCCTTCCCCAAGTGGAATGAGCAGGAGAAAACCCTCAACTCCTAGCTTCAGCCTCGGGGAGAGACATAGTTGAAGCATGCACCCAGTGTCCCAGCTTTCCAGGGGGCTGCATGATGCCTGGTTTCTGTCTTGCCAAATCTGAGGAGTGCTGATGGTACCCAGCATATTCTAGAAACCTAGGGTAGCTGAGAACAAAAGAGAGTAAGGGAACTTGCATTAAGTCCAAAGAACCTGTAGTACCGCAAACAGACATCAGAGGGCGTGAGAAAAGTCTGTCATCACATAAAAGAACCATGCAAGGCCATCAACCCATTCTAAGCAGAAACCTCGCATGCCAGAAGAGAGTTGGATGATATATTCAAAGTGCTGAAAGGAAAAAACAACCCTGCTAACCAAGAATATTGTACCTAGAAGTGTCATTCAAAAAGGAGAAAGAAGTAAATAAATAAAAAGTAGATAAATAAAAGCTGATAGGGATTATCACCATTAGACCTGCTTTACAAGAAAGGCTAAAAGGAGGATTTATGTGGCACGTATTGTGTGCTGGGCATCTCACATCTTGACGCGTGGTATCTCAGGAAACCCTCACAAAAACTATTTTAAGTAGGTATTCAACCCTCATTTTACAATTGAAGAAACTGAGCACCAGAGAGATTAAATAACTTGATCAAGTTTGTATAATCAGTAAGAGGCAGAATTTGAGTTCACACCAGGCACTCTCACTGTGGAGTCTGTACACTATATCACAATGATGTATTGCCACTCAAACTTGTTCCTCCTATGCAGAGAAAAAAGTTATACTTTATATATTATTTTGATATAAAATTGACAATTTTTTTAAATAAAAAATTTTATTGTGAAGCCTGGATATTTTTAGGAATTAGTTGTATCATTGATCATATGGTGCATTGCATTTGTTCATGATGGGACAGATAAAAATCCCTCTTTGAAACCCTACCATGGGTTCAGAAGCCCTGAGGAGGATGAGGTGACAGGGCCTAATTCCAAAAGGGAATAAGCTGTGCATCATTCATGTCCCTCTCCACATTAATTAGCTATAATTGAAAACATCACTTACTGTTATTAGAACAGAGAGTTCACCTTAAAAAGCAAAAGAACTGTTTTGAATTGCTGGATATCCATGTTTTCACATCAATAGCACTGTCTAGCACCAGGGATCACTTAATAAGAAAAATATGAATCATTTCCCAAAGGCGCCTCACAAGAAGCGTTGCTAATGTGAAGTTCCCAGTAAGGCGGTGGAGATCTAGACTCTGCCAGTGAAAACCTTTTCCTGATTGCTACTGCTGTCGTGCCTTTTAATACATATTTTGTGGTGACCTTTTAAAGACAAAAATATTTCTTTGTTATCCTTTCCCCCTCTCTCCTTTATTCTTTTGTCACACTTTCATGTTCAGCTGCTTCTGTGCATCCTTTAAATCTCTAAAGAAATCACCTCTGCACGATTGCCTACAGCAAATGCTGCTTGAGGGGGCTGAGGTAGATGTAAGAGAAAGGTCTGTTTTCCCCCAAAACTGCGAATGTGTACAGCGTATGCAGCTACAAAATTGGCTGCAGTCAGCATCAGGAGAATTGAAAAGAATGTGAGAAGACTTTGGTCTAAAAATAAAAATTATTTTTAAAATCCTTGAGCATTTTGAGAACAAAATGAGCAAAACTGATATCATAAATTCCTGCCTTCATGTGTATATGCTTTTCATTATTGTGTCATATTCATTGTAAGATTTTTATGCTTCATGATAAAACTGTTTTATCATCCTCTCTTCTCACCATCTTCTGTTTTTATGTTTCCGTTTTATTCCTTATACCTTTACATTTCATTTTGTTAAATCCTAGGAACGTAGAAATTGACTTGAAAGTCTGCCACTGTAGATTGAGGGAATAGAAACATTTTTTTTGCCTTTTGACAAGAAAATTTTTTTCAAAGAGAAATTGCAATTTCATATGATAATGCCTTTCAATGGAAACAGTAATAAAATAAAATTAATATATAATCCTAATAGTTTTTATTGCAAGTTATAGAGATTTAGGAAGAGAAACTGAACATCTTAAAACATTTTTATTTTAGCAAATATATCTGAACAATGTGGTCCAAATTAGATGGGAAAATTGTCTTATGTACAGATACAATTATGACAAACGTTTTGGGGCCACTGATGAGAATTAAAAATAATTCAACATATTTTATTGTATCTGGACTCTATCTAGTAGGGCCTTGAAAAATGTTTTTTCAACCTGCATATTTAGAGGATAAATCTGAGTCACTGCAAATGAAAAAAAAAATGAGAACTTAATTATAAAATACACTTAAAATTAGTGGCAGAATTTTCATAGGAAAACAAAAGGATTAGGAAGATACTCACTAATATTTTAGTAATGTTTATTTCTTAGTAATAGAATTCATGATTCATGGTGGCTATAATTTCCATCCTTTCTCCTTTTAATCATTTTTTTTTTCTACAGAGAAATTCTATTGGTTTTGCACTAGAAATACACACACACACACACATACATAAACACTATCCCCTGACACACATTCTATAACCACAAAAGTAGCGAAGCCTGCACCATAGACTACCATTGCTGAACTTGAATCTCCAAAGGAGTAATTATTTCATTCAGTAAATACTTACTGAGCACCTATTATGTGCTAGGCACTGTTCTGTGTGCTGGATATAACAGCAGTGAGCAAAACAGACACAATCCCTAATGTCACTGACTCATCATTTAAGTGTTGGCTGGCAGAAAATCAATAATACATTAGGTGACAATAAGTGAAAAAAATAGAGCCAGATGAGAGAAGAAAAGCCAGAAAAAGGAGATGGAGTGGAGAATAGGTAGAGCAGGACACTTTCTAGGTATGGTGGCCAGGAAGGCTTTCTGGCGGGTACCTGAATGAATGAAGGAAGAGAACTGTGTAGCACTTCATGGGTGAGCATGTGTGTGCATGTGTATGTGGGATAAGAGCGTGGCTAGATTTGGTAGAGCGAAAAGGAATGGGAAGAAGATGACTCAGAGAAGTAGCCAGGGTCCAGATTCAACAGTGATACGGACATTTTTAGGTTTCAAGGGGTAAGTGAAAAGAATGCTTTGTGAGAAATAGGCAGTCAGTCTTGGTGCAAAAGTAGGTGCCAATCATAAGTTTAGGAGGCTGCTGCAAACACAAGAGATTGTAGGTGGCAGTGGTGGAAGTGGTGAGAAGTGGTGAGAATTTGGATGGATGATTCTAGTGAAGACTATTCCTAGTTTGAGGACCTACAAGTACTTCCTTAGTTTAAAACATTAAAGTTTTAGATTGCTGTTCTGATTTTCCAAGTCTTGTTGGTCTCTCTGGGATATCATTTAAAAAGTACAACTTGTCTGACAGGTCGAGTAGAAGAATTTGGTCTGGTTGATGTAATCACTCTTATTTGGGGGTATGTTATGAAGATACAGAAAGATACTTATACACACGTTAATTATTAGGGTTATAGTGACAACATTACTATATGGAAATATTAAAAAGGGTATATGTGCATGTATATTTGTATGCATAGTTTAAAAATCTCCATATTGCACTGTTATCATTTTAACCATAATTACCTGTATTTCATTTTTGTTGTGTTTTTTCAGAAGAATATGAAAGAACAACTCATTTATATAATTTATGTTCATATAATATGTTCATATATATATAATTTATGTTCATATGTATATATTTCTTTCTTTAAATAATTCTTTTTGCTATGTGAAGACCCAGGATCATTGTCAATAAAGTAAAAGTTATCCCTAAGGAGAGACTAAGCCAAATGCAGAGATGAATTACTTCCTCATCTAGAATTTAGCTTTTGGGGCATGATGCTGTTAGAAAGGTTTATATTTCATTGAAAACAAATGATTGATTGATGAATGGTGATTACCTCTTGTTACAGACAAATACTCACTTGTATTATTGAATCATTTAAATGTGGGGGGGTCTTAGAACAAGGTTATCGTGGTCAAAGGATAAGTTTGTAGTTCGTGTTTTAGAGGATGGTATCTAATTACTGTCTCCATTGGCCTTAAATGAACAATACTTTCAGAAAATACAGGTTCATCATAAAGTAGGCTAAATGAATTTTGAAGGTAGGGCAATAACATCCTGCCCAAATAAGGTATAAAACATTTATCATTTTCCTTCTCACCAATATTTTTAAGATTATTGCTATTTTGAGTGCACGTTATTCTGATGAATGACATCACTTTTCTTTACTTCCATTTCAGAAGAAAGTACTTGAGTGACTATTTACAAGTAGAAATTAAGGTGACTCACATACTTGTTTGCATTTTCCTCAAGAGAAAAATTGCCAAGACTTTGGGTAGCTTTTTTTAGTGTTGACATTTTGCCTCCCATGATGATTACCATAGGAAATGGTGTATGTAATCTACATTCAAATTGTTTGTATGTGTGGTTCAGAATTTGAAACTGATAAGCTGGTATGCAAATCAAAATGAATGATTTGACATCTGAAAGTTTCTTTGCATAAAAGCAAAAAGGAGTAACAATTCTGTAAATTAGTTCTGTTTTTTCATTCTGAAAATGGCATGGCTACCCATTTCAGAATTTATTGTTATTATCTTGTATATATACTTATTAAATTGTGCAAATTGAAGGGAGTTTAAAAAATGACTTAATGACACCCCCAGTTAGATAGTTTCAGTAGAATCTAGTTTTGTTGCAATGTGGTAGACCTTTGGCTAGAAAGAACAGAGGGGAAGGCAAGATATTTATCAGAAAATAATCATCAAGGTGAATTAGAAGACATTCTTTCTCAACAGGATGTTTTCACTGTCACTACTTTCTGCTGCCTTTTCTTGAGAGCAGTCTGTGATTAATGACTACACTTTGCTCTGTTGTTTCATTTCAATTCACTTCAGGTGGCGCAGAAGGCTCCTATGATTCAGCCTGACTGGCTCATTGAGCATTTTTTCCAATCAGACTGCATTGAACACATATTCAGTCAAATATCAATTAATACAAAATTCTATTAAAAACTGTGCTTGGCAGTTTATTGACAGATGGCACCAGTAATTCTCTGATTTGTTCCTTGTTTTATGGACATTTTCTACATTGATTTCCAACATTTGAGAATTTTAGTAGTTATTGAATGTTATTTGATATCAAGGGGAAAATAGCTTTACTTTGCCATCCTAATCGGTGGAATTTTCCTGGATTGTCTTCAACTTGGGTGTGAGAATTACTGTTGCAATGGCAGCATCTGTAATGATTTTGTACTTTTGTTTTTCTGTATGTATCCAGTGCCTGCAGCGTGCTAGGTACTGGGCTGGTGAGAATATGGGCAATAGCATGGCACCCATTTCAGAATGTATTGTTATTGTCTTGTATGCATGTCTACTAACCTGTATAAATTAGAGGGAATTAAAAAAATTATTAACTGACACCCACAATTAGATAGTTTCAGTAGAACAGAGTTTTGTTACAATGAAGTGGACTTTGGCTAGAAAGAACAGAGGAGAAGGCGAGATACTTACCAGAAAATAATCATCATGGTGAATTAGAAATCATTCTTTCTCAATAGGATGTTACTATGACTACTCACTTTCAAATTCTTTGTTATATTTGATAGACTGAATACTTTTCAAACCTAACCTTCCGTAAGTGTGTTTCTCCACTCTTCCTAAAGAGTTATTTTTCCCTTGGTTCTCTGGAGTAACTTGGAAACTTCTAATAATGGGTGACCTCTGATCAGTATTATTCACTTAGCTTAACTAAAGGGAAAACAGAAAACATACAATGTGGCTTTTCAAGTGTATGAGAATAAACCACACAATGTGGGAGCCTTTTCATAGCCAAAGGGCACACCAGACCACACTCCAACCATTGCTTCTGGAGAGAGGCTAATATTTTTTATCAGTAACAAAAGGATTTATTTGTGCTTTCAATATATTTTCATTAGTACTCTTTCATGGATGCACAGATGTTTTTCTTTCTCAGCATTCTTAAGACAGTGATGACAGAAAATAGTCATTCAAAAATGTCATAAAAGAGAGGAGAGTATTAACCAGACGATATAAAGACAAATCATATATCAGCTATCATTGAAGAAAATATAGTACAAATAGACATATAAACAGAAAACACATTTTTTAGAAAATGAGGATTGCCAGGTGAGTTTGTTCATTCATTCATTAATAGCTTTTCCAGCCACTCTGATGTTAGAATCCTGATAGTTCTTAATACTGTAAATCCATGTACTATATGTATAATTAATACCCAGAACCTCAGAATGAGACACTTTTGCAAATAATAGAAAATGATAAAATAACAAGAACAATAATCAGAAACGTATGAAAAAGCAATCTTTTAGCATTTCTAAGTGCAATCAGTTGACATCTGGGTCAGATTTTACTAGACTGTGTGCATGAATTAAAGGTTCTATCTGCATATTCCTCATTTTACATTCCACAGTAGCAAAAATCCACCAGAGAACATGAAATAATTCCTGGTCTTGATACTCCAGGACCTGGCACTGTGTCTGATAGAAAGTAAGTTCTTGATACATAGTTGTTGGAAGGAATGCCTGGATGAAAACATGGCTACATTAAATTAGGATTCTCTTAAGATGACCCAACTCATGGATGCCAGCCCTAAGTATAAATTCATCAGTTATAATGTATCACGTACAAACACTGCTTCTTTTTCAGGAAGGTTTCTTTTAATCAGTTCATTTCTATTTAACATTGTATTGGCATCAGTTGTCCAAAGATAGGTTTCCTGTTCTCCATAGGTTATATTGATGAATTGAGCATGGATCAGCATGAAGAAAATGCAATCTAGTGTCTCAATAGATATCATTACTTGAGTCAATTCCAAGAATATTTGCACTGGCCATATATAAATGTAATTTTAAAAATGCAAACATCAAATTTAAGTTACTTTGAATTATCTGCCATTTTGGTTTGTCTGCATCTCCATTTATGTGGATAGTTTAGAATTGGTATTTTATCTTCATGACTATGGTTTGAGTAAATGATATCATTGCTACTGAATTGGATGCTAGATTTTTTTCTTTTTGTCCACTGTGATGAACAAATTTTAATTCTCTCACTGATTCACAAATCATTATGTAACTGCAGCATTTCTACACTGTTAGAAAACAGTCTCAAAAATCATCTATGAAGAACAACACACAAAAGAAATTATGAATTCCTAGGGTTTTAATCCAGGATTTACTTATTAAACTGTGTAAATTCCTTCAGCTGGGGTTGTATACATTTTAAACAGCTTTCTATTATCTTATTTTTGGAAATGAACGTTTCTGGTAAGTGTGAGGTTATGAATTTACCTTGTACATATGTCAGTTAATGATGAACTAAAAGTTTTGGTTAGATGCATCATGTAATTGATGGCTTAGACATAGATGATAAGTCATTCTTTTCCAAAGCAACATGCACCTGTCTATTACAATTCACATTCTTAGAACTCTTTCAGTTTTTTCTATCATTGTAAAATGCGGGATAATAAAATAATGAGTTGTGCATTGATGTTGGTGAAAATAAGTAGATAGTGCTTTTGTTTTTTAGATGCTCTGTCCTTCCCCTTCTTGCTCTCAAATTAAAAAAAAAGAGAAAGACCATGGAGGGACTGGGTAAATGTAGAGATGGGAGTTCTAACTCAAGTTCTCATGGTAATTTCTTGTGCGGCCCTGAAGAAGCCATGGACCCTCCATAGAGCTTATTTCTAAAATGAGGATATTTGACTAGATTTTTAATGAGGTTTTGCTCAATAATAAGATAAAAGTTTTCTTTCAAGAAAAGGTGAAATGTCTCCAATCTTTTACAGTGCTGGTACCCCATGTTATTTCTTACTTCTTTCTGCTCCTCCTCTACTTCCTCAGCCTTATCTCATGTTGTGTGATACTCTTTGCACAGAGAGGTAGTCGGGAGCCCATGCACTTTAATTTCCCTCCTCTCTGTCCTAATCTTCCCAGAGAGGATACCCGCTGTGGATTCCTCTTAAGTATACTTGCTTGTCTGTCTGCTCAGAGCATTAAAACCTTACTGGGGAAAAAAAAGTCATCTGGTTCTCTAGTATATCCAGAGAACCCAGCATTTTGTCCAGGAAATAGGTGCTTTAAAATATTTGTTAAATGATGACAATTTGCCTGTGTTTCCTGCATCTTCAATCTTCCCTGTAGGATGCTTTGCTTTGCCAAGAGGGACCATCTCTGCTCAGCTGTAATGTTACCCTACCTTATTAAAGGGGAAGAGCATCCTTATTATTAAAAGCATTGTTTGGAACTAAGAGCAGCAGCAGCAACAGCAGCAATATCTTGAATATTTGCATGATGCTTGAAAAATGAAGGAGAAAATTCTAGGGAGATGGGGGTTCCAGGTAGCTCTTTGGTGAGACATTGTTTTCTCTTTCAGTATACACTAAATGAATGGATACACTGAATGTTCCTCTGTAAGGGCAGGGTTTTTTGTTTTTGTTTGTTTATTTGTTTTTCTCCAATATACCTGTAGCAGCTACAAAATATTCTGGTACTATAAAATAGAATTTCGCATAGTCACTGGCTGTTGACTTACTTTTATTAGTGGTATGGGATTATTGAGTTACTTTTAATATATAATTGAGAAAAGGTTTTTCTCATGTAAAGAAAAAACACTGGGAGATGAAAAAATTCAGGAATCCCTCACCTTTTACTTTACATATTGGAAATAGAAGCTCAGATAATTTGGATCTTACCCAGAGTCACATAGCTTATCACCCAGACATGCTCTCTTGACTCCATTTTCATCCTGTTAATTCCCAGCCTTGACCTAATACTTTTTGTGTGGTTCAGTGATGGTACAAAGACCTTTCCCTGTGTGGGAATATCATTTCTGTTATTGTCACAATGAAAGTCATAGGGAATGATTTTATTTATCAAATTCGATTTACACACTACTCATGTAGGCTGACTGCCATTTTGTAAAGTAAAATATGTTGGCATTTTTTTTTTTAATACTTTGAAATGGGTCATACTATTTGGCTCCTCTTTTTGGAATTGTCACATAGTTGATGGAGACTATTCAGGAAGAGAGCTGCTCTTCATTTGGTAAGTGGCCCTTGTAGCCCCAATGACACATGGTAAGCATCCTCTGACCCCCTTAACCAAATGTCTAGACCCAATAAACCTGGTGAAACTCATGGTGAGACATTCTGCAGTGAGATCTTTGGCTCTTGTGCTGACACAGAGGCTCAGATGGGCAGCAGGCTGAAGAGACCTCTTGCCAATCAGAGTCACATCCCTTCTTGTACTTGTCAGTCTATGAAATTATTGATGCCTGGGTATTTCCAGTCCCCCGAGATTCCAGCCTGCCTCCCTAACTTTCAGTTTACTCCTCTTAGAATTTTGCTTAATTAAATAATTGACAATAATTATGACAAAAGGGATAAATGTATCATCTTATTTCATGTATCATTTTCATTTTCCAATGATAATGAGGTTTGCAGTTTCAAGGCAGGAATGTCAATAATGGACATACTTTTGAAGTAAATAAACATTAAAATATTTTATTGTATGGACTATTTTAAAAATACTTTAAAATTTATTTTAACTTGGACTGAAATAAGAATACTAACACAGGTGTCTGCATGTACGTGAAGACTTTTCCTGCAAGTTAATGAGATAATTTACCACTACCATCCCACCCTTGGAAAAACAGAAGCATAGATCATACCACTATTCAAGGTTCAGATAATAAGACATAAAGTAATTAAAATGAATCTGAGATCACACTGCATTTCATGACCTAGAAATGCTTGGATTATTTGAAATTTTATACTTGTGATCATTCTTCTGTGTGCCAAGAATTGTTTTAAATTCTTACAAATATTCATTTATTTTTCATAACAACCCAGTAAGTTAAATATTATTATTGTCACCATCTCACTAATGAGGGAGCTGAGACTTAGAGGAGCAGAGTAACTGGCACAAAATTGCCAAGCTAGTGATGAAAGAACTACATTGAAACCCAAATCCTGAGCTTGAGGTCATGCTCTGAGCCACTCACCAGGGCTGCCTTATTTGCCTAAGGAGACAAAGCAGCCAATCCAATAATGATAAGAATCCTCTGCTGTGTTTAGAAGGGATTAAACCACTGAGCTTTAAGTTCTTCCCCCATGTCTTCCCTCCCACATGTTACATCCTCAGGGGTGTAAGATTTGTGAAAAACACATCCTGCTGTGTTGGCTAGAAAGCAATGCAAACAGACTGCAATCGGGATTGCTGTGTTTGGCATTATAACCATTGGTTAAGGTGTCTTCTTGAAATCCAGCTTGGTTTCTCTGGCTCTTTGAATCAAGTAGACAGATCAAAGTACAGCTAAAACACATGGAAAAGTGCATTCTGCTGCTTCTCCTGTTATGAGTACCTTGTATCAAGAGATTGTGTGCTAACTTCAGATGAACCACATATGAAGTAGAATTGGAACAAGTCACTAAATCCCGCCCACTAGCTGTTCTACATTTGTGTTTGTCTTATAGGACACATTCTGTTAATGTGAATTTACATTAAAGGCAACTGGACAGTTTAAATAATTATCATCTGATTGAAATTGAGGAGGATAGTTTTGATCAAAGTTTATCAAATTTGGGGAAACTCAGGAGTCACTTGGAGAACTTGTTAATACAGATTCCTGTGTCCCAGTAGTTCTTGATTTATTCAGTCTGGGCTGAAGCCCCAAAATTTGTAGGTTCAATAACCCATATGCTGGGTTGAGCTGCTACCACGTGTAATGTGTTAGACGGCCCTGTTTGGGGGGCCCTATGGACCATTTTTGGAGTAGCGCTGGCCTGTGTAACTTGCACCGATTGCTGTGCCGATGGCAGTCTCTGTCCAGGAGCATTAGAGAATGCGCCTCCCTCGCTAGAGTCCCTGTGCTGTGACCTAGAAAGCCTCTTGACATTTTTTCACAGGTGTCTGTTCTCTATGCTGTTTGGTGTTCTACCTTGACAAGTAATTTTTCTGAGATTTCATTATTGCATGTTTTAAATCAGCTCTTAAATAGGCTTTGGATTACCCTAGAGAGGATCTGGCTCCTCACAAGGACACAGAGTACTGCAGAATAAATACTAAAGCACAGGCTGCTACCATTTACTTGCACTAAGAAATTCAGGGGTTCCATGCCCACAGGGCTTCCACTCCTGGTCTGTTATGTTAGTGTAGCACCTGGCTTTATCCCTGCTACACAGTAGGTCCTTAAAGCCATTATTGTCAAATGAGGGGGAAATGACTAAAACCATTTTAAGCATCATGATTAAATTGCTTTGATTTTAGTTTTCTTCTACACTGACAGGGCAGATAGAAAAGCCCTTTCCCATCTACTAATACAAATTTTGTGCACATGTGGGGCTAAGTGCTACTATGTGGTTGATTTGGTGAAGCCGACTATGGCTTGGGGAGCTCCATCTGCTAGGGAGTACGTTGACGGCAGATGCTCAGGAACAAATTATGCTTAGCAGCGTGTTAAAAATGCTTTTCTCTATTAGCCGAGCCTTGTCAAAGAATTTGGAGGAGAACATTTTTCACGTTTAAGGATGCATTGTACTCTCCTTCTACGTTTCTTTTGAACTTTCTGCAAAGGCATTATGAGCATTATCTTGTTTTTCCTTACAACACCGTTCAGAGGTGTGTGACCAAGTAGTGTTATCCTCATTGGACAGGTGCGTAGAAGTTAATTGAGTTTCTTCAGGTCATAGAGAAACAGGCAGAGCCAGCAATAAAAGAAACACTTAGCTTGCTTTTTTAGAGTGTAAGCATAGTGACCACCATGGAACTTCTCACCCTGTCCTTCCACCATCAACCACAAAATTTCCTCTGCCGTGATATCACCAGCAGGAAATGAAGCTTCTTCAAAGATGTTTGCATGGTTTACAGTAGCTCCAATTTAGGGTCAAAAAACATCCCCCGACTTGTGATTTCATAAAACAGTAAAGAAATTTTTTTTCAGTGAAAAAGAGATTCAGGTTATCTCCAAACCACAGAGGAGTTGTTTTAAAGTTTCTTTGTATGTATGTATGTACACGACTGGGACATTGTGCTGTACACCAGAAATTGACACATTGTAACTGAGTATACTTAAATTTAAAAAAAAAGTCTAAGATTTTTGTTTAAAATTTTGGATGTAATCTTTTAGGCACCTAGGCTCACACACCAGACCCCATTTGCTTTATTTTGTGCCCTGAATATTGCTAGGAGGCAGTCTGCTGTGGGCTTCTTATGCTTCTCCAAGTCTTATTAAGGATGCCAAAACCCTAGCCACTTCCCTGGATTGTATTTGCAGCTGCAATTTTGAAAAGTGAGTTAATGTCTCCCGGGAATTCATCACATAGTCCAACATAGCACTCGGTCTCTCTCTGGCCAAAGAACATGCCTGGTTACTACTTGCTCTAAAAGTGGCGGATTTTTTTAAACTCAGAGCTCCTTAGCAGGAGTGCAACTCTCTGCTTTCATAGACATCCATCTCCACCCATCATGTCACCCCGTGGTCTTCAGGACAAGGAGGAGCAGCAGAAATATGCTGAGATGTCTGCTACTTTTTTTTTTTTTTTTTTTTTTTTTTGTGATTGATAAAGTCCTCTGTTTCTAGTCCAGGAGTCTCCTTTCCTCTGTCAGCAACCATGGGTCTATGACAGGGTAATTTATGAGCCTGTGTTTAATCTAGTGGAAATTCTACTACCACTCACTCTCCTCCACATCATAAAACATGTTTAAGTATGGCAAAATCCCTAAACTATGCTTAGTTTTTTCCCAGTGGGCTTTCCCCAAACTTACGTTATTTCATGGGAAAGTTTTTATTTCAGCCACATCAAGGTGCTCAGTGACTTAAATGAGGCTTTAGAAGGATAAAATCAACATGAAATGAGAATATGGAAAGTACAGGAGATCTGGCTTAGCTACCAGAGAGACGAATTGTCTTCATCCTGTGACATTATCATTCGGTGTCCTGTAGCAGTAATATCAGGGTTTCTGTGTCTTAGGCAACTGTCCCAAATGCAAATGTCTCCTGCTGTCCATAGCAGCTGAAGATGAACGTGTAAACACGGAGCTGGGCTTAGGTGAGGGGGAGCAGACTAATAAGGGCATTTGCAACAGGGAGACACAATTGTAACATATCGATCTTCTGATGTCATTGTTGTGAGCATTCTGAGAGTAACAGCTATATGGTATTTATCCCTGTTCCTCTGTGACACTAGTTGTAGTAACTTCAGCTTAAAGGTGTTTATTGAATGGTTGTCAAATAAATGAAATCAAAGGCCTGATTGGAAGAGGCTTTGTGTGTGTGTGTGTGTGTGTGTGTGTGTGTGTAGTTTGAAGTCAGTCTCCCTGGGTTCAAATCTCGACTCTGCTACTTTTTAACTGCACTCTTGGTCAATTTCTTTAAACTCTGCCTCAGTGTCCTTATCTGTAAAGATGAAATAATAATACCTACCTCACAGAGTTGTGAAACTTAATGCTCAGTAAATAATAGCTGTCAGTTAGTACTGGCACAGAAGCATTAGAACTCCGTAGAACTCCATTTCTTACATATTAAAGAAAAAAGAGAACTATCTATCCTTGCTGAAGTGTTGTAAATTGCTTCTAGTAATATTGGCCCAAATTTAGATTTACATTGTAGTAACCATATTTTAGGACCTGTATCTAAATTCATCATAGACTACAAAAGTCACCTTGTGTTTTATTATTTTAAACATGGATACACATTCTCTTATAGATGGGTGAAATTTAAATATTAAGCTATAGTTTTATCTTTCATAGTTATCACCCATTCTTTGGCAGCTTGAAAGTCTTCTCACTCCTTTATGTAAACGATTCCCCTGCATTCACCATCCTGCCCAACAGTATAACTCATTCTGAGTCAAAATCAACACAGGCTGTCAGTTTGGTATCTGCAACATCTGGTTGCTTCCATATTTATCATTTGTGGAGATGAAGGTGGTGCATTTCATTTGCAAAATGTGTCATTGGGCCCTGCCAATCCTGAACACTGTTCTCCTTCTTGAAGAAGGTGTTTCCAAACTCTTATTTTACTGGAATGGTGAAGTCTCAAGAAAATTTTACCCCAGGATGGATAATGTCTCCTTACCCATCATGTAGTTGTTTCACTTTAAAGCACTCTTTAAAAAAGCATAATATCTTGCCGTAATATCTACAATCAACACAGATAATGTTGCATTACCCAAATTGCGGGATATCCATTATGCCCTAGATGTGGAGTAGACAAGCAGTAAATCCACACAGCTGCTGCTAACTGCTCTTTTAGACTTCCCCGTAGTTAAGTAATGAATCTTTATCGACTTCCTGAATAATTTACTCCTAAATGCATTAAACTGAATGTAAAAGGAAGTTTCTCAAAATGAAGACAAACCAGTTTCTGGGAGTTGCTGATCATCTGGAAACTTTCATAATGTTCCTCTTCATCTTCTTTTAAAAATGAGCATGATTCAGTTTTTCTCCTTTGGTCTGAGCTTCAAATGATGTGGTCATGTTAACTTTAAGAACATTTAACATAAAAACAACGATGAATCTATAGTTACTGGTATGAGTATAAAATCCAATTGAATATAAATAGGAGAGTAGAAGTTTCTGTTATTAGAATAAAAATGAGTTGATCATACACATTTTTCTTAGTTAAATATTTATTTTAACCTGGTGTTTTTGAAAGATCGTTATTGTAAAAAAACAAAAAAGAGGAAAAAACCCAACACAATCTGGTGGAATTATTCAAAATAATGAAGTAGTCACCTTGGACGATGGGCAGGCCCTAGGCTAAATTTGTAATATCCAAGCTCATCTCTGCAGCTGTTCCCAATGTCATGTCTCCATTTTCAACAGCTTTTTGTTCTGCTGTTTTCTAATTATAATGTTCACGTTATTCAAAACTCAGAGTTGGAAAGGCCTTGAAAGTTTGCTGGTGATATTTCTTCATTCACTGATTAAGAAAATAAGACCAAATCAACTCAAATGACATACACACCCTAGACCAGTTGGCTAGTTAATGGCAGAGCATAAAACTGAAACTAGGTTTTCTAAATCCTAATCCAGTTCCTTAAAAAAAAAATCACTGCTTTATAGGAATATCAAGTGAAATCCTTTCTAGAGAATCCTGGCAGAGTTCTTACCTTGGTGCCCACATCAAGCGTTCTCTGATGAATCTAATACCCATTCCCTTGAGCTCCCCTTTCCCAATGTCATCCTCAAGGAGATGAATAATAACATTTAATGGACAATAAGTAAGTGTGTTATGACTCACACAATTTATATTTATATTTTGATTTCTGGAGAGACAGATATTTAATGAAGAAGGATGTGTCTCCATTGTCATTTCAGGTGATTTGATAATCCACAAAGAATAATTTTGAGAAGGCTAGCTATTCAGTAACTATCAATTCATAACTTTCAGGAAGATAACTGAGGCTACCGAGGTAATAAATGAAGTTATGTGTTCATCCAGCTTTACAAGAAAGGGTTACAGCTATATTGCAATAAACAGGAGATGATTGTTTACACAGTGGAACTAAAACTGTTCAGTTCACCATCTTTAATCACAGGACTCTTTACTCTTCAGTGAAGATTGATTTATTTTTTAGACAAAAGATCTTTATGAGGATTTCTGAGAATCAAATACTGAGTTTTAGAAGACCTGAGTTAAAAAAAACAACATAGCAGTATAATAAAATCCTACTTCTGGTTTTAACAGAGAATAGAAATCATCACCCATTGTTGCCTAGACTCTCATCTATTTCAACTTTATTTCTATACCACTATTTGAATCATCGAAAAGTGATATTGCTCAATACCTCTATTATGTCACTTACCAAACTCTATTGCAATTGTCTGATTCCTTGACTATTTTCTAAGCTACTGTGAGCTTTGTGAAGACTGGCACAAGGTTGATTAACTGTTTAACTCTAGTGTCTAGGACAACACTCTGCACAGAGTAGAAGCTGGTGAAAATTTTTCATTTAATAAAGTAATCTATAATAATTATTTTAGTAAATATGAAAAAAATACATCTTATAAAATACCTTATCAGTACAGCTTTCCTTCCTTTTTTAGTGTTCTGATTTTATATTGGCTCCTGATTGGCTTCCTTTATGACATACATTTTGAAAATAGTGTTCCTACTTAAATTGGAAAATATTCCCATTCCCTATTTAGAATAATTTAGTGATTCACTTGTTTTCAGTTTATTGTTTCCAAAAATAGACATGTCAATTTATCACATAAAGTGAAAACAGTTATTCTGATTTAGTAAACAGAGCAGAATATAATTTTGTGTTCTTAAGAATAAGACAGACAAAATTAATAAAAGGGCTTTCAATACTTCCAGTTCTTTGACCTTTGAAATCATAGCAATAAGATGCCCTTTTCCCACCCGAAGCCCTCCTTGTATCAGGGCAAAGAGGGCACATTCAAACAGGACTCGGTGGTATCTGTAGATATCTATTGATAGACCATAGCTGTTCAGTTGTTGTATGATAAAATGTGGGAATAACCTGTCTTTTGAAAAAAGGCATAGAGGAAGGAGATTATGTTAAAAGGGAAATCTATGTTCTTAAAATAATTCAGTTGACACAATTCTAACATGCAGATAGACACACACATTCTGGTCATGTAGCTAACCATTGGCTCAGCTGGTAACCAGAGGCAAAATTTAATCTTGACCTTAGCAAACTTCATTTGTTTGTAAGGGGGTGGGGGGAGGTATAATATAATGATCGAGTTTAATTACAATAAAACTTTTGTTAAAAGGAAACCGCTAACAATGTGCTTAGTCCGAATTTGCTTGTTTAAAAGAAAAATGGAAGGTTTTGAGGGAAAGTCATCAACATTAATAGGCAATTTTCAATCCCTAATTTGAAACCTCTATTTGAATTTATCAAACAATAAGAAATAGTAGAGAGTATTAGAGAGATGAATGGGCTGGGAGTTGGGAAACTTAATTCTAGATATGTGTCTGCTACTAATTAAGTGCATGGCCTTGAGCAAGTGAATTAATTTTTTGGTCCTTCCCAAGTCCTGCTGATTCTTTTCTGGTAAATATTTCCCAGGCCTGTAGGATTTCTGTTATCCATATTATTATAGACGGGTAACTGTTGCCACTAGCTTCAGTCCATTTTTTCTCTCCATAAACTTCGCCCTTGTTTCTAGTGCTGTTTTTCACACCTCTGCCAGGATGATTTTTGTATAGAGCAAGTCTCACTGGGTGATTTAAATCCTTTAAAGGCCTGCCATTAGCTATGGGGTCCATGGAAGCCTCTTCACCAAGGCCCACAAGTTCCTCGGTGACCTGGCCCCTGCCCCTCTTAACACCCCAGACTGTCCTTCCCCATATGCAGCCAGTTATCAGTTCACACGGAATCACTGAAATTACTTGCCATTCCTTTTACCCTTGTCACTTGTGGTTTCTTTTCATTATCATGCCGCTCCATCTTTTCCTTGGCTAAATTGTTTTTGATCCTTGAAGACTCAATCTAAAAGCTGCTTTGTCCATAAAGTCTCCCCGACTCCTTCGGGAAAATCATAATACAGGTAGGCTGAGTCTGATCCTACATCTCTGTTCCCATAGTTTTCTGTATAAACTGTTCCTGTAGACAGTCATTGTACTTTTATTCATTGTTATTAGACCCTTAATATTGTTTAATCATGTCTCCCTTAATAGACTGGGAGATTTTTGAATGTGGGTTATTTGCCTGCTTTTTTTTTTTTTTTCATTCTCTTGGAATAATACAGTATGGGAGAATACGTAGGTGTAAACTTATAAGTTACTGTAATGAATGAATGGAATCTGTTATCCATTTTGGTAACATGGGGGTGTTGTGAGAATATGAACTCATGTGGTCTGTGATTGTATATCCTAAAGTCTTTAAATAACCTAAAATTTTGTGAATGGATTTGCATGTATACTTACATCCTCGGGAAATCTCCCATAGTTTCACCAAGTTCCCAAAGACTGCATCCAGTTCTAATGGTGCGTGAGTTTAAATTCACTAGACCAACAGTAAAATACAACAATAAGATGCCCTCCAGTGCAGACCATGCCTATCCAGTAGTAAGGAGGCCATTCAAGTCACCCCTGGCTCCTTAAAATTCTCCTATAGAAGCTTTTCCTTGCCACCTCGTGAGCCCAGGGAGCTAATAGGAACAGTGCTATACTTCACACTCTTTTTGAGACTTTGAAGGCTGGTATAATCAGATTTATGCCCAGCGGATTTCAGCCGATAAATGGACTGAGAATTTTCAGCATGAGAATCTGAGCAGTTAGAATTTGTCTTATGTTGGTCAGTTTGCTTAAAAGCATCTAACTCTGTGTCTCTAATTTCCTACTTGTCCTCAGACAGTTCATGGAGTTCAACCAACATCCTCAACTGGCTTTTAGCATTTAAGAAACTAGTTTTCAGTTTATGACTACTCTGAGCTACATACTAGTACTAGTCTGCTTGGAAACATCACTGGTTTCTGTTTGTTAAAAGACAATTTTCGTTCTCTGATTCTGAATTGAATATTTCCTTTCATTGTCTTGTTTTAAATAATTTATATTAACACATGCATCAATTTATGTAGTTCATAAATATGTACTTAAAAAGTCTACTTCTACAAACAAAAAATGGAGAGTTCAGAGTTTTGAGCACAAACCACTCATTCTCCTTGCTTGGAGCTTTCAGTTAACCTTTTTCAGCCCAAAAAACCCCAGAAAATCTAACCTATATTTTATTAAGAAATTGAATTCATCATAAGAAGCTTGCCACAAAGATAACTTTATGAGTAGATGATTTCACTTATCAATTAGATTCATTTAAGGAAAAAGAAATAACTCTTGCGTAAACTCTTTCAAAAACGAAGAAGAAGGGCAAGTTTTCTAATTCATCTTATGAGGTCAGCATAACCCTGATATTAAGAGCTTACAAAGACGTATAAGAAAATGAAATGACAGACCAATATACTTGTGAACATAGACACAAAACCGGTAACAAAATGTAAGCAAATGGAACTCAACAATATGTAATAATGCAATGTGACCAAGTGGAATTTATCCCAGGAATGTACATAAAATGCATAAATGCATTTGATAAATTTTCTTTGAATTTTTAAATTCAATGGACATACTTTATTATATTGGTTTCTAGCATCTCTTAAGAACCAGTCTCAGGAGTATGTAAAATCTCCTCTACTATTTTTGTTAGAAAAAAAAAAAGTCTACTTATAGATGCAATTAAAAATCTCTTTTAGATCTCATTTTTTCCTAATACAGTCAAATAAGTTATACATGTATTACGTGCTTGTGTCATGATCCTGTTTTATTTGAATTTCTTTGGTCTTATGCAGTTTAATCACATGTGAATGTAAACTCAGTTTTGGAATATGAATTAAAATGTACTAATCATAATCTTTGTGTGAAAACACAATTTATCACTCAATGGCAGTCATAGAATTTTTTTTGGAAAGTGGCTTGAAATATTTGCTTGTTGGAAACTATAAAATGATAGAAAAAGTGCTGGTATCTGCTCCAGATTCCTTGGCATCGAGATCCTGAAACCCTTGTTGTTTCCTGAGCACTAGAAGCATCTTTTGTTCTAGTATTTGGTCTTTGACTCTCCTTCCCAACAGGGCTCCAAACCCTGTCATTTTCTGAATGATAGGTGTTCTTTAGTTTTAATAAGGCAGCTCTGTGCTGGCTCCTGGATGGCTCCTTGGTCGGGGCTGGTCACCTGAAAGACTAAGCCAAGATTAGAAGCTTGGAATATTCAGGATTTCCCTGTACTCCCAGCCCCCCACCCCCACTCCAGAGAGAGGAGACAGTCAGTCTGGAAATAGAGTTAATTGGTCTTCCTCTGTGAACTTCCAAAAGATCCCAGTAGTAGGGGTTTAGGGAGCTTCCACATCAGTAAACACACCCAGGTTCCAGGAGGGTGGTACACCCCAACTCCATGGGGACAGAAGGTCCCTTGTTCAGGAACCTCCCAGACCTCACCATTTGTATCCCTTCACCTGGCTGTCCATTTGTATCCTTTATTATATCCTTTAATAAACTGGTAAACTTAAGTAAGTTCTGTTCTAGCAAATAACTGAATCCAAGGGGGGAGGAGGTCAACCCAGCATATGGGTTATTGAACCTACAAATTTTGGGGCTTCAGCCCAGACTGAATAAATCAAGAACTACTGGGACACAGGAATCTGTATTAATGCCAAGTTGGACAGAGTTGTGAGTAACCTGGGGATCTAGTACTTGCAGTTTGCACCTGAAGTAGGAGGCAATCTTTTGGGGGCTGAACCCTTAACCTGTGGGATCTTTTGGGGGTAAGGTTGTGTGTATTAAGAAATAGTTTGAGAAACATTGCTATAGGTTATTGATAACTTTTGACTGCTATCAAGTTTTACAGGTAGAAATACCTAGTAGTCTTTAAGTAAATTAAAACTCTCAGGTAGGAGTTAAAATTATACCTTCATAAGTTCAACCCTTTACTGAATTAACTTAATTTTTATCTTTCTACTTAATATAAGAGTAACTTTTTCTCCCTCCGATGATAATTTCAGATGTTGAAAAAAATTGTTTCTAGCAATATCTGAAGGCATCCTGGAAAACTAGAATTTATGTTAAAATTCTATATTATATATTATATGGAGGCATTATAATCTCTCTCTATTATCTACTCCAGGGTTTTTCCTGATAAAGGTAATAAACAGAAATATTATATCAATTTTTCCCAAATCCCCATAGCATCTTTGCTAACCCTATGATGAACTTTAGGATTATTTTAATTATTTGTTTATTCAACAAATATTTGTTACTGTCTACTATATGTCAGATTCTATTCTAGTTATTAGAATATGAAAATTAACAAAATATTAAAAATTCTAGACTTTATAGAATTTATATTCTAGCAGAAAGAGGTTAATAAACAAATTAAAAATATTGTATATATAGTTATGTATAGTATGTATATATACATAGTATAAACATATATATATATATATATATATATATATATATATATATACACGCACACACACACACACATATGATAAGGTCTATGGAGAAAAGTAGAAATAAAGCACAAAAGGGGAGTATTAAAGGAAGGAGAGATTGTGTAATTTTAAATAAAGTGGTCTGGTAATGCCTCACATCACAGACATTCGAGCAAAGATGCTAAGGAGGTGAGAGTGAGCTATGCAGATACTTGTGGGAAGAGGATTCCAGGCAGTGAAAATGGCAGGTGTGAAGAGATGGGAGGTAGCTCAGCATTCATGTTGCAGAGCAGTCTGGGAGGTGGTTGTGCTTGAGCACGTGAGCAAGAGCCAGAGCCTTCGAGTGGAGCCTGGGAAACAGTGAGAGATGGCTCACAGGCTATTGAGATAAGCCTGCGAGGCCACCATGAGGACTTTAGCTTTTGTTCTGAGTGGTGTGAGAAGGTATTCAAGGGTATTGAACAGAGGAGTGATATGTTCTAACTCCTGTTTTAAAAGGCTCACTGATTTCTGTACTGGAAATTAAGAATAAAATGGGACCAGAGCAGAAAGAGGGGGACTGGTTATTAGGCTATGGCCATAATCCAGGCAGAAGATGTGGTTGCTGTGGGCCGGGGTGGCAACAGGGGAGGTAGGGGTGAGCCAAGATGCAGTTCTAAATCCGTTTTGAAGGAAGCCTGTAGGATTTTCTGATGACTTGTGTGGGGGGTTTGAGACAAAGCCAAACTCTACCTCCCTCCTTTCTGTTAAATTTTACAAAACATGTGTGTAAAAACTGTTTGTAAATAAAATTATAAACATATAGAGCAATTTCCTTATAAACCTACAATGTGGAAAGTCTTGGCATGGGAACTACTAATCAGACAGTCTGAATGAGAGGTGAGCCTGATAAAATTAGGAAGAAAAAATATGTTAAAAAATGAAATGTTATTTATAGATAACTACCCTCACACACACATCTATACATACACACACATACACACTCAGAGTTCTGTGAAGGCACAAAAATACCAACTGGCAGAAAAAGTGAAAAAATTTTTTAATTTTAATTTAATGTTCTTATTATAGCACAGAGGTATATAAATATTTAATATATTGTGCTGTATCCTAGTAGATTCAGAACTTTAGTATTGTTTTTTATATCCTACTATTTTATATTCAGATACATTTTGAATTATTAAATCAGGAAGACTTTAAGCACTCCAACTTACAGTTTAAAACCAAGAGTCATATGCCATTAAGATAAGTTAAAGACCGTTATGTCTGCTGTGGTTGTAAAGCATGTACAGCATCTGTTAAAATTCAAACTCCTACACTTTTGCTACAGTATTCCCATGCAAATATAATTTAAAACCTCTTTGGAGTTTTAGGTAACTTTAATCTAAGTGCAGAAATATTTTGCTTTTTAAAAAGATGAATCAAACAGTTGGAGAGCTGTGTCTGTGTTATGTGTGTGTATTTACCTTTATATATTTCTTAAGTAATGTATACGTCCTCATCAGTTTAAAACCCCTTACATTAAAAGATATAAACACAATAAAATTAAAACATGAGTAAATTTTAGTGAAATTCAGCACAAAATTTAATTCCCGATTTTCTGACAGCCCACGTGAAAAGAAAAGCACTGTTGGTTATGTCTGTTTCATTAGCTAATAGAAGAAGAAGATAAAAATTAGAACAATTTAGGGTCCATAGGCATTTTGGTAGGTCTGAACTTAGAAGAGGATGCATTGTATTAGGGATTTTTATTTTTTTATTACATGTGGTTGATTTACAATAATATGTTAGTTTCTGGTGTACAGCATGGTGATTCAGTTATACATACATATATATATTCTTTTTCATTATAGGTTATTACAAAGTTATTGAATATAGTTTTTTTGTACTAACTTAAACTTAAGTTTTAAGTAACCTTATTTGCTTGTTGTGAATTGTGTTTTTAATAGAAAGAAACTACGTAGAAAAATTGGATTCAATTGAACTTAACACATTTTTCTTGATATCTATTTTCACAATAGATAAAGAGTTAAGATAAAGAAAAAATATATACAAGACCTTGCCCTCAAAGCCAGTAGTTTTGTTAGATGTTCAAGTGGAAGGAGGGAAATGAGAGTGTTCTGTAGGCCACAACTCAAACAAACGCCTTAGTCTTTATCCTTTTATGCAGGTAACGATTTCTTGTAAAGAGTTTTATGTTAAATAAGAGACATGTTGGGAATTGAATTTTTAAGATAATCTCACTCTGGCAATGTGTGGAGGATGGTTTAGACAAAAACTGAAATTGAAATCAGGAAAGCGAGTTAAAAAATCTATTCCAAAGTCTAGGCCAATATTACTCAAAATGTGGACCACAGTTGCCTACATTGAAATCATCTGCTGCTAAGAAGGCAGTGAGATATCTGGCTCCTGGCCGGAAACCTAAGTGTGATTTTTCAGGCCTGAGCCTGGGCAATTACAAAGAACTGAACTGGCAGGCCTCTGAGGGGAAGCTGCCCTCCCCAGCCAAGTCTTTGTGCACAGTGAGTGCTTTATAGCAAGGACCAAGGCTGCCTGCAGACCAGGCTCTTCCATGTAGCTGCATTCCTAGTCTGGAAGCTTCCATTTGGAGGCCTCTTTAGGTAGGATCTTCAGCAAAGGACTTCCTCAGATGCCTCTGCTAAAACCTCCCTGTCAGGGAAAGAGGAGTCCTTGAAGACCCATTTCTCCACTCTGATTCACTACTCAGTACTTTTCAACTCCTAGGCCATAAATTGGCACAGGTCCCAGGTCCATGCTGATCCTCTCGTCCCTCAACTGGTGCCCTTCCATGGGACAACATGGAACAGGAGGGGAGTTGGCACTTTCTCTTGTTTAGCTTTTGCTTGTACCGTCCCAGTGAGTCATTAAAGACTTGACTGTTCCTTTCATCTTGTCTTGTCTTAATCAGCTAACTCTGCATTTGGCAGCTCACCTCTCTCTAAACTCAACTCAACTCTTGACAGGCAGCTCTCCCCCAATATCCTGGTTTAGGATGTGTGGTTGCGGGCCTGGGAGTCTGCGTACTTAGCAAGCTCCTCAGGTAACTCTTCTGTATACTTTAGTAAAACACTGGTCAATTGAGTAGATGAAAGGGGCCTGAACTCGGCCAATGGTGATGAGTATGGAGGAAAGTTCTCAGTTAGGAGGCAAAATGAGAATTAGAGACATTAAAATTATAGAAGGAAAATGAGTGAGAAAATAAACTTACGCCACCAAAAGTGGATATATAGGAGAAGGGTCGGTATGACCACATTGAGCTTTGAGATACGTGTAGGATGTTCTGAGATAAAGTTTCATCTTGGATGAGTGGATATATGAACTTAGATCTAGGAAAAGTCTAGATGTGAAATAATAATTTGGACTTAGCAATATGTGTGGAGGAGAGGGGAGATTAAAGCCATGACGGTAAATTAGAAAACCAAGGAGATAGTATGGACTGGAAAGAGATGAAGGTAGATGATGGAACCCTAAAAGCCATTTGATCAGCAGACAGAAGAAGGGTCCAGTGGAGATGGACAAAAATGGCCGCTCTTTGTCGCAAGCATTTCTTTTATGCAGTTTTGATTAAGTCCAAAAGTATAAAGTGAAATTGCAATTCTGTGAGACATCTATTCAGGTAACTCAAGTGACACTTCTCAGCTGCGTATGGTGTTCTAGAGATCTTTCTTCCTGTGGGTTCTCCCATGACAGTAATTGCAACTGAATTTTTCACAAGAGATAATTGCGTAGAAGATAACTCAAAATTAAGATGCTAGTCAACAATGTGGGTCTGGGTTTCCATGATTCTACTAACTGAAGTGGTCACATGAGCATCTTCACCCCAAACTCAGTACTTATTATTATCTTTTATGGTTTCAAACGAGGTAAATAATTGGTAAGTGAATAAAAAATCTGCTTAAGGACCATTTAAGTTTAATGAACTTCTTAGTAACATATCCTGAAGTCTGTTTAATATGTCTTCTCAGAGACTCTTCTGAGTATTCCTTGCTTCTTTCCAATCCTTCAATAAATTGCACCAGTGATTTTTATTTCTAAGTTGTAAGACTTGTTTGAATCTAAGTACCCTGAAATACATTAAAATATAAATACCGAAGAGTTACAAAATTTACAGGATGGACTGGGCCAGGAGTAGTTTGTAGTACTATATATTGCTTTTTAAGAAATCATTAGTAATATCAATAGGTTGTCAAAATGCCCCAAATTGCCTGGAACTGAGGGGGTTACCAGGATGGGTGACTCTGCCAGGATGGGTTTTGTGAGAGAAAAGTTTCTCACAAACTAGGACAAGTTGGTCACTCTGAAAATATTCACAAATGCTAGAAGTTTGATTTCTCTCTCTCTCTGTGTGTGTGTGTGTGTATGTGTGTGTATTCAAGAGAGAGACACAGAGAGAGAGAGAAAGCGCTTGCTATTTTGCTGTCTCCAAAAATCAATACTCACATTTTTCTAAAATAATAGAAATTTAGTTGGGCATATGGTAACAAACTAAAGACATTTCAGCCTCCCTTGCAGCTACATGTGGCTATGCAACTACACTCTGGATAGTGAGATGCAAGTGATAGTGATTTGTGAAACTGTGGGATTATGTCCTCTTGAAAGGAAACTGCTTGTCCTCCATTCTTTTTCCTCTCACCCACCAGCTGAGACGTGATGACACATAGAACAGTTATCTTGGGTCCAAAAATGAAAGCCATGAGGTCAGAACAGCAGGGCCCTGGAAGCTTTGGTTGACTCACATTTAAATAGTTATTATATGAATGAGAAAACTACTCCTATTTTATTTTGAGATTTCTCTATTAACAGCAACTTATCCTATACCCTAAAACAGAGGGGTGATGGTCAAGATTCTTGGCTTCTGATTTCCTCGATCCATTTCTATTTCTCATCTTTTCATAACCCTTTAGGCTTATAAGTGTGTGCTTTTTTCCTCTTCTTTTTTGTTGGAGAGCAAATAATAAAAATTAAACTCCATGATATGTATCATCAGATCATGATATATTGTCTTGCATGAGTTAGTTGAGGGAGATGAAGAAATTTAGAAAATCAATTTCTTTCCTTTCTTTTAAGAAACCCTGTCTTGCAAGGTGGCTGACTTGCTGGGTACTGGAATATCCTATCTTTGGTGTGAGCTTATTCTGCATTCCTTCTGTATTTCGGTATTTTGAATTGCCCTTGCTTCATGCCAGATAAATACAGTGAGGATCGTGGGTTGGGTAAATATTGATATGACAGCAACCAATATAATTCAGAGATCTTTAGGATAATATATGAAGGATAAAGGGGTAGGAATATTTTTGTTAATAAAAAATGAAGAACAAACAAGTAAAGACAGAGGCTAGGAGGATTTGTGAAGTGACTCACAAAGACCTCTTCCCCCAGTTTTCCAAGTGACCAGAGCTACAGTAAGCTTCCTGATTTGACAGTGTCATCATTTCTGGGGCAAGAAGTAAGGCCTTGGCCTAAACCTCTGTGCCTGTGCAGGTGAGGACCTTGGAAAAAATGTTTTCTGATTCACAAGACACATGCTGAGACCTGGTCCAAATCTCAGTTGCCTCCATTGGACAAAGAACAGTGCGAGTGCCCAGCAACAAATGAGTGAGCAAAATTGATTCACCTGGAGCTCATCCTGTTCCGGTCACTACTGCCTGCATCAAAGAGGTCCCAGATCTGGAGATCTGGAGAAATTCTCTAGAATTTCTTTCCACTGGGGAGTGAAGAAGAGTATCAGAGGGTTAATTGTGTATAACTGATAAATTAAGAATTTTATTACCATAAATTCAGGTATAATGCAAAACTATCTTTCTGGTTTTTCTCACACTGGGACTAATTTCTATGTCAAGCTTCCATTTCCCTTTATGCCGAAAACTTGATCTTTTCACTTAGTCATTCAAGTAATTTTCCCTCATGGCAGCATTTTTTATTTCACTCTGTTTCAGGAATCGTTCTTCCCTCCTTTTCCCCAGTTGCATTTGGGTTCAGTAGAGCCATACCTGATGTCACAGCATTGGGAGGACAATATCTGGACCTCTGTCAGTATCTGTACTTACTGTTTCCCGCTGTGCTATAACTAACTGATCCTGTCTGGTAAGTCCTAAGCTGCTCATATCTCTGCATTGACATTGACTAAAATGGTCCTTTGCCAATCCAATCATAGATGCCTGAATGGAGGCAGGCATCTGAGCAGCACCCTCGACTGAAAAGTTCTTTTGTTTCTACCACTACAATGACGTTCCTTCTTTGGTTGAGCTCCAAGATTAGCTCAGAAATATGTCTGCTCTTGTCATTGTGCACAAAGATATTGTAGATGGTGAGACCATCACTTCAACACCTCACAGTGAGCTTATGCTTTTCTTGGCTGACCCCCCAAAATGCACACACCTAGAAAATAAAGGAGCAAATCCCCTGTGTTCTGGGTCTACCAGAACTATCCCCAAGTCACACATATCTCTTACTTTACATGTAAACATTATTACACCCTGCTCCAAATGAGATAATTTTATTGCTCCATTTTAATGGGGAGGAGATTTGTTCAGCAAAATTTTCTTTCTATTCTCCTGTTTATGGAAGTACCTGGCTCTTGGATGTTGGAATTCCAGAATAACACTTTTCATTTCTCTTTGTAATTTGGGGGGAAGGGGGCTTCCCGTTCCACTGAGCAGGAGGATGAGGTCCACTTTGAGTGAGAGAAGGTGGTCAATTACATTAAGAATTTACAGTTCCCAGAAAACTACATTATAACTTCGTATACTAATCTACACATGTATCTCCTATTTTTGATCAATGCATCCTAATAAATAGGCCTCTGTTCGAGAGACCAGTTCTCTTCATCCTATTCAGGGTGGTCAATGGAGTAGTGATAGTCCTCTCTTGACACAAATCCAATCAGGACACCTGTCATACAAACTAGGGTACGTTTTATTTTTGCCTTGTTTTTATCTATAATCCTCCTCTCCCACCCTCTAGTTATTCTCCTTCAACAAGGAGTTAGCTTAAATTTACACTTAATTATGTCATATCCACTCCATAAATCGGAAGCTGACATGTATATTGCTTCTTTTCAATAAATAATAAAATATAGACAAGCTTTCGGTTCCAAGGGGAAAATTTATTTTTCTGTAGCCAAGGCATATTATACCAATGGGAGTAGGGAGATGCATACAACCGAACAGATGATATCTTAGTGGTTACTTAGCTCCAGGGTGCTCACTTTATTCTTGAAGGTTCTTCATGGGCAACCCCAGGCACTAGGGGGGTACATTGTAGTGATTTATACATAGACCCTCTTCACCACCACTACACACACACACACACACACACACACACACACACACACACACACACACACTTAAAAAAAGAGCAGCACTGCCTTACTCACCTCTTTTTATCAAGATTATGCATAAGATGTTGGTTGGAAAATTTTTGGTATCTATAGTTTCCATAACTATTTTAATTTAACAATGAAAACAGAACTTTTTCTGGCCAAAGTTACAATCTAGTTTGTTTGAGTTAATTCTAAGTTCTGAGATTTAAATAGAGTTTGTTAGGAGAAACAAAATAACAAGAGAACTATATTATATTAATGAATGACTTTAATTAGAAGTATTAATTAAATGGCCTTAATTAGAGGCCAAAGTAATATTAAAAATGTATGACTTCAAATCATTTATCTTTTCAGTGATTCTGGCAAGAAAGTGGTATTTATCCAAAATGCAAGGATTGGAAGTACTAATTGGTCCTTAGCTTTAATTTACTGAAGATCTAGTTTAAGTATAATTAAATTGAAAATCAATAGCTAAAATAATCAGGAAAAATTGTTAATTTAGGAACAAAACTCATTTTATTCTCTAACTTTTTGTGTAATTAATTTATATAACTAGTTGCATATAAAGTTTAGCCTACCAGACTTTACTTTTATTCTAAACAAAATTTACAAGACAGTAATAGAGATATTATAGGTGGTTTACTTGTGTAGACATATGAAATATGAAATGTTAACTACTTAATACTCTTGGAATTAAGAAAAGCTAATATAAATGTGAAAGTCAAGGTGAATGAATAATTCCAGAGTAAGGCTTGAAAATGTCTTGGTAAGGGTGTTCCTAATCAGGATAGGGTCTTTAAAATAAAACCTCATAACAATATTATACTACTGCATGCCCTAATTTTAGGTAAAATAAATACTTTGAAGTTGTAAATCAAACCATTTTGCAAACATTGATGCAAGTGGCGAGCAGAAAGTTTTAGAATTCCCTGAGCAATGGAAAGCATTTCAATAATTAAACTTTTTTAGGAATACTAGAAGTTAGATGCAATTCTAAGGAATAGTAGATGCCAAGTTAAGCTTGGTCTGAGATAAAGTGTTTTCCCCTTTCTTGAAGCATATTAATTTTAAGCCACGTTTTATAGCCTAATAATCTTTACCTTTTCTACATATGTAATTGAAGCTGTTCTCTGCATAGGACTTGCCTAATTGCCATCTTCTCCTGAATTATCTTTCCTGAACCTGAGTGGTTGTCACTATCACTCCGTGCATAGTTCTGTTGCAAACTCCGAAAACAGTTTTTCGGTTACAATTCGTATGCCACATACTTCTCTGTAAGTAGTGATTTTAGTTGAGATTAAGAATAAACCAAAACTTATCAGACAGGATTTTCCTCCTGTATCACATGACCTCTAATTTGGTGAATCCTATGGTAAATCTTTTCACTGAGATTCCTCGTGTTGTTCTATTTTTGCCTGACAGCTCCTGGTAGATCTTCAGTCTATTTATGTCCTAAATCATTGTTTTTCACAGTTCAGTGTGCATACAGAAGGTCTTTTTAAAATACAAGTTCTGATTCTGTGGGTTTGGTGTGGAACTTGAGATCTGCATTTGTCACAAGTAATAGGTGATATTAACACTGCTTGGTCCATGGGCCATATTTTGAGTATCAAGATTCTAGATGTTGTAGGCTCTCTTTGACTTCTGCTTAAAAAATGTCCTCAAACACAACATTAAGATAGGTTTTCACAAGTATTCTAGTTGATTTTGATATGGGTAGGATGGACAAATTTTGAGAAACACTATGCTAATATATTATCTGCCAATTGCTTAAAGGTTCTAATTTCTTGGATTTTCTCTATGGTTCCACATGACCTGGTTACTATGGTATTAATGTAGAAGTATTTGTGAAAGACATAACTTAAACTTTTTTTTTCAGAAGAATATTTTGACTTGGTAAGTTAATCTTGCTCTTAATATTTTAGGCTTTGTGGGCTGTATGCTTTGTTGCAACTACTCAGTGCTGCCATTGTAGCATGAAAGCAGTCATAGACAATCTGTATACACATGGGTGTGCCTATGTTCTGATAAAACTTTATTTCTGAGAGCAAGAGGCAGACTAGATTTGGTGCAAAGGGTGTATTAATTTCAAAACAGAAGCTAGTTTATGGTTCAATACTATATTAAAATTAAAAGACTATTATGATTGTAACTATTTTAATTATATGCATAGATTTATATTTCCTTTAATTTTTTAATAACATACAAAATCTAACATGAAATTAACTTTAGCCTATGAGATTTCTTACATTTTATAAATGAGTACATTAAGATTCAGGGAGATTAAGTGGCTGTTCAGCATCATATCTTTAGAAAGCAGAATAGCCAGGTCCTGAGAAAGCTTTATGGCTCTAAGTCCAGTGTTCCTAAGTATCAGACTTTATTGAGGAGATTGCAGAACTGAAGAACTCTGAGTTAGAGTAGCCATTATTAATTCCACAAACTAATAGAAGCCATATTAACTATTGTTTTTAAAGAAATTATTGAAGGGTAGTTGATTTACAGTGTTAGTTCCAAGTGTACAGAAAAGTGACTCAGTTATACATATACATACATATATATTTTCTTTTCAGATTCTTTTCCATTATGTGTAATTACAATAATTGAATATAGTTCCCTGTGCTATACAGTAGGTCCTTGTTTATCTATTTTATGTATAGTATTGTGTGACTCATGTTATCTTAAAAATAAAGTAAGTATACTATTTTGATTTTTGCATTTCATGGGAATTGAGTTTTCTAGAGTCAGGTAAAACTTGCTTGTCAAAGTTTTATACTTTTAGTTGTAGAGACAGTTTTATTCAACTTATTATATTCTGGTACATTAAATATTCATTCATTCATTCAATGAAATGAGAAAGAGTCAAGAAGTAGAAAAATGTGTCTTTGTGTATCCTTAAGGAAAAATTTCACTGTTGGGAAAATAGTATTGGTTTATTAATAATTATGGGCCTTTTGAAGATATCTCACTTAAATATTCAGCAGCACATCCAAAAATGTTTAAATGGATGCTGAAAATGATCTTGAATAGCTCAATTTTATTTCTATGCTATTATCTGGAAGAAACATATAAACTGATATAAATAAATTACAATACATATAAATTACGATACACTTAAAAGTACATTAAAGTAAAAGCCACCCACTGTGTCGGTAATATCTACATAGGGCTGCATCATTAAAACAATTACTTTTAGTTGCAAGAATGAATAGAGCTTCCCAAATAGCTATTTACCATATAGGCTGCTGTTGAATGAGTGGGTACCACACCTGAAATGTCACAAAATGCTTTGTTTTCTTTTAAATGTAAAAAAATTATTTGTGGTATCCTTGGAAGTTATTATAAGTAATTTTTCCTTACCTAAGATATTTAAATATGATATAAACTGATTATTTTCATTATTTACCATACCATTTATAGAACTGTATACCACTTTATAATATGAAAATTTTAGACAATCAAAATGACCTTTTTCCAGGCAAATTGCAATCATTTTAGAACCTTTATTTTCTCAAAAGAAAATTAAGTGTTACATAATCTTGATTGTGTATATTACAGATTATTATGTTTAAAACTATCAGGCTTATGTCCCACACGCTTATATTTAGACTTGGAGGATAAGAATAACTCTAGATTCGCATTTATCCAAGTGCAGTCCATGGACCTTGAGCAGTTCCTGAGACCCTTTAGGGGGTCAAACTATTTTCATAATAATAGATCAATAATAATAATAATAAAGTCCACTGTGTTGACATTTCCAATGAAAATACAGAAGCAATGATGAGTAATCTACTGGCACTCCTTAGAGTCAAGCAAGGTAGAGGCAGCAGCACCTAAGAAATGAATTCAGAAACACAAATGAAATGAGGACTAATTGTTAGATTTTCAGTTTTGCAAAGGCTCACTTCTTCCGGTTTGCTATTCTTACGTCTCCTTTTTCTTTTATTTTCTAATTAGTATATAACTCTTGGGGAAAAAATAGGATCTTTATTCTTATTTTCAGAACAGTGGAGAAACAGTGCTGAGGAAACAAGAAAAGAGAAACTTGGATGGGAAACAGAGGTAGAGGCAACTTTACACAGGGCCAGTTCGGATACATGTGTCTATGGATAGAGCACCGAGATCAGCCTGAGACTTAGCTTTACTAACCAGCTACCGTGTGAGATTCCTTTTCCAAATTTCTTAATCGAAGCAGCCTGGCGTCATGACAAAAGGGAAAGGTTGCCAGTTCTTGGATCCCCTTTCCTTCCTCTGGCCCAGCTCCCCATTACTGCCTCTCCCAACCCCCACTCTAACCCCACTGTGTCCTTAACTCCTTCATCTGGTACCATTAAGTCATGCCCTGTAGCCCTGTATCCTTTTATCTATACCAAGTCATCTAAATGCAGGGATGTTTCATCCTTTAAAATTTCCACTTGCAAAATGCATTGCATGCGCTGCTAAAGCAGGGGAAGGAGGACCCTAGAGGCTATGCCCATGTAATAAACAGTGGTGCTCTGATTTTCTTTCGGGAGTTTATCCAGGCAAGTGATTATACCTTTGTTTTAACACATCTGGAATTGAATTTGGATCTGTAAATTGGAAGTACAAACTAGAGCAAAAATGAATTGTTTACATGTTAGAAGAGAGAGGGATTTAACAGATGAGTTAGGAGACAGAGCCCAGAGGAAAAGAGGGCCAGAGAAAAACAAAGCCATATGATGACAGGAAGGGCTTTGGTGATCAGAAACGCTTCTTGAGTAGTTTTTAATTTGTCAGCTGTGTGTCATGTGGAATAAATGTTCCTTATAACAAGTGTTCAGCAAAATGTATAACCCTTTCTTAATGCATTTTTGTAATTGCATTTTTTTAGAGAACAAAAAGAAAATAGGAGTTACCTGTGTGGGTTGATAAGCAAAGAGGCTGCTTATATAAATAGAAGGTTGAGGAATGGAATAATAGATAGCTGATATCACAGTCCTAATTCTGCTTTCCAGGAAAGGGCTCTAATTGGTCCAGTTTGCCTTTCCCACTCTTCCTGCACCAATAAACTGTGCCCCAGGGTCACTTTGTACAAACAGGACATCTCCTCCTGCTTCCATATTAGAGAGGTGTTGTTCTCAGAAAAGCAGGAGATGGGAAACCAAACATTTAAATCAATTGGTGTTCCTATTTCTTTTTTTCCTTATAATAATATTTTAGGTTATACGATATTGAGCCAGGTTTCAAATTTTAGCACATTTGACTTGAAACCAAAATCACTTCCATTTTGTTTTCTACTAAGAACACTTGCGTAGAAACATAAAAACCAATAAAACATGCAAAAATGGATAAGTTGCAGATGTGTGTGCACGTGAGAAATCACTAGGCAGTTGGGTCTTCTAAACTTAGAAAATTATTTTAGGGTCATTAGTTTTGATTGCATGTATCCTTTGTAAGAACATTGAATGTTTTGTGACCAATTATTATAGGGAAGACTATTACTGGAAGCAGTTGAAAGGTAATTAGAGAAAGGGAAATTAATTTATTTGCTTAGAGAGAATTACATGAATAAAATCTCCTTTTAATTTTAAATTAAGTTATGACTTTAAATATGTATCATAAAATTAATAGGGGACTCAGACCCACTGATCTGTGATTTGTTGGAAAATTTGATTTTTTATTTCTTTTGTTGGTTGAGTGACTTTATGTTCACGCAAATGCTAGTATTCTATTAACTAAGTCTTGCTTCATGTTGCTTGAAAAATAGTAATAAAATCAGTTCCAAAGTGTTAAGAAGTCAAATTTCCCAAATTCTAGCAAGGCAATCATTGAGTATTTAAGATTATGTATATAGCAACATAATGAACTATGGAACATACAGAAATATAGGAGTTGTCTCAGAAGAGTATTTCCTGAATGCAGCTGGATAATTTAAATGAATCAAAATTGATATAGCCTTGCAGTTAATAAAAATGATGAGTAATAGAGACTTCTAATAATAGAATAAGAACCGTTATTATTTTCAACTTTGTAATATTTAAATTAATTTAATTTTTCACTTGTCTTCTTCCTTTTTACTTTATCTTTTTCTGCCACAACTGGGAACCTTTCCTGTCTTAAAAGTGGAACTAAAAGTTCTACTAAGAGGCAGTTTGGTTTCTAATAATGCTTTGGCTGTGTCTTGGAGTACTTTAGATTATTTGGAAGGATGCAAAAACTGTTCACTTTAAAGTATAAAACTTGACATTCTTATCAAAGCAAAAGGGAACAAAGTTAATAGGTAATTTTATGTCTGGGTACATTGGCTCTGTTATCATCTGTAATGCCTGATGGAGAAGGGTGTGATGTCACTGAAAGGAAAGATATTCCTATTGGGCAGAAATTGAGAAATCATAGAATTGAATTATAGAAGGGTCCTTGGGAATCAAATCAACCCCCTTCCATCTCACAAATGAGGAAATGGCTGTTCAGAAAGTGTTCAAATTTCGTCTCTTGTTAGTTCTCTCTCACTTTTAAGCAGGGCATTGTAAATGACTGAATTGTCTGAAAATGAAGTTTTTATTTAAAGATAATGGCAAAAGATATGAAGGACTGGCAACTGTTGAAGAATAATGTGGCTATGAAGTCAGCTTTTCTCTCTCGTGCTTAGGAGAAAAGAATATTTTCCACATGATGTTTCTTACAAGAAATAGAGAAAAATTTCAACCTTGTCACCGATGTTCATTGTGGCATGAATTCTCAGAAGCAGCTCGGAAGCAATGGTAACTAGTCTACATGCCAATGGAAATTGACCATGATGTGATTTTGGTACCCAAGCCAAAGTGTTTAACATTTAGATTATGTTTTCCAGTTAGCTGCTTTTAAAAACAATTTAGGGTATAATGTCTTATGATGCTTTAAACCAGATGTCTCTGTTTCTAGGCTTTTAAAATTTATACAAATTATCTACTGTGATATAGCAAACCAAATTTTAGTGTTATTCCACATGTTTAAACACTTGTGTTTCTCAAATACAGTTAAAATTCGTGTATATGTATGTGTGCACATGTATGTAAAGTTCTTGCCACTAAGTCTCACTCTCCAGACTTTTGATTATTTTAGCTTTTTCTTTTAGTATTACCTCCACATATTTGATATTTACCAAATTTAGTTAATAACTGTTTTCTGTTACAATGAAGGTTTAATTCACTTATGTAACTACCTATTCTTTCATCCTCCTCTTTTAATTATATATTATTCATTTTGTTTAATGTGTACTCAGTGTTATGTAAATTAATTACTGGAACACCCAACACAGTCTTCTTTCTTTCTTTCTTTCTTTCTTTCTTTCTTTCTTTCTTTCTTTCTTTCTTTCTTTCTTTCTTTCTTCCTTCCTTCCTTCCTTCCTTCCTTCCTTCCTTCCTTCCTTTCTTCCTTTCTTCCTTTCTTCCTTTCTTCCTTTCCTTTCTTTCTTCCTTTCTTTCTTTTCTTTCTTTTCTTTCTTTCTTTTCTTCCTTCTTCCTTCCTTCCTTCTTTTTTCATTCTTTCAATTGTCTTTCTTTTCAAAAATTTTTCTAATAGCAAATACTTAGTCCTTTTTATCTACCTGTTAATATTTTAATTGTTTCACATATATTTGCTCAATTTACCCTCATAATAATCTTATAATGTAGACACTATTATTATCACTATTTTATAAACAGGGAAACTGAAGACCAGAGAAGAAGAGTCAGTGGTAAAAGTCACACAGCTCCTAGTGAGGAATAGAGCTAGGATTTGGACCCAGGCAATGTGATTTCAGAGTCATAATGTTGAACACAATATTAATTTCTTGTTATGTTTAGTTTTTCAAAAGCACAATCATATGAGAAATTTCTATCATTTATTACCCATCAGGAAAAAAATGCCTCCCAGAGTCTGTTTTTTGTTTTATTTTTGTCAGCATTAGAAAATGAGAGAAGAAAAGGGGTATTAGACTATGTTTTCAGGTTGCTGTGGCAAATGAGAATTATTGTTTGGAACTGTTACTGCTCCAGGAATGTCATCTGATCAGGACTCTAATGACATCTGAGGCGCAGAAGACAGTTTATTTTAAGCTAGGAGAGAAACTTAGGGAGTTGCATCAAAGGGGCCTTTCCAGGTAGATCCAGTCCCCTCACTTTTCTCAGTCTGTGCTGGAATTTTTCCTTACTTTCTGGATTTTTTTTGATAACTGAAGTCTCAATTTAACCTTAGTGGATTTTTAAAGTAATTATTTTGTTTCAGTTTCCTGTGCACTTTCTGGTTTCTGGCGGTGACACAGCTGCCCATCTGGTTAATTGTTTCCATGTGGTCTTCATTTCAGACCTGCCTGCTTTTTTCTCTTCCCCTCCCTGCTGACTCCCAGCATCCCTTCCCCACACGAAAGGGCAGGGAGGGCTACCTGCTGTCGGACAGTCGGCCGTCCCTAACCTGCGGGCTCTCTGCTCTCACTTGTCTCTAGGTGGTCATCCTTAGGAAACTGTGAAGATAGACTTAACCTCAAGGCTCGGGTATTAACCTTTCTGTTCTCAACTTCTGGCAATTTCATTTGAGTAAACTTGAAAAAAAATGCTTAGATTAAAGCTGACTGTTGAGAGTAAATGACAGATTTGGCTTTATGATGTAGGAGGTTCGAGGGTTATTTTCCTTAATTTAGTATCTTCTGCAGTAGAAACTTATGGATGAATTGAGCCTCTGGGTAAAAAATGCATTGGTTGCTATAATACAAAAAGGAATCTCATCAGATCTCACATATCCAATGTTATTTCATATTAAAACCTAATATAAACTCTTCTCTCCTTTTTGTCTTTGCCAGACAATAATATCCCTTTCTTGGGTTCCCACCTGTAGATTCTAGATGTCCTTGATTTCAGACTCCTGGGAGGCTGTTAAAACGCATTGTCCTCGTCAGACCATAAAGAAACCAGTGGTGAAGGGAGATGGAGTCACTATGAATTCATCAAGGACCATGGTTTCATGAGAAGTGAAAATCACAATTAGGAGGGGAGCGACAAGATAGGAAGAGGAGTTTAAGAGGTACAAACTACTACGTATAAAATAATCTACAAGGATTGTAGAGCACAGGGAATGTAGTCAATATTTTATAATGAACTATAAGTGGAATATAATCTATAAAAAATTTGAATCACGATGTTACACCTGAAAATAATGTAATATTATAAATCAACTATACCTCAATAAAAAAAAAATCACAGATATTAAATAGGTGCATGAAAAATCCAGTCAAGCTCCAGACAAGTGTTGAGATCTTAGGACTCTAATCCACAGTAAAGATGTGATGTAACTTTAGTTATCCTGGAGGACCAAGGGACAGTCATTTCTAGGGTCATCCATTCACCAAGGATAGAATTAATGAGAGTTATCAAGCCTTTGGTAAACAGGGATAAAAAGGGTGAGATAAGAGAACATCCCCTCTCTGGGCTGAAGACAACAGTCATCAGGTCAACAAAACCACAGGGACTCTTTCTATCCCCCATTCAAAGTGATCTGTTGTGCAGTGATGGAGCTAGCGCATAGTGATTTAGGATGCAGATGTGTGAGAGAGAGAAGCAACAGAACCTACCCAGATGACTATACAATAGGGGCCAGGTAAGTTGCCTTATTTCTCCATGGACCATTTAGAAAAGCTGTCACTTGATATTGTTAGTAAAGCTGTTAGCTTTTTGGCTTTATTTTTTATTGTGATGAAGCATACATATATAAAATTGACAATTTTGACTATTTTTAAGTGTACAGTTCTGTGATATAAGTACATTCACATTGTTCATACAACGACTCTCCAGAGCTCTTCTCATCTTGCAAAACTGAAGCTCTATACTCATTAAACAACTGCCCATTCTCCCTTTTCTCCAGCCCGAGAAACAATCATTCTATTTTCTGTGTTTATGTTTTGACTACTCTAGGTATTTCATGTAAGTAGAATCCTACAGTATTTGTCTTTTGGTGACTAGCTTATTTCACTTGGCCTAATGTCCTCAAGGTTCATTCATGTTGCAGCATGAGTCACAACTTCCTTACTTTCTAAAGTTAATATCCCATTGCATGCATATACCACATTTTGTTATCCATTCATCTATCCATGGACACTCCAGTTGCTTCCGTGTTTTGACTCTTGTGAATAATGCTGCTGTAAACATTGGTATGCAGGTGTTTGCTAAAGTATCTGCTTTAATTTCTTTTGAAAATATACCCAGAAGTAGAATTGCTGGATTAAAAGGAAATTCTGTTTAAATTTTTGAAGAATCACCACTGTATCTTCCACAGTGACTGAGAATTTTATAATCCCACCAGAAATGCACAAAGATTCCAATTCCCCTACATTCTTGCCAACATGTGTTTATTTATTTACTACTTACCTGATAAGAGCCATCCTAATGGGTATGAAATGGTAGATATCGCATTGTCTCCTTGTGGTTTTGTTGACCTGATGACTCAAGGCTAAGACCATAAGAAATTTCCAAGGACCTCTTCGTGCTATGACAACCATCTTAAATACTGTCAGAGATAATGTGTATTATACACAGTAACAGTAAAATGAGTAGTGAAAATGTGCTAGAACCAGAGATCTGTTGTCTCCAAGAGAGACGAGATACAAGTAGCCCAGGGTTTGAGTTCTAATTTTGAAAAGCTGATTATTGTTGGAAGTAATGATTTGAATGGCATTGGTCATATTAAAAAAAAGTCATTAGTTGTTTCCAGTGGGGTTACCTTATAACGTTACCGTACAACTCATCTCTTGTATATTGTCTCATATTGTTTTCTAAATATTTGTATTGCTTCTATTAGAACTTGAGCTCTTGGAATTAGAGGCCTGTGTCATAATTGTTCGCCATACTTCACAGAACAGATATTACTGAAGAGAAGAAGATTAAATATAGTCTTTGCCTTATGTTAGCCATGTGATTGTAAAATAAGGTGATTTTTTTATTTAAAAAATTGAGAATAAGAACAAAACTGAAAGAGACCTCACACTCTTGGCAGTCTTGTCAGACTGCTTTGGGGTTGGCTTGAGGAAGAGGGTTTATGGCACTAAAAGGAATTCCTTATTCTTTACTGAGCTGTGGTTTTGTAACTCTTGGTGCTTAAGGCAATATATATCTGTGCTTGGCGGGTTTTTACTTTACCCTATTAAACTCTGGGGATGTTAGTGACTTTCCTCTTCCCCCTCCTTCTGAGTTTTCAAAGAGTTTTTCTGCCTAATTTTCTCTAAGAAGTTATTGCTCTTCTAGTTTTAAAAATTCAGTTGGTATTTTCTTAGGATAGCATTTCATTTACAGATCAACTTAGGAAGAACTGAACCTACTGAAAGGACATTTATTCAGTTCTGTGTGTTCTCATAATGCTTTAAAAATGTCTAATAAAGTTCTATAGATTTCTTGATGAGTTCATCCAAGGTATTTTATTATTATTATTTGTAGTTCTTGCTATTGAAAGTGGTATATATTCTTTCTTCCTTCTTCTAAATATAAAAGCTATTGATTTCTTCATATCAATCTTGTATTCCATTATCTCACTGCATTATCTTGCTGTCAGTAGTTTTTACAATTGATTTTCAAGGGTTTTCAGGTATTTAATCAATAAATAGTGACATCTTTATCACCTCTTTAGTTTTCTTACATCATATTTCTTTCTCTATGTACAATGGCTAATACCTCTAATAAGATGTTAAATAATGCTGGTGAGTGTGGCCTTTCTTGACATTTTTCTAATTTTAGTGAGAATAATGGTATTAATTTTTCCAGGAAAATGATACTGAGTTTGGGTGTTTATAGATTTTTTTGTATTCCTACTTTATAGATTGTTTTAAAATAAAGAATGGTGGTTGAAGTTATCAAATGTCTTTTCAACATCCATGAAAATAATCATATGTATATATGTGTATAACTATGTATATGTTTATATTCATACAAGTTTATTTCATTTTTTTCCCAAAGGAGCTACTCTTGAATGTGCATGGACATTTTATCCTTGCATAAATGATTTCATATTTATATTTTGTTTCATATTTTCTCCTAATATGTTATATTTACCTCTTTATAGCTGTCTGTTTTTAGGTATACCTCTTTTGACCTCCGTGTGCTATATTTTCACCTTATCATTAATTTTTTGTTTCATGGTATTTATGTATTATTAAGGGCAAAACCTGAGGCCCTCTATAACTTATTTCCTAAAAGAAATATTTAGTTGTTTATTTGTGTTAAATACAGCATATTCTTTCTTTATCTTTTTAGTGCTGCATTTTTTCCTGTCTGCTTTAGAATTTCAAAAATAGTTCATGTTACTTTCTGTTGCTGTTTTTTGTTTGTTTTTTTAAATTAAACTTTGCAAAAGAATATCTTATTCAGGACTTTTATTTACATCCAAATTGGGTAGGATGATTACCCTTGTATCTTAGGATCTTCTTCTCAGATCTTAAGCTGTTTTATTTTTGTTTTTATTTGCTGGTAAAGTTGATCTGAGAAGAAATTGATTTGATTTTGTGGGAAATACCACTGGTGAATTAATTTGCTAATTTGGCAGAAGATTGCATATTGAAGGTGAAATAGAGCTCAAGATTTCACCTTCTTGTCCTCAAAAGATATTACAGAATAGTTTCTTGCTAGGTTTGTTTAGTTCCTTGCAGGGATTCAGATTGCTCCCACAGTTTATAAACCTTCGGTCATTTTAATCAGCTTAGCAGTGGCTTAGAGCCTTCCTGTGCTCAAGTTGCTAGTTTCAGAAAATTATAAGCAGAGTCTTAGTGCTAGAATACACTAAGTGCTTAATAAATAATAGTTGTTACCATTCGTGTTAATTTATTTTACCAAGGTTCTTATTTCACACTTGATTATATTCTAATCCCAGACTAAGTCATTGCTTTAAATTTTGTTTATGATTACAGGAGTCGTTAAGATCTTTTTGTTGTTCTAGTTCTAAAGTTTTGTCTGTTCATTTAGTTTTACTCAAAATTACCCTTCCTTGACATCCTGGTTTTTGTCTTCTTTGGATTCTGGTTCTACCAACCATATTCATTCATTCATTTATTCATTCTTTATATTCTGCCTTTTCCATTGATCGCGGTGCTCTCCAGCTGGCTAGGATCAAGTGGCCTCCCTTTTGTCACTCAATGCTCCGTTCACTTTCTCTTCCTCTTCCCTGTATTCTTAGTCTTCAGAAGTCCTCTTCACCTTTGCATAATACCAACAACTTACATCATACCTTTGACCTAATACAACTCATTTCATCCTTTTTGATGATTTTCTCCAAGTCACATATAAACAGTACAGTGTGTATTGACAAGAACCCACTTTTATTCCTGCAGGGTCTTTTGTGCCTTCAGAGGGTTTTAGAGTTCAAAGACATCATGGAACCCAGCATCACACCATCATTTTGCAAATCTCAGGCCTCAGATAGTAAGTTAGTGACTCAATTACACAATGTGACTCATATAAAGAGTACCTGGTTTGGATAAATTTTTGAAAATTTCTGATGTATTTAAAACACTCAAAGTCCAGTTTTTATATTATCATCTACATCACCATCCATGAGCCTGGGAAAGTTTCCAGAGTCACAAGAATTTTGAAAGGAAGGTCTTTCTCTACCAATGTAAATAGTTTTCTTTGAAAGAGTAGTTGTTTGACTTGGTGAAGAATTGGGAGTAATGTTGTAGCTTCAGAGGCTCCGTGTTTGAGTCACACAGAGACTACATTTCTCCTCTGACCTTGAGTAGAACGTGTCTAGTACCCTCTCATTACAAAAAAGAACTGACAGAAATGTCTTTCACATAGAAGCAAGTACTAATGATTCGTAGAACAACTTACACAGCTAGAATTTAAGATTATATTAAACATATCAAATCTGTTTGTTAAAGTTACCACGAGAAATGTGTGCTCGCAAGAATTATATGTATAGATACATGCATATGTTTTCCATAGGGATTTCACACACATGCACACACTCACATATGTAGGACAAAAGAGATAAATCTGGTCAATAATGAAAATGGCTCGTTATTGCTTAAGTTTCTTTGTACTTGTGTGATCTTGAATAAATCACACTTCATTATTCTCTCCTCCTATACTTTTTCATCCCTTTCCCAAAGATTGTTATATATTGATTTAATCTTTATTTCTTTAATGTTACAATTTTAACTGGGTGGGTAATCTCATTCGAAATACTTGGAAAGTTAATGTTTTGGCACAAAAATGATTGATATGCAGCAATCCCTTTAAAATTATTTTCTGTTATCACATGACTCCTCATTTCACCTACAGTTAATTGGGGACTTAAAATTATTCTCAAACAGATACAATTTTAAAGAAGTTTGTTTTTTTTTTTTTAAAGAAAACATCTCACTCAGCATATTTGCATAGCGGGCACCTCTAAAGAAATTTCTAAACGTTTCAATCTTTTCTAACATCATTATAAATGACTTTATGACAAATGCAAATTTTCTTCCTTGTTCTTTGGGAAGTACCAATCAGACGTGGATTTGAGTGACATCTCTTTTAAGGAAGAACAAAGGAAACCGGCAGCTCAAATAATCATAAAATCCTGACTTATTACTGTCACAATGATTGCCTAAGCTTTAAAAAAGAAACGGGCCATTAATGGTATAATGTAAATAATTGCGTAGGCTCTGAGATGATTAGTTAGCAAGGTGGCAGAATTATCTTGTCAAAAATAAAGTGTTTTAAAATATCTGAAAAGGAACTCTAAAATATCCATTCTAATAATGAAAACCATGACATCCAGCACTACTATGCCCAGAATAATAACTGAAAATGGGATTCTGTATTTTTCAATAAAAATGCTTGTAAAGAAAATATTGAAGTTGTTGTCTCTTAATCTTCAGTTCACGATAAAATGCCATTCTAGCAGTTGAGCTGTATCAAAATTGAAATGCTACATCTTGAGATCCTACTAAGTCCTGCAAACACAGTCCTATTTTATTTTTTGTGAGTTACTTCTGTTGTCAGTATTGTCTTTGGTATAATAGATTATATTATTGATGACTTATTGTCTGCTAGCCATTGTTCTAAATCTTTTACACTTTAAAGTCACATTTATTTCTCACCTCAACCCTGTGAAGGAATTACTATTATTGTGCTCCATTAATGGATGTGAAAATTATGGTTTGAGAGTATAATTAACTTGGTCAAAGTCATATAGCTAGTATGGGGCAGAAATAGGATTTGAATACAAGTCAGTTCTTCATTATCTTCAAAAATGACTCAAATATAACTTTAATTTCTATTTTTATATGGAATATTCGAAAACAGAAAATTCAATGATTACATGACATTTCATCATTTGGACATACATTTTCTTAATCATTCTGACATTTTTCTTAGGAAATGGTGCTAGAAGAAGTATTACTGGTTAAAATGAATTCACTTTTTAGAAAGTTTTCAATAAATATTGCCTGTTTTCAGAAATTTATACTTCTACCAGTGGTATGTGAAAGTATTCTGTTTACTTCCATCTAGCTTCTAATAAGTATTTTTTTTTTAAAGTTTACTTGAAAGGCAATACATTTTCTCTCTTGTTGGCTATTTTTAAGCAGAATATTATATATATATATAAACAAAAATAAAATTAATTGTAGGTTGTTGGCAATTAACAAAAACTCTCAATATGTTACTTTCTTATCAATATTTATTAGTTATTTCAGTCGTTAGTTAAGCTCATTCTGTTTACCAGAAAATACGAGGTTTTCAAGTTTACCAGAAATTGACACATTGTAAACCGACTGTACTTGAATTAAAAAAAAAGATAAATAAGGTCCACTTTGGTACTTCAGTAGCCTTGATAGAAAGCTGTATGACAGCAGTAATGATCCTGCATGCTGAATTCTATAATAGGAGTGAAAAGGTGTTTTTGAGCTCTGAAGTCTTAGAAAACTTCCTGGAGGAGATGACATTTGCACTTTGTCTTGATGGATGAATAGAGATTTGTAAAATAGTGACACATGGGAGTATTTTATGAAAGACATAGAGCATAACCAAAGTGAGGGGGCATGAAAACAAAGGAAATGGTAAAAAGAAAAAAATCAAGTTTTTACTGGAGCACTGAATGAGTGTGGTTCACAGAACTACAAGGGGTAGAACATGAAAGATTGTAGCAAGGCATGAAGAGCCTTTTTGTGTGTTAGAATGAAATGTCAATAAATGAAATCACTATTTAATTGTAATGAACAATTTCAGCCTTGGCAACTCATTTAAAAAGGCATGTTTGTAATTAGGAATTCAAGATCTGATTATTTCTTTTAATTACTCCAATTTTGTAGCAAATTATTTTTAAATATCCCAATGATGATAATTGGTACCTTCTAAAGAGTGATTTAAAATCTTCTAATAGTCACACTTGTCTCCTCCAGTTTTATGTCTCACAGTTCCTCAAAAATGCCCAACAACTGGTCCAGACAAAACATCTCTGTAATGTCTCCAATAAACACTATGCTGCTTTTGACTTTAGCCATTTCACTCATTTGTTCTTGCATGAAATGAGCTCCCTCTGCTCTCCTCTCAGTTCTCCATGTTTAACGTATCCATCAAGACGAAGTTAAACACTTGCTCTTATGTAAGTCTTTCAGCTCCTACTGGAAAATAATTTATAGCACTTATATTCCCTGTACCCCATCTTTACATCTTGTGTGTTGTCTTTTTCTTCGCGGATTTCATAATTCATAAAATTGAGCTTTTGGGGATTTATACATCATTTTCCATTCTTATAGACAAAATTAGACCAAGAAACTGCCTAAAGATCTACTAATGACTATTTTGTGCATTTTTTCATTCATTCACTTTTCAAGTAATTATTGTCTGCCTAGTACATCAGATCACTTGCCAGGTACTGAAGATCAGAAGCTAACATGGTTCATGTTCTTCAGAAGGAGTTCAGAGTCTAATGGGAAGCTCGATATTTAAGTAAATTTGAGGGGTTATTTATATGATGTAGAGGTGGTGCAGTGGAGGAAAACAGCAACTCTTCCATTGTGGCTGGATATGGGAGTTGAGGTGGTGAAATTCAGTGAACGCTTTATGGAAGGGGGGAATGTTTATAGGTTTGTGAGGAATGGGGTGTTTAATAGGCTAAGAAATACATATATATATATTTCTAGAGAGAAGAAGGAGCATCATATACTAATGAGCAGAGAAGGCATATCAGGGAGCTTCCGATGCTGTGGTATGGTTGGATCATGAGGTTAGGAGCAGTGACAGCACAAGATGAGACTAATAAGGCAGATGAAGGCCTTCATGACTTCCAGCAGAGTTTGGGGTTTATCTTGAAATTGAAGGGACAGTCTTGAATGATTTAATCAGTTTGGTACCATGATCACATTTGTGTATTCAAAATATTACCCTTGTGGAATGTTGGAAAATTGATGGAGAATAGAAAAAAAAATAAAAAGGGACAAAGTTAAGAATCTGTTTTAGTAGTCAGGTAAGGAAGGTTTTGTGATTGGTAGTGGGAAGAGAAAGAAGGATAAAAGTATTTTTTTCAGATAAAATAGACAAAATTTTGTTACTGATTGGATATAGCAAGTGGAGGAAGATGATACAGTATTCCCCCTTATCTCAAGGGATATGTGCTAAGACACTCCATGGATGCCTGAAACCCCAGGAAGTACCATACCCTGTATATACTTTGTTTTTCCCTATACATGCATACCTATGATAAGGTTTATTTTATAAATTAGACACAGTAAGAGAATATCCAAATTGCCAGCATCACTACTCTTATGCCTTGCAGCCACTATTGAGTAAAATAAGGGTTAATTGAACACATGTGTTGTGATACCCAACAGTTAGTCTGATAGTGGAGGCAGCTACTAAGTGTCTTATGGGTGGGTAGCAGATACAGTGTGGATATGCTCGACAAAAGGATGATTCACACTCAGGGAGTATGAAACAGGATGGCCTGAAGATTCCACCATGCTACCCAGAATGGCATCACAATTTAAAACTAGTGAATTGTTTGTTATTGGAATTTTCCCTTTATTATTTATTAACCACAGTTGACCCATGGATAATTGAACCTGTGAAAAGCGAAATCACAGGTAAGCAGGGGTGGTCTACTGTACCTAGATTTTTCTGCTTAGATTACTGGATGGTACATTACCTAAGACAAGACAGGATGAGAAACTGTTTGGATGATGGATACCTATATTCTGTTCTATAATTGCTGATTTAGAGGCTGCTGTGGGTCCAGGAAACAGTCATTTGTAAAATAGGCTATTGGATAAATGTCTTGGACTTAAAAAGAAAGATCTGAGCTGAGGATATAGATTTGGTTCAGAATAGACATGGGTAAAATCACTCAGAAAGATGCTCAAGAATGTAAAACAGTGGGCCAGGGACGTACTCTTGAGGGACACAGGTACCTAAGGGCTCCCTTTCCTTGTCATAAGTCTATCAATGAATACCTCTGTCTCGATCTTTGAAATGCAAAGCTGTTATCAAGACACACAATCTGACAAATCAGAGACAACTTAAGACCTTTAATAGGGGCAAACGAGGCAGAGAGGCAAGGAGCCCATGAACATGCCAAGGGAATCCAGTTTGCCCCTCCAGTTCCTTTGTTGGGACCTAGAAACAGATGGAGTTCAAAACAAGATTAAGAACAAATAAATTTGGATTGACTAATTTAAAGGCCCCTACTAACGCCTTTTTCTCTTTAGAACTTCATATACTGATGAAAAGAAACTCATATGGAGCTTGGCTATCTTTTATTACTTAATCTTTTACCTCATAGTCCTTGTAGGCAACAAGTTTCAGGCTTAAAATTCCTCTTTCCTTAGGAGGTTGAGCTGAACCCTAACTCAGACTAAAAGGGGTAAAGTAATGAAGGGGAACTAGCAAAGGAAATTGAGACAATGTGCCCAAACACCTTCACATATTTCAAAGAGCTCCTGTAACGTAAGTAAAGAAAGAATTCATTTGCATTCATGAGTGGGCATTTCTGTAGGAGTCCTTAGTTGAATGTGTTGTACGGAATTAGAGGGAGCCTGTATACACTTGGGAAGGGGAGTGCAGGGGGACGTAAATAAACGTCTGTTTGTAGATTGTGCATATACAATTATAGTTATGGGAATCAATATTCTCACATTTATTTCTTATCACATTTATCTTTCTATTTCTGTTGTAAACTCCTCAGTGGAATAACATGGCACTTCCTTTTTTTCTCCCTCCCTCCCTCCTTTTGCTGTATAGTTTTTAGCACTGAGTATTACATTCTGGTTAGTAAATACTCATGGATTTGCCTTGTTTCCTATGGTGTATGAAAACATTGGATCATGTTTACAACTGAATTTGTAAGTTTTTTGTCCTTAATTTGATTTCTTCGTATTTAATATTCCACTTTTATAACCTACTATTTAAATTTTATAACCTCAAAACACTGATAATATATTTACTTATAAGCCATTTGAAGAGACTGAATTCCAAAAACTTATGGAATAATAATATTATGCTGCAAAAAGTATGCTGTTGAAAATTTGTTCAGCATAGTTGTTTGGATTTCTACTTACTTTAAATTTATGGGAATTGGCAGCCCTCTTTCTTTATCCAGAGGCGAAGCCTCAGGTACTTTTCCTATTTTCGTCATATGTACAGAAAAATATAAATGTATTTATCTTAAAAGTATTTGAAATTCCTTGTGCCCACATTTTGATTCTAGTTTTAGGATCTTCTTTATTATGTGTACAGGTACTAATTATTCAAGTATCACATTTTATTAAATGTTCTGAGAGTAGTATTTGTGTTTCTTCTTAATAAGTAACAAAAAATTGAGACTAACTGTGGAAATAAAGTAACTACCTGTATTGTGTTCTATTCATTATTTTAAAATTAAAAATAAAGATTAGAATTTTCTAGAACAAAAAGTAAATGCTGGAATACTATGCCTTGGATTTGGGGCGGTTTGACTTGGTTTCTATGAGAGTTCCATCAGAACTAGATTTATGACCTACATTTTAGTTTTCTATTGCTATGTAACAAACTGTTTCAGAATTTAGTGCTTAAAACAGCAACCCTGTCTTTGCTAACATTCAGGTAGAACTTGAGTCACTGTTTTTCTGCTCCACGTGTCATCAATTCTGAAGTGATTGTAGTAAAGTGGAGGCAGGGCCTGAGTAGCCAATATGGTTTCACTCACCTGGTGCCTTCGCAAGGATGGTTTAGAGGCTTAGCCTGTCTCTTACTTTCCATGTTGCTGTTTCCTCGTGGCCTGCCTGGGCTTCTTTACCTAGGTGGGTCCCTGGAGCAAGTATTCTGAGCAACAGAGGCAAAGCTGTAGATCTTTTCAGGCCCAGACTCAAAAATTGAACAGCATAATTTTGGCTGCATTCTTTTGGTCAAAACAAGTCACAAGGTCAGTCCTGATCCAAGGGGAAAGACCTAGGCTCTATCCTTTGATGGAGGACTGGGGGGATCACACTGCCCATGAGCGTATGTATGGGTTCAAAATATTGTGACCATTATTAGAAATCCACTCTGCTACAACCTGGTTCATTTCTCTCCATTTTATCAGGTCTAGGTTTTCCTCATTTGTTGAATGAGGCAGTTGATTCATTTGTGCAGGATATAATTACTAGACAGTTGTGACAGATGAACAAAACATATTTAACTTTGGTCTTGTGGAGCTTATCTTTGGATTGGAATAGGTCAAGTTTAAGATTGCCTCTCAGAACATTCAGTGGTACTGAATATGAAGCAAAGATGGAGCCATAGTTTTTACTGGGGAGTGTGATTTGTCCCAAAGAACATTTTATTTTTTGATATAGAATAGTTTTCTTCATATTTTTAAAAAGCAGCCTGATTGCTGCAGATACTATTATACTTTATTATTTTAAAATCATTTCTATCTCCATACGCACCAAATATAAAGGAAGAGCTCCATCTCTGGAGAGTTAAATACAAGTTCAGTGAAGAAAATATGATGCACTGGTTGAAGTTCTGTGAACTAGCTACTGACAGAATCAAGGACCATTATTTTTAATCAAACTATCCTTTCATTTGCTAGGCAGATAGAGAACAAATGACACAGAGAATAAAATACTAAATTCTTTTCTGTTATACACTAACCGATTGTAAGTAAAGTAGCTCAGCTTTTTAGGGAGAGCAAAGTCTTAGGGATGAAATTATGTTGTCCAATCTGTCAACATCACCATTTACAACAAAATAAAATAAACCAATCTTGTATCACACCTTTCCTGAACCAAAGTATTTAGCCTTTTCAAAATCTTATGGTTGCAGTTTCAAAAGCAGAGTCAATTACACAGACAAATGAAACTGATGAATTAAGTAATTTGTATTCTCCCTAACTGTTTTGATGAAACTCCATAAACATGCTGTTCGTTCCATTCCTCTGAGCTTTGAATAATTTACTGTTTGTGACGATAAAAGCACGACAGGGAATACTTTAACATATGCCAGATTCAAACTGAGTGAAATATGACAGTTTATAATCTGTGAGACAGAAGATTGATCTTCGAAAAATATTTGCATATAAAGTGCCTGCTTCAACACCATAATTCTAGAAGCCCCCATGAACTGAAATCCAATACTATCACTTAATATGTTGTATAAATGATAAACAGGGTTTTTTGTTGTTTGCATATAAAAATACCTTTCTCTTCTGGGACTATTTTTGTAGGTATTATTTTAATTCATAGTGTAAAGATGAGAATTGTGGAAATAGTCACCAAAATAAAATTGCAAATACTCAGCTGGAGGGAATGAAACATTAATTTTTTTCTGAAAAATAATACATGCACAGAAACATATCAGTATGAAAATGTCCTTAGCCTTCCTCCTCTGTTCTTATTCAGACCTTTTCTATTTGAAGAATAGGGCAGAGCAGCGAGCTTTTAATTTTTTGTTTAGGGAAAGTACAAGGACCATGTTTTTTTTTTTTTTTTTAACATTTTTTATTGATAGGACCATGTTTTCTTTATCATTTTGTTTTGTTTTTAATTTAATTTTGATATTAGCATTCAGTAAAATTGATTCTTTAAATATACACTTCTAAGAATTTAGCATATGAATAGATTCACATAAATACCACCCTAATTAAGAACAGAACAGTTACATCATCCCAAGAGCCGTCTTATGCTATCTCTTTGTCATCACTCCTTCCTCCCACTCTTCATCTCTGACAATCACCAATCTGCATCTCATCATTATAGTTTTATTTTTTTAAGAGTGTTATAGAAATGTAGTAGCCATACAATCTGTAACCTTTTGAGACTGGCATATTTTACTCAGCATAATGCATTTGATGTTAATCCCAATCGTTGCATTTATCAGTAGTTCGTTTTTGTTGCTGCATTAGTGTTCTGTTGTGTGGAGGTACCACAGTTTGTTTATCCATTCACTCATCTAAGGACATCTGGGTTGTTTCTAGTGTTTAGTACTTAGTAGTAGATATCCTGTAAACATTCCTGTATAGGTTTTATATGGACATATGCTTTCATTTCTCTAAGGTAAATACCCAAGACTGGGATTGCTTGGTTTATGGTAGGTGTATGTTCAGCTTTTTCAGGGATTGCCAAATAGTTTTCCAGGGTAGCCGAATCATTTAGCATCCCCAACAGCAAGATTTTAGAGTCTAGTTGCTCCAGATTCTTGCTAACACTTGGCATTGTCAAGTGTATTTTATTTTAGTCATTCTAAAAGACATGTAGTGGCGTCTTGTTGATATTTCCCTAATGTTTAGTGGTGCTGAACATCTCTTCATGTGTTTTTTTGGTCATCAGTATATTGTCTTTGGTGAAATATTTTTTTTAAGTCTTTTTGCTCATCTTTAAATGAATTATTTTTTTTCTTGCTGTTAAGTTTTGAAAGTTCTTTACATATGCTAGATGCAAATCCTTTGTTGGATATGTGGTATACAGATATTTTCTTCTGGTCTGTACCTTGTCTTTTCAGTCTCTTAAAAGTGTCATTTGCACAGAAAAGTTTTTTCTTTTAATTTTGATGAACTTTATCATTTTATCTTTTATGCATCGTGATTCTAGTGTTATGTCTCAGGATGTTTTGCCTAATGCCAAGATATAAAGATTTTCTTACATGTTTTCTTCTAAAATCTTAGAATTTTACATTTGCACTAATTTTTGCATATGTATGATTTTTGTATATGAAGTATAAATTAAAGTTTACTTTTATATGTAAGTGTCCAATTGTTCCTCCACCTTTTGTTGAATAGTTTTTCTGTTGTATTTTTATAACCTTCCAAACATTAAATGTTCATTTATACGTGGTTCTATTTCTGGGTCTTCTATGTTCTTCCATTGATTTATTTGTTTACTCTGTTACCAGTACCACGCTGTCATGATTACTGTGGCTTCTTAAATTTTAAAATTGGGTAGTATAATTTCTCTGATTTTGTTTTTATTTTTCAAAATTTTTTCTAGGTGTTCTTAAATTTTAAAAAAATTCTTGGATTAAAAATAGTATAAAATATGCATTAAAAACAATTCATTAGAAAAATTCTATTTGGAATACACTGTGTCAAGCTCTTCTAAATTGAAATGTAAATAGATTTAGACTTTTGACAACTTAATTTTTGATTAAATATTTCTGTACATAAATAGGAGATTACTTTAGTAAACTATGTTCCATCTGACTAATGCGGTACTATGCAGCTATAAAAAAATAATGAGGAGGAATTCTAGTTCTCAAAGGTCCTAGGGTACATTGTACATGAAAAAAATACAGGTACAAAAGATTATATAGAGAATGCTAACATTTGTGTAAAAAAGAAGGGAAATACAATATCATTATCTGCTTATATTTATAAAAAGTGATAATGAAACATGCGAAGAATAAACCAGAAGCTAATGAATTACTTATTTACAGGAGCAAGTGGGATTGGGAAAAGAAACAAGAGGAAAATAAATTTCTGTGAGTATTAAGTTCTTACATAGTTTTGACTTTATAAAAATGTTAATTTATAAAATAGAAAAAATAGCTACAAACAACAAAGATGGAGAAAATTAAAACTAAACTTGAATATAAGCAAAAATGAACATATATCAAATTTTTAGCATAACTTCACAGAAGAAAAAAATCAAAATAACTCTGTTACTCAATAAGATATTTTCAAAAAGCAAACATACAAACAAACAAAAATTGTAGGAAATCTTGAAATTCACCAAATCATTCTTGACTTTTGATGATCATAGAATTGATATGAGTCACAATCTTTAAAATCTCATAAATATACATTTTAGTCATTATTTCTAGAATTTTATTATTTAAAAGTTACTTTACATAATATTTGGGTACATATACACACATTTATATATATTTAGTATTGAAATCATTCCATATATAATAATTTATAATCATTTTATTTGCTATTTTATAAATTTGTTTTATAGTGGATGAGTCTAACATGAAAATGCCATGTAGAGCTGTTTTGGGAAAATGCAGTTTTCCTTAATGATTTTTTTTCTTTAAAATTTCAGCAGTCTTATGTAACGTAGTGTGAAGACTTGATTTCACACCAGAAGTTGCTTTTTGATAAAATATATATATTTGTTTTACAAACCATGCCATCTTAAGTTGAAATCATATAAACAAATGTATAACTAACTGAATGATCAAGAAAATGTAACAAAGGAACACAAATTCTCCACATTCTAGGCATTGTGTAAACCTGGGCTTATGTATTTGATAGCTGTGTGTTCATTTTCTAATAAAACTCTGTGTCCATTTTCCTTTCCAAAGGGTGTTAATGGGTGAACTTATCCAAAATTTTATATCATATATGCAGTTCTATCCATCTCTACATTTTTCTTGATACTAAACCTTGCTGTTACTGAGATACATCTGTCATTGTTTCCAGGCTTGCAGAGTTCGGGGTTTGCTGTGTGTAATTGTTCTCTGACATTGATCCAGTGGCTCCTGCCAAAAGGCACTGGCATTCACATTATCGGTCATTTTTCCTCATTGGGATTTTGTTTCCTGAGTAATTAATTTTTCTCATAAGATCATTCTCTGTAAAAAATATGCTCTGACTATACTGCAAGCAATTGATGCTGGTTATATCTATAAATTCTATATAATGGTGTTAAAACATATTGTCTGTTTCTAGTATTTAATGATACACTATAATCGTTATGGTATCACCTGCGATACTGAGGTTATAGCTTTGATTTTTTAGAGCTTCTCAGGGTAAAACATTATACATGATAAATTTTAAGCAGTGCATTTTAATTTTATTTTTCAGATATGATATGTGAAATCTATTGACATATATGTGATTTACTCTAAATTTTGGCACACAAAATAGCATTCAAATACATTAAAATCAGTGGATGAAAATTCTTATGTTATGAACACTTAGGGACTCAAAACCATTTTAACTGTTAATATGAGAGAGTCAAAGCTACCTTTGAATCTTACTTTCTAAAAGTGTAGTTGAATAGTGGGAGGTGTTAGTGAAATAGTGTGGACTGAGTATGACTCAATTTTTATTGAAACTTGAGTAAGTAAAAATGTAAGTTAGAGTAATCTAAAAGTTTGCCTTTAAAAAGCAAAAAAGCCAAAAGCATTTCAAATCATTAATGAATAAATTTTATCTTTTGTTAACAATTGATTTTTGAAGAGCTGTTATTAATTTTTATATAAAATTTAAAATGCAATACATACCTTATGTTTTCTAAAATTGCTTCTTTTTATATTACCTTCCAACAATTTTTTGGCCTGTATCATAAATTTCAACATATTTTTAATTTCTTTTTGTCTTTTAGTTAGTATACCTTGTTTAGCATGAAAATTTGGAGTTTGCAGAGTAGTACATTGACTTTTCTTTGTTCTCTATCTCATTAATGGTATCTCTAGTTATTCATGTAATAGCAGTTGAAACCCTTCTAGACTTCCCTCTTCTTACTTCCCACACTAAATCATCCTTGTTCTTTTCTGCTTCAATAGTCTAATTATCATTGGAAACCATTCTTTGCTCTTCCTGCCCCTGTCTGGGATGAACATTAATTTTTTTCCCAGTTGGACATTAGTGATAGCCTACCAACCAACATCATTATTCTTTTGGTCTGTTTCTCCTCCAGTCAATCCATCAAATTGCTAACATTAGCATTCTAAAATAGAAATCTAGATTGTTGTAACATCCTCCTGCTTTGATCCCTTGCCACCACAGGGTAAAGTCTAAATTTCTTGGTTTGCCATGGAAAAATCTTTATTAGTCCATCACAACCTACTTTACAACATCCAGGGGCAGCTATTCCAGGTACTGCCAAATCTTCCCTATTCTAAGTAAACTTGAACCCATGTGGTTGAAGTTTTCATGTCTTTATCTTCTGTCTTACGTAACAAAATGCTCTTCTTTACTATTTAAGTGATACAGATTTACTTAAATTCTCTTCTCTATAAAACTTAAGTGATTATTTAGAAGTGAATTCCTCCCTCTTTAGCTCTTCTAGATCTGTGAAGGGTACAGATCTTTATCTTTGTAACTATAACATGTTTTTTTCTGACATATAAGCATTTCACTTCATTCCTATAGATTAGGAAGCTGATGCCTCAGTGATTAAGTAATGAAAGTTAATGAAAGAGCAGAGATACATTTAAAATAGGAATACAGTTATGAACATGGTGGCTTTCTCACCAAAGCCAAAGGTTCTCACTAAAATAGAGGTCTTGCTAAGTTAAATTAGTTGATCTGAATGGTTGCTTAATGATTATCTCACTTAGAAAAAGTTTTAATTGACAATCATCTTTTGAGAATGAGAAAAGGAAGAAAAAAAATACAAGGTTTAAATTAGTCTTTTAAGAGTACTTGTATTCAGGTTTGGTAAGACACTCAGACGTGGAAATGACGATAATGAAATGAGAAGGTTCTTATACTCAGATGGTTCCCTAGAAACAGGAGTCATAGTAGCCACATAAGGGAACCACACAGGAAAGGACTAAGATGGGTCAGGAGATACAGGGAGGGAGGGAAATTTGGGGTAGGAGCCTTTGTTGTAGTTTCCTCAGAAGGAAACAGCAAGGTAAGGTAAGCCGGTTTCGACTGACTAGTTTGAATAATTTCAGTAGCCCTGGGGGCATAGAAACGGCTTGTCTGATTCTTGACTCTTGATTGATTAAAGCAAGTGAATAATATCCAGGAGGGAGAGACCCTGATAAAGGAGGTGCTTAGGGTATGGGCCCTAGATTGACTGGCTTGAATATAAAAGCTAGGGTCACAAGCGAGTTGTTTACTATCTAGAAATTAGCTAACCCCAGGAGAGGCAGTCTCTCTAGGATCAGCAAGGCCCCAAGATGTCGAAGCATCAGAGTCCAGAAAATGAAAAACATGGGTAATACAATTAGAACTGGATAAAGCTGTGTGAAAGGAATCTCAGACAATACTGAAGTAACTAACAAAGGATGCTCATCACCTCCTCCTTGCTCTTTGGTGAGGGAAAAAAAAAATCTATATTTGCAACTGTGTGGCTTTTGTGAACTTAGGAAGTATGTCAGTTAGTACCTGCATCTGAGAGATACACCTTTGAAAGCAGAGGCTTTGTTTGCACACAGCTCAAATGGCAAGATCTTGCAATGGAAAATTGAGAGCTCTCTCTAAAGCATGGCCAGAGTAGGCAGCTCTAGCAGTGAGTGGAGAAGCAAGCACACCTCATCTACCTCCCATCATCCCATGACTCTCCTGCTTTCATGGCCAAGGTTCTTGAGACCCAGGTGGGGTCTGGATGATTTTGTTTTCAAACCTTTTGTGATCTGGACATTTCTTTCTATCAAATTACTATCTATGCTGTGGCAAACTCACTTTTATTTTGCTAGAGATAAAGAGTGATGAATTCAAACCTTGAAGCCAGGTAGGGTGAACACGGAAGAATATTTTTCAGACACTCTAGTTCAAAACCATTTATAAGCACTGCCTGCCTAGTGTGGTATCCCATCCATCACCCTCTGATGTGTTTAATCAATCCACTTTTGCTAATGGATAAGTAGTTACCTTCCGTTTACACTCCACTGAGGCGTTAGTGCCAGGGATATCATGACATTGACTGGTGGATCTTTTTTTTTCATGTTAATGCCCAGATGAGGGACATGAATTAATGGAACGACAGGAAGCCAAGCTTCTCTAGCCTGAAGGATGCCCTCTTAAATTCTTAGGGGGTTAAGATCGTGATAAAACAAATATGCCCTCATTTAAAGAGTGATTCACTAGCACAGGAGACCAGTTTCAGTTAAAAATCACATTTATGCTTAGTTTTAGTCCCTACAGAAAATTAAAAGAGATTTGTGGCCAAGTTACTTTCTCAGCTGAGACAGAGAGAGTTGCATAATAACTACTACCATTGACTTTAATATAAAACAGAACATGGTTAGTAACTGTGAAATCATGAAGGATTTTGGACTCCATTAGTTTTTCTTCTCCTCTCTGGACTTTTCTGAGAGTACTCTCAGTAAAGCTGACAGTCCTACCCCTCTGTCCAAAAGAGAAAGGATTCTAGGGCCCTGATGCCTTCTCGTTCATTGCCCTTTTTTTTTTTTTTTTTTTTTGAAGACTTGGTAAAGCAAGTGAGAAGATGGCAGCCACAGGACTGAAGGAAGTGCTTTCAAATATGGTGCCCAGATGGGAAAAGAATGTGCTGTTGGAGGAAATGATTCTATGTGTTAACCAAATAGGTCTTTTAGGATTCAACTATGAAGAGATTCAGGAATACTTGATATATAATCTCTCAGTTAAAAAGTCCTTTTGTGTGACTCAGAGAATGACTCACATTTTCTACCAAGGATGCTGAGAGTGAAGAATAAGATGAGGAAAAAGAGAGAATAGGTAAGTTAAACCATAATCTTGGCCACAAAATAGGGGCCTAAGGGTAACAAAGGATTTCAGATGAAAGCAAACAAACACATGCACTTACACACAAAAGACTAGTAGGTCTTCTCTGAAACTCTTCTAATAGAAACCCCATCCTACTCTGTACTTACTGAGATGTAATTACATGAATGTTTTGTAAGTCATTTTGAGAAGTTATGAAATTCATCAAAGGGATCTTCCTATGGTTATCAACAGGTAAATCTTGTTTTTCCGTTTATGACTTTTCTAATGTGACTTCTAGAATATGGAAAACGTGAGTTAAAGAAATGAAAAGCAGAATGCCTGCCCTTGATGGAATAAAGAAATCCTGAAATAAAGCTCTCTTCCCACCCTCTTTAAATTTTGTAGTTACTTCTGTGTGAATACCTTCAATGTGAAAGGCGCAGAGCAGGGCCAAGAATGAAGATCGGCCGTATGTGTAATCTGTGGCTTCGAAGCTGTTCGGAGCTTTGTAGGGCAAGGCAAATAAACAGATAACTACCTTGCAAGAGAAGGGTGAAAATGCGAGATGAGTCCGATATGACTCAAAACAGGATATTCAGCCAAGCAATACGAAATATTTACAGAAAAGCTGTAGGTACTAAATCTGTCGAATTATGTGTTTTCCCAGGAATCCAACTGAGGTGACCCATTTAGTGAAATGTCCACTACACTAGTGTATTTAAGTGAATACTCCCACTTTTTCTTTTGTTTGGCATCTCTGGTGCCACCCAGGGCTTAAGCGTGCAGGAAGAGCTCAAGACATGATTTCCTGAGCTGAACTAAAACAGGAGGTGTTTGCTCTTAAGAGAACTTTTGCAATTACATCTGTTTTCCTGTTGTGTTCTTAATATGAGATTGACTCATAGCTGAGAGCTGATGCTGAAATGTGCAGCTTGCAATTATTTCTCTCCAATTCTCTTAGGGCTTTTAAGAAATTCTTATCTAAAAGTAGATAATTTTATTGACAACACAGCCTATATGCTAAGGTCATTGGTAAGTATTTTTGTTTGCTTAGTTATAATTTTAAATATATCATTTAGTAAAATTGACCATTTTTCCTTTGATGTGCAGTTTTATAAATTTAAACATGTTTACATTTGTGTAACCGTCGCTGCAATCAGGGTACTGAACTATTCTATCCATGCAAAAATTCTCTTGTGCTATCCTTTATAATCACTCTCTCCTCCCCATAACCCTTGACAACTGCTGATCTCTTCTTCATAAGAATGGTATTTGAAGGATGTCAGAGAAATAGAATTATATAGTATCTAACCTTTTGAGACTGCTTTTTTTTTTTCCACTCAGCATAATGCCTTTGGCAGTCATTTAAATTGTGTGTATATCACTAATTCATTCTTTTTAAATTTCTGAATAATAGTCCACTGAATGGGTACAGCAGTGTGTATACTCCATTTGCCCTTGAAGGACATGTGGATTTTTCCAGTGTGTGGTGTTTATTAATACAGCTGCTTGGAGCATTCATGCATATTTTCGTCTGAACATAAATTTTCATTTATCTAGGGTAAACACTCAGGAATCAGGTTTCTCTGTTGTTTGGTAAGTGTATAAGGAATGGTCTCATAGCTTTTTGTATATTTTATTTTTAAATAATTGGTTCCCATGTTTCTTTTGGATGATGGTAATGAATTGGGGATTTAGTTGAGTAAAATTAGCAACTGCACCTTCAGAGTTTTCTCAGGATAGAGTAGGTAAAAAAAACACAGGTAATTTAGACTTTGGAAAATTCAGAGACTTAAAGTTCTTAGAGAAGTGCTATTTCCAAAGTTAAATGACTAAATCTCCTTCCTTGTATTACTGCATCACATATTTTTGGGGCACTGTCCTCTCCTGCAGTGTCCCTTACAGAGTTTCTAGTGAAACAACTCTTGTCAGTTTTCATTGCAGCTGTAACCTCTGTCTACTGGTTTCCTTGTTCATTGGGGCTGGATCAGGAGATAAATCTGAATGACAAATTACTTGAGATGATCAGAATGGTCTCTCCCTTACCTCCTAATGCTAAAGACTTTGCTCCTAGCTTAAGCTGGTCACACCTGGGCCCTTACTTCTTTAAGAATAGTCCAAGATGATTTTCACTTCTCATGCAGATAGAATCTGTGACCCAACCTACCAGTTCACCAGACAAACTCAGACGCATGTACATTCCATTAGTATCCACTGCCTGGACGAACCTGGGATCCTCTCCCTCCATCCTGTCTCTTTCACTTGACTGACCAATTTTACTAGCTCTGAGATGAATGATCTACTCTCTCTTTTCTCATTTATAAAAGAAGTATCATATTAACACCTAGCATAGGGTTGCTGGGAGGCATCATGGAGTCAATAAATATTTTGATCAGCATTGAGCAAATAGTTGGTGCTCAGTAATGTCCAATTGCATTGTTATCTCCATCAAAGAAAGCTTGGAGTTAGAAATGGTGCTCTTTGCTCAGCAGCTCCCCCTACAGGAAGACCTACCTTTGCCTTTGTGAATCGTGCTTATGGGCAAATCTGTGACCGCCCACGTTCCCTTGGCCTGTGCCTTCTAGTCTTTGCGATGAGTTGTTCAGTAACTTGTTTTTAGTTGTGTTGTATACTTGAAATTCCACTGAATTTAGTCCGTTACATATTAGGAGCCACACTAGATATCAAGTGTAGAATAATATGAATATTCATAAACAATTATTTGAATATTAAATATTAATTTTTGGAGGAGTTGCATTGAACTGGACAGAATTTAATAAATTTTTTTTCTCTCACATTTCCATTTAAAGTCTTCACATCAATTATCCCCCAAATGAATTTTCAAAATTTTATAGGTGGTGGTAAATGTATTTAGGAATGTCTCCCAACATTTTACTATATTGGTATGTTTGCTCACACTCCAGTGATAGCTTTTTAAGATAAGATAAAGCTATCTGAGAAAGTTTAATTAAAAAAATGAAGTCCTAATACTTAATGATAAACAATTGTGTGTTTACAATTTGTTTTCATGATCCACACAGGAATTTAAACATGTATGGGAGGAGATGAACTAGGAAAAATAAAACTCTATAATGACTTACTTACTATAATGCATGTAAGTGCCTTGTAGTATATGTTAACAGTTTATTTTAAAGTTCAATTACTTTTATATAAACTTGTAGAGAAGAATATTAAACATCCTAAGACTAATCCAAAATTAGCATTTTCCCATGTTCCATGGATGGATCATGGTATTCTTAGAAAACAAAATAAGTGAAAAGAGGAATTTTGTAGATGAGTCGACTTTTGGCATTTGATCAGAGTAGGGGCACTGGTGACCAAAATCCTGTTTTAAGTTATTTTGAGGAATTTTAAAAGAAGATTTAAAATGCTGTTTCTGTCAATGGCTTATCAAAATGGAAAAAATATGTATAGTTATGTAGTCTTCTAACTAGAATTACCATGTCTTCACAGAGGCAATGATTTTTCAAGCATGATTAGCAATACTTTTATTCAACACAAGAACAGGAAATGAATTTTACTGCTCTGTGCTTTATGGATCATGAATTTAACTGAACTAAGTCGTCAAAGAATGTGTGAAAAACTCTGCGGTAGTGGGCGGTTGACCACATTTGCTTCTGTATTTTACTAATGCTGTGTTTCATTTTGGCCAAGTCAGCTTTTCCTAGAATTAACATCTCTCCCTAAACACCTATGTCTCACCACAAAATGGTGGAACAATCGACTGCTCTGTTTACCTCGGCTCACTGAATAACACTTTCTTTGCCATTATTTTTTTAATGTGTCTGTGTGGATGAGATAAGGCTAATTCAGCAAAAACTGAGAAAGAGACTACTGCTTTATTTTTAAAACATAAACTATCCATCCTAAAATGTTGAGAACCATGAAAAGACAGTATTGCAGGTAATAGTAGCTTGAGGGACAGACACATTATTTTCTATTTTCAATTACACTTCCTGTCTACTTTCCAGTGTGTGCTTCTTAATGAGATGAATTGGGTGGTCTGGCTAGTTCAACCACAGTCCATTACTTTCACAGTATAAACATCTTTGTATTTCACAAAAAGGCCAAGTGTTGACTGCTTATAACCTCATTAATTCTAATACCCTTAAATTCAGTAGCTGTTTCAAAATGTGGAGTTACAAATCGAAGGTGAAAAAAGCTAAAGGAAATTCTTTTTTAGGTGTGGGTTGAGACATACTAACACATCAAGAAGACATCATTTATGGGTCACCCATCTTCCCATCTGTGACTTATGCTTGAGCCCTGTCCATACTGTATACATATTTTAATCCTAGCAACATGTCCTTTTTTGCATATATGTGAGGTGGAAGATTTCATACTCAGAGCATCTGGTGATAAATGCTCACTTCAAGTGTCTCACTGGGTCAAGGGCCGTAGTCCAATCATTGAGTTTGTAGAAGTTCATAGTAGAAAGTAGTCTGGCACTCAGTGAGTTCTTGCTTCCTTTGTCTCTCACATTTCTCATCTCACTTCTGTGGACTAAAATATTTATTTTTTCTTATTGAAGTATAGTCAATTTACAGTGTGGGTTAATTTCTGGTGTACAGCATAATGATTCAGTTGTACATATGTATATATTCTTTTTTGTATTCTTTTTCATTATAGGTTATTACAAGGTACTAAATATAGTTCTGTGTGCTATCCAGTAGGACCTTGTTTTTATCTATTTTATATACAGTAGTTAGTATCTGTAAATCCTGAACTCCCAATTTATCCCTATACTCTACCCCTTTTTCCCCTGGTAACCATACATTTATTTTCTTTGTCTGTGCATCTGTTCTTTTTGTAAATACATTCATTTCTGTCATTTATTTTTAGGTTCCACATATAAGTGATATCATGTGGTATTTTTCTTTTCTTTCTGGCTTACTTCACTTAGTATGACAATCTCATAGTCCATCCATGTTGCTGCAAATGACATTATTTTATTCTTTTTTATATCTGAGTAGTAGCCTATTTTATATATATATATATATTCCATTATATATATATGTGTGTGTGTGTGTGTGTGTGTGTATGCACACACACACATACACACATACACACACCCTGCATCTTCTTTATCCAGTCATCTGTCGAAGGACATTTAGGTTGTTTCCATGTCTTGGCTATTGTAAATAGTGCTGCTATGAACATTGGGGTCCATGTATCTTTTCAAATTAGAGTTCCCTCTGGATACATGCCCAGGAGTGGGATTGCTGGATCATAAGATAACTCAATTTTTAGTGTTTTGAGGAATCTCCATACTGCTTTCCATATTAACTGCACAAAATGTTGATTCTTAATGCTAATTTGCTAACCGAAAATGCATTAAGACATGAATCACAAATAGGTCAACAGTGATCATTTAGCTGTGGTTCCTCCAGGAGGGAGCTGAGTTTACAAAGCTATGGCAGGCATGATTGGCTATGAGGGGTAGAATATTGGGATAATGGTCATTCCAGAGAGAGTTGACGTTGTGACAGGGAACTTTTGGAAAGGAAAAACAAAAAATTTAGAACTCACAGACATGTAATTACAAAGTAGACAAATTTCATTTTTTGCTTGTTTGTTTTGAATAGAGTGGTGATATGAGGCTTGCATGGATGTATGAAGCCAGTGCAGAAGGAAATCCTACCTTTCCTCTCAAAATAGCTCACGGATAAAGTCTCCCTTGCCTCATTTTTATTACAGTTATATGTATTTCTAGAAGGTTTTTCACTGTTAAGGAATCTTCCCCTCTGTTGGCTCTCATACAGGAGGTTGTGAATTCACTATTTTCATTTTTATCAATTCAGTAATTAGAATGCTGTGGTCCTACAGAATGGGGTCTGGGAAAGAACAACCTTAAGGTCCAATAAGTAGTTACAAATTTGGTAAATTAAGTGACTTCCACTTTACACTTGTTTAAGGACTTTGTCATCTTAATGCTTACATTCTGATTTATGGAAGAATGCTTTAAGATATAATGATATTCCCTTGGTGACATCTCTGATTGTGGTTGGCAATTTTTATTAAAAACATTACTTTAAAGAAACTATGTGCATCTCTTTTGTTTTTCAAATAATGAACAGTTTACACAGAATAAAACATGTCTCTTGATAAAATAACCAGGGGTCCCTTTGAAAATCTGATGTAAAAATCATATTACTTTAATTTGACATAATGGTTTTTATTCATCTATTTAAAGATCTCTTCCTTTTACTGTTGTTAGTATTTTTAAATCAAAGGCAATTCAAATTCAAGTATAAAGTTAATGCATTGAGGATTTAATTGGTATATATTTGAGGGTTTTTAAAAAATGAAGAAATCAAATTATATCTGCTTGTTACATTTATCTATAAACATGATCATTTCAGTATTTCACTACCTACTCATATTTTTATTAGATATTTTTCTTTTTTCTTTTGCTGCTAGTTTAAATGCATTTGTTACAATGTTTAAAACATTTTTTAAAAGCCTGTCAATTTGTAAGAACACAAGTGATTTAGAATTTTTATCCTCACTTGAAAAGGGAATTATTAAGTTCAGTACTGCCCAGCATTGATTGATTGAATGCTTTGAGAAAGAAACAAAAATCTCATTGGTTTTTGAGCTTTTGTCTAAGCCAGAACTTCCTCAGACCCATGACATAAAATCATCAGGGAGATAGCTCTAAGCAACAATTTAATTGTTCTGTAACTGAAAGAAACATAAAAATCCCCCCTTCCTTTTTTCCCTCATAACAAAGCTGTTGATTTATATATGCAGAGGGGAAAATTTAGATAGAAGAGAATGGAGAGAAGCACTCATTTTTTGTTTTTTTTTCCAGCATTGGTGACTTACAAATTAAATTGCATAGCATTTTTAATTTTCTGCATTCCAAATGCCTCTCTCTCTCTCTCTCTCTCTCTCTCTCTCTCTCACTCTCAGTTTCTCCTTAGCATTTATCCAGTTCAGGTAAAGCTTTATGAAGGGGTGAAGAGAAAAAGAGGGAACAAAATTTCCCTTGAAGTTTTATATGTTTAAATGTTATGAAGGAGTTATCAGCTAAAAAAGTGATTTATTTGTTCTTCTGTAGAATAATATTGACAAATTTAAACTTTTTCTGAATGCTTCTGTCAGTATCCATGGCTCAATTTCTGGTCATTCACTTATTTGTTTATAAGGCAAATACCTAATGGGAATTTTCAATGAATCATGGTGTAAATACTCCCACCATAGCCAATTACGAGGACTGTGCTGGACAGCCCCTGTGTATTTGGCAGGGAACAAGATGGACACGGACCTATTCCAGATGGTTTATGTTTGTGAATATAGGAAGACATAAATTAAACTAAAAATTATACAAAGCAATAGCAATTGTCATAAGCACGACAGAAAAAAGAAGTACAAATTGAACACATAAAAGAAGGACAGGATAAAGATTGGAACTGGGTAAGGTTTTATAAACCTTATAGAACTAACTTAATTATGAAGAATTCCACCCACTTCAGCTAACTCTGTACAATAACTAAGTACATGCATTTTTAGGCTTAAGTTAATTCTCTCATGAATTTCGATAACTTAAGAAAATAGACAGAATGTACATATGCAAGTTTAAATAAATATACATAGATTTCCGAGGTATAAGGGTATGTAGCTCACAATTTACAAATATAAACTCACCATATTCTTTGTTGTAAATTCTAATATGCAATTGATTCTTTGAGAATGCTTTCATTGCTTTTTGCTGGACTCTATGTCGCTAAACTTTGGTTGTAAATGCCAAATGAGTATAATCTTAACATGAATATCGGTTGATATTTTTACTTACATTGACAATTAAGACTAAAGTGAAATAATGAAAATATATGCTGGAACTTCATAGTTCTTCAGTGACTTGAGCAACTTCTTTGCTGAAATAGATAGTTTTAGAATATTGCAAAGATAATTCCTTGAATGTTTGTGCTGTTCACAATGTGAATGTAAGCTTGCAGACTTTTAAGTTTAATCTATATTGTTAATGTTTCTCCATTACTTTCTTAAGTCTAGACCATAAGCAAAACAGTAAATTGAGCCCTGACTTGTAGCATTTGGCAGTTTTCATGGTGTTGTGACTTCCATGGTGACCAATTTCATAGCAACGTGGTTACTGAACATGGAGTTGGAAAAAGATGTGAAGTAGCACAATGTTACGTAGTATTGCCACCCTACACATACAATAGTAGAAATAAGCTCAAGAGCATAGATGGATAACAAAATACGGGGCAATTATCAGGAAGTGATGAGTTTTGTGTATTTATACTTTATTTAATTTAGCAAAAGTGCATGAAATTCCTGAAATATTAACAATCAAGTGACTCTAACACACCACTGATGGGTATTTAGTAAATAAACTATTCTGGAAAATTGATCACTACAAACCTCAGTTCTGACTCAAAGATTTTGTAACTCATGGTGTTCTTAGAGTTGTTTGGGAAGTATTAAGTGTGTTCATAGGCCCGTGGAGAACAACATGAAGCTCAGAGTTTGGTGTACAGGTGCAAGATTTTGGTAGTAGGTTTCTTATTTTGCCTTCAGATTCTAGCGATACTTTGTCATCTTGGTAGGCAGAACTCACTTTCACTTTGGTCACTTATATTTGAAGCTTAGTCACTCTGATGGAACAGATACTTTGTACATTCAAAATGTCCTGGAGTTTATGTTCCAAACATTGCCACAATTATTTTAATGCTACAGTTTCTAACCCCTTTGGTCACAGGTGAAACTGATAATTCTCTCCATTGTGACCTCATTGCATCTTACGTACATATGTAGCCTCTTTAACTGTATTTTTTGAAGATGTTCATGTTGTTGACTATAAAATACATTTTGGGAGATTTTGGACACTATATGTATTTGACACACTAGTTATCACTCATGAAGAAAGTTATAAACAAATATGTGAATGAATGGCCAAAGAGTTGTTTTTCCTGATTTGGTAGATGTTCTAGCAATGAGCATGTTCTGTGGGGCTGATGTTTTCATATGCATTGGAACTGTAGGCCAAAGTTGCAGGTTTGTGTCTTATCTTCATTACTTGAAAGTAAGCTGATTATTTTGCATAATCCTTTTGTATAAACTAGTTCCAATATTAAATATTTTGTCTTGTCAGTCAAAACATCTTGTCTTCTGGATATTTTTCAAGAAAATTCTATAATTGTAATTAATATCTTTATGATTGAAGACTGGTGATATCTACCCATATGCCGTACTAATCCCTCTTCATTCATTTATTGAGCACATATTATGTGGGAAATGGAAGACTGAGCCTGGGAGTCATAGACATGAATAAGACACAGTCTGTGTCTTTTAAGCACTGGATGACCTGATGATGAGGGAGATGAAAAGGCACATTGGCAATTATAAAATGTAGTAAGTGCTGTTATAGAACTGCAAACAGACTGTCCTGGGAACAAACTTGAAGCAACTGATTTTATCTTACTATTCAGACTACCCGCAATTTACAAAGAAATTATAAAGGGAGAAAATGGAGCTTTTAGGGTTAAGAAAGTAAATACTTTCTGAAATATTTTATAACACTTACCATCTTTCAGATTCTGAAGGAGTTAGTATTTTGTTTTTTGTTTTTATCTTTTACACAAAGTTACAAGTCATTCAAGACTACACTTTATATTTTTAGTATTTTGATTCCTATGGAATGTTTTAAAGTTAGAAATAACACTATTTATAATCTTTTCAAAAAGTACAGAGTCCTAGGAATAGCTGAAACAGTGTCACATTCTGAGTGACTATGAGTTTAAACTATTTTTCAGATGCCGGTGGGCTCCTACTCAGTGGAAGTTGTACAGAGAAGTAATAAATGAATAAAGGAAGGAAGAGAGAGGAAGGGAGGGAGGGATGAGGAGAGAGATCCCCCCACACTGAATTTCACTTTCTGTAGTTGAGGGAATAGTGTAGTGAATCGTATCTATTTACATTTCTATGTGCACAGCCAATATAATTATGTAACTAATATCATAGTGTAATGTTGTATAAATTAGAAACTGAAATAGGCTGTAAACTGTATATTCTTTTCTCCTGGTTATACAGGACAAGTTTCCACATTAAGCATTTAACTTTGGGGGCAAAATTTAAATATATCAATATTATTTTTATTAAAATAGCCTATTCTTTATTCTCAGAGCCCTTTCTCTACAAAATTGGCAGCCACCTCTTAACTGTAATGTTAACACAAACTATATAATTTATGTATCATCTCTCGTTCTCCTTCTTTCCATCTGTCTGTTGGTCCATCCGTCCGTCCATCCATCCATTTTATCTACCTATCTACTTACCTACTAATAGACCTACCTATCTTATGTTCTATCATCTATCACTGTCTATTTCAGCCTCTCTCTCTCTCCTATCTGTCTATGTTTCTTTCCCCTGTTTCTAGCGAAAACTGTCTCTAAAACAATTTTCTTATTTGCCTCATCTATAGGAAAGGGAAAATAAATGCCTGTCAGTTGGTTGAATGAGATTATAAAGTAACTGAGAAAAAAAAAAGCTAACACTATGCTGAGATATAGTCTATAAATTAAGTCCACTAAGAACCTAATTAACCCCCTCTAACAAATTAGAGCCCTCTAAACAGAGTCAGCATCAGCAAAGCTAAAATTTACTGAGCCCTTAGTACACGCCAAGTACTTCTGCTAACATTACCTGATTAAATTCTCACAACAGAAACATATGAGGTCATAACTGTTTATAAGGAATAGGCACAGAGAGGTTAAGTGACTTACCTAAAGCCACAAGGGTAAGTGGAGGAGCCAGAATTCAAACCCAGGCAGTCTGCTACAGGCATTGCATTTTATTGAATTTGGAGACTGCTAAGTCTCCTGGGTATGTGAAATCCATAAATGGCCTCAATAATTGTTTTTCTAGTGTAATGGAGCATTTTATTTAATTACAAAACAGATAAATGTTCTACTGCTTAATTTATATGTGTAGTTTATATAAAATATGCAAGCAAATGTGAATTTATTTTTTAGCCCTAACTTTTAAGGGAAACACTATTTGGAATATCCCATGTTAAGGAATTTCCTGAATTAGGCATGACTTGATATTGAAATGTTAATAATGTAAAATACACAGTTTGCTGGCCATATGCATGGAACTGTTTACTTAAGTCATGAATCAAAGAAGGATAAACATTAGTGTAGATGATATAGCTGCATAGATAATTGGTAAAGTAAAGTAATACGACAAAAATCATTGCCGAACTGTTCCCTTAAGGTGAAACAAAAAGATAAAATTAAGTGATTCTGAAAAGATTTTGTTGTTCCTCATTTATAACTTTGACCTGGAACTCTTCTCGTTCTAGTGCCATTTCTGCTCACAATTAACACATATAAATTGGCACTTCAGCAAAATTTAAAATTACTATAGGTCACGGATCACTGTATCCCTTGGGAATTGCTGAAATTACAAATGTCAAATCCATGAATGTAAAGATTCTTGGGTAATCTGCATTATAGCACAAACATCTTCAAAATCAGGGAGTAATTTTGTGCCAAGAGAAATGTTAGTAAATTATCTTTTCCAATAATTAATCAAAATGTGAATGTGAGCCTTTTATGGCTTATTTAAACTATTGAGCTGTGATTCTTCATTACCTCCCAATATGTAAGTTTTTATTATACATCACTTACAAACATGGTTTGTTGAGAATAATTTATTTTTATTACTATTAATCAACCCTTAGGACTTACTTCAGAACAAAATAAAGAGGATATTTTTAAAGACCCAGAAAACAAAGACACCTAGGGCCTGAGGCCATCCAAAGTAAATACTTACATATGTCTAGTGAAAAATAGATCATCTTTTTTTTTTTTAACTGACACTTAAATTAAGATTACAGGTATTAAAAGGTTTTATTTCTTATGGGCTATTTCAACATAATATAAACTTTCTATCCTCACCTTAATCTCAGCTTTTAAAATGAATACCTTACATTTTATTATGTCTACTTCTCTAGCATGAAAATGTACTCTGTTTCTCTGCCCTGTATCATCTTTTTGGATGTACATGTTGTTCTGACTTTCTTTTTTTTTTTTTTTTTGTAGCTATGAAATGCCAAAGTATTTCTAAAATACAACTTTAGGAGTTGCTTAGCTCTTAGTGTTGGAATCGTTGGCATCTGCAGTTCTATAAACATTTCTCACAGTATCAGTGTAGAAAATGCAAGATTTCTCAAAGGTCAAAGAGATTCTCATCAGTATCAAAAAGTGATAAAGTTACATGAGGGAAGTGTGGAGATCCTGAATTTAGGAACTGTATACTATATACAAAATAGGAGGTAGGGTCTATTGACCTCAACTCTTTTATTGTTCTTACCCTGGTCCTGTCTTATTTCATCTTGGGAGATATAAATATATATCTCCCAAGATGAAATATATATATATATATATGTATATTTTCCAGTCAAGTAACTTCCTTGTTGAAGCCATTTCTGCAGCTGTTTTTAACAATGTGTGTCCAGATGACGTTTTCTTCTTCTTAGAAATTTTATTGCAGAAAATCTCTGAGTTTAATTAAATGTTATTTCTAGTCTTATTTATAATTTTCTTTTCAAAAGAAGGAATTGTAATTAATGTGTCTATGCAAGAGACTTCTTCCTGAATTGCAACTTTTAGATGTTGAAAACAATTCAGATGTATTATGTTTCTCTGGAAATAAATACTTCTTGTGTTATATTTCACTCATTCTTACATGAGGAAAATCTAATTAAACTGATACTAAATATCGCCAAAGTAAATGTAGGTGATAATGCATCATTTCTTTGCTTAGTTCTATAAGAAGCTAGGATACATTAGGCAATGTTCTTTTTAAATTTCATGCACTTAGAATAAAAATGTATTTACAAACAAGAAAGTTGGAGGAACCAAAAATAAGAGAGCAAATCTTAGTATCTTTCCTCCTTACTTCACACTAGGTGAAGGAAGGTATCAATCGAAGTATTCAGATCTTTGTATGTAATCAATCTGCTTGAACTGTTTTTCTTTTTTTGTTTTTTTTCCCCTGTGTTCAGAAAGTTTGTAATTCATATGACAGATACAGGGTAATTTTCCTTAATAGACTGAGAACTCTTAAAAACTACTATGGAAATCCTTAATAGAAAACAAAGAAACGGGTAACATTTTTTTTTTTTTGAGATTTCCATTTTTTAAAACTTTTAATTCTCTGATATGAAGGGCTATATCCCAGTCACCCCAGTCTGAACATCTTCCAGTTCACCACCTACCACTGAACAAAACATTCTAGAAAGTTTCACCAACTCAAAGAAGCCTGGACTTTCTATTTCATCCACAGACAACTCTATGATTCAGTGAAATGAACCCTAGACTAGGAGTCAGAGAACTACATTCCAAACCCTACTGCCTTACATATTAGCTGTGTAGCCTCGGACCTATTACTAACCTCTCTGATCCTCCAATTTCCTTTCATTTTTTTTTTTTAACACCTTTATTATGGTATGGTTTTCATACAGTAAACTACATATATTTCAGATGTACAACTTGATGAATTTTGATAGATGTATATACCCATGAAACCACCACCACAATCAAGATAGCTAACTTTTCCATCACTCCCCAGGAGGTGCAAATTTTGAATTCCCAATTTATCCCTTCCCACCCCGTCTGCCCTCTGGTAATCATGTTTGGTCTCTATGTCTGTGAGTCTGTTTCTGTTTTGCAGATAAGTTCATTTGTGTCCTTTTTTTTAGATTCCACATATAAATGATATCATATGACATTTTTCTTTCTGTGCTTGAGCTGTTTTGACTAAATTGGGTAATAAAGCAAATCAATTGATGTAAGTGATTGACAGAATATTTAGCCATGACATTTTTAGATATAGCCTTACTTACTATCTCTAGGGGTATTTCTAGACTTATGCTTGTACAGTACATAATACTACTAATACTGTTGTGATTAGAACAGATTTGTGCAATTAAAATGCTACTTTAATGATATCATTTGGGTTTAGGGGCTCATTCTCATGTTTTCTGACTTTTCCAACATGTTATTTCTTATGTTTTTCTTCCTCTCAGAGAAAACTCCTTTTTTATTTTTCTTTTCCTCTTCCGCTTGATTTATTTTCTCTTTCTTGCCTTTATGCCCTTGGCCTTCAAAGTTCTCTTTTATTTCCCTGCCATGTTTTTGGTTACAGATTTTCTGCCTATATTCTTAGAACCTGGATGAGTGTCATTCAATTTCTTTGCTCAGATTTGCAGTACCACACAACCGGCAATACAAGGCTTTGATACATCTACTTACTATTAATAGATAAAAACTAAAAAGATGCCAAGGAAATCCAAAAGTGTGAGCTTCTGTAGCAGTGTCTGATTAAATAGGGAGTCATAAAGGTTAAAAACCAATACTAGGCATTACAGGAATAAAGTGAATTGATCAACTCAGGAAATCTAGATCTAAATGTTTTCATGCAAATGTAACATTACTGAGGAGTTTCTCTCTCACTAACAGAGCATGACATGGTATATCCGCATATTAGAATACAAATTTTTTCTTATTTCAATTAGAAATAGAATTGAATTGTGTGGTTGTCCACCAAAATCCAATCTCCATTTCTTCTATAGTGTTAGGACCTTCCAATTTTAGAGAGGCACATTGGCTGCCCAAAATAAAAGCTAAATTACCCTGACTCCTTTTTAGAGAAGCAAGATCAAGTGTCCATGACATATAATGAGATTTAAGGGAAATTGTTTGAGTTAAATTTTGAAAGGTATACTTAAAGAATAGAGACATGTCTTCCTGTTGCCTGGATATAGAGTAGCTAGTTTGGACCATGAAGTGAAAGCTGTCAAAGTTAATGAAACAAGACAGAAGCTGTGTCCTGGATGATTGTGGAATGGCTAAACCAGATTAAGAGTGCTCTGGTTATATAAAAAGTAAATGAATTTCTATATTGCTTAAGCCATTGCTTATTTTTGGTTTTCTGTAGCTTTTAGGTAAACTTGGTTCTAATAAATATAAGCTTCTACTTTTCATAGCAAAAATTAGAAATTTTAAACCATTTTGCTTTGAAATATTTTGCATAGATAAATCCCATTTCTTCAGTTTGCGTTTGTGTGTCTGTCCTGGGAGCTACTTCACTGTAGCAAGCACTCACTACAAGACCTAATGGCTCAGAAAGGCATCCTTTAATTTCCAGCAACAGAACACTAGAGAAATGGGTTTTGTCCCTTTGTTCATTTCTCAGGCTCTTCCCTCGACCTGCTGTAACCCTATTCTTTTTTTCTATTCTCCTCATTTTGCATGCCTTCCAGCTGCACATGACCTAAAACTAGAGCCCAATTCTAGAAGCCTTTGTGTCCCTTAATTACACCTTCCAATCTGTCACCAAGTGCTGTCAATTCTACCTTCAAAACTTTTGTCCTATTTGTCCCTGACTCTCCATCTCTGTCTATTTTCAGAGTGCCCTGCCTCAAGCTTTATCACGTCTCCCCAGCCACGGTGCCCCTACTTTGTACCCTGTAGCTCTTTTCTCTCCATCCCACATTGTTACTGTCATCAACCCAGAGAGATGGAGCATGCACTTTGAATGTGGTGCTTACTACTCAGAAGTCTTCAGTGATTTCTCATCACCCCCAGAGGTGTTTACATTCTGTGTTCTTATGAGCCATAGGGTCCACAGAGTTGCCTCTCTGGTCCTCAGTGTGGATGTCATGTTAGATGAGGCAGGGCTTGGGCCACCCTGCCCTTCCTCCTCCACACACACACTTGCACAAGGTAGCGCCCCTGGAATTTATTCTCCAGTAGCCTGGATGGTCATGTCTTTGTTGAGGATTTTTCTTTCATCTTAAAAAAAACATGATTTCCATAAATTTTGTTAGAAGATAAGCAATTTCTTTTAGTATTTCAAAGATGTTTTCTTTGAGTTGTGTATTGAATTCGGTCATAATATTATTTTATTTTTAATACACAATTTTCATTCTCTGTTTTATCATTCATTAATCAGTCTTTTCAGAAGTTATCCATTTTATTTATTTACTTTTAAAAACCCAACCTTAGGTTTTAGTAATGTTTTCTCTTTTTTTGTTGTTATTTTTCTCTTTTTCTCTTTTAAAAAATTCTCAATTTGTTTAAAAATTGTTATTTCAATCTTCTTTTCAGGGTGTAATTTTTTCTTATCCCATTTAGATTAAGTGAAGATAATTATCTTCCTTCCTTCCTCCCTCCTTCTCTCTCCCCCTTCCCCCAATCCTTTCATCTTTTTACACTTTAAATAATTACAGCATTCATGCTGATAGGTTTTCCTTAGAGCTTTTGCTGTATAACATAGATTTGGGTGTGATCTAATCTGCTTTTAATCACTTTGTGTATAGTTAGAAATTTCATTTTAATTTTAATCCAGGAGTTATTTAGGAAAAGTATACATTTCTAAGTATTAAAGTTTGATTGCTTATAAATCCAAGAATGTAGTCTGTAAAAGCACTCTGTATTCTTAGACTATCTCTTTGCTTTGAATGTTCTGTTTTCCTGGTATCCTTGTAATCTTTAATGCTCTCTCTCTCTTTGATTTAGTAAATGAATAGTTGCATTTTAATAGAGGAATTTAACCCATTCAGGCTTTTTGATAACTGATTATTTCTCAAATGTGTTATTTTATGAATTTTTCAGAAATGCACCAGTGTTACTTACTTTTCCTATATTGCTCTTCCTTGTTCTTAAAAAGTGCCGATGAAATGCCACTACTTCTTAGCTCTGGTGGGTGTTTCCCACTGCAGGGATTATTTCTTTGGATTTAGAAGCAGAAACATGTAGTTTTTGTGCTCCTCTTCCTCATTTCTCCCTTCTCTCTGTTTCTCTCCCTCACTTTCTTTTTCTCTATGTGTATGTGTTTCTCTATTTCTGTCTCTCTTTCTCACTTTCTCTCTCACTGTCTCTCAACTGTGAGCTGTCATGAATGTAGCATCCACAACACTTCATACCTATTTTATAGTTCATATTCTTGATCACAGGTAACGGAATTGATTGGAAAGATATAAGGTAACTTAAAGAACCTGTGGGTATGCTGGGGGACCCAGTATAGATAATGAACATGAGCCAGAACAGTGTTTGCAGCCAATAAGCAATGAGTTAAGATGCTGTTGTTGCTGCCTCCATTACAGGGCACTCATTACCACTTACTTCCATTGCAGGAACGAAGTGCTCTCACTGCTGAACTGTGGACTTTTCATTGGCACCATGATTAATATCAGAGCGCAGCACTTCCTCAAGGTAAGATTCTAGTTCATATCTCCATATTTTGGAAGCCTGGAGAGGGTAGAGAAACCATTTGCTTTCTTGACTTCCTGCTTAGCATCAACCTGACACAATGATGGAGTTTCATACATTACGAAGAATCTTTGAATGCCTAGTGAACACATAGGATATTTCTCAGGGCTTTGTGCTTTATTCAACAAGATATTTAGCACCTATTATAAAAATATATGCAATGCTTATTCCAAGTAATGACATTCCTGATTTATCTTATAAATTATTTAATATTTTACTTTCCTGTTAATAAGATATAAACATATTTAAAATTGTGATGAAAAGTTTTAGATGCAATCTTAAAAATATCAGTTGGACATAGTATTTTTTAAAATTTTATTTAGAATTGTAAAAAAAAGGAAACCATTAGTCTAGGAGAGTTTGAAACTGAGAGTAGCCAGAGTAAGAAATACAATAGGATTACAGATAACATGGAGGGTCTACTTGAGGCAAGTGAGCTGGGGCTACAAACAACATTACTGTGATGTCTTCCTCCAACTGTGCTCAGATGCCTGGGCACAGCCACACCTAGGTGAAGAGTTGTATTTAGCCTATGGTTCATTTTTAAATGAGTACAAAGAAGCAGAAGAGGAGAAACTGAGTTTGAAGATGGATTTTAAGGAGTGATTATAACGCTTCCTCAAGAAACATAAGGTTTTAGAAGGAAAGCATCCTTGACCTTGAATAGCACAGGTTTGAACTGCATGGGTCCACTTATGCACAGATTTTTTTCAATAAGCACATACTTCAGTTACTACAGGATCTGTAGTTGGTTCAGTCTGTGGATGCAAACCTTGGAAACTGAAGGCTGACAATGAAACTTTAGCATCTACAGATGTTGGTGGGTCTTGGAACCAGTCCCCTGTGGATACTGAAGGCCAGCCGTAAATGTAAGAGGAAAAGGAGGATGTTAATATCAATAGATTGCTGGCCAGATACAAATGATTGTTCTAGTCAAGGTATTAGAGATAATAAGCTGGTTAACTAATAGGTCAGGTTTGAAGAGTGGGATTATTGTATGACAATGTATAGGGTATGACCTTGAGTATGAGTGGCTAAGGTGAAGTGGAAATCAAGATAAGTGAAAGAAAGCAGGTCAAGGAAATGTTAAATCAGCATATTGGAAGGATCACTTATATGTATATTGTATGTGTGTATATTAGTTTCATACTAATATATAAGAACTGTGTGTGAGTTTTATATTACTAAATGATGAATTCCACAAATTTGGTGGCTGATAATCAATACCCATTTATTTTCTCACAGTTTTATAAGTTACAGGTTTGGAGTGGTGTAACTGAATTTTCTATTTGGGGGTCTCATGAAGCCTAAATGTTGACTAGGCTGGGCTTTTTTCTGGTGGCTGTAAAAAAGAATTCACTTCTCAACTCATTTAGTTTATTAGTCGATTAAGTTGTTTGTAGTTGTGAGACTGTTTCCTTGCTGGGTTTGATCAAGAATCTTTTCATTTTTCTTGGCTCTTAGTCCTTAAAATTGAACCCCTCCATCTTGAAAGCCAGCAACAGTGTATTGAATGTTTCTCATGCCCCAATCTCTCTGGCTTCTCCTTTTGCCTTCCTTTTCTGGTTCTTCCTTTTTAAGACTTTATTTTTTAGAGCAGTTTTATGTTCACAACAAAATGGCGAGGAAAGCAGGGGGATTTTCAATATATTCCCTGCCCCAAACTTGCATAGCCTCTCACATTATCAGCATCACTCAACAGAATGGTACTTTTCTTTTTTTAACCAAGGATAAATACATCTACAATAACATCATAATTACCAAAAGTCCATAGTTTACATTAGGATTCACTATTGGTGTGGTACATTTTACAGGTTTGGACAAGTGTATAATGACACACATGCATCACTGTAATATTATACAGAGTATTTTCATTGCCCCCCAAGTCTTCTGTACTTCTGCCTATTCATCCATACCCCTTCACCCCAAGCCCTGACAACCACTGATCTTTCTATTCTCTCCATTGTTTTGCCTTTTCCAGAATGTCGTATGTTGGAATCATATATTATGTAGCATTTTCAGATTGTCATCTTTTACTTAGTAATATACATTTAAGGTTTCTCCATGTTTTTGCATGGCCTGAGAGTGCATTACTTTTTAGCACTGAAATTATTCCGTTGTTTGGATGCACTACAGTTTTTCTATCACCCTCTTAGAGATATCTTGGTTGCTTCCAAATTTTAATAATTATGAGTAAAACTGCTACAAACATCCATGTGCAGGTTTCTGTGTGGACATAAGTTTTCTGTTCCTTTGGGTGAATTTCAAGGAGCATGATAGCTGGATCATATGGTAACAATATGTATGGTTTTATAAGAAACAGCCAAACCATCTTCCAAATGGCTGTACCATTTTGCATTCTCACCAGCAATGAATGAGAATTCTTACTGCTCCACATCTTTCGTTATCAGTACTCTGGATTTTGTCATTCTAATAGATATGCAGTAGTATCTCATTGTTGTTTTAATACGCATTTCCCTGGTGAGATATGATGTGGAGCATCTGTTCACATGTTTACTTGCCATCTGTATATCTTCTTAGGTGAGATGTCTGTTAAGGTCTTTGGCCTATTATTTAATTGGGTTGTCTGATTTCTTATTGTTGAGTTGTAAGAGTTCTTTATATATTTTGGGTAATAGTCTTTTGTCTGATGTGTCTTTTGCAAATATTTTCTCCCAGTCTGTGTCTTGTCTTTTAATTCTCTCAATATTGTTTTTTTGCGGAAGTATGTATTTTTAATTAAATCTAGCTTATCAATCATTTCTTTCATGGGGCATGTATTTAGTTTTGGTTTTTTTTTTTTTTTTCCCCAAACACATTGATGTTGATGACTATTGCCTCACTCAGGTAGGAACATATTCTGAAGTGGGAGAAAGACACTTTTCATTGTATAATCTTTCTTGTTTGAATTTTTATCCCACTTTTATATTTTCATACATAGAAAAATGATTAAAAAATGAAACTACAAGACTCTTAATTTAAAACCTATTTCATGAGGTTCTCTTTTCTATTCCTTGTTTTAGAATGTTGTTACATCTACAATTACAAACTGGTAATTGATGGCACAATTCTGAAGATGGTTTAGAATTGGGAGAAGTTAAAAATACCTTGTATTTTTTTCATTAGAGTAGTATTGTTACTAATTCAAAATAAGACTTTATCCTATCAGTAATGAGCAACAACTTCACTGATTCTTTGCTCCTATGATTTTAAAATTAGAAATAAGAAAATATTATTGTGGTTATCCTAATAAATTAGCTGCTGGTTTATAATACAAACTCTAATGATTCTGTAGAAAACCTGCATTGAGCTGAAAATCAGTATGTGGCACTTGGACAGCAAGAGTATATAAATGTTTTCTTAAAATTATTTAATATTCATTGATGCCTGTTATGTACTAGATACTTAGATATTGCAAGGGCTGTGTTTATTCATCATTATTCTCTCTTCCTTTATTTCTTAATTCATTTATCACTTATTTATTGTCTCCAATATTTTAGGAACTTTTCTAATTCTTTAGATTAAATTTTCATAAGGACTCAATTATGCCCTGCTGTAGCTTATATTTCATTTGTGAGGAGGGCAGACAAACCAGTAAGCCACAAAAAGAGAGAGTGAGAGGAGAGAAAACAGTAGTAAGATAATTTTGAGCATGTAATAGAACCTAAAAAAAAAGCAAAAGGGGTTAATTTGAATGGCAGACACTAGTGGGAATGGGGATGAGGTTGGGGTTGGAGGTGGATTGTGGAGTCTCATAGCTTATGACAGTTAGAGGGAAAGTACCATATGATGAAATAAAGGTTCAGAGCGTTGAAAGGGTTTTATTTTCTTAATATTTACTTCTCTGTTCTTTTCAGCATTTTTTTGGGGGGGAGGGTGTAGGTAAATTGATTTATTTGAGGATACAAGATTGCCATTATCATAGAGAATTTAATGAAAGGGACTCTGAAATTTATTTAAAGGCTGTATCTGTTCCAAGTTAAAGCAAATCATGAATTTAATCAAGCCAGAGGAGACAACAGTTTAATGAAGCTTTTATTTTGGACCATGTATTTTATTGACTCATGTAAAAACACTCTTGAAATGCCTATTCTTACTGATTTTATCTTTTATGATTGCAGGCTTATTGACTTTTGTGTAATATCAATTCATTCATTCAATCAATCTTTCATATATTCTAAAAATTACATCTACTTACAGGTAGCAGGGACCACAGCTGAAATTATGTCTTAGAAATCTAGCATTTATTTATTTCTTATAGTGAGAAAACTAGAGGGAGGTTGGTTAGTAGCTTAAGGTTTCATCCTTCTGGCTTTCTATTCCATTGTCATAATATGCTGGCATTTTGGTCCTGGTCCTCAAGATGGCTGCTACACCTCTAGGAATGGCAGGAAAAGTCAGTGCCAGAGCAGAAAAGCAAAAACATTCCTAGAAATCACTTGACAGGCTTCTGCTTTAGTCTCATTGCCTAAAACTGAGGCCCATGGGCACCCCAACCGCAAAGAGTTCTGAAGAAGCAGGAAGTAGGATTGGGAATGTCTTAAAACAATCTTTATACATTTTCTAGAGCTTGATACACTGATGCTCTCAACAAAATCAAGGAATATGGATAACAATGAACATTAGGCTGTCACCTATGAGTAATTTGCCACAAATTCTACTTATATTATAAACCATTGAAAAAAACCAACTATTTTATCCATTGTATTAAAAAAGTTTTTTGCAAAAATGTTGTTTGGAGTAAGAATACGTGTTTTTACTGGTTGGAACACGCAGAACAACCCCATTAAAACAAGCAGGTTTTAATGGTACCATCTGATTTACTCTTGAAACTACATCACTGCCCTATATATTTTAATTATGATATTACAATATTATTATAACAAAAATAAATTGTATTATTTATATTTATCTTTTAAATTATTTTGATTACTGTTGTAAGAAAGATAAATTTCTCACCACCAAACTTCATACACTTAAATATGTATAACAAATGGTTTAAGTTCAGAATTTGAAATTTATTTGCAAAAGTGGAATTTGCTGTCACTTTTAATCTGTCATTGGTATCTGAAAATTATTTAAAATTTGAGAAATTCACTTCAGTGTGTATAATTTCATTTTCTTTATATGTCTATTTCCAGTTATATATAATGCCTTTAAGAAGTCTTGATACTTTTAGATAATGATTTTCTAAATGTTGAAGAACTACTTTCATATAAAGAGACAAAATGTCTGGTTATTGCTTAAAAGAGTACTGTTAAAATTAATTATCTCTGAATTAGGACTTTTTAAAGGAATAAAATCTCAAATGTGCAATCTAAGGAGAAACTTCTAAAAATAATTAATAGAAGTTATTCAGTATACCAGATAACCATTATGTTTGCTCTTTTATATATTTTTGTGGCTTATATAATACTATTATATGTAGTTCCTGATACAGAATAGTTAATAAGTAAATGATTATTGAATTAACACTTTCAAATTTATATATGTACTTTCCTTAACAAAGAATTAAAAATATTAATTTCAATAGTGATATTGAAAGACCACTCAGAAAATAAGAATACTTATGTTTATAACAATATTAAAAATTTTAACATTTACAATACAAATATCTCATTTTTTTGTTTTTCCCCTTTTCCAATTATTGACATAATTTGAGCACTTTGAATGTTATTTATTCATCAAAAATGATAAAATAATAGTGTTACCCTGCAAAGTTGAAATTTGGAGGAGTCTTTAACCTGTCAGAACTCTGTTACCTGAAGTCATTTATAGCCCTTATATGAGTACAATGTAATTTATATTATAAAGAAGATGAGCAAATGCATCAAAATTAAGAGAAAACAGTGTAAAATATTTCACAAAGGTCTTATAATCCCATAGTATCATTAAATACATGTGTTCTCTGGCCCCTAGAATAGACAAGAGTAAACAATTGGCTTCCCCAAAATAAGCCACAGATCATACAGACCAGTTAAGAAATCTACATTGAACTGGCCAATGTCAGAATAGATCCACCAGGTTTAATCTCATTCTCTTTAATGAGGAAAGTCAGTGCAACTGAAGGAACCAATCCTCAATGAACTTAATGGATTCAAACAAGAGGAGGAGCAATCTTGAGAAGGTTATCACTTTGAAAAAAAGAGAGAGAGAGAGTTAATAACTATGATGAAACGGTTGGAATAAATTACATGAAACTCATTTGGCCATAAAAACCCAAAACAAAACAAAACAAAAAACTCTGGATCCAGAAATAAATACTTGCTCTGAAGGAATCTCCTATTTACCTTTAACAATACAGTTATTTAAAAGTCCCAGGAAGTTAGGACTGAGGGGCAATAAGGAGACAGAAAAGGATAATCATGGATTCTATTTAAAGAAGAATTTCAGAAACTCCTAAGTGCTTCATTCTTATTTATACCTTCCAATAATATAAAGATATAATAATGTAAAATTCTTTTAAAAAAACAATTCATTTTGCTCTTAAATGTGTTGGTTCCCAAAGTATATAAATGCCATTATGGGATGCCTAAGATTCTTTTGTATAACAAATCTCAATCATGCAGATTTCTGGGGTTAACAAATTAGAGTTGCTTTTGCAACTTTTCCTTTGCCCTATTTAACATCAGCATTTTGTCTACATTGACATTTTCTTTTTAGCTGATCAATTTCTCAAAGTGCAAGAGAAAACTCATTCTTTTCTTGCAGATTTTATTGCTACTTATTCAAAGTGATGCAGCATAGGAAACATTTTTGGTTTACAAAAATATACTTGACCTTGAAGTTTGGAAAGGGATGCTCTGCATTAGTAAATAAACTGATTCATTCTGTCATTGATGATTTGAAGAAGTGATATACATAGAACATCAAGCTGTCATTTCTCCTATATTTTTGGTTGTCCTTTTGTTTTAACTAGGAACATTTTGGAAAACATCTTAAAAAACAGCAATCTTGAGACATTTCCTTATAACTGTCAAAGACAAGCCTATATTCAAGTTTCAGAGAACAATAAAGGATAGCACAGAGCCAGACTAAAAGACAAATCATTGTCATAAGAACATTACATTATTATTATATAAAAGTTGAATATATTTTATAAAACTGGTCTAATTTTATCATTGTTTTCCCTTTAAATTAGTGTTTTATTATATTCAACCAACAATAATAATATCACTTTGTTACTGTTTATCTTCTTTACTTTGAAGAAAAATAATGCTATCAAGACATTAAACTTTACATTTATTGTCAAATACCTTAAGATAATTTGAGGAACAGGCTATTTCAGAAGGCTGAGTTTCTCCACACTTATATTAGTTTCAGAAATGTTGATAGTTTTATTTGCAGTTAATATGACCAGCACTCTGGTTCATTTTTTAAAAAACACAATTGTTGTTTCCCTTAAAAAAAGGCTATAAGACCTTTTGTCTTGAAAATTGTTCTCTATTTATAATTAACTTGACAGGTAGGAAACTAAACATTCTTTTAAAGGAAATAATATTGTGCAATGGTTAAAGTATAAGTTGAAGCTTAGTAAATGGCAATTCTAAAATGCTTTCAAGCTCAAAGCTATAATCTAAACGTGAAATGACATAGTAATAAAATAAAAAGCAATTATAAGGCAGAAATTGAAGAATAGTGAGAAGATTATAAAGACATATTAAGAAGACCAATTTTGTATCAACTAGCTGCTCTTTTGCCATGAACAGTCTTGGCTATGGCAACATTTACATCAACTTAGTTACAAATGAAATACTGAAAAATTCTGTCAATCAGTGATATTAAAAGTAACATGTAATTAGGAAGTGTAGATTGCAATGAATTGGAAGATTGATCTAATATCATGAAACAAGTTAAGCTTTCACTTTAGATGTCGGTAGTCTCTTTAATTTTTGGTATCAGTAGGGCTTCTGGTAAGTAACTAGAAAAGTAGGAAAGGAAAGGTTATTTGAGTAATAAGAAAGATTCTTCTAACTTAGAACTATGCCCTAAATGATTATTTTAATGCTAGAACGCTCAGAGCCTCTAAATAGTGATTTTTGTAACCAGCATAACGATATCCCCCGAGGATGATCAAAGGGTTACTGCAAAAGGTACTTAGAATTGTAGATATATTCTGTTTCCATTTTTCAATCAAATTGTGCTATAACAACAGGACGAGAAACATTGTGGAGAGATTACGATTAACAGTGATAATTAAACTAGTACAGTTAAGGAGCGAAAATATTTTTTATTTTATTGATTTAACTTTGAGCAGATGTAGAAAAAGACATTTAAAATTTTTCACTAGTACTTTTGTATGGAAATTATAAGCAATTATATATCAAAATATATCAAATTTATACATAATTTTGTAATTTTCTCTTAAAATGGGTTACATTTCATGATAAAAGTATAAAAATACATAGCTGTTTCCTTTTGAGGCTCCAATCCCAAGAGTCTGTTGTGTCTTTGAAAAAGCAGTGCAAGTGGGCTATGTTTGTGCTTTTTGAGAGAGCTCTTATTGAAATAATCAATTTTATTTTATAGATATAGTTCACTAACTATAATAAAACTCTGTTGGTAAATGAAATTTCGCTACTTCAGTTCCTCAAGTTGGTAGTTAATTTCTTCTCCCAATTTATAATGCTTTGCATTCCTTCAACAATTTGAGTTTCTGCTCACAGATATAATCAAATATATATCTTCTACTGTTGGCTAGTCTCCTCCAATGTAAGTTACATTGTGAATGAAAAGTCTTAATGGGAAGCAAGGGTACCAATGTTGATAATCAAGCTTTATATTTGCATGATATTTAGGTTGCCAATTAAAGTCTTCAGAGGAGTTATTACTGGGCTGTTTATTTTTAAAATACAGCATTTTTATTACAGAATGCACTTGTTTGGCAGAGTGTGAACTAAAAATCTGCAAAAGCCCAGAAGTAATGTAGAAAAGAAAATCATGATGACTAGAAATAAGATTCAGCAAGAATACAAAGTATGTTCCATTGAAGTATGCGCATGTAATTTATCCACAAAAACTGTATAGATTTTTTTATCAGTAGTCTGTATTGAACAGTTTTTTTTTCTGTGCTAGGTACTAGAAATATAAATTCGTGCACAATGGAGGTGCTCCCTGTTCTCAAGAAGCTTAGAGTTTGAAAGAAACAGTCAATAAGAGCAAATGTGCAAAAGTGTAGCCATGTAGTATGATTGATGAAGCATCCAAGGCACAAAATTAAATCTTTAAGCAGGAATGATGGAATCAGGTAATGAAAACTTACTAAGGGAAAATGACATCAAACTTAAGAATGTATTTAAAGAATTAGCAAGCAAGTTATCCAGGAGAATGAATGGGTAGGAATTGACTAGGCAGAGGAAATGGCATCTGCAGAAGCCTTAAAGTAAGAGATGACAAAAGACATGCAAGTAATTGAAAGAAGTCTAACAGGATTGGAAAATCAGTTTAGTTATAGGAAGAAGAGAGCAGTAGGTCTGCTGTCCCTCCCCTGGAAATTTGCCTCATCTCCTACATGCCTGCATCACCAGTGTGGCCTCTCTGGTCTTTTTTTCTAGCCCCTAATCTTTGTTCTAAGCACCCAGTTGAGGTCCATAGAAAAGATCTTACAAATGTGCAAATCCCTCCTTGTGTCTGGGGCTCCAGGGAATTCTAGACTGACAATCTAATCCATCTTTGATCTGTACCAAATTGTTCCATTTCTTCTTACGCTCTTGTGCGTTGACTCTCCTCACTGTCATATTTCTCCTTACAGGGTTCTTTCCCCTTGAAATTCCAGTTTCTTAGCTGCCTTATGATCTCAGTTCTCTGACCAATGCAATAAAAAGTTATAATCTTGTTATTTATCCAATTTTTCTCCCTGTTACTGTGGAAGTAACGTTCTTCACTGCTTTATACATCTTAAGTGGATGGAGAGGACTGAATATATTTTTAAGAATATTAGTGGTATGGGAAATGAAATACAAGGAGAAAAATTTGGAATCCGGGGAGACAAGTTATTTGTGTGAGCTGTGAAGCAGGTAAGAGATTATGGTAGACAAGACAGAGAAATACTATTAAGAGTGGGAAATCTGTGCATGAATTCAAGAGAGATATAGAAGACAAAATGGACAAGTTCAGTCATGAATTAGGAAGCTGGCAGACAGGGAAAAGTCAAGGCTGATTTCCAGGTTTCTGGCTTATGAAAGCAGGAGAATTTTGAGCAGATAAATCTTTTCTAGTTTTATCTTCTTTATTTTTATATTTTGTAAGTACTATTGTTATTATTTAAATTAATATATTGGGACCAAAGAAAATCTTACCTTGTCAATTCGATCAAAAACATATATGCTAGTTTTGTCAATGCAAGTTCTTTTTTTTTTCTAATTATGTGAATACTTATGCCAGATTCTTGTAGTCACTTCTTTTGTTCAGATAGAAGGATTCAACTTTTTTAGGGATTTCTTCTTATATTTTCTTCATTTCTGCAAAGATGATAAACTTTGATGCATAATCCAACTTGGAAACTCAAGTAAGAGTCTTGGCGTATATCTGGAAACTCAATCTTTCCAAAACTCAGCTTAAAAGCAAGCCACAGTTTCATGTAGACAATTTAGTTTTATTCAAAGCCTAGTACTCACTTTGGCAGCACATATAGTTTTATTCAAAGCCTAGCACACCTGACTTGTAAATAAATTCTTCATAAAAGTTGTTCTTTCATTAAGATTTTCTAACACTTGATTCAAAAGTAGCAAATGTTAATCAGCAGGTCTAATGTCAATTTCCTTTTAAGTTGATTTTAGAATAATTGTCCAAATTTGTGAACTGGGAAGAATCAATAACTAACTCTGTATCTCAAGATCAGAAAGGTGCAGTACCTAAAAATTATCTTGACTTTTGGATTTTTTTCACATGGGCATGCTGACTTTGGTCCCACCCAAAGGATGGCATAGACACCAAGGACTGTCTTGGCAGTGCTAGTGGGTCTTCTGTTCCTAGCCATGCAGTTTGTCCAAAGGAAACTTCAGCCACTTCAGAACATTCCTTTCTCATGCAGACCAGATATTACTGATGCAGCAGTGATTAGAGGAGTCAGATTTATAAAACTGGTCCAGGAAACTTGACACCTAAGTGCTGTTCTTAAGTGGCTGTTTATTTATTCCTATGATATGTTTAAACTCATTCTCTGAAGACAAGACTCAGAAAAAGAATATTTATTAGCTTGGTTGGAAGTTAAGTCTAGTTATTCATCCATCCATTTCTCCAGTTATCCTTTATTATCCCATGTTATCTTGGCTCTGATATGAAGTCTGGAAAATTTATTATTGCCATTCTTTATTCCAGTTCATTCTTGGCTTTTTGAAGGGATGGGACACTGAAAAAAACCTCTATAGAAGTAAGAGGGATCTTCCAGATTATTCTTTAACATCATACTAAATCATAATATGAAACTCTGAAATCCATGATTGCAAAATTCTCAGTTATCAGTGGAAAAAGAAAGGATTTTAGAAAGAAAACCTCAGCTAAAAATTATAAAATTTACTTTTTTAAATTTATTCATGGTGAGGATTTTTTTTAAGAAAAGAACTAAACACTATTTGGTAAGTTAGTATTAGAATAAAAATCAGTACCATTAAAACAAGGATAAGAAGGCATAAATATTTCTTAGAAATTCAGTTTTGTTCTCTGTTTTGTGGTTTACTCCCATAAAATGAGAATCCAACTAATTAAACACTAAATTCAGTATATAGCAGTTCAAAATGTGAAAAAAAAAAAAAAAGGAGAAAAAGCCTAAGGATACAAAAAAAAATGTTTCACTTTTCTTTTACTTTTATGGGATTTTTAATCTCGCTCAGCTGTCAATCAGTTTCATTATTTTGGGCACGTTCTTCAAGCAACCTAAATTGTTCCCACAGTGACAGACAAACCAAAGAAACAGTCAAACACTGAAGAGTATGTGATTTCACCAGAGGCTTTAAACAGTAGAGTGGCCCAGAAAATCTCTATTAAGTAAAAAGAGGTAGGAACCTTCAATGACAGCTTTAAACATAGAAGGAAAATGTTCTCTGTATTTTTCCCTCAATATGCCCTATCAAAACCAAAATATCTTAATAATGCAAAATAAATAACAATGACAATGAAAATCTTGCCATGCACCAGATAGGAAGTATATTTTAACATGCAAAAACTTATACTTTGAAATGCAATGTGGTTCACTGACATTAATGCAAATATATTTGAAAGAAAATGAGATCGATCCTCTAGTTTAAAAAGATAACATGTGGTCAGATTTTATTTAATTTTTTTAAAATTATTAAATTTTTATGTTTAACTGGAGTTTTCTATTTTCTGTTTCTGCTTTTTGACATATGAAGTAGCACATATTTTACAATAAAAAAGGTTTACATTAATGCGAACTTTTAAATTTAAGTTCTTAATTTTTTGAGAATCATACTTTTTCCATATCTTTGAACATACACATTAGCCTCTTTCCCTATTTGTACCAAAAGCCAAATTTACAATAAATTTAAGCCTATTTTTGAGGTTCTGTATTTCTGATACATAATAGTAAAAATAAAATATTTTGTAGGTGAAATTTTTAAATGCCTTAAAGTTTATGAATTCTTGGCCAAAGAACAAAGTTTTAGGCTCTACCACAGCAATCTATTCATTTGAAGTAAAAAAAATTCTATTTCATTGTTAGGTGACATGATTTAGAATTAATATACATGAAGATTAAGAGTTTGTTATAAACAAATTAAAAACACTATTTAAATTTTTTTCTCATTCAGTTTTCAATTCATTAGAAACAAATTAACCAGTAATTATAAATTACTTCACTTGTGTGTCCATTTATTAATTTTCTCCTAAAGTTTTCCTCCAGTTATCTTCCATAAGTACATGAAGATGAGTAAATAGCAGGTAAACAAATGAATAACACTTCAGAACTCAACAGAAATTACTCTTGTTGAGAAAAATCAGTGCACGAGGAAACTAAACTTACAAAAATGTTAAAATCCATGTCACCTATTAAAATTTTTAAAATGTCGAACACAGAAACAGATTAGCTTTTGCTTCAAATTTAATTTGTTTGGTTTGTGAAGGTGTTAAGAAGCAAACTAACATTCGGAAAATTTTATATATCCTAGCAAATAAAATGTTTTGAAAGCAATGAGGAAATTAATAATATTTTCAGTGTTTGTCATAATAATGAAAATTACTATATACTTTTCTGTGTATTTAGTGTTGACCATGCTTCACTCCCTCTAATTATATTACGACTTTTATAAACATTACATTCTATGATTCTTATTTTAATTTTGGAAACAAGAGGGAAATAACGAATCATTTAAATAATTGTGGTATTTACAAAACTCATTGTAGACAGGATAGCAATACTGATGACTAAGATTAAGAAAAAAAGCTGTATAAAATTTACCACTTATATTCTTAGCATTTTTTTTCCTTATTCATTTATAAGTATATATTTGTATTCAAAAGTTCAGTGCCAAGCGTCACTAACCACCCCCAGGTTTGATGTCTTACTAGGAGGACTCTGCAGACCCTATACATGGTCGTAATGAAGACTTTGATTTATTTTGGTGAAAGGATGGAAAGCAAAATCAGCAAAGGGAAAAGGTGGGTGGGTAAAGTCTGGGGAAACCAGTTGCAAACTTCAGGGGTCTTCTGGTGGAGTCACACAGAACTTGCTTAATTCTTTCAAGAATGAGTTGTGATGGAACATGTGAAATGTGGCCAACTCACCAGTGAGGCAAGTTCATAAGAGACTCTTCGCCTAAGTTGTTACTGGATGTTGATTATGGAGGTGCCCTCTGCCTGATGCATCAGCAAATTCCACATTCCCCAAAGAAAGGCAGGCATTCAGTATAAACCATATCTTTTGTGTAGTTGAGGTACACTGAACCACTCTTCTCAGTTAATATTCTTGGGACCCCTCCTAAAATCCAAGTTCCCAGATGGTAGCCAAGAGTCAACTTTATAAATAGGCCTTTCAAAGTAGAGCAGTTAGGTCTGCTGTGTTAGCTCTTTCTTCACAGTTTCATATTGTGTTGTTGATTGTTTTCTAGTTAATTTTTAATATATGAACATCTTTTAAAATTTTTTCTTTTATTGACGTATAGTTGCTATACAGTATATGTAAGTTGTAGGTGTACAATGTAGTGATTCATAGTTTTTAAAGGTTACATTCCATTTATAGTTATTAGAAAGTATTGGCTATATTCCCTGTATTATACAGTATATCCTTGTAGCTTATTTTATAATTTGTACCTCTTAATACCCTACTCTTCTATTTTCCTCTTTTGATATCAATAAATATCATTCTCATATATTTAAAAGCTATACTGTTTCCAGTTTTATGCATGTACTGTTATTTATTTAATAAATCCATTGGTAGATTTTAAAATGTGGGTTCATATTTTCACTGAAATAAAATGCAGTGAACATTAAAATTATTTCCTTGGGATAAATTCCCAGAAATGAAATTATAAAGGATTTTGAAGTATACTGTGCTCTCCTCCAGATCTTTAACAATATACATACTCACCAAACAGCAATGTTTGAGTTCAGGAAATTATTGTTTACAATAATTTATTAACTTGATAAGACAAAAGTGAATCATCCTTATTGCCTTATTTAAACTTCTTTGATATTGTTGGTGTTAAACGTTTAAAAATATATCTTTAAGCCATTTGTAATTTGTCTTTTTTAAGTGTGTATTCATTTAACTCAAATTCTTTGCCAGCAACTGTAACAAAATAAAGTCATGATTGAAAAGAAATGAAATTAAAACACCAGTTGCAATTAATAATAATGAAATAAAAGCACCACCATTTTTGTCCAAGTTAGTTTGCATGTATCTAGCCTCATGAATTAATTTACTTAGTATTTCTCACTACTGAAGAGTAATAGGCATGGTACCAGTTTATATTAGTGCAAATGATAGATTTTTCTACAAAACTTGTAGTGAGATGTTTTCAGGGGTTTATTTAAATAAGCAATTAATGCAGATAATCTTACACACTAAAGGACATTCATAGAACCTTTTAAAACTTGGATTCTTAATTTTCTAAGATTTGATTTGTTTTTGAGATCTAGCAGTTGAGTTTTCTAAATGATAATTTTGTTAATTTAAATAGTTTTGGTAGAAAATTAAAACCTCTTTCCAGTTACATTATATATCTGAAAATGTAAGATATAATTTAGGTAATAATTGTGAAATTTAGATTTTCCCCCTGAATTAAGCTAGCTTTCTTCAATACTTTATAATTAAAGTTTCTTTTTGATGCTATTAAATATTTGGGTAGCTTTAATCTTTTGGGGAAGGAAATCTATATAGCACAATCTCAAATATTCTTACTGTATTATGTATATAATATATAATCAGTTTTCAAACAAGTTTCTAATTAATACTGATCAATCTCTTTTAATTCTAGTACTAGGATGAAAAATCAATCAAAATTATATGTCAAAGTATATTTTCATCTTGAAAGCAACAGTCAAGTTTGTTTACATTAACTTTTAAATGTTGATTAAACAAATTGAGAGGAAAATAGGCCCAATAAAAAGCACAGGTTGCCCTTTATTCAGAACTTATTAAAAAAAATTAGAGATATTGTCATTATTTACCTGGCAAAGAAGAGAAAGCAAATGACAGACAGAACAAAGGCTATGCAATTGCTACAATTATAATGAAAATCAGTGAAGTTTAATTTATTCTGTATCATTATGAGGACAGGGAGAATTCTGAAGTGGAAGGCAATACATCAGAAGTAGATAGAAGTCGATACTAACTTTTGTTTTAATATACAGAATGTGAGATCGCCACATAGTGATTGAAGGGGAAAAACAATGAAAACCCAAACAAGGTTAAATAGTTAATACTAAAAATCCTTGTACCGCTGTGGAAGGAATTTCTTTTCAGCTAATTGTTTGCATATAATCAAATAGGAAGTCTATTAAAGACTGTTTGCTTGGCATTTAGAATCCACTGTAAATTGATAGTCTGAATGAAGACTTCTATATTTGGAGGAAATTATTCTAAATTAATTCGAGAAAGAGTTCACAGGGTATGGTTTTTGACAGTCATGAAAGAATTCTGGTGCACCTGCTTTGGAACATTTTCCCCTTGTATAAAGGTGTCTGCTAATTTGCTTAGTTTGTGGTAAGTAATTTGCATAAATCTATAATGTAGCTGTCAGATTCTTTTTTTCTTGTAGTATTATGATGCTAATAGAGAAGTGAAAAATAAAATTGAAAAAGTCTTTTTAGACCCAACACCACTATACTCGACATTTGTATACTCTTTATGATAAGTATAGCATCAGCTTTTCTGTGGTAATGCTTTAATCATCTTAGCTGCTGGGCATTAGGGCTACACAGTATTTGCACAGGACAATAATATTTAAACTAATGAAAGTTAGAGACGTTTTTCAGTGTGTGAAGCTTTCTCCTTTCATTCCAGTGGGTGGGAGCAGATTGTGGATAAACAAGATGAATTCATACTTGAAAACTTAGAGGCATTCTTTGCCAGTCATTTCCTTAGCCTTTTTCCTCTAAATGTCTCCAACTAAAATGTTGTAGTTAAAGTGAAGCAGTGATATGGAAATATTGACATAAAATAGATTATTGCTTTATCAACTCTTTAAACTATTTATAATTTCCAATCTTGAAAAAAAACTCAATTCATCCCAAAGATATACCTTTGAGAGTCTATTCACTGCTTATCGTTTTGAGAAAGTATTAGTGACCATGAATAGAAATTTGTCTTTCACAAATATAAAATGTATTCACGTTCAAAGCAATAGTAAGAAGGCATCCTTTCCAAATTTAGGATAAACATAAATCAAATAAAAAACATCAGCCAATAAACTATAAACTTTATTATTATTGTTATTTTATCCTAACTAGGCACCCTTAGGTCAGTAGATTTCAAGTGGTTAGTCATATTAGCCAAACAGTATCCAGAGCACCTAACCAGAAATTGTTTCTTTTGTGCATTCATTTTGTTTAAAATACAGTTTTATCTACAAAAGGACTACAAGCTGTGTCTATAAATATAAGCTGGATTGACGTAAGAAGGCAGCCAAGTTGTTAATGAATTCTATAAAATGCCAGGAAAAATGTGAAGCAGCACAATTCAGAAGCAATTCTTAAGAGAGTATCTGAAAAGCCACCTTCCTTCCCATTGACAAGGAAGATGTTAGCATACTGAAAAAAATAGAAGAAAATTTCAGAGGAGAAAGATAATAGAAGGAAAACTGTAAACAAGAGCAGGTATGCAGTCAGGGGAGGGAGTCCCTGAATGATACAACTCATCAAAAAACACCCTTAATCATAAGATATCATACCGAAGTTGTCAATTCACCCCAACCTAGAAGTGGATTTTAAGGTTCTCTCTTTCTTTTTAACTCTGTACCTGTATCTTTCACACACACTAGCACCCACACAAACATACACAACTTCCAAAAATAAATCTTTAAAAATCCCAAAGGCTCATAACAAGTGAAAACAACAACATTCAAAGCATCTTCATGTATACCCAGAGGGATGGATAGGATAGCTAGATAGATACCTTAGTAAACATGGCACTATTTTCTTCTAGTCCCTTTAAAGAATTACTTATTTTCAGCTTAAAGACTTCAATATAAGACAAGATATGATAAACCTCCTAGAGGAAATATAGGCAGAAACATTCTCTGACATAAATCTTAGCAATGTTCTCCTAGGGTAGTCTACCCAGGCAATAGAAATAGGAGCAAAAATTAACAAATGGGATCTAATTAAACTCATAAGCTTTTGCAAAGCAAAGGAAACCATAAGCAAAAGAAAACAACAACCTCAGGAATGGGAGAAAATATTTGCAAATGATGTGACTGACAAAGGTTTAACTTCCAGAATATGTTAACAGTTCATAAAACTTAGTAATAAGAAAACAAACAACGCAATCCAGAAATGAGGAGAAGACCTAAATAAGCAATTCTCCAATGAAGACATACAAGTGATCAATAGGCACATGAAAAAAATGCTCAATATCGCTAATTATCAGAGAAATGCAAATCAAAACTACAATCAGGTATCACTTCACACCAGTCAGAATGGCCATCATTCAAAAAGTCCACAAATGATAAATGCTGGAGAGGGTGTGGAGAAAAGGGAACCCTCCTACACTGTTGGTGGGAATGTAGTTTGGTGCAGCCATTGTGGAAAACAGTATGGAGATTCCTCAAAAAACTAAAAATAGACTTACTGTATGATCCAGCAATCCCACTCCTGGGCATATATCTGGAGAGAACTCTAATTTGAAAAGATACATGAACCCCAGTGTTCATAGCAGCACTATTTACAATAGCCAAGACACGGTAACAACCTAAATGTCCATCAACAGATGACTGGATAAAGAAGTTGTGGTATATTTATACAGTGGAATACTATTCAGCCATAAAAATAATAAAATTAAGGCCATTTGCAGCAACATGGAATGACCTAGAGATTGTCATTCTGAGTAAAGTAAGCCAGAAAGAGAAAGAAAAATACCATATGATATCACTCATATGTGGAATCTAAAAAAGGAAAGAAAGAGGATGCTAATGAACTCATCTACAAAACAGAAACAGACTCACAGACGTAATAAACAATCTTACGGTTACCTGGGGAAAGAGGGTGGGAAGGGATAAATTTTGGAGTTTGAGATTTACAAATGTTAGCCACTATATATAAAAATAGATTTAAAATTTTTCTTCTGTATAGCACAGAGAAGTATATTCAATGTCTTGATGCATGACTGGGACATTGTGCTATACACCAGAAATTGACACATTATTTTATTTTTTTTTAATTTTTAAAATTTATAATTACCAGAGAGGTTGATTAAATTAGGGGAAATAATTATTCATTTTCTTTTGAGATATAATTTACCTACAGTGGTATCCGCAGATATTAGGTGCAAAATTCTATGAGTTGGAACAACGTATACATCCTGTAGTCAAGGTACAGAACATTTTCTCCAAACTGGAATTTTACCTTGCATCTCCCTTAGGTCAATCTGACCCTCAGATAAGCTACCCTTCTGATTGCTCTCAGAATTTTTTGTCAGGGATTAGTGGAGAGAGCTTGTCCTATTAAAAAACAAAAACAAAAACAAAAAAAAAAAACAAAAAAAACAAGACAATAAGAGAAAGTGACACTGGATCATGGACAGTTCCGATGAGGCTCTCTTGATATCATTATCAGGTGCCAAGGGACAACCTGATGTTGTTTTGGTTGTAATTTGGTTGAGGCCTAGAAACATACCTGACTGTCCACTGCACACTCACTGGGACAGACTGCCATGAATAATACTAATGATAGTAATATACTAATAATATTGCCACCATGTAACCCAGCACAATTCTTGGTCCTATACCTGTAATTTAAACAGAATGATACATAAGCAGTAAAAGAAACACAGCACTCACCTGTGGGTCCTAGAAAATGTGGGGTGGGAGCAGGGGGAGGAGAGAGAATGAAAATTCACATATTATCAGAATAACCAAAATGGTGCAGTTAAATGAAATGACATTGCTAAAGGCAGCTAATAACAACCTGGACAAAAATTACTAAATCCACATAAAGAGATTTGATTGTAGTATAAAATCACTTTCTGGAATATAAAATTTGATTTTCAAATTAAAAAACAGATAAAATGATGAGGATATTTCCTCTTCAGATTTGAATATGTGGCCTGGAGGAAGCAGCAAGCAGATTGTCTCAAAGCACAGAGCAAAAATACAGTGATAGAAATTGTGAGAGAAAAGCTGGAAGGATTGGAAGATCAAGAAGAAGTAATTTGGAAATAACTTGCTATCAGAAGGAGAAATAGGAATAACTGAGTTTGAGGCAATAATTAAAATATAGTAAAATAAAAATTTAGTGAACAGACTGGAGAAAGCAGATTGAAAACCAATTGCATCAATTTTTTAGGCAAGATTAATTAGAAAAGCAATACAAAAGCATATCCTAAAATAATATTAAACTATAGAAATAAACAGAAATCATATTAGTTTACACAATAAGATAATATAATTTTAAAGGGACAAGAAAGAAATCAAGCTGGTCTTGGAGCTTTCGTCTTTATCACATATGAACCATTGAAAAAATAACAATCACATACCAACCAAGATAACATTTCACCTGTTATGACTATACATATATATTTGCAGATACATAAGGATTCAGAGAATATATCATGTAAATATTGAATTCTCAAAAAATTGAGTCTAACTAAGCAAAAAATAAATTAACAACACAGGTTTCAATGTAGGAATAAATAAATGAGTGGAGGAAAAACTTATGAGCCTCTGTGAATTCATACATGCGAAATGTAGAATTTGAAATGAGGACCTTATGCAAAATCATTATAAATTCTCATATTCTAGTTAGGATGAAGTAGTGAAGAAATAGATCATCTTGGTGTTTGACACTACTAGTATCATGTAATAGCTTTCATGTAATAGTAGAGAAGTAAAAGTTGAGTCTCATTAAGAGGAAAGTAAGTTAAGTCAGTTACACGCATGTAGGTTGTACACTGCACAAGGCGCCAAACTTTATATTGTAGATGGACATGTATTTTATTACAACTTGTAATTAGCAGGTGTAATTAAACAGATTTTACAGATGTAGTTAAAGTAATTATTCTAACAAAATCCTTATATTATGGTAGTTACACTGATTGGAAGTCTAGTGTTTTGAGGAAACAGAGTAATTTTTCTATTAACAGAAAGGGGTGACATGAGCTAGCAATGACATTCCTGCTGTGGTGCAGCAGGCAACTGAGATATCAGTGGATCTTCACTGAAATTCTTGAAACTTCCTTTTCTCCTGAACACTTTCCCTGATCCTGGATTCTCTTGCCCTTTCCACAGTTTTATAAGTAACTGATTCCTTACATTATATGCACTCTTTGTGAGAATGTCTATAGTCTAAGATACCTTTGACTGGTAACTGACTAATGCAGTAGTGTTGAGAATCTTTGTATGCTTTGTTCCTATGTTTGTTACTATTTTTATTTGCTAACATTGTTACTTCTCATACTGTTTTGTACCTGGCATGATGCTATATGATTTCATTTAATATATAATCCCCATTACAGACCTGAGTGATGAACATTATATTCTCTATTTTTAGGAAGAGAAAACATAGATTGGAGAGTTTAAGTAAGTTTCCAAAACCAACTAGTACCTTATAAGCCAGGCTTTAAACCTATATTTTTCTGACTTGAAATCCTTTACCCTTTAAATATGTCTTGTTTCTTCTTATAAAAGTTCATCCACAGAGGATAGAGTTCTTAAACTTCTTTGAGATCATACTCATTTAAAATCATTTCCCCAAGTAATATTGTCCATATAAACTTGTATTACTAGCACTGACTGTTCCAAATTCTTTCAGATAACCTTTAGGTAGCCTAATCACATCATTCATTTTCTTGGCATGTTGGCTGTGGTGAAACTTCTAATAGACAATTAGCACCTCTTTAATGTAACATATTGTGTGTGACTTGAGCTATGGTGACAAGAAGACATGGTAGCAAACTAATTAGCAGAATGAAATTAATTCTCACTCAATAAATATTTAAGAAGAAATGAAATTTAGCTCTGAAAAACTGAAGTGGCTTGATGTTCAGCTAAGTGAAATATTGAATGCGTAATAGTACGTGGGAGAGAGGACTTATTTGAATAGCTAAATTTCTGATGTTTCTTCGATAGTTACAAGTTGAGATGATTTTTAAGGGACATGTGTAGACTTGTTGAAGTTCCCTTAAAGATATATTAAAATCTTATTTTTTTTTTTTTTTTTTTGAGTCTGGAGTCTTTTGGTGGCAAGTAACAAAAACCCATCTCAGAAAAGCTTTAGCAAAGAAAAAAAAGAGGAATACATTGGCTTCTGTATCTGAGGAATCTAGATCTCATTAGCTACCGCTGGACACAAGGATGTGCATGATGATTTTGGGCTTTGTCTCTCCCCGTAGTTTGGTTCTGCTGCCATTTGTGCTGCTGACTTCATTGTTCAGTTTCTCTGTGTGGTAACAAGGAAGGTCGCTGATTCCTTAAATGTACCTCTTGCTATTGTTGAGTGTTTGTGTTTCTCCCAAATTCAGATGTTGAATTCACCTAATCCCCAAGGTGATAATAGAAGGTTGGGATCTTTGGGAGATGACTGGGTCATCAGAGAAGAGCCCTCGTAAATGGGTTTAGTGCCCTAATTAAAGCTGTCTGAGAAAGCACTCACCCTTTCCTCCGTGAGAGGACATAATGGAAGGATGTCTTCTAAGAACCAGGAAGTGAGCCTCACCAGGCAGGGAACCTCACCATGTGGTCTCCCCTATATCTGACTTCCAGACCCCAGAAATGTGAGAAATAAATTTCTGCTGTTTTTAAGCCATCTTCTCTGTAGTATTTCATTATAGTAGCCTGAATAGAATAAGATATCCCTCTGTTTCATCTGTCACAATGCCCCAACTTACCTTAGCAACCACAGTGAAAAAAACCACTTTTCTTTCCACATGCCACTCCTGAGTAGAACACTGCATAATTGCACATGATTTTCAACAAATGCATTTATTTAACAAATATTTATATATCACCTACTATATTCTAAGCACTCCTCTAAGTGTTAGAAACATTAACTCATTAATCTTTGTAAACACTCGAAGAGGAATGTACTATTATTATCTCTCTTTTACCCAGGAGGGAGTTGAGACACAGACAGGTTGAATATTTAACAAATGACAGAGCCAGGATCAGAGCACAGCAGTCTCATTCCAACAAAAACGTTGTATTGATTCTCCATGTGGAGCAAAAAATGTTGCCAAGGTGAAAAATGCTCCTCAAGTTAGGTTACCATTGGATAAAGCTTACATCTGGGAGGGGGGAAGGGTGACTTCTGGGATTAGAGAAAAATGGGGAGGAAAAGCTTCCCAAAGGAATAGAGATGCTGGTCTGGAAAGAAAAAAAGCAAAACAAAACCAACAAGTCAACATATGTCCACTAAAACACAAGAGTGACTTTTTTTCTAGGAAAAAATACATAGAGAGAGAATTATTATCGTTTGAGAATCATACAGAATTTTATCATATATAATACAGAGGCTAAGTATTGAATGTTTATAGTCAAAATATAGTAAAATATATATATTGGTAAGGTTCGTAGATTGTAATGGAAGATAAGCTGAGTGAATCTATGCTCAAGTAATGATAATTTAAATATAATTGTGATGTCAGATTAATGGAAAACTTATTCCTTAGAAGAGACTATTCTATTTCTTAGTGATGTTCTTTCCTCCATTTAAGCACATATCTCACAATCTTTGACTTTCTTCCTGAGCCAATAGAAGAGAACTTTTAGTGATATGACATCAGACAACTTACTCCATTCTGATGCTGTCTTCCCACCTCATTCTAAATGAGGTGCTTTATTACTGCAATTTGATGAATATTCTCAAATTATAAAAATTGAGCTGCCATTGTAGAGTCCATGTGCATTTAAGACATTTCTGTAACTCAGCGTCTCCTCCTGAACTCTTTCTAGGATGTTTTCATCCTTTGCCCTATTTCATCAGCTCTTGTACCCCTTTTCAGTGATGAAAATGAATGGCCCATCCTCCTGTCACTTCCTTGGGTGAAGGCATCAGTGATATGTGTGCTCCAGGTCATGTCACTACACTGACTCTGCACAATCCCTGTGCATAGCTCAGGTGAGCAGGTTCTCAAGGAATGCTCCTGGCCCCTTCCCTTCACCTGCCTCTCCTGTCCCTGCCACACTTGGGGTCTTAATGTTGGGTAAAGTAAGTGAAGGCTATGTTTCATCCCTTTGCAAACTTCTGCTGGAGAATATATACTAAAGATCATAACAATCACTTTTCTATCCTCAAAATCCTAAATATTTAGTCAAATTGTTTGTTGTATGGCTTCATTTTGAAGAATTATTCTTTTGTTGTTGTTTCAAGGATTCATAAAACTTAAGTCACAAATTATTTCCTTCCTGGGCTATTTAAGAAGCTCTCTTAAGGCAATGGGAAGTGAAAGTCAAATTAAAATGCAAATAAAGTATGAATATTATTTTGCAAGTAAAAGAATTCAAATTAGTCTTATAAAATTATAGAAAGCTGTGTTTTAAAACTAGATTGTCTGAGTTAATATCCTGGATCTCCCATTTACCAGTGAGACTCTCAGTCTCCTCATCTGCAAAGCAGGGATAATAATACCTGTATGCTCATATCCAAGGATTAAATGAAGCTTTAGATACCAATCACATAGCAAATAATAGTAACATAGTAGTTAATAGCAAATAGCAATGATTTTTATTTTTTTGCAATTGTGGCTTAAAAAATAACCAAGACATGGAAACAAACTAAATGCCCATCAACAGATGACTAGATAAAGAAGCTGTGGCGTATTTATACAATGGGGTACTACTCAGCCATAAAAAAGAATAAAATAATACCATTTGCAGCAGCATGGATGGACCTGGAGATCATCATTCTAAGTGAAGTAAGCCAGAAAGAAAGAAAAATCCCATATGATATCACTCATAATGTGGAATCAAGAAAAAAAAGAAAAAGTAAGAAGACACTAATGAACTTAATTATAAAACAGAAACAGAGTCACAGACATAGTAAACAAATTTATAGTTACCAGAGGGGTAAGAGGGTGGGAAGGGATAAATTGGGAGTTTGAGATTTGGAAATATTAACTACTATATATATATATATAGTATATATATATATATTTGATAAAAAAATTTTCTGTATAGCACAGGGAACTATATTTAATATCTTGTAGTAATCTATAAGGAAAAAGAACATGAAAACAAATATATGTGTGTGTATATGTATGACTGAAACATTATGCTCTACACCAGAAATTGACACATTTTAGCTGACTATACTTCAATTAAAAAAAAAAAACTTTCAAAGGAAAAAAATCCTCTTTCGCACTAGGGGGAAAGAAAAGAAAACCTCATTGACAGGCACTTTTTCTTCTTCTTCAGTGTATATTCCCATCATACACACCTCCAGCCTTTTCATATATGCTTTCATTTTGACAAACTAGACTACTGAGAGTTCTCTAAACACATTAGATTGACACTCAGTTACCTTACGTTGATTCAGTTATACTATCACCTATGTCTGAAAGGCCCATTCTCCACCTTTCTTCTCTCTTAAAGCCCTCCACATCCCCAGTGGTGCAGACCAAATTGTCTTTTTCACAGAGTCTTCACAACTCCCTCTGGTTTCATGGCCCCTCTCCATACTACCATTGTATTTTGCTTATAATGATATTGCATTAATCAGAGTTCTCCAGAGAAACAGAATCCAAGAGAAGATTCTGTGCTTTGTGCTTTGTGTGTGTGTGTGTGTGCGTGTGTGTGTGTGTGTGTGTATACTTTTTTAAACTAGCTCATGTAATTTTGGAGGAAGTGTCATGATCTGCCATCTGCAAGCTAGAGACCTGGGAAACCAGTGCTGTCATTCAATCTGAGTCTAAGGGCCTAAGGACCATGGTTGCTAATGTAAATCCTAGCCTGAGCACAGGAGACAACCAACAGCTCAGTCATTCAGGCAGAAAAGGCACCTGTTATTTTACTCAAACCCTCAGTGGATTGAATGGTGCCCACCCACTTGGGAAGGGCCATATGCTTGACTAAGTTCACCAATTCAAATACTAATCTTATCCAGAAACACTATCTCAGACACATCCAGAATTATGTTTAGCCAAATATCTAGGCACCCTATGAGTCAATTAACTTGGCACATAAAATTCGCCATCACAAGTATCATAGCAGAATTTAATATGTGAATACTATAATTCTCCTTAACCAAGTGTATTTCACTAAGAACTTGGAATAGGAAAAAAATCTCTTTGTTCTTTTTTAAAAGGCTAGCCAGAAGATAGAAAAGCTCATTATTTGAAATTGATAAAGTGTCCAATATAAGGTCCAGTCCTCCATCATCTGTAACAAAATTGGAAACCAAATCAAAAATGCTCTGTAGGGACTCGCTGATGTATCTAACTTGGATAATATTGCTGTACATGAAGTAAACGGAGAAGGGATATTATCAAGTATTTACTCAGATGATAAAACTAAATATATAAAATATATCTAAGAAGAAATTAGATTTATGAATGAGCACCAATAATAGTCTGTCAGAGGAAAGAAAATTAACCATTTCCCTCTACAAAGTGTCCCAAAGCATCATTATTTAAAGTAAAGACACTTGAGTGGAACAGGGTGAGACTGGATTGAGTTTTTCAGATACTTCTTTCTAGCTGTAGAAGTTTTCATTCGAGTGAAATGTTTTACAAATTGGTGAACAAAGTGGATAAATCAGAGCTTCCTGACACTTGGATTCTCTCATCTTCTGGTCTTTAGTGGTAACTTTCAGAAACACTTTCTGGATAACTATCTTATATAGCACCCTTCTTTAAGTTTCTAAGCCCTTTTTAAACCAAAAAGATGAAAGATCTGTCACATCAGATTGATTCAAAGTGGAGAACTCACAGAAGAGGAGCCCGTTTGGGGACTGTACTGAGCACACCTGTTTTTCCATCGGTTTTGTCTCACAGTCACACAGTGTCCTTGGCAATGAGAACCAAAGACACAGAGGCTAGAGTAAGAATTTTAACTAAAAGACCACAGCACAGTGATGTCAAACATTTGCAAAATGAAAACACTTAGTAAGCTAGTTCAAGAAGGAAAGAATGAAGTCAATGCACATAGACACAGATTGAGGTGACAGACACCATGTGGACCTCTCCCTGATGGAGGGCAGGGATGCCTTCACTTCCCAAAGACGTTCCCGTTCTTTCAGTTCAGTTTGCAGCAGATCTGGCATATCCATACTTGGCGCTGTCTTCAGTATCTGCTTTCACACAAGCTTACTTTTCATTTCACCAAAGTTTAGTGGGGTTTTGTTTCTTGCATTCAGAAAATTCTGTAGTGAAATAATTTTTTTGATCTATGAGTATTATTGCCAGTAGTGGGATATAGAAAATTTGCGAGACTGGTTAAGGTGTCATGACTGAGAAGAGGCATTCAGAGTCCTTCACCCAGCAAGAGAGCTATCAGTTTGTGGATTTGTGACAGAAAAACAGCACAAACTTTTAGAGTCTAGACCATATAGCTGCTTAGGGAGAAGAATTGAAGGGTTTAGAAAAATGTCAGGTTGATGACATTTTCTGTTATTTATTGGTTACTCCGCATAGCACTAAGAACATTGAGGACCCAGATATACTTCTGTTTGGGGGTTCCTGGCTGGAGCCAGATGATGAAAAATGAAAATAATTATATTCAATTGCTGTATCAAGCCATTTCTGCTGGTTGCTGGCACTCTGAGACCATTGGGGTTTAGGTACAAAATTCAGCTTGTCAGTTGAAGCTAATATCCCAGATGTGTTGTGTTTTGAATTAAATCAGTGCTTTCACTGAAAAAAAAAAAAGCAGTAAAAGAAAAAGCGTCTTGGCAAGTGCAGTTGAGTGAATGAGCAGGATTTCCCGTGTTGTCGGGAATTTCTTCTCGGGAAGTCCCTGGAGGACCAGTGTGTGTGGGAAGCCAGGCTGCAAATCCACAGACTCCATCATTTCCAGTCAACTGAGGCTTTTAATAAATTTTGGTTAGGTGGATGCTCTGATATAGGCAGTGGTAGGAAATACATATCTGGATTTGACTTTTAATGCATATAAATCTCAAGAATGAAAATATAAGCAAATTTTATGAGATTCTTAACACTGGAAAATCTTAAACAGTGACACGTGTCTTACACAAGATGGTAGAGAAGTGAGTGCCAGACTCTTGATAATGCCAGGCACCGAGTTGAAAGACCTGGGATGGTGACACCCATGCTGCAGCTTTAGGACCTTGCAAGGGGCATACTATTTTCTTTCTCAAAGCTGATTCTTAGGGACAATTGAAGGATTCAGCTGTCCTGTCTCAGCTGACTAAAGAGGGGCTCATCTGGAGACTATGCTAAACTCATCAGATTATCCACCATGGAAATAATTATACTCAAATACTGTGACCAATTAACAGTAAGTTTCCAAAATAACTTGTAGGTTTGGGGCTGGAATGTTGCTGAAATGCATGCAAGCTGACCGTGCAGAGATGCTCCTGTATGATGAGGAGAGTAGAGCAGATTTACTGAGAAAATCAGAGCAGGGGAGCCAAGAACCTCCTTCTTGACCAGCGTAATCATTGGTCTGTGCAGTACTCCTTTCCAGTTCTCAGGAAACCTGCCTGTACTGTGGATTCTGTGATATCTCCAACCCTGCCCTAGAACCTCCTTTTCAATTATGCTTGGTCAAAAGGAATTCTATTCCTTCTATTTAAAAGAGACCTGGATGGAAGTGTTGGAGGATTCATAATTCCTTTTTTTTCTTTCTTTAAAACTGAAGTATAGTTGGCATACATTATATTAGTTTTTAGTGTATAACATAATGATTTGTTATTTGTATATATTGTGAATTGATAACCACAAAAAGTCTAGTTAATATTTATCACTATATATAGTTACTGACCTTTTTCTTCCCTTATGATGAGAGCTTTTAAGATTTACTCTCTTAGCAATTTTCAAATAGGCAAACCAGTATTATTAACTACAGTTGCTATACTGTATGTTCCATCCCCATGACTTATTTATTTTGTAACTGGAAGCTTGTGCCTTTTGACTCCCTTCACCAATTTTGCTTACTCCCTACCCACCCCCACCTCTGGCAACCACCAGTCTGTTCTGTGTATCTATAAGCTCTTTTTTGTTTTGTTCTGTTTTAGATTCCACATATATGTGATACCTTATAGTATTTGTCTTTCTCTGTCTGACTTATTTCACTTTGCACAATGCCCTCAGTGTCCATCCATGTTGTTGCAAATGGCAAAATTCCATTCTTTTTGTGGCTGAGTAGTATACCATTGTATGTATATGCCACATCCTCTGCCCATTCATTTGTTGATGGACATTTAGGTTGTTTCCATAGCTTGGCTTTTGTAAATAATGCTGCAGTGAACATGGGGGTGTGTATACCTTTTTGAGTTAGTGTTTTCATTTTCTTCAGATGAATATCCAGAAGTGGATTGCTGGATCTTATAGTAGTTTTACTTTTAACTTTTTGAGGAACTTCCAAACTGTTTTCCATAGTATCTGCACCAATTTACATTCCCACTGAGAGTGCACAACTTCCCTTTTCTTCACATTCTTGGCAACACTTATTATTTCTTGTCTTTTTGATAATAACTGTTCTGACAGGTGTGAGGAAGTATCTCATTGTAATTTTGATTCACATTTCTCTGATGATTAGTGATGTAGAGCATCTTTTCGTGAACATTTTGGCCATCTGTCTTCTTTACAAAAATGTTTATTAAGAACCTCTGCCCATTTTCTAATGGGATTGTTTGTTTTGCTATGAAGTTGTTTGAGTTTTATACATATTTTGGATATTAACCTCTTGTCAGACCTATGATTTGCAAATATTTTCTCTTATTCAGTAGATTTCCTTTCCATTTTGTTGATTGTTTCCTTTGTGTGCAGGGCTTTGTAGTTTGAGTTAGTCCCACTTGTTTATTTTTGCTTTCGTTGCCTTTGCTTTTAGTGTCAAATCCAAGAAATCACTGCCGAGATCAATGTCAAGGATCTTACTGCCTATATTTTCTTCTAGGAGTTTTATGGTTTCAGGCATAATTACTTTTTGTATTACCTTATTCCAGACTACTGGTCATTCCACTGTTAATTACTGCTGTCTCTCCTCTTTAAAACCTTTTCATTTTAAGAACTTTTTAGAACCAAACCAAATGCAGTAGTTCATAGAATACAGACCTACAAATGACTGAAGGACTTCCACTGCCCTGCTCCAGGGCTTTTGTGTATGAAACCCTAAATTACTTCAGTGCCTTTGGATCACTATATCCTATTTCAAGTGCATTTTGACATTTCAGATATTTCCTTAGTTCTCCCTGACATTTCAAAAACAAGTGGTCATTGATTTTTTTTTCATTAGTTATGTTCCCCAAGCCCTTGTGACACTCAGCGCCTGATCCAAAGATCCTATATTCAAATATAACAGCTGACAAGCTGCAAGGGCAGGTCTTGACCAACCAACCTTCTTTCATTTCCTGCCACGAAGCAGTAAACATTATCCTGCCACCGCGCTGAGATGCTTCTTGTATCACTTACTGAGGATGCACAATTTGAAGTTGCCACCATGGTGAAGAGTAGAAATGTAGTCTGGTGACTGGGGACGATTCACTAATAATAGCTTAAGAGAGGGTAATGGCAGGTATGCATGTGGTGTAATAAGTACTTATTATGTGCTGCTTGTAGCTAAAAGCATTTAAAAGTAATTAATGTGAAGATCATCTTTGAGAAAGCAATCAAAGCAATAAATAGCAGCTTAGGCATAACAAAGCAGCATCTTAGATCTGATAAGCCTATTTTTAAGATGGTAATTTAATATTTATTTAATGTATTAAAATGATATTTCTTACCTACAGTCCTAGGGGAGTGATATTACTTTGCATTGTGTGTAGAGTTCAGGGCTTCCAGGATTTTATATGCATTTTAAATTATAAATCATTTCTTATCAGGTCACCTTTTAAGAGATTTTCAAACCTTTGACGAACACAATAGTGGCTGGAAGGAACAGAGCAAGAAATGTTTTGTTCTAAACTCATCCTGGCAGTGTTTCAGGGAAAGGTTTACAGTTGATCTATTTCCTGATCAAAACATTTGTTCTCATGAAATAATAAAAATATTCTACTTGCAAACCAGGTCTGCTTGTGGTGAGTTGTTTACCTGGGTTAGCCAATTCTGTTTATTGCTACACCCAGGAAGATGCAGAAGGGAAAAGAGAGCAAACAGGTTTTAAAAATGACTCAATCAGTTTTAAATGACTCAGTCAGTCAGGACAAGGAAACTCCGAACGGTTCATCAGTGGCATTTCTTACCTGAATTTGGCAGGTCCTAAACATTTTAAACCATTTCATATATATGCATGTGATTCCAGAGAATATCTTTTGTTAGATGTCTCTTGTCCTCTCAGTTTATTTTTTTTAGTTTTTTGTGTATATATATATGTATTTTTTATTGACATATAGTCAGTTTACAATGTTGTATCAATTTTTATTGTATAGCACAATGCTTCAGTCACACATGAACATACATATATTCATTTTCATATTCTTTTTCACCATAAGTTACTGTAAGATATCGAATATAGTTCCCTGCACTATACAGCATAAACTTGTTTATCTATTTTATATATATCAGTATCTGCAAATCTCTAACCCCCAATTTATCCCCTCCCACCCTGCTTCCCCGCCAGTAACCACAAGTTTGTTCTCTATGTCTGAGAGTCTGTTTCTGTTTTGCAAATAAGTTTGTCTTTTTTTTTTTTTTAAGATTCCACATGTAAGTGATGTCATATGGTATTTTTCTTCCTGGCTTATTTCACTTGGAATGACAATCTCCAGGTTTATTTATATTTTATTTATATTTTATTTTCTTTTGCATCGCGAAAATGTTTCCAATTTGATTTGAAAGTCACCGACCAAGAGTTTTTGGTTTGTATGTTTGTGTGTCTTTCCAAAAATGGTTAACATAGAAAATGTGTTATGGAGAGAAAGCAAGGAATTGTGGTGACAGTGGGATCAGTGGAGGGCTAGCTTAATTGTGTGGATATGTTAACAAGCCTTTGTTCCATTGTGTAGCTGCTAATCAAACTCTCAAAAGCTAAAAAACTATTTAACAAGACAATATGTTATATGATGTTTCCATATTTGTCTTGTGTAGAAAATGTACAATAATACTATCAAAAGGTATATGCAAATGTGAAGAAAGTACTTTTGGATCCTTCAGAAATGTTTACATATAGAATAAAATATTTCTTTTACCTTTGAGTATGGAGCAAACTGTTAAAAATGACTTATTTTATGTCTGTATTACTAACTTATTATATATAACTTGAGGCCATAATGTGTTTGAGCCATAATTCTTAAAATGAAGTCTTTATTTAAGAAATGGCATATAATGTACAAAATATCACAGAACTCTTGCCAAACTAATATGTTTTAGTATATATTAATGTATTTGAATACATTAAAATAAAAGTTGGCAATACAATATCTTTCTTTAATTGAATGTTTATAGCTGTAGTTAACAAAGGAGTAATTGTTAACTTGCAAGTATTGTGTGGGATATTTAAGTTTGTTAATGCACATATTTTAATAACTATGCTAGGAAAATATCCCTGCAGAAATTTCCATCTGAACTAAATATTATTGGCATATGAATAGTTAATGATGTAATTAATTGCATGAGATACATTTCAAGGAGATTTTAAAATGTATATTGAAATATGCAAAATTCTGCAATATCTTGTATGTGTATGTTTCAGAATTTAAAGATTCAAAATGGAAGCAATAGCACCATATAAACATCACTGGTTTTCCGAAGAAACTTGAGTCCATATATTGTCTATTCAGTGGAAATTCTATCTCAAACAAGTTACTTAAGTTGCTGTATTTTTCTTAGGCTTAAATCTATCAGTTGTAAAAAAAAAAAAAAAAACTTGCCTCAAAGAATTGTTAGGATAAGATAGGCTATTTTATAAGAGAAGCTTATAAGATGCTTAAAACTTAGTACCTAATGTATATATATTTGTATAAAATAATCAATAATAATATTATAGATTTCAAACAATTTATTAAACATCTCTATTTTCAAGGGTTCAAATATTTTCTGCAGTAATATGTTTTAATTTTGAGCAGCAGGAAAAACTTAGTAGAAATGAAGTAGCTGTACATACACATCATAACATATATTTGAAACTTCCTGAAACGTTTCATCATCATTACCTGAAGAGTTCATGTTTTATGTAGCTAGTTGAACTTGTAATTTTTTTTCTGAATTTTTATTTCCATATTTTATTCTTTGAAGATTCTGGATAAATCCATCAGAAAATTTGTTTTAATATTTATTATGCAGCTCAAGATTTACTATAAAAGTCTCATGATGTATATATTTAGTATTAAACAATCAATCAACGCTTAAAATATGGTATAATTCAGACAGCATATTATAAGTAATTGCCATACTCTAGATGTAATTAAGTATTATTTATAATATTTATTGATATTGTTGGGGAGAAAGAAATTCTCCTCTAAGTCCTTCTGGCTGGTCTAAGAATTAAATTGACATGAACAGATTAACAGGAGAAAGTCAAACACAAGTTTAATAACATGTATACGTGGGAGAGATCCAGGAAAGCTGAGTAACTCACCAAGATGGCTGAAACCCTCACCTTAAATACTATCTTTAGCTAAAGACAAAAGTGGATGTTGGGGATAGTGATTTGAGACTTCAGAGGGGTGGAAGGCAATTAACATGGAGGTAGAAAAGCAAACGTTTGGTAAACAAATGTTTGCTGGTCCCTGCAGAGATAAGGGGACACAGAGTGGCCTCTGATCTCTAGGCCTTGCCTGGAGTTTCCCCTACCACACCTAAGCTTTGTTCTGTGCAGATGTCTCTGGTGATAGCTCTATTCTGAGAAGAGGTTCTTTATCTAAATTTTAGGGCAGCTAAGGGGAAGGTGAAAAGACAGAATTTCTGAGTCTTCTGTGTCTTAAAGATAAGCAGCCTAAATTAATTCTTATACTAAAGAGAAATATTTTGGGGTAGCAAATTTTGCTCCCCTACAAAACCATTGTTGCATTTTATTTGATAGTTGACATCTTGACTAATACTTATAACATTAGCATGATGATATGCAAAAGCTATGTGCCACAACCTCATAAAACCGAATTCCTGGGCAATTGAAACCAACAGGGATGGCTTGAGCAACATTTCAAAATTGTTTTTTTTCCTCTGAGTAGTTTTCATTTAATCACCATAATACTCTGGGTTCTAGCTTCGGCCTTTGAAGTCTTTTGAGGGAACACGGCTAACAAGACATATGTCCTTTTATACTGTTTTCATTTGTTAATGTCATGGGATTTTCTTCACAATGACCACAGTGAGTATATTCAAGGAAATTAAATGCAGCTTGAGGAAAAACAAAGGAAAAAACAGGCTGGTAATGGAAATAAAATATTGCCCAAGAGGAGCTTTTGGCAAAAGAGACTTACCACTTTTGTCGAACATCATTAAGGTAGTTATTGGGAGATTTGTCCATGGAGAATATATTGTATGTTGATGTTTAAGGCCCATAATGAAGTTGTCTGCCTGGGGGAACACCTCCCACGGTCTCCTTCCAGCTACACCCCTAGGTATACTGATCTTTCACCAGCAAGATGAGTTTAGCTTTTCTCTCACAGGCCCCATAATTTAGCCTGTGTTGCTGCCTCCATATGACTGACAATCTGTTCTATTCTGTGGAGTCTAGTTTCTGTCTCTAAAAGAGATTGAAGAAGGGTCTCAAGTTCCAGTTCTCCTTAATGCACTTTCTTACAGCACTGAGTCACCCCACTTCCTCTCCCCTTGTGTGTATTATTGCTTTGGGCTTACAATGCTGATTGGGAGGGGGAGTTCTAAATGTTCCCACTGGCTTGTTTATTTCAACTTTGCTTTCGGGAACTTTGGAAATTACCCAAAGCTGGGTTGTCAAATCCATTGAGTCCTTTGAGAGAGAGAGCGACTCAGGCCATTGGCCCCATTTATCACCTGATTCCCATAAGCCTCAGCTGCAACCAATTGTCCCAATTGTTTTTGGGTCCCCAGTTTAAATCAACACAGTGCCAATCTATCAAGCTCTGAATGATGTGTGCCTTTTCCTTTTTTCAGTTTCTATCTAGTTTTCCTGAAAAATAGCCGAAGTATTTCCACCAGGGGAGCGTTAAGGAAGGTTTATAGGCCATTCTTCACGTGGTATCTCAGGGTCCTTCTTTAAGTGAACCTGGCCTCTTTCATTCAAAGGGTTCTAGATCTGTGATCTAGCTCTGGAATGGAAACTTGGTAAGAAGATGAGACCCTCCATTGTGGTGACGAAATCAGACCTCTGCTCAGAAGCCCTAGTGTTTCTCTGTGATTATGTATTGACAAACTATTTAGAATGAGGACCTCTAATTTATTTCTAGTGATCAGTTAACCACAGCCAAAGATGTCTGTGGCTCAAGATATTCTGACTACTGCTCTGGATCTGCTGCCCACTATAGTAACTCTGACCACCATGCCTCGGGAGTTAAGGTGCTGCCATGCGGCCTCTGTCAGCCCAGAAACTCACATTTCAATGACATCTCCCACCTTGATCTCTGACCTGCAGAGAACAACTATGACATTTTCTAAGAATGTAGAACTCCCCCCTCATTTATGCATTTCTTAAATTTGGGAGATATTGGGGGATTGGTAGGTTGGTTGCCCATAATTCAATTATGTACTCCAATATTTGTATCTCCTTATGCATTTGGATCTTTCCTCTGTATTATAATCAGGAAGTTCTGGCATATCAAGCTCATTTAATGTAAATCACTTTTGAGTTCAGGTTCTAGTCAACCAACCAATAATTGTTAAAGCCACTCTTAGCAGCTTAAGCAGACACACTGAATCAAAGGCCTTTGGGAAGTTAATCATACTGATAAATGCAGACATTTCATATAGGGAATTAATTGATTGGTAAAGCAGAGTGCAAGACAGGGAGGGTAGTGTTATTCAGAGCTCACAATGTATTTGCCACTGAGGCTCCTGGAGCTATCTTGCTGCCACTGCTGCTGTTGGAACTGCAGCCTCTGACCCAGGGCAGGGAGCCAGGAGCCCACAGCCCCACTGACAGGGCTGTATTTGCTGCTGATGCTTCTGGAACCTTCAAGTCCTCCGAGACAGCCCCAGTGACCTACTGCCACCATTGTCTAGGGCATCTCTGCTATCTTAGGCTCACAGGCATCTCTCATAGCATCTCACAGTTGCCCACTGCTGCCACTACAGGAATCAGAAGTGGGAAAATAACATCTCCTTTTCTTCTACCCTCTATTCTCCAACTACTGCCTCTTATCAGCGGAACTCCATTGAAACCTTGGAAGCAAGTGCATATGAGAAATTCAGCTGGAAGACGTCTGGGACCCAGCTGTATGGAGGAGAGTAGTGGAAGAATGAGTGTATGGGTTGACACCTCTCCCTAGCCCAGTCCTTTTCCTTTTTAGAGTTTACTATAAAGCTTTTTGGGCAAGCTGCCAGAGGTGACAAACATAGCAGTCAAGGAATTTTTAAAGTTTCCAGAAATTTAGAAACTTCAGATACCATTCACTTCTTCTTTTTTTCTCCGTTGCATAATTCCCACTGGTTCTGGAAATTTCACTTTCTTCTTACTTTGACCTTCTTTATGAAAGAGTAGGATCTTTCAATTTTCTTTCTGGTGTATAGCATACTGATTCATTTATACATATATATCTATATATTTTTTTCATTATAGATTACTACAAGCTATTGAATATAGTTCCCTGTGCTACACAGTAGGATCTTGTTGTTTATCTATTTTGTATATAGTAATTTGTATCTGCTAATCCCAAATTCCAAAATTATCCCTCCTTGGACCGTTAGTTCTTATCCATTAAGTAAGGAGTCTGTTCAGGAGCTGGATAGTACCTGAAGTCTCTTCTGTTCTCAGGTTTGCCTTTCTACCCTTCCAGAATTTGCTCAGCATAAAAATATCCTTTTTTTTTTCTTAAAAAAAATTACTGTACCAAAATACTCATAAGATTTACCATTTTTACCATTTTAAGTGATACATTCAGTGCCAGTAACTACCATCCTTCCCATTTCCAAAACTTCTTCTTCATCCCAAGTAGAAACTCTATACTCATTAAACAATAATTCCTCTTTCCTTCCCCTCCCAGCCGTGGTAACCTCTATTATACTTTCTGTCTTGATAAATTGGGTTCTCTTGATAAATTGACTTCTAGGCAAAGTCACAGAAAATATTTTTTAATTGAGCTTTTCTTTAACATTTTGAAACTTACAATTTCAATATCATTTTGCTGCATAAGCACATATACATGTAATATCAGGACAATTAAAACGTGATTACTAATGATCAAAGGGATTGTTAAAAAGGTTACTTTTTTAGTAGTGCACTTAAATCTAAATATTGTAACTTAGTTCTAAAAATACTTTGTCATCTCAAATAATTGCATACACAAAGGATAAGTATGGTCCTAATATATGTTTACACAATGTTCTAAATATTTCTAGAGATGCATTGTCTTTTTATGTCTAGTGTAATGATAATTTATTAAAACAATGTTTTTGAGAGAGTCCCTTTAGAATTGAAAGGATTCTAATCAAAGTCTAGAAAAATAAGATATTGCAATAAAACCAAAATGAAGGCTTGATAGAAATTCTTTTATAAAAGTATAATTCTTCAGTGGTCTGACTTGTGCCTTTGTCAGACAGGGAATAAATATAGCATACAAAAAGCATAATGTTGGTGGTTTACAGCTTAAGCATCAAAAACATCTAAAGTAAACCCAAGCTCATGCTTTATACTCAGAAAATGAAAATGTCTTGACATTGTCTGACATTGATCATTCTAAGTAGGTTCTTAAATTCTTTTAAAGATTTATTCACATAAGATTTTAAATCCACTCATTATTGATGTAATTATCTTCTGAATATGCTCTGAAAATTAATTTAACCTGGCAACATTTCATTTAAATATTTTATGCACACTAATCCTAAAACATATATATTTTTTCAGATTTAATTTTATGTGTTGGTTGTATATGACTAAACTTCACCATTTTAGTATCCTTTTGTCCCTGAATGCTTAGGAGTAATTGCTATTTATTCCCATTTGAGGTATTGTGGACTTGTGTGTGTTTGTGTGTGTGTGTGTGTGTGTGTGTACAGGGGTTTTGGGAAATGAGCACAGTTTGAATGTTTACTTTCCTTCTTACAGTTTTTCTACAATTTAAGTGAAGAAAGAAAGAATTAAATGCCAAACTGATAATAATCATAATATATTCCAAAGTGTTTAGTAAACAGTATACCAATGTGAATAAAAATAATATGAATTGTCTTCCTGTGTTCTGTAAGCTAAACTCATAAGAATAACATAGATACCACTAACTTTCTTAGGTTTCTTTTTCAAAAAACAAAAAAATCTCTTGTCCTCCATGTCATATTCTTTACCAATTCCCTCTGTTAAGAACAGATCAGTATTTATTTATTCATTCCTTTATCCAACAGATATTTCATGGACATTCCTCTCAGTCCTGAGGATATAGTGGTAAATAAGGTAACAAATTTTGTGCCTGCAAGGAGGTGACATTCAAAAGAGAGCAATGATAAACAACAACAAAAAGTTAATAGTAAGTGCTTCATAGTTAAAGCACAACAGTGTGTTAGTGTGTGACTAGTTAGGGTGGGTAGTCAGGCCAGGATTCTTCATGGAGGTGAACTGCAAGCTGAGATCTGAGTGATAAAAGGAGCCAGCCATGTGGCCATCAAGGAGAAGGGAACTCCAGACAGAGACTAGCAGGTGCAGAAAGCCCTGAGCTAGGGCAGAGAGCAGAAAGGAGGTAAATGTATCTGAGAACAATGAGTCAATGAGGAACGCTGTATAAGCTGAAGTTGCAGAGGTAGACCGGGGCTGTGTCTTCTCTGATAAAACCTATCATATCTGGTCAGGCATTTAAGACCCTCCATGAATGGCTGCAATCTATTTATCTGACTGAACTTCCATCACTCTCCACTATTTGGCTCTTTTCTGAACAAACCTGTATGTTTTCCATCTCTGTCATTTTATAGTAGAACCCCAACTACTTAGAATGTAATTTCCATTCTTCTAAATATCCAAATACCAGTCACTCCTCAAAGCCCATGCCTTTATGAGCAACTAAAGTTGTATTATTTTAAATATAGAATCCTGTGGAAAATACTTCAGAACAGTTAATTAAAAAACTTGCCGTGTTTGGTTTTTTGGTATATTGTCTAGGCTGACTCAATTATAATTTTTTTTCCTTTTAAAGAATTGCCTTTTCCTGATTGAAAAATGAAATACATGCTCCTGCCCCCCCCTCCAAAATTCTGCAGCCACAGATACAAACTAAAACAAAGAAGAAAAAGAAATTATATTTTTATCACTACCCAGAGATAATCAGTCAATATTTTAATCTGTCTATATATCTATCTTTCTATCTTCTTTCTATTATTTACCTATCTTTCTATAAATACTTATCTATCTCTGTCAATCCGTCTATATCTAAATGTAAACAACCTGTTGCTTTCAACTTAATATTTTTGAACATTCTCCTGCAATATAATTTTTGAATTTTATAGAATTATTACTTCATTCTGTGGACATAAAATACATATTTAATCTGTACTCCAGAGATATATATTTGATTTTTAAAAATTATTCACTAAAAGAAACATCTCTGTGAAAATCATTTTTTTTTTTGCTAAACTTGTTGTTCAGTTATACACTTCGGTTTTAAAGAGATAATTATGGAAGTAGAATGACTAAGTCAAATGTTACACAAATTTTAAGGGTTTGTGATACTTATTATTGTGATACTCAATTAAATTAACCATATACCTCTTTCACTGTATCTAATATTGCTCACACTGGCAGCTCATATCCTGTACCACATCTTTAACTTGAATCCTTCATATAGCTTAGCAGAGTGCCCTTTTCAACAGTAAACATTTTAGGCCATAATTTAATGGACTGAAAAACAATGAAAATGATCTTAGAATACCAATGGGTTTCATATCATCCTGATTTATCTCATACACACTCTGAAGAATGATGACCTCGATATTACATGTTAGCTTAATATGGGCACAAGATTTGCACAATGATGAAACCATGTTCTCAAGCTGGGGCTCAGATATATTATCTTAATAGGAAGTTAATCAAACTATGCTGTTTATATCCTCTACAATGCTGAATTATTTTATGAATCATAAAGACAAAACTTCTCTTTTGCATTGATAAGTTACAGTTGAAAATACATTCATGGAGTAAGACTTAATTTTAATTTTTAGATAGTGTTACCCTAGTTGTGGTTTGTGTATTCTCAAGTTTGACATAGATTTGGGAAATACTGAAGAATCAATTAAGAAGTGCTTATTGAAACAATCTGCCTTATTTCCAGTTATCACTAACCTACAAATGTAGTCAATATCTTCATTTAGTTGCATCTCCAAATTTAAAAAGTTTTACATTCATTCAAATATTATTAGATGGTACTTGAGTCAGAATTGTTACTTAGAGATATTAGGGATATTCTGCAATGTTCACTTAATGAATACTGAGTATATGGATTCCAATTTTTTTTCAGATTTTCACATAAATAAATAGCATCAGCAGAATTAAACCAGAATTTAATGATTAAGAAAAGGAAAGGCTTTGATTTCTTTTCCCTTTTGAGGAGGGTACTTTAGCTGATTATGATGTGATCTCTATTGCACTCAAGTAAATGTCCACCCCAGGGACCAAATATAAAATAATATATTAAAACATTCATAAAAAATTCTAATTTAGAAGCAATTTAGAATGTCTGAGAGATTACCTGCTGCCTCTTTATACTTCTTTCTAGAATGAGACAGTTCTCTCAAAACTGAAAACAGATTAGCCAAAGAAAATATTACCTTTTTATTTCTCACTTATTTCACATACTTTCACTTTCTCACATGCTTTCAACTTCACATTTAACTTTAGAATTAGAAGGAAATGACAATAGCAGAAAAAATTTAACTTGAAATGTTGTCAGTTTTCTGATATTCTGTATTTCAAATAAACCGTGAAAAGTTATAAAATAATCCTAAAGAGCTACAAATAGTATTTACATGTGATCAGATAAAGCAATGTCCAAGCTCATTAGCATGTGAGATTTGACTGCTATAATAATATCTCAAAATAGTGTAACTCTGTGGATCATCAAATCACAAATTCAACAGCCAATCCAATGTGCATGCAGTGTACAGTCTAGGTCAGATATGGATGGACTCGTAGTCAACCAGACTGTTGTGCATATAGACACACTGGGGACTCTGAATGTTATGCTGTATACCGATATATGCAGTCTCTTTCTTTATAGCTATCAGTTTCTGAAAATGTCTTAGAATAGTGTTTTTCCTAGACAACTTAAATATAATCACTGTCAACAGTAAACTTTAATGTCTATGTTAAAGTAGCTTTAGATTTAGTTAGCAATCTCGTTTAGTATCTCAGTTGTGATAAAGAAATTACTTGGCTAAGTATTTAGATGATGAATTTGAACTAGCCAAGGTCATGTTGGCAAAAACATATGGAATAACATCAATGTTATATCATAAAATAACCATATAATAAAAGCACTCGGCGCACATTTTAGAGAAAACAGAACATCCAAATATTTAAGTGAGGTTTTTTTTCATTCTCTTTCAGAGAATGTTGTTGTTGGGCTCAAAGCAAAACTCACCATTTTTTTAAAAAATAGATTTTTATGACTTCCAAATTTCTACTGGAAATGTCACTAATATTAAGTCATTCATATTCATAAATAGGAAATTATGCTTTAATTGTCTATTCTCTTCACTCTCCTACCAAACTTGTTACCAAGTTTTGTCTGTCTAACTTCTGGGCTATTCTGTCATCAGATCCATGTTTCCATTCCCATAGAATACCCTGAGCTATTTCAATAAATCTGGGGATTTATGACTTCCTGATTAATCTTCCTAAGGTAAGATTTGATCATAGCACTAATTTGCAAAAAAACAACAGCTTCTCCATTTCTTACCTAGTTAAATGCAGACTTCTCTTATCTTGGTCATTAACAATCAAATTCAATCAAGATACTCAGATTTCTTTCGTACTTCTTTCTGTACCCTGTACTTAGAACCAACTGGATGACAGGCTGTTCCCTAGGAAAACTGTAAATGTCTCATTTTAGTAACTGGAATTTGTACTAAATGTTCAGCTCCTTAAAGGTGGAGATTTAGCTTCTCATCTGGAACATAGTACAGTACGTTATAGATACAGACAGTGAGTTGAATAAAATACTAAAATAAGATAGTTTCTCAATAATAAGTTTTCTTTCTTAAATAATTATTTAGTAGGTAGAAAGTAAACTCACAAGTGATTTCATATGTTGTGGTGTTATTTTCCCAATGTGCATAGATTGGGTGCATATTTTATAGTGCATAGATCAGGAGTCTGGAATGGGTCTTACTAGACTAAAATCAAGGTGTCTGCAGAAGTCCTCTTTCTAGAGTCTCTAAGGAAAAATCCATTTTCCTATCCATTGAGGTTGTCAGCAGAGTTCAGTGCCTATGTTTGCAGTACTGAGGTCTTCATCTTCTTGAAACCATCGGCTGAGGGCTGTTCCCAGCTTCTAGAGGCAAATTTCCCTTAATAATCTTCTCATAAAATAGGGCCATATTATACCATTTTCTGTAGACAGTGGAGCTATTTGTGACATTTCTAGGTGTTTTACTTTAAGTGGCCACAAGGTGATTTCTTCTACCTGTGCATTTCCCAGATAACCACACAACCTTCAGTCATTGTATTAGTGGAGGCGTACGCCTTCATTCGAAATATTTTCAAATAACTCCCTTATTGCTGTGTGTGTTTGTGTGTCCCAGCAAGTTACTCCACACATAAAAAGATAATTTTTAAGAAGTTTTGTTAATTGCTGTATGTATGCATATAAACACACAAAACATTTTTAATTGAAGTATAGCTGATTTACAATATTCTGTTAGGTTCAGGTGTACAACATAATGATTAAGTATTTTTACAGATGATACTCCATTAAAAGTTATTATAAGATAATGGTTATAATTCCCTGTGCTATATAATACATCCTTGTTGCTTACTTATTTTATGTATAGTAGTTTGTATCTCTTAGTCCCATAACCCTAATTTGTCCCTCCCATCTTCCCTCTCCCCTTTGTAACAACTAGTTTGTTTTCTATGTCTGCATCTGTTTCAGTTTTGCATATACATTCATGTGTGTCATTTTTTATATTCCACATATAAGTGCTACCATGCAGTATTTGTCTTCATCTGTCTGACTTAATTCACTTCCATAATATTCTCTATGTCCATCCACATTGCTGCAAATGGCAGAATTTCATTCTTTTTTATGGCTGAGAAATAAATATGCCATTGTATGTAACACCACGTCTTCATTTATCCTCTGTTGATGAGCACTTGTGTCACTTCCATATCTTGGCAGTTGTAAACAGTGCTGCTGTGAACATTTTTTGGGTGCATGTATTTTTTTGAATTAGTGTTTTCATTTTTTTCAAAATATATGCCCAGGAGTGGGATTGCTGGATCATATAATGGTTCTATTTTTAGTTTTTTGAGGAACCTCCATACTGTTTTCCAGAGTGGCTGCACCAATTTACATTCCCACCAACAGTGTACAAGGGTTCCCTTTCTCCAATGCTCTCTAACATTTGTTATTTGTAGACTTTTTGTTTGATGATAGCCATTCTGACAGGTGTGAAGTGATACCTAATTGCTGTTTGGATTTGTGTTTCTCTCATAATTAGTGATGTTGAGCATCTTTTCATGTGTCTGTTAGTCATCTGTTGGTCTTTGGAAAAATGTCTAGTCAGGTCTTCTGTCCAATTTTTGATTGGGTTGTTTGGTGCTTTTTTGATACTGAGTTGTCTGAGCCATTTATGTATTTTGGATATTAACCCCCTGTTGGTCATAACATTTGCAAATATTTTCTCACATTCTGTAAGTTGTCTTTCCATTTTGTCGATGGTTTCCTTTGTTCTGCAAAAGCCATCAAGTTTAATTAGGTCTCATTTGCTTATTATGAAATGAGTTTTAGACTTCAAAACATACCTTACTCATTATGAATTTACAACTTGAGATTTTAGTTTTCAAATTTTAATTTTTAAATTAATTAACATTGATTTAAAATGTTAATTACAAATTAAAATTACAAATCTAATTCTTAGTTGAAATTGATGACAGATCTCCATGAATTATAGAATCTTTAAATTTTACTTTTTTCCTTAGAGCTACAAATGTCGTAAATGCCTTAAATAAAAAGAGCTTCTGTAAGCTTTGGTTGTAATGTGAAGGTTGAAGCACATGGCACCTATTTGAGCCCCCATCAATTGCTGGAAGTATGGGATAATAATGAAAACTCTACCAGGCATGTTCATCCTTGCCAAGGACTAATAATAGTTTTAGGAACCAAATGTAGATTATATGGAGAAAAGTTATGAGATCAGCCTGTAGACAGCTAGATTTGATGCTTTGGGAAAGTATTCACCCCCAGCAGGAAGAATTAGAAGAGAACACGAGATGAATATTGAAGTGGTGTTTCAGAGTGGGATCAAATGAACATCAGAGTGTGGTTATTCCAACCCTGTTTATAATCAAGCATAATGTACTAAAATAGCAGTGTGAGCACACAGCTTTACGAGGCTAAGGAAGATGATTAGAGCCTTACAGGCAAGGTGAGCTAATCAGAGAGTCCAACCAAGATGAGGCTGGGCAAAATAAGAACTAAGATTCGGCTCTGGAAACTGGGGCTGGCAGCAGGGAAGTGGAAAAGCTCTCCTCAAATCCACCCTCCTCACGGAGGCCACAGGGATTACTCCCACTTTACGCCCTCCGAAGATTCTCCATTGCTTTTAATAAAATGAAAACTTCTTAACATGCTCAGTATGCTACTTTGTCCTACATTGATGTCTTTTACCACAAACCCACGTGCATTTCATTTGCTCTTCACACTGAATGTGTTTCTGTTCAGGGGCTGTGCATCTACTTGTCTCTCAGCATGACATACCAACCTCAGGATGGCTCCCATTTGTTTTTAAAATGCTTGAAGGATTCATATAGTACAGTCTATGGTAAATAATCAAAATATTTGAGGTTAAACAGAGAAATACAAATAACTGAAAGGCTTCATGAGACCCATATGGCAGATGCAGGAGAAAGTAGCATGGTTTTCAATAACTCATGAATAGAATATAGGCAAAATATAATGGAGAAGGAATAATGTTTTCTAGCAAGTGATTCCTGTTAAAATAATTCAAAATAGTACCTTGTTTGTTTTGTTTTGGCATGAAAGGATTATCTATAAGACCCTGGAAAAGCTGTTTTTCTATGCCTTAACCATGGTGAGTTGATACTTAGCAAGAGTTTACAAGTATTTTCAAAGGATTTTTCCAGTTACCTATTGAACTACTCCCAAATTTTGGGACTTAAAACAACCATTTTATGTTAGCAAATTTTTTGGAGTCAGGAATCCAGTAGGAATCAGGTGTAGGAATCAAATGGATGATTCTTGTACTTTCCATAGAGTTTACTGAGGTCATTTGGTGTATTTAGCTAGGGAATGACTGAAGGATCCTAGATGGGTTTGCTGACAAAGTCTGGTTTCTTGGCAGACATGGTTGGAAGGCATGGCCTGGCTGGAACTGTCAGCAGAGTGCCTGCATGTGGTGTATCTAGCATCACCATCTCAGCCTAGTCAGATTTCTCATAAGGCTGCTCAGGGCTCCCTGGGACAGGAAGTGGAAACTCTTAAGTTTCCTAAGAATGAAGCTCAGAAACTAGAATAACATCACTTCCAGCATATTCTGTTGAACAAGGCAGACACAGAGCCTGTCCTGATTCAAGAGGAGGGAAACAAAGATGCCAATTCTGCGACAGAATGGCTGATGTATTCGTGGCCTTATTTAATTTGCCTAGGGACTATAGGAATTCCTAGAGTGCTAGCAAGGCTATGCCTAACATGAGTGTGGGTGCGGATGGATTTTTAGATGTAACTTTAACAATAGTTTTTACACATACCAGAGGTATGCAAAATGAAGATAATGTTAGAATTTTGATGTCTATGTTTTTAAAAGTTTATACATTTATTTCCTCAATTCCGTTCTTCTCTCTCCAAATGAATTTAGGATTTATCATGATGACCTTTCTATTTTTAACTTTCATTTGTATGCTACTAATTAGTAATATACTGTTGCAGTATTTTAAATTTGATAACAAGTATATTCATATATTCATACTTATCTTCTGCAATCTGTGTATTTGCTTAATATATCAATGAGATGTTTCTCATTGTTGATATATATGTAACTTTAGTTTATTAATAAACTAAGTATAGTTGGTTGATAGATATGTAAATTTAGTTTATTCATTTTAACTGTTGTTTAGTATCCTGCCATTTGAATATAACGTATTTCTCTTGATGGACCTTAACATCATTTCCAGTTTTTCACAGGTATACTTGCTATGAATATCATTGTAAGCTCTTCCCCCAACTTTCTATAAGAGCTTTTCCTATGCAGTTCATCTAGAAATGGAATTTACAGGTCAAAGATTATAAGTAACCTCTGCTTTACTAGATAATGTCTCTGTCATCTCCAGAGTGATTTAAACAGTGTATTTAGTACTACTAGCAGTATGTGAGGGTTGCAGTTCTTTTTCTCGAAAGTTTTGGAATGGTACAATTAAGTCATTGCCATTTCGATGGGAATTAAAAGTTATCTCGTGGTTTTAATTTATACTTTTCTCGCTACTAGTATGTGGCTTATCTTGTCATGACATCTTTATTTGTATGTCTATTTATACACAAAGAATATTTAAAGGCAAGGCAGTTGAGTTTATTGATCTTCCTTTATGATTCATGTTTTCTATGACTTTTTTAACAAAGCAATTTCTAGTCCAATTTCATTAATATGTTTTATGGCATTCTGTACATGATTGTGGAGAAATATTTTATTGTTATTATTTATTTTATTATTATTATTATTGTTACCTGTTTTCTTTTTTATGTTTACTCCTATATACCTGAAATTATTTTTTAAATCTGTGGTAGTAGTAATCCTTTTTTATTTTTTCCAGTGGATAACCAGTTACTCTAGCATCATTTATTGAATACCAGATAAGTTTTCATTACCACCTCATTTATCATGTTTCTAGTACAATGTTGAGAGAAAGAAATGATAGAGAATGTCTTTGTATATTTCTGATTTTAAAATACATTCTTCTAAAATTTCACCAGTAAGTATGGAATGTATAGATGTTTTAGTAGATGTCCATTTTTTATTTAAAGAATTTCTCAATTTTTAGTTTGCTAAAGAACTTTTTAAAAAATCATAAATAGACATTGATTTTCAATCTATGTTTAATATCTTGAGATGATTATAAGGTAGTTCTCCCATAATCATTTAATGTGATTAATTATATTAATTTATTTTCTAATGTTAATCATTATTACAATTCTAAGATAAAGTCAACTTAGGCATGACATAAATATTGTTAAGTTGTACATTCTTAAATTCAATTTATTAATGTTATGTTTAGAATTTTGCATTTATTCTCCTATGTGAAATGAGCATATAATTTTCCATTTCCATAAAATGCATGTTAAATTTTAGCATGAAATTACTTTAAAATAAATGCTTTTATTTTTTTCTCTTCTGTGAAAACATTAATTTAAGATTAGATTTAGTTTTTTCTTTAAAAATATAGAATATTAACTGACTTTTGTATAAACATGTATGCTGCAACTTTACTATAATCACTTGTTAGTTCCAGGAGGATTTTTTTGGTGCTTTTTTCCAGATTTTCTACAAAAACAAATATTCTTTTGTGAACAAAGATGGTTTTATTTCTTCCTTCCCAATCTGTTTATCTTTTATTTCCTTTTCTTATTTTATAGCATTAGCTAGGAGTTCTCGTATAATGTTGAAAAGCAGTGGAGAGAGGGGACGAGCTATGAGTTCCTCATTATTAAGAATGATGTGTTAACTATGAGTTTTTCGTAGATTTTAACAAGATGAAGAAATTTCTCTCTATTCCTAGTTTACTGAGCATTTTTGACATTTTAAGTGCTTTTTCTATATCTGTTGTTAACAATCATGTGATTTTTCTTCTCGAACCCGTTGATATGATGGATTATAATAATTGATTTTGAATGTTAAGCAAGTCTTGCATACCTGGAATAACATGATCATGATATTAATTCTTTCCTACAATAAATTGATATATTTTAATTTATAACAGTTATTATCAAAGTTAATTTAGAAAATCCATGAGGTTGTATTGATGAGCAAAACATTTTGATACCAGGGGCTAAAGATAGAAGATGTACTTTTTTATTTAGTTTTTAAAAAATGTTTCAAATTGAAGTATAGCTGATTTTCAGTGTTGTTAGTTTCAGGTGTACAGCAAAGTGACTCAGATGTAGATACATATATGTATACACACACAAAAAAATGTATAATACACATATGTGTGTATGGATATGTGTATATATTTGTGTGTGTGTGTGTATATATATATATATGCACTATACAGTAGGTCCTTGTTATTTATCTATTTTATATAAGTTCCATACTCCTAATTTATTCTTCCCCCTCTTTCTCCTTTGGTTACCATAAGCTTGTTTTCTATGTCTGTGACTCTATTACTTGTTTGTAAATAAGTTCATTTGTATCTTTTATTTTTTTAGATTCCACATGTACATGGTAACATATGATATCTGTCTTTCTTTGTCTGAATTAATTATTTGCAAAATATACAAAGAGGTCATACAGCTTAATATTTAAAAAAAACCCAAAAACGTAATCAAAAAATGGGCAGAAGACCTAAATAGACATTTTTCCAAAGAAGACATACAAATGGCAAATAAGCACCTGAAAAGATGTTCAACTTCTTTATTAGAGAAATGCAAGTCAAAAAGCTACAATGAAGTAATACCTCGCACTGGTCAGAATTGGCTATCATTAAAAAGTCCACAAACAGTAAATGCTGAAGAGGTTGTGGAGAAATGGGAATCTTCTTATACTGTTGGTGGGAATGTAGATTGGGGAAGCCGCTCTGGAAAAGAGTATGGTGGCAGTTTCTTAAAAAACTAAAAATAGAGTTACCATATGATCCATCAATCCCACCCCTGGGCATACATCCAGAGAAAATGCTAATTTGTAAAGATATATTCACCTCAGTTCCCATAGTAGCACTGTTTACAATAGCCAAGACATGAAAGCAACCTAAACATCCATTGACAGATGAATGGATAAAGAAGATGTGGAATGGAATATTAGTTAGCTATAAAAAAGAATGAAATAATGCCATTTACAGTAACATGGGTAAACCTAGAAATTCTCATATAAAGATATTAAATATTTATATACATTGTTAGATTCAATTTTCTATCATTTTGTTGAGAATTTTTATATCTATATTTATGAGGAATATTAGTCTGTAGTTAATGTAAAATTTATCTTGTCCTGATAGTAAGGTAAGGCTGGCCTCAGAGATTAAGTTAAAAAGTATTCCCTCTGCTTTTATCTTCTGGAAGAGGTTACAGAGAATTGGTTAATTTCTTGTCAGAATATTTGGTATAATTCACCAGTTAACCGTCTAGGTCTGGTGCTTTCTGTTTTGGAGTGTTTAGTTTCTGATGCAATTTCTTTGATAGATACAGATGTTTTCATTTCACATTGTCTTTTTGTTCCTGTGTGAGTTTTGACATATTGTGTCTTTCAAGGAATTGGCTCATTGTATCTAGGTTATGGGTAGAGAGTTGTTCATAAGATTTTTTTATTATGTGCTTGATGCCCATGGGATTTATAGTGATCCCTTTTTCATTTCTTATATTAGTCATTTGTGTTCTTTCTCTCTCTCTGTCTCATTAGTATGGCTGGAAACTTGCCAATTTTATTGGTCTTTTTCAAAGAACTGGGTTTTGGTCTTACTGATATTCTCTATTGATTTGTTTCCAGTTTTGTTGATTTCTGTGCTGATTCTTATTATTTCTTTTCCTCTGATACTTTGGATTGAATTTGCTTTCTTTTTCTCTGTCTTTCTTAAAGGAAAAGCTTAGATTATTGTTTTAGATCTTTCTTCTTTTCTTATATATACATTCAAGTGCTATAAATTTCCCTCTAAGGATTGCTTTTGTTGAATCCCACACATCTTGGTAAGTTGTATTTTCATTTTTATTTAGTTCAGAATATTCTTAAATTTCTCTTGACATCTCCTCTTTGACTCATATGTTATTTCAAAGTGTGTTGCTTAGTCTCCACATATTTTAAGATTTTTCAGGTATCTTTCTCTAATTTTTTAAAACAATTAGTAGAAATATACTTTACAGTTTCCTGATTACAGCTAGTCCTTTTGGCTTAAGTCCAGTTTCTTCATTTTAGTGGAGATAAACTCTTAAATAAAGTAGTTTTAAATCTATTTCCTGTATATTACTATTTATTTGAACTTTGCCTTTGGATCTTGAAGGCTTTCTGGATATTGGCCTATGAGACATTTGAGAACACAAACAGTAAACAATCCTTTTTTCCCCCTAAAAGTCTGCAACTATACTTGATACAAGTAGATTATATGTTCAAGACACTTCTTGGTAAATTAAAATAGGGAATTACCTTCTTAATTATTTTTATAATAATTTTCTCAACTTGGGTTAGTGATACAGACTTCTAGTGGTACAACCCAATAACTATTTTAATTTTCTTAATTAAATATATCATTTCATTGGTCTTCAAGTTTTTTTTCCATAAAAATTGTCGGATTTTATGATGTCTTAAACTTAAATCTTGACTCATAACTTTTTTTTCCGCAAATTGTTCTTTATTTTTTCCACAAATCTTTATTCCTTCTCAGGCACCTATAACTGCCAACTCTTTTTTCATATGTACCTATAGGTTTCCTTGTCCAATTGATAAAAATTAGTTACATAATTCCGTATTGTAGATCCAGTCCTTGTGAATAATGCCTGCCTTTAATTTCACTCTTACGCCATCTGGATATACATTCATTCATACAGATATTTATTGTGCACCTATTAAGTACCAGATACTGTATTAGAGGTTGGATATACCATGGCAGGCAAAATCCTTGCCCTAATGGAGCCTATATTCTAGTGGGAAAAATATTAAGCAAGTGCTATAATTTCAACAATGTATATTGACTTGGACGGCATTAATCTGAAATTAATGTGTTCCATAAAGGTGTCCCCTTGTTTATTGTTATTCTAAAGAGAAATGTCCTCTTTCTCTCCAAATGCCCTTTGCTGCTTTTCTGTTTTAAATCCTACATAGCATTCATTTGCAAACGCAAACCAGGCCTTCCAGGTGATTCTGATACAGGCTAAAGCTTGAAAGCCACTGAATCCATATAATACCAGGCATGTGATTGAAGCCTGATATATATCCTCTGAACTTGTTTGCATCAATGATAATGTAACCAGTTTCATAAACATCATTTTCTCTACCCGATCCATCTTATACTATCTGATGCTGTGATTCAGATAATGATAAAGCAGTATATGATTTGTTTATTTTATTGAAGTACCGTTAGTTACAATGTGTCAGATTCTTGTGTACAGCACAATGTCCCAGTCATGCATATACATATGTATATTCGTTTTCACATTTTTCTATTAAAGGTTATTACAAGATATTGAGCATAGTTCCCTGTGCTATATAGCATAAATTTTAAAAAAATCTGTTTTTATATATGTTTTTATTGAAGTATAGTCAATTAACAATGTTGTATCAATTTCTGGTGTGCGGCACAATACTTCAGTCATGTAGGAGCATATATGTATATATGTGTGTGTATATATATATATGTATTCATTTTCATATTCTTTTTTACCATAAGTTACTACAAGATATTGAATATAGTTCCCTCTGCTATACAGTACAAACTTGTTGTTTATCTATTTTATATATAGTATCTGCAAATCTGAAACATCCAATTTATCCCTTCCCACCCCTTTTCCCCCCTGGTAATCATAAGTTTGTTTTCTATGTCTGTGAGTCTGTTTATGTTTTGTAAATGTTTGTTTTTCTTTTTTTTTTTTAAGATTCTACATATGAGGGATATCATGTATTTTTCTTCCTCTTTCTGGCTTACTTCGCTTAGAATGACATTCTCTAGGTCATTCCATGTTGGTGTAAATGGCATTATTTTATTCTTTTTATGGCTGAGTAGTATTCCATTATATAAATATACCACAACTTCTTTATCCAGTCATCTGTCAATGGACATTTAGGTTGTTTCCATGTCTTGGCTATTGTAAATAGTGCTGCTGTGAATATTGGGGTGCATGTGTCTTTCTGAATTAAGGTTCCCTCTGGATATATGCCCAGGGGTTGGATGGCTGGGTCATATGGTAAGTCTATTTTTGGTCTTTTGAGGAATCTCCATACTGTTTTCCATGGTGGCTGCACCAAACTACATTCCCACCAACAGTGTAGGAGGGTTCCCTTTTCTCCACACCCTCTTCAGCATTTATCATTTGTGGACTTTTTGAATGATGGCCATTCTGACTGGTGTGAGGTGATACCTGATTGTAGTTTCAATTTGCATTTCTCTGATAATTAGTGATATTGAGCATTTTTTTTATGTGCCTATTGGCCATTTGTATGTCTTCATTGGAGAATTGGTTGTTTAGGTCTTCTGCTTGTTTTTGGACTGGGCTGTTTGTTTTTTTTTCTTATTAAGTTGTATGAGCTATTTATATATTCTGGAAATTAAGCCTTTGTCAGTCGCATCATTTGAAAATATTTTTTTCCATTCTGTAGGTTGTCACTTTGTTTTGCTTATGGTAAGCAATATGTGATTTAAATAAAAATAAAAATATATAAAGTGTGCAGGATGGAAAGTGGGACCATTGTTGTATTCTGGAGCATAAATTAGTCAAAGGAGATGAAAATTTTCACTGTGCATATTCAGATGGTACCCATGGAAAATCTTCATTGTGTGAGGTTGAGATCCTGGCTAAAGGTAGATAAGCACTGCAAAACAAAGTCTCCTCAACACAAAAAACATGAAAAATAAGCTAAAATGGAAAAGACAAAGAATATGCCAGCATTTCACCTGATTGTTCCACAACTGTAACCTTAGGTTTGAAGTAAACTGGGAATAATTTTACCTATTCTATCCTGTTTAATCTCTTAGTGATAATATGCTAGCACAGGCATTCACAATTAGGCAGTAAGAGAAAGACCCATTTCCACTGTTGTTGAGAAAATGAATGCCATTCAAATAATGGTCTCTGTAACCTGATTAGGGAGTAAATCATCGTTAAGGTGAGGAGCACAGTAGTAGAGCAGAACAGAAAGTAAAGATACTAATCTAATTAGATAGCTTTTCATGTCCTTCCCTCACATTGGAGCTATCTAATCTTTTGTCACACTGGCCTTCTTAAATTTTATATTCAGATTTAGTAGACTGGCCTTTGTTGATCTTTCCTGAAACTCACCACCAGATTTATTTAACCTCAAAATCTGCATTTTTTTTTTTTTGGTCACAGAAATGCATTCCTACTCCTGTTTGTCCACTGAAGGTGGCCTAGGCACCTAATCTCCCTACAGCCAGTGTAGCTATGTGATTCTGAGCTGCCTCTCCCCAGATGCTCATATAAACAAATATGCAACAGATCCATCACTGCCACCACCGTCAGCTCTGCCACAGCTATCATGCAGCACTAGAATGTTCTCCTCTTTCTTTCCTCAGGTGACATAGAGTCGAATTTGGTGAGATAACCCTGTTTTTGTCCTGCCAACAGAGCTCATTGATTTTCAACCCTGGTTAGACATTAGAATCACCTTGAGAAGTGATTTCAAAAAAACAAAACTAATGTGGGGCTCTGCATGGGTCAAATAAATCATAATACCTGAAGGTAAGAACATGACATCTATACTTGTTAACCCCCTCATGTGATCATCATTATAGGCAGCTGGGCTGAAGAACCACTGATTCTTCTCAGCTTGTAAGTCATCACAGACCTGAACAAGAAAAGTGGTTCTGCTCAGCTGGACAGCCCAATTTGGGCACCAGCATTGGCATAACAAAAGAAAATATGGTCCTCCTACTTGGGGAATGGCTCTTAAAGGCTGAAAGGGTATCTTCAACTCAAGGCATTGCAATGCCAACTATAACATTAGTTTACAAAGTGTGAGTTCCCATTTTGAAAGCAATTCATTGCGTTATGTCCAGTTCACTGAAAAGTTGACATGAATTAGATGCAAGACTCTTGGTAAAATATGGACAAATCAAGCAAAAACACTCAAAGTGATTTCTAGATTTCTTTTCAACTATAATCCGATACCAATGCTGGTAACAAAACTGGCATTCTAGGGGTGAATAAAGGATTCTGACCCTTATCATTTGCTTTACAATGGGTTTGAGCCTCTTTGGAACATCCTGCAATATCCAGTCTAGTCCTGTTCTTGGACCATAGAAAAGCTTAAAAATAGGTTATTTTCCCTGATCTCTACCAGAATGTTAATGCACAAAAAATTCTACTTTAGACGTAAGACATAGATATTTCAAATAGAGAGTCAAAATTACAATTAATGACAAAGGATACAGCACCAGTATCCTTCACTTTTCTCAGACTTGGTCCCAGGGCAGTGTATCCTTGGATATATTTACTACTGATGGATGTACAGTAGCTGCTCATCTTGTGTGGTGACACTTTTAGGTTTAACTTCTCTGATTCCTGGTGTCCTTGTGTTAATATAGCAATAAAAGCATCTAACTCATTGAGAGTGTATAATGATGAAATGAGATGATGGTGAAAACTACCCAATAAGTGATCACTCAAAAAGGGATTAGTGTTGGTTCAAGAGAATACGGTAATAGAGAAGTATCAGGAAATAAAGATGGTTCAAGATGAATTAATAGAGAGTCACAGACAGATAGCAGGATTCTCTAGTATTTTTGATAAATGACCTCCTAATCTGATCTTCTGAATCATTCCTTTGTACAAGTGTGCCCCACCACACATGCCACCACAGTGTAGTCAAAACACCAAGTGCTCTTTTGACTAGATGGTCAATGAGTGCAGATGCCAGGTGAATAGTCAAAGAGGTGATGAAATCTTTGGAAACCTCTTTGGAGACCTTCTCAAAATGATTCTTCTAACCTCAGAATCCACCCTAATATACTTTGAGTGCACCCTGTACTCATTCACAGTGTTTCACAGTTGTAAATTAAATAATTGATGGCTTAATTTTATTTGTGTGATTGGATCTTCTTCACTAGATTTTAAGAAGTCTGAGGGCAGAGATTTGTTTTAAAAAAATCTGTCTTATTCATTACTGTATCCATTGTTCCTGGCACTTAGTAGGACCTTAATAAATGTGTTGAATAAATAAACATCCTAAAAGTACCTCACAACTCCTTTTTTGTTGTAAGATCATCATAATAATACTGTTATTTGATTTTTCTGAACCAAAAGTGGTTAGGAAAGTGTTGCTTTGTTGTAGCGATGGCTTGACATGCTTGTTTCTTTTACTGGCTATTTCAGAAGTCTGTACACCTTCTGGAGCTATAACTCTCCTAACTGCCTCTTCTAATGTCACTTATAAAAATGCTATTGCAAAATGCTCTTATAAAACTCTGTGTTCCTGGAATAAAGGCTTTGTATGACTACAGGGTGGGGATTATGATCTTCTAGGTTCACTGCTGTGTGTCGGACTGTCTCCAGATTATGTGAAGACCTTTGTCTGTGGTTGTTTACTTTCTTCCAGAGTTCAGTTTCCTTTCACTTTTCCTCCATGTGCCTACTTCCCTCCCTGTGTAGACGTAAGAAACTATTTGCTTCCTCATGGATGATTATTATTTTATTCTTCTTGTGTAGTTGGTGGTTTGCCAAAAATAAAGATTTGGATCAAAACAACTTAGTCAGTGATTTTATTTCGACAGCCAACTTTTTCTTTCTGACATGCTGTCTCATATACATTTAACTATCCCTTATGCCTTTTAGCTTATAGACGCTTGAACAAAAACTTAATTTCAAGGAAAGAAGTCTTGTAGGAAGGCTTTGTTTCCTTAGGAACACATTCATTCTCTTGGCAGACCAGGATATCTAGGATTAAAATATAACAAAGTGACTTTACAAGTTTTCTTAGTGCCAAGTTTTTGGCCATGGGAGTATGAGAAATAAAACATTTGCTGAGGGCAATATTGCTTTGGCAGACTTCTTAGCCATGAATAATGCACACAAAACTCTCATTAAACTATAGAAGAATGAGTGAATATTCACAAAATAGGATTAATCACATTTAAAGAGGATATTTCTAAATTCCTTTCAACCACTATCCTATTACAGGTCAGCAGTGGGACTTTATATAATCCATCAGAATATATTGCTTGTTCAAGGTCAGTTCTAAAAGATGTCATTGTATGATTGTTTTAAAACTCAAACTGCTTCACAGTAAAGTATCTTTAATATTGAATATACTGAAAAAAATCTCTACTTCACTCTTCACAGGGTTTCATTACTACTGTGTGTGTATTCCCTCAGCATAAGACAGTAGCTGCCTAAGTAGAATAATTGTTCCCCCTCATAGAAAAATGGTCCAAGAAAGCCTTCAGGAATTTATCTACGCAAGCACTATTTTCTCATCCATAACTACAGAAAAAAAGTGCAATATGCGTTTTTCATGTAATTTACACAACACTTAACAGTAGAAACAGAACAAGCTAAAAGGTACCACTTGTCTCTTGGAAAATTAGGGCATTTAAAGTGCTTTGTGAACCTCTCCCTTAAATTTTTTTTGTATTATTTTAAAATTATCTGTAAAAGAAGTAAATGTCATGAGTCCCCTGTCTTTCACATTACTACGATTTAAAATTTTCATAAATTCTTTGATTTTCCTTATATGTCATTGTATTTCTGACAGGAAATTCAGTTTCTGAGGAAACTAGGGACTAAGTCATGCAGGATTTTGGAGGTAAAAATCTATGGTCAGAAGGCCTGATTCTTGACAAATTTCTTCTGATATTCATGTATATTACATGATGTATATGAGATGATTACCATTAGAAGACTACAAATTATGTACTCTAAATTCCAAATTAATTTTTAGCTATTCATATTTAGTAAGCTACTGCCAGAAATGAGAGGAAAACCTGTCCTCTGGGTGTAGGGTGGGGAGCACTTCTGAACCTCAGCCTGCCTCTGTCTCTGTTGTGTAACCAGCCATCACCCTGCTTGCACATAGTGGAAAAGGAAGTTGCTAATATAACTGATCAGTGGTCCAAATTGAGTCACAATTATTGACTTGCTTTTTACTTACTGACACAGTGTCATCCTGTTTTGGAATGAGGTCCTGGCTGTATTTGTTGTTGTGGTTATTGCTGTTGTTTATTTCAGGGAGAGAGGGAGTGTTGGCCTTGATACAACGTCAATCTAAGTAAATCTATTAGAAGAAAGAATGATTTTTAGAGTCAGTTTTGAGGAAGGTGGTGAAATTTATTGGTTTTTAGGTAAAAATGCATATTCTACCTACCTTGAGCAAAGGATTTCATGGGGAGGCAATGAGAGGACTTTGTTCCTTTATTGCACATTGTATGTATGGATTCCTTATGAGAGAGGGCCAGAGTATGTTCAAATAACCTGAGGACTGTCCTGGACATTATTCTGTCTTAATATTATAAGAACTCTTATTTTTACCTATACTCTCTTGTGTATTTGGGTGGTCTCGAGGAAAAGAGAAATGACTGACAGTCTCTTTAAGGAGTTTCCTAAAGGAGTTTACAACCTACCCTCCTTCCCTTCTTTCTTCCATTCCTTCTTTCCTTCCTTCCTACCTTCCTTCCTTCCTTTATTCTTTCTTTTTTTTCTTGCTTTCTTCTTTCTTTTATTTGATGACGAAGAGAAAAAAATGTTATGAAAACCATTAAAAACGTACTGATGTCAGAATGTAATATGTAATACAGGAGAAGTACAGGAAATTTATGAAGACTTCTTACATTAAGAGATTCTTCCCATATTTTGTGGTGAGGAGGGTGCAAGGGAAGACATCTTGAAAGAGAAGGGTTTATTTTCTAAACTGATACATTAAATTATGGCCAGTCTAGATGGCAAAGTGTCTGGTGAAATCAGATGAGGAAAACTATGACATCAAGAAAGAGAAGAGGTTCACTTTATCTAGAGGAAGTCCTATGTGCCTTGACAAATCATCAGAACAAAGAATGCTTTCAAGGTCACATTGTTCTCTCATAGAGGGGTCAGCTCGAGATCAGACAAGGGATTCAGATAGGAACACATTCCAGGTATTATTTTAAATATTAGCTTTGGAATTGGGAACTGAGAAGTTTCCAAGCATTGAAGCCTTCTGAGCTAGACACTGATCTTTGGGGAATAACTTTTTCTGGCATCAGTTTGTAGGATGGATTTAAAGAACAGATACTAGAGACAAATAATTTTTTCTTTGCATATATCATATTATGCTGGTTAGGTAATTAGAGTCTGAAACAGTGGTGAAATTCTGTAAATAAAGGAGCAGATGGAATTGGGGGGCACTGTATATGTCAAAATGGCTTACCCGTTAACTGATTGGAAACAGTGATTGGGATGATGGAGAATGTAGTACTTTAAGTGTGGGGGCCCAAGAGAATGGTGATGCAGTCAATGGAAACGTGAAAGACTTGAGGCTTAACTGAAGATAATGAGCTCAGTTTTGGACGGAATGAATTTAAAGTGCTCACGGGATGTGCAGATGGAGATGTCTGTAAAAACTGCTCTGGAGTTCATTGGGTGGATTAGAGCTTACAAGCTGCACCTTCTGTGTGCCTGCCCAGTTTATTCCCTTTTCTTTAAGGAAAATTAACCACCCACAGCTCTTAACATGCCTCCATTCCCCTTTACAGACCACTCCAGCAGCCCTGCTAAGTCGGCATCTGGCATTGTGACTTGCCTCCAGCCCCAGCTGAATAGACACCTGCCCAGTTTGGGTCAAATAAATATCTTTCCTATCTCTCCCAGGAATTTGGATTTGGGTTTCATAGCTACTTCTTAGTGACTAGTTTGTTGCTTTAACTTGGGTTGGGACAGCTATATGTGTACTGAGATAGAGACATATGGCCAAAAATATAAAATAGAATTAAGCCACACACAGAAAGATGCAAAGATGAGAGAAGATATGGAATCAGGGGAAAAAGATATGGAGAAATGCATATATGCAGGGAAATTTTCTATGATAAATCACATCCAAGATAGGAAGAATGAATACTCATTATGGGAAAAATGCCATTTATATAATGGAATGATAAAAATGCCTGCTGTTCAATTACAGCAGATATCTCGTGGAATGATGCCTTGTCTCATACTAATTTTGCCTTCTTGTATCTGTCACCCATATCAGGCTAAATCCTCAGGAACTTTTTACTATGTGGTGCTGACAGATTCAGAGTTAGACATTTTAACCAACTTGAGTAAATCCCAATTTTCCTTTGAAGAAATTTGGAACTATTTCAGCTGAGTGACACTCAGAAGAGATGTGATGGTGTTCATGCTGCATACTCTCTAGTAGAAGTTCCTTGAACATGCCAAGGTCCCTAGTGGTGTCTTAATCTTGTTCATTCTGATACTTGGTTAGAGCTTGGATCCTATAATTTGATCCAATTTATTTCCATGCTTATTTAAGCAAGAGTCTTTTTTTTTTTTTACATGCAACTAGAAGAAACTTGACTAATTCAGTAACAGTGGTAGAAATAAAGTTATAACACAAATAGGCACTGGTTAAAGGACAGCTGGCATCCCTGCACTTAAGCAGAGTGATGCATAAGCTGTTATAGTATTTGTATGTATTGCAGAATACGTCTACTGCCAAGATCTTTTATAGAATCTGTGCTACTGCCTTCTCATAATGGATGCTGATATAGAGATTTCCCCTTTTTATATATGATGTAATGTTTTGGCCCACATGCCCCCACAGAAGTCTTTAAAGTCCAGAAAGATTAATGAGGTATGAATCAGTGTTGAATGTGCCTGATCAACTTTTTTTTAAGACTATGAGGAAAATTTTCTTTTATAACCTTTAATACACATTCCAGTATTTTTTTTTCAGGGATTCCACTTATATTTACTCAAATCTCCTTTTTCTTCCATATCTATTATTTCTCTCATTTCATTTTGTCTGATTTTCTAATGTCAGTACTCTATATCCCTGTTCTCAGCATTGCCCATTCTTCTTCATTCAGATTCTAAAGTGATTTTATTACTTTGTTTTTCTGTTTATTCCAACGTATTCCAGATCACTTTTCATCTCTTTCTAGATCTTATCATCTCCTCTTTTCGTCCTTGTCACCAGAAATGGTCTTTTGATAGGCCCCCCAGAATATAAGGATAATGAGCTGGTGTCCATTTGATTAGTGTTTTTGCAAACTCTGGTGTTAATTCTTTGCTATCCTTCTCATTTGCTTTGTTGTACAATTATTCTAGTGCATACCTTCCTTCTCTGTTTTAGTTATGTTCATTTCCTTTTGTATTTAGCTATCTCTTTTTAGCTTCCTGGCAAGTTGTTTTGTACTTTTTGGTCATTTTTTAATGGACCTTTTTCTTTTTAAGCTGTTTCTTTGTTGACAATATTGGAGAGAAGATCCAAGGGAGTGTGATGGGTGAACACACCACTTGGATTTCAGCCTCTTTTCTTTTCTTTTCTTTTCTTTTTTTTTTTTTTTTTGCTGCTACTATTTTTTAAATTAAAGTACAGTTGATTTACAATATTGCATTAGTTTCAGGTATATAGCAAAGTGATACAGTTATATACATAAATTTTTCAGATTATTTACAATTATAGGTTATTACAAGATATGAAATATACTTTCCTGTGTCTCTAGAGTAAATCCTTGTTGCTTATCTATTTTATGTAGGGAAGTTTGTGTCCTGAAAGGGAAGAACCTGCAACCTAGGATATTCTACCCAGCAAGATTTAAAATAGGAGAGATAAAGAACTTATCAGAGAAGCAAAAACTGACAGAATAGTGCAATATTAAATCTAACCTAAAAGAATAAGCTTTCGTTGATCTGGTCATGAGTGAGACCTTGTACTACACAGGCCCTACATATCATGATTTGATATTTACTTTTATTTATATGATGAAAAGCCATTAGCATTGGAATGGAAGATACCTAAAGTTTCTTGCCTTTGCCTTGTCAAGTGGGTAAGGAAGTATGTCCTTCCTTGAAGCTGTCCTCCCCTGCTGTTCTCTGAAATGCAAGCGCTACTTGGGAAACTCCAACATGCTCACCATAGAGGATGGAGAAAGCGTCTATTTTGGATCTGTCCATACTGCTTATTATTTTGACCATGTACTCATATCATATTTGCTTTTCTTTTTACTGCCAAGGAACATTATCTGAGAGAAAAGAGTAAGGTTTCTATTAGTGATATCTGTTTTTTATGCCTAACCAACCTCCACTTCCCCTGCTTCTGAGGGTATTCTGGGTTCAATTGTGTCCCTTCAACAAAAGATACATTTTCCGAACCCTCCTGTACCTTTAAATGTGACCTTATTTGGAAATAGGGTCTTTCCAGATGTAATTGAGGTAAAATGAGATTATATAAATTAGAGTAAACCTAACCCAATATGACCAATGTTCCTTGTAAGAGGAGGAGAAAAGACAGACTGAGACAGACAGAGGAAACACCATGTTATGACAGAAGCAGAGACTGGAGTGATGTGTGCCAGAAAAGGAGCACCAAGATTGCCAGCAACTCTGGAAGCTAACAGAAAGGCATGGGACAAATCCTCCCTCAGTGACTTCAGAGAGTTTGGGTTTCTAGCCTCAATCACTGTGAGACAATAAATTACTATCATCTTATGTTATCCATTTGGGTAATGTTTTTGAAAGCCCTAGGAAATTAATACACAGGGTAACATAATAACTTTGTTTGAAGAACTACCAACATGTTACCCCATGTAATCGATTTTTATGGTTTGACAAAACTGTGCTTCATTTGCTTGGTAAATTCCTTAAGACTACAAAATTATTCATTAATTACTTTATAAATAACAATTAAAAATAAATCTATATTATTACATATGTTAGACTGAAGACAGTAACCAAAATATCTGTAGAGACATTTCACTCATTATTGCTGTGACTATATTTTGTTGCCACTTGCTTGATTTAAATGCAAATTTAGCTGCATAATTCCTCATTTTAGAGAACATTAAGTGTTCTCTTAAGCAGACAACATGTTATTACAGACACTCAAAGGGAATTTGGAGGAAAGTGATAGGAGTTTCACAAAGAACCAAAAAACAAGAAGTTAAGCCAGGCCTTCCACAGGAAGAGAAGTGAGAAGCAGAGAAACTGACCACAGCATATAATTTCTCTTAGCTCCCCTCTCTTTCTCTCTGAGGTTGAATGGTCTGTCATTTCTGCTTAACTTCGTTACTTTTACAGATTAGAGCTCTCTGCTGATTCAGCAATTTACATGTTGTCCTTAATGGCCACCCTAAAACTGCTATCTCAGCTCCTGAGTCTGCTTGACCTTACAAGTCCTGTTCCCAGAACTTGGAATTCAGTATTAAGGCTCTAAATCAAAAATTTTAGTAGAGAAAAACTGGTAGCTCTGGCTTAAGTTAGACACTGATCTCTGATCCTATAAACTATGGCCAAAGGATTGAATTTATGTGAAACACAGGGCTGCAAACTTCCGGGTTATGGACAAGGCAGAGTCTTGAATAAAAAGTTGTAAAAATAAGACAGAAGTATTCAGTATTCCTAACACAAAATCCGAAAGCACTATAGATATCAAATTGTCAGTGCTTTTTTTCAAAGGCTCAATAAGATATACTTATTATACTTTACTTTTAAAAATTCATTTAGTTTTAATTTTAAGTATCAAAATCTAGGTAATGCTCTGTAACTGTCTGAATTGATGACTACAGTTGTGCAACATGATAAGAAAAGTAAGTGAGATTTGAAATTAAAAAACCTGGATACCAAGACCATTACCACTTACTAGTCACAAGATCCTGGCAAGGCTTGTAACCTTTCTAGCCTTCGCATTTGTTATCTGTAAATGCAAGTGAAAATAAGAATATAGGCTTGATTAATGGTTAATGTGAAAACAAAATAGGTCATTCATAGCAAAAGGCCTCAAAAAAGTGGCCGGTGTTATTAACTCTGAACATAATGTTACATTACTTTGTCATCATCAGGGAATATAGTACTCATGAGATCTTCTGTAAAACAAAAAAGTGTGTATAAATTATGATAATATAAATCCAGCCATTTAGAGATAAGTAGGAAAACTAACGAAACTCAACCACAGACCTCTCCAGGGGATTGGTTCACAGAGACCACGATCAAATCATTAAATCTCAGTAACATGCTGGCAAACTGATACAGATTACTCCAGATGTCCTCAGATTCATGGTTACAAAGCAGCACTATTAAACCATATATTTCATGCCCTGCTCAGGGCTCAAGTGCCATGAAGGAACTTTAGTAAAATATCTCCACCAACACCTACTCAGTGTCCTGCTAGAATCAATCCTCAGCATTTTTCCCATCCCAGTCCTAGTAAGAATATTTTTGGTTGCATACTCATAATCCCAACCTCTAAGTCTTCGGATGCAGATATATTTAATTTCAGTGTAATCGTCCAGAGTGTCTTGCAGAGTAGCTGTAACAGCTCACACCCCCAATAACAGCACAAAAATCCTTGAGTACCCATATTGTTGGGCAACACTAAGTGATACTACTTTTCTACTTTATGGGCATAAAATACTTTTTATTTAACTTTTATTGCTTTGTTGACAGATAAGATTAAGCATCTCTTTACTTCCAGTTTAGTTATTCTTTGAAATTCCTGTTTATCTTTCATGCTCCTATTTTCTACTGAATTTCCTATAACTGTCCCTTGTATTTGTGGTGTGCACTGTGCACACATGTGTATATTGGTATATATTTTAGATATTAATGTATCAGTTTTAGATATGGCAAATATTTTCTCTTAGTTTTAATCTGTTTTTTAACTTTGGTTAAATAGAAATCTGTAATTTTTAATTTTGATGTAGTTGAATCTTTTTTTTTTTTCCCTAGATTTTGTACTTTTGGGGATCTTTTGAAATAAATCTGTCTTCTAGATGAGGTTCTTCCACTAATTTTCCTATAAAAGTTTTGCATGTTTAATCCATGTGCAGTCTCCCTTTATATAGTATGTATATTAAGAAATATTTTCTTCATAGAATAGCTAGTTCTCCCAATATCAACCTCCTAAGCAATCTGTAATTTCCCATTTCTCTGTCTTATCAATCATTACCATAAAATTCAGATCTATTAGCTACATATCAGAATTCTGTATTCTGTTCTGTTTGCTTCTCCATGTGGCATTTTGTACCCTCTCCTTTACTTTGTCTTTGCATTACGGCTTACTATCTTACTCTGTTAGTCTTTTTATTTTTTTACGTTGAATTAGCCCTTTATAGACATCTTTTATATGGATTGTACAAAGAGCAATATGTGTATCAGGTGAATTTTAATTGTGACAGTACTGGGTTGATAGGTAAACTTAGGACAATTTCTATTTTTTTCCATGTTAAATCATATCACAATTAAATTTTATATCTCACCATTACTGAAATACTTCTTTATGCTTTTTATTTGAGTTTTAACTTTTTTCTTAACAGCATCTTTCAGTCTCAGAATTAAATTTAAACAGCATGTGTTCTATAACCTTCCTGTCAAGTCATAGATTGGCAGAGAATATTTATATTCAGCACAGATGATGAATCAATTAGTCAACATTTATTTCTCAAACCAAATATATTTTTCCTATTAATATCATTAATATTATTGAAATAACATAAATAACTGTAGAGAATCTAGAGAATACAAATAAGTATGAAAATTGAACAAAAACTAAAGTTACCTGTAATCCCTACAGCCAGATATAAGTTGTCTATTTTTGTAGATTCAAAATAATAGAATTTTACATCCTTAATGCTATTCTTAAATTTGAAAAGATGAAATACTTTGTACATAATAGTTCTTGTTCCAGGTTATTTTTATATGATGTCACTATTTTTCTTTTCCTCTAAAACGTAAAAGCTAAAGTTAAAGTGACACTCCATAAGAGAAAAAGTATTGAAATGAAATTATGTCACATGTCGCTGGTTCAATCTGTAATTAGCTGGTGTCCACTGTGTTAGAAGTGCTCCTATCCAATACAGATGATTAGCTTATCAGAAAAAAAGAATGGTGTGCATTCCTGAAATGTTAGATTAAGAGTCAAGTCAAAACAAATCAAGATGAAAAGGCTAGCATGTGCCACGTTGTCTCCCCTAGGTGATAAATGGGAGGGAAAAAGCTGAGATTTGATGATAGATAATTTTAAAAATTTTGGACATATAATTGCTGTTAATTATCAATTTCTTTTGATGAAAAGATCAAACAGCATGAGTATAGAAGAATGACATTTACAATCTGTGTCACACTTTGAACTTTTACACTCATTTTGATATTTAAATTTGGTTTCTAATAGTTTAGCTTTATTGTTTGCTTACTTAGAAGATTGCAATGCAGATATAACAAGAATCATAAAATTCAGTATTGTAGCTTTTTACTTTTATTTCACTTTTCCAGTTACTTTTCTACTGCTCCCCTAGGACATAAAGCTTAATAGCTCACAAACACAAAAAATGTGTTTAGAAACTCCCTTTGAGGCTTAGAGGTTAACCTAAAGGTTCTTCACTACTTTTGAGGCAAGACTGACAGCTGCTCACAGAGATAATTTGCCCCTCATGGTATATAAAATTTAGGATCATTTTAAGTAAATTTTTAGGCATTTTGATATATACTATACCAGAATAGTCATTCCCAACCGAAGAGCACTAAGACTGAAAACCTAAAGAGCCAAAATTGTAAATATTTATCAGAAACAACTAAAATATAGTTTCTTTCTTGATGAGAGAAAAAAAATTCCTCAAAATGATTTCTCTAAAAAGAGAAATCACAAGTCATAAAGGAACACTGTTGAATTTGTTTACAGTAAATTTTTTTCTTTACATTTGTTTGTCTTTATGCAACACAGAACCCTGCAAATAAAAGGACTAGCTAGAAACAGGGAAAGATCTTTCCAAAGCACATGAACAGTGAGGTTTTGCATTCCAGAATTTACAAAAATTTCTATAAACCAAGCAAGGAGGAAAAAAAAGAAGTACAGTGAAGTAAAGTACAAAGGATGCAATCAGACAGTTCATAGTAAAAGAAAACTAAATGGTCAAGAACTATATTATGCTCAAGCTCATCACTAATCTCAATAATCAGGTCATCATTTCACTCCTATCAGATTAACAAAGATACATACCAATGCTGGAGACTATTTTGAAAAATAGGGATTCTTATTTGCTGGTGAAGAGCTGGATGACATAGCAGTGAAGAAAGAGCATGGGTTCTGGCCTGAGTCACTTCTGTTTCAAACTGGTACAACCCTTACAGTTATGTTCTTTGGGCAAACTACTTTATCTTGCTGTGAGACAGCTCTCCATGGGTCTCCTACTTTTGTGGCCCCCTTGCTTACAATTTGCTTGGAACTATCCTTCCAAAGATATTTGTATAGTGAACAGACTCTGGACTCAGAGATAGCGTCTCCCTCTGGAGCAAAGGGCAGGCACATTATTAAGGTTTCCCTAAGCTCACTGCCCCTCCTTTGCAATGCAATCCACTGCCCTTGCAGATATCATCTGACCTTTCTCCCCTGATGAACTGGATTGGGAGAACCAAGGCAAAAAATGCTAGTGCTCTGGACACTGCTTTTACTAGGAGCAATGCATTGTCTTTCATCTAACCTGGGTGTCTCCTGTCCTCTACAAGTATCCAGGAATCTTTGGCAGACTAACTTGTTAGCTCATAGATAATCTCAGACCTTCAAAGTACTTTGCAAATGTCTCTTGGCCTCATTTATTTTTCTCATGTGTAATGGAGTGGGGGTGTGTATGTGATAATTTTCTATTCATAGGGCCATTGTTATTTTACCTAAATTAAAAATATGAAATGTTTTGAGTAGTATGTGGTACAGAGCAAGTGTATAGTATGTTTCTGTGTATATGAAGTTCAAAAATGCTACAGAGCCTAACTGTATTTTTATGGCTGTATGCATGTGTCATAATAGAGTTTTATAATAGGTAATAATAGACTCCAAATCAATTGTAGTTAATTCTGGGGAGATAAGAAGGCAAATAGGATTAAGAAGTTTACATAAGATGCCTCAACTCTACCTGTTCTGTTTTAGTGTTTGAAAAAGTATCTCTAAGTAAATATAAAAATATGCAAACATTTTAAAAGCTGGATGTTGTGTACATGGTTTTTCATTTTATAATTATGCATACTTGCCTGTATTTTTAAAATACTTTAGAAAAATAAACTTTAAAAATATTTATAGGACACAATTATTTTGAAGGATAATTTTAAGGCCACAGAGTTGTCAGTCTTTTATGTGAAATAGCATATTTAAGAGGGTGCATTTTACTTATTTGAAATATAACCGAAACAACTGTGACTACTGTATCCAATTTTTCCATCTCCCCATCTTCAGTCTTTTTTTTTTCCTGCCACTTAATTAGCTCCTTACATCTGTGGCAATTGTAAAGAAGTGACACTATGTGAAGTTCCAAGGTTGGGTCATAGGGACCATGCAGCTTCCATGTGTTTACTGGAATAGTCACTCTTGGAACCCTGAGCTACCAGGGAGAAAGGTCATACTACTCAGAAGTAACCTTGCTGTGATTAAGCCAAGTGTAGGCGCTTTGGGTCACACCAGCCCAGAGCCAAACAGCGAGAGAGGAAGCCTCCATCCGATTCTTGCCCTCGACCATTTAGTCATCCTTCCTCTCCCCCACTCCCATCCCACCTGGGGCCCCTGACTCAGTAGCAGTGAGCAGTTATCTCCACTATGCCCTCTTAGAATTCCTGGGAGAGCAATAGAATGGTTAGTGCTGCTCACTAAGCTTAGATATGTCTGTATGTGGCAGAAGATAGCAGGAACAAACCTGTCTTAAAAAATACCTGGGATAATTGGCAGTTCAAGAGTCACAAATATTAACTACTATATATAAAATAGGTAGAAAAACAAATTTCTTCTTTACAGCACAGGGAACTATATTCAATATCTTGTAGTAACCTATAATTGAAAATAATATGAAAAGGAATATATATATATGTATATGTATGGCTGAAGCATTATACTGTATAGTAGAAACTGACACAACATTGTAAACTGACTATACTTCAATTAAAAATTAAGTAAAAATTAAAAAAAAATTCAAATGTAGGTGAAGACTTTGAGCCAAGAGCAAAAGATCCCAAGGAATATGGCAGATAATTGTACCTGACTGTTAACACTGATTAGAGGCTGATAGAGCTGGAGAGTATGAATTTTTAAAAATGGAGAATTTTTTTTCATGAGCTTTAAAAAAAAAATAATACTGTGAGAAGAGTTCCAACTTATCTGCTTTTGTTTCCTTTCCCTTTCTGTGCTGAGACGCTGGGAACTTGAGGTTAGAGTACTGAGTACTACAAAATCTGTTACATGGGATACAAGGTCATGGAGGAGAAACAAGGCTGCCTGGTAGGAAGAAGGGAATGAGAATGTTCTGTGAAAAGAAAAGAAAGAAAGGGAAAGGAAAGGGAAAGGAAAGAAAAGAAAAGAAAAGAAAAGAAAAGGAGACGAAAAAGGAAGGGAGGGAGGGAGGGATGAAGGAAGGAAGGAAGGAACAGATGTGGGGGAATTTTCTGACTTTATAAACCCAACAGAAATATTATGAAGAAAGATGAGTGGTGGGGTAGGGATAGACAGTATCAGAAGGGAGAGGAAAATGTGTGTGATATAAGAGAAGGAGAGAGTTAGGAGGTGAAAGTGATTGATATTCTGACAAGTGATCAGAGGTGAGGTATCCAAGATGTGGACAGAATTAAGTGGCCCATGAGGTTCGGAATAAAACTTTAGAGTAAACATAGGTATAGTGCTAGGGCTATTGCAGGTTTGCAAATGTCAGACAGAAGCTGACTGGTATCTGTAGCTAATTTGTGTCTGTTTCCTTTGTGGTAGCTAGCTCATGGAAAATAACGAGCTCTGAGAACACTGTTCTTACTAGCTTCCCTTCAGCACGTTGGTGATCAGTGCTCTTGAATGGGCCTTTCTTATTGCTAAAGAAAGTTTGAAAACTTGAGTTAGAAAGATGTACCATTAATTTTGTATTGCCTGAGAAGAGTGAGATAAGTCATTGTAATTTGGCAAACACTACTTGATGCTTACTACATACAAATAACTAAGTTGAGCTGTAAGATTGACAGTAGGCAACAGTTTTAAAAAATTGTTGAAAATCTGAAAGTTTAGAATTGTTCACAGGAAGAGTTAATAAGAGTTCACAGGATCTGAGGCACCTTCATAAAAGAATGAGTGATTGGACTAATCATGAAACACTACAACTATATCTGTCCCTGAGAAGGTTATTTCAGTGACTCTCCAGTATCTTTTTACCCCTTGACTTCTGACTGAGTGTCTCAGTCAGTTTGAGCTGCTGTAACAGAATGCCATAAACTGGGTGGCTTCAACCACAGAAGTTTATTTCTCACTGTTCTGGAAGCTGGAAGTCTGGAGACTTCCAAACATACAGAGAACCAGCACGATCAGGTTCTGGTGAAAGTTTGCTTTCTTGTTGGCAGATGAAGACCTTGTTGTATCCTCATTTGAAGGAGAGAGAGAAATCATCTCTTTCCTGACACTTCTTATATGGGCACTAGTCCCATGTGAGGGCTCCACCCCCATGACCCGATTTCTTTCCAAAGGCCTCACCTTCAGATACCATCCCACTGGGGATTTGGACATCAGTGTACAGATCTGGGAGGGAAACATTCAGTCTACAGTGCTGAGTTGCCTACCTGTTTTGAGTGCAAAGAATTTAAACTTCAGTGTCATTGGGCTTCACCATACTCTCACTTTCATCAAATCATTGTTGTCTGTATTTATTGTAACAATATGTAATGTTATTATATTATATATATAAGTATATATTTTATAGGCTGTAATAAAAATAAAACATGACAAAAATATTGCAGTGTAAATAAAGTATATATAATTATTTAATCATATATACTATAATTAATATATTATGATTAAATATAATTATAGTTTTATTCATATTATAATATAATCATAATTAAATTATTATAATGCATATTATCTATAATTAAATATTATATGTATTTATATAAACTTAGAGGATATTTGCATCTAGAAATGTTCAACACCAAAATAGGGATATGCTTAGAATACTTATCAAGTGACAGCATTGGGAAGTGTGATGGTACTGACATCCTATACTAGTAAGAAGCATTCAGGCTAAGGGTTTTGAAGGGCAGTGTATAGGGTGATGGAGACTGGCAGATGGCAAAGGTCCCCGCCCTTCTCACACACACATACCTGTAAGTGTGTGTGACTCTTTCTCTCCTCCTTGCCAAATTTGCAAACACCTGGACACCAGAACACAGGCAACTGCAGAAGGGCAAATAACAGAATAGAATTTACAGTGTTACCTAATAACTCTCAGCACATCTGTTCTAAATCAGTTTCTCAAAGGTACATTTCATTATAATCATAGTCTTCCCAGCCATTGTCATTTAGTCACTGACTATCTGTCACTCTCCCACTGCCATCTCCTTGACAAGATTCTGACAAGATCCAGAAGGTCAGTTAAGTTGTTGGTGACTTTTTCCCATTAATGGCTTATTAACGAGGCAAGGCTAAATATATTCTTTTCAGTTATGTGTCTCTAGCCAAAACTGGCTCTGCAGAATGGTAAATTTCCTTCTAAATCCTTTTTCAAACTATCAAGTATCTTCTCCCTCCAGCCTCAGAAAGACTATGCATGCTGATGTTTTGAGCTACTTTTAAATATGATTTTGCTTTCATTAACTACACTGAACTGGATAATTTCTGTCTTTTTTCTTTTCCTGTTAAAATCAGCATTCTTTCCTTTCCAGAGTTCTCTTGACTATATTTGAAAATGTTATCTTTTTCATTTTTCCTTCCAGGTGGTTTTTGTTTGTTTGTTTTTTCTTTCTCTTGGAGCCTGATTTAGAGTCTCTCTTTTTGTTAATTATGCTTAGCAGACGTCACTAAAATATCTCTCAGTTAAGACCCAATTAACTGAACGACTTTAGAGGTAAACTCCCTCTGAAGCATAATCAGCATATTCAAGGCTTGGGTTTCTTCATTCTGCTTGTGCTACAGTATTTCTCTCATGGTAGAGCTGACACAGTAGATTTCCTTGCAGTCTGGTTCTAGGAGGACACACCCTCTCACTGCCTCAGCAAGCGCCTTCTCTATTATTGAAAGGAGGGCCACTTGCCATCAACATGTTCTTTTAGAAAAAGAGATTTTTAAAATACATCATCCATGGAACCTGGGGTGTATGCAATGTCCCTTACTGTAACTATGGACCTTTTGATTATATATGCTAGAGGTGGGTTTAAGTGTAAATTTCTAGAGAGAGTATCCATAGCTTTTAAATCAAGTTCTCAGTGAATTTAGTCTTACGAAAATTTAAGTTCTCTAAAAGGATGCACAATTCTTATAGTTACCTATTAATAGATGGCATACAGTCATATGTGTAAGTATAGACTTTTCAGCAAGATAGTCAATGAAATTCACAGGTAATTTAGATTTCTGTGTACCAGTATCATGCCTGTATTCCTTAGATTAGTTGTAAATGGCTAATAACTTCCAGCTTTTACTTGCCCTCCAGAACTTTAGTGGGGAGTCCATGCCCTTATATACATATAGCTACATTCACATGCACACATGTGTTACACAAAGATTTGGATGGGCATTACTGCTAGCCTGCCAGCTACAGGCATATACTTTGTCCCTGCTTTTACATCTAGCATTTTATAATCTCAAAAAATTGGATGGTAAAAAATTATCTTACTTGTAATATGAGCTTTTGTTTCTTTATTTTGGATATATACATTCTTTGTTCTTAGATACGCTTCTTGTTCATTTTGGTATTTCTTTGGATTTCTTTTGTTTCCAAGGTCTTGATTGTACTCAATGAATCCATACAACAAACAAGCAATATTGTATAAACTTTTGTACTACAAGACATAAACTGACTTTGGACCAGAGAAAAATGCAAAAATACATATATATAAAAGACAAATTAATACACAGTGTTTGATAGTGGTAAATTTTTGGACAAATTGCATTTTTCCCAAGTAAAGCTACTGGGGAAGCAGCTTCAGTTTATTTTGGGGAAGCCATGGATCGACAAGCATGACAAATGGTGTTCCCATGAGAACAAGACGTCCTGCCAGATTGAAAAATCGAACACTTTCTGCTTATTGAAAACAACTGATTGATTACTGACTGAAATTGTCCCTAAATATTCTAGCTTCCATAATTATGTACAAAAATTGTCCTTTTATTTCCTACAATTTTACATGTTAAATTTTAGTATAACTAATTTGGGGGGGGGTTCATTTGTGTCTTTCCTCTCTGCTTGATAAATAGGGATCCAAAAAGAGCATCAAGAAAAATTGACCTTTGCCTTTGTAGTCCTGAGGTTGCCAGGGTCAATGAAGACACCCTGTTAATGAACTAAACACATGTTGAGCAACAGAAACAGGACAACAAAGTGATGCAAGCAGAGAAAAAGGAGGAGGAAGTGAAAGAAAAAAAATGTATGCCTCAGTGAACTTATTTCAGAATATATAGACATTGTGTCATTTTGAAATGAAAACTGTTTTTCATTGCATGTGGCTGTTTTTTGGGCCTGGGGAGTAGGGTGCCATAATATATTTACTACTTGGGCTTCTTAGACACTATCCCAATTCAGCTATTTCTTCTTAGAGTTGAACTAATTCTTTTTATTTAACTAGAAGTTTTTACTTCTAAAGTTATTTGAAATTATTCATACTAGAGATAAATGATAAAATAAATTTACTCAGCAGTTAAATTATGTAGAGAGAAGTGTTTACATACAGGTACACTGCTTGAGTTTTATTTTGACAACCAATCCACTTTCACTGAGGCCTGGCTGTTACTATCCTAAGAAGAATTCCTTAACTGGATTTCACTGTTCTCCCTTTTAATCCGCCATCATCAGCTCCTGCTTTCTTACGGTTTTACAAAGGGGTCTCTTATACCTCTCCACTCCCTGTTTCAAAGAACCTCATGGGATTTGCCAGAATCTGGGATAGGGTAGAATGGCAGTGTGAAAATATTCACTGGTAATGATTCACCCTCTTAGCCACACTTATCTTGGTGGGGGAGGCTACTGCTGCTCACTCAACAGCCAACATCCTAGTATTGGTACCTTGTATATCATCCTTGTTGAAAATCCAGACACAGACGATCTTTTCTCCCCTCTGAGTGCTTGCTCTCCTGTATCTTCTCTGTCTTGGAACCCACAGTGAGAACACTCCCGCCCACCCTGCACTGCTGTGCTACCTCAACCGAATTCCTTGGCTCCCACAGCCACTCTCTGATGTTTGTGCTCTAGGTCTGCAAATAGCCCTTTTCAATCCATGCTGCTACTCTTTTAAAGAGCTCTTTCCACTATCAGTCGTTGGTGTTGTTGGCCTCTCTCTGTTGCAGACACACTGTCTGTTAATTAATGAGCATCTGTTATATGCCAGGGGGTGTCATGATGGGTGCCAAGAGTAAAATCATAGACATAGCACACACACTCCCTGCCCTTGTGAAGTTTTCAGTCTGGCAGAGCTAATAATATTCCGAGGACATCTTTTCATCAGGAGGTATTTTCATTCATTTAGGATTGAATTGCATTCTTCATGGAAAACTGTCACCTCTTGGTCTTTCTTCTAGGCAAAAAATCAGCCATATATTTATGGTGTTTTCTGTCACTTTTTATCAAGCAAATACCGTATATTCTTTGAAACCAAAAAATGCCTCCAATATAATTAGAGTACTGTACCATATTACCAAGATAGAATTTCAAATATGGAAACAGTGACCTGCCTTGTATTTTCATCCAAATGTTTAATTGTGAGTGCCTTATCCATTCAGTTCTCATGCTGTCATACCCGTACAGGTCTGCATTGTGGGCATCCCTATGGGGCAGTCAGTTGTGAAATACTGACGTGATTAACCAATACTCAGTGTCTTTGATTGAGTGTTTAGTCTCACTCTTATTCTCATTACCAATGACTGTAGACTATATGTTTTACTCAATAAGCATTTCTCAAATTCATCGCTTTCCTTCCATTCTTACCTTATCCCCAAGTTCAGGCCTCGGCTGACAACAGTCCCTAACTTACACTCTTTTATCCCGCAAAACCATTGTCCACATATCCACCATCCAAAACTTAAATGTGATTTAAGCCATATCATTCCATGCATACAATTCTTCATAAGACCCCTCATTGTATTGCACAATGAAGTCCAAGCTGCCTAACACAGCCCATGTTCCTGTGTTCCTGCGCTATGTTCCTGGGCTGTATCTGTCTTTTCTGGCTAATGCCTGCCAGGCAAAACCCCCCAGGAACACACATACCTGTCGTCAAACAAAATTGGGTTTCTTAGTGCTCCAGCTGGGAAAAGTGTACCTCATGGGTAACAATGGGACAGTAAGAAGGTGTGAGAAGAGACTGGTTAAAGAACTTGTGTTAAGTAATTTGGGGGAGGGTTTGAAAAAGCAGGCAGTTTGCTCTGCTTTGGGTGCTGGCAGAAAGCAGGCGAAGTATAGGATTGTGTATCTTAGTGATGCTGTTTCATCTAGGAATTGGAGGAAATGGAGAGGTGCTAAAGGTGTGATTGGTTAAGAAGCAAAGGTCACTCACATTAGGAAAGGAGAATGTTTGGTCATTTTTGTGGTTTTCTCTGTTCTCGTTTTCGTCTGTACTGAGACGTGACTACAGAGTGGTCTTGTTTGTGTCTCACTCTGTCAAATCAGAGCGTGCCTGTCTCAGTTTGGTGTTCTGTGAATTGTTTATTTATAATGAAGTGGGGAACACTCACAGCAGACAGCCTGTTGTCACCACATCAGTGCACAGTTAACACTGGCAGAGGCTGCTTTTTCCCTTCAGTATGTCTCTGACCGTGCTCTGCTTCCCATGCTGTGTGCCTGAACTTCTTAAAATGTGCTGCCGTTCTCTGCTGTTTCTTGCTTCTGTGAGTTTTCTCATATTCTCCCCCTCTCCCTGCATTCCTTACCCACTCCACCTTTGCTGGGCTCAAAAATAATTGTATTTTTAAATAGACTTTTTTAAAAGAACAGTTTTAGATGTACAGAAAAGTTGAAAGATAGTATAGAGTGTTCATATTTTGTTATAAATAAGGAAAAATACTGATATATTCAGTAAAGTACATGGTTTCTCTATCTCTTTTAATAGCTTAAGGGATTTACTTTACTGCTGAATAATAGTCCATTGTCTGGATGTGCCTCAGTTCATTTATCCATTCACCAATTAGAAGACACATTGGTTGTTACCATTTTTTTTAAGACATTGAGTAAAGCTGATACCTTACTTATTTTCAAAACCCATTTTAGGAGTATCCTTTAGGTTGATTTAGAAACTTCCCTGTTTCATAATGTCATTATCATTAAAAGTATCATTTTCTATTATAATTATTTGCTTATGATTCTGTTTCCTTTGCTATCAACCATAAGCCTCTTGGAGACATAGACTATAACTAATACAGCTTTACATCCCTAGCTCCTAACCTGGGTCTCAGTGAATATTTCTAATTGAATGAATTTGCTAGATACAGTATACAACAATTTATATTTTACATATGTTATCTCATTTAACATTGTATATACATTCATAAGTAGCTCAAATGTATTACTCCAAATAAATTAATTTTCTGAATGTTTTTATTTAATGATGACCATGTTCATAACTTTAGTCTACTATTTAAAAGAAATGATATGAGTAAGGATTTAAATCTATTGGGAAAGTCTATTTTAGCCTTTCTGCATCAGGATCATTTCAAATGATATGAAATAAACATATACGTATCAATGGAATTGGAGGTTTTCTTCTATTCAAAAAATAGGTATTCATTTGGCTTATTTATACTAAAAATAATTTTTGATTGAGCTTTTTGTATGTAACAGATAGTTATGAATTATCATTGAAGATTATTGTCAGAACAAACCAAAATGCAATTCTTTCTTTTTAACTTAGCTCAGTTCAAATTATAAGTCGTTGTCAGACGTAATGAGCCATGTGATGTTTTTAAAGTCCTAGACTCAGAGAGTGAAGTCAAGAACTTATTTATTATTGAAGAAAGAGAGGTATTCATCATTTCAAAAAATTTTTCTAAATTATCCAGATGCACACTTAAAGTAATTTACATAATCATTTGTGTATCAAGTCCTTCTATTTTAATGAGAACATTTAAAAATTCCTGTTGTTATACTCATTAATAATATAAAGATAAGACAGGAACTACAGTCAGTTCTCATCATTCACAATAGGTATGTTCTTCACGGTCACTCCGAACACTGAATGTAGCAGACAAGGGACTACTGCTTCGGGGGCAAACAAGATTAGCAAGTCTCTGGTCACAACATACTCATCAGCTGATTAATGCACTACTTATCTGATGTGTCTGTCTGTTTAAAGATATCTTATTTAATACATATTGTTGATTAGTTGCCATTAAACTCAGGGCTGACAGCTTTTAACTCATGTCTGAATGAACATAAATATCTAACACACATATTTTCTCTGTGGGGCACAGTGCAGCTTTCTTGTCTTCAGAAACATTAGACAGTACTTTAGCACTATGCTTGGGGGCTTGTTTAAACAGGAAGAAAAAAATACCAAAAAAAACCCCGGCACTAAGTAGACCTGCAAAGGGACACTGATTTTCAGTTTTGAGATGTGAGCCAAGAAGAAAAGGGGTCTCCTTGTTTGACTTCAGTTGGGAATGTGTATATTGGATGAAGCCAGTTATTTCCAGCTTTGCATATGTTCACAAATGACTGGGAAAGTGCCACCAGTATTGATTTTGAGGTACAAGTAAGTTTTACTGAGAGACTAATTTACTAATACAAGATCTGTGAATAATGAGAAATGACTGTGCTAAATGTAAAACCCCATGTAATTGCATATATGCTGTTAAAGCTGATATAAAATGCTTTTACACCTATTGGCAATAAAATATCCAATATGAAATGTATGGTTTGTGAATCTAAAGAGCTGTTTCTTAAATGTAATATTTCCAAGGTTTGTTTAGAGAAGTGGAAGCTCAAAATAATAAAAACAATATTCTATAAAGAATGTCAGTGAACAATGACTTCATATTGTCAGTTGGTTAACTATGAGAGGCAGAGTGGAAGTTATGAGGGAAAAATAGCTTTTAAAAACTCCATTAAGGAATATATCTATTTGAAGATAGATGTGTCATGGTGAAAAATCACCAGGGAAAAATCCTGCCAAATCAATTGTTAAATCATGTCACATGGATTCTTTGTTGTGTAAGAATGGAAAGCAGTGAAGCTAGAGATATCAGAGAGGATTTGGAGAGAATGGATAATGGGGGGTTAGAAGGATCTGGATGGACAGAAATCACAGAAAGAAAGGGCTGTCAAGGTCCAGGAATAATGGGAGAAATAAGGCAGAGGCTTGGAAGTCGTGGAGGTGTGCTTGGATAAGGAAGAGAATGAGACTAGAGAAATTTGTCTGTGAGACCAAAACTAACAGGTGAGAGGGGAAGGATGGTGCAGAATCAGACTCTAGTGAACCTTAAAGTCAGGCAGATGAATTTCAACTACACGCAATAATAACATCAAAAGCTAAAATCGCTTGAGTGCTCTGTGCCAGGAAAAAGCTAAAAACTTCACATGCTTTGTCTCATTTTTTCTTCACAGTAACCCAGTGTGAATAAATATTATTTTTCCTATTTTATGGATGAGGAAACCGAAGTTTAGAGAGGGATAAGAAGGAAAAGTGACTAGAGGAAGGTGAGGCTAATGTAAAATTTATGTTAACTGAAAAAATATTAAGTAAGAAAAGTTGAACCTCTTTTAAGCTAAGGGAAGAATGGTTTCACCAGAGCAGCATTAGTCTACAGCTAATTATCCTTAGATATTGAGAAACTGCCTTTGGAGAACTCACCTAATACCTCAAGGATTACATAATTTTCAGTCTAGCTAATACCCAAAGGCAAGGAAAGAACCATTTGAGGAATTGGAGAGAACAGTACTCACAGAGCTGGGGATAATTAGCCCTAGACCAGGGACTCTGTGAACCCCCCCAGGGTATCATAAAAGCAAGATCAGAGAAGGTCAAACTGTCTCGAAGCAACTTAACTACATCCCAGAATAAAGCTTAATAATATTTATAAGAACACAAAAATACCCACAAAAATGTGGAGTTCACATTTCCTGGTTTCCAGTCAGAGATCACCAGGCTTAACAAAGAAGCAGGAAAATATGACCCATTGTGAGAAGAAGAATCCATCAATTGGAGCCCACTCAGAAGGGTCACAGCTGTTAGAATTGGCAGACAGTGACATTAAAACAGTTTTAACTGGCAGCTATATAAAACATAGAAGTGAAGTGGAGTAAATTGACCTTAAAAGACAATCACTGAAGAAATGAGGCAATTAGTTCTTGGAATAGAGCCCTAGTATTAGAAAATAATATGATCGGATGGATTAAAAATCAACCTTGAGTTGGGAAAATCCAAAGAAATTTTCATGAGATTGTGTCAGAAAGAGAAAAATGTTATTGTAGAAAAAGTAAGTATCAGATTTGGAGTCATTCCAAATTAGTTTCTGTCTTTGTCATTTACTACTTTTGTGATCTTGGATAAAATATTAATGATTATATCTCAGTTTCCTTACCTGTAATATAAGGTTGATAACAATTACATCACATTGACATAACAGTTCTTTAAAAACAGTGACATACTGTATATTACATATATGTATATATACACATGTATCTTTAAATTTACACTTTACACATACACACATATATGTATATCCCATGGCAGTCTGACGTGTCATGTGTCAATAAACACAGCAAGTGAGTTTACGTGACTAAAAGTCATGAAATACTGAAAAAGCTGAGCATAACTTTTTTTTGTTGGCACAGAAAGTTCTGTTATTTAGGTATATTTTGTAAAGTTTACATTATTATTATTATTATATTATTATATATTATTATAAACATCACAGGACGTGTGATGAATGTAGGGCTTTAAAAAATGAGAGAAGAGAAAGAATGTTCAATCTACAGCTTACAAATAAAAATGGGTTCAGGGACGCCAACATGGTTATCCAAGTAAGAAAAAGAACTATTGTGAACCCCTGCAGGCTGTCAAGATTATGACAATGGAAAACTTCAGAAAAGTGTTAATGAATGGGGAAAGGAAGGAATAAGGCTTGTTCATTTTAGTGGTAAGGTTATAGTGGGTCACCTGGAGTCTGAAGAAATATGATTAAAAAGTTTGACAAAGCAACTGATGGCAGCTTTGGTTATAAATTTCTGCTATCCTTTCAGCTTATGAGTTTTAAAGCAACCTAGGAAAGAACTTAGCTCTTGGAAATGGATGGATAGGGCAGATCTTACTGGGTACACTCATTGCTGCATTTAAAATTCTGTATAAAAAGACATATTTTTACAGAGTGAGTTTATAATTGTCCAATCCCTAGGGGATTTGTAAAAACATACCAATGAGCATTTTTGGTAGGATAGAATGACTATTTCAATACATCACTGAGATAAATCAGTATTCTCTTCTGACCAGCAGTTTTATTCTCTCCATATTATGAACATAATTTTAATAATATACTCAAAGCAAGATTAGCTAAGACGCATAAAAATGTTATAAACGTCTCAAAATTTTCCATTGATCTTGGATTTTTACTACATATAGATGTGATTAAATAACAAAGTTCAGAGATAAACCAAGTGTCTTACAATCACAGAATATAACTATGCTTGCTACTGCACTGGATAGAGTGCTGGCTACTTTTAAGAACCTACTTTTTTATCAGTATAAATCTCTGTTTCTCTCTTCCTCTCTCTCTCTCTTCATATGTGTAAAAGAATTTCAGCAGGAAAGACAATATTGATCAGAAATATCTCTGCCGTATTTTGGACCTTGGTATTATTGATAATATTACTAGGGAAAAGGGGTCTGGATCCGGTAGCTTGATTTTTCATGCTGGTCCTGATTTATTAAATTTAAATAAAAGTATAGGCTGATACAATGCAAGAAAATGAAAACTTAAGCTGGATCTTATAATCTCTCTTGGTCTTTGGATCTGTTCTGAGGTGCCACAGAACTTTCTACAAAGATTTACTTACTTACTTACTTATTTGTTTTAGTTTTAGTTTTAGTTTTAGTTTTAGTTTTAGTTTTAGTTTTATAGTAATATAAAAGAAATATTGTAAGCATTCTGAATCCCCAGGATGAGTACGTTGCAGGTGAATACTGCCAAGGAATTTTAGGGCTGTATTTGTGCTTGTATTTCTTGTTGCACATTGGGAATAAGGAACTACTAAAGGGACAGTAAGATTCAATGTGGTGCTTCTTGAACTGGAATATTTACATACTTGAGGGTCTATTAAGGTATTTGGCTAGCAGTGGTCTCAGTTTCTTTACCCTACACACACACACACACACACACACACACACACACACACACACACACACCACTTCTTGGTCAGGAGCTTTGTTAGCTACTTTATAAAAGTGGATGTCAAGGCACAATTGATTCTGGGACCTAGTTAAATATGCCTTCCATTCTCCCTTTCCTAAATTCTGCACATCCACTCAGGAGAAAAGCAAAATGTACCACCTAATGACTAGGAACACTGGCAAGAATCCTATACATCCACACAAAAAATGTTTTCAAAATGCACAGTGTCATAATATCTATTTTTAAATTAAAAGAGGCAGTGAGATAAACAGGAAATTATGGCATTTTGCATGAATTAAAAAAAATAAAATCACTCCCCTAAATAAAGGGTAAAACAATCTCTAGTGATATCTGATTTCCAAACCTGTGCCTATTTCCCGTGGTGTGTGAAAGATATATAACACTTCTCGCTGTAATTGTTTATGTCTTGAAATATCTGATTGATAGTGCCTTTTAGTTACTGCATGACAATGACTTTGAGCTGGACACATTAACTCAGTGTATTTTAAGATGTACAATCTAAATAGCTGAAATAGAAAAAAAAAATACCATGACTTGAGTGTCTCCAAATATATTTAGTTCCATGGTGAACCTAAGCATTAAATGAAGGTAACATATATATGCTAATTATTCTCAAAATGTCCTAATTTTGTGCAAATCCTCAATACTGATTGCTTCCTACTCCCCCGCCCCCAATTCCCTCTGGTGTGCACAACTCTCCTGGGTGATGATTAGGAGCAGGAGAGCAATTTTAGTAAATATCTGACACTGATTACACATCAATTGGCACAGATCATAAAGACATTGTGTTTTTGCGACTTACTAGTCTACATTTCCTTCTAAGCATTGGTATCAGTGGGTAAAATTGTCTACATACGATGGACATCCAGCTACATAATTATTTACCCTGACCTTGACCACTGTGAGTAGGAGAAACAACAAATTGCCATCCTAAGAGACTGTAGCAGATAAGCTAAACCTAACCCTCTAACCTTCTAATCTTTTATAATTAATGAACATTAATACCCTCATATCCTACCTCCATTCCTGTGGCACAATCCATCTCAGACTTCTCTCTAGATCTTCCCTATGGTAGGATGAGACAGCATGTGGTTCCATCTCTAAATACTTATTTATACTATTTATTTCATTTGCATGCAATTTTCCTTGTAATAATATTACAGTTGACCATTGAACAACATGGGTTTGAACTGTGAAGGTGCACTTACAAGTGGATTTTTTTTTCAATAAATATATGCTATAGTACTACACTGGCTGAGATTGATTGAATCTGTGGTTGCAAATCACAGGACAGGGAGGACCCACTGGATATACTTGGATTCTCAACTGTGTAGGAATTTTCACCCCTAACCTTCGAGTCATTCAAGGCTCATCTGTATTATATGGTGAAATCCTATTGCCACAGCAACCAGGAGTGGCAACATCACGTTATCCAAAATCTAAGTCATGCTTACTAAAACCCCCACTGGATTCTGATCTCATCTTGTTACAATATCTTTGCAGTTCCTGCACTGTTATTTTGTGTTTTTCTTTATAAAGTCTTAGTAGTGGGTTACTAAGAATCATTTTCCTGGTTTCATATATTCTTCCATACGTGACTTTTCTGCTAATTAACATTGATTTTTTTTTCCGACACTAACAATAACAATTCCCCTTCTGATCAATGTTGTGCATGCAGTCCATCTTTAACAGTGCCAACTATATCAATTTTAAGTCAAGTTATAGTGAAAAGTTTTAAATGACTTTTAATTAATTCATGTTGTGTGCACTTCTATAGAAACAGCTGATGTCACTCAGAAATGAGAAATAAAGTTGTTTAGGTAACACATTAGAGTCCAAGCTGACTAATTTACACTTACAATACGTGTTATGAAAATAGTATATGAAAGTAAATTGAGGCACCAGGATGATTTAGCACATTTCACCATAGTTACAAGGACTGCAGAAACAATAGATGTAAATCATACTATGTTTATTTGAACCATACGCATAGTATTGTTTCAGTGCTAGGAAGTATAAAACTATTTCCCATCACTTATTATTTCATTTCTTAAGTCTCTGTTCTATGAGAGCCAAAGAAAAATGATGAAAATTCAAAGATGAGTAAGACTAAGTTCTGTTCCTCGAGAAGATAGGTTTAATTGGCATCTATTCTAATTTCCTCAATTATTAAAATGAGTTATTCTTTATTCTGATAACTTAAAAATCAATATCTTAAAAAAATGAGGCATACACCTATTGTTTAGTTATCTTTATCCCTTCTTAAAAAAACAGTTAACACAATCATTTTTGCTCTAGTTGATTATGTTTTAGAATCAAATACTTGATTACTGTTTGCATGAAACAAAGCACTGTGACAGACGGTGTTTCTTTAGGTCATAGGCATTGCAGCCTGTGGTGATCAGTTTGAATTCTAGCTCTTTCAGTCACTTCCAGGTCCCCGCTATCCCACCTACACTTTCTGATCCCTGGTTGTGAAAATGAGCATAATTGCTTATAGCTGGTTATAAGAAATTATTCTAAGTGTTTCTCATATAGTGTTTATTTAATAAATAGTAGGTAGCTCACAATTACTGTATCATCCTAACAGAAATATTTTTCTTATATTATTATATGTAGAGGAGCAAAGTGGTTATGACCCTTAATTATGTGTTTTAAAATAACACTAATTTACACTTTAAAAATCACTCATCCTTGGGCTATATTTGATGGGAACTTGTGTCACTGTGAGTAATTATATTGGAGGAAAATAAAGTGCTATGTATTATTTTAAAAAGGAAATAGAAATTATTCATCAAGATTACAATCTAGGCAGGAGAATAAGTTGTGTGTACAAAAAAGTTGGTGAGGATGTGAAAGGATGCTGCCGTATGATAAGGTGAAGTGGTTGATATGCACAAAGTTAGCAGGATGGTTAGTATGGGCTTGATGAAGTCAGATGTTAAACATGAAGTGGAGACCAGGTGTCTGTCACCACTCCAGGATTTGGAATGGGTCTTGCACGTTTGCAAAGGGCTCCATTGAGGACGAATCATGAGCAGAACTGCAGAAGAGCATAGGGACTTAGGAGGCAGACAGTCCTATGCTGAAGCCTGGTTTAATCAAGTATTAACTATATGATTGTAAGCAGATTACTACACCCTTCTGAACCTGCCTTTTCATTTATACAATGGGCACAACAATGCAATAATAGTTCACCACTGTCTATTGAAGGTGTTGTGAAAATTAAATGAGTTTAATATGTGTCAAGCTCTGAACACTGTGTCTGGAACACAATAAACATTAAAAAAAAAGTGACTTTTACTCCACTGTGGAATCACAGAGGCAGTTAGTTCAAACAAAGTCACAGGTACGAAAGTATACAATGTGTACAAAAAGGAAAGCAAAAATAGATAATTTTGGTTCAAGCTGAGTGTTGTGAATATGCAGTAGTTTATTAGTATGGAGTCAGATTGCAGTAAGTTTTGAATGCTGGAAATTTAGACTTTACACAGTAGGCAATGATGATCTTCTAAAAGTTTTATTAGCGGAGTGATAAGATAAACCAAGTATCTATGTAATATTTGAAAAACTAACTTCAGGAACACAATTACAAACAGAATAGGAGAAAGATTACAGAAGATCCCCTACTATATCTTAAGTTCCAAGTGCAATTGAAACGCACATTTAGAGAAAATGAGTAACTGATAAAATAGAGCTGAAGGAGGGACCTAATATCCCTGCTCATCTTGCGTAAACTATACTAGCCAACTCATTAAGTTCTAAATTTCTAAAAAGGAAAGATCATATTTTTACTAGTATATGTGACTAAAATTGACAAGTGTGGCGATGTTTAGAAGAAGAGGCAAGGACTGAAAATGATCACTCCAGGATGCCCGTCTTATTTCTACCAGTGACCTTTACAGTTACAGTCCTTTTCTGGACTCCACTTGACACATTTATAAAACGAGGAAAGTTAACCAGGTGATGTGAAAAGAGCCAAATACAATTTTAATATTAAACAACTCTAACTTGATTGGGAAATTATTTAAATATTCTTGAGATAATAAATGGAAGTATAAGCTTGGTTTTATGAGAAGTTAGGGAAAAATATTCCCCGAAAGTAACTAATTTACCATTATGTGATTAGAACCTTGTGGTGGCCATCTTTATTTAGCTGAAATGTTTTTCTGATATAAATTTGTGAAGCTTGTTGGAGGGATGTGTGTGAGTTTGGATCATGTTTGTGTATGCATGTGGATATCTGACTATATCCCAGGTTGTGTGCATGTGTGTTTTGGGAGGGGGACTGAGGTACATTTCAGTGTGATTAATTTTTGTTTAGGTTTTTATTTTTTATAATAGATTTTTTTTAAAATTGGACCTAGAAATAGTCATTCTAAGTGCAGTAAGCCAGAAAGAGAAAGAAAAATACCGTATGATATTACTTATATGTGAAATCTAAAAAAAAAAAAAGACACAAATGAACTTATTTACAAAACAGCAACAGACTCCTTTAGGTTTGTCATTGTTTTCTTAATCTCTTCAGTGTAAGACATACGTAATTCAGAATCATAAACTCCTTAAATTTTTTATTGTCCCTTTTAACTCAATCAAATATTTAAAAAGCTATGCTTTCTTTTCCATAAAAACATGTATCATTTCATGCTATGTCATAATTTTATTAAATAGTGAATATCACATTTGACACCTATGTACACGAAGTGTCTTTTCTTCCTCTCTGATGAAGTTCAGGAAGCACAGAGAAAAGAGGGTGATTTTCTCATTTCTCTTGTCCCAATGGCTACAGAGCTACATATCTTTTATTTATATTTTTAGCACCTGTTTTTGTCAAGAATACATTTTATCCTTCTTCTACAGATTTGTTGTTTGAATGAAAAGTACTGCAACAGAAAACCAAAACAAAAATGTCAACAAATGAAAAGCAAAAGACTCTTAGAATGAGGTAGAGTCTCTAACAAGCTTTAGGAAACAGATTACAATTGGTGACATTATTATTTTGTATGTCAATTGCTTTTTATTATCCAGGCTTGAATGAAGTAGCACTGTAATTTTGTTGCAGAAGTGTTGTTTCTCTCAGGGATTTGAAAAACGAACACAAATATATCTCTTGGTTTTTTCCCCTATAATGCCCAGCTACACCATCCTATCTTGAGTTGGCAGGATTTCCTTAAACCAAATGGTCAGTGTGTAGATTTTTCACAGCTTTACTCTCAATGGACTTTATCAGTGAAACTGTATTAAAGTTTAGAAGTTATATTAGAGATCAACAACCCACGACAACTGATTCAACTCAGAATGAGTCATAACTTAAATTGTCAGAACTAAGGGGATGGTGAGATTAGGCAGCGGGCCTGAATATGAGTGCACCATTTCTTTACCTGCAATCTTAGGCATAAGCTGTCTGTGCAGGATCAACTTGGATCAACACTAAATATTAATAACTACTAAAAAAGAAGAAATTGGAAATTGAGGAAAAATAAGGAACATAAAGTAAAAACACAGCCTCTGAATATATAATGGTGACAGTAATAACTGTTCTATTTTGGGGACTATATTATTCACTACCAGTGATGACAGTCAGGAGGACATTATATGCCCTTGAAGGAAAGAGATAACAGAGCCTACTCATGCTGGAATCTGGCAGGGAAATTTCAGGGACAGACAGAAAACTCTATCATCATGAAAAATGGTCAGAGAAAGTACTTTACACATATGTAAGACTGTACACACATATTGACGGAGGCCCATGTTGATGTTAAATATATTAGTAAAGTCTTTTTAAAATGTTCCTCATACAAAGAACTCAACTACTCCTTATATAATAAAGCATGCCAAAGGAGGTTAAAATTAAAAAAAAAAATTAAACTCTTAAGTCAGAAGTCAGAAATTTCTCCATTTATGAGATATTGAAATTAGAAATGGAAAAGGTCTATTAGCTGTTCTAATATATCTTGTTTTTGACAGGAAAATGATCCCCTTGGTTATCCTTACTTCAAGTTGAACCACTTACAAAATATATTATTATTGAAAAAAATAAATTATCCCTCTGACCATTAAGATTTTCTTAAAATGGGATTTGGTCTTTAACAGAAAACTGTATTACATTTCATCCTTATTAAGCACTTTATTTCTATGCTTGATATGTATTTAAATTGCCACTTTGGGGGGAAGCCGTACTTTAAGATGGTTGGAAAAAACCCTTACCATTCTGTCAAGTGTCTAGTGTAAACCTTTGTGAAAACTTAAACAGGAGTTTTGATAAAAGGAATATTTAAATGCATTTAGGGTGAATCTTTTTTTTTAAGGGTAAAAAAACAAAAGGAATTGGAGGATTTTTTTTTAGCTTACTTATTAGCTTACTTGTTTGTTGTTGATTATTTTACCCTCTTTTCATTCCCATAACATCTGTACATTCTCTCTCTTCTCTGGTGCCATTCAGTGGCATCTTGAATTCTCAGTCATCTCAGGAAGTCTTGGTCTTTTGTCATTGGGCTATGAAGAGTTAAATTTGTACATGACATTTTGATAGGGCTCTTTTAACCTATGCAACTTCTTTAACAAAAGCATTTTGATGCTAGGAGCTTTTTGATGTGCCATGGTGATGTGCAATTTTGATGCAGGGCTGTTTTTGACGTGGCTTAAAAATGACATTTAAGTTTTCAGCTTTTATTGTCATCAGCCTCACCCTATCACTGAACTGATCTCACCCTACAATGAGGATGTGGGCTGAGATGTGTTCTGTGCCAAGAGCAGGTGTTAGGATCTGGACTGAAGTTTAGGCAGAGGGTCAGAGACCCTGGGGACAAGGCCCAGTCTGATGCAAACCTCATGTATCTAGGAGTCAATACTTAATTCCCTTGCACACATCCCTCCATCAACTGTTACAAGAAGTATATAAACATTCTGCCAGGACTCACCTGTATCCATGATTGTTTTATCTCAAATTCTTGGATTTTTTCCCCAGAAGCTTCAAGACCCATGGAAAAGTGATATTTGAATCATAGTGGGATCATGATTGCATCCAAATGGCCGAGGGAACCCAGTTTTTTTTTAAGTTACATTTCTATCAACTAGCTCTCACTGTACCAGTTACGTATAATATTGTGAAATTTGGGAGGCAAAAATGATACCCATTTAGAGACTAACATGTATCACAATCCTAGCATATCTTTCTTTCATCTTATTATAAAGGCAACATCCAATCATAGCAATTTGTAAATAAAGTTTAAAGTAAAGGCCCATGGTAGTTGAGGAACAAGAAACATCTAAATCTAAGGCTTTTTTTTCCTGCTGTATTAAATTAACTACAGCAAAATGGCTGTGTGAAAACATACTCTGTTTCCAAACAGTTGAGCAAAAAATGATTGCTTTTAAAGAGTTGCACATTAGAAGAGGGAAATACTATTGAATGTCTTCACCTGTCCCATTTTTTTTTCTACATCAGCTTTATTAAATCTGTGTCTAAGTTTTCATTGAGGTGTGAGGGCTGGCTGGCTGGCTGGTCTTTGCACCGAGATGCCATCAACAACATCATGGTTCAAAAGGGACTGCAAGTTCTCTGTGGTCAGTGAAGCAGCTCTCTCCTTAGCGAAGGCCTGCCCTGTTACCTGACCAGATTCTTGAAGACAAATAGCTTCTGGACTGAAAGGAGATGGCCCTCTTGCTTAACAATTTCCAGCCCTCATTGTTTATATCTGGCTGTGGGAGAGAAGTGAAATAGGAAAGAATGGAAAAGATACTGTGGAACGGGATATAGATTACATACAATTTAATGAATTCTTATTTTCCTTCGATGAGCTGGGGTGCACCATGCTGTCAGTAAAGTCTACCTGGGATATGAACCCTAACCTTAACCCTTACCCTAACCCTAACCCCTACCCTAACCCTAACTGTACATGATTCCTTGGTTGCTCCTTGATTGTGGGTAGTAAAACCTAAAGACATAATTTCTTCCTTGAAGATAATTTACATATTCATGACTTTCCTTTTTTTATTACTTGATTTGATTTTACTTTTCCCTTATTAGCCAGAGGTTAAAATTAGTGATAGAAATAGAAAATCATTTTTCCCTTTTTTGCATCCTGCTATACCTTAATCTTGCAAGTTTATCACAGAACACATGGAAGAACATTCACACACACAACTCACCATCAGACCCTCTCCTCCCTTATTCTGTGAGCTTGGCTCAGTAATATTGAAAGACAGATTATGAAGGTAAGATGGCTAATGTGCTGACAGGCTTATTTTGTTTGGAAGTAGTTGCATGTAGGTGGGATATAAATTACTATTTTATAAATAAAGAAAAATCCTAAAGCAGAGAGACTGAGGGTCTCTAGTATACAATGAGATGCCCTTTATATGGTCTGAAACACAGATTTAGCCCTCAAAACAGTGGTCAGCTCTGAGGTAAAAATGATAGAAAAAAGAGATAAAGTAATCTAGGCTGGTGAATGTCTTGATAAAAACAGTCTAGCTGTAAGAAATATGATTGTGCTATTGTATCATTAAGTTGTCTTTTTTGTTCGGAAATTTGATCCTCTGAAGACCTTAGCATATGTATTTATACAAGACTAGAGCATCTATATCCATACATGCTTTTCATTCCATAGGCATAAGGAAGTCAAGGTGAGGGGTGAGTGGGAAGTTCAGGGCAGCCAGAGGCCCTTAGCTGAAGTCAGACACTGTGGCTGGTACATCCTGACTGAAGTTAAGGGTGGAAGATATCCTTCTGGGTAAACTAAGAATCCTGCAGAACACAGGGCATCTTCTTCTGGTCATGTGGGGCGGGGGGGCGATGGCCCTTCCTTCAGTTGAAGAAGTATCATCACAGCCAGAAAGTGATGTTATTAAAAACTGCCCCAAAGACAAATCAATGCCTTTGTTTATGGATTTAACTGAGGTTCACTGTGTTTCTTCAACATCATAAGGTGTTCTAGGATGTTTCACAATCTTCTTCATCCCAACTAATCAAAGACACGTTCAAGATTCAGCCCAACTCTTAACATTGTTATTAGTGAACCATTTCTAGTTTTAGGGCCAATAATCCCACAAATTTATTTAAAAGTTTAGTGGCTATCTAAGGTGATTTTATCAAGTGATTTACAGATGATATTTGAAAATTGTCACTGGCAGCATACTTTTCTTGTTATAGAGAGTTCCTTTTATTTTTAGACTATTTTGTAGTTACCAGATGTTCTCTTATATACTTTTAAATTTTTCCAGCCATCCCTTGAAGGAGGCAAATTGTAGCAGCTCTGGAAACAGGTTGGTCAGATAGTGGTTTTCACATGTGATGACTGAAATAAGGCTGATGAAGTGCCCCTCTCCACCTTTCTCACCACTGGATACAAAGCCCTGAAGCTTGCAAAGACTCATGCTTGATTTCTTTCAGCTCATGGTTTATCACTCATGGTTGATCACTTAGGAGAGTGGGGAACTAGAAATGGGGATGAGTGTACTTTCCACTCTCATCTTACCAATGTTCCAAGAAGCAGAGCTGGGAGACCTTTGGAGATGTTTGGGAATCAAAGCAATATCTACAAAAGAAGTCTTAGAGCAGCCACCTTGGACTCAAAAGCTCAGCAAAGTTTTGTTACTGTTCTTAACATTGTTTTTTTCTCCCTTCCCTTTCTCTCCCCATCGCTCCCAGCTTCAGTGCTTAGCAAGACGCTGTTGTTCCTTTCTCTCTATGAGAACGACAAGAGAATTGAGTTGCCCTTGAATGTGTGCCTCCACGTTTTTATGTGACATCACTTGAGCACTCACTAGAAGGCCACTCAGAATCACTGCAGATGCCGCAGGTTCCTCACCTCTCCAATGCAATTAGAAAAGGCTTACAGTTTAGTTTCTAAAATATTTATCTCACAGAGATATGGTTTATGAAGCATGCCCCTTTTTGAGGCTTTAGCCTTGCTTATTAGTAACTATTTAAATCCTTTAAAGGAAATTTTTATAGCTAGTTTTATTAGCTATAAAGAAATTGGAATAAGACATCTGAGAATATAGATTAAAAACATACTTTTTTCGGTAAATATATTTAGTGTTCTATAAGGTTTTACCTAATTTTTCAAATATCATCCCATTGTGTGGAACTCTATTTCACATTTCATAAAATGCTAGCTTTTGTCTTAATTCCTTTTAGATCTCTGTGATCATGCTAATGTATCTGACTGGGCCGTAATAAAGTGGTTATTTCTACACCTGATTGAAAGCTATAAAGTGCTTAGAACCAGAAACTGAATTCTGAAAACCCATGGTTGTCATGGCAGCTATGAAATCCCTTTGGTGTTTCACAGTATAAGTATTGATCAAAAAGACGAATACCAACTGTTCTCAAAATGTGGTGAACTTATTTTCCCAGGTCATTTGAAAGGCCCTAAAGGTAGAAATATCTACCTTAAAAAGTTACACAAGAAAAATAATAGAAATATATTACTAAAAAAAAGGTCTATTTCCTATATATTAAACCTCTACATAAATATCTATTAATAAATTTTTTTTCATGATTGGGGAAGGGAAGAACAGTGTATCAGATGTACAGGAACCAAATTAAGTGTATTCCTATAATTTCCAGATTTCCAAAGTCAGCACACCATACCTAGAGCCAGTTCACTAATTTTCAGCTATCACTTGTATACATTTCCTCCTACCAAAAAAAAAAAAAAAAAAAAAAAACCAAAAAAGTAAAATGAAATAATAGCAGTGCTCTTTGAAGAAGTACCATTATCAGTCTCATTGTGTACACTGTGGAACTAAGGATAAGAAGGGTTGGGATGGATAATCTAACTTTCTTCTTAAGGCTATATTTCTACTGATAAATTGTATCTGTTTTTAGAATCACTGAAATTAGGGTAAAGACTTCAGGCAGCAAGATACTTTACCTTCTTTTTTTCCCTTTATTTTTAAGCAAACTCATCAGTGGAATATATTTTAAAGTACTTCAATATGAATTTAAGGGGAAATAAAAATAGATCCTCACTCCAAGTTTTCATACACATTTGTGATATTGCCCCAGTTCGTTTTATTTCCATGTATACTTTAAAATATAATACCATTTTCTTGTGTGAATAAAACAATCTAAAGAAATATTGATTAGCCAATTTAAGATAACATAGAATGTAAAACCTTCCCCCCCGCCCCAACAATAAACCAAAAACTATACAGAGCTTTTGCTTGCTTCACACTTTGATAAAGTTGATGGCTTTATTTAATAGCCTCCCAAAGGGTTTATGATGGAAATGCTAACATAAGCCAAACTCTAGTCCAAGTCAATATCTTTTCACATTAAACTCTAGACTGTGAAAAAAGTAACATGTGTAAATATGGGACAATCTTCAGTGCTTCTCATTGCTTCTCATCACCTCAATATATTGCTTGAAGGTCAAACGGTTTCAGAATGAATGGCAAGGTCATCCTCGGAGATAAAATAATAGTAAAGGAATAACAGAGCCTCAAGGAACAACTGCAGAAACAGGCCATTCCTTTGGTTGGTGGAAGATTTGGGGGGTGATGATTTACATATGAATCTCAGGTCTTTTCTATGACCAGCTGGTAAAGCCCTGTCCATCCTTCCCTGTAGACTCCCTTTCTACATCACTTGAGTTTCCAGCTCTGTGAAGTAAGCACTGAGCAGTCAGCTAGGAAGGACGGGGAACACAGGTAAGATTCTCATTCATCTAAGATGATACATTTCCAGTGAAACCAAACTAAATTTAAAATGTTATTCTGAGATATGGGGGTTGTGATTTAACACCAACTGTCCAGAAGCTATGAGAACTGGTTGGAAACAGCAATTGAGACCCCATATTCCTTCTCCCTGTACCAAATGTTACCAACTTGTGTGCAGCCCAGTAGCCCAGAATGTATATGGTGGTCCTGGAAACTCATCAACTCAGAAGCTCATCTCCTCTGGGAGGCCCAAGATGGTTTTATCACCAAAACATGTGCCAGTAAATTTTGTAGTGTCCTCAGTTACAGATACCTATTTATAGTATCTGACATATTTGTATTACTGGTATTTTCTGTATTGTTTCATGTTTGTCCTCTGTGAACCTATGTGACAGTTCATGATACCCTTCCCTGTAATTCTTCTATCAATGTTGCCAGAGAAATAAGCCTGCCATGCATCTGCTCATATCTCCATCCTCTTGAGAATCCTTGGTTGAATGGTACACAGTAATACCTGGTTTACTCTTGGGGAGAACACCGTTTGTTCAGCAATGATCTCCTCAAGGCTTCAGCAGAGTTTCTTAACTTTGGAAGACAGAGAGAAATGTCTTACCTCCAAGGGAAGAAATCAAGGGAGGGAGGAGTTGGTAGTATATAACATGAAGAAGTGTATTTAATACATTTATTATTTTCTTTATGCAAACTGTTGGGAAAAATTCTTTTTGGCTGGTAGGGTTATGTAGAAGATGAACTAAAAAATTAACACACTTTAAACATTTTAAAATTTAATTTAATCTTATTGTGGTAAGAACACTTATCTTGAGATGTACCCTCTTAACAAATTTTTAAATATGCCATACAGCATTGTTGACTATATGTACAATGTGGTACAGTAGCTGTCTAGAATGTATTCACCTTGCTCAATTGAAGCTTTGTCCACATTGATTAGTAACTCTCTTTTTCTCCCTACCACAACCCTTGGCAACTACTATTCCACCCTTCAGTTCTATGAATCTGACTACTCTAGATACTTCATGTATGTGGAATCATGTAGTATCTGTCTTTATGTGATTGGCTTATTTCATTTAGCATAATGTACTCGAGATTCATCCATATTGTGGCATACTGCAAAATTCTCTCAGGATGGCTTTTTTCAAAAAAAATAGAGGACAGAAAGTGTTGGCGAAGATGAGGAGAAGTTGGAGCCCTGTACCCTGTTGTTAGGAATGCGTGATAGTACAGCTGCTATATGTAGGTCCCTCTAAATAGTAAAAATAGAACTACTGTATGATTCAGCCATCCCACTTTTAGGTATTTATCCAGAAGAACTGAAAGCAGGATCGGGAAGAGATATGAGCACTCCCATGTTCACAGCAGCACTATTCACAATAGCTAAGACATGGAAGCAATTTAAATGTCCATCAACAGATGAATGGATAAAGAAGATGTGATATATACATACTATGGAATATTATTTAGCCTTAAAAGAGGAAGCATGATTTTTAAAAGATTAAGAAATATTGGCCTTATGGTTAAAAAAATCAAAACTTTTTGCTTTGCATCCACAGCCTTCAGTATGACCCCTGTGAAAAATACAAGCTCACTTCCCACCCCACCTACATGCTCTGCTCCATTCTTCTTCTCAAACCCTGCAGGACTATAGAAAGAGTCAAAATTCCTGGAATATACAACGCCTCTAGCATTTTCATCATGAAGTCTCTCCTAACTTTCTCAAGCCATTTTAAGACAACTGTCTCCTTAGTCTCTTCACTTAGAATGGCCAAAAATAATCAGTGAAGTTATTTCCAGAATTGGGTTCAATATTAATTAAATTAGGACCAAAGATTATAATGTTAGTTGTGATATTAATTTAAACATTTTAATACCCCTTAACTCTACACACTAAATAAGACATTGGCAATTTTAAAGAATTAATGAAAGTGACTTTAAATAGTATGATTAACTAGACTTTTCATGCCAAATGTATCCAGTTGTGCTCACTTTAAATTCTATTTTAGGAGATACATAATGAAAACAGACATGTGATTAATAGAATATCCTGAAATATTCATAAGTTATTTTCAGCCAGGTGTTTCAGACATTGACAGTTTTTTTTAGTAAATTTAATTTAGTACTGCTGGGTACAGTATTTTGAAAATGACAAACAAAATTCTAATGTAATATTCTAATTTAAAACTGAATATATTTTTTCTTCTGAAAACATATTTAAGATAAAATTTTAATATGTCCCACATCTTAAAATTGCTGTTGGGAAATTTAAAATGTCCTGCATATATTTGCTCACCCATCACCTCTGCTTTAAATATTAGCTGATCCTTCTCGCTTCTTACTTTGCCAAATAACGTCACTCTTGTTAGATTATTCTAACAGAGCAGTAAAAAGGGTTTTCTAAGAATTCTTGAAGCAATATGAATGATCAGCTTTCTTCTGGTTAAAATTATGATTTTTTACATAATTTGTTCTTTCTGAGTGAAATCTTTATTTATTTTGCAAATATCAATTTAATCACAAAATACGTTATTGCAAAATATTGCTGAAAAAAGCATTTTAATATACAAGCAGAATAAATAGAATATAAACATTGTAGAAAATAACTCTGTGTGTGTAAATTTGTGTATAACCAGAAATTTATAAATAGTAAAATTACATATAAAATTTTACTATAAATAGTAAAATTTATAAACAATGCAGATTTGACCACTAAAAATAATAAAGTATTTTTAGAGACAGAAATGTTCAATATTTATATAAGCATATGTTTTATCATATGGTTTCTATGTTTTTGAGTTTTTCTTAGATAAACCTTCTATTCTGATTACATGCACATTTAACATTGATCTTCTGGTATACTTGTAATTTCTTTTTTTGATGCATCTGGATTTAATGTTAGGAGATATTGTGAAGTTATGGAATGAACTTTTCCTATTTATTTGTCTATTTGTAAAAAAAACTCGAACTACTTACAAAAACTTATCTTCTGTTTCCAATGAACTGATTAGGATGCCTTAATTATATATATAATTTAATATTTTTTATTCTGTTAGAGAAAAAGACCAAAATGATTTTTGAAAAGCAATTAAATCATCTATAACAGAAAAGGCTTACTTTAGAATATTAAAATTGCTCTTATTAATCAAAAAAAATGCAGCTCAATCCAAAACTAGGCAAATGACATGAACAGGAGATTTTTACAAGAAGTATGAACATCCATTACCAATAAACATGAAACAAAATTTCTCTTCATTCAATTCAGTGAAAATAGGTGAAAACAATAGCAAGGCGGTTTTTTATTTTTTTCTTTCCTTTAGAGCAGAAAACAACAAATTTAATGAAACCCAGTTTTGACAAGGGTGTACAAAACCAAACTGTCTTGTATATGTTGCTGAAGAAATGAATTGATACAGATTCTTTGAAAGGAATTTGACAATACCTGTCACTTAATTTGGCAATTCCATAATATATGTGACAGTAAATTGTAGTTTATAAATTTATCTTAAAATATACCTGCACTCCAGAAAATGCAATCAAGTCTCCAGTGCCAGAAAGCACATCACTGGATACCCAGGGAAGAGGCTGAGAGGCAGGAGAGTAGCATCACAAAGGGACAGCTTTTGGGGCTGATGTACGTGTTCAGCATCTTGACTGTGGTGATTCTTTGAAGGGTGTATGCATCTGTCAAAATTGATCAAATAATACACTTTACGTGCATTTCATTGCATGTCAATTATACCTCAGTAAATCTGCTACGAGTGGGAGAGAGAGAGAGAGAGAAAGGTGCATAAATGTGAAAAAACATTTGCCAAAAAATTTTCCTTGCATCACCATTTAAAGTGACAACTGGTAAGCAATCCCCTATATGCACGATAGCTAAATAAAAATAATATAAATCAGCAAATACTCATAAAAGACCTTCGATGTGAAAGCAATTTAAAAAATATATAAACCAAAGTTTTGTAGGGGAAAAATAAGACTGGAAGCAAAAATTGAGATATCTTTAGACAGTTTTTTACTTGAAATATGTATTTTCTAGCATTGTTCTCATAAGTATGCATTTTTATTTTAAAAATAAACAAAGAAAAGTGAACATTTTAACAGTTAAGAGGGGAACACCGTCAGCTACTGTATTCACAGAGTAAATCATATCGAATACTATCAAATTTGTTGTTATGGAGTAATACACTGTTAGACTTTGCTATTCACCAATAAGAAAGCATTTTGATTCCAGCAAAGTCTGCAGCAGTGTTGACTGCATATTTGTGGGGGAAAATGATAGCTCCCTTGACTTCAGTACAGCTGTGGTTTCAGCATCAGTGCAGGTAAATTCTGTGCATTGCGGGTCATTCAGCAGCCTGTACATTCAACAGGCAGTTTTCTGTTAGTTCAGTTCTTAAAGTCTTAGTTTGCTGACTAGGATCAGATTCATGCATGTACAGCTCTGGGAAAGGAGCCCAGGATTTTTATAAATAACTTTATGAGCTTGCTTTCCTGAGCCCTCTGCAATTTCCTGGGTTCTTCTGGTTCCCTGAGAATTCCCTTTTTGGTCCTTTTGCCAGAAAGCTGGGGCTTTAGTTCCCCAACGCTGGTACATACTTTCGTGATTGCGCCAACATCTGGAGCCAAGTCAAAATTGCAAGGGAAAATTGCAAAGCTAATTCAGCCCGCGCTTGGGACCATGGCTGCACTGACTGGACAGGAAAATTCGACTCTTTAATAATTTTTGGTTCCCATGGGGGTCCCTTTGGGGGTGCTACTGCCACAGCTACAGGTTTGTTCAGAACCAGGGTTAGAGAAACTCTGCTAGAGGTCTCTACCTAGCTCCCAGTGCCTGCTTCCAGGTTTGGGACTACCTGACTTTAGGCTGGGACACTGGAGAAAAAGGAAAGTGGGAGAACTCACCACAGGCTCCTTAATACTTCAGACTGCCATCTTCTTCCCCAGTCTACCTGCTACCACTTAATGTTCAGAGTCCTCAGATAGTAACTCCATACAGCCTCCCAGGTTTTATAGTTACAGTCAAAGGAAAAGACATGGTGGAGTGTGCTTACTCCAACAACTGAAACTAAAACCCAAGCAAATGCTTTTCTATGTATTGAAAAGCAATAATAAATAATAATAAATTTATTATTACCATTTAATATAATATAAAATTACTTAATATTAATTAATTTAATAATATTAAAAATAATAAATTTATTAGAAATCCTTGCTGTTATCACAAGTGCAAGTGTGTCCCTTTGAGTGAAGTAAACAACTGAAGTCAATAAAAATTAACTTATTGTTAGATTTTTTTACTTTATGTAAGAATACATACATATTAAGATTAAACTTTAATTTTTAAAATTAGCCTTATGCATATCAATTTTTCTCAAGTTTTTCCTTTTCCTTAGTTAACCTCAGAAGTAGTCCAGAACTAGTCGTCTCTAAGTATGCTCACTGACAGTTCATTAATCACAATGTGCAGTTCATATCAATGACATTGGCAAGCTTTATTTTAAATTTAAAACTCAGTTTTGAATTTTAAAAAGCTTTAGAACAGACAGGATTCCTCTAGATGTCAAATAGTCTGTCATCTTCTTTACATAATTCAATTAAATGCACCTGTACTAAATGTGAAAAATAGGCAAAAGAGGTACTAAGGATACAGGATGAACTAGCTGGAAAATCCTTGACTATGCGCATGAATGCTGGCGTATCCCTGGGTAAGGACGATGTTGTACTGATTGACATGCACATACCAGTCTGTATAGGTTAGCCAGTGTTAGAGTGTGTTTTGGCAACAGCTAAAATAATTGGAGGACTCTGGACCATTGACTAGGGCTCAGGGAAGATGGAGTGACTGAACAGTCTGGCTTAAAATTTAAATTCATTTTGAGGCCCAAATATTCACCTTTATACTTGCATAACTTCAAGAACGTTGTTCATCAATAACCGGGCTCAGGAGAATCATCTTTTCTCTATTATTCGACATAGGTACAAAACTTGACCACTCTGAACCCCTCTACCACCTCCTCCCTGGTCTAGGCCGATGCCTTCTGTTTTCTATCCTGTATTTGCAATTGCCTCCCAACTGAGCTTCCTACTCTTTGCCCTACTCCCAACAGTTGAGTACCTGCAGTAGATGGAATCGGCCTGTTAGAACTTCAGTTAGATCCCCTTACTCCCCTGCTCAAGACCCTCCAGTGGGATCCCTTCTCCACCAGAGTAAAAGCTGAACCCCAAGTCTTTATGGTGACCTAAAGTGTCCTACATAGTTAGGACCCAACATGTCACTAACCATATCTTCTACTAATATTTTTCCTACCCTCCTTCCTTCAGCTATGTTGTCTTCAGTGAACTTGTTTGAACATGTTAGACCCAGTTGGATCTCAGGGTCTGTTCCCTCTGTTGTAACTCTTGTCCCCTCTCCACACATGGTTCATTTCCTCCCCTCCTTCGAGGTCTTCCTCAAAAATCATCTTTCAGCGAGGCCACCCTCTTTAAAATTGGAACCTATCCCCTCACTACCCCCTTTCCTGGCTTTAATTTTCTCTAGTTCTTATCATCATCTGATATTTTATTTATATATTAATGTAGTATCCATTTCCCTCTTCTAGATCGTAAGCTACCTGAGGGCACAAATTTTGTTTTGTTCACTCACTGCAACTGTATCTCCAGAGCCTAGGAAAGTGCACAGCACTTTATAAATATTTGATAATATTTGCTGAGTGAGTAAGTATATTCTTTAATAGGTGCATATAGGTATAAAGGCATGGTTTTTGCTAAACTTAAAAATCAGACAGTACAGCACTGATGCAGACAGCTTTCTAATAGTGATAGGTTTCTAATTAAGAATATTCAGCAAAGGTCTTTGGATAATAAGGTGGACTCCTTACTCTTCTGGAACTTCCACTACAATAAATGGGAGTTTGATTGTAACTGTATGAAGTTGTCCCAGCATCACTGGGATTTATCTCTGGAATATTCCTCATCTTTGTCTTGCCAGTCTTTTGGTAATTGCCCTAGTTTCTCTTAGCTGCTTTATTATAGTAGCTTCATAACTGGCCTTCTTATCTGTCTTATGCTCCAACTCTATCTTCAGAAACAATGGCTCCAATTTTGTCAGCCCCCCCACTGATGTGTTATTTCATAGCATTCAGGCCCCTGCATGATCTATCATTTTTGCCTTAACTAGCAATTATTTCCCATTAAATATCTTTTTTCTATGCAATTAGCATTCTTTTATTCCCTAAATCTACCTGCTATTTTCTATCTTCCAAGCTTTTGTTCAACACTCTTCCTGTATTCCTCAGTTTGCTAATGGTCTCTCTCTCACTCTTTTTTTTTTCTTCCTGATGGAGGTACTGGGGATAGAACCCAGTACCCTGTGTTCACCGTACCACTGAGTTATTACCCACAACCGCACCCAGTTTGCAGTCTCATCCAAGTAGCTCTTAACCAGAATGTGTATATGAAATGGAAATCTGTGTTTATGTCATTCTGTGAGAGGTCTGCATCTCCAGCTGCCCTTGTGTTACAATGGATTACCCAGCAAAAGTCATTTCAAAACTACACTCATTCCATTCAAGCTGTCCACTGTGGACTGTCTACAATCTTCAGACTTCAGGGCATTTTTAAGCACCTCCATCCCATTCTATAAGAAGGTGGAGGCATGAGGGGTAGGGATGCCCCATTACCCAGAGGGTAATCTTCCCCTTTGCCAATATTTGGTGCTAGTAGTTAGTTGATGCTAATCTGAACCAGCTCAAGATTTCCTCCCCGCTGGGAGCCTAGAAAAACTCACCTTCATGACACACAGATTATGGGTCCAAAGTTTGCAAGTTCTACAACTTCTGTGGCTTGGGGTTGGGCTTGTGAGCATGGCTGTAATAAAACTTATGAGGGAGCTCAAAAGATAAGAAGAAAATTGTGAAATAGGTGTCCTGTTGCAAATATATTTCAAAAATGTTTTTAGCTCACAGAACAGAGCAATTGACTTACCTGAGGGACTGAGGAGAGGCTTTATTGAGGGTTTACTTCCTTTTCTCTCTGGCTTTTCCTTCTCTCTCTTTCTGTCTCTCTTTTAATCCCCTCTTGCACGTGTGCATCTTAATGAAAAACTGGGAGCGGTGTGGATAGGCAGAGATTATGCCCTGAAAAGGTGATAAATCAGATTGCAAGAAATAATTCAAGTGATAAATCAATAGCAAGAAATACTAGGTGTATGTGTAGAGGGCAGAATGTGGAATGGAGAGAGATGAAGTTAAAACTGATGTTGTGATTTCACTAGATGGCATGCAATGAGAATTAAACTTATCTTTGTGATAAAAATGAGAATTTGTATATACCTTGCATTTACAGAACAAAATAACCTATATAGAGCACAAGTGGTCAAACATATATGGCTTAGTCGTCACTCATGCTGTAAGTAGCAGGAATATCCTATAAAGGCCTGGATGGTTATCAGTAGGGATGGTATGCAGTTATTTACAGTAACGATTGACATTAGGGGAAAAAAGGAAATGAAGTGTGGTTTGTGGAAAAATCACCAGATTTAAATTTCTCCTGGGTCTCTGTTTTCTTCCTGTGTAAAATAGGAATTAGGGATCCAAGCCTCTTGCCTGGCTCACAGGTCTGTTGTCAAGATAAACTGAGATAATACTGGAGAAAGCATTTTGAAAAACTCATACATTTTCTACAGATTAAGGTATTAGTAGCAGCTTTTTAAAAGGCAGGGCACATGCCATATCACCAGGGATTAGAAAGATAAAGTGCTTATTCTCAAAATTAAATTTAAGACCATTTACAGTTACCCAGTTTTTAGTTTGTTAAAATGATTTCTAAGCTTGAAAGAATTCAGTGAAGACCCCTGAAAGGCTAAAATGTTGTGCTACAACTTGACCCCAGGGCTCCTAAATGTTGCTGATACTCCCTGTGCCCTCAAACCCCCCGTAGTGAAGTCAGAGGAGAAAGGTTAGCATGATTACTAGGGCAACACTGGGCAAATTATTATTAAAGAATGATGTAATGTTGGTCTCTTGGAAGGTATTACATATTGCTGGCAAGTCCTCTTTCTTATTTCTAATCTTGAATGCTTTGCTTTCTTGGATTCTTTGTTTTCCTACTTACCTATTTTTTGAGATGCACAAATATACAAAATAAATTGAATCACATAAGAAAATAAATATATAAAGTAAATAGAATAGAATAAAGTAGAATAGAAATAGCTTGGGTTTTTAAAGAATATTTTCTTTTATATTTCATTAACTTTAGTCCCTTTTCAAAGTCATTTCAATTTTCCTACTTTGTTTGATTTCTTTTTGTTTATTTTTAAAAAATCCTTAAGTTTGAGTATTGATTTTCTTTATCTTTAGGATTTCTTTCATATTTGTAGACATGTTTGAAGATACATTTTGCTATATTCTGTAAGTTTTGATGAAATATTTTCTCTTTTTTACATTATTTTCTAGATAATGTCTAATTTTAATTTTTAAAAATTCTTTGACTCAAAGTATATTTAAGATAATGTTTCTTAATTTTCAGAAAGTCAGGGTGTTTGAGGTTAACATTTATTCTTTATTTCAAATTTTTGATGCTTCTAAACTACGGCTTAACTTTTTTAAATGTTATTAGTTATTTGTGCTAAGTATACACTTTTTTTTTAATTAAGTATATTTCCATGGCAAACCAAAAACATATATTCTTTATTTAGTAGACTTATTAAGTAGTTTTTGGTGATTTTATTTATTTAATTCCACTATGCCTTTGCTTATTTTTAGCTGCTAGTTCTGTCAGATTTTGGAATAGTTATTAAAATTTTCCCACTATTTTATGTTCATTATATTCTAATTGCATTTATAATAGTTTTTGGATTAATATGTTGGGCAGATACATTTTGATGCTGTTGTTTGTTACAGTGTTTATACTCTTCAAAATTGAGCATTTTGCCACTATAGAATTTCCCTTTACCATGTTTAGTGTTTTTAATCTACTCTTAGTTTATTTGGTTAAGTATTTTCTCTCCTTCATCACTTACTTTTTAGTTTTGTGAATTTCTCGCTTCTGCCTCCAAAATCTTTTCCTTTGTATATTCCAGCCCAGATTCTCAATCTCCCAAGCTAATAAATCAGGTCTCTACCATGACCATCTCCTTCTTCAATTCATCTCTAGAATATTTTAATTCTAAAACAATATTTTCAACTTTCATATAGCATTTTTTAACACTGTAACTGAGCAACTGCCCTTACCATTCTTTTTTTATTCAAAGTGTCAACTGTGTCTTCACATAGTTACATTCTGTTTGGAGCCGCCTTTTATGATTTGTCTTGTCTGCTTGCTTCTCTTGTGTGGAATTACTCAGTGGGACTCATACTTAGCTGCTGAGATACGTTTATGCAGGAGGGATCTTTTAAGTAAAGGCATGACCAGCATCTTTCCTTGTGGGACCAGCTGCCTACAGACCTGAAAATTGTCATTCCCTTGTCAGGGCACCAGCTGCAGAAGCTGTCACCCTCTAGCCCTCAAGATTCAGGTGGAATCTGCTGAGCTTTTCTGCTCTCTGCAGCTCTCCTGTAGCCAGCTCACCCCAAAGATCCTTATGGGTCTTTAGCTGCTTTTCCATTCAGACCCAGATTGCAACCTATAATCAGTTTTTCAAAGGAAAACAAAATCCAGGTCAAAATCCAGCTCTGGTTCTGCTCCCCTAGCCTGCACAGCATTGGGCTGTGTCCACCTGGGAGAGAGGGCACCTAGTACTCCACACAAAGAGCACCCTCTGCTTACAAAGCTGTCTGTCCAGAGGAGATGCTTTATTTTTAATCATTCATCTAAAGTAGCACTTTTCCCTAGTTCCCCAAAGGCAGAGTATAGGCAAATAGAGACCCTCCCTCTAGAGTCCACAAATTGCCTTTTACAGTATTCAATCTCTCTCTCTCTCTCTCCCAATCCCTCTCTCCCTCTCAAGGTCTAGCTCAAGCTTACACTAATCTTTGCTTTAGAATTCTCAACTGCAAGGGTCTTGACTCATTTTAGGGTCTGGAACTTGGAGGAATGAAAATCCTTTACGTGTTCCCACTATCCTGGATTCTGGCAGGGTAAAAACTCTCATTTGAGCCCTCCACACCCCTTCCTTTAGACCCAAGGGGCAGCTTAGCTCAGTAGAAGTAACTGATTGTTAAACAGGAGTTTGATGGATATAGGCAACATGGACTCATTGCCCTAGAATCCCAGACTCTCTGAATTTCAAATTCTCAAAGACTCTCTGTTTAAGTATCAGATATGACAGCAGGTAACTCAAAACAAGCATTGCCTAAGTCTAGCACCTCTGCTCACCTCTCTAGCCTCACCTAGCACATCTTTTCTATTGCTAGTGGATGTAACCAGTGTTCCAGGTTTATGTCCCATCCCAGAAAGAACTTAGAGACAAGACATAGTGGTTAAAAAAGTAAAGTGAGGATTTATTAAAGGATGGATAGTACCCTCTCAAGGGGAGAGTTTGCAGGCTCAGGTGAGAGGCTGTCCTGAGTTTCTTTGGCAAGTTAGTTACGTAGGGTGTGAAAATGAATTGGCAGAATTTTAATTAGGGAGGGAAGGGTCTGCGGTTGTATTCCCTAGTTTTCATCCCAACTCCACCTTCCCAAAGGGAGGAGGGGTTTTTGTCCTTATTTAGTCTAGATCAAAAGTGTCATGGTGGCGGTGCATGATGGGTACTTCTAATCTTCAAGGCTAATTTTATTGTAATGAGGGCATAATGAGCAAAAGGTTACATTCGGACACTGGAAATTCCTGCCTTTTTTCACCTTTCTTTGTTGGCCTCCCAACTGCTTATCTCTCCCAGAGGTATGACAACTTATCAGCCCAGAGGTTCCTGCCTCTCTTTCTCTGCCCAGGGACCTCTGGTGCTTACATAATGGATGGTTTCTTGCATTTGGCCTGTGCCCCTCCTTTCTGCCCAATTCCTGCCATTTGGCTTGAGTCCCCCTTTCTCTGCTCGTGTCTGGGTATCCGCCTGTGCTAACACTTCCACTTGCACTCAGCCCCTTTGACCCTCTTTTAGTACCTCAGGTATTCTGTGCGTCCTCGAATCCCAAGGCCCTTCGCACATGTGCTCTTGTTCATGTTCATTCCTACTCGTACTGCAAGTCTCAGACCAGAAGACTCCTCCCAGGCAGACTTTCCGGAAGACCTCAGCCAGGTGGATCTGGTCTATTTCATCTTATATTTACAGTACCTGAAACAGTGTTTAATCATTAGATGTCAATGGTATTTGTTGTATGAATATAACTGCTAAGGCATTAAAAATGAATGGCTGGAGAACAAGGAGGCTCAGAGCTGATTCTTTCATATCTTGGCTCTATCGTCTCCTGAATGAATGACAGGAAGGGGAGAAGTTGCACATTTGGACCAGATAGAACCTTTAAACTGATCACATCTGCTCTTCTTGCTCAGAGTGAGTGAGAGGCTGGTGGCTGGGCTTGCCTTCCTTCAGCCACAGCTCTTCATAAGGAGGTTCTCACTTCCCCAGGATGCCCACTGATTCTTCACTAGCATCTGGGAAAATGTAGTCACTCCTTCTATCATCTGAGTCTTGATAGGGTAGGATGTTATGAGATAAGGGGGCCCACTCTCCCTCTAGGTCTCTGACGTGGTGTGCAAGTTACCCCCTTCATTTGCCTCAGTGTCCTCATCAGTAAAACGCAAACACTAATATTTCCTAACTCATTAGATTTTTTGTATGGGTTTACTGTATTTATGTATGTAAAGTTCTTCAAACACCACTTAATATATAGTAGAGTCTCCAAAAAAAAAGCTCCCATCATTGGAGTTAGGCAGATATAGATTCAAATATCACTTCTATAATGTGTGACCTCAATTACTCATTCTCTCTGAGTTTCAGTTTCCACATAAGGAAAATGTAATGGATAAACACAATAAAATATTAAATGATGATATCCAGGGGGCAGTGTCTCCCATACATTAGGTGCCCAATAGTTGTTCATGTTGCGTTTTTCTTTCTAGGTTCCAGTTACAGCAAAAGCATGACAGATGGCATGCGTTTTTCAGTCTAGGAGGAAAATGCAAAAGACACCTCTATGTCAAATAAAAGGAAATTATTTATGAACAAAGTAGATTCTCCAACACATTGGCGCCCACAGTGATGGTCTCCCCAGATGCCAGAGACTAGAATTTTGGGAACCTCTGTTCCAGAGAAGCCATAAACACAGGCCAGAGGGAATCAAATCAAGAGATCTATGGGCCATATTCCATTCTGTTGTATTAGCATCAATTTCACTATATCTTTGCATAAAAATGCTGGGGACTAGATGCATTATTAAAATTGTATCATCCTTACTATTATTATTATTTATTATTATTATTATTATTATTATTATTATTATTATTATTATTATTATTATTATTATTATTATTATTTGTGGAGGTCTTACTTTTACTTTTCTTACTTTTCACATAATGAATTGCTTTTAAAGTCACCTTACATCATTGCTATGTTTTTTTAAAAGTTTATCTCTCTGCATAATTCTGTTGAAATTACTATCTTTTCTAGATCATATGAATTCTCCTCAATATTATTCTATACATATTGAATTGCACTCATCAATTCTGGCAAAACTTCATAAAATTATTGTATAATACTTTTTCCACTAGTGTATATTAAGCATAGGTTTTAAAACTAAGATTTTTTTTAAAAAGAAAAAAAGAAATGTAAAGCATTTTCAATGTTTTTTCTGCCCATTTGCACTGTGAAATCACTTGTAACAGACCCACACAACTAATTAGCAGATCTTTATTTTGCTGCGTTTCTGGCCAAGTCAGAATGACAGGAAATGGGAAACCATACCAATTAACAGGCCTGAGCAAGCTTTTCATTTGACAGATGTTTAATAAGCAATATAATAGGAACTTGGAAGTTCTGAAACTCACTGATGGAAAATATAGAGAAAGGAGCTCTGCTGCTTATCTGGAAAAAAGAAGGAACTCAATTAAGCGAGTAAGATGCAATCCGTAAAAAAATATTTTTTCAGAGTTGAGCTGAATTTTAGTTTAGCCAGCAACTTTCAGAGCACACCTCATACTTCCTGTCCTTCCCCGACTACAGGAAAGCACAGCTGTGCAGCCTGCTGCCTGCTTTCTCTCTGGAAGTAATCCTGCTTAATGCGGTGGCTCTGGGGAAATTGGAGATTTCTGTTTAAAACGCTAATGAAGATATGGTATTTCAAAATCCAGCTTTGTAAATTTCTGGTGATCATCTTTTAATAACTGCAAAGGCTGATGATATCCATGCCTCCCCCTGCCTTCTTCCTGGTAGATCTGTGTGTGTCTGGTTCTAATGCTATTCCAGGCAGCGGACTAAACCTGAAATGAATTAATGCCACCTGTATATTCCCCGGGTACTTCCTAATGAACCAGGCCTTCCCACTTTACTTTATCATTCATTTAAAAGTTTTCATGTTTCTGAAAGTCAAAATTAAAAAATAATCATCAAGACCTCTATCTTAAATATTAATATCTAAATTTATAAAAATTTCAATTTATATGTCTGTATTTCATGTTATTTATAACTGACACACTTAAAAATCTATCATAGGAAGTGTAAACTGACAAGACAAAGTAGAAGTTCATTATTCAAATTAAAACCTGTTTTCTATCAAACAGCAACACAAAACATTTTTATAGCAAAATTTTAGTGCATTTTAAATACAATTCAATTTAATAGATTTTTTTCATTAATGCTGATATAACTAAATTCAATTATAATCTTTATTTTTGAAGCTAACTGAAGTGACATTAAAGGCACTAAATAAAGTGAAGATGAATCAATATGTGACTTTTTAACTGATTCAGAATTCCTTTATTCATTCAAACGTGTTATTGCATACTATCCAATTTCATGCAATTTAATTGAAAAGATAAATTTATTGAGCACAGACTCTAAGTTAGGTTTTTTATTAAGGATGCAAAAGTTACTAAACAGATATGCCCTCTTAGTGCCAAGAAAGGCATATACGAAAGTAATTCAGAAGTGGCAACTTTGAGCCCAAAATTTTTGCCCATATTAATGGTCATTGTTTTTCTACCGAGTTGGTTTGTGTTCATCTGATCTTTGAAAGAACACTTATGATTTATAAAGTATATACTGTGTACTGGTTTCGTAGTGTTCAAAGAAAGCAAAGGTAATTAGCAACATTATTAACAAGAACAACAAAAGACTATCAATGTCTACCTTACACAGTACAACAAATTAACAGCTGACATATTTTGATCTTTAGACAGTATCTTTAGATACCTTTTATATGCCACAGAATATCCTTGCAGGTTTCCTACTGAAATGCATTTATGTTTTTTATTTATTTTCCAGGTACAAAACTGATCTCAAATTCATTATCATTAATGTGAGAGAAACTAACTTGCTAAAAATCAGAACAGTGTTACATTTTGAAGGCAGGAAATTCTGTTTATAGTGGATTGGGAATATTCCCTGAACAAAGGACTGCCAATTAAACTTTATTCTTTAGTAGAGAATGTCTTCATTTACTTTGATAAAGTTATGATAATCACCAAAACTGCAAAAAAATTATCTATTCAGGACAGTGCTAGGAGTTTGCAGTTGGAAAGTTTAGAAATGTGAATACATCTTCCAATACTGGAAAAAAAAAATTCTACCTTGTGGTGCATAAACCAAGATTTTTTTTTTCAATTATGTTTCTATTATTCTTTTTTCTCCTATGACTCTGTTACATTCTGTCCTCTAATATTTTTATTCATATATTCACTAATATTAAGTATAAAATATGTTTCTTGTACATAGGAGGCATTAATGTTGTCAGAAAGGAAAAAAAGAAAAGAAGCAAAAAGGAAAAGAGAACGAAGGGAGTTCCAAGATGATTATGTGTTTCTGTGACATGGTATAAGTAAAATGAAAACAAAAACATGATAATCCCACAGTAATCTAAAAGGTTATGCAGACATGGTGATGAGATAACCAGTCCATCATTATTAGAATCACTAATGCTTCGTGGGGCAGCACGGAGACAGCCCCTGAGATAAGCAGAACTTTTTCTTATCTTAATGTTCACCATAAAGCAAATATGGGTATTTAGCAGCCATTTAAATACTAATGATGCTACAAGGTTGCCCACAGAAGCTGCTTTATCATTAGAATAGCTATTTGGATGGCTAGTCAGCTTCATTAGCATTAGTGACTGAGCATGAACTTCTGCGTAGGTAATTTACTTATTTTTGTTTGAGGAGAAAAATTACTTTTTTTATGGATGACTATATCTGGGCATTTCTAGAGTTTTCCACTTTCATCCGTACATTCAACTGTTGTAGGAGCTCATCAGAAATAGCCTGCTCCAACTCAGATCTGTCTTGGAGAATTACCTTTTCATTTCAACTGAAGCAAAAGAATATACAGATTTTCATTATTAGAGAGAGTTTATATTAAACAAAACACTACCAAAATCATCATGTTCCTATTGTTTACATGCAGCTTTGCATTTAAATGTTAGTAATACTTAAAAGGCAAGTGTGACCAATAGCTTTAAACCTTTGAAAAACAAGTGGAAATTAATATTTAGGGAAATGTTTTTGAATAGTGTATACTTATTAATTGTGATAGATTAATTGGATTGGATTCCCATATATTTCCCAAAGTTGTTAATGACAAAGGAAGAGTAATTGCAAAAATAATAAACTATTTAAAAATAAAATTTCAGAAAACCTGCAATTTAATCATTTACTTCGACTTCATATATGGACAATTGGCTTATAAATGGATGTAAATAAAAACATTCATTTTAAACATATTCTAACTCAAGGTTAAGTGGCATGCTCTGGATTTGACATTTAAGTCAAGGGTAATTATAGCTACAGCTTTGTAAGCAAGTTTGACTGAGCATGGGTAAGATAGCTAGTACACACAAAAAGATGACTAGTTAAAAAAGAGGCATTTTAAAAGGTTAAACAACGTTACTGAAGCATTGCATAGCAGGGAGAAAGGAAGGCAGAAAGCTAAGAGTTTGTATTCTGAAAAGATTGTGCTGAGCTTGCGAGACCTTTGAGCAAAGCAAGCAAACGTTTTCTAATTGTAGTTAATTTGAAGAGTTTAAAATTTAAAGAAAGCTAGAATTAAAGGCAGATATCTTTGCCACGTCCCATTAAAAGATTTTAGGGTGGGGTCTGATTTAAAGTACTGTTAGTGAGCAAGATGTTGTATTCTTGACGGCAAACAAACCAAAACATCTGAGTTTAGAGCAGAGAAAGGTTTATTGCAGGGCCAAGCCAGGAGAATGGCGGCTTGTGCTCGAAAAACCTGAACTCTTTGATGGTGTTGGCGGGGGTGGTGGTTGAGTTTTTATAGGCAAAATTTGTGGTGGGGGCCTTAGAGTGTGTGATTTTCTTCTGATTGATTGGCAGTGAGGAAACAGGATGGTCTTCCAGCAATCTTGTGAGCAACCTGAAGTTGCTGTCCTCCACCTGGGTGGGTGCTTTAAGTTCCTGCAGAAGAATTCAAAGCTATTATTATGTATATTATTTGAGGAGGAACAAGGACACTGCCCTAAGGCTGCTGTATTATTTCTTGACTGTTCCTCCCTTGTCTCTGCATCCCCTCCCTTCCCTGATTAGCAACTGTTTGAATCTGCCCTTTGGAACTCAGGTTAAGGTCAAGGAGGCTGAATGAAGCCTATTTCCTACAAAAGAGAAACAGGGAACAGAAAGATTTTGTACCAGGGAGGACCCTACAGGGTTCTGCTCCATTTCAGTACTAGGGTGATTATTTTCATATAGTTTGTACACACAATAGCAGTATATAATAATCACCACAAAAACAGGACCATGTGTTACATTTTACCCTCCTTCTTTCAAAACTCTGCCCCATACAGCTGTCAAATATCCAGTTTTTCCAGGTCTTGGTCAATTTGACATGTGGTTAAATTTGCAAAAATGCGTCCTAAGATACTGCCTCATAGAGGAGTTGTGAGGGTTTAAGTATTTATAAAATTTTTTTAATCACAAAATCTTTATAAATGTAAGACATAGTTATTTTTATATTTATTTTAATATTTATTTTGTCTTACGTTTATTTGATGTTTATATTATTGTTTGTCAGTTTACAAAATATTCTTTCTGCATATTTTGCTAAGTGAGCCTATGGTGACAAAAAAATTAAATACATGCCCAAGTGGGACTTCTAAAACTAGATAATTTCAAGTGTCCTTAAAACATGTCTTCTCTTATGCATGTAAATTTGTTGTATAAGCTTGTATTCATTGAAAACTGCAAAATATTATTCATTAAAAGGATCAAACAATAATTGGAAAACTTTCTAGGCTTGAAAAAACATTAAGTATGGAAAAATTCAATATATAGACTATTTTGAAAAGATAACTTTTTAGATAAAATATATTTTCTCAAATAAAATAGTGTAATATTCATGGCATGCTATGAATAATTATTGTGTTTCCTAAGAACCACCGAACAAATCTTATACAGATGTATTAGTTTCCTAGGGCTGCTGTAACAAAGTACCACAGATCGGGTAGCTCAGGCAACAGAAATCTGTTGTCTCAGTTCCTGATGCTAAAAATCCAAGAACAAAGTGTCTGCAGAATTGATTCCTTCTGAGGGCTGAGAAGGAGAATTTGTTTCTTGCATCTTCCCTGGCTTCTGGTGGTTACCTGGCAATCCTCGATTGTTCCTTGGCTTGTAGAAACATCACTCTGATCTCTGCCTTCATTTTCACATGGCATTCTCCCTTTGGGCCTGTCCATCATTTTTATAAGAACACTAGCCATGTTAGATTAAAACCCACTACAATGACATTTTAACGTGATTGCATCTGTGAAGACCCCGTCTCCAAATGAGGTCACATGCTGAGGTGCAGGGGGTTAAAACAGCAACATAAGGATTTGGAAGGGACATAACTCAACCCATAACAATAGATTACCAATTGAAGGAGAATTATGATACTATAAAATATGGCCAACAGTAAAATCATCTAAAAGGAATTGCCAAGATTTACTTAATAAAGTGCAAAAAATAATAGCTTGGCAAGCAACAACAATTCTAAAAATGCCATCTTTTTATGTCATTTTTATTTCTGAAAATAATTACCATTTTTTTATTTGAAAATATTTTTTGAGCGTTTATACCATGAACGATTGGCTACTCATCTTTACCAGTGGCAAATACAAAAATGCTTTTACCCTCACAGATGTTATGGTATGGAAGAAAATATTTCTTGTTCTAATTTTGAACCTTTGAAATCCTGCTGAAATTGAAAAACACATACTAATTTTAATGGGTTTAAGAGATTGATGCAGCAGATCAGTTTCCTGTGTTATTTTACAGCTGTCACATTGGGCTTTGTACACATGCTATTTAAGAGTATTTAGTAGGATATCAAATAATGAAAAATTTATTCTAATAATTTAGCTGTAGTTTGGCTATTCTTTTGGTTTTATACTTGTATATACATGGTTTTTGCTTTGCAAATTAAAATGAGGAAAAATACTATGACTTTTCAGATTATATATAAAGCCACTTGCATGACAATGTTTTGTTGAAACTTACTATCTGAACAGACTCTTAGACATTTACTCTTAAACCTAAGAAGCAAATGTGGAATGGGTTCTTAATTCTCTGGGGATGTTTTTATATTTCCATTCCTGCCTTGATGGAGCCTTCAGGGATGTATTTCACCTCTCAGGCAGTGACGGAACTCTTGATAGTCCCTTCTAATGCTAAAGCTGGGGCCAGATGAGATGCAGTAAGCTGGGCTGCCTGGGGAAATGGCATCATAAAGCATGAAGGCCCAACTCATGTTCTAGTCTGTGCTATTTTGAAAGACTCTATTATAGCACAACATAGTTGTACTTAACACAATATTGAAATTCACAGACACAAAAGAAAGAATGTAGGAAAGTCAATGGGGGATAAGGTTGCTTTTCACTTTAGATCTCAGCCCCACTCGTACTTAAGTATGATCTTTTTTTCTTCCTTAATCTTCACATAAATATGTTTTGAATGACAGAACAATTAGAAAGGAACCAGATTGCAGTATCTGTATCTGTCACTATAGCTACACCCTGACAGACATAAATTCCCTGCTGATTTTGCTACAGTGTATTATCAGAGAAGTAAGCTAAATCTTAACCTAGTTTTTTTTTCCCAATGTAGCAGTGTATTGGAAGAAATGCTTTCTTCATCCTACTCTGAAAGTTGCATTTTTTCCCTACTGTATGATAAATATCTGATGGATAAAATCTACTTTATCTATTACAGTAAATTGCTATTAAAAAATAATGTAGGATGGCTGATACAGGCAACTAGATGCTGCACAGTGGACCGTGTGAAATTGACTAGGCGTATCCAGATAATTTCAGAGAAAATGAGGACAAGTTCTACAGGACCATGAAAATACCAGTGCTCTCCCTGGATCACTGGCCTCGGTCTAATTTCCAAAGGCAGTTGCTCCATTGGCTGTTGTTGCTTCAGTGATGCCAAAGTAAATTTTCATCAACTTACGTAATATTCTGACAGCCCTGCATAGAGTTAAATAAAATATTTTTGTACAAATACACATAACTTCCAATCCATTGGCACCAAAATTAAGTCCACATCTTCATATGAACTAAATTAGATATAAATTAAAAAAACTTTTGGCTTCAGGAAATAACATAAGATGACCTTTTTTGTGCCTTAATTAGCTGTTTTGAATTTGTCACAGGTTTTAAGGAAAAAGTTATCTTCTTCTTTTACTACTAACATGTTCCTTTTCCATTTCTCATCATAATATAAATTACGGCTGGTTTGCTTTTATTATGGAAATGTTAAAGGTGAGTGCTTTTATATGTAGCAAGAGCTATGGGTATGAAAACTGTTCATCAGACATCATTGTACACAGTGTACATTTCTGACCCTGGCAGTCAGATGCCTACAGATAAAGAGCTTTTCCCAGTCAGCCAATTAAGAAGGTAACAACTGTTCATAATTATGCATATCTGATGCACCACCATCCCCTTTATTCTTTAGTTGAAAATATTTGTTGTCTTAATGTCTCTCTATTGCTTTGAATTGAATGAGCTCTTGTGTTATAATCTTGATCAGTATTTCCTACCCCTTTCCATTAAATGGCAAGTAGATTTTCCATGCACTTTATCATGCTGCAGAGGTCTCAACCATCAGCTGCAGCAAGAACATTAGTGTTCAGTTAATTGGTACAGATGGTCACAGCACTGATGCTACCATTTCATTCAGAACAAATCTGGAGACAGGGGCTGGAAAGCAGATGTCAGACCAGGGGCTTTGTTGGTATGTGCTGGCATTTCTTTCAAATGCCATTCTTTCTTTCTCACTCTCCCCTTCTTTTTTTCCCTCCCCACTTCTCACTTCCTGTTTCTCGTGGATCTTTCATAAATTTAAAACAAAGAATTTACATGCTTTGAGACATAGGTATGATTCATATATTCCTCAATGTTTTTTAAAAAAGCATTGTTTTCTATATCACTGGTTTTGTTTCCAAATAATCTAGATACAGTGATGAGAAATCAAACACAACTTGAAAAACACTGTGAGGAGTAAAGAACCCAAGTTATAAAAGAAGTGGCCCCTAATTATAGAAGAGTGATGCAGTAATATGGGGATTAGGAGTATATATTTTAAAAGTAATGAAATATTCCAAAAGACTAATGAACGTTTTGAGTCCTTAATGAAAAAAAATTGAGACAAGCATGATACATGGCAGACTGTCATGTACAAAAAGTGCTAAAAAAAAAAAAGGGGGGGGGGAGACATTCTGGCTGAGAGTGAAATACAATGATTCAATAGAAAGGAAAGATTTTGAGTTGGGATGGAGGGCAAAGGGTGGGCTTTGCAGGAGCCAGAACAGAAGGGGAAACCCGCTAGATTTATAAGGACGATGAGTGGCAGAGCAACTTGTCAGGAGCTGGTGGTTAATGACATAGAAGCTACAACTAGTAAGTTTCATTCTTGTTAGATTTGGGAGATTTGATGTTCTGGCTTGAGAATTAAATTTTTCCCTAAAATCATTAGTGATTCATAATAGGTTATGAAAAAAATGAAACAGAGAGACAGAGATGGAAACAGATGGTGGGGGATGAGGCTCTTAAGAGAGAGACTACAAAAATTACAATACATAGTTATATATATATATATATGTATTTTATATATATATGTTGTTGTTGGGGGAAATTATTTCTTTAGTTCAATTATCTATATCAGAGTTTAGAAAGATTTTTCTGTAAAGGGTCAGATAGTAAATATTTTCAGCTCTGTAGGCCATATCATCTGTCACAACTACTCAGCTCTGCCTTTGCAGCATGAGAGCAGGCTAGGCAATGCAAAATGAATGGGTGTGACTGTACTCAAGAAAGTGCTTCTTTATAGACATGAGAATTTGAATCTCATGAAATATTTGTATGTCATGAAATATTTTCTTCTGTTGATTAGTTCAACCATTTAAAAATTTCAAAGCTATTCCTCACCCATAAATGTATTAAAACAGGCAGTGGGCCATAGATTGCTGATCCCAATCTAAACAGTGAAATGTTTCTTTTCCATTGTATTTCCCATGTTGCCTTGACTCTGAAAAAAAATAGAGGCTTTCTTACTTTATAATAAAACATTATTCATTATAAAACACGTTTTGTAATAAACATTAATCAAAGTTCTGAGAAGATTCATTTCTTTCATGTCTTCAATTTCATTTAAATAATTTTTGAATAACCTTGATATCATCAATTTATTTTATGAAATTTATGTTTTCTATGCTGCATATAGCCTACAAATAAACATACTTGCAATGGATGTACGTTTTACTAACGAAAAATCATGTGGAATGAGCCAGGTATGATCTCAGTTAACCCCTTCCTGGAACATAGTTTTGCTTTGTATCATATGTATCGGCATATTTAATAAGATAGCTTGTAATGCTCTAAAATAATGTACTATAAAAAAGATTCATCCTTAGACAACTAATATTTACAGTGTATTTACAAATTAGTATCACTTTTGTTTCCTCGCATGGTTCAATATAGTATATATGAAATGAGCCAAGAAAATGCTGTTTTTATTAAGTTACAGTAAAGGTGTAGTCATTCTGTGCTCATGACACGTAAAAATTTAAATGACAACCATATGGTTAAAAAAGCCAATGACACCCTGAGTGCAGGATCCATGTGTACAGACCCTGGGCTCCACTGCTCTGCTTCTTACTGAATGATAGTTTCTCTCCCCAGTTTTCTTACTTTTTAAATGACAATGTTGATAATAATCCCCATTTCGCAGACATTTTCCCCATGATGGAGAAATTAATGTGATAATTTGCTAAGGTTTCATGTCTGTTCATTGCTTGGTAGGTAAAAGTTTGTTTTAAAACTTTTCATTGGACTAGCTCCTTCCTTTCAGGCTTAATGAGTTTATTTCTCTCCTTATACGTTTGATTTTTTTAAATGTAACTATATCAAATACTTCTCACTCAAACAAGGAGATCTATGCAATGACTGAAATGTTACAGAAGTATAGATATGTATACGTGCATGTGTGTATATACACAAGCTCATGTACGTACACACACACACACACACACGTAATCTCAGAAATGTTTCCCAGATTGTGAAAGTTTCAGTAAACTCACAGTGCCCCATCCTTACAGAGATTAGTATCAAAAATGCAGTCAAGACATATAGAGCGAGTACTCAAATGATGGGTCATTGTACTGTTTCCCATCTTCTATGACCCCAGCTGTTTCTTACTGTTAGTTTATAGTTTGTGCACAGCTAGAAAACTGACATTCAAAATAACCCTTGGGTATTTATTTGCAGGTTAGATGAATATGTAATGTAATTGTGATTCTTTATTTCCAAGTAAGGTGAAATGGCCGTCACCTGTTGGCTGGGTTTGACACAGCAGAGAAAGGCTGGAATTGGTGGTTACATCCACCTGCAACAGTGATTTCCTCAGGAGTAGACAGGGGAGAAGGGAGGATTTAAGGCCACTGAAGAATTAGGCATGAAACATGAGAGCAAACTTGTGTGTGTGTGTGTGTGTGTGTGTGTGTGTGTATACACCGTGAGGGGATGGACTGAAAACTTTCTTGGTGCTGACTGGATAATTGTAGCCTTTGTCTGGGTATGTCTGATGCCCATACCTGGAGATCATGGTATTCATTCCTTCCTGACAGAGGAAGCTAAGCTTAGATACAGCCTCTCCTCCTGCCAGGGAAAGTGAAAGGGGTATCAAGACAGAAGGAAGAGATCATTACTGTTTTAATCAGCTCTTCTTATTTTTGAAATGTTATACTCATTCCACTGAAGCAAAAATTTGGAGTTGGGACAAATAATGCTCACAGGATAATAGACCAGGTATTAGGTGAACTTGTGATTGAGGGGAAACATTTTATCAGTGGTACTTTGGTAATTTATACCCTTTCCTTCTGTTTTTTGGGGGGTTTTTGTAGAAGGGTACTTAGGTTTATTTACTTATTATTTTTAAATTTTATCTATCTATCTATCTGTCTAATTATCAGAGGTGCTGGGGATTGAACCCAGGACCTCAAGCCTACACATACTCTACCAATGAGCTGTACACTCTCCCTATCCTTTTCCCTCTGGAAATGCCTGTCATTATCTGAGAAAAGGCAGCCTAGGGATATAAATAGTTAAAACTGTGCTGATCATTTGCCTATTTGATCTCAAATCCATTCCTACCTCCACCCTGATCTTCTTTGTATCCCAAATACGGAGCACTGCCCACTCTTTCCCGGACTGCTTTCTGTTTGGTGCCAGTGAAGTCAGCAGCAAGGCATTAGAGGGTGGGAGGAAGGAAAAAGCCAGATCACTTTTCCATCTCTGGACTTGAATGAGATTTCTTGCAGTAGCTCCCTTTACTCCTTGGTTCTACTTCCTGCCAAACAGTTCTGCTCTCTTATTTGCTGATGGTGCTGATTTTCTTTTCTTCCACCTTTGTGACTAGATGCTCATATTAACTGCCTCTGTTAACTGACTGGATCTTGAATGATAGGAAATCAAAGGGAAGAGGCCACATTGACTCATCCTTTGTTTAAACTTAAAGTTAAACCAGTTATGCCTGACTGGTCATTTAGGTGTTCCAGATTAAGATAATGACCCATACATGGATGAAGATTTATGTTTTCTGAATAAATTTCATTTATTCACTCAAGTGTCCCAGAAGAGAAATAAGACTCAGAGATATTCAATATAGGGCATGTTCAGGCTCAAATCCAAGAATTCTGTCCCTCAACTCTGTGGCGTTTCCCTTAATCCATCAGGAAAACATGCCATTCTCCCTCTTGTCTGAAAGATATTAAAAGATGATGATATTTTGATATTTTAAATGCAGATAGGCTCTACATCAGGTTTCTGATCTCTGATGCAGAAGAAATTCTTGTTCTCTAATAGTATACATTCAAAAAGGAAGCATTGAATTATTATTAAGCTAGGTATAAACTCTATATTCTTATATAAATTAAAAACCCTTGACCTATTGAAATAAAATGATTCAAAACAAAGAAATATCCTCAAGTTTAATATACCTGCAGAAAAACAGTAGCTCCTGGGTGTAAAGAGGATACAAAAATATGATACAATTTCAAGTTAGTATTAAGGTCAAAATTAAAATGTGACTATGTATTCATTATTGTGATTTCCATAAATGTTCTTAATGCTTCTGTCATCCCCCTCAGGAGATTTTAATCTCATTTAAGAAATAATATGTTGTTATATTTTTAAACAGATATTTCATTGTTTAACATACCTTATATTTTTATTTAATATATTTAGAGTTTCTTGGACAATGCTAATCATTGAAATATTTATATTATATTTGTCCTCAAGTAATAAATATACATCTAATGGACTATTATAAAATATGACAAAAAACTTGGTTTATTACTACTAGTTGTATTCACATAAAATATTTTTATTTCTAAATATGGTACATAAAATGTAAATAATAACTATTAATAGCTGTAAAATTAATAGGCATCTATTTGAAATACTGAAACAATGAACTTCTCAGCAGTTAAAATAGAGCAAAGATTTAAAAGTATAAAAAAAAAATACTAATTTCCAATGGCTTAATATTTTCCTAGTAGGGTTTGGAAATTCAAAATAATTTCCAGAAAATACAGACTTATTCAGGCATAGAGAATGTTTTAAATACTTTTTACTCATATAGTTTGCCTTTAACTTTTAAAATCTCCATTAAAATGCCTTTGATTTAAAGAATTTTAAGGAGTGAAAGAATAATTTTCTTTAGATATTTTAATATTAATAATGTAGTATATAAACTATATTCTGTCATTAACAAGGAATGCAATTGTGCATTGAGTTACCACTTTTACAAACATTGGTTGACTTTTATGAAGTATGTTACAAATGATAATTCTGTTTTCTATTTATATAAATTTCTGAGAATATTAAAGGTTATTTTATATAAATACTTAGTACAGGTAAATGGGTATATTACTTGCTAAGCAACATATTCTCTATGATTGAAATTTATATGGGTGAAAAATCTGTGAAACAGCAAGAGAGGTAAATCAAAGAAGCATTTCCAGAGTATCTCCTTACATGTTTCTAGTCCACACAAGTTTAAACCTAGAAGGAAAAAAAAATCACTCTAGACTTCTTATACTAAAAGTGAGATAACTGACTTCCAAAGAGATTTTATTTCAGGCATGAAACAGCTGCTTAATAACACAAAAGAGGGAGAGAATTCTGACCTAAACTCTTTTTTTCTTACTGCCAGTTTTTCTAAAAGATTACGGTTTTCTCATCTCATTTTCAAATTCTTCTTATCCTTGCAAGAAACCTGTGAGGCAGGTATTATTACCATTTTACAAGTTTGAAAACTGAAGCTCAACTTAAACTTTTATCTTTCTTTCTTAAATAACACATTGAAATAAATATTTTTTAATGCAGGTAATCATGGCTATTATATGTTCAGTGCTTTCTATAAACCACACATTGTGCTAATCCCTTTATATAACATTTAATCCTCTCAAAAGTATGAGTTGGATTTTGAAGTTACTGTTTTATAGATTAAGGAACTGGAGTTTAGAGAGATTAAGTGAAGTCTTATCTATTGTAAGTCATGGAGATGTTTGAAACTAGGTCCATCTGACCAGAGAGGAAGGAGTTTGGTTAGATCTATTTCTAAACAAGCTTTTAAATCTATGTTCCCATAATCATTTTGCATATTTAGACAAATACTGTCAGCCCCAATATTAACTTCTGTTTTTGAGTATTTTTCTGGGAACTGAGACCTTACATTACTATGGATAGAAATACTATGCTGAACAACCTTATTCTGACCTAATAAAAAAGGATTTTTAGTAGCGTAGTAGAAAATGTATTTTTTAAAAATACTGTATATATCTGATTTGCTCTTAGAGTTCTGTGAAAATGAAGGCCAGATCATCACCTTGATTTGTTTCATGGACATAGCTGAACCTCTAAATTCAATCCAGCTATTTAGTAAATGCAGGCACTTGATTAAGAATGTAAATGATTAAATTCCATTCATCTTTATGACTTGGGAACATCTTTAAATTGAAATACTGGTTGATGGTAGGTTAATATTTTTATGTCTACTTATGAAAACAGCACTGTGTTTAAATAAGAGGAAAAAACACTCCATAGCCCAAATATAAAGTTGCAAATACAGGTGAACAACAACCTATTAACAGTGACTTTAAAAAAAAAAGTGTCATAAATAGAGATTTACACCATCACCCACTCAATACATAGGGAAATAAACAAAAAGATGCAAAAATAGTGGAGATAATATCGTGTATTTTGAAACCAAGAAAGGATCTGATATGTATTGCAAATAACAAATGCTCACAGAAGCAATAATTGAAAGGGAACTTTGGGAGCATGTGAAGTTGTTATGAGCACATTGCAGTGAAGTGGGAAATGAGGTAACTCAGATGGTCCCACTAAGTTTTGTCAGTATAGGAAGATGAGAGTTGATCATGCTTCAAGAAAGACAACAGATAACCTATTTCAATCCCAACACCGATGATTGACAGCAACAAAATGGGCTGGAGAAAAAACCTATGTGTCAAGCAGAATTTGGAGCACAGCTGACTGGGCATGCAGAACTTTTCTGTTGCCTCTTATAAAACAGACTTCTAGGATAGTTGCAGAGTAGCAACGGAAAGACTTGGAAGAACATGGCAGCCCTGACCGTTTAGTAAGTAGCCACAATACTTAACGATCAAGCTTCATTTGATGTGGATAGACTGCTGAATCAAGGGAGACTGCCCTGTAGGAACACTAACCCTTCCTCATTGGTATGAGGGCCAGAGGTGAGGTTGTCCTGCGGAAATTGGACCAAAATCTACACGATGACTGATAAGCCCCAAACTAGTAACCAAATTTAATCACTCCATATCTTTACACATATGAGCAAATAATAAACCCTATTCTATCCTGCTTTTTATTGCTATTATTATTATTGTTATGTTTAATGGAAATCTGCTGATATCTTCTTTAGGATTTTTACCTCTATGACTCCAGATAAAGTTGGCCTGTGATTTTCTTTCTTTATACTTTCCAAATCCACTTTGCTAATCAAGCTAACAATAGTTTTATAAAATAAATTGGGTAATTTTTGCTCTTACTATTTTCTATAACGCCATATATAAGATAGAAATTACATGTACCTTATACTTTCAGGAAAGCATACCTATAAAACTATCTAGGTCTGGGCATCATTTTGTGTTTCAGGTGGTCTTTAGTTACCATTTCAATGTATTATATATTAATCAATTCAGCTGTTCTTATTGGTTTATATTTTACACTTAGTTTTTTATATTTAAAAATTTTATGTTTTGTACCTTTCCATTTAATATTTGTTTTAATATTGTTGATCTTTATACCAATATTGAGATATAATCTACATAAAATAAGTACATCCTTTTCAAGTGTATAATTTAATGAGTTGTGATAAATACATGCACGCACACACACACACACACACACACACACCTCCCTCCATATAACCAAACATTGCCTCAAACCAAAAAATTACCTTGTGCCCATCCCTAATCAGCCTTAGTCAATCCAAACTCTCCCACCTCCCCCTCGACCTAGGCCCCAGGTAACCACTGAACTGTTTTCTGTCACTACCAGATTCATTTGTCTTTTCTAGAGCTTCATGTAAATTGTATCATACAGTATATATTCTTTCGTGTTTGACTTCTCTCTCTGAGCATAATTATTTTGAGGTTTATCCAGGCTGTTGTATCTATTTGTATTTTCTTTCATTTTATAGCTAAGTATCCCATTGAATGGATATAGCACAATTGATTTACCCTTTCATTTGATGGTGGACATTTATGGTGTTGTCAGTTTGTGTCTATTAAGAATAAAGCTGCTGTGAGCATTGCTAAATAAGGATTTGTGTATGTCTTAGTCAACTCAGGCTGCTAAAATAAAACACCACAGAATGGATGGCTTAAACAATAGACATTATTTCTCATACTTCTGGAGGCTAGGAAGTCCAAGATCGAGGTGTTGGCAGATTTGGTAGGTTCTTGATGAGCGCCCTCTTCCTGGCTCTAAGACAACCACATTTTCTCCATGTGCTCTCATGTCCTTTCCTTGATGCAAGTGTGTGTGGAGAGAGGAAGCTCTGGTGTCTCTTAGGTCTTACAAGGATTCTCATCCCATCATGGGAGCTCCACTCTCATCACCTCATCTAAACTTAATCTAAACTTAATTACTTCCCAAAGGCCTCACCTCCTCATACTGTCATGCTGGGGATTAGGGCTTCAGCAGGGGAACACATTATGCTTATAACAGCATAGGTATGGGTTTTTCTTTCTTTTTGGGGTAAATACCTCAAAAATGGAATTGCTGGAGGTTGTATATATATATAGGTATTTACACACGTTGTGTATTCTAACACTGTGTTTAACCTTCTAAGAAACTGACAAGTTATTTTCCAGGTAGATGTACCATCTTATTTCCCCCACCCTCAGCAATGCGTGAACATTTTAGTTTCTTTGAATTATAAACACTAGTTGCCAGTTTTAAAAATTTTAGCAATTTTAATGGTGTGTATTGATATTTCATCTCTGCCCACTATCCAGTTACAAAGCCATTCACAGTTTTAGGTATTTGTTACAGCAGAACCCACCCCCTCTACTACCAAAAGCTCCATTAATTCCCTATGACTATCACTGTATTGCCACAGACTAATTGACTTAAAACAACAGAGATTGATTTCCTCACAGTTCTGAAAGCCAGAAGTTCAATATCAGTTCCACTGGGCTAAAACAAGATGTTAACAGGTCTACATTTCCTCCAGAGACTCTAGGGCACACTCTTCATGTCTTACCTCTTCTAGCTTCTGGTGACATTCCTTTGCTTATGACCAAATCACTTCAATCTTTGATTACATCTTTGTATTTCTTTCCTCTTTTTGTATGCGTAATGTCCCTCTGCCTCTCTTGTGAACATACTTTTGATTGGGTCTAGGACCCACCTGGATAATCCCAGTATAATCTTCCCATATTAAGATCCTTAAATACAGCTACAAAAATTCTGTTTCTTCATAAGGCAACAGGGCTAATTGGGACCGAATATCTTTCAGTGGCCATTTTTCATCTTACTGGAAATGGCCAATTCAGTTTGGAGCAAACTGGTTGTGTAGTGGTCACATTTAATTAGAAGCAGACCATCACAGAAGTCTATTAGTGTGTTCTCAGAATTTTGGGGTTGCACATCCTGATGAGCATCTAGTAATTTCTCAAAAATTATAGCCCCTTTTAATTGATGTTGTATTTACTATTGGGCATCTCTGGATAAAAGCTACTATAAATTTCATCTTAAATACATTTAACTCTTTAGATTATTAGTTAAGGACACAATTCAATTCTTTTGTGAATATTGATTTTGATTTTTATGTGTATGTTTTATCATTTTTTTAATTTTCATTTTTTCAGTCCTCAAAGCTATGTGCTGTATTATATCATCTATTGAGACAACTCCAGGGGAATGAGTCAACACTTAGGCAGTAGAAATTCAGATTTCTCCAAAACTTCAAAGTTCTTTGAAAGACAGTGTGATAATTATGGTTTAGTTACTGTCAAAAATATAAACAATTGCTTGTTAAAAAAGAAAGGAAACATCCTTTGAGAATTTCCAGCAGTTTAAAATTAAGCTGGGTTTTTCTTTTTAACTTAACATTTGCTTTATAGTAATGTGGAAGAAAACATAAAATTTAGATTCAGAAATCTCTAAAATCAGCTTGAGTTTATTTTTAATGCTTTTGACTTTTTAAAGCTCTCCATTATAACTGTGAACAGGCACAATATGCTCATTTTATTTTTTTCAAATTCTGTCACTGTCACCCACTGATAAAGTACTAAAAGGATTAAGAAGCTGCATGTCTCAAGCACAATTATGTTTAATTAATTAATTAATGGAGCTTGCTCCTGAGAACTGTGGCTATAAATAGCATATAAAATTTATTCTTGTCTTTTTAGACCATCAAAATAAATGATTGTAGTGGGATAAATTTAAAAATATATTTGTGATCTACATTTTCTACCATATTATTTTAAACATGTATATATAAGTAAAATTTTTAAGTTTATCAATTCAGCAAATATTTATTTCATGTGCTGTGTTAAAAGAACTGTTCTAGGTACTGGGGATAGAGTAGAAAATCAGACAGAATATAACCCCTACCCTTGTGAAGTTTACATTCTAGAAAAGAAACATCAACAAACAAAGTTAATAATATAAAGATGGACTATTTTCAATAGTGATAAATGTATGAAGAAAAATAAAATAGAGAACAGGGATGAGTGTGATGGGAGATGATGTGATCTTCTATAATATGGTCAGACTAGATGCAATTGACAAGTGAACGTTAAAGAAAACACTTGAAGGAACTTAGAGACAGAGCAATGTGCCTATCTGCGGGAACACACTTAACCAGAGGAAACAGTAAGTGCTGTGTTTGAGAAACAGTGATAATGCCAGTGTTTTCCAATAGAGGGAAAAGAGGTCAAGGAAGATAAGGTTAAAGAATGGCGTCAACTCTGTTGGATCATATAGGCCACTGTGAGGATTTGGGATTTGGCCACGAATGAGCCAGATTTCTTCAGAGGGTTTTAAGCAGAAGAGTAACTTGGTCTGACTATATTTTAGAAGGATTACTCTCTTGGAGATTGAATTAATTGCCCAGAGGGGCTTATGGGTGGGAGACATGTGGAAAGGGCTGACATGGCAGACCAGTAGGAAATCATTCAGGAAAAAATAAATCAAATTAATCTGGTAATGATGCCTATGATGAGTAAAATCTAGGATGAGTAAAACTTATTTCAAAGCTGTCGCTTCAGTGAATATAGAATTGCAATACTTAACAAAACTTTCTGAATAATTGCTGAATGAGACAACTGTGAAATTTATTATATGCTTTTTGGCCTGATTCAAGAAGAATCAGTGTAAAAAAATAATTAGAAATAGCTAAATTAAGAGATGCGTGAGTTGTTACCTAGCAGGGTTATACATGTTACTCCATTCAAGGTCATTTCCCCAATAAGTCTTGGATGTCATCCTGACACTGAAAAGCTCTTAAAGGCTATTGTTGCATGACTCTTTATAATATCTGTCAGAAAGAGAATCTTATTTCAAGACATTTACTGGTTTTTCTTTTGCATTAACTTGTTCATATCTGCACTGTCCAGTGAAGTGGCCACTAGCCACATATGGCTATTGAACGCTTGAACTGTTGCCAGTCTGAATTCATACCTGTTCTAAGTGTAAAACACATGCTCGATATCAAATATTTAGTGTGAAAAAAATGTAAAATATCTCATTAATGATTGTTTTTATATTTGATTACATGTTGAGAGGTAATTAATTACATGTGAAAACATTTTGGACATATTGAGTTAAATCAGTAAATAAAATTAAAGTCAATAGTTTCTTTTTACCTTTTTTAATGAGGTTATTAGAAAATTTAAAAATACATATGTGGGTCAAATTATATTTCTATTGAACAGCATTGATCTGGGTGCCAGTGAATTCTAAGGTAGTTTTCAGAATTATAGTACTAATGTGAAAATAATAAGTGGGATAGCATGAAGTTCAGACCAGACTTACTATATTTGGGGATTATGTATATGGTAATGAAAGTGGAATAAACAGTTGGGAAAAGATAAATTGCTCCATTAGTGATATGGTGACAAATGGATAGCTATGTGTCAAGTATCTGGATCACTATCAATGAGAATCAAGAGTTCTCCATGGTATGTCAACATTTAGGAAAAAGAAATTTAAGAATTTAATGTCCCAAGGAAAGGAACTTGAAACTCTTGACAGATTTTGGACTGAGAGTAATCTCAGTATAACCTATGGTTGCAATAAATTGTTCCAGTCTTCTTTTGGGGGGCAGGGGAGGATTTCTTTGGCATAAATCTCTGTTTTTATTTTTAATACTTTTATCATTTTTAGAAATTATACCAATTACTACAAAGAGAAACTATTTAATTATTTAAAACTGTAGTTTTAAATAAATTCAAAATTATGGCCAGAATGGGTCAAAATGTGGTATTGTTTTCCTTCTGTTTCATATAACAAAACATTCATTTAAATAAATAACCTTGAATAATTTTTAAAGGACTCTTAAATATATAAGATATATTTAAGACTATTTTCTCTCTGTGCACACAGCCCACTTTGGGGTGCCGTTAAGTGGGAGGTGGAATTGAAAAAATAATAAATAAACAAATATAAGGATTACAGTGTTTTGTTTTGATACCAATACATTACAAATTAATTTCAATATTGTGAAACTTTAACCTGCTTCTGATGCTTTTGTCATTGGTTTGGGTTGACAGAAGCATAAATCTACATGACAGATAAAGAGGGGAAAATTGGTACTGTCTAACAAAGGTTATACTTGTTTCTAAATGGGCACATCAGTGATAGACCTGAATTCACTGTGTTGGAATGTTGGAGAGGCTTGAGTTGGGACGTGAATGCGAAATTCTGTCCAGAATCTCGTTCATGCCTTCCATTGGTGTGTGTCACATTGTTCTCACCTTCTCAATATCCCCACAGCAAATGTCCCACAAAGATTTCCTCCTGTTGGACACTTAGAAAGTGTCTTGGAAAGTCTGGAGGCTCTGCCTTCTAAGAACATTCTACTCATCTTTTCTGTGCCTCTTAGGGAAGCTCTGATTTCTGGCTATCCTGCTCTATATGAACAGGCTACTCTTTCAGTGTCTTTGCCCAACATACAGACTTCAGGATACATTTGATCCATGATGTATAGCTAAGGGCCAGTGTCTTTGGCTTCTGAGTTCAGCCTCAGTTCTTGCAATTTCATCCTGTAAAGTGGGGCCTCTGGAAACATAATTTTATCCAGGAGAAGTATGATAAAGAGAATTTGGATGAGGAGAGCTAAGATCAGTGTTCAATAGTAGGGATTCGTTGTGTTTGGGTAGTACTTCATTATTATAAAATTTCTTCACATACTTTGTCTCACTTGCGCTTATTTTTCCCGTGGCCTGAGCAGTAAATGTTTTCATCTTCTATCATAGAGAATTGGACAATGAAGTCTCGGAGTACTTAAACCCAGTCAGAACAGTATTTAGTGATGTTCCCTGAACTTGAATCATCCTCTTCAGGCCTTTAGTTTACTGCTTTTTTCACCCTCTATATTATCTCTACCAAAAAAGAGATTTCAATTTTTGTTGTTATCATAAAATACTTGAAAGCTACTCTGTGTAATACAGTCCTTCAGTTGGTTATCTACTTGTGGAGTCGCACAGGTCTGTCTGTTGTCAGTATCCATGTGTTAATTGAAGAGAAAAGGTTTTTAGCCAAGTAGATAGCATTTGGGGGGTATTTCTTGTCTCATTCAGACACACCTATTGGCCAAATTATTCATAGCCAAGATGAAGTGGAGAGAAACATTTTCTAAGGGAGTATAGAGGAATATAATACTAATGTTCAAGTAACACTTTCCATCACATGATGAGGAAAAATAACTTTCCGATGAAAGAAACAAAAAGTCATATAATTTTCCCCCATTATTATATTCAGAAAAAAGTCTCCCTTGGGTTATGTGATCTGTTTGAATTCAATAAACTAAGTGGGGAGCAAGTTACTATACAGAAATAACTGACAAAGCGGTTCTAGTCACAACTAAAGCTTTGAAAGTAAGCACTAAATAAGTGGAAGTGTGGTCTGGGGGTGATCACCTGCAGGGTTTTATAGTACTACCAATAAGATTTTTGAACACAATCTAGGTAGATCACTCAATCCAATGGTGCCATCAAGGATGACAGCATTGAGAGTACACGTCATGTTCTGTTTTCAACTAGATTACTTATTTATTTATTTTTAGAGGAGGAACTGGGGATGGAACCCAGGACCTTGTACATGCTAAGCGTATGCTCTACCACCTGAGCTATGCCCTCCCCACACTGTTTTCAACTAGAGAACAAATCCAATGACAGCAGTGATAAAGTCATATCAATTTGTACAGTAGTCCCTCTCACTGGAGATGTGGCTCCAGCACAAGTAAAGGAACAAATTCTGTCTCAGAGTGCTTCCTTCAGTGGCTATGAGCCAGATAAATGAGAACATTTTGAACACTTACACTAAGTACTCTAGGTCAACAAGTCTAGATTGTAAGATTGATACTAAGTGATACAGTAGTGAAATGTTACTAGTACAAGAAGTCTTCTTAAAACCGTTTATGCTATTCTGAACTCTAAATACAATCTGTAAGATTATTTAAATTTTGAACTTGAAAGTTTTACCTTGTATCGAAAAGAAGTTGATTAAAAATATAGTTGCTGGTGGGGGAGGGTGTAGCTCAGTGGTAGAGCATATGCTCAGCATGCATGAGGTCCTGGTTCAATCCCCAGTACTTCCATTAAGTAAATAAAAAAATAGATAAATGTAATTACCTCCCTCCTCACAAAAAAAAAAGCAGAAACAAAACCAAAAAATATAGGTCTCAAGTGACTTGAAAATTTTAGTTTCAAATTTGGTGCAATACATTAAGGTTACTTCACTGAAAATAAAAGACATATTTCATAACAAAGACCCATAAAAATGATATGTGTCTTCTCCCAAACCATGTTTAAAAATCATATACAAAGAGATCACATTTCCTGTGTTTTTGCAATTTCTGATAATAAACATTTGTTATTTTATAACTTGATAAAGCTAGTTACATTTCCCTAAATGTTTGAATTCCAGTGATTATTTGAAAAATGCAATTAGAACATATGGAATTCTGGAAGTACATTTCAACAGGGCCACAGTCAACTGGAGCTGAGTTGTGATGGCCCCTTCCACACACCTATGGAACCCCTGCTCCTATAGTCTTTCTCTTTATTTTTCTTATTTGTGCTTACTATATTCATTTTATTTTCTCACTTGTATCACAACTATTTATGTTTTTATTGCCTAATACAGAAATCCTGTAAGGAGCTTCTCATCTTTCAATATGTTTGATTCGTGAGGCTTCTGGTTAAAACACATTGAAATCTATAATTTTACCTTTTTTTTTCCTGATAGCTAAAATGTTTTGAAATTGAGCACAAGTAAACCCCATGAAATACTTAAATTATAGTCTTAAATGCATGACTTTAAAGCCAATAGCTGACTTTTAAAATGAAAGAGAAAAAATAAAGAAATAATGGATATTAATTTACATACTATTAAATGGGATGTATGTTATTACAAATATTTAAAAGGCTATGAGCTTAAGTTTATCTAGATAATACAACTAAAGTTTGTCAAACCATTATAAACATTTTATTTATTTATAAAAATGTTCTGCCATTTACAAAAAATGGAAGGAAAATGTAACTGACTTGTATTGAAATTGACTTACATGCCTTACACTGCTAAGCATATGTTCTGCATCACCATGGCCTTGACTCCTGATCTCAGATGCGTTATCTCTGCACTTCTTTTCCTCACCTCTGCCCAGCAGGCTAATGCTTCAGACTTTTATCACCTGAGATACACTGCAGGTTTGCTTTCCAGCTGAATCCTACTATTATTTCTTATGGTGTTATTAAACATAAGGAGAGCATCATATTAAATGATGACATTTTCCAAAGTCCAAAAATTAGGAGACCACATATTCTAATGGAAAAGTCATGAATGTAAACATATAGAGTTGGCCTTCCTTATCTGCAGTTTCCACATCTGCAGAGTCAACCAAACTTAGATCAAAAATATTCGGGAAATACTCCTTTTCATATTCATTTTCATGATAGGTTACTACAAGTTATTTAATTTAGTTCCTGGTGCTATACAGAATAAACTAGGAATATATATGTATGTATATATATATATGACTGAAACATTATGCTATACACCAGAAAGTGACACAAAATTGTAACTATATTTCAATTAAAAAAAAAACTAAACAAAATTCATAAAATATATCCAGAAAGTTCTAAAAAGCAACTGATTTTCCTTGCCATACAGAGGCAACTATTTGCAAAGCATTTACATTGTATTAGGTATTATAAGTAATCTGGAGATGATTTAAAGTATACAGGAAGATGTGTGTTGGTTAAATACAAATAATACACCATTTTATATAAAGGACTAGAGCATGTGCTGATTTTAGTATGCAAGGGGGATCCTGGCACCAATCCCCTTGCTGATACCAAAAGACATGATCATACATCTGGTTTCTGCTCTTGGTTATTGTATTAGTTTCCTAGGGCTGCTGTAATATAGAACAACAAGCTGGGTGGCTTAAAACTACAGAAGTTTTTTCTCTGGTAGTTCTGGAGACTAAACATTTGAAACTGAAGTGTTGCCAGGGCCATGCTCTCTCTGAAGTTTCTAGGGGCGGATACTTCCTAGGTTTTGGTGGTTGCCAGCAACCCTCGGAGTTTCTTAAATGCAATCGCTGCCTTAATCTTCACATAGTGTTCTCCCTGTATTTCGTCATATCATCTTCCATCTGTGTGTGTCTGTATCCAAATTTCCCTTTTTTCATAAGGACAGCCATTATTGGGTTAGGGCTTGCTCTTACCCAACATGTCCTCAACTTAACTTGATTACATCTGTGAAGACTTTTTAAAAATAAGGTCACATTCATTGGTTCCAGGTATACACAATTTTTTTTTCTTTTTTTGGAGGGGGCACTATTTAACTCAATACACTTATGAAATATTTGACACTGGATGTGCATTTTGTACATAAAATTTCTCATCTATCAAATGTAAACTAAAAAGAAATGCCCCCATTTTTTCCAAGGCAAATCACAGCATGCATTCAAGTCACTCTCTGGGAAAAGTTTCAGTGAAAGAATCTCCAAACTAGTATCTCTGGAGTTGACATTCCCGAAAATCAAACTCCGCTGACTTTCACTCTATTTTTGTTCCCATTATTGCCAGGTCAGTGTCCCCTTTGTTAAATATACCCCAATCCCTTTCCTTGATTTTCCTTAATATAGTTCAAAAGCTTTTCTAAAATAATTTGTAAATTATTCACATATAACAAAAAATGGTTGAAAGAATTCAAATAGCATACAAATCAACGTGTATTTAAACAAACAGGCAGTTGTTTCCTGAATTGTCATATTACATGTCTGATTTAACGGCTTAGAATTTAACATTTTTTTCCAGTTCCTTTTTTTCCCTCTCCTGTAGGACTCTTATGGGAGGAATTTTATTCTCTAACAGGTTTTAGAGATGCAGTGACATTAGGGCCATTCTCAACACATGATTCAGTACCTAGTAGAAGGCCCGAGTTCATGTAATTGGTCATTTACGTAAATTGGCTAGATAAATGAATATAGCTTTATGCTTCTCCAGACACTTAGCATTCAAAGAATCTCAGAGATTTTTCCTCTGATGTCTGTCTATTATGGAGTAGTAGGTGACAAATTTTGCTTATGTACTGACTTGTGAAAATATATTTTGCTCTAATTTCTGGGAATTATACCAAAATATACCCAATCCTCATTGTTCATGTATTCCAGATTTGAGAATTTACCTACTTGATAGATTTATTTGTAACCCTAAAATCTATAGTTTTGTTACCTTCATGGTCATTTAAGGACATGTTAGACTGACAAAAAAAATTTGAGTCCCCTGACAGCAGTGTCCCCAGCTGGATCACACAAAATGATGATTTGCCTTCTTGTTCCAGCTCTCATGCTGTAAATAAGTGAACTGTTGTGGTCTATATAGTGTTAGATTTTTGCATTTTTGTTGTGATTTTGCCCCCAAGCATAGTACTGAAGTCCTGTCTAGCTTTCCTAAGTACAAAAATGCTGTTCTGTATCTTACAGGGGAAATAGGTGTGTGAGATGAGACTCATTCAGGCATGAGTTATATTGCTATCAGTCGTGAGTTCAATATTATGTATTGATCAGTTTATGAAAATTCTATGACCAGAGGCTCACAGGTGCCTACTTCTGCACATCTTCTGGAAGCAACTGTTCAGTAATTACTAATTCAGGGTTCACAATGACTTTAGGGAACATAACTATCACAAATAATGAGAATCAACTCTGGATGTTGTTCTTTCACTTAGAGGCATTTTATTCAACACAATATATACAGAAAACATGGGTTTTAAACATTCTCATAAACTCCTTTTATCTGAAGATTTAATTAATTCATTTTAATGAATAATACCTGCCAAATATATTAAGTATCAGGCAAGTCCTCTTTGTCAAAACAGTTTATTGGATCAAAATAACTTTCTGTCAGAAAAAAGTCCAAGTTTTTCAATTAAAGTAGATACATTAGTAATCTTTCTTGAGGAGTAGTATAAAAAAACAATTAGGAATACATTATAGACTATCATTCAAGATACAGAACTGAAAACAATCAAGTCAAATATTTGAATAAATTAGAATTATGTTTACTAAAATATTTTATAACATGTTAGGTAGCAATGATAATAAATGTTATTTCTCACCCTTTTACTTAAATAACATAAAATAATATATAGTCATGGTACCAATAGAGGAATTAGCAGAAAGCCTGATAATCATCTTCCTACTGTAGACACTGAGGTGGACCAAGCAGAGTTCAGAGGGCACAGCTTCTCCTTCTTCAGTAAAGAAATATGTTTGCCAGTGAATGTTGTGGGTCTCTAGCTGAGTGCTGCTGGAGAGACTTCTAGAAAGATAGCACCAAAAGCTCCTCATCTCACACCTAATGAGCTCATCCTCTTCATGAGGAGATCTTAGCAAAGCCAAGCCACAGTCACTTTTGTTGTTGTTGTTTGTTTGTTTGTTTGTTTTTGATGGGAGGGTGGTAAATAGGTTTATTTATATATTTTTAAATGGAGATTTAGAGGAGGTACTGGGGATTGAACCCAGGACCTTGTGCATGTAAGCATGCACTCTACCACTGAGCTGTACCTGTCCCCCAAGCCACAGTACCTTTAAAGCATGATTTATTCTCAAATGGTTGTCCTCAAACTAAAAAAACAAATCTTCAATTGAAATTTTATTTAAAAAAGTACTAGAGAGGAGATATAAATAAACTAAGACTTTTTTATGAATAATAAAAAACAAAGAACTAAAAGTATATTTTTTTCTTATTCCATCTAATTTCAAAATTTATACATATACTTTATTCTAGTTATTCAGGGCTTGATGGCCATAGAGTGAGAAAAATAAAAGAGAAACATTTGCTTGGGTTACAAGACCTCAGTGTACTTACGTATAAACTTCATTTACTTAGTCACATATATCTGAGGCTTACTCTAGCTCCGAAATGAATGATTCTCATTGTGGAAGAAAATCATACACAGCCCCATTAGCATAAATCCTTATTTGTAAATGCCAGGCTTGAGGCTGGCAAAGGAGCTGAGGATCAAACTTGGGAAAGCATGGCTTACAACATTACAGGGCTTCAGGAGGAAGAAATCAAGTAAGGTTAGGCTAGCTTTGAGACTACTTGGTCAGGGATGGTACTCAGAAGAGGAAGAAATTAGTTTCACAGATTTTGCAGATTGTTTGGGCTATTTGAGTTTTATCAAGGGCAAGAGGGGGACTGTTTGAGGCTAAGATCATGTGCTGGGAGGTTAGGAAGGAAGAGCTGCAGGGGACAAAGACATGCAAGGACCACAGTAGATATTTCTTAGTACTCAGGGTCTCTCATTCTCTTCTATTCATATTTTATCAGTCAGTAAATTTAAAAGTACATAAATCAGTTTATATCTTCAGAAATACTGTAAACCAAATGTGAAATTTTGGGTTTGGGGTCCATTTGAAGTTCGGGTTTCTTTATATCCTGGAAATAAATTTGCTCTTTTGAATAAATTATAGGGTCAGTTTTGAATCTATGTGTAGTATCAGTTCAATGTCTGAGTCAATCACTCATTCATTCATTTATTCTTTCATCCATTGACAAATATTCATTGGGACTTTCTGTGTGCCAGGCTGGTCTAGGCACTCAAAAAACAACAGGGAGAGAGAGAGAGAGAGAGAGAGAGAGAGAGAGAGAAGCCTGCCCTTAAAAAGCTTGTGTTTTTAAACTATTAGTTATAATATCTTGTCAAACACAGTGACCTAATAATAAATTAATATATCAAGCTATAATAAATCACCAAGCTTAACAACTGCTAATTATAAAAATTTTAAGTTATTTATTGGTAAATGTAAATATCAAGGAAGAAGAGATCTTCAAATATGTAATCTGCTTCCTGTAGTTTCTATTTGTGGAGTTCCTCCTTATGCCAAGGAGAGACTGAAACATTATGGAGACCATGAGGTCATTCCATATACACAGCACCAAAAAATTACTTAGTTGCAACGTGAGTACTTGAAACATACAATCTGTAACAAACAAGATTGTTTTTTGCTATGAGATGTCCTTAGTTTTCCAAATAATCTAGCATATTTAAACATTTCTTTTAATAACAGTTTTGAAAGAATGCCTGTTACCTGCTAGAAAGTTGAGTGAGAGAGATTCAAACGGACTCTACAACCCTCTGTAGAGGTCTTATCTTAGGAAGAAGTGGGGAGAAGTCTTGTAAAAGACTGAATAGGCCTGAGGGAACTTTAACTTCCATGACCAATACGCACTGACCTTGGCTGTTTTATAGAGGGTCACATTTTATTTCCCTACAAATAAACTGCTGAATGATATCTGCAATGCATTGGAAGAAAAAGTGTTTTTCTGCATTTACCGTGCTACTATAACACTCCTTCCACCTCCTTCTCACTGATATGTTCATTTCTTTTTTCAGCTTAGAGCAGGACAGAGTTCAATGTTAAGTCCCATACTTCTTACCATGAGTCAGAGATCTAATACAACAAAACTCCCCTAGCTGGAAATCTTAGCACATTCTTGAACCTAAGAGAAAAAGAATTCACAACACTTTTAACACATCGTTTATACATTTTATGTTTAACTGCTTGTAATGAAAATAAAAATTGTACTGAATATTGAGGCATCTCTATTTTATTAATACTAAAAAGTTCCACCATGGAGTTCTCCCTTTTTCAGTGTGTTGCCTTTTTTCTCCTTGCCACCACCCCTTTTTAACCACTTGCATGTGTGATATTTTTCTCCTTTGGTTCTAAAATTTTGTTTCCTGATAGAGGGATATACAAACAAATGATGTTTTCAAGTAACCATTTTTATTTGGGAGGATACAAATTTGATCACCCTCTGAAAGTGTTTCTTAGGCCCTGAAGCATAAAGGTAGAGAGATCCAATTGCATTAAAGTGTGCACAGTGGGCTCTGAAATCTTCAAATCTTAATGAGGAAAGTAGCTAAAGAGTTTAGACCCTATCATAATTTTGGTGGAAAAAAATTGATCCCATTTTGTTTGCAAAGACCAAAATTAGCAATTTCAAAAGCTATAAGAATAATTGTATAATTCTTCTGCCTTTAGGCAAAATTTGGCTTATGATATGCTGCCAATTGAATTTTATGTTAATCCTTATGATAACTCTCAGAGTCAGAGTAACATTGACCTCAGTTTATTTCCCTCGTACATACGTGTAATGACTTTTCAGTACTTGGCATTTCTTTAATTTTCAGTTAAATGGTGGCAATAGTCCACTTTTGCAAATTTTTTTTAAAGAGGGTATATCTATACCTATATCTAAATCTATATCTATGTATCTTGTTTACCATAACGTAGTGTAAACCAAACCTTACTAACTAGTATTTAAAATGCTACCAAGGTTGATAAGAGACTGGGCTTTTTCTTGTTTGCTTCTGCTCATTACACACCTGTATTTTCCTGATCTTTTATTCAAGTTAATCTCTTTATAGTGGAATTTGCCAATTCTATTACTATGTTGACTATACGAAATTGAAGTGATTTTCCCTCAAAACTAGGATGAAACTTTAAATTAATTTGACACATGCTTCTTTAAGAATACGTGATTTATGCTTACTATAATTTTCATTTCTAATGCCTTCATTAGTGTCCTGTGAATAACTTTACTAACACACATCCATTCTTTCTACTCCTGTCTAGCGTAAGAATTACAGAGGCAAGGAATAAACGAGAGATGAGATGAGTCATGATTTATTTCTCAGAATCTTAGAATGAAAGGACTTTGACTTCTTGTTTATATTGCCATTTTTAACATTACATTGAACTAGTATAGCTTGCTAATTTGTCAGTTCAATATCATAAACATTTACTGAACATAGTATAAGTGCCATGTTATTGTACCATAAAGAACAGCACGTTTGGAAGTTCATGATCCATCCAGCAATCCCACTTCTGAAATACAGCCAAAGGAAATGAAAACAGAGTCTCCAAGTGATACCTGCACTCCCAGGTTCATGGTAGCATTATTCACAATAGGCAAGACATGGAAACAACCTATGTGTCCATCTATGGATGAATGGATAGAAAAAATATGATACTAATACACACACACACTCACTCACACTCACATACACAGGAATATTATTCAGCTAGGAGAAGAAAGAAAATTCTGCCATTTGTGATAACATGGATGGACCTTGAAGGCATTTTGTTAAGTGAAATGTCAGACAGAAAAAGACAAATACTCTATGGTATCACTTCTATGTGGAATTTTAAAAAGCCAAATTCATAGAAAAGAAACAGAACAGAGTAACAGTTAACAACAGCTGGGGGTGTGGGGGAGATGGGGAGATGCTGGTCAAAGGGTGAAAACTTCCGGTTGTAAGACGAACAAGTCCTGAGGATGTAATAATACAGTGTGGTGATTGTACTTAATAATACTATATCATATACTTGGAAGTTGGGAAGGGAATAGATCTTAAATGCTCTCAACATAAAAAAGAAGTGATAGTTATGTGATGTGATGTGATGGAGGTGTTAGGTGTTGCTATGGCAGTAACCATTTTGCAATATACATGTACCACATCAACACATTGTATACCTTAAATTTACACAGTGTGTAATGTCGATTATATCTCAACAAAGCTAGGAAAGAAAAGTAAGTGAAAGAAGTTCATGATCCAGTGGGGGAGATAAACTGAAACAGAAATATTCTGATTCAATAGCTATAGCTCAGTGATAAATAGAAACACAAAATTCTGTGAGAGTGTTCAGTAGGGAGATCTTGATTTTACCTGGGAAGCTTCTAGAAAGGCTTCATAAAGAGTGGGAGGTTTGAACCGCTCCATGTTCTTCACCCTGCTGGTGATGCTGTGCCCTTTTTCAGATTAAGAAAGCCCACTGATAGACATGATATATGTCCTTTCACTGAACTGGTGTTTTCCAGAGTCAAGTGCCACATTTTCCTGAGTGGTGTGGTGTGGGATCCCCGACTCCTAGGAAAGATGATGATTAGCTCAATCCGTCAAAAGAACTCCTTCCGGGATTTAGGCCAGGTACTATCCAGGTAGCTGAACTGTTGGTAAGAAAGGAATTTGAGACAAATTTCTTTTTGAGAAACCAAAAGATAGAGATGGACAGAGGAACTACTCCTTAGAGCTGACTTGCTTATGGAAGGTTTATTTCATTCCATAACATAAAGGGACCTAAAACCTCTCTGCTATGTGCCATCAAAAGACATAAATTGACTCAGCCTTGTATTGTAAGAGTGATTTATCTTTAGCAGATTAACTTGCAGGACATCATTCTCAAGCAAAGCCTAAAGCCCCCAAAAAAGATTGTGGCCGGCCAACACATGGAGGTCAGTATTCTTAGACAGTGGGTTTATGTTAGAATGATGTAATGGAAGAATGGAGTGGTAGGGATGGGGCAGTATTTTGGAAGCATTTAAACAAATGTATGCTTTATGCCATAAGTAATCATTTAAATATTTATTTAAGGCCTGTGGAGCCACAGATGTTGAGACACAGAGGGCATACATCTTGATTTTCCTGGGAACATCCGCATCCAGTTTTATGCTTGTGGTCCTGATGTAATTGTGGCCTCTTTTCATTCTCAAAAGTATTTCAGTTTGGAAGATTAATTATAGGGTCAGTCTAGTTAGAATACTTCTCCCTGGGAGGCTGTTCATTATTTCTTTACATTTGCCTGTGGATCATTTATTCTAAAGTGCCTGTGGCTAGTTTTCTGTATAACACCATGCAAGTTGGGATCAATATGAATAGACAGATTTCTGAAGTTCATGCTGTTAGTTTGGTTCCAATTCCTTTGATGCATTTACTGAAAACGCTTAATTTCAAAGCAGATACTGGCTCCTAGGCAGTTCCTCAGCATAATAATTAGTCAAATTTGGTCAATAAATGGCCTCATTAGTTACTCTTTTAAGCATTTGCAATTCAAATATCTATTTGTAGAATTGATTTTTTTTCTGCTGCTGATAAATGTGTAGTTGATAAAAGAGAGAACTGTATTTTTGTTAACAGCATTTGCTGCCCTTAAATACACTGAAGTGTTGGTGGCCTGAGGCTGAATGGCAACAGCCTTCAATATCATATGGATTGCAAAGAATGTAGTACAGTTTCTTCTCTCACCATGCAACTTCCTAGTGCAGTCAGAGGCATTCTTTTTTTATGCAAATGCCCTATTTAAAGGTAACGTGGGTACAAAGGAAAGTACTGGAAGGTCATTTCTGAGACTGGACAGATGGATGAAAAATTCCACACAGTGCTTTGCCAAGCACCTGGCATTATATGAATGACAGCTGAGGATTAGAACCACAAAGAAGAATTTGTATTATCACAGGTGACAGTATGACTAATTGGAGAGGTTGCTTATTACAGAATTGGTCAGTTTCTGTTTCAGCTACACTCAGGATCCAAGAGCTGCAGAAAATGAATACACAGCACACGGTGTTTTCTTAGAGGAACTAAATGAAGATGGGAGGGAGTAGGGAAGAAGTCTTGCTGAGGGTGTAACGACTCACAGCAGGCTGGAGATGTGTGCTGCTGAGAAGATGCTCACAGCACAGTTTCAAAGTTGCAGAGGAAATAAGAGATAACAGAACCTTAAGATAGATTTTTATGTCATTTTTCTAACAACACTCGACCACAGCTTTTTTTGGAAGTACAAAAAATCCAATGGATTTGGGTTTCATTGTGATATGTATCACTGCTTCTAGATAATAATATGCCGTCAGGCATCTTGGCTGCATATTTTAGGAAGACAGCCGTGCAGACGGTAAGTATCTGTGCCTCAGTCAGAATAGTCAGAGACTTCACATCTTTCAAAAGGGGTTTGCCAAAGGCTTCCCCAAGCGGTACACACTGCTGCTTTGCCTCTCCTTTATGCCTTATTGAGTCTATTAGAAGACAAACACGTCTCTCAGTCATCAGACTTCTTGCTGACAACACCTGTCAGTCTGTCACTCCACTTCAGAGGGAAATACTGTAGGGTGTCATTTAGCAGAATTAGAAAGAAAACAGAAAGAAACATATCTGAGATAATTATTCTCACAAAAGGAATGATACAACTGTTTTTATTTGAAAATAAGTTCAATGATTACTTTGGAAGTAAAGCTTGGGATGATTTTGCCATAAATACTGATCACTGGTATTAGAAATCATTGTGGGTTCTCAGATATAGTCAAGAAAGGTAAAAAAAAAAAATCAGGAAGTGTGGACCAATAACTGAATATATATCCTTCTTCAAAATCCACTTATATTGAAAGGCCAGAATTCTTATATAAATTTTTATAGAGCTAGAATACTAAATATTTGAGCATGAAAACATTTTAGGAAAGTATTTGACTTCAGGAAAACTTTGAAAATTAATCTTATATAGCAATTTAGAGCTTACTAAGTAATAGATATAGCCAAGGGTGACAATTTTTAAAACAGTGTTTTTAGAGACTCTTAGTTTGGGATTTTTATTGGCTCATCTTTTATTTATTCAGTAAATAGTATTATCAATATCATTCATAAATAAGAAAGAGATTACTTTTAAAAAGTATGAAGTTGAGTTTCTCTTCATTTTTTTATAACTACTTTCCTTAAAACCAAACCATCATATAATCAGACAGCTTTAATGTCAAGACACACACGCAGATATTTTAAGCTGCTGTGTTTAATTCTTGATGCTTTCCTTTGTTTTGTTGGTATAGTCAGTTTTACTTTTTATGAATCTGTGGATTAGGAAATATTGTTTTTTCCACACATGACAAGCAGCTCCTCTGTGAGCCATGGAGGGAGGGATAGATCACACTGGGATTTCTCCACTTATATCCATGATGAAGTTTTTTTTTTTTTTTCTTTTTTTCTAGTTTCTGTGTCACATTTTTCTTGATGGTAGAGAGATCAACCATGACCTCCACAGGTTAAAGAAAAATGTAAAGTAATGAAAATGAAATGAAAACTATGAGATATGTCTTTTTGAAATGAACATAACAGAGTCTTTCTCATAAAACTTATTAGCTATGGTTTTACTATTTGCTATTAGGATTATACTTACAGCAAAGTAGATTAAATACCTCTATTAAATATAGAGGTATCCTACAAAAATCATTCTCTTAACTCTTACTATTTCCAACAGCAGAAAATAATGCCCAGATTGTGTTAAATTAAGTTTTTTATGCTTTTTTGATCACAAATGACTGTTAGTTTTATCTAAGCTTATGTAAGAATATGTTTCTGAAGTTTGGTGTGCTTTTATTTATGAATGTATCTATACATGTGTATATATGGATGGGTATCTGTGTATCTGTGTCTGTATCTCCTTTTAATCTGTTGATTTTGTTGTTGTTAAGGAACTTTCTGCAAGATAAGTATAATAATGACAGTAAACAGTTTTCAAATCATGTAAGGCATGAGATTCCCTAAGGTTGCTCTCTATCTCCTTCAGTAAAACAGTACTGGTCAAAAGGAATGCCTTCAATTATTTTCTGGGGGAAATGTTTCTAAATCTAAAGTTGCCCACTTGTCCTCAAAGTACAGCTTTAATGACATTCTTCAAAATCAAATCCATCACCATATTACCTTACTTGAAAATACCTTTCAACAGGGAATGACTTTAATTGAAGAAAAATAAATTAATCCTTAAAAAAGCTCAAAATCAATGAATCAGAAAGCAGAATCATGGGAAAACGATATAAGAAGTTGCCTTTAAAAAATACTCCACCTAATTCTAATATATACGGTATTTAAGAATCACTACTCTAAGACTTGCTTTTATTTTTAATGTAAACTTCATGTCAGATGTGCTTTTTGAAGGTAGCTAGTTCATTCAAGAATGAATTTTTATACTCACATCTTTATTTCATCTGATTATTTTTTCTTCTAGTTTTATTTTTTGTTCTATTTCAAATAATAATAGCTGTTTTTTTTTCTATAGCCATTTTCCTGTAGTTGCTTTTCTGAAAACAGTCAATTTGCTTAAGTTCCTATAGGCACTCATTTCTAGAAAGCCATCTTTCATTATTTTTCTTTTCCTAATCTCTCCCTAGAAATTACTTCTAGACTTTTCACAGCTCTGTCTTTGAGTGTATACATGGTGACTGGGCTGGGGATGTGTAGAGATCGTGGCATGATGAAGGTGCTCATGAGAGCCTTAAGCTGAAACCCCAGGTACCTACCTACTCTCACCCATTATTCCAAGTACCGGCCACTGATCCAGATCATCTGGATATTGATGTGAGTAGCCTCAGCTGCTCCCTGACATTGCAGAAAGTGGCACATCTGTTTATAACCCTCCACATCACTTATTTGAAGGTGACTTTTGTAAGATGCTTTGGAGGTGATGAGGTACACTTTCATTAACATCTTGCAAAATATACATCTAGGAAGATGAATGATAAACTTGTGAAAATTTGAAGTCTACCTTATGGCATAAAGTTTTAGAGGTACCAAGATACGAGTCAATCACCAGCTTTCACACTAACATTTTTCCCAAGAAGTTTACTTAACATGTTGGAAAACCATAAAATAGTGGAATACATAAGTAATTATTATTATTACAAATTATTAATATTTTTTTGCTAAGAGATACTTTTGAAAAGTATTTATTACAATGAGATAACTACTGTGACCTATTTACCTTAGGAAAGGGCTAGGGTAATTATGTTTAATACTTCATATAAAATGAACATAGCACATAGACTCTGATTATTTCAAACGATTTAAATTACTTGACAGTATAAGTACCTAAAATTTTGATTTTTATTTCCACTTTCTTTAGTACCTTTGGTCATGTTACTCACTCAGTGTGTAGCAGGTAGCATCTTATGGGATTGATGCTGAAATTGAGATTTTAAAATAATCTGGAATAAGAAATATGCATATATGATGTCAAGCATGAGGAAAATGTGGCAAGAGAGATTAATTCACTTTTCATTTGCTGGAAGATTTTACCTATTTCTCTTCTGACAAATAATTTTATTTTTTATGATTCTTATGACCCTAGGCATATTTTTAAGTCAATCATTAAGAGTGAAGTTTGTAAAAAGTGATTGTGTCTTAGGAGAAAATATGAAAAATGTACATTATCTTCATATATATCTTTCAGAACAAGCAGCAGAAAAAGAGATGAGGCTGTCAGAGAAACAAAATATGAACTGAACATGACTTTTAAGCAGAACTTTGGAGAAAGACTCAGTGCATAGTAAGCAGGGAGAGCTTAGTGATCATATTTCTGTTCAGTGACAGTAGTAAAATAGAATTCAAATTATGAAATCTATTTTTAAGAAAAACATAACTTTTTCCCCCCAAAATTATAGGCAATAGAGTTGGACTTCACATGGAGGCTATTTGACAGATGGTCAAGGGAAAACACCTGCATCTGTCAGTTGATTTTATCAACTCCAACACCTTCTTAAAAATTCAGACATTTTAACCCATAAAATTCAAATTTTATAATTCCAAAAGGAAAAATTACATACTCTAATTGTAATTAAAAACTGCTTTAAAACTTTTCTTGAAATTGCTATAACCTAAGAATGGATCTTTGAACTGAAAGTAACTGCTCTTGTCTGCAGAAATGCATCAGATCATCTCCTTGAGAAATGGTTTAAAATGTTTATCTAGAAATCTACTAAACCCAGAGGTTTACAAGTATTAGACAGAAGTCCTTTAAAGCTACCTCCAGTGGTTTAATGGAGGGAACTGTTGTGAAGGAATGTATTCCCAGTACTAAACTTGATCTAAATCAGGTTATGACAGTTTTTTGAACTGCTACACACCCAGTACTGCTACATACCCAGACATTTTATAGTAATACAGCTTCATGGAGCAAGTGGTGATGAGGGGACTTGTGATCTGGTGGCTGCAGAAAAGAGTGAAGACAGTGAAACCATGTGCCTTATCTAACAGTACTAAACTTCCTGCTGTAAGGTGAACTAGGTATCATAATGAGGTTCCTACGATATAAAGGGTAATACATTATACAGTGAGGAAACATTGTAATTAAAAACACATTAAACCAGAGTATAATCTTGAGAAGGTTGATGCTATAAAGTCTGCACCAACCTCAAATTCTTTGTTATACACATATACCCCAGTATGTCTGACCCCTGGACCCTAGCACATGAAGAAATGCCCCTATTTCCAATGGGATAATGCTTACTTATTCCTATGGCTTAGTTCATATGACTTCTAGGGGACTTATCCTTTTATGACCCCCTCCTCCCTCCTTGGACTGGAGAACACCATTATTTTTTTCTGCACTTCAGGTCTCCTACCCTGTACTGTAAGTAGTGTGAAGGCAGGTATCTTGTTTACATTTCTATCCTCAGTATCTCGCTGAGCACCAGGCACACAATTAATGTCCAAAGAATGTCCACAGAAGGAGGGAGAGAATGAACAGAGGGAAGTTGCTTCCCTGGCCTGCACTCTAGGGATGAGACACCATCCCAGTCCGTCCAGGTCGGAGAGGTGCTTGCAACTATTGAGGGAAATTCAAAGCATGTGTCACGCTTCTGTAACATACATAAATCTTCCTGCTCTAGGCTTTTTGTTTTTGTTTTTCTTTAAATTCACTTGACAGCTTTGGATTTAGTTTTGCCAATTTGAATGGGAAGAGGAGGGCAGATGTGGGTGCCACTGTCAGGAGAAGCTGCCACTTGCCTTGATAGAATCATATCCAGAGGCAAGACAGACAGCATAAGACAAGCACATCTTTTCTCTCAGTTTTCAAGTGTACAGTTATACGATTTCATCTTTTTGTGTTAGAAGCTTCAGAAGTGCAGACACTTTTTCCCTTGCAGAGTTGGGGTCAGGGTGAAGAAGGATTCTAAACCAATCAATAACAGCATACAAGCCCGGGCATGTTCGTGATGGCTTTCATTTGCTGTTTCTTTACTGCATCACACTAGGCCGTCAGACATCCAGTGTGTTGCATTGACAGGCCTTTTGAATAGAAATGACTTAAATTGAATCACATTCCCTTCCCCCAACCTTGTAGCAGTTGCAAAAGAAATGTATTTGATTGTGTGTTTGTTTATGAATAGAGAGACAGAAGCAAGAGCAAGAGAGGGTGAGAGAAAGAGCTTTCTCACTTTTCCTAATAAAGAAATCTGGCTACCAAAAAAATGATCAATTATGTGATCAAAGTCTTTAGTAGCTCTATAGATTTGAATGCCCTCCAAAGTGTCTTGTCCTCAGAGGCAATGGATGAACCCAAAGAGTATGGAAAAAGGAAAAGCAGAATAGTTGATGGTATGATTATAAAGATGCATGATTTGTTTTTATTGCAATATTGAGCTGCCACCAGACTTGTCACGGCTTTCAAAGACCCCATGTCAAATAGAGACCTGAAGTTGCTGTGTCCCTCAGACTCGTCCCTCATCCACTACACTGTTTGTAGTCTGTAGTGTGTTGAATAGACCACATAGCAGTGCCTGTGCCTTGGCACCTAAATTGTAAATGGCTTTTTTTTTTTTCTTTAAGACTGGTGTACCGTAGATCCTGCAGTTGTGAGACAGTGCTCTTCATCTGTGCTCTCACGATCTCACCCTCAACCCCCTAAAAAGAAGAGAAAGAAACAGGAAGATTGTACAAATGCGGATGGGAAAGGGGAGGCGGGCATGTCTTGTATGAGATGAGAATGTTACCAGGACTGCCTCAGGAGTCTTGCATATCACTAACACTGCTACGCTGGCCACAGTCTCCAGTGTAGACAGTGGACTGTGTGAGCCAAAACAGCCAACCCCAATGGAAGGCCATTTTGTAACAGGGCAAAGTAATACTGAGAGGCCCTAGGGCAGCCGAGCCACCAAACTTAACTCCAGGGTTCAGAATCTGAGATATTTAGCAGAAGAACCTAATAGAGCACTTCGCTTAATTAATTGTTAGAAGGAAACTGAACAAAACCACTATGAATATTCACATTCTGTAAGTTAAACTACACACGAGTCATATAAGCATATTATATTTATTGAAATGCTGCAATGTTTTAACTGAAGTAATTTTTTTTGTTTATTAAAGAACACATCATTTTTTTGTTTGTTTGTTTGCCATAGTTGTTGACAGCTGGGTCGAAAGTCTGGTTTTAACAGATGCAACCAACTCTAATTAGCTAATTAATTTCAGTAAGCTTTGAGTTATTGCCTTTCTGAGCCTCAGATGCTGTGGGGATCGAATCAGATCATTTTTGTAACACTCAGTTAAATGGGAGACCTATAATAAGTGCTCAGTAAAAAGAACTATGAAAAATAATATTACTTGGTAAGTCTTTAAACAAAAGGATAAAACTAGATACCATATCATTACTATATTTTAGAAGAGATTAATTAATTCAAGTAGTAATAATCTACATGAGTCTTATGTCTACCAACAGGTTCCAGTACCAAGAGCAGAATTAGGCTGTTTGGAAATTCATCAAGTACTGTTTATTTCTTGATGCACAAAAAATGTCAAAAATAATCTCAAGAATATATTTGCTTCTCTTTAGAATGGTTCCTTTTTATGGCACCTCCAAGGACTATGTTATAAACAAAAAGAATGCTGTTTCAGAGTTTAAATGTTATAAATTTTGGATAGAATAAAAGAGTAAGACAATATACTTTTTGAGTGGAAGAATCTTATACATGTTCATTATTTTTGTGATCTTTTTCAGGAAGAAAAATAAGTATTCAACTGATTCCTTTTGGGTATTTTAGCCTTGTATTTGGACACCAGTCTACTCTTGATTATCTAAGACTCTCTCAGATCACTGACCCCCACATCAGGCTCTCCTGGAATTCTGTTTGATTTCACATTCCCTATAACCTAGTGCCTCTATTTTAGTAACTGTTTTTCTTTCATCATGGTTGAGATTATATGAGAGAGATGTTTTCCCATTCCAGGTGGTTGACTGTGTTTTGCGGTATAATTTCATGGTTTCTGTTACTTGCTACACTTTAAAAATACAGTATAGATTCTTTATTTTTAAAATTTCCTACCTATACATTATTAACTCAAGGAATGATAATACCAAGTCAATGACAACCCTGTGTGCTGTTAGCATCGTGGCATTGTCAGCATGACAAGTACTAGAAAATGTCTTGCCAGTCCCATGAGACAGCTTCTGAAAGCTGTCAGGCTAAATGCAGGAAACCATTTTGCTTGTTGTACGGAACTCCTGTGATCGCTGACTGTGCACTGGCAGAATAGTGTGTGCTGGCACTGGCCTTCCCTCCTGGGGACAATGCTTTGAGCATTGCTGCCATTTAAATTCTTGAAATAGAATGGATCAGTTCCAAGTAGCATGATTGGTACAGGCAGTACAAGTTTATTAGAGAGATTAGGGTTTGCCCTTGAAAGAACTAAAGAACTCTTGCTTAAGTCTGAAACAATCTTTAATTTTGGGTGAGAGAATGAGGTCTATAGCATCCGTTCATGCTGATGGTTCTGTAACAACAAGAGGCAGAATGCGGGAGCATGCATGCAGAATCTATGACGCAAACTTCCCAAATGAAGCTTAACGTGATGTCGTTAACTAAATGAGACAAAGCCAGATATATATTTCTATTAACATGTTCATGTTTGAGCATTTTAATGTCAAGAGTTTTACATGCATTTGATATATCTCTATTATGTGAAAACTCTCATGAATCTTGCTAACATTAAAAAAAATCTATATTGAGATGCTTTCTTTCGGCACCAGATGGCACTTTAACTTCAGAGATCCAATGTAATCTCAGTGAGCTTTCTCATTGCAAATGAAAACATGCAGTAGCTCATGCTCTGAAAACGGAAATCAGAGCTAGAAACAGGCAAGGAAAAGCAGAGAACAGTTTTGCGATAGGGAAAGTGTGTTATGATGCAGGCGAGTGTATGTTGCAGAGGATACGTTCGGGGCAGGGCAATGGGTGCAGTTATCTTTTGTTTAATGAGCTTGAAAATGGAAAGATAAGTTAATGTTATTTTACATATGAACAAAGAGCACTTCTGGAAATTTTTTTTTAAACCCATACAGTCCCTCATTGATGCAATTTTCTTGAAACATGCCTAGATATTTTATTGAGAATCAAAAAATCCAGTTATCTTGTTTGTATTATGGTACCCAATCAATTATTTGTAGTATTAGTGCTGCCACTCTTGCTGTTGCTACTCTCGGGTGTGCATGTTATGTTTTCTTTTTACAAGGAGTGACAATTTTGGTTCCTAGTTGATTCCTCTGGGAGTTGACTGTTCTCATTTACATACATGTAATGTTTCTGTATCAGTGCACCCTGTTACTGTATATCTTCATTGTCTAGTGCTATTCAGGCATCCTCTTGGGAAGCAGCATCGAGTGATGCTGAATTTAAGATGCATGAACTTGTCAGAGTCACTCTTGCCCTTCTTACTTTCATAGTTAGCTGAAAGCATTGTTAGCTCATGGCATTCCTTGTTTCTCGTTTCACAGAAGGATTTCAGATGTGAGACTTAAAATATTTGGGACAAATTTATCCCATTCCTATGTACAATAATATCCCTTATAAATTATCCATTATTAAAAAGAAAATGGTAGAGCAAAAAAGTTTGAAAACCTAGTGTAATTATATTTTTAATAAAATGTGTCCATATTTTGCTTCATTGGTTTTAAGGAACAAAAAACGAAAGTGTAGTAGTGTCGCAGATTAAAATTATTTAAGGATGGATAATAATCACTGCAAAAATAGCATCATCTTTTCTTTATATAGTACATAAAACTTTCCTGGGCATGTTCATATGACTCTTTTCCTTTAAAAAAAAATCATGTCTTAAGTTATTAGTCCTTGATGAAAACATAAATTCATCCTTGCAAATTTAAGCAGAAAGTGGCTTATGTCATAATCTTTGTTAACACAAGGGCCCTGCAATAGCTGGGGAAGCCAGGCTGGGATGTTACACTCAGGACAAAGTCATCAGCAACAGTGCCCAATGTACTACAGGATGGACAGCAGCTGCTGCTAAGGACTGATCACTCTGTGGGCACAGGGAGCTACTCCAGAAGAAGCAGATACCTTTGCCATGCTGCATGCTAGAAGATGTTTCTCGCACACAACCATTACCTCATCATGCTCCCTCCAACATCTGCATTTCAAAAAGTCAGCTGGCATTGGTAAAACTCAGATCACATGACTGTAACCTAGCCGCAAGGGAATCTGGGATATACAGTATTTTTTTCTCTCCTGGAAAAGTAGGTACACAGTATGATGAGAACTGTACACAATATAGTGAGATGGTTCAAAATGTTTGGGGCAGCTATGAATTCCAGGTGGTTAAAAAAAGTTTTTATTTTTCTGTTGTTTCAGGTGAAAATAATTGGAGCTCAGAAATTTTGAGGTTCAAGTCTTATAAAGAAAACTAGATCAGCCCCATAATTGTTAATATACTCAGAATTCTAATGTTTTAATATTTAAATTATCTGCATTATTCAGATCTCTTGGGAAATCTCTGTAACCGAGCTTATTTCTATATATTAGAAATATTCATTTTAAAAATATGAAAACCCAGTTCCATTTTAGTAGAGATGTGCTCATTATGTATCCCTAAGGCTAGAAAAATTTCTGGCATGGAGGCGAAATCTGTTGGCTCCAGCACCAGCAAAAAATAATAAAAAATCAAACTTCTTGCCAAAACTCTTGCCTTGGTGTTTCACAAGGCAGTTTTATTTTAGGAAAATAATTATTTGATAGTAGATCTTGTATAGAGAAAAATACAGTAGCCTCAAGTAGGATATATTTATAATTCAAATACTCTCCCTCTCCAGTTATACTTATGGATTTTGGTTGATTATATCCAAATCTTAAGTTGTTACAATCGTCTTTCGTAGTTTCTTTTGTTCCCCTGTCCAGGGATGCTCACTCTTGTCTTCTCCTCCCTTCCTGGGCTTTGTCTGTGAAGTCAGTGCATTTTCTATTGCATTGTTTTATTCTGCCAGTGGTGGCTTCTATGACTAGTAGGAAGTCTGGGAGCTACTCATATGGTCAGTCATCATGCCTTCATTAAGTTATATAACCCTGTGTAGCGTCTTTTGTAGACACCTCTACTTCTGTTTATTCCTTAAATACTGAAGTTTTATCATTGGCAGGAACCCAATGCAACACATTTTGTGCAAAAAGGAAATGTTCTGATTTATGAAGCTGGGGAGGATGTGGGAGTAGCTCAGAATAAATAAAAGAGCCTTAAGGATTGGAACAAGGGTCTCGGTGCTACCCGAAAGCTTCTCTCCTGTCTCCACTTGAATTAATTTCATGTATGGTCTCTACCCGAATGGCAGAGAAAATGACTACTGGCAGTTACAGATTCATATCACTCAAGTAAACTGTCCTAGAGGGAAAAGAATGTCTTACTCTTGGGAAGCAGATTACCAACCACAGAAAACAATGAGATTGAACATATTGGGGCCAATTGCCAATGGACCAGTAACAATTAACCGCAGTTTGAGGCTCTCGACTTTTCTGAGTCTGTATCAAGTGAACATCCCTGTTGCCTAGGAAAACAAATACTATGACTAGCCATCCCACTAGGACCACAAAAAATGGAGGAAGTCTTCCCCAAAGATAGGGCTGTTGTTCAGAACACAGATGGGATGGGACCATCAGAAAGTTACCCAGTGATATGCCCAGTACTCTCTTCTCTTTCTGTAGACACTGACTTGACTCCTCACACAATGTTTCTTGTGAATTCCAAGTTGTGCCAGCCTGGGACAACAAATAATGTAATAAAAATAACGCAACTTTCAATGGCTTCAAGTCTCTGCCTGTCAGTGCAGCAAGTAGTTTACTGTTTTTCTTTTTTTTCTATACTTTCAGGAAGAGTTTATAAGCGGCAGAGAGAAACTATATGGGTTACAAAACCGAATACCAACTAAATGAAAGAAAACATCAGAAGTGGTAAGAATTACTTCTACTTCTGCTGCATTTCTTTAATGACTGTCTCCATGAACTTAAAGTCTATTTAGAGATAAACATTCCCTTTCTTACAAACACACGATTATATCAGGTCTCCTTCTTTATGCTCCCAAAGCACCAATTTTAATGATTATACCCAAGGAAAATGAAGAAAACTAAGAAGTTCTTAGTACTTGTTTTGATGTCTACCCCTCCCCTTTCCCACCTATCTGGCTGATCAACATAAGCATTGCATAAAACCAAGACCCCAAAATGAAGTTTAAAAAGTAGGTAATTCATCGTTATCCCTTGTCTGTAGTAGTGTGAAAGGCTTCTCGTGAAGGGATTTTATTAGATATGGTATCCTATAATGCAGAAATAGTGGATGAAACTTGCCATGGACACATTGTAAATGCTTAGATGTTGTAGAGTGAACATAAAACTTCATCTAGGACTATCCTGAAGAGGAGAGTCTGGGTGGCTCTCTGAAATGAACAGGAATCACCCATCAATTCCACATGACGAAGGGTCTGTGTGGCTTCAGTGCTTATGTTTGACGTGGAGATGATAGGTAGTCTCAGGTTACTCAAGGGGCAAAGCCTTTGGCTTTCACCCTCAGACTTTTTTAGGGGGCTAACCGGGAGAGGCTAAAAATACCCTTCCCATGCGCATTTACTAGATACATTATCCTATCAGTTCATCTGCACTTATCTACACCAGCTATTAAGACTCTTGTCCCAGACTTGGGGATTCCAAGGCATCAGTGTTCGGTGGTTGGTTTACATTTCACAAATATTGCTTAGCTCATGATTGAATCTAACTGTCCAATCATTTCTGTTCATTAGAAGAAACACATACATCATGAACTGACAGTAATTAATGAGGCACATCTTAGATTTAATTATTTCTATGATCATTTTTATTTCTTGACAATTTGGTATATAATCTTAAAGTAACATTTATAACCCTCTTATGCTCCTTGCCTGTGTGTCCTTATCTGTCACTAGCTAATAACACACATTTAAAAAACATTTGTATATAGGTAATGTATGTATATTTTTAGAAGATAAATATGTATTTAAAGTTTATGTGGTAAATAATAGCCTTATGTTAAAAAACAAGAGCAAGCTATTATGCCTTGTTTGCCATTAAATTCTTATGACTTAGCATAATATCTAGACTGTAGATTAGTAGGGTTTTACTAAATGTTTAGTAAATGAGTAAATGACGTATTTTTCATCACCAATAAGATCATGGGCACACTTAAAGTTAACCAGAGTAAGTTCTTTGTGTCCCTTTGTATTCTTTGGTTGGAAGAATACCACCTCTGTAGTCCTTTAAGTAGGTTGACATGAAAACATCTTTAAATTATTTTCCAAATGCATTATAATGATCGTTAGGACTTTTCAAAAACATTCTGGTTCTCCTTCTTTTGGGTGCATGCTAGAATTTCTCTTTCCTTTCCCCTTAGATATTCATAAAAGCATGAGACTTGTTTTGACAATAAAGATGAATGTCAGGGATATGTGTCGTTTCCAAGTGGTGTCATTAAAAGCCTGAACTTGATTTATCACATTTCTAAGTTAAAAATGAACTTTGTTATAGAAACAGTGAAAATGACATAACCAATCACTAGAGAATATTGATTAAAAAGATTCATTTATGAATAAGACTTAGAGAAATAGACTTTTTAGATACAGCTGGTATTAAACTCACAATCACAATTTGAAATTGCTAATGGACTCTTATTTTGTCTGCAGACGTGAGAACTTAGCTATTCTAAGGTCACAATAGCTTCTTCTTTAAGCTGTTAAATATTATGTTTACCATTTTAGAATAACCTAAAATTATTGCCAGATTATAGATGACCATTTCATTATATGTAATATGTATATTAGCTAGCACCTATAAAAGCTTGGTCTCTTGCTATAATTCCTTATATATATATAGCTTGTTTAGAAATTTTTTCTTGTTTTTGTTGTCTTTTTGCTTCTTTTCACCAAAGAGGGAAAAATAACATCTTTTACTCAGGATTCTTCTTCAGTTCTGTGGCTTTCACCTTCAATAAGAAAATATTATCTGTCCAAGTTTAAGCATAAGCAATTTCTACTGAATCCCTTCATTAAACTCTCTCTTAAGACTCTTTACAAATAAGTTAACATGTTATGTAATACATTCTTTCATAAAGAAGCCTGGTGATGTTCAGTCTACTTATTTTTAATTTCTATGATGGGATGTTTCAGGAAAGATTGTGGTAAAACCTACAAACTCACTCACCTTAAAGTGGGTCTGAAGAAAAGCTGTGATCCCAGAATTTTTCAAAACAACTTCTTGCCCAATATGTAGTTACAACAATTGTTCTTTCCATGTTACTTTATTTTTACATTTTTTATTGAGTAATAGTTATTTTACAATGTTGTGTCAAATTCTAGTGTAGAGCACAATTTTTCAGTCATACATGAACATATATATATTCATCGTCACATTTTTTTTTTCGCTATGAACTACCACAAGATCTTGTATATTTTTCCCTGTGCTATACAGTGTAATCTTGTTTATCTATTCTGCATTTTAAAATCCCAGTCTGTCCCTTCCCACCCACCGCCTTCTTGGCAACCACAAGTTTGTATTCTATGTCTATGAGTCTGTTTCTGCTTTGTATTTATGTTTTGTTTGGTTTTTTTGTTTTTATTTTTTTTTTAGATTCCTCATATAAGCGATCTCATATTATATTTTTCTTTCTCTTTCTGGCTTACTTCACTTTGAATGACATTCTCCAGGAACATCCATGTTGCTGCAAATAGCATTGTCAGTTTTTGTGGCTGAATAGTATTCCATCGTATAAATATACCACTTCTTCTTTATTCAGTAATCTGTTGATGGACATCTAGGCTGCTTCCATGTCTTGGCTATTGTAAATAGTGCTGCTATGAACATTGGGGTGCAGGTGTCATTTTGAAGTAGGGTTCCTTCTGGATATATGCCCAGGAGCAGGATTCCTGGGTCATTTGGTAAGTCTATTCCTAGTCTTTTGAGGAATCTCCATACTGTTTTCCACAGTGGCTTTCCTTGCTTCCCTCTCCCACTCTTAATGATTTAGATGTCTTCTTTTACAATTTTGTGTTTATTCTTTTTGTAATTCATGGCAGTTATCTCCTTTCCAGTTATGAGTTTCTCATTTTTGTAGCATCCTGCTTCTTTTCTATTTAGAGTAGACCTCTGAATATTTCTTTTAGCATGGGTTTAGTGTTGCTAAACTCTTGTAGTTTTTGCTTGTCTGTGAAGTTCTTTATCTCTCCTTCTATTCTAAAGGATAGCCTTGCTGGATAGAGTATCCTAGGCTGCATCTTTTTTCATTCGGAACTTTGAATATATCTTGCCACTCCCTTCTGGCCTGTAGCGTTTATGTAGAGAAATCAGCTGAGAGCCTTATGGGGGTTCCCTTGTAACTCACTCTTTGTTTTTCTCTTGCTGCCTTCAGTGTCATTTCTTTTTCCTTGACTCTGGCCATCTTGATTATGATATGTCTTGGTGTGGTTCTGTTTGGGTTCTTCCTGTTTGGGACCCTCTGAGCCTCCTGTACTTGGATATCTGTTTCTTTCTTTAGGTTTGGGAAGTTTTCAGTCATGATTTCTTCAAATATCTTTTTAACCCCCTTTGTTCTTTCTTCCCTTTCTGGAACCCCTATTATGTGTGGATTGGCACACTTTGTATTACCCCATAGGTCCCTTATATTGTTTTCATTGTTTTTTTGTTTTTCTCTCAGCTGTTCTGATTGGGTGCTTTCTGTTGTCCTGTCTTCTAGGTCACTTATGCGTTCCTCTGCATTATCTAGCTTGCTTTGTACAGCCTTTAGGTCAGCTCTCCTCTCAGCAAATAAGTTTACTAATTCTACTTGGTTCTTCTTTATAGCTTCTATTTCATTTTTGACATATTTTATATCTCTAAACACTTTCTTTTAATTCCTTCAGTACTTTGATCACTCCTTTTTTGAAATCTTGATCTAGTAGGCCATCGATGTCTGTTTCCTTGATCATGCTTTCAGGGGATTTCTCTTGATCTTTTAATTGGGAGTGGTTCCTCTGCTTCTTCATATTGCTCATATCTCTCTGGCACTGTGGCTTAAGGAGTATCAGTTATCTAATTCTCCTGGAGACGGTGTGCTCTTAATGATTTTATCGAGAGGTCTTTGTGTCTTTGCCCTGTTTCGCAAACTCAGCTTGCTGTTTCCAGAGGCCCTCTGTTGGCTCCCTCATCTGTGCTGCTCCCAGTGGCTGTTGGCTAGCAGGTCATGCCCCCTCCTAATACTGGGTCAGGAGCTGAGCTCTTACCCGGTGGGTAGGCGAGTCACTCCTCCTCCCGATGCCGCAGTCAGATGCTGTGCTGTGTAGGGGAGGGAGGCAGGTGGGCAATCGCACCCCATCCCAGCACCGTGGTCAGGTGCTGCATTCCTGCCAGGAAGGGATGTGACTGCCTGCCCTCTCCGGCACTGGTCACTCCGCTGCTCCGTGCAGCTGCCCGCTCTGCCTCAGGTTGACGCTCCGAAGGCGAAGGCAGACTCAGGGAAGACTGCAGAACAGCCCCGTCTCTGCTCCATGCCAAATCTCAGCTCCTTATTTGTCTTGGTGGCAGAAGTTCTCTGAGGTGCCAGGGCAGAAAGATCCTATCTGCCTCAGGATGTAAACAAGTCCTTGTCCTGCCTAGGAGGTTGCGGAGCCCCTGGATGCAGATTCAGGGCTCAGTCTGCCCCCCAGCCCAGGCACTGCACACAGGAGGAGATGGCGGCTGTGGCTGCGCCCCACCTCTCTTCTCACGAGATGCGCCAGTAATGGCGGTGCAGGTCTGAGGAGACAAAGGCTATGGCGCCCCTCCCCCCAGGGCACACTAGCCCTGTTGCTTTGCTTTTTTCGCAATTTATGGGGGACCGAGGTTGTTCTGCTCTGTATCCCCTCCCAGCCACGGCACACAGCACCCTGCAGTCCCCAGGGCTGCCTCAGTGCAGCCACCCCAGTCCTCCGCCTGGCTTGGGCAGCCTGTCCTGGCCCCAGCTGCCGGCTTGCATCTCAGGCTGGGTGTCGGGGGGACCCTTTGTGCCCATTTAACTCAGTTCTGTCAGTCAAGGGGTGCTTGGGGAAGATCTGAGCCTCGGAGGCTCCCCTTCTGTCCCTCTGACCTCTCCGTTGGAGGCGGGGGAACCCGTGAATGACTGCCAGTCCTCCTTTGCCAGTCCCTCCCCTGGGATCAGTCCCACTCTGTTTTGCTTTGTCTTCTTTCTTTCTTCTTCTTTCTTTTTTCCTTTTCTCCTACCATATTTTTGGTATCTTTGTCTTTTCAAAGAGGGCAATGTTCTGTCAGAGTTTGGCAGGTGCTCTGGTTGGCTGAGTAGGTCCGTAGATGTGAGTTTCGGTGTATTTGTGGGAGAAGGTGAGCTACAAGCATCCTTCTACTCTGCCATCTTGCCAACAAAAACACTTCCCATGTTAATTTTATGTTCCTGATTATACAAATCTAGAAGAAACTTTTTAATCTATTTCTGTCAACTTTATATGTATATACACACACACATACATATATATATATGTATACACACACACACACACAATTTGCTTCTCTCTGGCAGATAAGAATGAAGTTTATTTACTTTTCCAAGGCGACTTGACAAAACCTTTGCTCAATCCTGCCATACACTTTACTTCCTGTCCCCCTAACAACAAAGTCATAGACAGAGCCTAAAAACTGGGGCACAGTTTTAGCTGTTAAGTTTTTAAATGTTAATGTGATTTATTAAGATGAAACAATATCTTAGAGCAGGATTATAAAATTTAGAGAGCGACTGGGGACTGATCACCTTTACCATGTTTTGTTGGATAGTCCCCACGACCACGTCCAGGTCATGACTCATTAGGAGGACTTGTAAGACACAGCATGAAGTCATACTCATGGCTACAACTTACTACAGTGAAAGGACACAAAGCAAAATCAGCAAAAGGAAAAGGCACGTAGGGCAAAGTCCACAGGAAACCAGGCACAAGCCTCCAAGAGTCCTCTCCCAGTGGGGTCAGGCAGATGTGCTTAATTCCTCCAGAAGCAAGTCATGAGAACCTGTGTGAAGTGTCTTCTATCAGAGAAGACCATCAGAGACTCAGCACTGAAAGCTGAAAGTTTTAGTGGGTAAAGTAGGCACTTTTGGCCTAGCATGTACCAAAATTCCAAACTCCAGGAGGAAATTAAGTACCAATCTGAATCCCATTGTTTGTACAGTTTACACACAGTGAGACACTCTTATCATTTAGAGAACATTTCTTATCAGTGTGGGTGGCTGTTTACCAGTCATGTTCCCAGACACGGGCCAAGGCAGCCCTTCAAGCAGCCTTTTTAACAAGAACAGCCTCAGGCCTGTTGTTCCAACCCATCCAGCTCTTTTCTGGACACACATCCTGTCCCTTCACCTGCTTGCCACTCCCTTGATTTGTTCCCTGTTCTGTTTTAATCTATGGGTTTGTCCTAAATTATTACTTTTCTAATTGCTACCATCAACTTTTTTTTTTATTCTTAAAAGATACCTTCTAGGTACAGAGTTCCTTTTTGGGTGATGAGAATATTCTGGAATTAGCAGTGATGGCTGCACGACTTTGTGTCTATATTAAAACCCACTGAGTGGTACACCTGAAAAGGCAAAATTTTATGGTAGGTGAATTATATCTTAAACATTTTTTTAAAGACAGGTTTTCCTTCAGATCTAAAGGTTTCCTGGTTTGTTCGGTCGTGTGTTGTAACAGTGGTTTTCTTCTAACAACACCGTTATACTTTAGTTCCCCTGGTTTCAGACTCAGTGTTTTTCAGTCCAAAATATTTTGAGAGAAAAGTGTTCATAAAACGTTGACAGGAGAGGTACCTTGTTTTTGGTGTGTATTTTCACACGGGAAGTTTATGTACATTATTTAACTTTATCCCCCACAACCACTCTCTCTGTAAATTAGGCAATTGGAGGATCAAAATATATAATATTGCAACAGTTTGTTCAAAGGGCATGACTAGAAATTTGTCATTTAGAGAGAACTTCAGATTCTGATGTCAAAACAGGTCTCCAGCTTTGCACAGTTGTTTGAATTGCTTTGAAAAAGCAGTTTAGCATTCTCCCAGGTGGGTTCAAGGAACAGATTATTCAGGCTGGTGGAAACGACACATTATGCTCTGTCATTGCTCTGGTTATTAGTTGCTATATCACTCACTACCTCAAAACTTAGTGGCTTAAAATAACAACCTATTACATTATCTCATATTTTGTGGATCAGGCACCTGGGAAGGGCTGGCTGAATGACACTTCTCTCCACATGGCATGACAGAGTCAACTTGGTGCCATTCAGCTGACGGCTGGGCTGTTCTGGAAGGCTTCTGTCACTTTCACTCACATGCCTAGTATCTCAGTGGGGACAAAAGAAAGAGTTCCATTGAGCTCTCTTCCCTTTTTGTGTAGTTTTAGGACCTCTCCATCAGGGTACACAGACATTTGACATGGTAGACTTAAGCTCTAAAAGAACAAAACAGGAGTTGTCAGTCCTCTTAAAGGCCCAGCCAAGAGATCCATGGTGTTATTTGGGTCCGACTCTACCAGTCAAAGCAGTTCCAAGCAGCCTAGACTCAAGGGGAGAGGACAGCCATGACCTCGCAATGCAAGGAGTGTCAGAGAGTGTGTGATCATATTAACCCACCGCAATTACTCACAGACGATTTTGTGGCTTTGACTGTGCTTACCTTTGGGGTGGAATCTCAGTGTCTTGTTCTAGCTCCTCAGGCATTTCAGCAGCACCCTGAGACTTGATAGCCTAGGACTTTTCTACATCTCCTTGGTAAATAACAGGGTAAGATAACTTTAACTGCCTGAGAAATCCCCCTGCACAATTTCTAAAAAAAAAAAAAAAAAGAGAGAGAGAGAAAAGAAAAGAAACCTTTCAGATCCACCACTGCTGTCTTTTACTGTTTCACTCAAACAATTCTTACCAGGCATTCAGGCCAACCCTGAAGTAAAAATTTAGAATGAATAACTCAGTGATTTTTTTCCTTATTCCTGGGTTAAAAATTAAAGATTTATCAAAAATAAAATAAAATATACCTATTGTATCTAGGAGTTGCCATCTCTGTAGTGAGTGAGGGATTAGATTAACACATGACCTCTTCAGAGCCTTAGAATAGATGAGATAAAAGATGAGTATATTTTAAAGGTGTGAGGAAAGGGAAGTGCAGAGACTTAGAATCCATTAAAATGAGAGTTCCAGGTAAAAAAAGGAATGGAGAGCAAGACTGAAGTTCTCTGGTGTCCAGGTCAAGTATTTGTATTGAAAATTGTTCTGAAAAAGCAGTATTACAAAGAAAGACAAATTTCATTTATTTTACACTTTTAAGTACCACATTCTCTGGCTGTGGTCTAAGGTAATGTACTGTGACTGACTTTAAATATTTACATTCTCCAGTTTTCACACTTAGTAAATGGGAATATGACCTTTACTTCTGCCCTGTTTTGGGAGTTTTGAAAGCCTCAGAATCAATAGATATTATTGAGTCATTGATTTAATTGGTCTTTGACTATGAAATATTCTACATATCATTGAAATATTTCCCAGTTTTCATCAGTTATATCATTTAATTTATATATATTGAATACACTGTGGGCAAGGCCTTAAAAAATTAAGTTGAAATTGGAAATGTACAGTGACTGTAACTTAGTCACATAAATCGTTATCTTTCCCTTCTTTATCTTTCTTTCTTTCTAATTTACTTTTTTATTTTCAGAATAGAATTCGCCTTTAAAAAAAAGTCCTTGACCTTCTTCAAGAAGTTTCCTGTCCTTTGGAGAGACCCAGACTTCATGGCTGTTACCTGGGACTGTGAAATATGCAGTTGCCTAAGGTGCCAGAAATGCTGTCATGGAGTGTCTGTTGGCATTTAAAAATAAACATTGTGTCTGTCCGAACTAGTGGAAAAAATAGCTTCCCCTGCTGTACTTCCAGCTCTCTTCTCTGTTTGCTGTCCAGAAGCTCTGCCTGGGGTTGAAATGCTGAATGGTTCTCAGATACGTCTAAATGCATTCCTTGCTGTGAAGCAGGATGGAAGCTGGATGCTTCTCATGGCCTGCATTTCCTGGCAATGTTATTAACTTTTTCAACTTTTTCTCCCAAAGGCCAGGACAGAAAGTAAGCAAAGAAATAAAGCATATCTTTGGGCACGCAGCATACTGTAGCCTCGGTTTCCACCTCTCTCACTCTAACTCCTGATGACTCTATGACAAAGCAGTCTTTCTTTAAAAGTTCTCCTTGATGTTTATCCAAGTCTGACTTTACTCAGGTTCTATTGTAGGATCCTGCTTCGTGCTCTGTGTACCACTCTTCACAGTATTTTTATCACTTCTCTGTTCTGAATTCTTGGAGGCCACTGAGTTATTACTTCACATCAGTTTTTGGTAGTTGTTATCTGGAAAACAGAGATTGCGTTTTCCAAAGAACTTTACCGTGCATTTGAAAAAAATAGTTTCTGTGCTAAAAAATATGAATACTTTAAAAAGACAATTAAAAACCTCTTCACCATGAGAATTATATGTCCACTATGATAAGATAAAAATAATGGGCCAAGTGTTAAAGTTGTTAAAATCTACAAGTATGTGTAAGATCTAACGTCACTTTAATACAATGATAAATAATTGATGCTATGGAAGGTAAGGCTGAGGTCATTAAATGTCTAAGGACTCCATAGAAGGACTAGTCTCATTTTCATTGGTCCTGGTCCAAAAAACAGTAGGGTGTTTGGAATTCACTGTAAATCTTGAGAGTGTAAATATAAACTGCAGTGTTGTTATGTACAACTTTAGATAAAATGTTGGAGATGTGGAAAGGTAAGAAATGGGGAAAAAAGCAAGTTTTAACCAGGAAAGTAATGGAGGATAAAAGCAACACTGCTTTCTCTATGATCTGCCCGCCCTCCTCTCCTGAGGTACCCATGTCTACAACAGCCAAATTCAAGGAGTGTTGCAAAGCTTCAGGTCAATTTCAGGCATGTGTCGACCTGTAAGAAATACCTACTTCAGGAGTCAGTCTAGAGTGTAACTTTATGATTTCTGGAAAATAGCAAGACTCTTTATCAATGCAGATAATATTGCTTACTGAGGAAGCCAGGTTGGTATGAAACAAGAGGGAGTGAAAATCAAGTACGGTCTTCTAGAGGATAAACCGGGCCAAGGTGAGAGTATCCACCTGAACTCTAGAAACAGAGAGTTGAAAATTCATTGATATCCTAGAAACATGAGGATAAGGATGTGTAATATTCATTCATTGATTTTTTAAATATCTGCATATATTTATTTTGCTAGGCTAGGGATAAGCACTAGGGATAAAGGAAAAGAAGACAAAAATGGTTCCTTCCCAGTGAACTTTATATTCTTATGAGGGAGACAGACACTGAAAATATACAGAGATAAATTGTAATTGTAATATATAATGTGAGACAAAATAATAGCAAGTTATCTGAGACCGTAGGGAGAGATTTGTTTTTCACTTAACTGTGGAGCTGGCTAAGGGAAGGCAAATCAGACAATGCTCGCTAATGTTGCAATGTCTTACGCATCCATTCTTTCAGGTGACAGCACCAAGGCCTGAGTCGTCTATGCCTGTCTCTAAGCCTCTTTGTGGAGCTCTTGTGTCACCAAGCCAGGCTTCCTGGATGTTGGTGAGTTGATTGTCTGATCACTGTACATATCCCCAACAGACTTAAGACTGAAGAGAAAATTACATCATTGGTTGAATCCACAACTAAACTATGATTTTTAATGAAATTTTTCCAAGGCATACCCTCTGATTGCGGTGGATGGTGAGTTTTTGGGTGACTTTTCTCATCCCATTTCCTCTACCCTCTTTTATTTCATTTTATTCTATCAGCATACTCATTCCTACCACTGCCAATGATAAATGGCTTACTAATAATTCTTGTGCATTTAGAAAATGATCAAATTTTGCTGTTAAAACACCACATAGACATTGTGGCCTTCCGTCAAAAGTTAATTTCTAAGACATTTTTAAGGTCAACACAGTTGTTAAAGTGTTTCAATAACCATCATCGCCCTGTTAAATTAGTCTAAGGTGCTGGTTGGGATAACATACCGCTTTTGTTAATGACCTCCGCCACTGTTTAAATTGGTAAGGTAATAGGTTTGAGGGATTCTGTAATGTAACCTAGCGTATAGGTTAACATCTTGAATAAATGATGTCAAAATCTGTATATTTCTCCCTTTAAATTCTCAATGTCTCCATTGTTACCAACTATGTTTTCATATTTCTCTTTAGGATGTGCAATTAACATTTTCACCTGTAGTGGAAATAGGAAATGGTCATAGCTAAATTGCTTCTTGGTAAGTTCCCTTCCATTACAGACTGTGGATAGTAAAATCTGTGTGCTCAATCATCACCAGAAACAAGAACCACTTCATGTTTTTCATTCATTCTCTTTCAGAGTTTTGCTTTGATGAATCTTAAAGTGCCTGAACACTAGTTTCAAAGCTGTCCCAAGTGTCTTAAGTCACTTGGGCATAGAAATAAAATATACACTTCAGGTTAGTTTAAAATACAGCAGACAGATTTCAAAAATCCTACAACTTCTGTGACATAACGGCTGCTTATGTCTGATTCAGACATCTCTAAAACCTGCACGTAAACAGACTAGATCTCCAAGTTAAAGAAATCCTTTGAAATATGCTTTCAGGCTTTCATGCCTGAGATATATTTGCTGTTTTAAAACTTTATTACTAAAATGTGCATCCTAAAAATGCTATTCTACAAATATTTAATAAGAATTGCACTTTTTTAATTAAATCATTACACTTCCTGTTTGATCTCTTCCTCACATGCTCCCAGGACTGTGGCCTTAGCTTCAGTTTGTTCTGCCTTATCAGCCCTGGCTCTACTCTTTTCATGTTCCCTTCAATAACTAAGTGACTTTAGGCAAGTTCATTAACCTCCCCGGACCTCAATTACTTCATCTGCATGAAGAAGGAGTCAGATTAGGAGTCATCTACATTCTAACCCAATACTGATGTTCTATGATGAATTGTGGCCTTTTGATTAATAGTGAAACTCTCTCAGGACTCTACTTTTAAACAGTTACTTTCCTCAAGTTAATTTGTATAAAATGATCACATCCTGACTGCATGCTGTCCCTTACCATACTTTTTAAAAGTATTGTTTCATAATATCTCAGTAAATTATAAATTAGTGGACTTTGCAAACTACATTAGCACTTTAAACAAGGTGATATTTCAACATTCTGAATATAAAAAAATGTATATTTTTTTCCACTCTAAATAATTGACATCCTTATATGAAGCTAATTTGCTCATGTGAGTGATCGGAGTTCTAGGGGAGCCCATTCATTCACCCTCTCTACTCCAGAGACTAAACATTCAAGCAATACATTAAGGAGCTAAGTGGGAATTAAAATAATCTGAGCACTTCATTGCTCATATAGCTGTATTTAAGGACTTGGCTTGGACTTGAAGCTGAAACCTGGTGCTTTCTCCCCTAAAATGTGAATGTTGCCAAGAAGGAAAAATTGGGTTCTTGGAGCTTACCTAGGTAGCACATGGAGAATAATAACCTGTAATGATCTGTCTTACATTGTAGAAAAGCCCTTTCCCAAAGAGGGTATGGAGTGAGGCAGGAGTAGAGCGAGAGATAGAGAGAGAGAGTGTGTGTGTGTGTGTGTGTGTGTGTGTGTGTGAGGGAGAGAGAGAGACAGACAGACAGACTGACAGAGATAGAAAGAGAGAGACAGAGAGAGAGGAAGGAGAAGAACTGACCATGTTACAGTCATAGAAATTAAAGCTCTGCAAGAACAAGTGACTTTTCTCATCATGAGATTAAGACTGTATCAGGATGTTCTGGTCAGTGCTAAAGCTAGTGCACCTCTGTCCCATACTCTCCACCCTTGTGTCATCACTAGTAGATGTGTCTCACAGGCACAAAACATGGACATGCATGGCCTTCTACTAAGCCAGCTTCCATGTCACAGGGAGATGATTTTACAAAGAAAACAAAAATCTCAGGGTGAAACACAACCAAGGAGTCAGTGTGATTCTAGGATATGTGGGTTTCTAGACATATATCATTAAACAGTGAGTCCTTCACTTTATTGAGGTGTTAGTCTCTTTAAAAAAAAAGAGAAGAATGTATTATGTGATAACTTTTCATATGGGATTTAGGATGTTAAGAATAACACTCACCCTAGTTTGTTTTGTGACTGGCATCATTGGGGAATGGGTTTTACCATTCTAGGCTTTATAACAGTTTGATTAAGGGCATCCTTGGATGTACTCCTGTGTGACATCTCATACCCCACCCTACCCTGTCACCCAACAAAGGGGTTAGCAGAGAAGTATATGATCTCTGACCAGGATTGTGAATGATCAGTAGGGAGAAGGCATAGGCTGACCCAGTGTCTCTGTGATTTAACTGCTTTGTTGTGCAGTCTGTGGAACAGGCCTAGTAGTAAAGTGCTGTCAGGTTGCTTTGGAGGGAATAGTGGCCTCAAGCCATAGGGTTCACTAGTGGGGATGCCAGTCTCATGATTCACCAGTCAAATCTGAAACTGGGGAAACATATTGTGAGATCCATTACAAGTTGGAGTCCTATTTACATGAAATCCTTTTGCTTTGCAAATAGAGACTTTATAGAATGGCCAAGATAAAATGAATTTAAATTCAATTATATTTCAGTGAACAGTGTTATAGCAAACTTACCTTGTAACAACGCCTGAGAAGGTAATTAATTATAAATGGAGTGGTTTGTTTAATAATATTTTTATGTATTTCAATATGTATTTTACATTATACTTATATATTTAATTCCATATATTAAATATAATGCACATATATTTAATAAATTATCTTAAAATTTTGCATTAAATTAAACAATATATTAATCTTGACCCTGGTTAAGCTGCATTGCTATGTTGCTTTGCTGGAATATGGGAGGAGTGTTATCCCCTAAGATAACTGACTAGAGTGACCCTTAGAAGCAACAGCAACAGGTACAAAGAGAAAGAATAAAGAAAAATACTTATGTTTACATTAGATGGAATAATTGTCTAGTTTTAGTATTTGATCTCTTATTTTGAAAAATACTTTAAATCTTGACATCTTTGTAATTTTTATATTTTCTAAACAAGGTATAACTGACACACAACATTCTATTAGTTTCCAGTATACAATATAATGATCACCATAATAAGTCTAGTTAACATCTATCACTGTACAGTTACGAATTTTTCTTATGATGAAAATTTTTGAGATTTACTCTCTTTGCAACTTTCAAATATACAATACAGTATTCACTATAGTCACCATGCTGTGCACTTCATCCCCATAATGGATTTATTTTATAACTGGAATTTTGTACCCTTGACTCCATTTACCCATTTTGCCCACCCCGAATTTTAGTCTCTTCTATGTATATATCAACTTTTTTTTAATTATTAATTTTTATGGTCCACATATAAGAGAGATAATTTAGTACTTGCTTCTCCCTGATTTATTTCACTAGCATAATGCCTCTAAGGTCCATCCGTGTTGTTACCAATGGCAATAATTCATTTTTAATGGCTGAATAATATTCCGTTGTATACATACACCATATTTTCTTCATTCGTTCATTAATGGACATTTAGGTTGTTTGCATATCTTGGCTGTTGTAAATACAGCTGTAATCAACATAGAGATATATATATATCTTTTCAAGTTAGTGCTTTAGTTTTCTTCAGATGAATATGCAGAAGTGGAATTGTTGGATCAGATGATAGCTCTGCTTTTAATCTTTTGTGGAACTTCCATACTATTTTCCAGAGTGGCTGCACCCATTTCCATTCCCACCAACAGAGCACAAAGTTTCCTTTTATTCCACATTCTGGTCAACACTTGTTATTTCTTGTCTTTTTGATAATAGCCATTCTAACAGGTATTAGGTGATATCTCATTGTGGTTTTGATTTACATTTCCCTAATAATTAATGATGAGGATTTTTTCCATAAACCTGTCAAACATATATATGTCGTCTTTAGAAAAAAATCTATTCAGATCCTCTGCCCATTTTAAAATCAGATATTTTTTGCTACCAAGTTATATGAGTTCTTTATATATTTTGAATATTAACCCCTATCAAATATGCTATTTACAGATATTTTCTCCATTCAGGAAGTTGCCTTTTCATTTTGTTGATGTTTTTCTTTGCTTTGTGGAAGCTTTTTAGTTTGATACAGTTTCACTTGCTTATTTTTGCTTTTGTTTCCTTTGCTTTTGAGGTCAAATCCAAAAAATCATCACCAGACCAATGTCAAGAAGCATATCATTTATGTTTTATTCTAGATATTTTATGGCTTCAGGTTTGATGTTAAAGTCTTTAATCTCTTTTGACTTAATTTTTGTTTGTAGTGTACAATAGTGCTTCAGCTTCATTCTGTTGCATGTGGCTCACTAATTTTCCCAGCACAATTTAGTGAAAAGACTGTCCTTTCCACATTGTATATTCTTAGCTCTTTTGTGGTAAGTTAATTTGTCATTTGTGTGAGTTTATTTCTGGGCTATCTATACTGTTCTATATACATCGTTGTGTTTTTATCCCAATACCATAGTGTTTTGATTACTGTATCTCTGTCATACAGTTTGAGATCTGGGAGCATAATATCTACAGCTTTGTTCTTCTTTCTCAAGGTCATTTTGGGTATTTGGGGTATTTTGTGGTTCCATGCAAATTTTAAGATTGTCTTAGTTCTATGGAAAATGCCATTGGAATTTTGATAGGGATTGCATTGAATTTGTAGATTGCTTTGTATAATATGGCATCTTAAAATGTTAATTCTTCCATTAGCATGTAATAGCTTTCCATTTATTTCTGTCTTCTTGAGTTTCTTCCATCAGGGTCTCATAGTTCTCAGTGAACATGTCTTTAACCTTCTTGGTTGAGTTTATTCCCAGGTATTTTATTATTCTGATGTAATTGTAAATGATTACTTTAAAACTTTTTATTTCTGATAGTTTGTTATTAGTGTATATATGCAACAGACTTAGGATATTGATTTTGTATCCTATGACTTTACTAAATTCATTTATGAGTTCTAATAGTTTTTGGTGGAGTCCTTAGGGTTTTCTATATAGTAGTATGTCATTTGAAAGTGGTGACAGTTTTACTTCCTCTTTTCCAATTTGAATGCCTTTTATTTCTTATTCTTGCCTAATTGCTCTGGCTAGGACTTTCATTACTATGTTGAGTTAAAGTGGTTATAGTGGTCATCCTAGTCTTGCTACTATCTTAGGGGAAAGCCTTTTAGCCTTCACCATTGTGTAAAATGTTAGCTGTGGGCTTGTCTTTATTATGTTGAGGTGCATGTTTTCTATAGCCACTTTGTTGAGAATTTTTATCATAAATGGATATTAAATTTTTTTCAAAGGCTTATTTTTTACATCTGTTGAGATGCTCATATGATTTGTATCTTCATTTTGTTAATAGGGTGTATCACGCTGATCAATTTTTAGATGTTTAAGCATCCCTGCATCCTCAGATAAATCTGATTTGATCATGGGGTATGATATTTTTAAAGTATTATTGAATTAGGTTTGCTAATATTTTGTTGAGGACTTCTGCTTCCATGTTCATCAGGGATATTGGCCTGTAATTTTCTTTTCTTGTGATAACCTTGTCTAGTTTTGCATCAGAGTAATGCTGGCCTCATAAAAATGAGTTTGGAAGTGCTCCTTCCACTTCAATTTTTTTGGAAGGGTTTGAGAAGAATTGGTATTAATTATTCTTTGAATGTTTGGTAGAATTAATCAGTGAAACCATTTGGTCCTGGACTTTTGTTTGTTGGGAGGTTTTTATTTTTTATTTTTATTTTTAAAAAATTTTATTTATTTATTATAGTATTATTTAATTATTTCATTTTGGTGGAGGGGTAATTAGGTTTGTGTATTTTTAGAGGAGCTACTGGGGATTGAACACAGGACTTCATGCATACTAAGCATGCTTTACTACAACTTGAGCCATACCCTCCACCCAGGAAGGTTTTAATTGAGTCATTCTTCTTACTAGTAATTAGTCTGTTCAGAGTTCCTGTTTCTTCATGACTTAGTCTTGGAACATTGTATAGTTCAAGAATTTATCTATTTCTTCTAGGTTGTCCAATTTGTTGATATATATAATTGTATGTAGTTGCCTATTATAATCATTTGTATTTCAGTGATAGCACTTGTAAAATGTCCTCTTTCATTTCTGATTTTATTTATTTAAATTCTCTTTTTTTCTTGGTGAGTCTAACTCAATGTTTTTCAGTTTTGTTTATCTATTCAGAGAACCAGCTTTGATTTTGTTGATCCTTTCTATTGTCTTTTTAGTCTCTGCTATGTTCATTACTGCTTCAATCTTTGTCATTTCCAGTTTTCTTCTCGTGTTTGATTTCTAGCTTCATACCATTGTGGTCAGAAAGGAGGGGTGGTATGACTTCAGTCTTCTTAACTTTGTCAAGACTTGTTTTGTGGCCTAACATATAATTTATCCTGGAGAATGTTCCATGTGCACTTGAGAAGAATATGTATTCTCTTTCTTTTATATGGAATATATAAATCTATTTAGTTCTATATAAATCTATTAAGTCCATCTGATCTAGCATATCATTTAAAGCCAACATTTTCTTTACTGATTTTCTTTCTGGATGATCTATCCATTGGTTAAGTGGAGTATTAAAGTCCTCTACTATTATCATACTGCTATATATTTCTCCATTTAGGTCTATTAATATCTGCTTTATGTATTTAGGTGCTTTTATGTTGAGTGCATAAATATTTAGAAATGTATATCTTCTTGTTGGATAGACATCTTTAGCAACATGTAATACCCTTGTCTCCTACCTGTTTTAAATCTATTTTATCTGATATAAGTATAGCTAGTCCAGCTTTCTTTTGATTTTCATTTTCATGGAGTATATTTTTTCATCCCTTCACTTCAAGTTTGTATATATCGTTACATCTGAAGTGGCAACATACAGATGGATATAGATGGGTCTTTTTTTTTTTAATCCATTCACCCACTCTCTGTTTTTTAGTTGCATAATTTACTTCATTTACATTTAAAGTAACTATTGATAGATATATACTTACTGCCCTTTTGTTAACTGTTTTCTGCCTGTTTTGCAGTTTCTCTGTTCCTTTCTCCTTTTGCTCTCTTCCTTTGTGGTTTTATGACTTTTAGTGGTATCTTGGATTCCTTTCTCATTATCTTTTTTGTATTTATTAGAGATTTATGCTTTGTGGTTACCATGAGGCTTATATATAACAACTTGTATCTTAAAACAATCTATTTTAAGTTGATGACAACTTAAGTTTGAATGTTTTAAAACTCTGCATTTTTAATGTTCCCCCCACTCACGTTTTATGTTTTTGATGTCAAACTTTATATCTTTTTATCTTATATATTCCTTACTAATTACTGTACTTAGTTATTTTTGCTCCATTAATCTTTTAACCATCATACTAGCTTCATAAATGATTAGTCCACTACCTTAACTATATATTTACTGTCACCAGCAAGGTTACACTTCTGTAAGTTTTCTTATTACTAATTAGTACTCTTTGTTTCAGCTTAAAGAAGCCCCTTTAATTTGTCTTGTGAGGCTGGTTTAGTGGTGATGAACTTTGTTAGCTTTTGCTCTTGCTGCTAGAGAGACTGAAGCAGATCAAGGAATATACTAAGAAGGTTCAGCAAGAACTGGAAGAACAGACCCACAGGGCTCTGGAACTTGAACAGGAATGGAAGCATGCCCAGAGCTAGAATGAAAAATTGGCCAGAGACTATCAAGAAGCTAAAGGGACTAAGGAGATCCTGTTGCAGGCCTCCGGGGACCAGAAGATGACCCAGGAATAACTGGCCTTGGAAAACTCTTTATCTTTCCTTCAATTCTGAATGATAATCTTGCTGGGTTACATATTCTTGGTTGAAAATTTTTTTTTTCTTTCAGCCCTTTGAATGCATCACACCACTCCCTTTGGCCTACAATTGTTTCCACTGAAAATTCTACTGGTAGGGGTTACAGGGGTTTCCTTGTATGTAACAAGTTAGTTTTCTCTTGCTGCTTTTAAGAGTCCATCCTTGTCTTTAAGTTTTGACATCTGAATTACAATGTATTATATGTTATAATATAATACTGTGGGTTTCTTTGAGTTCATCTTATTTGTAATTCTGTGGACTTCCTGGATCTGGATGTCTGTTTCTTTAGAGAAACTTTCAACCATTATTTCCTCAAATAAGGTTTCTGCCAATTTTTCTCTCTCTTTGCCTTCTGGGTCTTTTACAATGTGAATGTTAGTGCATTAAATGTTGACCAATAAGACCTTTAAGCTGCCTTTACTTTTTAAAATTCTTTTTTTTTCTTTTTGCTGCTCTGATTGGTGAGTTCCTCTGCCCTGTCTTAGAATTCACTGCTCTTTTGTTCTGCTTCATGAACAAAAGTTTTCTTTTGTTGAAACTTTCTAGTGCACTTTTCAGTTCAGTTATTGAATTCTTTAGTCCTGTGTCTTCTGTTTGGAACTATCTTATGTTTTCTATCTCTCTGTTGAAGTTTTCACTGTGTTCATCCATTTTTCTCAAGTTTGATGAGCATCTTTATGACTATTACATTAAACTTTTTGTTGGGTAAATTATTTATCTCCTTTTTATAAAGGTTTTTCCCCTAACATTTTATCTTATTCTTTTATTTGGAATTCATTTCTCTATTTCTTTATTTTGCTTAACTCTCTGTGTCAGTTTCCTTGCATTAGATGGAAGAGGCACTTCTCCCAGTATAGACATGTTGCCCTTTTGCAGGAGATGAACCTTATCATTCAACCCTGCCCTAGCTCTTTGTTGTCTCTCAAACCTTTGTGATTATCCAAATAACCTATTTTCCTTTTATAGCTCCTGGTAGTTGAGGACCAGTCAGTGTCCCTAAAAGGAGGATTCTATCCAGTACCTAGACTTAGACTGATTGGAATCTAGACCCACAGGCAACAGCTTTTAAAGAATGCAAATATATATACCCCTGGCACCAGAAGTGTAAACTCCACTGGCCACTGGAGCCAGGCAATCTGGCAATGTCCCTTAGGCAGAAGTCTCAAAATTCAGGGCTCCAGAGGAGTGTGCAGGGTCCTTATAGAAGATACAAGTGAGCTGTAGTGAGGCAGAAATAGAGCTCAAAGATGGCATTCCCCCAGCCTTTGTTCCTTGAAAGCACCTCCATACCCTCTAGATTGTGTCAAACCTAAAGCCAAAGCTCCAGGACAGACACATGGGCCTCTTTCACAGAAAGGCTGGCGGTATGTTTCAGCCTGCTGTCTGTGCAGTGCCCTGGGTATGGCAGCCTGTCAGGAACTGTCCCTCCAGTTGTTACTGTCCCATGGGGCCCAAGAACGTAAGCCCTCCTGACCAACACAGCCAGGTGATCAAGGCATATCCCTGGGTGGCAGCGACAAAAACCGGGCACCAGATATACAAATTGGGGTGCCAAACACATATAAGAGCTCCCCTCCAAGAGACCTTGATGCTGTGGAATATGGCAGAGAAAGAGAGAGTACAAAACACAGTGCCCACATTCTAAGGTCTTAGGAAAGGTTTATATCCCTTAAGTGTGTGTTTAATTAGAAGCCTGCCCTTCAGGCTGAAGATACAGTGATAAGGTAATAGGTCTCTTTCCAGAAAGATTGAGCTCCTGTGTCTGTTGCTTCTTGCTGTGCCCTGGGGGGCAGTAGCTATTGGAGAACACTTGTCCATTGGTTCCAGTCCTATGGGATATTTGCACGGAAGGCCCCCCTGGTCACCAGAGCCAGGAGATGTAGAGTTGTCTCCTGGCTGCAGCTGCAAAAATCAGGATCCCACAGAAGCATAGAATTTCCTTTACGGAAGATATCAGCAAGTGGGAGGGGGTCTTGATTGCATACACCAGGCTTCATTCCTGAGAGCACCTCCATGGGCCCCTGAAGTGTGGCAAACTGGAAGCCTTCTCCTTCGTGGAGAAGCAGTGTGCTGTCTGTGCAGTGCCCTGGGAGTGGTTGTCTGCCAAGAACCATGTATCCAATTGTTACAGTACCATGGGACTCAGGAACACAAGCCTGCCTCCTGGCCTCCGGAGCCAGGAGACCAAGGGATTTCTCCTGGGTGGCAGCTGCAAAAACTGTGTTACCAGTTGTAAAGACCAGGGCACCAGATGTGTGTAGATGCACCCCTCTGGGAGATACTGGTGCTCTGGAGCATGGCAGAGGGGCAATAGAAAGATGATACTCGCCAAAAAAAAAAAAAAAAAAGGCAGGGGAGGAAAAGAAATAGGAAAAAGAGAGAGAGAGAGAGAGAGAAGACACAAGGGAAAGAAAAAAAAAAGATGTCAACTGGCTTTAGCCAGGCATAGAGAGCACAAGATAGCACCTGCCAGTTAGCACATAAAGATGGTGCCTGCAAAAAAGTTAAAAAAAATTTGCACCTGCCAACTCTAGCAAGGCAGAGGGAGAGCAAGCCCATGGTGCCCACCAGCCTCCCTTCCCAAAGATGATCACAACAGGCTTCTTCCCCTTAAACCAAAGCTTTAAAATTAGGAAGTGATTCCTTTCACGTGATTTCTGGGCTCTTTTTCAAGGACAGCTTCTGTGCTGGGCCGTGGGGTGGGTGAATCTGGGCATGAGCCCTTTAAGAGACGTTCCTCATTTCGCCACAACTCTGTGGGTCTCAAGGATGTGAGCTGTGTTGGTTTACAAAGCCAGATGTTTTGGGGGTCATCTTTGAAGGGCTGGTCTTAAAAGCTGGGATACCTGGTGTGGGGCACCACCCCCTTGTTCCTCAGAGAGAAGCTCCAGGTTGTGTGTTCCTTCCCAACTAGGGGTCACAGCCCTAGGATGGGGTTCATAGACAGATTGTGTCTTGTCTCAGTCTTTCCTGCATACTTCTGTGTGGTTTCCTGCTCATTTGTCTGATGTGAAAGGGTCCCTCCACCAGTTTTTAGGTTTTTCCAGAGGAATTGTTTCGTACATAGCTATACATGCAGTGTGTCCATGAGAGGAGGTGAGAACTGAGGGCAGGAAAACAGGAATGTAATGGTCCTGCCAGTTAAAGTGGAGTTTCAATCCTTTCATTCAAACTATTCTAAGCTGTTCCTAAAAATACAATCTTAATGCTTCAAAGATAGACTTTTCCTAAGACCCTCCTTGGCATTCAATCAGAATGTTAGCTTCATCTTAGTGTAGTTCCTTTATTCTTAAATTTTATTAAGATGCCACAACTTGGGGTTCTGGTTCAAGATAGTGATATAGGAAGATTTATATATTTTTTTCTTAACATGTTTTTCTTTTAAACAAACCTATAATAGAAACAAGAAAGCTGGAATGTATAAAATGACTTCTTAATTTTGTAAGCATTGAAAAATATGCTAGATGAACAGTTAACAAAACTTGAAATAATTTGATTACAGGAGATACAAGTTTTTTGTGACTTTCTTTTAGGCACAAAAATGTTCTTTTCAAAAAAGTGCTATTCTCAGGGAAAAAATTTACTGATAATCTAAGGCCCTATTATTAAAATAAGATATATGTGCAAATAGTGATATTTTATATAAATTACAGAATCACAAAATGAGTTAAAATCTCTGATACCTGACAACAATTTCTTTATCAAATCCTTAAGTCTTTTTTTCTAAGAAGGAAGATTCAGATAATACAATTCTGTGTTTGAACACCATTTTTGAGGAGGTTCTTCCTAATATTTATGTTTAGTGTTTCTTCTGGGGATATAATGTTGAAAAAGTAAAATTTCCAGTATAACATTTAGTATATTTGAGTTCAGACAATGCTATTAAAAAAAGTTAATAACTCTCTGAGAAAGCAAAGTTTCTCATAAAATTAGAACCAAGAATACATAAAGGGAGATATATCATCTTAATAGTAATTGGCATCAACGAGAGAAAGAAAAACAGAGGACAGACTCTTTGAAGGTTCTGACCTTAAAAAGCATAATACTTCCCTGGAAGACAAGAAAGTAACATTAGGGTTTTCTCCCAAGCAAGACTGCACAGGACTAGTTCAGGTAAAGCATCATGCCCTCCCCAAATTACAATATGAAGTTTTGATGTTGAAAGTGTGGATGTAGTGCTATATCCAGGGCCAAAAAAGATGCTCTAAAAGAGGTAATGGGTGGAAATTTGGATGTTGAAAGAGAAAGCATAAAACAAAGTCTTTGCTGTTGTTTTGTTATTTAATAAATTCAAAGTCTGAGCATGTATGTTTTAATTCTGGGGGGTGCTGAAGGCCTTTCCACAGGCCCAGGAGCCCCTCAGTGTAAATAAATCGGAGGCAGCACTTTCATGTTGATTTGCCTCCCAGACTGATTTGAGTTACTGCAAATACAGGTTTACTTCCTTAGCAGGGCTTATGAGTTAAATTGTGTTAAATTGTGGTTGGAGGGATTACAACTTACACCTGTGATTGGCCCACTTTATTTTTTATATTTTATAACAGGTCATCAGTAAAAGGAGAAAAAGAGGGGCTAACAGTCCGTGTTAAACTGATTCCCCCTATACTAGTTTCATATACCTTTCAGTCTAATAAAGTGCCTTAAATGTTTTAACTACAAGGTCACATCTTAGACTTGGATGACATCCACAGTGATGCCACTAAGTAACTGTTTTAATTTTAACTTGAACAGTTATGGTAACTGTGAATTTATTATCTCTCAAGCAGACATCCTGTATTTGTGGGGTCTGAATATTACACAGTTCTTCTTCATTAACATAAAGTTTAATCTTATCTCGCCGTAGCTTTCATCCTTAGTCTTAATTTCAATCTCTATGGCCAAATAAAAGTCTAATTTCTCTGGAGACAGCTGTCTCATTACTTTGAGTGTATTCACCTGATTAAGATCCCTCCAAGCAATCAATTCTACTATGACAGTGTTTTTATTTTTCTCCCATTCTGCTTGCTACCACCTAGCATATGTCGTTTGATCAACATAGGGTATTTTAGGGAGCTAGCACCCCTGCTATTTTATATATTCATGTATATATTTTATCTGTATATGTGATATTGTGATTTATAATACATAAATATATAATTTGTTCTTCCTTCATGGTTCTGGGCTCACAGCTCCCAAAACCCTTGGAATTTCCTGAGCAATAAGAGCAGTGGGTGCATTTTTCTGTCATAATATTTGGTCTCTTGTCCTCAGTTCCTAAAATCACTTCAGAGCCATGAAGGTGAAATGCATGTGTTGTTATTCATAACAAGCCCTGTTCCACCACAACTGGGTTTATGCTAGTGAGCTGACTTTCCGAAAGGACCAAGGGATGGGGGCTGGCTGTTAGGGAAAACAACCATGACTAGGTCGAAACTTTCAGACCCTCCTCCTTATTTCCAGGGAGGGGAGAGGGGCTGGAGTTTAAATCAATTAACAAGGGTCAATGATTTAACCAGTCACACCTTTGCAACAAAGCCTCCATAAAACCCTGTGAGGGCTGGGTTCAGAGAGCCTCCAGGATGGTAAAACATACACGTCTCCTGAGGTTGATGGGTCCCAGTTCTAAAAAGGGAAGGACGCTCCTGCACTGGGGACCCTCCCAGACCTTGCCCTGTGCGGCTCTTCATCTGGCTGTCATCTGTAAACGTAAGTAACTGTTTCCTTGAGTTCTCTGAGCCGCTTTAGCAAGTTAATCAAACCTCAGGAGCGGGGCATGGGAACCGCTGACTTACAGAAACACAGAACCACAGGTGACAAATCTGTACTTGCATTTGGCTTCTGAAGTGGGGTGGGGGCATCCTGTGGGACCAAGTGGGATCTGATGCTATCTCCAAGTAGATATTTTCAGAATTGAGTTAAATTGTAGGACACCTAACTGCTGTCACAGAGAATAGCTTGTGCTGTGAGAACTCTCCGCACCCACCCCCAAGACACACACACACACACACACACACTCACACACACACACACACACACACACACACACACACACACACACACACACACAGGAATTGGGAACAGAACAATTATATATTTTATTGACAAACTTAATTCCTATATTGAAACTCACAAAATGGAGGCTACCCCCGTGGCCCACAGCACATCACAAATCTCAACCTAAGTCAGCCTGCACTTATGAGAAACACCTGTCAGGGAAACCTAACCATACACCAATTATAGTCCTCCGTTTCAGCTTTAGCTCTCTGACCTTACCCTCAAAAATAGGACCTGCTGGCCTTAGAAGGAAATCCTCCTCTCCAGTCATGTCCTGTTTCCACGGTGCCTTTTCAGCACTCTGTGAAAGTCTCTCTTGCCCAAAATTTCTTGGGAACAATGTTCTACAGCTTATAAGGCACTGGACTCCCCCAATCTATGGATTGTGTTCCTTTGAATAAAGGACATCAAATTCATTACTAAATTATTCAAGTTTTCTCACTTGATAATACTCTTGACCCTGGAATAATGTGGAGGTTAATCCTCGTATAATTTACAATCGGCAGGCCCCCCATATTCCCGGTTCTTCCACATATGAGGGTTCAACCAACCACAGACCTTGTAGTACTGTAGTGTTTACTTTTGAAAAATATCTCCAAATGGGACCCAAGCAGTTCCAACCCTCATTGTTCCAGGATCAACTGTATATATAATGCATTATAGTATATATTATAGATAATATTATTACTGTTGCCTAAGTTTTTCTGGTTGTTTTGTTTCATTTTGTGGGGTTTTGGAGGGGGCAATTGATTGACTAATTTAATAGATTAACTTTTCAGCAGCCACATATGGTTGATATATATTCAATATTCTTAGTTTTTTTCTTCCTAATTTTTTCTCTCTTCCATTGTTTCAAAAGGTGCCTATGTTTTTCCTTAATTCCACAAATATCATATTGTCACTTGAACTAAACCATCAGTCCTTTTAGACAAAGACTGTTATATCCTTTCATTTCTTGATCTGTGTTCTTGGAGTCTCTAAGGCTCATTCCACCTTTAGCTTTCTCTCATTCTGAAAATGTGTAGGACTTCTATGTTCTCTATCACACTAGGAAAATAGTAAATAAACAAGGCTGTTTATTTAAACTTTAAATAAAGTTGCTGTTCAATTAAACTTTATTCTGAGTTGATATGACTAATAACTATAAATATAGGAAACAGAGGCTACTTTATCTCTTTCTTCTAAGATTAAAGGCATCTTTTCCCAGTCATCTTTTAGGGGAAATAATTATGTTTCATTTGATCTAAATTCTAGTCTGCTGGTAGTATTTTTATTGGTCAAATGAGAATATGTAACAAAAAATACAGTGTCACTAGTGCTAAGTATGCTAACCTCACAATTAGTTCTTATTTTCTTACTGGCAAAAACCAACACATAATACCGTTTGATGAATAATATTAACAGTACAAAAATTAGCTAGTTAAATGAATTATTTAAAGCAATGGAAGTCAAGGTGAGATGGGTTAACAAAGACAGGATGGTGTAATGTTAACACATAGAGGAAATTTAGATAATATACAGTTATTAATAAAAGTTGTGCTCCTACAATGTACTTGGAGTGCGCTAAGTGATTTTAAGGTGTTATTGTCATGTAACATACTATCTCAGAACAGTGACTTAAAGCAATAAGCACTTATTTGGCTCATGAGTTGGCAGGTCAGTGGGGCAGTTTTTTAGCTCTGAGCCAGGCTCAGTTGATCTTAGCTGGGCTTCTTGTGTATCTGCAGTAAATAAGTAGAGGGCCATGGGTCTACAATTACAAGCAGGCTAGCCTGGGTTTATTCACATGGTAGTGGTAAATTTCCAAGAAAGTGAGTGTATACTCTGAAAATTCTTGAGTCCTGGTCATAGAACTGGCTCACTGTTGCTTCTATTACATTCTATTAGCCAAAACATGTCACCAGAAGAAGAATAGAAAATTCATCCTCATCTTTTAATTCAATGCTTCATAAGAACCTATAAGTCCCTTTAAATAGAGATACCTGTACGAGATCTATGAGGCTTAGAATTTGTAAAATCATTAATACTGTGTATCTTAAGCTGACGTTTTCTCAACGGATACTGTGTGGTTGTAGAATTCCACAAATAAAATTTAGAAGGAAAATATTCTAAGCCATTCATTACACAGCCACATTATTAAAACACTGCTGATTTACTAAATCAGCATTTTAAAATACCAATCCAAAATCCAAATTCTCTTACATTAGTCATAAAAATTTCTTCAAATGTAAATTTTTAAATAAAATAATTATAATCAGTTTTATTGACATTTGATAGCTTTGACTTTAATGACAAAGAAATTTGTCTAAACACTCAGCTTTTGTCCTGTTAATAATCTTTTATTAATAGATGTTTTTGTTTCCTTTCCTTAGTTTAGTATTTTGCACATATACTTTGTTAAATATTTAACTGCAACATAGTACTTGTAAATAAGACAATTTTGAAAACTGAATATATGAATCTGTATACAAATTAAGAAAGAAAATAAGGGTTATAGGTATTGAGTTAATTTTGTTAGAAAAATGACTTCAAATTTTTGTAAGTTGAGCTCTAAACTTTTCTTTCTAGATTTTTCTCATATTTAGACCTTAAGTTTAATTTCGAGGGTATTAATTCACATTAGAAAATCATGAGTGTAGCACACGTTACTACTCCAAGTAACTACATGATATGATTTATTATGCAAGCATTTCTGTCCTCCTCTTGTGTTCTCTAAGTTTCCTTAGAATGTCCAGTAAGTTTTCGTGTTGAATATGACTGAACACAAGCATCCATGGTCAAAATGAGGGGAACTTGGATACCACGGTTTTAAAGAAAGCTAAAATAAACTCCGGTTTCTGAAGTACACATCAATTCTCCAAACAGCTAATATCCCAGATAGTTTTTTTTTTTTTTAATGTAAATGCTTTTAGGCAACAAAGAAAGGAATTTTTTTTCCCCCAAAGTATAAGTAGGTAGCCAGATAATTAAGTAGAGCCCTTACGTTGGCTTTGTATATTGAGGGCATTTGCCAAAGTGAACTTAAAATTTAGTCTTTCACCGCCCCACAGGAATTGGGATCCAGGAGGAAAAACCCAGGGTCCGTGTAATGTAGGGAGTCTAGTAGGAAAGTCTCTCCTCAAAAAATAGGTTTCAAGTCTGTACCCTCAATTGAAGAGTAAGTAAGAAATAAACCTGGCCCACCCCAGCCAGGGGACATCAAGGAGTCCAAGTATTTTGATCATGGAGAGGCAACAACCCAACAGGATCACCACTGATGAATGGAAAACACACATGGTCCATCCCCACCTCGGATGTATAGTCTGCAGTCATCTCATCTGGCTGGCCCCCAAACTCACGAAGATTAGAATTTAATTTAGAGCTATGGCAGAGAAAGCATTCCTTTCAGGGTACAATGTTCTTTCAGACAATAGTGTACTGTTGAACTGCTTAGAGGGAAACTCTCCAGTCATCTTGTATGATTAGAATCCTGGTTCTGTTTTCCCTCTACCTATGTGATTTAGGCTAAATTATTTAATCTCCTTTTTGCTTTGTCTTTTTTATTAAGAATTAAGTGAGTTATTTTTGGAAGTCCTTAGATAATTATTTGATGCGTGTAAAAATACAGCTTACCTGCTACTTCAAAATATTAGTGCATCTATGTTACAAATAATACATGCCATCATGGAATTAATAGCATTACAATTGGGAAAATAAAGACTTTGATGATAGAAACTTCAGTTCCAGACCAGTTAACTTGGTAAATTAGATTTTTAAAAAATCAAGCATAAAAATTTGTGACTATCTTCTGTCTGATCAAGTATTTGAGACATGTATCTGATATTATTCTAAGGCCTTTAACTTCACTATTGACTGGGATAGTTATATCATTTGTATTAAGGGACTTAGATCACATTTAGTTGATGAACAGACTAGTAATGTCAGGAACAATGGATTTAAATAGTTTTGAAAGGTAAAAAAAAATTTAAAGCCTAGAGGAAAATGTTAAAAAGCAAATAGAATATTGTGCCAATGAGGGGAAAAAATATTTTTAATGTTGTTTGATCAAAATCTTTATAGAATCAGCAGTGAAACAAAAGTGTATATATGCATAATGATGGTACAATTAACAATTTAAATATTGAATTTAGTACTACCAGGAAGCAATTAATAGCTTAGCTCAGAAGCAACAATAGAAGATAAAAAGTTGTGAAAATGGAAAAATCCAGGTGATTTACTAGGATACAGTTGCATATATATGTGTAAGTTAAATGAGAATCTAAAGTACAGTGTGAATTATATATTGTTACACAATTAAATGTTAAGAAACATTTCAAAGTCACTGTTGTGAATAATCCTTAAAGAGTATGTAAGTAGTAACATTAGAAATATAATGATCAGTTCTTGAGAATAGTTTAGAGACAGTAGCATTTCCATTTAAAAAGAGAAGTACTTGTGAGTGTTGCTTTCAAAACTCCTACAATTCACCAAATCATTGTGTAAAAGGTAGTTAGATGTGTGACAATGTGTGATAAGCTGAATTATATCATACTAATTAAATAAACAAGCCTCTCAGTTCTAAAGGGCATTAATTTTATTCTAAAGTGAGGGTGATAGAATAACAATTTCCTATGTGGTTACAACTATAGCAAAATACTATAAGGTTGCTCAAAATATACTTGAGTTGCTTAATGCTGTTCTTTCAAGTGCAGTTTACAATATCAAACTGCTTTTAGAACATGTAAATTAGAGATTTAAATTCTTGATTCTAAATTAATGGACTTTAGAGTGTATTGAAACTGTCTTGAGCTCATTGAAAAGAATTCTGATCACTTTCTATTTTAACAGCAAAATAAGTATAAGCTACTTGGAAAATGCGAAATGTTATTTGCAATTAAATTAAATTTTGACAAAAATACATTTATACTATGATATATAATTCACAGGAAATGTAACAGCTTCATAAATACTGATATAATGGCATATCTTTGCTGACAGCTTAGCCTTCGGTTAGAAAAAAGAAATTATTCTTATTGCAAAAAATCAGGAAAATTTCATTCTTACCCTAAGTCATCTTTTTTTCTTTATAATAATAGCAGTATTATTGAAGGAGACAGAATGTGTACACACACCATTATGTCATCAATCAGAACAACTGCTGTTTTCCTAACTTGAACTTTCAGAATGTCAAAGTTATTTCAAATTCAATTACAAACAGCATAGAGTTAGACTCCAGTGGCGTTCATTTTCACAAAGATTTTTTTGGGTGAAGGATGACAGGGGTATAACAACAATGTTATTTTACTTTTTAAAAAATTTACATCGAGAATTTAAGTGTAAATTGGTTAGGAAAAAAATATCCAAATTGAACAACAAAAAAAAAACTGTGTAGGTTAGCTGGACCCTTTCTTGCCCTTTATCATAATATGCCATTTGCTCTTCTATAGAAGTAGATATAGAATATATATGTATATAAATATATACTCATTTATATATATAAATAAATTACTATGCTATGTATCAGAAATGAACATAATGTTGTAAATCGACTATACTTCAAAATAATTTAAATGTGGATGGGAGAAGCATTTTATATATTTATTTATATTTACATGTATATTTGTACATAAATTTTATATGTATTGTTATATACACATTTTATAATCAAATAGACAAAAAAGTTTAGAGATATGGGAAAGGTTTGGCCTCTTTACAATGCAGCAATATGGAATTCAAATGACAGAACCAGCTTGGAAAATGACATGGACTGCAGAACAAGAAAATTTTTTAACACTAGAAGTCTAATGCTCTCCAAAGAAAAGAAGATGTAGCGAGGCAGAGATAGTAGTCGAAAGTAAGAATTAAGTGAAGTGTTTCCTATGAATAAATTGATCAGCCAGAAACTGGCCATGATTATAGGAGAGATCTGAACTTTGGGATCATTCCTAAGAGTAGGAAAAGAGAACAAATCCACATGGCCTTGATGGAGGAAGAGGGCAGAAAGTTAGAAGCTCAGGGTGCTGGGGAAGTTTCTTGGGTTGAAAAGTGGACCATAAATCTCAGTTTAATAGAGCTGGAGTAAACAGTGCAAAGTGTTTTGGGTGTTCACAGCAATGAGCTAAAAACTCAAGGGAAGCCATACATAAATGACCACAGGCATCTTTTGAGTTATCCTGAAGTTCTACCCACGTAAACCAGGCATAACACATAGATTCTCACACACACACACACACACACACACACACACACACACACACACACTCTTTAATAATGTGTTTAAATAGAGGAAATGTGAATAATTGGTTTAGACGCTATTGCGTATGTGGAAAACTTTGTCTTACCTAATCTCTAGCTAATAATCTCAAAGAGAAAAACAGTGCTGCAGTGATAGAAGTGGCAGCTACTTGATGTGCATACAGAGTGTTCAGAGGAAATGACCTGTATCGTAACAGAAGCCTTGCAACCCCATCAACGTTCAAAAATGATAAGTTCAGAACAGAAAGTCATAGTATTATCTCTTTAAGACGAGAGATGTAAGCAACATATATTTAACAGTATTTTTGCAGTTTGAAAAGTGAATTTTAAATTAATATATGTTTACAAGTAAGTCAGGTTTAAATATTTTCATTCTTGGAAATTCTCAAGTATATTTTAATTTTTTTATAATGACAGTAGTAATCTTTCTTTGGTCATATTTAATATCATCAAATTCATTATTTTGCTATTTACTCTTGGGTTGGGCCTGAGATGATAATTTTTTGCTTTTTGACTGAGAAACTTTAAATCCAGGCATGCCATTATTTTTTATACCTTATTGAACTTGATTTATTTTGTGAATACATGCTTATGGAGGACTTTCAGCTTAGACATAGATAATTGATATGGGTACTATTTTTTCTTTGAAAAGTATTAAGGTATAATCACTAACACTGAGGTCTGAGGCTTAATCAGAGATGTTAAGTAAACGGTACATTTGCTGTCTTCCATTTCTCCCTTCTCTGGTGGAATCTGCAGTAGGGCAGAGAAAGTGGGGCCCATTGCACAGCTGAGCTATATGGACAGGTCTGGGGCAGTCCTGGAACATGGAGTAGAGAGGAGTGGTGTGATGTCTTCCTGGAAGTAGACCAGGGAAGGCTGCCTACCCGGAGGACAGTGGTCCTGGCTACACGTTAAAATCCTCTGGATTCTCTGTTGAAATACCAGTGTTATGTTTCCCATACATTGACATTCTGATTTAGTTTTTCTGATGGTAAAGAATACAATTAAATCAGTCTTGAACAGTAGGGTGGGGGTTGGTGTTTTTTTATTGCTTTCTGGATGATTCTAATGATCAATCAATGTTGAGAACCATGACTCTGGGAGAAGCCCTGCAGTTGGCCACATTTGGCAAGAAAGGAATGATGGCATGGCAGTGGTGTGAAGTGACTGTCTCATTAGCTCCTCGCCTCCCAAATCCAGTGTGCAGGGATCCAGATGTTTCTATGCGCCCTGGTGATGGGACTTCTGTTTCACAGAGGTCATTCAGAGGATCTGCTCAGGCAGAATCCTGATGCCCATAAGCAGTGGTATGGCAAGAGATGAGTAATAGACACCATTAAATATCAAAGACATGAGGAGAAGGATCATAGTTTGGAGGACCTAGTTCAGGGGACACACCTCTGCTACTCAGAACCAGAGAATGACACATGTGGACCTCGCCACCCAGTGCACATAATGCCCAGTGTCCATAGACTTAGACACTTTGATACTCAGACGCAACTTGGTTCTATAATGGAGTTTAATATGAGTGTTTGCATTTGTATTGGAAATCATCAGTCCTTTAACAGGGAGCATTAAAACCTGGAAATGCTGAGATTCATAAATTTAAAGCTTATCTGATTACAGCCCTTTCTTTCACTAGGTAGGGGACTCAGAAGACAGATTAGAAAGAAATAGCTGTATTTTTATTGTGTTACATGTATAACATGATTTCACACATCCATATTCCCAAAAGAGAATTATACATTTCTTTTTAATCTTGGAGTTGAGATGGTTTTTGTTGATAAAACTGAATATAAAGATTGCTGAATTTGGAATACTGGCAACTGAAAAAAATTATTTTGGGCACAGAAAGCAGATCCTAGCTCTGCCATTTGCTAGCTATGGGATGTCAGTTTTATCAGCCCTAGTTTCTGCGTTTGTAAAGTATGAATGAGTATATATATTTTCCAAATTCTTTTCAAAATGTACTAACACATGCTGAAAACACATTATTATAAACAGAAATAGTATGAGCATGTTTAAGTTATGTCATAGGAAATGTTGCTTCCTCTCGCCAAAGAATAGGAAATGAAATCTACCATATAGGGTAGTCAGTAAATTTTTAGAACTTGCTTTATTTCAATTCAGTCCAATTATAAGCCTCAAACATGACTTATTATACTAACTATATAAAAATCTGAAAGATATTTTTATATTTGATTAATCTCTCCTGTTAGCTCCTGTGCATAGCCATATACTCTCTCCCTCTTATAATCTATTTTCAAGAAATATGAGAAACTTCAAGAGTAAGGGTAGAATCAATTCACAGTATTATTTGCTTCATCTCTTCTATGGATGTGTATATTTAGAAAGATAAAAATAAAGATAAGGAAGGTTTTGGTTATTAAAAAAGACTGAGTTTTTTGTGATGTATGAGTTGATCATTTCTGTTAGATATTAAATAATATTTCTTTAGACCTTGATCAATATGTGTCATAAGGGCTTTGAATTTTAAAGCGAAGCATTTGCTATCAATTTAAGGGAGAATAAAAGAGGAACACTCCATAGAGAATTTGTTTAGGCAAATAATGTTATGAATATATCAAACATGCAATTCCAGAAAGCAATTTCTTTGTTTTAGCTCACCATGACTTACCTACTCTTCCTTGATGGCAGTAATGTTGGTGGGCTCAGCACTGCTGTCAATTAAAATCCATGCAGGTACAGAAAGAGGGAGGTGGAAGCTAATAGAATTGACAGAATTATTGGCCCTATTTCAGTCCACAATAAACATGGAGATCTTTACTTTCAGGCATTCAGCCTTTTCTTTTCATTTCTTGTGTCATTTATTAAATGAAACTGTCTTTCCTTTAAAAGGCAAAGGGAAAGTTCGAGCATCATTCACACATCTGCTTTGTTGGTTAGTGACATATTGTTTTGCTGTGCACAAGAACCGGGTGTCATGTATGGAATCAGAACTGGAAATTTTCATCTTTAGTGCCAGAAAATTTTAGGAAGAGGGGGAAGTTAAAAGGAAACTTACTTCCATCATCTGTTTGAAGTATTAACTTACCCTCCCAGATAAAGAAACTAATCCACTTCATTAATTGGCTTCTAAACAAATGTGTATTATGATCTGCATATTGAACTGAAACTAATGCACTGACAAAATTCTGATCATGCATCTTTCACTTGAGGCTTAAAATTGGCAGGAAGGCTTTTCAGTGAGATAGAGAATAACTTCTAGAGGGCAAGGTAAACTTTAAATGAGAGCAGAATAAAGCAAGGCAAGGTTTATTATTTCTTCATGGTAGAAAGTTGATTGTGAATATGAGGATTTCATTACTCTTAAACTTTTATTCTGAAATAGAACTTGCAAATTGCTCATTTCTATACATCAGTAACCATAATGTTTGCTATCTGTAGATGTGATATTATATTAGCTCACACATAAATCAATAATTTTAACATTCATTAATCTTTGTTTACAAAAGTGGAGTGAATTCAGTGTGTTTCATTAAGGATTTATTTTTTCAGAGAGAACATTAGGTAAAGGCTTAACAGATGTAGAAACAAAAGAAAGTTTCATGATTACAATTATTATGTTTTTAATACATTTGTAGATATATTGCCCACATTTACCAAAAGAGTACGTCATGTAAATTATTACAGAATCGAAGATATTAGAACAAAACAAAGATATTAGAGGAGGCTCTTGGATATGATCCCATATAATCTCATTTAACCAACAAGTAATTATAGAAAGGCAGAGTGACTTCACTGATGTTACAGAACTTATCAGTGACAGCATTTCATTTACATCTTTTTTTTTCCTCGCTATTGATCATGATCTGGATTTGGTGCTTGAAAAGCTAAAATCCAAGTAATTACTGCTGGTGATTGAAGAATTCTATTTGGGTGAATGGAGCGAGCTAGACTGATATCATTATCCAACAATTTACAGTTCTTTAAACTGCTGGTTAACCTATGTGTCTTTGAAACTAAGCATTCAAAGCCTTTTAATTGCAGAGAAACTCTTGATATAAAAATCAGCTACTGATATGTAGGCAAATTCGTTCCCTTTTGCATACATGCTGTAAGTATCCTTCCCTTCAGTCTCCTCCCCTCTTCCCCAGTCCTGATTCCCAACAGCCATCACTGATACCATGAAATCTCTTCCTGTAGGGACAGTTATGTCATAAAGCTTGACTCATGAAACTGTTAATGGACCATTAATTTTCCCTTTGTGCTTCTAGTTTCTTCATGCAACAAAAGACTAGCTCCCTTCTGCCTTTAAAAAGGAAAACCAAATCATCTCCCAGTTTACCTCTCTTACAGCCCTGTGAAACATCTATATGTCTTTTGGTTTCATTCATTTGTTTGTTATGTCAGTTATATATTTTTGAAAATGGTAAAGAAATAGGATACTGATATCACCAAGGTCTTTGAAAGTCTCTCTGTACATGTTCACAATCAGATCCCACTCTTTTTAATCCAAGGATAATCTGATTTGAATATTGTTATCATCCCTTTGCTTTACTTTATTGTTTACTACATGTGTATTTATTAGTAAAACACATACTGTTAATTTTGCTAGTTTGGGGACTTTATGTAAGTAACATCATACATATAGTATTCCTTTGAGACTTACATGATCAATCAACATCATATTTTTGAGATGCAGTTATAATAATGTGTAGGATGTAGTCTATACATTTTTACTGTTACACAGTATTCTATTTATGGGTACACTACTATTCATTCTTCTCCTTTCAAAATACATCTCAGTCGTTTCTAGTTTCTTGTTATTACAAGCACTATTATTGTGGTCATTCTTGTACAGGTCTTTGGTTAACGAACAAGGGTTTCTCTAGATTATATACTTGATGTGGATTTGCTGGATCGGGGTGTGATCTTATTGAGTTTTACTAGGTAACATGAAATTGTTTTCCAAAGGGACTGTATCAAGGTTCTCTTTCATCTGCAATGAATGAGTTTCTGGTGCTCTGGATCCTGGACTAATCTTGTCATTGTCTAACCTTTAGTTTTGCCAGCCTGGTGGGTTTGTAATGATTTCTTACTGTTTTCAATGGCATTGCCGTAAATTCTAAAGATACTGATTATTTTATACTTATTGACCATTCACATTTTCTCTTCTTGGAAAATCCATGTTATTTTATAATTTACCTCTTCTACTGCTTTATTTCCCATAGGTTTGCATGAGTTATTTATTTGCTATACAAATTGTTTGACATATATGTAGCAAATATATTTTTCTTATTTTTGCCCTAATTAGCAGCACTTAAAGGAACAATCACTTTTAAAAAATGCTCATTCTTATATGAGTGAAGCATTCTTAAATATGCATTAACTTAAAAAAATTTATATGCATATGAAAATCAGGGTGACTTAGAAAGGAAATAAACGTTCTCTACAGGAAAGTCTGTATTGATATCTTAGGGCCAGCTTGAAACTGTTAATATGAAAATGTTTTATTTTGATGATATTAAAAAAATTTACTTTTACTATGCTAAATGCTTTATGTATCTTACATATTTAAATAATAAACAGTCCCTGCAAATATATATCCAAGAAACTTGTAGCCAAATTTACCCTATGAAAATAGTAATAGATATCCACCTGCTCCTTAATGCCCCCTTTAAGGGAGAATTTCGGCCGTATCCTGTCTATTTTTCTGATGAAAGCAAATATGGTGGAAGAGTGAGGGAATCTTTGGTTATTGGAAAAGAAGATCTCCAGGTTTGCACCAATCCCTTTTTGGGTGAATTTAGCTTTTACCTATTTTCATTGCTGTGCAGGATTTTTCTCTACGCCTATCAACTCCCCACTTCCAACACAGGTATACATACTGAACATTTTTTTCTATTATTCAAATATAGAACTTTTATTGATTGTAAACCCATTTTTTTCTCTCTTTTTGAGAGAAACTTTTATGGTTTTGAGAGGATAGGAGCTGACCATCACTTTATTTTTATTTTGTAACTGAAACTTTTTGTGCAGAGATGAAAATGCTGATTCTTACTGTTTTGTGCTGAAAAAAAAAAATAAAGGTACATAGCTGTCAGAGGGCAGTGATTTTCCATCAGCAATAGGCTTGAGGAGATTCAAACTTGTGACCTGAGGGTGATAAACTTGAGTTGCCTTCACCCAGTAGCAATCCCAAGTTTATTTCTTTATCATTTGATTGTCTTAAACTGAGTTAGAAACAGTCTATCATTTTTAGGTCAAAATGTATCTTTCTTTGTAACCTTTAAACCAAGTAAACATATTTTGAAAAATGATCTCCTTTTATAAATGAAACCTTTTATCAGTCAGATTTTAGCATATTTAGGGAATGATATTCATCATCATCCCTATAAATTATACATTTGGGAAAAATATTTGCTTTGTGAAAACATGGGAAAATAAATAGCATAAAGATTTAATTCTGTGAGTCAGGTATGCAATGTACAGTGCTTTGGTTAGAGCATCACTTCTTGAATAACCTAGACCTTATACAAATTTTGGCTCCCCACATATCACTTTGATGATTTTCAGACATTAATTTCTCTGAGCCTTATTCCTAATGGGGTTAATATAGAACATTGTCATTCAGTGTGTTTAATCGTTAAACAGACACTGCACATGAACCAGAAGCTCTGACAGCAAGAAGACTTCCACATTCGGTATCAGCAGAGGGTTATAGTTAATGATTGGACAGTTGAAAAATTAGGAACAACTTAAGTGTCTCTCAGTAAGGGAATGTATACCTAAAATATCAATTACTTATGCTATGGACTGCTATCTGACAGATAAAATGGAAGACATTATTTTGCATTAACACCAGAGATGGAAAAATATAATGTTAGATAGAAAAGCAGGTTAATCAGAGTAGACACACAGAAACATGCACACAGCAATTCTGTATGTACTATTTCTGAATACGGTTATATCTGGGAAAAATATAAATCAGGAAAAAAAGATACATGTTAAACTCATGGTAGTTTTCTCAGGGATATTAATGAAGAAATAGAACTGGAGTTGAGTGCAAATGCATCTCAATTTTTTATGTAACTTTTTTTTGCTTAAAAAGTTTGAAACAAAAACATACATATATGTAATACAAATATACATACATACATATATACACTAAATCTGTGTGTATATATACATATGTATATACATATGTATATATATAAAGAAATAAAATCCGTAGGACAAAATAAGAGACTTTGAGGTTAAAATCTAAAAATAATCCTTAAGGAAAAGTAATCCTCTCTTCTCTTTTCCTCTCCTTCCCTCATTTCTCTTCTCTTCTTACTGTTTTACATTTTGTATTTCATAATTTTCCTTTTCAAAGAGATGGTATGTTATTCTGTTTCCACGCATATATTCTTCTGAGTTTTTACTTTTTAACTTTTGTATAATTTTTTCTCATTTGAATTTATCACAATTTATATACACCTCCCCTTAGTAATAAAGTTTCACTCTGTGTACAGTGCTGCACCTGCTAAGCTTGCCCATAGCTCCCGGGGGCCAAGTTAGACGTAGAAGAGCTTGAACAGTTTCTCCATGCTGCTAGAAATGGCTCCAAAGTGGTTGCACCTATCTACTCTCCCACCAGTGGGGTGTGAGAGCTCCTGTTTCCTCGTGTCCTCACCAACACTAGGTGTTCTCAGTATCTTCATTTGACCACAGTGATGTTGAGAAATTACATATATCTTGTTTTTATTTGCATTTCTTTAATTAACAGTGTCTGATCCTATATCAGTTTCTTATGTTTATTCACCACTTAGTTTTCTTCTGTAATTTGCACTTTAATGTTCTTTCTCCATTTTTATTTTGAGTTAATTGTATTTTTCAAATTGGTTTTGAATGTTACTTATAATGCATTTTAGAAATTCATACTTCTTCTGTTACATATTGCAAATACTTTCCATCTGCCTTCTCTTTTTCAGAACTTTGAGGTTTTTAACATTGTCACACCAATTTTTTAAAATAATTTAATTAGGTGAATAAATTTATTAATATTTTTCTTTAAGATTTGTAACTTATTTGCCTTTCTCTCAAAATAATTTTGTACCTTTAGATCATAAATCCATTTTTATACTTAATTCAGAAGTTAAAATTTTGGTTTTTACATTTGGCTTATCAATTATTATATATTTGTTGATACATATCTAATATTTTTCCATTAGAAAGTCTATTTTAGTAGTGCAGTAAATTAGTAATTCTTTTGCACTATTATGGATGAGTTTGTACTTCAACATCTACCCCTTCACATGTATAATTGTATCTTATTTGAGACTCTATTGGATTCCAGAGATCTGTTTGCTTAAACATTCACTGATATCCCACTCTTAATTACCATATTTTCTATTTAAGTATTGATTTATCAGAGCCAGATCTACTCATTATTCTTCTGTTTCAATTTGGTGACCCTTGGAAAATGAATTTAGACTATTTCATGAATTTAGACTCAATCTCCTAGTTCTTCAAAGAATTTATAGATGATTTTAGGGGGCATCAGCATGTTTCTAATATTTAATAATACATTACTGTGGTCACATCTCCTTTTATGTTCATTAATAACATACAATTTTCTTAATAAACTTCTTTTAAAAATGTATTACCAAGTACCTTTAAATTATTACTGTTCTTTTTGCATAATTTTCTGTTATACTTTTTAATTGTTATTGCTGATGTAATAATAATCAGGAACACCACTGATTTCTATGTAGATCGTCTATACTACAAACTTGTTTAATTGCTTCTAATTGCTTGTGTATGGATTTTTTTTTCCTTTTTGTCTTTAGAGCTTCTATTTATTTTTCTTGGCTAAGAAATACAGCACATATAAAACAGAGCTGGTGATTGTGGATAACTTTGTCTTGTGTTTAATTGAAAGAGGAGTCTTCTAAAGTTTTGTATTTACTATGAAGTTGATATTTTAGGAAAATATCTTTTATCATGTTAAGAAAATGTCCATCTATTCCTACTTTGATATACATTGCTTTTCAATCAGAAATGGTTGTAGATTTTTAAAATTAATTTTAGCATACTTATTATACAGGTTTCTGTCTTAATGTCCTAATTTGGGTAATTACTGCGTTGATAAATTTTATGATGCTGGTGAAACTTTATACATCAATGAGATATGATGTATTTAATTGTTTATTTATGGCTTGATGTAATTTGTTAATATTTTACTTAAGATTTCCACAGCTTTATTTATAAACCATTAAGTAGTCTGTAATTTTGTTTTCCTGTAATGCCTTTGGTGTAAAGGCTTTTCCAGTCTTGAAAAATGAGTTAAGTAGACTTCTCTTTCTTTCTTCTGAAACCATTAGTATGTGAAAAGGATTTTCACTCTTGGGATGGATTTGTGGTAGTAAAACATGAAACACCTGGTCCCTAGTGTCTTTTTGAAGGGAAATTTTTCAACACAGGATTTAATTGCTTTAATAGAAATTGTCTATTCATATTTTCTATTTTTTGTATTAATTTTATATTTTGAACATTAACAGTTTTGGCCAAAACATTCTTTCTTTTCTGTTTTAAAATGTAAGGGGAGATTTTATTCACTATATTTTGTTTACGTATTTTTTTCATCTATATTTCATTTTCAGCCATATCCCTCATATTCCTGTTAATATTTTTTGTGTGTCTTATTTCTGTATAGCAAGATGCTTGTCTATTGCAATAATTTTTTAAAAATAACTGCACTAGTGTTTTCTGGTAATCTCTGCTGTACTTTTGCTTTATGTTTTGTTCATTTTTTAATTGCATTAATCATTCACTTTTGAGGGAACTTTTAATTTTCATCTTAATTATTTTCTTAAAATTTTATCTTGACACCTGCAAATAAGTCTTTGTCTGCTCTTTGACTATTGGTCTTGAAACATATGGTAGAAACACTTTTATCCAAATTGATCAAAACTATTAGTGGTCAATTAAATTTTTCTTTAAGTGGCCAGCCACAGAAAACAATTCAAACATACCTAAAACATTTTAATTTGAATGAGATTAACATTTAAATGAGATAAACTTAATATAAAATAAAATGCTGCCTTCAATCTTTTGAGATAATTTCAAGTCTTTTCCTTGAGTATGGATGTGTTCTTTCTAGCCAACCCATTTTTCTTCATAAACCTATCCCACAATGCACTCCTTAACATTGAAGTTTCAGGGTTTTTTAAGTGGGAAAATAATTGAGATACTTTCAAAGGTATCTAAGTGCAAACTACTTTTATATTTTTATGAATTGTTCCTTTTCCTGATTTTTTTTTAATTACAGTTTTATCATGTATAACATCACAGCTTTTCTTTCCCTTGTGGTAACTCATCTTTGTTTTTTCTAAAGAATTCAACACAGTTTACACCAAAGATACGGTTTTCTATAAGTATTCATATTTCATTTCATTGCATAGTTAAGAACTACCTTGCATAATAATAATGACAAGTTCAGCTGACATAGACAGATTTTGAAACAAACTCACTGACTCTTTGTAATCACGTAGCTGAACTTGTGGCAGAATTGTGCAGATAGGTTATCTGTATAGAAACTGTGTGTTTGTTATGCTATGGACTTTGCTAGTGTGCTTTATAGTGGAACCAGAGAACGATGGTAGTCAATTTGTATCAAAACTCTACAAAAGAGTTGCTTTAACTTGTGCCCAATTTTATCCACTTTCATCTCTGACTTTAATTTTACCCTTTCTTTTCAGTCCGTCTCACTTACATACAAGCATGCTGCTATTTCTTCCATCTTAAAAACAAAACACGATTCTCTTGATCTTGTAATCTACTCAACCGTGCCGATTTTGCCAATATCTTTATATCAGAATTCCACAAAGAAGTTTTAGTTCTTCTCTCAGTCTGTCTCAAACCAATTCTCAGTAGGCATTTGTCTCCACTACTCTTTCAAAGTTGCTGTTATCCAGGACACCAGGGCCCTTAATTTGCTAAACGTGAGAATCTATTCCATTTCATTTTACTTACCAGAAGCATATGACACAGGTGATCACACACATTCCTTTCTGCACTTGGTATCCAGGATACCACATTCTCCTGATTTCCCTCCTACTGAACTGGCTGTTTCTTTTTATTCACTTTCACTGCATCCCTCTCACTTTCCCAAACTCTTAACTTTCAAGGATCACTTGCTACATCTGCATTCACTTCTTTGTTGATCTTTTCTGTTTTTTCTTGGCTTGATGGATCATCTGTATGCTGATGATTCCAAAATGTTCATATCCAATCTTGACCTCTGTATCATCCCAGATCCATGTAGCTAACAATCTGATCAATATTTCTACTTGGAGATCTAAAATATATCTTAAATGTACTGTGCTAATATCAAACCCCTTATCTTCCCCTCCAAACTTCCTCCTCTGGTCATTCTCTCTATCTCAATAAATATCTAATCTGTCCTTTCAGATCCTCGGGTCAAAATCCAACCACTTCTCCCTATCTGAGTCCAGGAAGTTCTGAAGCACTGTTAGTCCTCTTTTATATCATAACTTACCTCCTTACAGTTTGTGCCTAATACCTTGGGCAGAATGATCTCTTTTTAAACATAGGATGCCTCTCAAGACTCTCCAATGACTTCCCATGCCAAGCAGAGCAAAATCAAACTCTTATGACCTTCAAGCACCCCATGATCTGCCATCCTTGTTTCTATAGCCTTGTCTTTGTGATTTCTTTTCTCTCTGTTGATATCTTCACAATTCCTCCAACTAGACATGGTCCTTTTATAAGATCTTAGCATCAGTTTTTCTTCCAGTCTGGAATATTCCTCCCTATTGCCTTTCAGGTTTTTGTTCAAAAGTCATATTCTCTATGATATCTCCTCTGATTTTCCTATTTAAATTGCATATCCCAATCATCTGCATTATTTTTTCATTAACACTTGTTACTAATTCTATTTCTTTCTCTGTCTGTATATTATTTACATTTTGTCTCAACTCACATATCAGTTTTGGTTGTGATAGTATCACATATTAGGGACTCAGAATATTTCATAAATAAGTAAATGTTGAAAAAGTATAAATTTGTTGGTTTGGTACCGAGTTTTATGTGGAATTAGAAATTTATTTAAATTCAGATAGACGAGAAAAATGCAACTTATGCTAAAGAAGTAATCACTTCATGTAGAAGTAAAAACTGAAAAACTATAAAATAGCAACTTATTAGAAAACATGTAGAGAAAAGGGCAGTCATGTATTGCTAGTGTGAATGTAGAATATTATAGTCTTTATGTAAATCTTATAATATCAGGTAACTTTTTTATTGATGTATAGTTGATTTACAATGTTTCAGGTATATAGCAAAGTGATTCATTTATATATATATTCTTTTTAATATTCCTTTTCATTATAGGTTATTACAAAATATTGAATATAGTTCCCATTTGCTACACAGTAGATCTCTGCTGTTTATCTGTTTTATATACAATAGTATGTATCTGCTAATCCCAGTTCCAATTTATCCCTCCCCCCAGCTTAAACTCCTCACCCAATACACACTTGCTGGACAGTTAAATCAAGATACATGTCATACTTTATGTTAAATTAGCAGTAGTAGTTCAGATTTTTAATATAATATGATTTCTAAGTTTTAATCAAGGATATAAATCTTCAAATTATAATAATTCTGGCAACTTTTGTTCAGATGTTACACAATTTGACTTCTAGATTTTCTTCAACTCTGACATGTTCTGATTTTCTGACACTTTCCAAGACCCTAAACAACAGCTAAACTGATTTAAAAATCAGATTTAATATTATGTGGTAGCCTATATAGATATTTAATAGGATTACTGAGAAAAACATTAAGAAATACTACAGATAACTACTTCAAAGTAACTTTAGATTAAATAGAGAGGAAAATTTCATCAGCATATCCACTTCTAATAAAGACTATAACCAGCGATTCAATATTAATGCCTTTCAATAAAAATGCCATATTTCTAAAATAAGTTTTTATTAGCATTTTATTCCTCATTGCTATACCAATGAAAACTAATTTCTATAATCAGATCTTCAGCTTTATTTTAAACTCATCTTCGGGAATTGATACCTATTTTGGTTTCTGAATCATGAACCTTCCCTTCTCCCTGAGGCTTAATATTTAATAGGTCAGTTCTTATTAATCTGAAATTCCTAGATATCTAGAATTTCATGAAAGTAGTATTGAAGTTCTGGTATAATATTTCTGAATGTCAAGTGGAATCAACAGAGTTAATGATAAAAGATCTGGGTCAGGTAATCAATTTGACAAATGTTTCTCTTGGTTCTTTTAAGACTACAGTGTGATATCGTCTGTGTATTTTTATTTGCCTCTCTATTTTTGACAAGTATATTTATCTTTAATTAAAATAGTGTAAAAAATTTCTACTTTTCATACACTAGGTGTAAGCTTCAGTTTAGAAAAAATCTCATTCCATATAAAACTTTCTACATATTTTATGTATAATATATAAGTAGATAGGTATATATTTTTTTATCTCATTCTAGTTTTTAGCCTGTTGGTCTGGAGTTTGAAGGATTGTGTTTGATGTTCTGCTTTTCTGAGATTCCTTCTTCAATACCCTAAGTTTAAGCAGAGGATTGTTGTTAACTTCTATTTTAAATGCAGTTCAATATCATGCAGAGGCTGCTAACACATCACTATATCATAAAAGTTGCATGAAAAAATATCTTAAAAGTGGCTATGATCCAAGGTTCTTTCATTCATGACTTTACCTGAGTTTATTCCTTAAGGAAATATATTTTCTATGAACTTTAAGAATGAAACCAGGTTTGATTTTAATGAAAATGATATCACTTTATAGAATGACATTAAAACAAATTCAGCAAATTTATCATTTATGCCCTTTGTTTTTCTTATTTCTTATCATTAGCTAGGCATCAGGCCTGAAATGAAATACATTCTCATCAGTCTTTCACTGACAGGCTGCTTTTATCAATTGCATGCTGTGCTTGTGTGCAGTAGACCAGTGTGTGTACTTGACACTTTCATCACAAGATACGTCTCCTATTGAAACAGTGTCTAGGTGAGTCACAGAAACTATATACTAGAATTACAGCAAGAGCTCTGATTCTGTGAGTTCACTGTAGAGATAATTGAACAAAGCTTTGTTCACCTTCAAAAGGAAAATTCTATCAACATTTGGGATGGAGGGCAATAAACAACAGCATGAAACTCAGTTTACTTGGCATTCTGATAAGGATGATAAATTAATGCCCTTTTTTCTTTGGAAGAATTAAAACCAAAGTGATAAGAATCCTATATGTAGCAGCTCTTTTTCTAAACAACTTAAAAGATTTTTAATACTGAGTTCCAGTAAGCTTTATTTTATTGATGATCTACTATACACCCGAGACTCTGAAAGATTCTGGGATACAAATAAACTCGCCCCTACCTTCAGAGAGCTCATAGTCAGACATGGTAGATATTTAAATAGATATTAACAATTAATTGCAATAATTTTTTTTCCTGTTTACTGAGAGTTAACATACTATGTATTCTTATAAGCACAGAGGAGAGAATGTTACAAGGTGTTAAGAAGTGATCATGGAAGTTCTCATGAAAGATAAGATTAAAGAGACATCTGAAGAAATCTCTGTAAACACTCACAAGTGTGGTGCCTATACATTCATGAAGTATTTACATCATCCTGTATTTGTGACATCTCTTTCTTCCTCGTCTCCTCCCTCCCTGGTTTTAAGGAGTTGCTCATTCAGTCTGTGAGTTCCGCCACACTGATCTAAAACTTCTGGGTGTCATGTGCTTCTAGAAAGGTCTCTTGAGCACTGTCATTTAATCCTGTCTTTTTGTTGTTTCTGTCATTTTAATCCTGAGGTAGAATGTGACCTGTGTACATCTTGTGCAGGAGTTGCTCTTTAAATCTTGCAAGAGTTAATTTTCAAATATTTAGAAATTTAATAAGCCAGTTTTGGGTGAAATTTACTATGGTGGTAGCACGTATGCTGTACACGTTGGCACATGCTAGAAGTCAACCCTACTATCCTTTCCCACAGCTAGTTTACCAGCATACCACTAGGTGTATGAAGTGGGTCCAAAATTGGTAGCCTAGGCAGACAATAGTTTGGCATCCATTCAAACCAATATGCTTAATTTTTCAACATTAATTTAGTGGAGCCTTTGAGTGGTAGAGTGAGAGAGGGAAGAGTAAGTGTTCTTACCAAGATGGAGCTTCTCCGTATACTATGCAGATTAGTACCGTCCAGACTTTCTTCTTTTGCTAAGAGAGAGAGAGCAATGCTGCTTGCCATTTTGACCCTCTTTAGAGGGCAGTTTAACAAAATCCATGAGATTTAAAGCAAGGTCTCAAATTATTCCTTCTAATCATGTGGTTTCCCCTCTGAGCCGAGTTCTGACACATGAATTTGTCTCCATATTATTGCATTTCTACTCCTATACCTACTGTCAGTGGTATTTTATCCCTTCTATAGAGCTGACCACCAGAAGCTGCCAAGCTGGCCTCCAGTTTATTTGTTAGGAGACGCCTGGTGGTGGTCATGTGGCCCGTCTGCTGGAGCTGTGTTGACTGCTGGTGGCCTATTTTAAATGACAAATATTCCAAGATAACCCATAATGTTAGCTGAGACACCTCTTATTTCACTTTCTATGCCTCTTCTTCAGCATTTCAAGATAAAATACAATACACTATTACGTATTGTTTATCTGAAATTAAATTTTAACTGGGTGTACTGTATTTTAATTTTCTAAACCTGGCAACTATACGCCTCTCTAAATTTTAGTCTGGCCCCACATAGGGAGCAGAATTTTGGAAAGATTATAAGCTTTTCAGATTTGTAATCAAAGAAAATGGAAGTAGGGGGAAGATGATCTTTTTCAATCTGCTGCTTTGCTGTGGAAAGTTGCAGAGGCTTATAGGCTCACCTCTAAAAGTCCTATTTAAGAATGTGTTTTTGTTATACTTTAAGTATATGGAAAAAGAAAAGTTTAAACTGGAAAACAAACATCTTTCTCAGAAAAAAGTGATACATCATAAATTCACAAAAACAAATAAAAAACAAAAAGGAAAAATAAGAAAAATAAAAGTGTTTTATTTAGAAGGAAAAGTTCTAGGTCATAATGTGTAATTTTAAGTGAATTTTAAGTTAATTTTATACCTTCATGCAATTATTTGATATTCCTATATGTGAGATTTAGAAATTATTCAAAACATCTTCTATCTCAGTGTTTGTAAGGCTTGTTCCATGGAGCTGGTACTTTGCAGTGGTTAAATTGTAGGCTTCAGGCTCGGTCTAACTCAATGTGAATTCTCTCTCCGTTTCTTCCCCTCTATATGCCTTAGTGCATATTGCTTAATTTTCTGAGTTACCTCTAAAGTAGGGGTAACCAAAGCGCCTTAGTCATAGAGTGGTTGTGGGAAGTTTTTGTGAAACACTTAGAATAATGCCTGGCATAAGATATGTACTCCCTACACATCAAATGTGATTATTATCATTATTATTTTTTGATAAAGGAAATAATAGACACCAAACAGGCAACTGAAAAATGTGGAAATGGTTAATAACGAGTTATTTTAAGTGTTTATACTATGTTCAAATACAATGTAGATTTTTCATGGTTAATGTTAGTATTTATGCAGTGAGTCTATGAAATAAACTGAAAAGTCAGTGAAAAGTGTTCCAGTCTACTGCACCTGACAGCCTTTATGCAGCTTATTTTTTGTATGGTTTGGCAATAAACCGATGGAAAGCCAAAAAAGTACACTTTCCATATTAAAATTTTTACTCTTGATTGAGTTAATTGTAAAGTATTATTACTAAGGATATGTTGAGATAGTTTAGTAGCTCAGTATATTTCTCTATCTTTAATGTATTTATAGAAGAAATGGGTAGCAGTCCTTAATATCAATACTTTTGCCTATTCAATACCATCAAATAATAATAATTCAAAAATTTGAATTAAAATTATTCAAAAAATGTTGAATACTATTAAAGCAAAAAATATCAATTGATTTAATAAAATGGAGTCTTTTTAACTGACATTTAAAAATCGCTATTACTTTAGAAGAATGGCCTTACAGAAAGTTAACAAATTGCTTTTGTTCACCATTTTCTGATTTTCAGCTAGGATGCCTTTTCCAGTGGATCTGCTTCCTGCAGAATATATTATTTCTTCTTTTCTATCAGTTCATATTCACAGTAGACAAGCAGATGGAATTTTTTTTCTAACAGAGCACTAGCGCTATAGCGTCTTAAACAATGCTAACAACCACAGGGACATCTTAACATAGACATGAATAATAAGCAAAGTGATATTTTAACATGGGCATATTTATAAAAAGGAATCACTGTTCAAGGTCCCCCTCCCTTACTTTGGTGATCACTGGGACTATCTCTCCATGAGTTATGGGGAAATGACAAATGTAGGCTTGAATTTTTAGTTTAGAAAGTTTTTAAGTGGCCCAGCATAATTTGTTTATTAGCAAATTGTATTTTTTTAAAAGGAAAGAAACAAAAAAGAGAAAAAAAAAAGTCTGATATATCCCAGCCAATAATTAAGTGGATGTGTCAGTCAAAATAAAGTACATTATAGCTTTTAATGAAATACCTTGAGTCAGCCTATAACAGACAATTCTGTTTCTCTGCTGTTTTTCATTCACTATTTTTATTTCTTCTTCCCGCATGGCCCTGACCCTCTTTCCTGTCCCAACTCCATTTGCTACAGGTTAAAAGGCTCTGATGAAAATTTTATTTTTAGTAATTTTTTCCCCTCATATTCCATGCCATGGAAAGCATAGTTGGGCCAAATTGATTTTGGTTTCTTAGAATGAAATGCTTCTTACTACCTGGTTGCATTTAGGATTATTTTAATTATCCTGGTTTTAAAATATTATTAGAATATTAATTTTTCCTAGAATTTGTAAAGTCTATTCAATTTTTTTCTTATATATTTACTGCTGTGTTTAGAAGAGTATCTATCACATAGGTTGTACTCAATATATATGCTGAAAGTATTAGTTGAATAAAATTAGGTATTTATGTTTGTGTTCTTAATCCATGAATATTTCCCTCCATTAAGTTCTTAAGGTTTGTTAAGATTTCTTTATAAATAAGGATAATTTATTTCTAGAGAGGAAGATAGTACCATTCTCTGCCCTCAATGTGAATCACCTTCTTTTTAATTTTCATAAATTTGCTTATTTTCTCTGTAGTACAGTGGAGATTATGAAATTTATCTTCTAATAACAGTTTTTACTTTTTTATGTCTTGTGAAAAGTTTTAAACATACATAGAATGACAGCAAATATTATAATAAATCCCCCCCCACAACTAGTAGCATTCACCAGCTTTAACTATTATCATCGTGATCCATTTTCTTTTGTTTAGACTGCCAACCAATTATTTTCTCTTGAAGAATGGATTAGTTTGAGGCAAATCCATAAACTTCATCTTATCTGTAAATATTTCACGTGCATTTCTAAAATATAGAAACTTTTTTGAACATAGTCCCAACAACATTGGCACACTTATAATATTAACAGTAATTCCTCAGTATCATTAAATATCCAGCCATTTATCATTTTTCCTCTGATTGTCTAAGAAGTTTTTTCTTTGTCTGGGAAGTTGTTTTTGTTTTGTTTTTGGTTTTTTTTTTTTGTTTTTTTTTCTGGCTTCAGTTTGTTTCCATCAGAATCTAAATACCATAATCTAAGAATTACAGTTGGATTTTTTATGGAGATTCAAACGCTTTTGTTGAACAAATATTTTGTTAAATATATCATTCAGTAATTAGCCTTTAGACACTCCAATTTTATGAAAGTTTGATCCTCTTTTTTTGTAAATTTGCAATTTCCTCCTAAATTATTTTATTTTTTCACTTATGTTTTATTTAATTTTTTCTCCTCATCACATTCTTTATTGCTTAAGGAAACATAATATATTGTGTTTATTTTCATTTATGTTTCTTTTTAATTTAACTTTCATTTCTGAAATAATTTTTTCTTTTATTTCTAATTGTTTCCTGAGTCTCATTATGACATTTCTGAGTTTTCTAATTCTAGTTTTTTTTTTTCTCTATTATCTTATATTATTTTCTTAGTGTCTTTTGGCTTATTTTTAAATAGATAGCTTATATTTTTTTACAATGTTTTGAGCATGTTTCTGGCAAACTTTTATTATTTTTAGGGATATATTTTGCTCCATATTCTAACAACAACTTTTTAATAGATTTGACCCAATCTTGTCAGTTGTCCAGTTTTACAAGCAGCTGATTAGCCACACTTTTAGAGGAGGCATGATATTGGATAGTTTTTCTAACTTCACAGCACTTTTTCTTGTATTGTTTCCATGCAATTTTTAAAAGTGTAGTTTACTTTTTGAGAAGTCCTGCCTGTGTCCTCCCACCACCCCTTTAATCTGTACTTTCTTAGCTTCGCTTCTGTATTGTATTATTGCTGCTCAGTTTTGATTCAGTTCCCAGCAGGTGATCTCCATTGTGGGGTTTTGTCATGACGTTTACTGGTGACATTTTAGAATTGTAATATCAGACTGCTTTGGGCCCTTCCTGTGGAATTCTACTGGAAAGCGTGAATCTCTTTCCATTCTCACATTGGTGATCCAGGCAGAGGTACAGTGAGTACCTCTGGGCTCTTCTGGGACTCTCAGATTCAGTCAGGTGTTCCATTGCTTTCTCTTGCATAACTGTGAGCACAACACAGTTTCTTCTGGCTTCAGTGTTTGTCATCATCTGAGTGTATTTTGAAGCTAAGGGGAACCTACATCTGTTTTGATAGATGCTGTGTGTAGAGTTTTGTTTCGCTGTCCTCGTTCCTCCACCTGTGTTTTAAGTGGACAGGTACAGGTGACAGGAAAAAAATGCTGCTGCTATCTTCTCAGAATCCTCCCCCATCGGATTTAACATATAACATGTACTCAGATGTCTATAGTACATTTTTGTGATTTAAGAGAAGAAAGGAATGAGCTGAGGTTTACTATTATATACAATTTTTAAAGTATTATGAAACGTAATACATACAAAGATGTAAAAAATAATAGTTAATATTCTTCTCATCTGAAAAAATGAATATTGCAACCAAATCATATTATTCTTACTTGTCTTTCGAAAAATAACTGCTATCTTGGCTTTTTTCTCATTCCCAAGCAGTTTTGTCCTTGTAGTTCTATATAAATGATATGGTATTGTTTAAATTTATCTACAAATTGATTTTTAACTTGCTCTTAATTTATATCTAATTTTTATTGCTATAGAATTCCATTTTTTCAAAATACTACAAAATATTTTTCTATTTTCTTGTTGATGTACATAGCTATTTTCTAATTGTTTTACCAAAAGTTTTGACTTTTCACTTTTTTATGTTTATCATTCAGAAGACTTGAATTTTAATGTGATCAATTTTATGTCTTTTTCTTTAATATGTCATTTTAGAATTCAGGATTTCATGAGAAATTCTACCTACCCAGAAATCACAAAAATAATTTTCTGCATGTCTTTTAGAAGTTGTAAAGTTGACTTTTCACATTTAGTTTTCTAATCTGTCTAGAGTTGGTTGTTGCATTGCAGAGGGGATTCTTTTTTTTTTCTTTTTTATTAACAAGCAATCGTTAAACACCATTTAAATGTCTACCACTAATCTGTAATACCATATCTTTCACAATCCAAGTTTTATATATATTTGCATCTGTTTCTGCACTAGTAAATTAGGTCCATTCATCTATTTGTTTGTGTGCTAGTGTTACAGTGTCATAATTAAAATAGCTTAATAATATCTAAGTGTATAGTAGTTCAAGATGTAAAAACATTTCCTTCACAATTGACTTGGCTGTTATTGACCCTTTGTTAGGTCCTATAAATCTTGGAATTAGCTTGTTAAAGTACATATCCATATTCAGAAATCTTTTGTTATTTGGATTGGAATTTCATTAGGTTAATAATTATAATGTCCTAAAAACTCCTCTCCATATTAAATTATTGATTTTTCTATATATTAACAAGGCATATTCTGAATATATTAAAGTTTGTTCCATATTAAGACTTCTCCAACTTTGTTTTATTAATGTCTGATTATTTTTAGGATATGCAAACTTCCACTAAATTATTTAGCAATTTAAGCTCAGTATCTGTCCATTTCTTTATGGACCCTGTTGTGGGTTAAATCATGTCTCTTAAAAAAGTATATCAAAGTTATAACTTTCAGCACCTGTGAATGTGACCTTTTTTTGGAAATTGGGTCTTTGAAGACATAATCAAGTTAAGATAAGGTCATACAGGTTATGGATGAACCCTAATTCCAATGATCCAATGACTGGTGTCTTTATAAGAGAAAAAGAGTGAGAAAGAGAAGGACACATAGCGAAAGGAGGTAGCACTGTGAAGGAAGTGGCGAAAAACAAGCCAGGAAGTGCCTAGGATTGTTGGCATCCACCAGAAAGCTGTAAAAGGCAAGACAGGATTCTTTCCTGGAGACTTGAGAGGGACCATGACCCAGCTAACACTCTGACTTCAGACTTTGAGCCTCCAGAGTCATGAAAGAATAAATGTCTATTGTTTAAAGACCTACTTTGTGAAGTACCTTGCTATAGCAGCCCTAGGAAACTAATACAGAGTCTGTGTTTTTGAGTGTAGCCTAGGACTTAGTATTATAAAAATGCTATAGTTAATAACAAAATTAGTTTCAATTTGATATTATTATTATATGTGATCAAGGGAGTACATATTATATATGACAAAACGTGAAAGAGCACTGATGATATTTTTATGTGCTCCAAAATTTGCTAAGATCTATCCTAAGTACTCCACTGGGATTACTTGATTTATTAGTCACAGCAACTTTATGAGGCATTAAGTCTTATAATCTCCCTTTTTATAGGTGAAGTGATCATGAGAGAGGGATTTTGTTTTCTCCCTTGACACTGGTAGAATAGCCAAGCCAAGATAAAATTTCAATTCTGATTAACATTAAAGTGAGAATTTTTAAACACCTCAAAATAACTGCCTTTCTTTAGCAAGAAGTCAAAGATCATTAGAAAGCAAAGGGGCATTATTGTTAATCATGCTTAAAGGATTAAATGTTTTATTCAAATAAATATTTTCCTAGAACTCCAGTATTTGAAAGAGGGCAGAAGTTTCTGGAGCTCTGTTTGCTTGTCCTAATTCCCAAGGAAATTCAGTTATTTGCAAAACATAGAATTAAAACAGATACCTTTATGGAGGATAATCTGTAGAAATACTGTATCACTATGCTATACACCTAAAACTAACACAATATTGTAAATCAACTCTACTTCAATTAACAAAACAGACATCTTCATTTTACTATTAAGGAAAATGAGACTTACGGACACAAAGTGAATTGTCCACAATCATTGTATCAGATCCTGACAGAACTTGGATCAGTAGAAGTCCTGCTGAGAAGACCAGCCAATGCTTTTTACAGCATAATTGATACAAACTATCTGGGCTTCATGTTTTTCTTCTCACAGATAAAACAGGAAGCCCAGGTATTTACTAAGCAAACTGTGCAAACTATCCCACAGCTGCAGGCAGTACCATGGACAGCTGTAAGCACATGTGCATTCTGTGAAATAATACAGTTGTTCTGCATTATAAATATTGCCAAGCCATTAAATGCCATTTTAAATAAAGATGGATTACAAAGGTACTCGTTGACAGTGATAGAAAATTCATGTCTTAGCTATGTATAAAACACATAGTCTTCCATGTATTCTTTATTAGACTTGGTAAAATGCAGATTTCTTGAGCCTGATGAGGAACTAACAAATTGGAATGAACTGCTGAAAATTTTCTTTTACTTTTTTTAACCTCTCATCTAATTACTGGAGAAATGCATTGATCTTAGGTGAGCACAAACAAATATTTCAATTTTTTAAAAAATCAAAACTCCTAAATACATAGAGCATTGCAGTCTGGGTTGTGTAATAATCTGGCTTCCCTAAAGCACATCAAGGCCTTCCAACATCAACTGGTTATAAATTTTGTGAACCTAACACATGATGGAAGTGTGATAGCTAGAATGAGCTGCCCCAACCAACATACATACATGTCTGTAAACACCTGGACATATGTTTGGGATGATAAATGGGCAGGGAAGGGTTAAAACTAGACCTTGAAGATTTTGTAAGAAAACAAAATAATCAGGGTTGATTGAAATATATGTCCAAACATAGATTACATTTAATGCCAGATCAAATAATCAATTTGTAACAAGTAACCAGTAGTGTCTAATTCACTGATATATACAAGAAGCATTTGCACACTTGTCTATACCTCCCTGAATTCCTCTACATGGAGGATTGAAATAACCCTTGTGACATAACAGGAGAGGGAGGCTATCATACTTTTGTGCACTCATAGCTTGAGCCTCAGGCTGTGAATGAGCCTGAAGCAACTTGATGTCATCTTATGGAAATCAGTGCTATTATAATCCCTAGAGTTATTTTTACCGTTTTTGCAAATTTCACTCCTATTACTGTCTTACATCTTCTTGGATCATAATTAGACAGTAAGTATACTGAAAGCAGTTTGCTTCTTTTCTTTAACTTCTTAGTTCAGAGCTCCCAAGTTCAGATGAATGTTTGAAAAGTCCTGCTTTGAGTAGGCGTGGCCCCACCTTGATTCTGAACCTACAGCCCTGCCTGGTCTGATAGCATATTAGAAGTTTCTTCTATATAGGCTAAGGGTTTTGACAGAAACTTTGCCTCAGTGCCCTATATAAATTTATGTGCATTTAAATATGGCTGAGGTACAGCAATAAAAGTGTTAGAGGAAAACTTACAAGGAGAACATCTAAGAAGATGTATTAAACTGGATCAAAAGCCACTAACCATAAATGAAAAAAAATATTGGACTATGACAGCATTTACCACTTTTGTAAACAAAAGATACCATTAATGGTATGTAACAATAACACACAGAGAAGGAGAATATATATATGTATACACATGCATATATATATAGATGAAAAATGGGCTCATCCAGAATATATTAGGAAGTCCTAATAAATAAGATAAAAAAGAGTAATAATCCAATAACAAAAATGGGGAGAAAATTTGAAGACACAATAATGAAAATATCCAAATAGCTCATAAAGATATGAAAAGTTGTCTGACTTCATAAATCATTAAGAAATGTAAATGAAAACCTCCAATGTGATACCACCAGAAAGGCTAAAATGAAGCAGATAGGAAAGGTCAAGTGTGATGAAGATGTATAACCAACATAATTTTCCTACATTCCTGGGGGTATAAATTATTACAATAACTTGGGAAAACTGTTAACCAGCATTTATTAAAGCTTAATTGCCTACTTAATGATGTAGCAATTCTGTACCTAGGTGCATACCCAGAAGAAATAGGTATACAGGCTTAATGAAAGACACAAGATAGAATGTTTATAGCAGCACTATTCATAATTGCCTCAAACTAGAAATTATCTAAGTGTCCAGTGAAAGAGTAGTAAATTGCAGTATACTGACACAGTGGATGAGCAATGAGAATCCATGACCCACAACTATACACAAAAATATGGATGAATCTTGCAAAATACTTTTGAGTCAGATAAGCCAGAGGCAAAGCATACATACTGTATAATTTAATTTGTAAAAGTAAAAAAAAAAAAAATAGACAAACCAATTTATGTTTTTAGTGTTCAGGATAATGGAAAGTTTGGGAGATGGTAATGGCTGGAAGGGATCATTAAACAGGCATCTAAAGCACTGATAATATTCTGTTTCTTATTTTGGGTCCTGATTACATAGGTGTAGTTTAATTTGTGAAAAGCTATCAAGCTGACACTTACGATGTTTGTACTTTGATCTTATATTGAATGACATGTTAAAAATAAATACTTTTCAAGTGTGGGATACTTATAAGCATCCTGCTTTTTCTGCTAACCCCATCTCTTATTTTCTGGTCTAACTTCTGGTCTGTCCTGGGATTCTGCTTCTGTTTTGTCCTCTGCACAGGGGGTTTGTTCCAGACAGTCAAGCATGTTGCCTGGAGCTCTCCCCATCTCCATGCAGTTTCTTTTTTTTACCTGGAGCAGGATCTTGCTTCTAATAAACCTGGCACATCACTCTGATGGCTTTTCCTACCACCACTGACATAAAGCCCCTCCAGTCTTGACAGTTTCTGCTGGTCCTTTGTGGATACATGGACACTGAGGCCTGGACTGGGCATGGGTTTTCTATGCCATCTCAAAATTTTGATTTAAGCTACAAATTTCCCCCAGAAGGAGACTTTTGGGAGAAAAAAATAAGGATGAGTTCATTCTAGTCCTATTTAAGCCACTTCTAGAACATTCCTCTTCACCGCACTCCACACATCCTCAGATACATTTTACATCTTAAAAAGAGAGCCCTACTTACCTAGCTACATATTTGTCTGAAAAGTTGTATAGTTAAGTTAGGTTTGGAATTGAAATTACAAGGCAGGAATAACAGCTTCTTGTATTGTTATTTAAAAGAAGTGGAAGTTTATAGTTTGTATGATGCAATAATGCTCAAAGTTTAATAGGCTTTATATAAAGCATTTTGAGGCAGTATCAAATAAGAATAGGAGTTCCTTTTCTTCGATAGTATGAAAAGTTAATCTGTATAAGGAGAAAGTTTCAAAATCATTGGTGAATTGCTCTGATAAGTTATTTTTCACAGCTCACCATATTTCTCATTTTATACTTAATAGGTGGAAGTTGATAGTTATGATCAGAGAATTACTTTATTTTTTCTGGCCACTTATTTCAAACATGCTTTATCAGATGCTAATTTTCCACCCTAAGGGATCTTGCATAGAGCCCATAACATTCTGATTACTTCTAGATGTTAAAAACAATTAAAAACACAAAACAAAACAAGAAAATACTGTTTTCAGGAATTCAAATTTAGGACAAGTCTGAATCAAAGCCTTATTCTCACATTTATTTTCAATCTTCTCCTTGAATGCTCAGCTCAAGTCTGATGTGCTTTTGCAGGGCAGTGGGGAAGAATTCTGCTGTCTGTTTTGAGCCCCCATGTTCCGTTTAACTCCTCTTCTCAGCCCCCCTCCCCCAGCTTCTGGCTCATGTTCAGTTGGACTGGTAGCCAGCATGTGAAGAATAAGGGCAAATGTTTCTATACTTAGCTGACGCCTGTGGTTCAGTATTGGTTGGTGAGGTCTTTTGTTCAAAGCAGGTGTTCTAATGCCTGCTCTTTTGTGCAGGATTAATAGTGCAGTTTTTCAAAACTTTAAAGCCTTCCTGAGTTTCAGTGTCTTCTGTTATGGTGATACATTCTCTGGCTGACTTCATGTTAGTCAACCCACAGCTGTTAATCTGTAGTGGAACCCCATTCCGATTATTTCCCCTGGGACCACTTTCACCTCAGTAGGTGTTTCTGTTGGTCAGTATCCTTTTAAAACATGTCAGTTTAGCTACCGTTGTGATATCTTCTTGGCCTTAAGGACCTGAACTACTCTTGTCCACCAGTGACAGGAGTGTTGCTTGTGCTATCGTTGACTTCTCTTTTTGTAGGCTGTTTAAGGAAGCCTTCTGTCTTCAGATGATTTTGGACAAAAGTCATTACAGATAGCTATGCCCCACCTCCAACTTGTATATAAAGGTTCTACCAAGAGTGCTCTTGACTTTGGCCCTGGTGGCTGCCCTGGACAAGCTGAAGGTTTAAGCAGCTCAGTCAGCATAGCATCCTTTTGGTTACAAAGCTATGCATTCCCCTTCTCACAAGCATCCACAACCTCTGAGAGTGTGCTCCTGGTGCCTCCTTCACTTGCCTTGAGGTGGGGTAGGGGAGGGGCATCCCCCACCTCTCCACTGTGGGGGTGAAGAGGGAATGCTGCAGTATTCTCTACACGTAGCAGTTCCTTTATAACAGCTCCCCACGCCCCAGGCAATAAATCTTCACATGCTTGATGGACCTTGAAGACTAGTATTGGTTATAGTTGGCCTTATTCTTAGTTAGTCCTACGTTTATGTGTCTAGCTTTGCTATTTAGAATTGTGTGCATTTGTACCTCATTCACTTCAGCTTGGAAGCTTCAGTGAAACCCTAAAGTCCCACTTGACATGTTTTTACATATCTAATATTCTAATACATACTTAGAACATATGTTCCCTTAAGTCTATAAACTATGTCTGATTGGCATAGTTAGATAAGATACATACATATACATAAATGGAATATATAAGCAGTCCAAGAGGAATATAATGCAATCCACAGATAATTTTAAATTTTCTAGTACAACTATTAAAACATTAAAAAGAAACAAATAAATTTAACTTAATAATATATGATGTATAACTCTACATAGTCAATGTAATTATTTCAACATGTGATCAGTATAAAATCTTAATGGGATATTTTACATACATTTAAAAATTCCAAGTCTTTAAAGTCTGGTGGATATTTCACACTTACAGCACCTCTCATTTGTAACTATATTTCAAGTGTGCAATGGCCACATGCTCTAGTGGCTACCATATTGAACTGTGCAGCCACAGACAACTAACTTCTTAGGGAAAAACTGAGGTCTTATTTATCTCTTTATGCATTTGGCCCAGATGGTTAAATATAGAAATTTGTTAAATATAGGATGAATAAATATATGAATTAATTTGTTGGTACATGTAAGAAAAGTTAAAATATGTATTATTTTGAAGAAAGCAACCAGAAACTCATCCAAGAGTCGTGGGGTTTCATTAATTTTATGAAAGAGAAATATTTAACTTTTCACTCATTGAAATAATTAAAACTTAAAATTCAGAGGAAAGAATAATATTGAATTGGGAATTACTGGAGAAAATACTAAGGAGTTTGTGTTCCTTAAAATATGATTTAGAGTTTGACGTTAGCCACTTAAAAATAAATTATTTTTTAAAGAAAAAATAAACCAAGTAGAATATCCCAGTAGTTCTTTTAATATAATACAGTTAAGCGTCTTACTGCTGATCCTGGACCCTCCCATCCTGAGGCCATCGATGCACCATGCTTCCTCTGTTGTCAGTTTATGCTAACTCTAGGTCACATTACTAGCAGAAAAAACCCAGTATTTTAAGTCAGTCATTTGGTCCAAAAATAACAATGAGGAGCATACAGTAATGTTTATTAAAAGTGTTTTTGGTAAAAAGAAGTGGGTACCAATTGTTATTCCTTCCTTTCATTTGCTATCCATTGACTGTTGTTTCAGGATAAGACTTTCACTGCTTTTATATTCTATTTCTGTTTTGCTTACTAGAATGTCTGAGTTACACATAAGTATAATTAAGCTTCACTGCCAGGCAAGCCTACTCATGGAGAATATTGACATTTATATTCTATTGAATCTGCGGGGGGCTATAAGTGTTTTTAGTGCTTTCCAGTGAAACTTGAAGATATCCTATTGCTCCCAATCAGATAATTTATAAGAACCATTATAGTAAATTATAACCAGAATGAGTATAGGGACTATTTTGAAATATTCTATGTTATTTTGTTTTATTCAGAATAAGAGAAAATATATTTGTAGAGAGTACATGAGATTTGGAGACTGGTATTCTGAAGTTCAAATCCTAGTTGAACTCGTATCACCTTGGGCAAACTTCTTAAGGGTTCTAATGTCCATTGTGAAAAGTTTCTGTTAGAATTGAAAAGAAAACAGCAAGTGTTTGTTAGCAGATAGGAGCTACTCAATTGGCCACTTCACTACTTAAATAGAGATTAGCTCTCATTTGAGATGAAGTAATGGTTGGGAAGTTTCCATATAGGTGTTGGCATTTGAGCTGGTCTTTAAAGAACATGTATAATCGTGATTGGAAGAGGGGTGGGGAAAAAAAAAAGAGACATGCAGTGCTTAAAAATGGTATAACTAAAATTATATGGCTGTGAGATTTTAAAACTTAAAATTTAACTGGACCTATTTATTTCTCCTTCTGGTCCTCATTGTTCTTAACCCCCTTCATGAGAGATTTGTCAGTATAAATCTTGAACAAAGCAAACAACTTTTAGTCTATTATTTTTGTCTGGAAGATTGCCATTGAGATTACACTTGGAGAGACAGAAGTATTTGTATGTATGTATGTTTGTTTGTATTTCCTTGATAAGTTCTTAATGATGTTACCCTAAGATTTTTTTCTATCCTTTACCACACATTGTGCTTTCCAGACTCTCAAGCAATGCATCCTGAGCTGACTAAATGGTTGATATTTAAAAAATTATATATATAAAATAATTATCATGTAGGCATTAAAATTAGAATAAAGATTTGAGGGAAAAGGCAAGTAGATTTTTCCTTCTGAACTAGTGGTGTAAACTACTGTGATTCTCAGTTTGAGCACAATCTGATTCTAAATATATGGATTATAAAGTGAAGAAAGTAATTTTTAGGATGTGATTTCATTATTAGAGGTTGGATTGTATTGTTGGATTATATTTGGAATTTAGTTGTAACATTTCAACCCAATTCTGTCTGCTTGCACAAGGTCATGTGGTTATAAGCTGTAGGATGTAAGGTTTCAGTGATATTTCTAAGGCAGTCAAATAAATTATTGGTTTAATCAAGGGGATAATGAAAAATAAGTAAGTGTTCCCCTGAATATTTATATAGCATGTTAATATACTATTAAAGAATCACATTGTCATATTTTAGGTGCATTTTAACTCATCACTTTTATTTTATAAATGAAGATCTCATATCCTACTAGAAAAAAATGGACTAAACTTGCAATCTTTAAAGTCCTAGCCCACCTCACTGTTTTACCAAATAATGTATTTTTCTACAAGGTAAAGAAAATAGAATGTTTGGAATTAGAATTTTAAACTCAGCAGAAAGTATAAAATAATGGGAGATTTTTCTTATTTCCACGGAAAATTGCATCTGGTCTTATTATCTCCTATAACCCCTGCCTCATAAAGCAGTCATTTGGTAGATGTATTTTATAGATCTTTAAAAAAAATTTAGATTATAACTTGTTCTGATGTAGGAAGCAATCCTAAAGCCCCAGGCTAGGGCGTGATTAAGGTTCTTGAATATGAAGGAGCTATGTAATATTTTTGGCATTTGGGAAATTTCTCAACGTGACATTGGTGTTAGATAAAATAGTGGAGTGATTTTCTTTCTAAAACTTTAGTACTTTGCAGATATACTGCAAAAACCTTCAAACACCAAATGGAGCTTATATAGTAAAGAATGGTGCTTGTTTAGTTTTCTAGCCATGGCCTAAACCACCAGTGTTGGAAGACACTGATGCTGGTTATTTTCTGGCTAGAATGTCTGAAAAAGACAACTTCTGAGTGCTGTATTCTTTTATTTGTTTTTCGTAGGTTGCATAATTTGTCAGAATGGTTGCAGTGTGTTTTTAGGCCACTTGATTTGGAGCTAAGGACAGGGGCAAATCACAGCTCTCAAATGTTTTAAGTCCATCCTGAGTATGACCTTAGAACTACCACATGCATCAGTGTCCTCCATATAGCATTCATGTCAAGAAGTTGCTGGAAGGAAGAAAGGAAAATAAAACCCCAAACCAAAAACCTTATCATTATTTCACTGCAGACCTAGATATGACTATCTATTTCGTATCAACCACAGAAAGAAACTGCAGTTTTTCTTCTGTTTCAATGTGTCTTTACCTCTGAAGTACTTCCTCTGACTATGCCTGCCATATGAATGCTCTTGAAGAACACACCTTACTCTGCTTCTCTTTGCAAAACCTCCCAATAATCCCCCTTTTTTTAGTGGACCATGTTTAGGCTTTTCAGTTTGGCATGGAAGCCTTTCTTCAGCTTATGCAACAGACACACCTTTATCTTTTCATGCCTTCTCCTCATATATATTCTTTGCTTTGCACAGTATCTGTTTCTCTTCATGTTCCATACTACCGCTCTCCTGCCCTCTTTAAAAACATTCATTTCATTCTAAAATAAATAAACCTACTCTAACCATATGATCCAGCAATCATGCTCCTTGGTATTTTCCCAAATAAATTAACAACTTACGTCCACGTCAGAAACTATAGATGACATTTATGGCAGCTTTGGAGGCCATCAAGATGTCCTTCAGTGGGTGAGTAGCTGGTACATCCAGACAATGGATTATTATTCATTATTAAATAGAAATGAGCTATCAAGCCCTGAAAAGACATGGAGGAAACTTAAGTGAATATTACCAAGTGAAATAAGCCAATCTGAAAAGCTACACACTGTATAATTTCAAATGTTTGCTATCCCAGAAAAGGCAAAACAAGGGAGACAGTTAAAAGATGAGTGTCTGCCTCGGGCTGTGGGAAGGGAAACATGAATAGTAGGACATGGAGGACTTTTAGGTCAGTGAAAACTATTCTGTTTGATACTATATGATAGATCTGTGTCACTATACCTTTGTCAAAAACCATAGAATAAACAAAACCAAGGGTAAACCTTAATGTAGACTATGGACTTTGAGTGACAATGGCGTGTCACTGTGGGTTCATCAATTTTAACAAATTTGCCACTGTTCCATGGGATGTCAGTAGTGGGTGAGTTTGTGTGAGTGTGGAGACAGGGTGCATATGGAAACACTACTTTCCCCTCAGTTTTTCTATGAACCTAAAACTGCTCTAAAAAGTAAAGTTTATTAACTAAAAATAAAGAAGCAAAAAACAAAAAGAAAAGAAGAGCAGCTTGACAGCTTGGAACTGTCCTGGCATTGCTGTTTAGTCCTTTATATTTCTAGGAGCTGCACTTACATCACTGGGCCTTGGTGTTCTGTTGAAGTGGAACAATTTCACAGAACACCAACGTCAGATGTGGTCACTGTGTGACTGTGATGGGTCAAAACCAAGACTACTCTGTAATTAATCATGTTTGAATGCAGGCAAAACATGAGCTTTATTCATGCTGTAAAAATGGCTAGATGTTTTACTCTCCTGTTCAATATTAATGACTGGTGTTTCAAATGTTCAGCCTCACCTTGTTCTTTCTGATAAGAATTCTGAAGGTAATCATAGAATCACCCTCTTTCTGACAGCATCCAATCCAGAGTTAAGCCTTGCTTTTTTGAAGCCTTTCCTCAGACACCTAACATGAGCTCAAAACCTCTAAGAAGTTCTTACTAACATCCTCTTCCTAAGATATACCGTGGTTCTTCATGGTGTGAGATCTCCATCATTGAAATGCATCAGTAAGTCAACTTTGTTCAACCACAGTTGCATTTCTGATGGTCTTTGAATGGAGGACATCAACAATTATCCCTTTAATAATACAAGTCTGATTTTCTTAGACCTCTCAGCCCTCCTGTCCACCCTCTGTATTATCTTAATGTCTGTGTTTTCCATGTTTCAATTCATTTTCATATTAAATATTCCAGAGTATAAAGCATTTTAGGAAAAGATATTCCTACTCCTAAATCTTTATTTTATTCCAGACCAGAGTGTTTTTCTCTTTTCTGCCTACTGTGTTTCTTATTTACTTATTTTCCTGTAGTCTGCACAATTTCCCTTGCCATCTTATTCAAGTTGCTTATGCTTCAGTTGGCAGTGCTCTCCAACATTTAATTTGTTCTTAGTTAGCATGAGTAAATTATTGTTAACAAACTTCGTCTGAGAATTGTTTTTTTTCTTCTCTTAACTAGTTTGAGCAATGAGTGCTATTGCATTTACTTTGTGGTTGAAAATAGGGTGCCGTAGTGCAATACAACTTTGATGGGCTATGTAGCCATGGAAGGGGTGTCATTACATATGTAAGTCAGAATGCACTTCACCTAGTTGTATTTTATTCTGTCCTTATGAAGAATATAATGGGTTTTGGATAGAGGTCTCATTTTAATAGTGAACCTTCAAAAATAGTAATTCCTTGCAATTGTTCCTCTTCTGCTGAAATTCTAACCATCTGCAATGATTGTCACAGTTTGTTTTTCTGGAAATTAGATGATACTAAGTAAGAGTATTAGGAATTTATTGATACACTTTCTCCATCTGGAATGGAAGGAGAAGAACAGAGCTAGCAGACACTGAATCATGTCTGAATCTTTTCTTTTTTTTTTTTTTTTTTGTTATTTTTCTTACTACTGTTTTACTCATTTTTTATGGTATAAAGTTTCCTTCTGCAGTCTCCTCTGAATATTTGTCTTTTTTATGATTTTCTTTATATTTCCTCAATACTGAAGGATGGATTATCTGTGATTCAGCTTTGTGTGTATTTGTGTCTTTATCATCTCCACCTAGAAGTTCAAATGAAGCTTCCTTTATATTCTAACTCACTAAAAATTACTTTTCTTTTCTTATCTTTTAAAAGATTTGCATCCATGAAAATTTCCTGATTTTAGCCGAAATAAATTTTCTCTCCTCTGAAATTTCTGATATGGTATTTAAGCAGGTGCCAAAATATGAATGAACTCTTTAGGAAGAAAATATCTTACACTCTTTGTATATTATGAAAAACTTACAAAAATATGTAGTATATAGGTTATTTCAGAATGAGTCATTAAGAATTTAAAAGTATGAACAAAATTATCAGGGACTCAATGCAACCACTGAAATTCTTTAAAAAGATATACATTTCTTTAAAAATTAATAATCTACGCTCTCCTCTCCATTTTGAACTTTCTGTCTTCATAATATAACAATGTTGATGTCCTGATCAATAGCCTCTACCTTCTTCACACTTACATACCAAATATACACACATATATGTATATGAATTATTTTTACTAAAAAATTATTCATTACAGGTTTTTTTGCAAGCTGGCTTTCTCATTCATTAATGCATCATGGACTTCCATCCATTCATCAAGTTCAACTAATTTAATTTTTCTAATTAAATGATTTTAAAGTATTTTATTTAGTCACTGAATATTTTCAATATTTTATGTCTCTAGGATATTTTCTTAAAAGCAAAACTGTTAGATCAAAGGGCATGCACATTTATAATTCTGAAAGATAATGCAAGGTTAAATTCTAAATGGCAGTGAAAATTTACAAAGTGTAGGGCACACTTTCAACATATGAGACAGATGCTGAAAAGGAAGAAAACGTTTGAATAAAAGGAAAAAGATTTTAAAACATGTGTTGAGTACAGTATAAATGATCTCCATGTATTTTCTTTTATAACTTCAGAGAAGATTTTAAAGATATTTAGGAGAAGAAATTATATCCTTTATATGTATATAAAAAGATTTATATCTTTATATATATATAAAATTCACTTTATAAGTGAAAAATGGAGTTGATGATAGTTTAGTGTGACGCAAGACAACATGGATACTTTATACTGTTGCACTGTGTATTTGTCAACATTCTTATACATGCAAGTCAAATAACCCGGGGCTGTTACTCTGGAGAATTGTTGACCTTTGTTAAATAATTAAGTCCTTGCTGCTACTTACCGTGCAATATGCTACACTGAGCTGCATGTGTGAGAAACATATAGATTGCAAAATAGCGCTAGCAATTCTCAGCATCTACCTTTTGGGATTTGGGGTGTGAATTGACTTGAAATTACACTTCTCCCCAGCAGTGAGTTTCACACACGTCACATGTCTTACCTACATCTTAAGTCGTGCATTCCCCGCAAATGGCTGGGGAAAAAGCATCCAATCTTATTTTTGTGATATAGTAATATAAAACAGAAAAAAATGGAATTTTCGGTAGTCTTAGGTGTCATTGTGATGACATTACACTGAGGTCTGAACATAAATAGTCTCTGACAATTTATAGGTATATTTTCACTAAAATATCAAAAATTAATTAGTATTTACTATCAATGGAATTTTACAATGGTTCAATACTCTTATTCAGTTTATTAAAATTGTTTGAGAAAGGCTAAGGTAACTTATTTATATAACCAAGTATAGTCTCATCTAAAAACAGTAATCTCACTGATAATTAAATTTTTAAAAAAGTATTCTTTGAGATTCAAACCATTTTCTTAACCTGTGTTGAGGAAAATGTCATTCATTCACATCTGAGTCTGTTCCTGAATTGTATGAACAAATGCTAATATCATTTTTCACAATTGTGGAAGATCTTAAAGCCAGTATGATTTACTGCTTATGAGCTCTACCTTTGACATTAAACATCACTTTTGTCTGAATCTTGGATTTACTTGTTCCTTAGAATTTAGGTTTTCGGAGGTTAAGCAAATTTCCCTGCAAAATATACTACTTCTTACTTATATAATTGGAGGGCCAGCATGAAGTTATGCTTTCTGAGAGTGGCATACACTTACTTTTTATAAGTTATAATTTTGTATTTATTTATGATTAATATATTTCCTTATAAACTAGGAGTGCCATCAAGTAGAGATATTGTGTCTATTCTCATCATTGTAGTCTGACTGCCTTCCGTAGACCTGCCACTTAGTAGGCCCTCAGAATGTATATGTTAAACCAATGAAAAATATATAAAAATAGCCTAGTGCAATGTCTGAAACTTAATCAATATTATTATCAAAGATAGCTATTCATTTTAAAGTGCTTTGTAGCCCATGATCTATTAAAATTTGGCCTTTGAGATTATACATGACTAGTTAAACTAGGAGGGCAAATTTCTTTTAGGTCTTAAAAGAATTTTTAAGATTTTTTAAATGATTTTTAAATGATTGATGAAAAACAAACAAAAAAATGGAGTTAATAACTGTTTTACTAAGTTTTAGCCTGAGACCCCAAAATGACTTATTTCCAATCTAGTTGAATTAAAGTTATAAAAAATGGTGTTGCTCATGAGATACTGAGAGGCCATTAAGTATAGAGATGCTAGGAGTCTACACAATAATAAATGAGATCAGTTGAATGTCATAAGCACTCTTCCTTGATATGGTTATTTTAAATTACTACAAACATAGTGATAATTACATTTCCTGAGACTATAAACTCACTTTCTATACTGAGAGCTGAAAACAAATCTGAGATTTGATAGCAAAATGCAAGTGGCGCTTGTTGTTTTTTAAGTGTTCCCTGGAATAAGTACTTGAACAGGATAAAGATAAAAGGGCAATGCCAAAAAGATGATTTATTTCCCAATTGTTCATTCCTTTCCAATAAGCAAACAACAATGCTACACATTGTGGGAATGCACTATTTTTGACACAGGAAAAGAAATCTGTACTTCATCATGATTTCTTTTATTTTTTAATACACAGTTTCTTTTGATTTAAGAATTCAAGCAAATTTTGATATTTTGAACATCTGGGTCATTCTGTGTCTCTCTAGAGCTTATATCATGGAAAGGCTAAGTAATTCCACTTTTCAAATAAATGTCCAAAAAATAAGCAGTCTAATAGATCACTAATATGCAAATATTGTTCAATAAAATGTTAATGTATAGAAAGTACTGCATGTCATTAAAGATTTTGTTTGCTCAAAATTGGTACTAAGTAGTATTCCCATAGCTATAATGTGAAACTAATATCAACTGAAATCAATCTCTGATTTGAATGTGACACAACTCTTACTTGGTAAGAACAAGAAATTACAGATTCTGGTTCCTACGAATCTGCTCAGCCTAGATGATTCTCGTTGTTTCATAATGAAGTTAAAGCCTCTAGCACCTTATTCAGATCACTCAGATGGTTGATGGTAGAACCCAAATTAATATCCAGGCTTCTCTCCTTATAGCCTGTTGTCTTATTCAGGACACAGCAGAGAAGTTATTAATTAGCAACTTGACTCAGGCATTTTTGTCAAGACAAACCATTTACATTAAGTCATATGTTCTGCTTTGAATAAATTTACATTTAGCAATAAGATACAGAAAAATGTGTGAGCATTTCTTAAGCTTTAAAATCTAATATTAACACATTCTCCTGACAGGAAAGTTTTCCTATTTATATGACCTTACTGAAATCATCAAATGATTATATGTCATGATACAATCACAAATTTAATAGATTCATAAATTATCTAATTTTCCTTCCAACTTAAAATAATGGGTGTGTAATTATTAGTCTAATGGTAATAGCAAATAAATACATGAAAACAAGTATTTGAATCTTTTTTCATTTTAATATTTACTGTTACCACAACTGAAATTAATTATTCTACATGTTTTATTCAATTATGATTGTTGAATTTCGAGTTTTTTAGAGCATATTCTAAATGATGTATGTATTCAAAACAAACATAGGACAAGTTATAAGAAAATGTCAAGCCAAAGTTGTAATTCCAAAGTTTGCCTATTTCAGTTTCTTTCAGAACATTTTCATCATATGGAATTAATACTCTTCATCTGTTCCTTGTGCTAATTTTCTCTTCCCACTGGAGCATAGAATGTTAAAAATCACTAATTTATTAATTTTCCTTAAAATGAAAGCTTAGATGAATGTCCTGGACATATGGTGATTTCCTCATCATGTATTCGTTTTGTTCAGAATGTGCACCCTTTGAACTTAAAAGCTGGGCCAGGTTATAATGAAATGTCTGGAGAATAATAAATTGAAAATACAACCAGAGGCACTTTTTCTGTTTCCGTTGTATCACTAGTGCCATTATTTTGTCCAATAATACTGAGTTTGGGGAAACCATGAGATATAGCTAATATATTTCTACTTTGAAGCCTGAGGCACTTAATGATTTACAGTAATAAGTGTCTGCCCACAATATTGCCATCACTGTTTTTAAGATATGGTGCAAATCCAGGCAGAGGTCTGGCCCCACAGCCCTCTTAGTCTTTTTTTTTTTTTATTTTCGCCTATCTACATAATTTCACAATATCATGGTCATCTCTTCTTGTTGTTTACCTCAGACAAGAGCTAAAGATAGAAACAGCCACCAGAGACTATCAATATTTTTGTAAATCCATGAAAAAAAGCTAATTTATTGTATTACAAGGTGTATTTAACTGTTTAGGCTTATTCTCAAGAATCTGAAGCAGGGGCGGGTATAACTCAGTGGTAGAGTGTATGCTTAGCATGCCTGAGGTCATGGGTTCTATCCCCAGTACCTCCATTAAAAATAACTAACTAAATAAATAAACCTAATTACCTCTTCCTCCCCTCTAAAAAAACGTTAAAAAAAAAAAGAATTTAAAAACTATTTGTGCTTTTCAGATTTTAAAAGAATAGCTTGTTGAATTTCTTGGATGTACTATTTATTTTATAGCCTATGAAAATATCTTCCATGAATAATACTAAAAAGCAGTCTGGCTGAGATGGCTTAGAAATTAATCTAGTAAATGTGATGAAAAAGCTCATGAAAAATATGAATCGATGCATACACAGACAAGAAGTATAATCCTGAGGGTAGGACTCCTTGTTTCCTTTCTCTTTCTTCTTTAGTTAGCAGAAATGCCTTTGCTTTAGCTCTGGTATTTTGCTCCAAGGGAATTCAGGTTGTAATTAGCCAATTCTGTATAACTAAGTGGATGAAGTTAGTTCTCACAGTGTAAGTATGTCATATATAATCTCAAAGGCTATGTGGGCTATGATGCATGTTATAGTTTATTTTTCTCATTGTCTTTTTTATCCAAAACCTGTGTTGTCGAAACATTCTTAAGTACCATGCTAATGCACATCACTAACTCTAAAATATGTATGCATTTTACTTAGAATTGGATTATTAGAACATATGGCTTGCCCTTCCTAACTAACTGCATGCAACATTTTACTATTGCTTTTGCGGTCATACTGCTCCTTTTGCAACAACGTATCTGGGTAAAATATTACATACTTTAAGATGTCCTTGATGTCCTCTGCTGTTATGTTTTTACTTCTTTGATACTTTTTCTATTATTTTGGCCATTTCAAGAGAGGCCAAAAATGCTCCAGGAATATTGGAGTGATCTGGAACTCTTAGCTCCATGGCTACAAGGTCAAAACCTATTCAGGGATTAAAGTGTGTTGTGTGTGTGTGTGTGTGTGTGTGTGTGTGTGTGTGTGGTAAGGGTGGGGGAGTTCTCCCATAACCCATAGCCACCCTGTCCAGCCTGTGTTATAGTTCACACTTTCCGTGTGTTGTCATCCTCACCTGCAGATTTTCCGTACTCTTATCTTTGGGGGAGCCATCAAGTCTGTTCCTAGTAAAGAGGAGAGATTTTCCTTATTTTTCTTAGAGACCTCTCCCAGATTTTTTTAAACCAGAAATTCTGTTTTTTCTTGGGCCAGTTGTTAAAATGTCTTTCCGTGTAACCATAACTGTATTTTCTCTTTTCATTTTTTCCTCCATTTTCATTCAAATCCTTTGAATCAAATCCATAGTTTTGCAGATGTATGCTTTCCTGGAGATAAGCTCAGAAATGCTCCTAACTCTTCTGATGACTTTGCAATTATTTAGATTCCTGTCATCCCTGCCACCAAAATACATACACACAAACATATACGTACACGTACACATTTACATACATTTAGCTTCCCTCCTAAAGCTACTTTTTTCCTAGGAAAAAAAAGTCCTTTAGTTGAACGATTTAAACTCTACATCAGTCCCTTTCTCTCTCTTTTCCCCTACCCCATGTGTGTATAGATAGATAGATAGATAGATATGCATATGGATGCATGTATATCATTTAAAAATATTATACGACTATTCTTTAACGATATCTTGTCCAAGGTCACTTAATCAGTAAGTGGTAGAGCATAGATTTGAACTCACTTCTTTCTGTCACTAAGACCCATGGCATTTTACTGTATCACTAAATACGTTGTGCCCTAGAAGAAGACAGTAGGTTGACGGTCATTTGATTCCCTAGAACTGAAACTTGAGCAGTGCTGTACAATTCCCACAGCCTTGTCATACATCTTATCCCATCTGAGCTTCTCCACCGTAAGGATAGACTGTGAATTACCTCTCCGGTTGAAACAGGGGAGAAACTGGGGGGTCACAGGCCTGTGGGCTGAGAGGGAGAGAAATCCCAGGATCAGTGAGAGGATTTAGAAGTGATATCCGAAATGCCCTTACAGGTCATGCAGATGCTGTAACAAATGAGGGATTCATTTTTGAGAAACTCTTGCTGGTGCAGAATGCATCAATGAGCAGATGACAGGATGGGGGCTCTGGATTGTGTCAGTGAGGTGATTGTCTTCTTTGCATTGGATTTATTTCATGCCTTCAACCTTTAGTGGGGGTGGGGGGCTCAACAATGAATAGTGAAAAATCGAGTGGATGTATTTGTCTCGTCCTCCTCATCCATCACTTTCCTTTCTCAGTGCTCCCTTCATAAGTCCTGTTGTACCACGTGCATGCCCTAGGCCCTCTGCTTCCCCTGGGCTGGTGGTCTGCTCTCCTCAGACTGCCTTGTGACTGGAGCTGTCATTCTGCCCCAAGCCCACTCTACATTCTCAGCGTAATAAATTAGTGTAAAAAATCTGTTGTAACAAATACTGATTGGGTGGCCATCCCGTAACAGAGCTTCAAATTAGAAAAAGAAATTCTGGAAAAAGAATATTCAAAATAGCAATATGATCATTATAATCATTGTAACTACTATTTCTGGGGCTCATGTGTATGAGGAGATTTCTCAGACAAATATGTCCTGGGATTCTTTTTTTTTTTAAGGAGGCACTATGCTTAGCACTTTAACATTATCTTCTTTAATCCTTACAAAAGCTCCATGCGTTAAGTGTCTCGTTTCCATTTTTCCCTTTCTTTTTTTTTTGTGGGGGAGGGTGGGTACGTGAATTCTTTGATATTTGAAGATTTAACATTCTCTAAAGCAATATAGGAAGTGGTAGGATGATGATTAAGAGTGATTTGTTGAGTCAAAGTCTGTATTAGAACCACCACACTATCCCGTGATGGCCGGCACCATACGGTGAGCTTGCACCTTTATTCCTCCCATCTGGGTCTATTCTAATTTTGTGGGGGTCCACTCTGAAGCTTGGTAGTTTTGCGGAGCTCTACTGTGGGTTTCCAGTCTCATTCTTTAACCTGAAACTACTATTTATAACATCAGCTGATTAATCCTGAGTTTCGTTTGATGTTGGGCACATGTGTGTAAGGTATGCAGACAGCACAGAAACAAGAGCCTTATCAAGGACCAGCACCCTTGACGTAGGGTTACAGTAGCACGTTGTCAAAGGCAGGGGCTGCGTCACTGATGGAAATTCTAAATAACCTTGCCTCTCCCAGGGAGAAGATACTCATCCTAGAAGGGCAATCTGGCCCGCCCCATCACCTTCAACCACCATAAATGTATTCTGTGCCCACAAGTCCTTATGTTTAAACAGGATCCAGCCTGCATAGTCGTCTAACCCACCAAATATAGAAACCACATTAAGTTAAATGCCACAAAGATTCCATGGAAGGCTTGAACTCGTGGTTCTGAAGGCATTGATGAATGAGTTCTGGCCTGCCAGTCAGCTGCTTGCAGAATTAAACAGTAAATGAACAAATCCAGCTGCCTGTTCTGCCCTGCCAGAGACAGTATGTAAGCACAGCCGTTTGAGAGCTGTTGTCTCTGTGAATGATTAGATATCTCCTCCATTTCTCTATCCCCTCCCCTAACAAAACATTCAGGATCAAGAGTCTCTCCTGCAAAGCCCTCTGATATTTGAGACCTTTGGAAACGGGCAGCTGTATGAGAACAAATAGGAGATGCTCTTCCCTCCAGTCTTGTTGGCAGTGTCTTTGAAACACTCTCTGGCTCCTCCCTGCCCTAAGTTGTCCCAGACATCAGCCAAGTGGCAGTGGCAGCCAGTTTTGAATTCACTGCTCTGAGTCTTGGAAGAACACACTGGTTTCAGGCTGCCATCACAATGGCATTATCTGAGCCACGGGCCACTAGGTTAGTCACTGCTTTATCACACTTTATTGTTATTTTTTCAGTCCACCCATCAGCCTGTCAAGCCTTGTTTTCTTGGTTCTGACAATCACTGAGCTGAGGCCAGAAGACAAATATGTACTGGGATTCTGTTTTTCAGGAGAGAAAAAAAAAAAAAAAAAGAAACCCAGCCCTAATAGACTAGCCGTTTCTCACCCTTGAGGTCTAGCTGTGCCATGTACCAAATGGTTTCTGTCTAAGCAGCCATTCTTCTGGTTCAGACAAGTAGCTTCTGTTGCACCACTGCTCACAAAGATTTCCGGGTGCAGTACACTCTTCTTACATTTATTGATACAGCCTAGCATCAAATGAAAAGCTGTGCTCTGCTTCTGTGACCCTTGGAACAAGCCTGTATTGCAAATAACCATGGAACTTCAAGCCAGGATTTGGCTGGATGACCTGCTGACACTCCTCAGATGCAGAATGTCTATCAGCCTTCTCTTTGCTGGGCCTGAGTAAATACTGTCACTTGATTCTTGAGGCATTTATCTCTAACTCTGCTGTATATTTGTAAGATTATCACTCTGGTCAGATTCACTATTTCCTTGTTCAATATTTCAGTCTGAAAGAATTCCAAGACTCTTTTGAGTTAAACAATAAAGTGACTGGATATACTTTTATAGCAGAAAAAAAGAGTCTAAAATTTCTAATTTTAACTCTAATGTGAACTAAAGATAATCAATTGCTCAAAGTTTGGAAGCAAGATTCAAAAATCAAATTGCATGTTTTTAGCATGTTTATTTCACATTCCAGAGAGATGTTCCAAAATGTGTTCTGAAATTTAGATACAGCTATTTTTTGATCCACTTTGTTGTCTAAAGAAGAGGGGCACATTAGGCATATGGTCAACAGCATCTTTGTAAATTCCTCTGGTACCTTAGATGATGCAACACACTCTCACGTACGTAGGATGCTATTCAACAGCTTATCACTGTATCTATGATAGAGGAGTCCCTCCTTAAGGTTTCAAGTGCACAACGTAGTGTTTTGTCATAAGTCTCTTAAGTGTTTGGAGAAAAGTTTATTTTAAGAAGTCAAAAGTCCAGACTGAATCAAAACAAAGCAAAAATGGGAGACACATTTTTTTACCCTCTCCAAATTTACAGCTTATTAAAAATGACAAAACTAGATGTGCAATACTCAGAATGAGCCTTGGCTTGTTTTAAGGTATATGTATGTGAATGTGTGTGTGTGCAGTGTGTGTGTTCACGCCCTCTGTGAACATGCTCGTGCATCCTGTTGTTTACAGCTCAATGTTTTCTAAGGACTACCATCTGCTTCATGATCATCGTGGAATAGTGCAGTGCTGGACAGCATTTCAGCACCTGCCAAGGATCAGAAGACCTGAGTTCTCTTCCTGATCCTGCTACTTAATAATTTTGTGACCTTGGCCGCATCATTATATTTATTTTAGGCATGTTAATTTCATTCATTTTCATTGGTGTGAAGAGTTATTCCCATTCTTCCATCTTTCTCACCTACCATTCAAATTTAGGAAATAATATAATCTTTCTTATTTGTTTCAGTTTATACCATTAAATATGCTTATATTCTTATTAATTGATAGGACAGTTGCAAGAGATATTCCTTGTCTTCCACCAGAAGCAAGGCTATCAGCAAACTCACCCCACTAACCACATTTTTTTATCCCTTGCATCTAAATTTGTTTCTAGTTGCATTATGGCCACAATTTTCTTTGCTTACTACATCTGCATCCTCACCAGTCACATCCCACAGAACTCAGTTTATGCATCACACTGGGTCTATGAACTTTGTTGCTTTCTGGCCACAGTACCCCTAGCAAGAGCTTGCTCTTCTAACAGGCATGAAGTTAGGTTGTTGTTTCTCTAAAGACCATGGGTGTTGGTTTGCTGCTTGTTCCAGGTCATTCTAGTCATATACAGAGAGAGAAAACAAACAAACAAACAGTGGTATGTAGTCTGATGCCTGCTTCCCATGCCTCTCACCTTTGGCTCTGGGGTTTCCCTGTTACTGCTGAGGCGTGAGAAACAGCAGGACTGACTTGTCACCCATGGACTCAGTGCAGGCCCATAAAGCAGCAGATCAGGAGTTCACTGGCCTGTGCAAGGCCCACGAGGTCATCATTGCTCTGTTGGATACTGGTTTCTGCAGCCGATGTTTGGGCAGACTGGTGCAACTCAGAAGCCTGGGAGAGTTGAAGCCCTATGCAGTGAACCTTCACTAAGGATACAGAAACCTACAGATAAATTCTCCTTCCCTGTCCTCAGGACAGATTGTTCATAGATGCAATAAGGCCTCTAGGAAAGTGTCCTTCAAGAAAAGCAGTAAGGGATGCTTGCCACTCTGCCATGGCCAGTTCAGTGAAGCCCTCTGTAATTTTTCTTCTCTCTTCTTCTCGGCCTCATTCCCCTTTTCTTTAGCTTTTTGCTGTCCTGAAATTGCACTCTTAAATAACATATTTGCACATTTTTTTCCAGTATCAATTTTATTTTGTTTTGTGGACTTGGACTATGACACAGTAATTGTCATATTTCCATTTTGTGGCTTCCAGCTCATTTTTTCAATCCGTTTGTTTCACTGTTTTGACCCTATGTTCTTGTTTATTTTTTTAAATTAATTATGTTTTAACTGAAATATATTAATTTTCTTTTTGGTGATCTTCTTTAATAGAGGAGATTATGTCTTTACAACTTTGTTTTCTTTTATCATAGCAAAATGTTGATTGTAACTTTAGGAAAATATCTCTGTTGAGTAAGTTTACCACATTTTTGTATATTTTTCTTGTTGCATTTTAAAAAATCTCTGTCAGTTTATTTTTATTTCTACTAAATAAAAGAGTTAGAGCTTCTGGTGTGGCTGTTGGCAGGAGGCTCTGATATGGGATAGGGTGGGGCCACATTAGCATTCTAGGCTGCTTACAAGGTCCTGCTTTGTGGTCACAGAGAAAATGCCTTCTGATAAAAATTGCTAGTCTGTATGATTTCTGTGTGTGGCTTTGCTGCCTTTGCATCTCTGATACCATGTCTAGAAAGACTTCTGTCAGAAGCCATTGCACCCATGTTCCTAATTCCATGTTCTTGTGTCAAATAAGAGATACAGCTTCTGTACTTTAGGGAGAGACCTTCCCCTTCCCCAAGGTTAATCGTGCACCTTTTTTTTTTAAATTAAAGTTTAGTCAGTTACAATGTGTCAGTTTCTGGTGTATAGCATAATGTTTCAGTCATACATATACATACACATACCAGTTTCCATGTTCTTTTTCATTATAGGTTACTACAAGATATTGAATATAGTTCACTGTCCTATACAGAAGAAATTTACTTTTTATCTATTGTTTATAGTTGTTAGTATTTGCAAATCTCCAACTCCCAATCTACCCCACCCTGGTAACCATATGTTTATTTACTAGGTCTGTGAGTTTGTTTCTCTTTTGTACATAAGTTCATTAGTGTCTTTGTTTCTCTTTTTTTGTTTTTTAAAATCTGGTTTTTCTGGCCCCTTGCATGCTTCTTGCTTCTCCCCTTATTTCCTTCTGCCCATTTTTGGCTGCTTTTGTCAGCTCATGTCTGTATTTTGGAATGTGTGGGTCATACCTGAAAATACATATGTATTTATCAACTGCTTTTGTGGATTGGCTAGTTCATAGCGAGTGTTTTCCAGTTTTACATAAAATGACAAGGTGCATAATGGCAACGTTTGTTCAGGAATACTGATACACCCTTCAGTAACCGTATTGTTTAAAATTTAAAAAAGTATATATTCAAATGACTAGATAATAGATTGACCACAATATATATTATTAAAATGTATGTTTTCCTCATAGGGGACATATCTATTCATTTCTATTCATATAGTTTTTATAAGAAGCTAAATAAATTAGTAATCATAAATTCACAGAGGATTACTGTAGAAATGAAATACTGCACAGTTTATTTGACCCAATATGCTACTTTCTCTACCATTTTAATCTCTCAAAATTTGAACAACTTCTAAGTGGCATTTACTACCTTAGAAGGTGTATACATTCCGTATTTGTGTATCTATCATTTTAAAAATTAATTCAAGCTTTTGCAACTCTCTGCTAAATACTGTGCATATTAATGAATAAAAAGGCTTGATTTTTTTCTCAAAGTAGCAAACTAAAATTCAATATGCTACTGCTGCGATAGATGTATGAGAGTCCAAGAACACATCATTTTCCCAAACTTTTGAGTATATAACTAAATGTGTATGCTTATTTATAAAATATATGCATATATAATATCTTTATGTATATTAAGTATTAGTAAAGGTTAAGCTCTTGTCTGTTTTTTCAGATAAAATATATAAATTGAAATTCAGCATATATATGCATATATATGAAACGTGTGCACACACACACATACATAGTACAGTGCCTTGTGCCTATGTGCCGCATAGTCAGTGATTGTGGAAGAGAATTAAGTTTTTTTTAAAAAATCCGAATTTCTATCTTGTTTCTTCATGACCGTCCTTTCAGAGTTTAACACAGTGTTCACAAAAGGAGATCCTAAATAAATATTTGTTGTCTGGCCAAGCTGAATGGATGAAAATTTGTCATGACAAAATAATAGTACTCTATATTATTTCTGCCTGGAGAATTAGCAGTCTTTGGAGTAGAATAATTGTTTATGGATTAGTAGCTTCAGGAAGACTGAACATTTCTGGTGAGAAAAGCATTCAGGCAGGGGAGATGTAATAGAGTCCCAGTTAAACTGGTGCATGTCTACACCTCAAAACTGAAGCTGAAAAAAGCTAAAGTGATTAAAATTTGTTGTTTCTAGATGGACAATAGAGAATTCATGTTTTTTTTTTTCACATAAATGAAGATAATTGATGAGAGACTTTATTTCTATACACTGTAATCTTGTAGGAGAAAACCTGCAGTGTAACTCTTCTGTGCATTTTTCCTGTTATTCTAAGGCTTTTGATGAGAGTATTAGAACTACGATGTGAGCAGCTCTAACTGGAACTTTTGTATCTAGGGAACAAAATAGGTAATATCTTCACTTTAAAAAAAAAAATTAGTGGCTCTGTGAGTGTATCTTTCTTCATTATTAATTATATTAATATTTTTTCCAAGAAAATTACCAATCAGATTAAAATTGGGCCTTTATGCACTCAATAATCTAGATAAACATGTCCTCTTAAATGGACTTTATGCTTCTAATTATGTGAAATGCTCCCTTTCTTTTGCTTGGCATTTTATTAACTTATTTTAATCAGGGATATTCTATAGTATAAGATGTTGATATCTCTTACATTACTGGGGGGGGTGTGTGTGTCAGGGGCATGTCTACTGGAGTAAGACATCACAGTCTCAAATATATAATTACATCAAAGTGATCATAGCAAGTGCTTTACCAAGTGGTGATGAACATTATGAGATAGGGTAATTTTGTTCTCTTTTGCGAGAGGATATGTCTTTATCAAGCTGTTTTTCTTTAAGACTGAAAATTTTCATTAAAAGGTAAGCAGGGTCCCTTATGTATTCAGTATTATTTTCTGTTTCCTTCAGATGTTCTAAATGGCTTGCATCAGAGAAACTGAGGTGCTTATTAAAAGTGCCCATTCTGGGCCTCTCCCAAATGAACAAATGCCAGCTCACGATGGATCAAATACAGGAATCATCAGACATAAACTTTAAGGCAGCTTTAACCATGCTCTGTAATATAAGAGTAAAAGCTCTTGAAATGAATGGAAAGATATATTTCAGGAGAAAAATAGAAACTGTAAATGGGAACCAAATGGCAGTTTTAGAACTGGAAAGCACAGTATCTGAAATAAAAATTTGTTCTGAAAGGGCTCAATAGCAGAATGGCAATAATAGAAAAAAGTCAGCTAACTTCATGATATGTCACTAGAAATCATCCAAGCTGAAGAGCAGAGAAAAAAATAGAAAACAAGTGAACAGAGCCTCAGTGTCCATGGGAGTTTCAGAAAGAGAGAAGTATATTAATGCAGAAAAACTCCTTTTTTTTTTTTTTTTTTAGAAAACAGCTAGTAACTCCCCTCAAAAGACAAATATACAGATTCAAGAAAATTAGTGAAAATCAAACAGCATAAAATCAAAGAAAACTATTCTCAGACATATCACACATACACTGTATATCAAAGATAAGGAAAATAAGTCTTGCAAACAGTAAAAAATATATATATGAACAACAATTCAAATGACTGAAAATTTCTCAAAAAAATACGTATAGTGAAACAACCTCTTTAAAGTTCTGAAAGAAAAGAAGTGTCAATCCAGAATTCCATACACACCAAAAAAATATCCTTGAGTAATGACAGCAAAATAAAGACCTGATAGATGAAGGAAAGAAAGTAAGAGGATGCAGTGATAGCACACCCTCTCTCTAAGAAATGCTCAGGAAATTTCTTCAGTCTGAAGGGGCATTTTCTTTATAACAGAAGGATGCCACACTGCCCCACAGACCAGCTGACAGGCTGTTTTTCTGGTTACCCTACAGATTTTGAGAGTGGATAACCACTTCCTCTATATTGTATATTTCCTGACATAATTCTGTCTTGTCTCGGTTTAGAGTCCTCTATATAAAGTATTCTTTGCTAAGTCTAAACATTTACAGAGGCTTTTCTCCTGGTATCTTTTAAATCTATGAACAAGAATTATTCACTTTTAATCATTAATATATATGACAAAACTAATCTATCCATTTCTATCCAGAGTTGTTTTTTTCCAAGTCCACTGAGATATTAAAAATTGTCTCTTTATCAAGGCTTCCAAGAGTGCAGAATACAGTCATGTGTAATGTGTATTCTTTTTTAGAGATTTAATTTTGTAGAGCACATTTTCCTATAGTATCTATGTAAGATCATACAACTCTTCTGTGAAGAAGGTATTTTACAGATGAGAAAAATAAAGTTCAAAATATGACTAAGTGATCTGTTCACTTACACATAGCTAGCATGTCAGTGGTGGGCGTACACAGGTCTACTGGTTTTCTGTTCTGAGTAGAAGTCCTGAGGTGACTGACACAAAGAACTGAAAGAAAGCCAATGTAACTGGTCCATAGTGGGGTAGGAGATGAGATTTGAGACAGGCTGTTCTTGATCAAGCAGAGACTATTGGGTGACGCTAACTGATTTGTTTTCTCAAGTGCAAGTGAAAACAGTGAAAGGATATCAAGCAAGATAAGAACAATCATCCTGTATAACTTTGTGGAGACTAGATGAGAAGATAAACCTGATATCAGAGAAACCAAACAATATAACCTGTTTGCAGTTTAGGGGAGAGATCATGTTTTCTTGAACCAGCATACTGTCAGTGGAGGAGAAGGGAAATGGATAGTTGATTTGAGACAGAGCCAAAGAGGTCTTATTGAACTGAATGTACGTGGGGGTTTGGTGAGGAAGAAGCAGTTATTATGCCTCATGTTTCTGACTGGAACAGTAGTTTACAATACTAGGGGAGGAGCATACTTGGAGAGTGGGTCCAGGGGTTCCCGTAGTTGTTTTCAGGTGAAACATTGGTCACAACGTGAGCTCTGTGGAGGAGTCTCAGATTCCAGAGGTGGTGCTAAGAAAGAATATCCTCAGTATGTAGATAATATATAAACTTATGAATAAAATATTTCACCTAGACCTGGAAGGAATGAGGGCCAGAACTAAATCAAATTTACAGTTGAGTTGCAGAGGAGCCACCCGAAAGGATCCTTAAAGCAAGGAGGATTCTTGGCTAATGGATGTCAAGGAGAAGAGACTAGAAAAGAAGGAACATCTGTGTGTCAAGACACTGACTTGCCTAGCTGCAGTGAGCAAGGTTAGTGGTCAGCCTTCAGTTGGTGTTGTCATGGTGTGCCCTGACTTTTGATCAGAGGTCCCCTATTCACAGGATGGTCCCCATTCAGTAATAGGCAAGGATGTGGTTCAAGGGCCTTGGCTTTTGTGCCCAACAGGGAATGTCTCTCACATGCAGTCTTTGCTCTGTAGCATCTTCCTGGGCAGGCAGAGGTGTTCTCAGCACATCTCAGTGGGACAGCTCCTCTTCCCAATTCTGCTTCCTCCCTTTCCTCCTGTAAGTGCTACTTACCAGTCAGCCTTCTGGACATTTAACTCTGGCTCAACATCTGCTTCCCAAGCACATGTTTAAAGTGACTAATACTCGGTAGGTGCCAAGGACTGTATTCCATCAGGTTTTCTGAACTCCCAGAGTTCCTAATTTCTCACTTGAATTGCACCCTCAAATAATAGTCTATTTGCTTTGGCTCTCATTGACACTATACTACCTCGATGTGTGAAATCATCACTGAAGTATGAAAGAAGGTGTTAACGATGTTATTTGGAAACAAAGCACAGTGTAAAATTTCTAATAACTTCTTGTGCTCTATATTTTTCCTCATTATGCAGATAACACATTACTTAGCATAACTGGAAAAGTATTTCATTGCACAAGAAAAATTTTTATTAAAGTAGTATTCCCTTTGGGTAAGGTCAGAAAATTTGTAGTTGTTTTTTTTTTTAATTCAACTATATATTTTTTTAGCTATCAGAAAAAGTAGAGAAACAACTTACAGTAGATTTTGAATGGACTAGTAAGCTAAATATCATGTTGGAAACTACTTAAAAACCAAAATATCATTAAATAATAATTAAGGCTGAGTCTAAAATATATGAAACAAATAATACAGAAATGTCTTTTCTAGCCATTAAAGGAATAAATGTAAGGATATGGAACATTTAGCTTTTATAAGCCAATTTACAAATATTATATAATTTATAATTTTCCAAATCATGCTTTGCATGTCAGAATTTTTAGATTGCTTCAATAACATGAAGTAGTTGTCACTCAATAAATATTATTGAACTAAAGCTTGATGAATACATGTATACTTGATTCAGGCTAGCAGATAAATGGCAAAACATTTACAACTGCATGAATACTTCTTAACGTCTCCAGATGTATTGGCTTATAACTGCCTGTATTAAACCTAAATTTTTGCTCTTTCAGGTCCCTGATATTCAGACATTGATTATAATTTGAAGAATGACTCTAGAAAAAAAATAGTGATTTTATGATAATTAAATAGATTGTCTTTAAATTTTGAGATATCAAAATATTTAATATGATAGAACTATCATATATCCTAATAGGTAATTTTTACATTACATGATATTTTTCAAAATGAGTTCATCCATTTACAAACTTCTCATAATAGCAAAGTGCATTTGATATATTTTAAAGATTTATCTTTGACACTTGGAATATTTTTGCTTTATAATGCAACATATTTTTGACTCATGGAGAAGCTTTATTTTAGCACAAAAATGTTCCTAAAAAAGTTTTGCTTCAGTGTGCTGAATTTATTAAAAATAAATGCTTGTGTACATCAAAAAAATTAAACACCTTCCCTTTACTTTAACCTCTTATACATTACTTCACTGTATTTAACACATCTGTTTATTTTGAATTTGCTGTAATTGCCATTACAACTAGGAAATATCTTAATTATCTCTGTATTCCCAGATTCTAAGCATTTTGCTTGGTTTCTGTAGGCACAGCAGGAATTTAGAGAATTATTAATTCAAGGTCACTTAGCCTTTTGTTGTTGCACTCTAACACCTTCCTAGAATTTGCTTGAAAATTAGCCTTTCTTGGTCAATGGGATAGCAAAGATACCCTGGTAGTTAAAGGTGATGACTTGTGTTAGTTCAACTGTATTTTGTTCACTCTTCTCATCAGAAGATAGTATTATTTCTCCTCCCCCCTTGGATCTAGGATACCCTTGTGATTTGCTCTGAACAATACAAGGTAGCAGAAGCAGCCCTGTGAGTTCTAGAGCTCATGTCTAAAGAGGCTTTGCAGTTTCCACTTTTACCCTCTTGGATGCCACTCTGAAGCCAGGCTAGCTTACTGGAGGATGAGAAGACAGATGTAAGAGAACCGAGACTCCTTGGCAGCCAGCCAGTACAAACTGGCAGACATGTAAAGGAGGCCATCTTGACCCTTCTAGCCAAACTAACATTCCTGCTGAACAGGGTCACATGACTGAGCACAGGTTAAAGCAGCACAGGAATCACCCAGCTAACCTGCAGAAAGATGAGAAATGATACATTGTCATTTTAGGCCACTATGCTGTAGATGGTTTGTTATGCAACAATAGGTAATTATGTAATTATTAACAGTCGAGATATTGTATAGTAACATAAGGAGGAAAGAACTTTCTGTACTAGGGATACATGAAAAGATGAGCTCCCAAGACAAAGAACACAGTTTTTTCTAAGGAAATATGAAAAGAAGAGACCAGATAAAGTTTTATACTGTTTCAAGATGGATACTGATTTAGCTGAGTGAAGCTAAGGGAGTCCTCGTGACCTGTCTTTTTGTATTACTTACATTGTTGTAATTGTTATATTGTTACAAATGCATGGGTATGCAATTATATAATTACATACTATGTAAATATATGTAAATACAATTACATAATATGTATTTAATTATATAATTATTTATACATTTATGTGTAAATATATATATGGATAGATAGTGTGTGCATGCACTCGTATAATCATAATCACACACAGGCTAAAACGCGTATTTGCCAAAAATTACACTGAAGTGTACATTTTTATTTGGCCTTCTGAATGCTGAAGCCAAAGCCAAAACATCGCTTTTGGCCAAAAGTTGAAGTTGAGTACAATTGTCAACTCAGTTACATTGTGAAATATATTTCTAAGCGTGGATCATGGTCAAAATATTTGATTAACACTAATGTCAGTATTCAAATGGGATATGAATTTGTAAGTGGTTTGGACAGATGAAAATAGAAGAAACTAGAAAGTATCAGAAAAGAAGTTCTAGAATGGAAACTGTTACCAATAGTTGGTCTATATTATGGGCTTTCTATTTTCCAGACACAATGCCATGCCCTCTTATACATTCTTCCTAAATGTCCAAAAACACTCTGAAATGCACATTATTAAAGATATATAATATATGAGAAAGCTGAAGATTAGAGAAGTCTCATGCTTGTTAAGTGGTCCAGATTTCACGATGTGGAAAAACCTCAAATTCACGTGGAATTGATTGTAAACTCTCTTCAGTTCAGATGTAGTAAAGAACTTAGAGAGTTTAAGGTAGAGAGTTTGAGGATAAGAGGAAAGAGTTGGAAAAGACAGAAGTAACCCCCATAGTGTCTTCTCTACTGAATTCAGTTGAAAATGAGGATCCATTTACTATGCCTGGGGCCATGATAATTACTAAGTCTCTGGGGGAGATCCTTCCTTGTCTCTTTCAGCTTCTGATGGCCCCAGGCATTCCTTGGTTTGTGGAATCATTAATTGTAATCTTTGCCTCTGTCTTCATGTGGCTGTCTTCTCACTGTATGTCTGTGTTTCTCTGGGGCAACCCTAATGACCACATCTTAACTTGATTATATATGCAAATATCCTGTTTCCAAATAAAGTCATATTCACAGGCACCTGGGTAGGGGGCAGGGGTGTGTTAGGATTTCAACATATCTTTTTTTGGACATACAATTCAACTCATAACAACCACTAAAATATAGATCCCAATATACAATTTCAAAAACATCCTCTCAAGCAGTAGTATATTTAAACTCTGAAGAAAAATAGCATAAGTTGACTTACACACATTATATTCAACATTTCTAGAAAATGTGAATGATTTTAAAATCTAATACATCAGTCAAAATTACCTGGGCATCTCTTAAGTTTATATATCTTTCTATCTTCCAGAAACACACACCCACACACACATTATTGACTGATTGATTGACTGCTGAAGCCACCACAGAGTTTGAGTTAGAATTTCCAAATAACTACATTGTAAAGAAATTTCCCTGATGATTCAATTTGTCAAAATAAGTTTGAAATCCATTGCCTTCAAGGACTTCAATGTATCTAAAGAAGGAGATGGGTATGTTAAACTTAAGGCAAAAGCATATCTTCTTCTTTGATGTGTTATTGAAATAACCCTACTGAGCTGAGGGTAGTGAACATAACAAGGCAGAAACATTGGCTCATTGACTTCAGGCACATCTGAGAGAGGATTGAAGACTGTCAAATGCAAACATCTTGCATCCTCTTTCTTAGCACCAGTTTCTCACAAATTCTGATGACTAAAAAGTATATATTAGTCTAAAAAAAAGTAATAATATTTGAAGAAATTGAAAAAAATCAATCTAAATACATTTCCTCTTTCTTAAAACAATTTAGAATGAATTTCATTATGAGAACTTTTGTATGTCATTCTAAAACCCTTCTACTTAAAAGAAAAAATAAATAAGATCATTATTTTTAATAAACTTAACAAGCATTATCTTTCTTTGTCTTGTTCATTTTAAATATTTATTACATAAAGAATATATGAATAAATTATTTTGTTAAAATCTCAAATCAGAAAGAAAAGCTCATCCACATAATCAATATATGTCTGTATCTCTATATCTATATGTAGACATGTATCTATATATAGTAGATTTTATATAAAGTATCTATATCTATAAATACAGATCTATAAATAGTATAGATCTATATATCTATAACTATAAACATAAATATGTGTACTATATACAGATAAATCTATATATAAATATAGTTTTATATTTTACATATAGTTCTAATTTTGGCTTTAACTCTTAAAATATGTCTTGGAGAGCTTCCATATCTATTTAGATTGATTTCTTTTGTTAGAAGCACTTCCTAGTATTTGTTTAACATTTTGTTTATTAATACAGTGTACTCATAAAATAGTGATGTAATGATTTTCTTGTGTTTCATTGTGAATATATGCTAGTATTTTTCTATGTTATGTAAATTATATAACAATTAAAATTTTTGCCCATGTTTAAATTTTAGGAAAAATTGGTGTTTTACATTTAGTTTACATTTACTAAATGCCCTCCAAAGATGTCCAGTTTCCATCACAGTTTCACAAGGTATGAGACTAATGATTTCCTCAAAATTCACCAATGCTATATATATTATAAGTCTCTTTATTTTGGCAATTTGAAAGTTAAATAGGACATTTCCCCCAAATCTCACCTATACCAGATATTATCAGTCTGTTCATTTTTGAAACATAAATGTTAAAAAATATTTGTCACTTTAATATTGTATTCTTGATTCTTTATGAAATAATATTTTTATATATTTATTGGTCATTTATGTTTCCCCTGCTGTGAGTTCGTTGGTTTTTATCTGTTGCATATTTTTCTTAAGCTCTCTAGTGTTTCCTTATTAATTTCTTGGTACTCTTCATATATGTTATATTTTGCCACCATTTTGGGTATTGCAAGTACTCCCAATCTGTCACTTTTCTTCTAATTTAGTTTACTGCATCATTGTTATTACAATTTAAATCTTTACTAATATTCATCAGTGATTTTTCTTATTTCCATATAAGCTGCAATAATTAGAGAAAGAAACCTTAATCAAAATTAACTTTATGTTCATTAAAATTAAAAATAAAAACTGTTCCGTACTTAAATAAAAAAGATTAAAACTGAAAAAAAACTAAAAACTGTTCTAGAAGAAAATCAAATAGAATGACTATCCTACAATAAAGGAAAACAATATAACCAGTTATTGGCCTTAACCAAATGCAGACCCTGGAGAGAATTTTTAGAGAAAACGGGACTGAAGCCAAAATGAATGAAAGAGACAGGTGTTTGTCTACATCTGCTCCCATTTGTGATGGCTAAGAGACAAGACCTGTGATTCTAACTTTGTCTTATAATTTTACGTGTACAGGTCTTAGAAATGTAAATACACTGAACTCCCTCAAGTTTGAGTTCAAACACCAAAAGCAGTTAAAGTTTGTATTTAAAAATATAGCACTATTAAATAAGAGCTGTAGTGATGTTTAAATGGTTCTTTTAGGATTTAAAACACTATGTACTTGGTCACTAGATACCTGATTTATGGATGCTAAAAATATACTTTTATCTTGAAACTCTTGTAGTCATGTGCATCAGTTGGTGGACTTGTGCTAATGCAAAAAATAGAAAAGGAAAGTATTTGCTGAGATAACTGAATTCTGATTTAAAATATACCAGTGATTTTCTTGGGACTTTGAAAAGAACTCCTACAAATTATTTAACAAAAATTAGTTTTCTTCATATTTAGAATTTAGCATATTGGATAGAAACATGGTCTTGGGCAGGGGTGAATCTCTTTTATGATTATGCCAGGTCTGCTATGAAGGCATGTTGTTTAATCTTCTAATTCTTACCCTCCTATTTGTGAAATGAAGATAATAATGACTTACATCCTAGGGTAACTCTGAGGATTCATCAAAAGATATGTTAGGCACTTAGAGCAACACCTGCTGCATAATAATAAATGTATATTTATTAATCTAACATTGGTCCTCTTAATTTTTAGCTACAATATTTAAAAGACAATTGCTTTGAAAGCTATTTCTATTAATTATAAAATTCCATTTGGTCATTGACAAACTTCTCAATGTCTTCTGATGAACCAAAGCTAAAGATTAAGGAAATAAAGAATCATCATGATTAGATTAAATGGATATGAATTCGAAGGTCAAGTGTCAGGTTTGATAAGAGAGAAATTCATAATATTTCACTTAGTTTTTAGTCAGTTTTATCAGCTTTGGCAGAATTAGACAATTTCGTTCTTGTCTTGGTACGAATAACTAATTTAGTAATTAACCTAACTGTAACAGTATATTAATTGAAAAATCGACATACAAGTGGCTTTTGACTTTCCTCTAAAACCTCAAATTTCAAAGTGACTAAAACATCTGTCTCACCTGAAAAAAGTAACTTGGGTCAATTCTGAGTGAAACGTGTTCCAGTATTATAACAATGAAAGAAATCATTGAACACTAAGATAAAGCATATTGCAATCCTACATTTGGTCTTAATTAGTACCTGAGTAAGACAGTTAAAAGCTTATCAAAACTGACTTGGATGTATTTTCTATTTTATCCTTTTATTTATGTTTTTGGAATTTTTTTGTTTCTAAGAAGTTATACTCTTTCCATGGGGTATACATTAGAAATAATTTTGGAGATAAGATTGTGTCAGAAGACTAGAGGAAAATGGCTAATAATGCATGTCTCCAACTTCCTTATGCAGTAGTCCCTGAGCAATAACTTTGTGAGATCTCTGCTATCTAAGAAGGAAACAACCTGATTTTAGTCACTTACACCAGAGCTGTACGCTATCCCCTCAGAGGGCTGGGGAATGTAATGTTACTGTGTGTACAGTGCCTGGCATCACACGTGCAATTATTTCATTCCTCCAGTGAGGTTTGCAGACTTGAAACAACGTGACTCTTGGGTGCATAGTTGAGATCTGTGGAGGGCTACGGGGACTCTTAACAGTTAAAAGGAATAGAGGAATAAGATTGTGGAATAATGTGCCTTGATAAGAAGTCTGAATTGAAAACACACCGATTTGACGAATCAGAGGAGAAAAAGTTAACAGCAATTGGAGTAAAAAGAAATCTTTTGAGCAAGAAGGTGATTTCTTAAAACTCTTCAGGGAAATTCTTTATCAGGAAAAGAGAAGTCTGTCTTTGAGGATTTAGGAGGAAAAGAGTTATAAAATGAGACCTGTGATTCTTTTCACTGATTTCTATTTATTATTGCTAGTAGAAGAAGCAAGTGATAAGAAAACTACAAATTCTGGGAAGTAAAAAGAATGAAGCCATGTGTAGCTGGGTCCATGGCACAGTAGTTTCAGGGTAATTTTGTGTTACTTGTTTACCTATTTGGGTTCTACCAGGTGGAACGATTCATCTTTACAGAAGTATTTGTGTGCATCATGTTTTATAGTCTCTTCCTTTATCTGAAGTCTTCTGTGATTTTGCTCTTCATCTGACACCTTCTTTGCTTTGAACAGGGAAAATACAGCAGGACCCCCTTAGATCTGGAAGGGTAAAATTTCAACAAGTGGAGAATCTCAGCAAGAATTCTTGCTTTTGGACAAACTAGGGCTTTTATAACATTATCATAGTTTATTCAGGTGAAAGTGGAGACTAAAGTAGAAGTCTGACTTCAGAAGCTTTAGAAAAATAAAGGAGGTAGCTTGTAACACTTAGTTGGAGACATGTGGCATAATCAAATTTTAAAATGAATGGAGTTTAATAAAGGAATTATTTATGAAGATGTAGCTGGGATTAATGGGGACTATAAAGGGTTGACCTAAATTATCTGGAGCTTCAACCATCTGTAGGCTTCAGATACGACTGGAGGGAACAGTCCCTGAGACTGAGAAAGAAGAGGTATAGCTCTGAGGGTTGCATGACCTCCCTGACAGAAGCTGTGGCCTTTGGTAGAGACCTGTGCCAATCTCTTAGGAACCTTCAAGGAGGGAGGAGGTGGGAATATGTTTTTTCCATGTCCTCCAGTCTCTAGCAAATGATAACCAATGATTAAACCATACTGGAAGCCAGAGGGCAAGAAAGCCCTTTGACGAAGTCCCTGGAGTTAGCTCCACATGGTACAGAGAAGAGTGGTGGACAGTGGCAAGTGGATCTTAAGGGGCCCAGAGAAAATATCTAGGACATATGAAACCAAATGTCCAACATATACAACCAGGATACAGGATTGTTTAAGAAATGTTTTTTTCTGTGGTAAGTACCCTTGTGTTGAGAACACAAAGGTGAGACAGTCCCTGCCCTCTTTGGAGCTCATATTCTAGTGTATATTTTTAATATAATGTGCATATGTATGTGTGTATGAGCACTTGTATCACTGACTGGGTTACATATACATGTGCGTAGCTACACTGACATAGGATCTTAGAATATACACTTTTTTATTTGAAGTACAGTCAGTTACAGTGTGTCAATTTCTGGTGTAGAGCACAATGTCCCAGTCATGCATATACATACATATATTCATTTTCATATTCTTTTTCATTAAATGTTATTACAAGATATTGAACATAGTTCCCTGTCCTGTACAGAAGAAACTTTTTTTTAATCTATCTTTATACAGTGGCTAACATTGGTAAATCTCAAACTCCCAAATTTATCCCTTCCTACCCTCTTTCCCCGGTAGCCAGAAGATTGTTTAGTATGTCTGCGAGTCTGTTTCTGTTTGGTAGATGAGTTCATAGTGTTCCTTTTTTTTTTTTTTTTTTTTTTAGATTCCACATATAAGTGATATCATATGGTATTTTTCTTTCCCTTTCTGGCTTAATTCACTTAGAATGATGATAGCTCAGTCCATCCATGTTGCTGCAAATGGCATTATTTTATTCTTTTTTATGGCTGAGTTGTATTCCATTGTATAAATATACCACAGAATATGTACTTTTGTGTTTTGTTTTTATCCCACAATTCCCAAGTATTCCTTTGGTAAACATAGAAGTTCACATTTTGCCTAGAGGCAAATTGGGAGCATTACAACAATAATACAGTAGGGAAACCATGTTCAGTTTTTTTTGTTTTTGTTTTTGTTTTTTTAATTTGTCATTCAAGTAAACATGTGATATCCTCCTTGTGTGAATACAGAGGCCATTTTTGTAATGGTTGGGTGAGGTTTTCGGTAGGCTTACAAGGAACATGCTGCCTCTGGGGCCTGGTCATTAACTAGCAGAAGAATAATTTCATGTCCTGTGAAATTTGGCTCAACACCCATCAACTCTAACACATGTCAATGATCCAGAACATTCATCAGCCTCCTCTTAATTTCCCAAAACATCAGTTGAGATTCTTGAAGTACTCACAGAATAGACAGTAATGATATGGAAAGAAAAGTCCCAGATGGACAATGTAGACAGGAATGTGAGAGTTTAGACAGGTGTGTGAGAGGGTATATGTGATTGGTCAAGTATCTGTCGGTGATGAATACCTGGCCCACCTAGAGTTCTGGAGGTTGTAATCATACATATAATTCAATTATTAGAACTGTTTGAACGTATTCCTTTTTACTAATTGTCATGTTCCTAGAAAACAGCCTCATTATTCTCTTCATATGAATTGATTTGACATTAATCCAAAAATAATAATTATGTCTTTTTATATTTATTTTTCAGAATTTATTGAAAACAAAGAAGTCTCCCGTTGCTACAGGGAAAGGAACAATTTGGAGGTTTTTGGAGAACCCACAATTAAATTCATATTCTGACTTTGATCATTGCTACCTTTGCAGCTTTAGGTAAGTTACTTAACTTTCCTAAACTTTCCTTTTTTGTAGTTTTAAAGTAAGGGTAATAATGGCAAACGTGCATGGATATTGGAAACATTAAAAGAGCGAGAAAAATCTCCTAATCCTATCATCCTGCCATTCTTCCTTTCTACTGACCCTCACCAATCTGGTCATATTTCCTTGGGCACTATCAAACAGACTGACCAATGGTATAATTTTCTCCATTTATCCAGTTTCAGATTGCCTGTAAATGTATTCTGTCATTCCTAAAAACCTCAGCAAGTTAGAAATATTAAAGCTTGAATGGATTTAAAGCTTTGCCCCGTACTTTTCTGCCTCTCTTCTTGGTTCGCATCCTGAAAACAGAAAATATTGTCCACATCCCAATGTAATTTTTTTTTCTCATCTTCCTTTCTGACACAAAACTAAAGATGCCCAGGCTCCTTCTGCTTGCTGTCAAACTAATGATGCTTTATAAACACAGCCAGTCTTGAAGAAACTCGAAGCCTAAAATGAAATTGGTACCTCCCTACTCATGTCTAAATAAGGGGATAAATGTAAAATACAGCACATTGGACCTCAAATCCAAGATTACTTAGGCAGATTAATAGAAGGGAAAAAAAACAGAATATTTGTTTTGTTGTTAATTTCACATCAGTGTTATAGATAATTTATTCCACAAAAACTGGAATGTGAAATTTACCCATACCATTGTCATGAGAATTATGAAATTAATGACTTAAAAAATAACTTTATAAATACTGTCATGTATGGATATTGGTAACTAATACTGGAAATGACAATGAAACATTAAACTCTTAAGTAAATTCCAAGGAGGAGCTGTATAATACGTTATTAAATATTACTAGTTTCCTGAAAACTTTATATGAAGTACTTGTTCCAGATTCTTTAAGAGCAAACAAATCCCTAACTTGTCCTCCCAATGTGGTATTTCTGAGAGCATTTTTAGACACCTGAAACAATATTAAATTCATCACATTATATTAAGTCCAGATGAAGAATTCTTATTGTCCAGTTAATTATTATTGAGAAACTTACCTTTAGAAGAAGTAAGACAAAGAAGCAAAGGATGATTGTAAATGTAGTATGATTTCAATATTTGGATAAGAATAGTCTTAAACAGTAGCACTTATAAATGAATACTTATATTATGTGAAAGAAGTAGGGAAGAGAGAGCTAATTTTCAGATATTTAATAGTTATTTATACACACATTCACACATGCACACCCATATTTATACACCTACATATGTAAAGATGTATTTGTGTAAAATGGAAAAGGTTTAGAGAAAATTTATTAATTCATTTTTCTCAGCAATGAGTGGGTATAACTAATAATACCAACTTTCTGGTTTTGATGTTATACTTTAATCATGAGATGTTATCTTTGGAACAGGCTGAATAAGAATATACAGGACCTCCTTGAACTTTTTTTTTTGCAACGTATAGTGAATCTTTGATTACTTCAAAATAAATGTTTTTGAAAATGGGATAATGTACTAAAATGCTTTTTTTTTTTTAATACAAAGAGCATTTAGAGGGAAATTATGCTGTGGTTTTGAAAGCACGATGGTACTAAATGTGAGTTAAAATGTACCAGTTTTTACAGGAACTCAATTTGACCATATGATTTTACATAGGAAGTAAAGGATCAATAGGAATTTTAAAAGCCTTTCTTCTATAGAAATGGAAAATTGCTTTTATTCAATTACCCGGAGTTTATGGGTATAATCATCTAGAATTTTATATGGGAAGCATGGTAGAAATAAATGAGAATATTTAATTTCTGAAACTGCATGTAAACATATCCTAGAGAAAACTTGAAAGAGGATTCTTCTTTGAATATAAAGTCCATTTTGATTATATAACAATATAATGAATTATTTTCTTTTGAGTCCACTAAATATCTTAATTCTATACAGTTAAAATATCCAGTTATGTTCATCTGAAATCCAGGGCAGTATGTATTTCTCAAGATGATATTTTCATATACTTCAGCACTATAAAATTTTTGTTATAATTAGTTTACTAATTCATAAAAACAGTGAAATATCTCTTAAAATGATCTGATAAAAGATACAAAGTACTATATATAAAAAATATAAACAACAAGGTTCTACCATATAGCACAGGGAACTGTAATAAATATCTTGTCATAACCTAGAATACAAAAAATATGAAAAGGAAAAAAAGTAAGGAATTTAGTTTCCATGAAAAACAATTTGAAACATAGCAGAGACACACTTTAAAATTATTAAAGAATGAAATAAAATTGCATAGATTCAAGACATTCATTTACTTTCTAAATAAAAATTAACAAATATGAAATAAAATCTTATTAATATACAAACAAAGGTAATATTTTTTACTTTTTGATGAAATTTTTTTCATGTCAATCTGGTCCATTAGTATAAAATAGAGGTTGTAAGCTATGTGAATTAGTGATTTTTCAGTCCATACCTGGAAAGTAGGAGGATTTCCAAGATGTACTAGAAGAATAACATAAGTATATTATGGAAGAAAGAGCTATTGAAATAGACTAGGTCATTTATATAATCTCCTTTCAAACTATTAGCTGTGATTTCTCTGTCTACTAATTTCTGCTCCCCAGTAATACATTACCAGGGAAACATTGGCTTTAATTCATGTTTTCTCTTTATCACTCCACTCTGATGATCCTGGTTAAAACAGAAAATTCAATCGATAAATTTGATTGAGTCACTTGAACAATTCTTCCTAGTTTCTTTTGGGATTTTCAGTTCACTCTGCTTTAAAAAGAAACAGCATTTCTCCACATAAATGGCATTTGGGCAACTTTGGGAACTTAAGTAGACATTAATATGTAAGAAGAGTTGGAAAGAACAGCAATTGAAGTGCTGAGATAATTCCCATCAGCTGCAGGGCTCAGAACTGGCTTGTATCCATTGGAAGCCTTCTGGTCCTGTGGTCTCACTGAAGGCAGCATTCTGCATATTATCTTTGATCGAGTTACGGTTGAATGATTTTGGCTGAAGATAGAACATTTCCCCACTCTTGAGAACTTTACTATTGCACTTGCAACAGTTAATAAGTAACTCATGGAGTTATTTATTTTCCTTTTAACTATGAGTTAGTTTTGAATTACAGTTCTGTGTTGAGAATTCACAATAAAAATGTTTCATTTGTAAGAATGGTAAAAGTCTATAGTATCCAGACATAATAACGCAATCCTAGTTTTGTTTTTATTTTTAAACAACAAAATTGAAACATCATCATTATAACGTATTCTACTGTCTTAGTCTACTAGGGCTGCCATAAGTAAATACCACTGATTGGTGACTTAAAAAAATTGAAACTTATTTTCTCACAGTTCTGGAGTTCAGATCTGAGGTCAGGGTGCCAGCATGGTAAGTTTCTGGCAGTCGCTGTCTTGCTGGCTCACAGATGGCCACCTTCTCTCTGTGTCCTGTATGGAAGAGAGTGAGAACAAGCTGTCTGGCATCTCTTCTTAGAAGGGCCCTAATCCACTCATGAGGGCCATATGACCCTCAAGATTTTACCCAACTTTAATTACCTCCCAAATGCCATTTCTCCAGATACCATCACATTGGGGGGTTAGATCTTCAGCATATGAATTTGGAAAGAATACGAATATTCAGCTCATAGCATCTACTATATTAGGAATCTCTAAAAAAACAGTTTTAAACAAAGAGTATTACATTTTCAGGTGTCCAGAGAGGTAAGAATGCTCAATGTTTGTAGCATTTGACAACCTTCCTAAGAGCACCATACCATTTTCCACTGAAAATAAATGTGGTAGAGTTTATTTATTAAGGGCTTATAAGAAATTATAATATTTGCTTCCAGGAAATACTGGGAGAGAGAGAAAGTCTACCTGAACTTTACAGTTGATGAAAATAAGACTCAGAGAAATATCGTGACTTGGCCACCATAATTCTGAGACAGGGACTCAGGTTTTCATGCTGGCTTTAGGAAGACCATGATGTTCATGAATGATATCTTACCCTTCTATAATAAAGATGTTTCCCAACATTTCTATTTTTCTCTCAACTTCTTCTTTTATAATGAGCAATGGAACACAATTTTTGGCTGAACATTGAAAATATACATTTTTCTACATTTTACTTTTCCACAACTAATATTTTTCTTTGTTGATTGACAGTTTGGATAGTATTTCTAGAGTTATAATCATCTATCTAAAAATTTGGAGATTATAGTTTTCTAGTAACATACAATGAGTAGGTAACAAGTTTCTCTAACATATTTCACCAGAACATTTCCTGTGATTAGAAATAATGAGAAAATTCTCACTGTTCTGTAAAATTTTTTCAAAGGAGAGACAAAAATTTGAAAACCTAATTTTGATGCTGCATATTTTCCTATTTCTTGCTTCAGTACTATCTCTGGAATTCGTTCAGATTTGTATATTTCTCTCAATATGCAAGACCTGAAATGGAACAAACACATTTCTTCAGAAGTCTAACCTAATTCAGTTCACTGAATATTTGGAATAACCAAATCAAATAGCATTTGGTTTCATATCTGAATCCATATTTGAAGTTGTGTAGCAACTTAATTTTTGTTATGCTCAAATTTTTAGCTAAAAAAGGATAATAATTACTCTAATATTTACTGTGTAAAATTGAGGCAAAGATTAAATGAATTAAATTACATATCTCAGTAGGTAGTAGCCGCATATATGATAGTATAATTAACTAATAAACTCTCTTCATTAAAATTTTAGTACTAGTTTATTTGTTATGCCTGACATTTCTTTGGGGCCAGCATATTGTTATCAATTTTGAAAAGACTTAAGATTCAGAAACTTGGAGTCACAATCTAAAAATATTATTGCAGGTAAGTGAATTGATGAGCATTGAGCACATTTTAAACTTTCATTATAAATATATATATTATGAGTGAAAATAGGAATGAGAGCCAATGTTAATGTGAACATCTACTTTCATGATGCCTTAAGCCTCTTAGGAAATTATTATTTCTAGCCTAGTGCTCATAATGATTAATGACCATAGTGAATGACTAGTCTAGTAGTTCAACTTATATATTTACAATTTCATTTGCTCAAAATCATAAGCTATCATCAGGAGGTGTCTCAGGGTTAGAAAGGGCACATAAGCCTGTCATCTACTTACATACCAGAAAACAGGCCAGAGGTTAGACATCCAGGCATGAGGTATCAGGAATTGTTGAGATGAGGAATTCATCTGAAGTAACCTTTCTACATTAATATTTTATACTGACATACACAAAGTGATAGTAAAGAAGCGCCAACAGATAAATGTACCTTTTTTTTTATTTAAAAGTGCTTCTCATAAATAATGTCATCAAAGGCTATATTTAATGTCTCTTCTGATCACAGTTTTCTTTATGTTTGACAGTGGCTTCTTCAAACATCAAAAGATTCTCTTTAAATTGGAGCTTAGTTCCCTATTTTTCAAACATTCATGTTTTTATATCTTAGCTCCAGTACTTAGGAGTATCCTGTACTTCAAGGATAGGCTGGTGGGGAGAATTGTGAAATGTGATTTTAAATTGATCAAAGTGGACCTATGGTACAGCACGATGGTAATGAATTTGGAATGGGTGGAATGGGATGGAGCTTTTGGGTGTCTGAGTAACTTGTGAATTTTATCCACACCCTTCCAAGCTCATTTATAGGCATATAAGATACATTTGCTTTGATATCTTTCCCTTTGTCCTAATAGTTCCCTAGTAAGGTTAGAGGTCGGCTGTAAAAATCATAGAGTGATTTTATTCTTCTCCCAGGGGTTCTTGAGATGCATGTGACCTGGGCAACATTTTCTGCCTCAAACAAAGCAAAACAAAAAACTGCTGAGACTTTAGGGTTTTTTGTATCATGCAGTGTGAATAATACGAAATATTAATCAAATTTGTTTAAGAAAAAAATTACTTCTAAAGGATGCCTTAAGGATTTAATATAGGAATTTTGGAAACCATTGATATTTCTACAAGTAGTTATGCTAATGGAGCAGAATAAAACTAGACATGACTGTGGTTAGTAACTAATATTTTCTGGTATTAGTATGTATCCAAATATCTTGATGCTTGTGTTTTGTCCTGGCCAAGGAAATTTCCAATTAATTGAGAAATTCTGTGATGTAAAATACATGAGAAATTAAATGCAAGTTTTTAAGTCTACCTGGTAATTTACCTGTGTGACATCATGGAGGGTTTGTCAAACAAATGGTATTTGTCCTAATGGAGTAATAGTTAAAATTAATACATTCTTAGTTGGAAAAAAATTAAGGAAATTAAAATAATTAAAGATGATTCTTGGACAATACTTGATGCCAGTAGAGTTGTGAGCCACCTGACAGCTTATTGGATGACTAGTTAACTGCTGCAGCCTAATCTGAAGTGTATTTTTGTCTCTCTCTTTCCATTGTAGAGTGTAAATATTAGAGAGCTATAATTAGGAGGTTAACATACTCTATTCTAAATTACATCTGTTATTAAATAAGCTTTACTATTTATAATTTTTGTTTTTTCCTTGGTCTTTATAATGATACATTTAGTTTTAAGAAAGAAAATTTAATTAGAATATGAATGTTATACTATCTACATCTTTGATTAGTTTCTGAGAGAAAGAGTATAAAGATTTTTTATGTGGGGAGAAATGGGCTTGTATGTAAGTATTTATGTTTAGCTAGTCACCCTTCCTGTTCCCCAAATGTCTTGCCTGGAATTACTGGCCTTTTTCACCTTCTTTACGCCTATGTGTGTCAATTCTATGCAGCTCAGATTGCACAAACAGGCTCCTGTTTGGTGGTGTCTGCCCACACTGTCTTTCTGGTTCTTAGTTTGCTTTTCTTACTGGTTATCTGATTTTATTTGTAATAATTTTGACCTACTTCTGTGACCTGCTTTGTCAGTATCAAGTCTTTCTTTTTGAATGCCCATTGTTTATCTCCTCTTAAACTCATCTGCTCACCTATGCTCTTATTTACCATTGCTCATTTAAGTCTTTTCTCCCAGCACTACCTTAACAGTTTCCAAGTCTGTTCTGTGTCTGTATCACTCTTCTGCTTTAAATTCTGGGATCATCAGATTTTGTAGCCTAGAGTTTTAAGTCTGAAAGTACTCGGGATGGCAGAATTATATCTTCAGGAATTAATCTGTGAGTTTAGTGAATATTTCCCATTCTCATTATTCTTTCACTGAGAACCCAAGGGAACTTTTATCCATCCCGTGCTCACACTGAAATAGAAATGTATACACTAAAGTTTTCTAGCCTAAGTAGACGACAGAAAGATTTGAAACATGCTTGCCTGAAATAGATAAGGTGGAGGGTTGAACTGGATTGGAAAGAAAGGAGTGGAGGAAAAGGGGGAAATTTTGACGACAGGGAGCAGAGTAGAAGGATACAGCATCAAACTCTCCTGAGTGCTGTCTGCCTGGACAAGCTTAGTCCTCTCAGAACAAGATTTGGTAAATTTTTCAGCCTTAGAATGACAACATAAAGGAAAACCTTACTTTATGACTGAGGTAGAAATTCTCAGTTAGGAATTATCCTTTAGGTTAGGCAGTGGTGGACATAACCCCCATGTTATAATAAGATGCATTTCTATTTTTTATAAATAAAATGGTAATAAAATCTTAGCTTCTAAGAAAGAGAAGGAAATAACATATTTTCAAAACAAAACCAGCTTCCCCTCACTGACTTTCACTTCCATGTTTTCTTATGAGTTGAATGAAGATCATTCCAGTAAGTATTTCTGTTTGAGGAATACTGTTACCTGTCTTTGATATTTTAATGTCAGCCAAAGAAATTTTTATTACTAGTTTTCAGATATTTTGTTTGAAGGGACCTGAAAGTAATAAATATAACTTAAATGACTGCAGTATCAACTTTGTTATAGACTTTTAAATTTATACTTACACAAAATAAAACTGGAAACGGTGAAAAATTATTTTATATTCAAAAACTGATACTCTTATTTAATAATATAAAATGTTTTAGGAAAATAAAATTTAAGTCCTTGTATTGCCTATTTTGGCTTAATAAAAGAAAATTAATACTCATATGCATGTAATGATGGAATTACATTAGTCATTTAAAAATAAAATCTGCATTTTAAGAAGTGCAAAATGAATGCAAATATTAATTATAGCCTACTTTAACTTTTAAGTACAATTACCAACCTTTATAAATGAACCAGTGTAGGAAATCAGCCAGCAAATGTCTTTTCATTTTTCTGGTTATCAATACTTTCTGCATCATTACTGTGAAAATAATAGTGATTTCAAAGGACATTCATTATTCTTATATTAAAAATTCAGATAACATTCACAAGTGTTACAGAATTATGATTTAAATAGAAATGACAGAATTCAGGTTGAAGCTAAATTTGAATGGTAAAGAAGAGTATTGAAGTATCTATAAAATATGTTTCTTAGGTTACTTAGTGTGACAAGGAAAAAGAAGAAAGAAAGGGAAGGAAGGATGGAAGGAAAGAGAGAGGGAGGGAGGAAGGGAAGAGACAAATTGAGAAGAGGCTCCGTGTTTGAGAGCAGGGGGTGGAATACTTTATTTTAGAATTATTTGAAGGTTTATGGAGTTTTCCAGGTAAAAGTGTACAACTGAATCTCTGAAATGCGAGATTAAAATTTGAGAAATTAAATTGACTTTAGTGATAAATGTGTGATCTAATAAATGTAATATGAGCAGACAAAAGGAAGAGCATGTGGAAGAGAATATAAGGACACCAAAAATAGTGTTTAGCTGGTAGGAGAAAGACATGCACAAAAGTATAGCAAAAAAGTAAAGCTATTGAGTACTACGATTTCTAGGAGCTGAAAGAGGAGGGACTTTTCAAGAAGAAAGAGTGTGTGTTCAAACTATGAAAGACTTTGAAAAATGAGGACAAGTAATTTGGCTTCATATTTTGGAGGAAATGGAACATATGAAAGGCACATAAATCACATCTGAGAGTGAAATAAATAGTTATAAAACCCTACATTATAAAATAATAAATACCTCAAATCAATACCCTAATCTTTCACTTCCAAAACCTATTGGGGGAGGGGGAAGAACACCTGTGGTTTTGCCTAATTGGTTTCCTATTCCTTTTTGGGGGCAATATCTCTCAATTGTGAAAATAACCAATAAATCTTTATTTTTAGTAAAGCTAATCAAGTTTTCCTATGTTCACTGGCCAAGAGTGGGCATGTAACCATGTGATATTACCCAGATGCTTTAATTTGGAATTTAAAATATTAAAATATCCAAATTATCCAATATAATTTAATACCAATGGAGGCACTCTAGGGGACTAATCTCTGGTTCCTTGTACCTACTGCCCTGGAACTCTTTTGTATCTCATCAATCCTGAATCATACAATTCCAAATTTCCTTTCAGAATTGAGCTGTGCCATATCTTTCAAACAACTGAATGTGGTAAAAAAGAATATCAAGCATCTGTGTTGTTGCCACTTGGAATTAATCACTTTCAATGATTTTGCAAATTTGTATCTAGTTATATTTTTGTTTTTTCTTGTTTCATTTTTATGAAATTAACTTGATGAGAACGTAAATATTCCATGTATCTTCCAAAGAATGTATAATTGGCACTTAAGAGTCAAATCCAATTTTTGCTTGTTTTGTCTAAACTATATTCTTGCAGAGTTTTTTAAGACTTCTTCAATCAGTTTTATCAGTTTTCAAGAAAGCTTTATTCATATTTCTTAGAAGATGGTAGATTTTTTTAATTTCTCCTTTACATCAGCCAAGTTTTAATATTTTACTTCTTGATGTTAAATACACACAAAATTAGAATTTATAATTACATATTGAATTTGATATTTTTATGAATATTTTATTTTACTTTTATCTCAAAAATCTACACATTCTGATATAAACATAACTACAACAGATTTATTTGGTTACTGTTTACATGGTATGTATTTTACCATCATTTTATTTCAGCCTTTCTGTATCCTTATGGTTAAGATGTGTCTCTTTAGTAAGCAACACTGAAAAAAATCTGGTCTTACTATTTGTCATATTATCGTTGTCTATAATTTAAATATAAAAGTTGAGTCTTAGATTTATATTTGTCCCATCTGTTTCTATGTTCCATTTTTGCTTCTTTAAAAATTTTTTCCTAAATATTTTCTGTGTATTAACTTGTTAGTTATACATCCTATACCATTATTTTGGTGAACAGTTTAGAAATAAAACAAACATACATTCTTAACTTTTTGAGCTTAATGTCAATAATCACATTCATCATGCCCCAAAGCAAGAACCTAGCATTCTGTATCTTTGTTTGCCCCCCAACTTTCATGCAATTTTATTGTACACTTATTGTGCATTTTAATACAACACATACTTTAAATCCCATGAGATTATATATATCTAAATATCTATATATCTATATCTATCATATATCTGTCTATCTATATCTATCTGTCTATCTATATAAACTGTGGTTTCCTGGTTCTCTTGTTTATTTCCTTCTGAATGTACTTAATGTGTACTTTGCCATCTGCTGTCATGTTCCCTATGCCTAAAGAACTCTCTACAGAATTATTCTTACTATTTTGTCTACCAATGTTCTTCAACGGTGGAGTTTCCCAACTTAATTTTTCTAAATTTTTATATTTTCCTTTTTTATATTTTCCTTTATTTATGGGTTTAGGATTTTAGGCAAGACTGATTTTTTTTCTGCAGTATTTTAGAGAAATCTTTTGTTCTTAAATTGTCCTTTGTAATATTGGCTTTCGTTTTTATTCATTTGAGAGTACTGTACCCTGCCTTACCTGTTGCTCCTTTTAGTATTTCTTCTAGGACTTGCTACAAATGTAATCCTTCTTCTTTGATTGTGTGCTGTTTATATATGATTAAATGAGGCTTTTTTTTAACTGATGCTCTAGATATGGCTTTGGCTGCAAAATTAATTTGGTTAATTATGAAAGATAAAAACAAGACAGACTCTTAATAAACCCATACAGATAACCATGTATCCATGTAAAGAAGCTTAGTAAAATTATTTTTATATGATTTAAATATTCTTTGATTCAATAAGAATCAGGCCCCATTCAAAAATATTCGCATCAGTTTAGACAGCATAGTATACCACAGTTGTTCTCTAGCTTTTTGGTGTTAATACAACTTTACAATCTTTAATACTTTTTAAAATTCCAAAGAACTTTTGTTTATATAGGCTATATTTATCAACATTTACTATATAAATATTAAAATAACCATTATAAACACAATACATAAAATCATAAATAATTTTTAATGAAAATAAAGGTTATCCCAAACAAAAATAATTAGTAAGAAGACTGGCATATACATTTTTTTTTTTTTTTTGCAAATTTCTTTAAGGTCCACCTTAGTAGAAAACAGCTGGATTATCCTATCTACTTCTGCACTGGAGCTGTTGCAATAATCACAAGCTATACAACTTTTGGAAAACTCACCTGTACACTCAAGAGAGAATAAATATAAAAAACGTAAGTAACATCTTAGTATTATTTTGTAATAATTATTACAAAATTAGTAATAATTATTTTAAAATAATTATTAATAATTATTTTAAATACCAATACCCATCTATTTTCTGATTGGTAGACAAGAAACTCCTTTCTTTTTCTTCATAAGTTTCCTAATCATCAGTGATCTTAGAGACACTTTTAGGGAGTCTGTTAAGTAGACAGCACTTGCAAAATAATACTAAGATGTTCATTCTAAGTGAAGTAAGCCAGAAAGAGAAAAAAAATACCATATGAGATCACTCATATGTGGAATCTAAAAAACAAAGCATAAATACGGAACAGAAATAGATTCATAGACATAGAATACAAACTTGTGGTTGCCAAGGGGGTGGAGGGTGGGAAGGGATAGATGGGTTTTTAAAAATGCAGACTAGATAAACAAGATTATACTATATAGTACAGGGAAATACACACAAGATCTTATGGCAGCTCACAGAGAAAAAAAATGTGACAATGAATATATATATGTTCATGTATAACTGAAAAATTGTGCTCTACATGAATTTGACACAACATTGTAAAATGATTATAAATCAATAAAAATATTAAAAAAAATACTAACAGAATTTTTTTTAATTGAAGTATAGTCAATTTACCATGTTGTATTAATTTCGAGTGTATAGCATAGTGATTCTGTTATCTATTCCTTTTCATATTCTTTTTCATTACAGGCTATTACAAAGTATTGAATAGAGTTCCCTGTGCTATACAGTAGGACCTTGTTGTATATCTAATACTAACAACATTTTTAACTAATAACAGCTATAAAAGAGATTTGGTCACTTGACTAAGATAGGATCATGAATAATACTTGACTTAACATGAGTTTATTTTAACCAAAGTAACTCCCTTGCATTTCACAAAGAAAATGTGTAGATAAGTCCAAATTTTTAAAATTAAAGTTTGATCTTAGAAGTTTTCAAGCAAACATACTACAAAGCATAATTACTATTATAAAAACATTTTGCAGAATGATTCAATTTAATTGAACATTTAATTTTACATTTTCACAGTCCTAAATCTTATAAATTTTGTGTACATACTTCATACTAATAAGCACAAAAAGTATTTTTTAAAACCAAAATTATTAAAATGGTCTGTCATCAGGAGACTCATTTGAACTTGGATTTTCATATAAGCAGATGCTTGAGGTAAAAATTTCTGAGAAAATAATCTTTGTATCTCTTAAATTCTAGTACACTAAAATATTACCAGATAAGTTTATTTTCTATTATCTTTTGAAATATTAGACGTATAATCACCTCTCTTCTCTATAAAACAATTAATACAAAACTTCTTGAATTTGAGTATTATAATCAAATGTATCAATACCTTCTTAGATTAGGAAAATATTTCAACTCACAAAATGAAAGATAAAGGCCCTTATTAATTCAGACATAGAGACACAGAACTTAAGTTTTCTAATCTCCATAACAGGTCAAAATAAACAGAAAAACCTAACTCCCTGGTCCAGATTTCAAAGACCTGATTTCCATTCCAGAGGGCATAGGATATGTTCTTAAATTATTTGTTCTCCCAAAGAGAAAAACAAATTTAAAAGGACCGTTAAGCAGGATTCCCTATCAGCTCTCACCCAACAGAGAACACATCTCCATCATCCACTCAACACAGACCACTAAGTAATCAAATCATAAAACCTGATTCCTAATTTGTGCTGCCACCAGCTGGGAATAATTTCTTAGCCCTGAACAAATAAATGAGAACCACAACCAGACTTGGTCTAGAACTGGAAACAAAGTAAAGAAAACAAAAACCAAAAAACACAAAATCAGGGAAAATAACAGAAACAGAGAGTCAATGACTTAAAATTCTAATGCTTCTTGGGAATTACTCTAGGAGCCAAGACAAGATGTGCTGTCAGTTGCTGTTCTCAGATAACTCCGTGTAATCGTCTCTGGCAGGTGAGTCTACTTTGCACAACTTGCAGAACTGTTGAAGTGTAATTTTCTAAAGTTAAAAACAAGACTACAAGACAAGTATAGGATAAACATGTTTCGATGATGTTATTCATCTCATTCATCAATAAGGGAACTAGTAAAATGGTAAAACTGGTTCAAAGGATAATTCAAGGAACAGAGATTTATGTCTTCAAAGGATTCCTGAAAAGAATTTGATAATAGGAATAAAACTGTTAAATGTCTTATAAGCCTTAAAAGTGAAACCGTGAAACCTTTAGGCTTATCTTTTATACCCGACAGAAACCTGTAAGTCAACATTTAACTTCACAGTTTCAGAGATCTAATAAAATAATAAATAGGAAAGTAAAACACATGTGCATTCTCCAAGATAATTAAATAATTCTAGACTGAGCCTCTTAAACAATGACATTGAAAGGACATGCAGCATCCTCCTGCTTTATTTCCAAGTTGTGGATCTTTTTTACTTAAGTAATGGTAAAAAGAATCTTGCCACACATAAAGCGTTAAGCAAGGTTACTCAAACCTAGAAAGCAATTCATTTTAACTTTCACAATTCGCATGATACTGTGACTTTCACAAGGGAACTATTTCATCAGCTACTAACAACCACACAAGATAAGTGAAAATAGTGTATTTAGTGACAGCCTGTACTTTTAATTAAAAAATATGAATTATTAGTAAGTAATAAGTATTAAAACACAAAACTAATTTTGCACAATAACATGCATTCTCAAGCCATTTCCCTGACTCAATAAGATGGCATGAAACAAGCAGGGCAGACTTTACACTCACTTTACTGATTATATTCCAATTTTGAGCCAAAGTATAAGAAAGATACCTGCTTATTGTGTTGTTTTGAAGACCTAGATTAAACCCAGAGCTGTAAAAATAAATATCTTATATATTGCCACAAAATGTCATCACATTCATCTATGCATCTATATGTTAAAGAAATTTAATGTTATAATCATCGGTTGAATTTCAGAAGAGATACCACTGTTAGATCACATTTAAATAGAACCTAGTTTCCTAAATTGAGAAAAAAAATCCCGAGCAGGTTAAAAATAGCTTTCTATGCTCAACACATATTTTTCCCCTTGCATAGATGGCATTTTAAACACCTGCTGTTGTAAATGATCTTATTATCATTAACAGCCAAACCTAGGAATGGCAGAGCTCTTACTGCCCTCCGTGTTCAAATAGTCCACCTGTTTTTAATTAGTTAAAGCATCAGTATCTACCTATAGCAAGCCATTTTGGGTTATAATGGCAGCTGCTATAAGGGCAGAACTTTCATTTAACCCAATCACATTTTTCATTTTCCAGTCCTATCTAGTACACATATAGTCTGTTACCTGCTAGGCAATAACAAAATAGGAGTTTCCAGGGAGATGCCATATGGTTGTAGGATAACTTATATTTTATATATTTTAGATACTTTAGGGTATAGGAAGAATAGGAACTTAAAATCAAACGGTTCACTTATGAGACAGTTATTTATATTTATTTCATTGATTTTTGTTTTATGGGATTTCAAGCTCTAAACAAAGACTCCAAGGCAAAAGAATTTTGGAGAGATAACTAGTGTATTTCAAACAACGTTTTTCAAGCGGCTCCATGTTTTGGAGAGATACTGGCTTAACAAATACAAAATTCCGTGAGTAATTAAAAGGAAACAAATTTTAAAAAACAAATAGAAGTCTCCACTAGAGGATCTATGTTTTGGACATACAGGGTGTTTTGGATACACTGTTCTCCAAGACCACGATGGAAAGACAAAGACCGAGACAGAGAGTGCGCTAGGAACACACCTGAAGTCAATCAAGATTTTACTTTGCTGCGGGAAGGGAGAGCCCACTTCCGGGCAACCTTGAGAGACTTAATAAAGGGAGTTGGCTGTGTGCTGGATGGTTCATAAAGGGGGATTAGGAGAGTGGGGACCAGTGCTAGAGTGATATGACTTGTGTTAGAAATGATTTTCAGAGGTGCTGACCCACAAATAATGTTTAAAGCTGTAGAATTGGTTGAGATTACTTTGACGGAGAATGAAGTTAGATAAAGAGGAGAGTTCTGAAGACAAAGTCCTGGAGCACTTCGTAATGAGAAAAAAAGCAGCCGGTAAGGTAAGAGGAAAACCAAGAGACTGATGTCCTGAAGACAGTGGTAAAAAGTGTTTATAAAGGATTAATATTGTCGTTGTTATTAGGGAATTTTGATGGAGGCTGACTTTAGAGCCCTAGCAAGGTATACTAGAGTAAGAATGGGTTAGCTGGGAATTTGGCTACAGGAAAAAAACGGCTTGACTACATTTTTTGTTGCTGCTGCTGGTTTTTAAGGAATGATAGACACTTTCCTACCAGGTTTAATAATTTTAATTTTTTCCTCATTCAGTCATGTAACAGTTACTACCATGAGATTTCTGCTGTTATTCAACCCGTATGACAAACAGCTAAGTAAGTTTTAGTTACTTATCCGAAGTTATGTGATTCCTAAGTGAATTGCAGGATTCAAACTGTGGTTTCTGTGTCATTTTGTGGCGTTTATCACTAAACTTAACTGAGACTGCAGAACAGTGGTTTCTCATCTCTGGCAGCATGTTAGAACTATGTGTAGAAAGTTTTAAATTAGGGCACAGGTCTCACTACTAGGATTTCTGGGCCAATTCCATGAATTCATTGCTTTCTGCATCAGTTTTGTCAATTCATTGCTTTTATTAGATAAACTCTGGAATACATCCTCTGTGCAAACCACTGGTCTAGTTATTTCTACAAAAATGTTAGTTGGACTAGCTGCTTTTCTAGAGTTCAATCCAAGAAGGCCACTCTAGAATTTCTGAATCAGAATTTCATAGAATGGAGTTCATGAATCTTGAAGTTTAACTAGCTTCCTACATAAATTTTAATCAAACAAAAGATTGAAAGCCAACAGGGTAGCAAACCAATTCCCAAAATGGCTATTGCTGAACAAGGTCTGAGAAGATCTTTAAAAATTTTGATGCCCAGAGCATATCAACTTAATTGATTGTCTAGGGATGGAAGGCAGGTGTTAGTAGGTTCTAAAGCTTCTCAGGTGATTCCAATGTGCATCAAAGATTGGGAACTATTGGCATAATAGCTCAAGCTAAACAGAAGTGATACAGATTATAGAAATTGATAAAGATGAAACTGTTACATTTGAAACATGAAACTGACTTCTTTGACCTATATAATTATAATTTCATACAGTTTAACTTAAAAGACAATAGTGTCCGTGAATATTCTGCAGAACCATTGCTTTTATTTTTCACTAAATATTTTATAGAAACCACACCTTACTTCTGAGGAATATAAACAAATAGTTTTACAGATGGAAAAACAACTCTTAAATCAGAATCCACTGTGTTTAGTGTTATTTTAGCATGTTTTTGGAAGTCTTTAAAGTTTTGTAGAATAATTTAATGTCATTATACCACCTTTTTCATATGCAGATGAAGACATTGCTCTATTATATAAGTTTATCATTTTTTTTTTTTCAGAGCTTAAATTTGTTGGTTGAACCTAAAAGCAGCTGATCTGGTTAGTTAGGACATTTTGAACAGTTTGTCCTATGATTTAAAAATATACATTCCAAGGTTGAATTCATGGCAGATAAACTAATTGAGCTCAGAAAAACTGAAAATGATGAGAATTGGTTTAGCTCAATGTTACATAAATCTGCCCCTCAGCCTCCTCTTACTAACAAATCCAGAGTTTAACTCCTCCTACAAACCTGTTCTGAATTGGTTAGCATAATGAAGATGCTTTCACCTAAAGAAGCAATATTCCCTCTGCCCTAGAAGCCCCTTGGCTCTTTGACAGGCTAGACAAGGTCCATTTTTTTCCTGGCTGTGAAGCAAATAGGGTTGTTTTTGTTGTATGAAACAAAGACACTGGTGGAGCAGGGGTGAAACAGTCTAAATTTGAAACATCTTAGGTCCATTAAGCATAAATTAGGTTTATGTATTTTTTAATTTTAAAATTATTTCCAAAATTAACTATAATATGGAACTAATAAATACAAATACATTAACAGAATAAATGTAAAATGATTTAATTTGACTATATGACTCAAAAGGTTTTATGAAAAACTACCTACATATTTTATATAAAATCTCTCTTTATTGACATTAATGGCTCAGTATAAATTTTCATAAATATTCATACATTTTTAGACACCCTACTTAGGCACAAATTATATCTTTAATTTTTTTCATATAAATTGTGAGATGCAGAAATACAAGCAAACAAAAAAAGAGTGGAGACTCCAACTATTTAATGATTAAAGTACATATTTTGTATTTTCTTTATCTCTCCTTAAATAGTTTTGAGTTTTTTTAATCTAAGCCAGGCTCCTATTTTTGTTCATTACTTTATTTCAATAGCTTTGGTGTCCTATTTAATAAAAATTCAATCTTTATTACCTCCTTTTGCACTTGAATATGGTATTTTTTATTTATATGGAAAAACTTTCAACAGTTACTTCAGGTGTGATGTATACATAGAAGCGTTGCCTCATTTAGTCCAATATATTTTCCTTTAAAGAGATTTGAGATGTTCTTTGGTTAGTGTCATAATATATGAAATGTAATACTTTTAAGTGTTACTATCAGGCATCTTTCTAAACATTTTTTATATATTTAATCATTTAACTATCTTGTAATGGGATGAATATTAGCTCTAGTAAGACTACAGTTAAGGCTGAGAGTCAAATCTGTATACTTAGTCTAGGTGTATTGGGTAAGTTGCAAAACCCAGCTTTGAACACATGTTCACTTGAATGGTTATGCTTTCCCACCCTGACAGAAAAGAGAACATTTTATGAAATGAGTATTGGGAGATTCCAGAGATAAATGGAAAGTTAAAAGATGTATAACTTGAGGTAAAGAGTCAGCTAAAATAATGGAACAATTTTTTTTAATTAAAAAAAAAGGCTGAGAAAGATCCAAATGTTAAATCCAAATCTTTTAGTGACATTAAGTAACTACTATGTGCATGTGTAGCAATTCAGTATAAAGTGTTAAATTTGATATATATAGTGGCTGGTGTGATAGCCAATTAGAAAAGAAGCTTAAATCATAATTTTAGGTGAATTGGGTCAATAGAGGAGACAATCTTGGATTTGGAGCTCATTTTTGATAATCTGATATGGGCATTAAAGGATGAGAGAGAAAATGCTACCTTTATTTGGATTATAGACCTAGTTTACTTTTGTTTTGCCAAGATCTTAAAAATGTAGCATCTGGATAAAATAAAACTAGCTGTGAGGCTTCATCTGGCTAAAAGGAGAAGCATTTGGAAGAGTTGGCAAATGCTGTCCTATTCCTTCATTGGCAACAACATGCCTTTTCTGTATCATTGAACTTGAGGATGTCAAATAATTTTGAATCCCTCTTGGTTCCTGGGATCAGATGTTACAGTATCATACACTTGCATAGGCCAAGTAAAGCACTTTGATGATCAGAAAACACCTTTCTTAGATGATACAAGTCACATCAAAAGAAATCACTCCATCAGTGCTCAGGAAGATGGTTTGTGTCCATGTTATAAGGGAATAGCTATGACTTTCAGCTAAGGTCACTTTTATTCTAACCAACTTAATACTATGAATATTGGGAGAAAAAAGGTCTCACACAGATTGTGAGCAGATTTAATAGAAGGCCATTTATGAGATTTAAAATAAAGTCAATATATGAGAACCAAATAGTTCTGTTTGTGGTACTTCTCCCCCTTACACTAATGCATAACTTCTCCATATGGATAAAGACTGAAATAGATGTCACTGCATCTAATAATATGTGGAAACACGACTTGTACATTCTTTCATTCATTTGCTTATTCATTCATTCAGCAAGTCAAGTACTATGCTAGTGGCTAGAAATAAATACTTAAACAAGACCTGTATCATCCATGACTTAATCCAATTTGCATTTAAGAAAGGGAAAACTGATTACATGTACGTAAAATGTAATTCCTGATTAGTAAGTACTATGAAGAAATGAACAAAAAAGTTACTTTGTGGAAGACGATCATCACAGGCCCCTGCAACATGACATTTGAGTTGAGATCTATATGCAGTTAAAGCAACTTATGCAGGTATTGAGGCAATAAGGTGAGAGTCTGTGAAGTAAGAAAGGGCTTCACATTTTTTATAAAGAATTGACAGGAAGTTAGTGAAAGTATAACATGATGGAGCGGAAGATAAGGGCTGCGTTCTCAAATGAAATTGGAAAGGTCAGAGACCACCATGATGTGTGGTGTAGATCTGGTCAAGGCATTCGCGTTTCATTCTGAGAGCAATGAGGAGCCACTGAAGTTTTAAAGAGAAAAGTAAAATTAGTTGATTTGTGTTATTAAAATGCTACCATGGCTGCTCTGTGGAGAATTAACTCTGGATCTTGAGTGGGCTAGGCAAACATGTTAGGAAGCTATTTCCGTAGTCTCAGTGAGCTATGGTGGCAGTGGTATTAAAGATAGAAGAGGATGGATTTGACATATTTGGAGAAAGTTGGAGGAACCGGAAAACTATGTACTAAATGAGGAAGAGGGGGTTAGCAAAAGGAATAAAGAAATCCCTTAAATCTTGATTTCCAGAACTGGGAAATGACTCGTGCAATGTTCAGCACTTTACCCAGGAGGGGAAGGCTAGATATTTAAGGAAGGGGAGCAGAGGAAAAGATCCAGTGGTGCTGTGGTTTTGAGGTTATTCCAAGGTGTTCAGGATGAGTCAGCTTGAGAGCTCAGAACTGAGCTCAAAGGCAGCACAGAATAGAGAGAATCATACGATTATTACTGGAAAGTAGTGGCCAGAGTAATAGAGGACAGAGAAGTATTGTGCCAGAAAATTCAAGAGAGAAGAATGTTTTACGATGGATAGCGTGGTTGACTGTGTCAAATGCTGTACAAGTCCGAGATGAAAGACGAAATCCTGTGCTCAATAAGTAGAATTTGTCAATGTTATTTAAAAGAAAAAGCCTTGTTTCACTGTATTTCCTGAAAGGGAAGATTTCTCATGTATTCAATTTTTGTTGAATTCTAAAATATCTCAAAAGATATATCAAAGTTTCTTGCTCAGAAATTCTGGAGAAAAAGTGGGGAGGGTATAGCTCAAGTCGTAGAGTGCATGCTTAGCATGCACGAGGCTCTGGGTTCAATCCCCAGTACCTCCTCTAAAACATAAATAAGCAAACCGAATTACCTCTATCCCCCCAAAATGTGTTTTTAATTTTTAAAAAAATTTTAAAAAAAAGAAATTCTGGAGAAAAAAGAATCATTAAAAGCTTGATCAGAAATTAGCCTAAGAAGCCACCTTTTTGCATAGGAATGCAGTTATATGGTAACTTCTGTTTAAGAAGCTAGTAAAGTTTCTGAAATTTGAGAGATTAAAATAGAAAAAAGAACCAAATTCTTATATAACAGTATAATTTCTTTGTCAAATAATCTCATAAAAAACTTGTCACAGGGAAGGAAAAAAGTCATAGCTTATTCCCTTGTTCCCCTGCTACACAGGACAAAATAGAAGTAGAAATGGTATCAGATTTTCAAGCTGTTTCAGTGTGACAGGAAAAAAAAATTGAGGGTTGCAGTTGGGAGTTAAAAGACAAATTCACCACTGCTGAAGCTTTGGCTCTAAGGAAAGTAACCTAATTTCCAGGTCAAGAAGTATGCATTTAATTATATTTTATATATTTGTTTATTCTGTGAATTTTCAAGGCACTAATAGAATTCCTGGTAATCTACTGAAAAATCTGGCATCTTTTCAAAGTTGTCCATTGAAACTCTCCTTTGAATAGTACTGTGTAACCATGACAAGATCGTGAATTGAGCCATAAATCTACAGCATGTTTAATTTAAAACAAAATTTGTACTTGGTAAAGAATACAAACCGCAACTTTTATTTCTATATAGCGCTATGCATAGTTTATAATAACCTAAAGGCAGTCGCAACACCTGAAATTAAATAGGAAATAAAATTATTCCCTGAAGGCAGTGGAGGTTGATGCTCACAATGCATTTTAAAATGAGTATACAAATACTTTATACTACCATTGTGTATGTACACTGCTCAGCACCTGTGACCTCATTACAAATCCCACACCATGTTTCTCAGAAGATTACTTTAACCTCTTTGAGCATGATGCCTCTAGTATACCTTTATGTTACTCTTAGAAAAATGTGTCTGATATGGTAAACGTGATGAGTTGCTATTATAGCAGATGCACATCTTGGTTCTCTTTAATATGGCTGAAATAGTAGATCTGTGGGGAATGTAATGAAATATTATCACCCAAAAAATATTATTAGTCAATGAAGAACACACGGTGAGGACATTGTTTTGTTTTAATTTATTTTCCCAGTAATGTTGGTAGGTGCCATCATTAATTTGACAAATATAAAAGTGTCTACTATATACCAGGTGCCCATCTAGATCCTGGGGATAGATATTAGTGAGTGAAACAAACATCCTCACCTTTATTGGAATTCTAAAAATAATACGTATCCATTTAAGAAAAATGTTTGAATAAAAATAAAATCAAGAAGAAAATAGGTGGAATAAATCTTTCAGTGTCTGATTCATCTTTTTCTCCTGTCTTTGTACACAGTCTCATGTAAACATCCCATAGACAAACACTATACACAGCATATTAGAATCCAGTTTCATTTAAGTCCAGACAAGAAAACAAATCTAGATCTTACAGTGTTTATAGTACAAGTTTACTATGTACCAAAATCTGTGCTCAAAGAAACAGTGACGAACACGACCACTCATACATATAGTTTACAGGCTAAAAGATAGGACTGACATTCATTTCATGTACACATGTGCACTTTGTGGTTAGTTTTATGAAGGAAAGGTACATGATGCCTAAAAGATAAAAGGAGTTTGGGGACTAATACCTTTTAAAAAGTCTTTTGAGTACAGTGCATTTCACTCTTCTACCCATCCCCAAGTTTACCTCTGTTGTGATTCAAATACAAGCTTCTCTGAACCCCTCCTCTCCACACACTGTATATTGCTTTGTGCATTAGTTTGTCTCATGCAAGCTTACATTGCTTTTATCATTCCAAAAAATCGCTACTCATTCCTCTGGAACTGTGCTGAAAAACAAAACAAACAGCCACATCCTCAACCCCTTCAAAAAATGTTTCCTCCCATTCCTAGCATAAATATAGCCTTCTCAAAGAGGTGTTTCTTGTCCTAAATTCCACAAATGTCAGGCATGGTAGATGGGATCCCTAATCAGCTCTTAGATCATTCAGATTCTAAAATCTATTTATTTGGGATGCCTGTCTATACCATCAGCTTCTCCATTCTTTCTCTAAATCACTGAAGACATGAGTTGTATTGCTCTGCAGGTTTTGAAGTTTCTGAGAAATGTCTATGACTCACTAAAAGCTTTAAGTTCTTAATTCTCTGACTTCATCTTCCATAACCTTCAGCCGTTTGTAATATGACAGAAACTGTGGTCCTCAGCCTGTAACCTAGGCTTGTGGCTCTTTGTGAGTTTGTTCCACTATCATTCTTCCTGCTGTCTAAGTGGATACCTAGTGTGTCCTCTTTGACATTTCTCTTTCATCGTCTCATATTCGGTAATCCAGTTCCTGAATTTATTTTGAATCTAAACATTCATTTCCACTTACTCATTGCCACTGCCCTAAACCATGCCAAAATAATCACGAGCTTTGCTAAGGCTGCTATTAAAAATACTAAAGAGAGGAAGTCAAGTCTTTGTAAGGTTAGTTCTCAGTTCTTCCACTGTACTGAAAAAAATCAACCTTGAGGGATATTCTCACTGTCACTTGTTTTCCAGGGAAGTACCACATATAAATTGATAATGATTACTTTCACCTGCAGAGGTTACTATGTATTTTTAAATGTTTTTTTTCCCCACATGACTTAATCGTTGATCAGCATTTATGAAACAGAATTTGTGTTCTCCAACATAACTATCATTAGGATTGTTTTTTGCTTATGAAACATATCATTTGCTGTCTCTCACCAAGTTGTTCATATTTAGCTGAACAGTAACTTGAGGTATAGGCAACCCCAGCACTCAATTTTATGCCATCAGGAATGCAAAAATACTGGTATCTCCATCAGATAATTGTAGATATTCAAAGTCAACCTAAAAATTTTGGACCAGAAATTACAAAGCCTTTTCCTAGACAAATCTGTGACTTTTTGACATTCAAACTTTTGTTTGTGTGGGTTACAACTGAGGAGATGGCCACTCACAAATTTTAAAATATCATGGAGGTTTGGCCTTAATTACTCCACATGTGGCTGTTTCTCTGTAGGCACCGAGTGCAATGAACCCTTTTTCAGGCTGTATTACTGCTCCAAGAGGAGTGATAGCAATTGTTTTTCTATCTCCGTGATATTGCAAAGCACCAAAAATGTCATCGTGTATAGATATTTTGCCAATAACTCATTCTTCTCTCCAAGCACAAAATTTATTAAATTTGAAATCGGTTTTGTGAACTTCTTGGCATAGTAAGACTTGCTTTTCTTTTTTTCTAAAAGGAGTGATTTTTCTGTGGTCTTTGAGATTTTCTCTTTAAAAAACAAAATCCATCAATTTGTGCTGAAAAGCATCACTTTATCCTTGTGCTTCTGGGGGAAAAAGCTCACTTGATGTATCAGATTACTCTGGTTAAAAATGATGCAAAACCTTTGTTGGCTTAACATTACAGTTTGACAAAGTTTCATAACAAAATTCACTATGTCCTGGAGCCAAGTGGATATTCCTAATTAAAAAAAAAAGCCAACTTAACAGGTATTTGTCATCATACCTACTCACAATTTTCTTTTTTGCTGTCTGTGCAAAACCATTGACTTGCCCTAGAATATTGTATTTTAGTATTAACTCCAAAATAAGTCTCAGGGAAGTTAAAATTATTGCCCAAGGTCACAGAGGCAGCATGTGAGAGAATGAAACCCAGGTTCCCAGACATCATATCGTTTGTTATCAGTTCTGCTGTCCAGCATCCTAATGGATTAAGAGTTTTCTTAAATCTCATCATAAACATTGGATAAATAATAAATCAAAAACCTTAGCACAGCAGATTTTAGATATGATTATATTAAGAGTGTGGATACTATAGATTATAGCTATTGAAATTTTAATTTGTTTGCAGTGGTAGATATATTACAGTATCTTTTTAGCTATAAGAAATTTAAAGGTGATAAATACAAACTGCAATTTTAGATTTTCCATTTTCACTCAGGATATAATCTTGAGTCTCAGCTGTTGTGTAGCAGCCTCTACATCAGTCTTTTAAAATTTAAGACAGTATGCCTTATTCCAGGCAATATTATTAAATTATTTTTAACATGGATCATTTTATTTTTTTTCTCCACGTAAATAGACTTTGTAAAACCTCCAGTAGGAAAACTAAATTATGTAATCGCACGGTCATGTTATTGCACTCTTGAATGAGAGCTTTATTGCAGATACTGCAATTCCCTTTCCAGCCCTTTAGAAAGTAGATAATCTATTGAAAAAAACAAACAAACAAAAGTTTCTTTAGAACAAACAAGTCAGTGTTACTTTCCTGTTTTATGGTTTGTGTTACACTTTGTATCACTTCTACTCTGATTATTCAATGATCTTTTCAAGAAAATGAAGACTATACACATCTGTTTATATAAGGCATAATTTAGAGAAATTACCTTTCTGAAATATATTTAAATGTGGTAAAATATTTGAAGGTTTATTTGAATATTCTGTTCTTAAGTATTTTCTCCATAAAATTCTGTTGTATTTAAAGTGCATAGAATTTGAGTATATTTTCATCAAAAACGTAAAGTAAATGTAAAAGGAAAATTTATATTTTCAAAAATTGATTTTATTTCTTGGAATTATCTAGAAAAATAAAACTATACACATCATAATTAACAAATACCTGATTTTAAAATAAAATTATTTAAATAGAAAAAGTGAAGATGATATAAATGCTCATATTGCTCTCTGAAACTTTAAAAATTTTCAATAAATGCTCTCTATAAAAAAAATACACTACATCATACATGTTAATGTGTATCTCTCTTTTACCTGGCTGCTTAATGAAATCCTTTATTTTTCTCTGGCACCCAAATGACCGTACAGTTCTTCACACATATTAGGCATTTAGATACTTAGTAATGACTATATGTGAATAGAAATGTTGTAAAATATAACATGTTCTCATTACTCGTAACTTCCAGTACATATTTTAATATTTAATAGCTAATTTGATGTTCAAAGAGATTGAAGATATATCTCATACTAGACATGTATAAAATTAGATTACAATTTAGACAATTTAAACACTTTACAGGAAAAAAGATACATATGCAGTCATATTAGTGGGAGGAAAAGCCATTTATTACGAGATGAATACGATTTTCTTCTTTCTTCCCTTGCTTTTTTTCTTTATATGTAGTAGTTTGTCACTGTTTCTGAAGGTGATACTGAATTAGCTGTAGGAATGAGGATAATAAGAGTTGCTAATGAAAAATATTCTCTAGCCGACCCATAAAGTTTAAAAGAGAAAACTGGCCCAGTTTATGAATGTAACACAATAGTAGTGGCACCAACTGCCTGATTCCACATTTTCTGAGATACTGTTCTAGTGTAGTATTAGCCTGACAAGTTCATAACACTGTATTTTACCTATTGATTACAGTTTTTTTTAATGTAAAATTACATTTGGAGATTACTTTTATTCATTTCCACTAAAGTTCTACTTTTTTGATTGCTTCTTTAGCTTTTCTTTCACTAATATGTAGCTTTAACTCCTATATAAACTTTTAATTTTCTCTAGTAGTAGATGCTATGCTTGTTTATAATTACAGAACTTTATATGATGCTTTCATATTAATAAAGACTTAATGGGAAAATGTACTTGAAATTTCCAGATTAAATAACCTTTTTAACAACTTTACAGAGCTCTCTGACATATAAAATAGTACTGATTTAAGATCTACAACCTGATTTTTTGATCTATGCATATGCTGAAAAGATCACTGCAATCAAGCTAAATAACTCATCTGTCACCTCTTCATAGTTACTACAGTGTATGTGTTGAAGATTTAAGTTAAGATCTATTCTTTTAGCAAATTCCAAGCATACAATACAGATTAAATAACACTTATACAAAATACACAATTTTTTATACTTAGCATTATGTCTTGCTTGCTTTGTCTAAATTTCTTTTTTTTTTTTTTTTTTTTTTTGCTTTCTGTGCATGGCTTTCTGGATTTTTAATTTAGGTTTTTGCTGTATAAATTATGCTTTGTGTAATTTAGTCCTAAGTGTTTTGATCGTTAGGTAAATTGTTTCTAATTTGAATAGTTTTACTAAAGGCTTACAAGATCCCTACAGCTATTGCTGTGAAATGACCTACATTAGTTCGATCATGCACAACTCTTAGGTTCTTTTCAGTAGATAAAATCAGCCACCAAAAAGTTTGGGCATGGGTAATCTCACAAGGAGAAGTTTTTCCTCACATATAGGCGTTTTTTTGGAAAGGATGTGTAGGCCAGTAGCGGGCAAGGACGCAACTTGGAAAACCTGTTGCGTAGGCTTGATTTGAGTCCGTGCTCCCTGTCACTTAGGCTTTGCAGCTCACTTGGGGAAGACAAGACAATATTCCAGTGATAGGACTTGATTAGTCTTGCAGTTGGCATCATGCAACCAGAGACCTGTACAAGAAGTTGGACAATTCCTAAAGTAGAGGTTACAGAGCTTGCTGGGTTCTCATATCCCATTAGTGCAGGTGTGGAGGATTTTTCTACAATACTTTGTCCAATTAACAAATCTTGAATGCCTCGAATTTCAACAATGAATGTATAATTCTGACTTTGATTACTAATTTACTAATGAAAACTCGTTTCTGATATTCTTCATTCTGTTTAGCAAAGCCTCTGGCTGATAGCTCAGACCCTTGTGGTACGCTAGATGTTTGACTGTAACATCATACTATCTATGCTGAAATATTTCAAATCAAGTGACTATAGCATAATAGTCACTTAATATAATAATAATTTTAAAAATTGAAAGTAAATTTGTAGAGTAAATAATGAGAAAAGTAGGTCTTCTGAGTCATCTTCTTTTTGTACATAACCCTTATTATGTTCATTTGTCTCCCTGACTTTCGATGAGAAGAAGTATATCCAGCCTCTGCATTTGGCTTGTTGAGCTCATTGTCCACTCCTGTGTTACCATCTTCCCACCTTCAAGTCACAGCTAAGATTTAGTTTGTGCAGAGTCCCTAGTTTAATTTATAGTGCCAAGAAAATATTTACCTAGTGAAATGGACAGAACTGAGATTTTTTTTGTTATTTTTTTATGCATTATTACTTTTCCTGCTCCCAGTTCCTATCATGTTTGTTTTCCACATTCATAAAGTAACTGGAATATGGATAAAGTTTGCCTCTTATATGTGATATTTAATAACAATGGAAATAAATTTCTAGTAATAGGGAAATGGTTAAATAATCCCTCTATAGAGTTGTATATGTCCAGAATATATCATATTATATAACCTATAACCCTATTAAAAGGGATTACCTAAAAATAAACTTTATGATTTAATATTTAGCAAATAAAGCATTCTTTCATACCATATATACAATTGACTCTTGAACAACATGGCTTTGAACTCTGCAGACTTTTTTCACTAAATATGTACTATAGTACTACAGATTTGTGATTGGCTGAATCTGTGAATGTAGAACCGAGGACACTGAGGGCCAACTGTAAAGTTACATGAAGATATTGAACTGAGTAAGGAGGGTGCCCCTAAGCCTCATGTTATTCAAGGGTGAACTGTACATAGTTTTTGCTATCCCACTTTAAATAGGGAGAGAGAGCCTCTCCCAGGCATAAGTTAGGGCAGTGGTTTCAAAGTTAGTTCCAGGGACCATTGAAAGTTCATTAGGATTCACTGCAAGTTTAGAATCACTTACTGGTAGAAGTCCATACAAAGTGCAAGACAGACCTATGAATTTTAATAGGACAATATTCAAAAAGTCTACTGACATGATTTTGTATTCCACATTAAAACTAATTTTGAAAGAAATACCACTTTTTAGTTTGATGTAGCCAAAGAATATCCTCAATTCACTGAAAAGCCCCTAAATTATCTTTTGTTCTTCCAACTAGATATCCATGTAAGATGGGCTTTTCTTTACATATTTCAATGAAAAATGTTGCAACAGTTTGCATACATAAACAGATACAAAAATTAAACATCTTTATTTCTGAGGTACAACATAATTTTGTAAATTCTCATTACAGGAAATAATGCATGTAAAAAAGTTAAATGCAAACATAATGACCATCTCAAATTGCATAATTTACCCCATTTAGAATACTAATTTAAATTTTAGAGTAGTATATGCACATTGAAAAGCTCAGAAATAAGAATGTACTAGCAAATTAGTATCAGTTTAATGCATAATAAACTGGTTTAAAAACATATAGTGATGTCAGCAAAATGTTAGAATAGGAAGCCCGAAACCTTTCCTCCACAGATGCACAAATTAACAAAGATACATGGACCAATTGCCTTTGTAAGAAATCCAGAAACTAGGTGAGAGGTTTCTGCACCCTAGGAAAGTGCAAAGCCAGCTGCCTGGGAGCCCAGTAGGAAAATTTGTGGTACTTATTCACCAGAGCCCTTCTCCCCAGCATAGTGTGGCATGATAGGAAGCTCCCAGTTTCTCGCTGAGGAGTGAAAGGGAAGATTGGAATATAAGTCCAACATTCTGACTTTTGGCCAAGGACTTTCCCAAGGACTAGTGTCTGACTACTCTGAATCTAAGCACAGACACTGATGGGGCGCCGGTTTGGGGCTCGCTGAAAACACAGGCAGACGATGTGGTTTGGTCCAGTACCTTTATAACCACAGATAGATAGTTGGTGAAGCTCCTGAGCAGAATACCGGTCCTGTAATGCCTTCGGTATTGGTATTAGGGTAATGCCTGCCTCCTTAAGTAAGTTAGGAAATTTCCTCTGCTTCTATCTTCTGAAAGAGATTGTAAAAGTTAATATGATTTCCTCTTTAAATGTTTGATAGAATTCACCTGTGAACCTGTCTGGGCCTAAGTTTTCTGTTTTGGAAGGTTATTCAATTTCTTTCATGTATATGTATATACGTTTGTAATATTCCTTCATTACCCTTTTAATGTCCATGAAATCTGTAGTAATGCCCTCTTTTTCATTTCTGCTATAGTAATTTATGTCTTTTTTATTTTCTTACTTAGCCTGCCAGAGGCTTATCAATTTTATTGATAAAAGAACCAACTTTTGTTTTAGTTGGCTTTCTCTATTGATTGCCTGGCTTCAATTTTACTTATTTATGCTCTGATTTTTGTTTCTTCTGCTTACTTTGAACTTAAGTTACTCTTTCTAGTTTTATAAGGTTAAAGCTTAGGTCATTGATTTTACATCTTTCTTCTAATAATATGCATTCAATGCTGTAAATTTCCCCCTAAGCACTATTTTTCACTGTATTCCACAAAGTTTGGCAAGTTGTTTTCATTTTCATTTAGTTGAATTTTTTTTTATTTTTAGTTTCTCCAATTTCTTTTTTGACCATTTCTTATTTAGAAGTGTGTTGTTTAATCTCTGTATATTTTGGAATTTTCTAAGCTACCTTTTATTGACTTCTAGTTTAATTCCATGTGGCCTAAGAACACACATTGGTATCTATTTTTTCAAATTTGTTAAGGTGTGTTTTACATCCCAGTTGTGTTCTGTCTTGGGTACTATTCCATGTGAGCTTAAAAATAATATGTATTTTGCTGTTATGGAAGAAGTAGTCCATAGAGGCCAATTAGATCTAGTTGATTGACAGTGGTATTCAGTTCAACTGTGTCCTTACTGATTTTTCTACCTCTGGGTCTATTTCTAGTAGAGGGGTTTTGAAATCTCTAACTATTAGAGTGGATTCATCTTCTTGCATTTACATCAGTTTCTGCCTCACACAATCTGATGCTCTGTTATTGGGTACATACTCTTTAAGGATTGTTATGTCTTTTTGAATAATTGACCCCTTTATCATTATGTAATGACTTTCTTTATCCCTGATAACTCTCCTTGCTCTGAAGTCTGCTCTGTCTGAAATTAATATAGAAACACATGCTTTCTTTTATTAGTGCTAGAATAGTTCTTCTCCATTCATTTGATCTGTGTTGTTATATTTAAAGTGAGTTTCTTGTAGACAGCATATACATGGGTCTTGTTCTTAATCCATTCTGACAATCCCTGTGTTTTAATTACTGCATTTAGAACACTGTTCAAAGTGGTTATAGCTGGATCAACATTTACCATATTTGTTACTATTTTCTACTGGGTGCCCTTATTCTTTGTTCCTATTTTTGTTTTTCACTCTTTTCCTACTTTTGTGGTTTTAATAAAATATTTTATACAATTTTATTTTCCCTCCTTTCTTAGCACATCAGGTATACTTTTTTTAAAACTTTTTTTTGATGGTTGCCCTAGAGTTTGCAGTATACATTCACAGCTAATCCACTTTCTAAGAGCACTATACCATTGCATGGGTAGTTAGAGTTTCTGCAAATTACGAAGTAATCCAAATTCCTCCCTTTCATACCTTGTGTCGTTTTGTTATTGATTGCACTTACACATAAGCATACATAGCACTTTTATATACATAAGCATATATAATTAAATATATTGTTGCCTTTATTATTTTGAACAAGCTGTTATCTGTTAAAACAATTAAGACTAAGTATGGATCTTATGGACTTAAGTTTTTATTCTGTATTCATTCATTGTCCAGTGTTCTTCATTTCTTTACATAAATTAATGTAATCTTTTGTAATTTTCTTCTCTCAAAAGAACTCATATCTTGAGAGACAGGTTTACCATCAACCAATTCCTTCAATTTTTGTTTGTATGAGAACATCTTTATTTCTCCTTCACTTTTGTAGAATAAATTCTCAGAATACAGTATTCTAGATTGGTGGGGTTTTTTTCTCTCAACACTAAATATTTTACTCCACTTTTGCCATGCTTGCATGGTTTCTGAGAAATTCAATGTAATTTTTATCTTTGCTCTTTTATAGGTAAGATTTTTTTTTCTCTTTGACTTATTTCAGGATTATTTCTTTCTCTTTGATCTTCCATAGTTAGAAAATTTTATGACTAGGTGTAGTTTTGTTTACTTTTGTTGTTGTGTTGTTGGGGTTTTTTGTTTGGCATTTATCCTGCTTATTTGTTCTGAGTTTCCTGGATGGTGTCTGACTGAATTTGGGGAAGTTCTTAGTCATTATTTTTCAAATATTTCTTCTGTTTTTTTCTCTTTGCTCTCTTTCTGGTGTTCACATTTTGTTTATGTTATGGCTTTGTAGTTGCCCCACTCTTCTTGATTTTTCTGTTCTGTTTCTCTGAGTCATTTTTTTCTCTTTGCTTCTTGGTTTTAGAAGTTCCTATTGAGATATTCTCAAGCTCAGAGATTCTTTCCTCAGCCATGTCCAGTGTGCCAATAAGCCCACCAAAGGCATTCTCCATTTCTTGTATAACGTTTTCTTATCTCTAGCATTTCTTTTTGGTTCTTTCTTAGAATGTTCATCTCTCTGCTTTATTGCCCATCTGTTCTTGCATGCTCTGTACTTTATCCATCGGAGCCCTTAATATACTACTCATTATTGTTTTAAATTCTCAATCTGATCATTCCAACATCCCAGCTGTATCTGGGTCTGGTTCTGATGCTTGCTTTGTTTCTTTACAACTGTGTGTTTTGCCTGTTATTATGCCTTGTATTTTTTTTTCTTTAGTTTATTTTTTATGTTACTAAATGATCCTGACAAAAAGCGTAGTTATATATCCATCATCACAAATAGTTACAATTTATTTTTCTTGTTAGGAGAACTTTTAAGTTCTATTCTCTTAGGATCTTTGAGATATAACTATAGACACCATGCTGTACATTACATTCCCATGACTTATTCATCTTCTACCTGGAAGTTTGTACCACCTTCACCCATCTCACCCACCTGTGTAATTTTCCTAGATAGTTGAATATGCTGTATTGGATAAAACGATCCACTGTAAATATGTCTTTAACAATGGAACGGTAAGGTGTGGCAGGAGGAGCTGTTGATAGTCCTATGATTAGAAGTCTTTCAGTGAGCCTGTGCTTCTAGACTGTGAATTCACAAGAGCTACTTAGGTTTTTTTAATCCCCTCAACTAAGGTGAGATAAGATGGCTGGAGGAGACTAGAATTCTCCCATATGGAAGGCTAACGGGAGCCAAATTGGGTATTTTCCTCCTGCTAGATCAGCTAGACTCTGATAAAATCCTAGTGAGTTAGACTTTGGTTAAGTAGTTTCCCCTGAGGGCAGGCCTTTTTAAGAACAGAATTCTCTGATCTGTTTCAAAATGGTTTCTTGTCTGCTCCCCTGGCCTGAAGCATGAGGGGATTTTTCTTGAATATTCCTTATCAGGACCAGGTAGAACTCAAGGAGATAGAACTCATAAAAGTGTGGGCTCCCCGATGATTGACTCCCCTTGGAGTTGTTAACTATCAGACCTATGCCCACACTGAGCCTCCAGCAATTCATCAATTACAGTTTAGGTTTTCCTACACCGGCAAGGCTTTCTACAGAGGTTTCTACTCATGGGTTTCGAATCCAGCAAATTGTGATGCTCTATATGCACCTCTGTGACTCACCAGTTTTGGGGTACAGCACTTCTCCCTGTGAACTCACTTATTTTACAGTTCTCAGAAGAACTGTTGATTTTTTCAGTTTTTTCAGCATTTTACTTTTTGTCAGGATGGAGTGAAGACTTCCAAACTCCTTAAATGCCAGGCCAGAAACCAGAAATACAAAATTTTTTTGTAAGTTCTGTTTAAATGTTAAAATATCCATTTTTTGGCAAGAGACTTGTGCCTGCTTATATAAAATTTGTGAGAAAAGACATATGAAGGAAAGATGAAACATAACCCTGTAGGTCATCTATTCTGTGCAGTATTTTCTGGAAAAAAGTTTATAAAGTAAATAAAGTTTTTAAAGTAAAATAAATAAGAGTTAGAATGCAAATTCATATTTACATGAGACTCTCAGAACAAACCACCATAATCCTGAAGAAAAGTCCATAAATATTCCTACTAATTTGTAACAACTGGTTAAAATGTGTAAAGAATCCATCTTTTAATGCATTAATACTGTTTTTTTTTTTTTTACCAGAAATTGTGTAAATGCCATTGAATAGTGAGCACATGGAATTGAGACTACTGCCATGTTTTCTTACTCTTTTTTGGAAAAAATTGTCTAAAATATTCTTACATTTTAATAGTAAAATTGTAAGGAAACAAGGTCTTTTGGCATCCCCCAACTGCTAATAGGCAGCAATATCAGGTGAGGTAAAATTCCTATATTCTGGGAAATCTAAGAAAAAATATATAATAAAATATATTAATACATAAAATTAGAAGCCAGTATAGAAAGATAATAATACTAACAACAGAATTTAAAAATCTAACCCTACTTAACTTTTTTTTTTACTAATATTTTCATAATCAACAGGTGAATGTTGTTTTCTTAACATCTTGACAACCTGGCAAGTCTTCGTTATGATTATATCATTACTTGTCACTTGAATTATCTGTGGTAAAGTGGAGTTAGTCCTTGAGATATACATGTCAGCTTGTATTGGCAATATTCAGAAATACTTCTTATGTTTTTACCTCTCCTCTCCCACCACTGTCTGCCAAGAGGTGATCGGTTTCCTGAGCGTGATATGAATTTTTTATATAGTCATTCTTGTAATAAATATATACATGGATATTTGTGCTTACATATGCACAGGAAACTTCTGGAGATGTGTATGTGAACACAGCTGCCTCCAAAGGGAGGAGAGGAGGGGTGCTATGGGACTAGTATGAAAGGCCTATATATATATAAATTCTGCATTTGGTTTTTAAATCATGTGCCCTTATGACCTTAATTTTGGAGTTTTATTTTTATTACATATATGCAAGGGCATTGTTTAAAGAATTAGCAGGTGCTATGAATGGTTCTGTAAGAATTGCTATGAAGTATAGGCATATCATTGACCTTTTAGCTAAAACTTTGCTTTTTGCTTCCATATTTTGGATTATGTATTTGTATTCTTTATTTTTCTATTTTTTACCTTACCTATTCAATTTTACTTTGGAAGATGAGGATTAAGCTCCTTTAAAACCCCCAAACTCCTTCCTTCACCCACCACACTTAGGACAATGTCCTAATGCCTAATACTATCATTTTAATGGTATAAAACTAATGTAAGTAAAATCAATGCTTTTTGTTTATATATAATGTGTATTTAAATGCTATTCAGATATAAGCCATGTAGTATACTTCAGTAATACTTCTGTCATTAAAACTTTTGTTTTCCCTCAAGTTAATATTTGTATAGAATCTTTTTTTCCGTTTATTTAGCTTTTTATGTATTTTTTTTTTTTTTTTACTAGTTTAACTTCCATCTCTCTTCCAGTAATGTTAATCTCCACTTAGTGAGTTCAAATACGTTAGATATTTTTAAAAATTCACTTTTGGAGAAAAAAATCTTTCTGAGACCCTTTCTTTGGCTCAGTTTTGGCTGGCAACTTTCCAGACCTGCTGCCTAGTCATTACCTTACAACTGTAACCAAGCTGCACCCTGTGGGGCCCTCCTGGGTCAGACCTCTCTCCCATATCCTCTGCTGTAGCTCCTCTCTGAAGTACCCAGATGATAGTATCTTCTGCATGTTTCCTGAGTTTTTCAGATGTTAAAAAGCACCACCAAAGGGAAGAAATTAACTACTTGATGATCATGAGCACATGGCCCCCAGGCCTTCTGGCCAAGAGTGGTTGATAGCGTTGACCGCCCTGTTATGTTACCTCAGCATCTCAACCAATCAGAGAATTGTGCCTGAGCTGATCACGTACCCTGTGACCCACCTCCCCCACCTGGCCTTTAAATATGCTTTGCTAAACGCCTTCCGGGAGTTCAGGTTTTCTTGGGCATGGACCACCCCATTCTTGCTCAGCCCTGCAGTAAATCTTTCTCTGCTCCAAACTCCGACATTTCCATTTGTTTGGCCTCACTGAGCATCAGGCACATAAAACTGAGTTTGGTAACACAATGACCCTTCAACCTTGAGACTTTCTGTCACTGCGATTTTGTATAAGATCCTTTCTTTCCAGAATCCTGTGTCTTCCTTTTCTGTGTTAATCTGCTTTTTAAATGGGGCACATACTCCTGAAGCTTTTTGAGAGGATGCATGGGAATTTATTTTTTTGGAATCCTGTTTTTCTGAAAGTATGTTTGTCTTTTCTCTTCTTGATAATTTGAGTATAGAATTTTGGGAAGGAAAATGTTACATCAGAATTTGAAGATACTCTTCTATTATCTTGCAGCCTCTGAATAACCATATTTAGAAGTACTCCGGAATTTTATACTTGATCTTTTGTATGAAATATGTCTTGTTTTTTGGCTTTGCTTCTGATTTCCTTCTTCAAAACTGGTAGAATTTTTTCTGTCTTTTTGAAATCCCATGTGGCTAGTTATCTTTTTTTTTTTTTTTTCCTGCCATTTTACAGGTACTTGATGAATCCTTTGCATCAGAAAATTCATGTCCATGTCCATCCATTCTGGGAAAGTTTTTGACATGTCTCTATTTTCTCTGCTTTCTAATTTCCTGTTTCTAACGTCTTCTTATTTATTACATTTTCTCTCCTATTTTAAATCACTTTACCCTTTTTTGCTCAATTTTCTTGAACATTTCTTAGCCTCATATCCCAACCCTTCTATTGAGTCATTTTATGGAGTATTTCTTGATTTATGGATGTCATAACTTCTATTACCTGTCTGATCATAATAATAATTACTTTTAAGATTTTCTTATTTTTACATTTTTCCTCTGAATTATTATTTTCTCTTAATTTCCTTTGTTCAGTTTATTCTCATTGCTTTATTCAAGTGACTGACTGATCCTTGTCCATCTGCTTATAGTTAAAAGTGAGCACTAAAAAAGCTGATTGGAGGTTCTATTTGAGTGAATTTTATTATCTGCAGTTTTTACTTAACTGATACATTTTATAGTAGAATTGCTGATTTAAGTATGCTTGGATATTTTCTTTTGGACTGAAAATATTCCCTTGAGAATAACATTGCAATTGCTCTACAAAGTATATACTTTTGTTTGGTTAACTGATTGTTATCTGATTGGGAGTTAGAGGAGAGAGGCTGGTTATCTCACCATGCTTTACTTGGTAGCAAGCTCTGGGAAAGCATTAGAAATTGTATTTGTTTTAATTGAGGCAGTCTCTACCAGTGGGATAGTTCAGATGATCTAATTCACTATATCAGTAGAAGTATAAGTTCTATACTGACTTTTAAAATAATTGAATGTGATGCAATTTGATTATTTAATAAAATACCTATTTCATCAAGCTTTAATAAGTTGTTAGAAATTGTTTATTATATGGAAAATCAGCTGGAATTTTGATGTCCAGATACCACAATTTTGGCACCAGGAATGTAGATCCACTTCATACTACATTGTTAGTCTTAGTGAGGTCCTTCCAAATTTCTGCATGTTATAGGTCTCAAGGGAAAAAAATTTTGAAAAAATTCAAGTTCATTGTTTACAGTCATTTCTTTTTTCAGTTTGCATAGAAAACCATTATCAGTTTCTATATAATGTTTTCAAGAATATTTAGTTAATAATATCAATTATTTATCTAGAAAGGAAGTACAAATACAAATGATATAATTGATTTAGTTCTTTCTGTTTTATTGAACCAATAAATTTCTTATTATGCCTAATATATGCAAGACATTTTGCTTCTTGCTAAGTTTTCAAAGAATATAATATGGTCTAAATATCTGAAGTGCTCCAATCAAATATCAATTGCATGACAATTAAAACCCTTCACAGAAGTTATCTGTAGGAAAAATGTATTTTTTAAAACCACAGTTCACATCTAAAAGCTTCACCCCCACTAATGTATCATAATCTTTCTCTGTCATACATGTTTTTAATTCAAATACATAACATAAGCTGAATTAAAATTTTAGAGCAAAGACGAATATTACCCTTCATCAAGGGGATAATTTATGATGAATTTACCTGCTAAACTTCTCTGTATTAAAAAAAAAATACTTGGTAATTTCAGGACAGATGAACAAAAATCACATAGGAGATCAATCAACAAAGAAGTTTGACCCACTTTATTATAAGTTCAAACAGCTTATTTTAGTGATGTTTTGGTGAGATGAAAGTAAAAGTGACTGCATTCCAAGTTGATTTTTCAATAAAATGGAAAGAAAACGCTGTAGGAAGAAAGAAACCAGTAAGTTTAAGAATTCAGTTGGGATTGTTCACTAAGGAAGAAGGGATTGTACAGCCTTGAGCTCCAGGAATTTAGCAAATCTTGCTGTAGATGTTGAATTTCCCACCTAACATTTGCTGAAAGAATCAGTCCAATGATTCATTGATCTCAACCAACTTTAACATGACTCCAGCAGATAACTGAATTATAGAATATGAATAAAGCGATGTGAGAAACAGGAGGAAAATGTCAATTTTCTAGGAGATTTTGAAAAAAATTTGATTGAAAGTTATATTCCTCTGGCCTTGAACCACCAGTTGAAATACGACAATCAGAAAGGTGGGAATTTTTATTAAAAGATTGAAGAAGAATATGTATAAAGACATGGAGTTTCAAAAGGGTATGGCAGATGCTAGTAGTTGTTTGGCTGAAACTTCAGGTATAGAAGGAGGAGCAGTGGAAGCAAAGTTAGAGATGTGCGTGTATTCTGAAGACTTAAATAAAGCTAAAGAGATCTCCTTTATTCACTAGGCACTCTGCAATTGTCTGGACCCCATATAGCATGATCTTATATGTATTTTACAGAAAATAACTTTTTGCAGAAAGCAGCATTAGACAATGATGGACTGAAATACAGAGATGAGGTCCAGGGGAATGCAGGCTCTAAAACAGGATTAGGAAGAAATATAATGAAACTGTAACAGAAAAAGTAACATTGGGAATGGGAAATAAAATTTAGATTTTGGAAATATTTCTAGGGTGTAAGTTGACTGAATGCTAAGATGTTTTAACTACCTTATAGGCATGGATCCTATTTTATTATTTTTTTTAAATTTACTGGGGCTATCGCCTAGAAAGGGTCAGACATGGATAAAAAATGAAATACAGTTACTTACTCTCTTCTGGTACTTGACTATCATCAACTCAGTTTCTCTCTGTTGCATCAGTGGAGGCCTTTTTCAGACTTGTTGGGTGAGGGAAAACCATTAAATTCTCTAGACTATGGATGCTGCTTTTTAGGATATGAACATTCAGCAAACAGAAAAATGATTAAAAATATCTTTGCACAGATTTTATTGAAATAACTTTCATATTTTATCACCCTTCAGAATCAATTTCCCTCCCAATTGAAATTCTTACAAGGGAATTTAGAGGGTTACTTCTAAAGAGCATTTGGAGAAAATAGAAAGTGAAATGGGATCAGAGTGATTATTTTTAGCAAAATACTAAAAAGAAATTACACTGAACATAACTATAGGAAGAATGTCTCGACTATCTCTATGTAAATTATGTTGATGCTTTACAGCTGGTCTGCTTCTGTTTGCCTCTTTTATACTTGCAGGCAGCAAAAATAATGATTCATTCTATTGAAACCATATATGCATGTAACTAGATTAAAAATCTAAACTTCTGGGTTTTTTAGTTAGAGTAGTTTTCTGAGATTTGAGGTTTAAATGTACAAATTAAAGGGCACTTTTGTGACTTTAAAAATTGGTAGAGAAAGCTATTAATAATGACATTCTCATTTAATGTCCAATTGATACTGTAATTGAAATATAATAAAATAAATCTATTCATCTCAGTCTTGAATTTGTGCTATAAAATACAGTAAATATTTTACATACTCACTAGTGTATTTTACTATTCTTTAATCCGTCCTTTTGGGTTATTATGTTCTACAGTCTCAGAGTTACCACAATGTCTTATTTGATAATGTTCACAAAGTGCCAAATTACTCAGCTTTTCTGGCTAACTACTTAACACTTAGGTGCTATATATTTCCTTATAAGATTTAGAGTTACCTTTGGGGATAATCTATGATTAAATGATTCATTTTAGTGTATATACAACTCTTGAAAAATGAGTGTTATTAGCAAGGTATTACGCATTCTACTTAATTTTTATAAGGATGACTGTTAATTTTCTTATCTACACGTGTGGTTTCACCTGTCTGGAAAGAGATCAGAAATGGAAAGGGTGAAGACCACAAGCTGTGTGAGACTAATTCATTGTCTCTTTCCTTAGATGGTATCGGTAGATATATAGAAGGAAGTTCTGAGTAGTTGTGAGAAGTTGATCCATGCAAACCATCCCATTGTTAGGAACTAAAGAACCCAAGATATTTGCATGTGAAAATGGTCCAGGCTTTTTGTGACACTGTTGGAGATTTCCTGGGTTAGCCTCTGAATAGGACAGGTTATATGAGGCCAAAAAGCAGAAATTTCAAGGTGCAAACAGGACAGATATTATGCATCACTTCTACATTACTTTGCTTTTAGTACTTTTTAATAGTCTAACTAGTTTAGTTTAACAAGTGAAATATATTAGTTAGTGTAATTGATGCTATCTTCTATAACAACTCCAAAATCTTATTACATTAATACAGTAAAAAGCTGTTCTCATTTATGCAAATTTCAGTGCAGATATATTCCTGGGGAAGATGACCCTCTGCCAGGGAGAAACCAAGCAATAGAAAATTCTTCTATTTGGGGATACTGTCCTTAATATGTGACCTCCAGGGTCACCATGAAGAAGAAGAGTAAAGATCATGCTTAGGAGATTTTTTTTTTTCTCTAAAGTGTCAGATCTGGAAAGGGCATTCATAACTATGCCACATTCCTCCTGCATTGTATTGGCTACAACTATTTATGTGACCCATCTAAATGAAAGGGGACAGGTCATGTTGTTTTCTGTGCTCAGAAGGAAAATGAGATGGCCTTTTAAACAAATACTACTCTCTGATGGGCAACAAGGGACTTCTGTCCACTTGGGGGTATATGATAAGAGGTGTAACAAATGTCTGAGAGTCAGTGGAAAATATGCAGTAATGTGGATAAAGTCTTAAGAACATATACAATGTAAAGAGACAGTCTCTTCAACTTTTTGTGCTCTAAACTTTAAGTATTCATTTAAGGACAGTTAGACCTGAAAGTCTACCTCTTTGTTTCTTTATTTCTAGCTTTTTCTTTTGGTTTTATGATAGTTCTCAAATCACTTGATCCTGCGAAAAAAATAGGAACTTAATAAAAGTAAAGACCATATTGCAAAATTAATTTTTTCATGAAGTGTTACTAACCATGAAAATGTTTTACAACAGTAACATTTACTTTTGGCAAACAATATTTGTGCCAAACTTGGATTATTTTTTTAGATTTATTTTTCAAATCATATTTTCAATGACTTAATCTTTTTTGTTTATTAGCTATGGTATTCACTTTTCAAGATCAGTTAATGTATTTAAAGATGTCCAAGTTACATCATTTAATATTCTTTCGATTACCACTTAGATCTAAAATACCATGTTTTGAGAATGTCTATCTGAAATAGTCTCTTCAGATTTTGGTACTTCAAACTTAAAACTTGAAACTAGGGTAAATAAAGAAAACTCACAGACTGTGTCATTTATAAAATATTAAAATATTAATTGCTGGGTAATCCTGAGTTTACCTACCTTTGCCTTCTTAAGGAAAAAAAATAACAATAACAACAAAAACTAGGGTATAAATTTCAAATCAGGAAACGCTGATAGGACAACCAATTCACAATTGCTTGCTTCTTGGTTTTTGCCAGAGATTTAAGGTTTTTAAGGGTTAAAATTAAGTCAAAAGAAAACTACAGCCCCAAACAGGCAGGACTACAAATGGTCCAGATCCTACAGCAATGGTCATTTTAGTTTCTCAGATAAATACCGCAACCAGCTTAGCTGCTTGCTGGGCAAAGGGAACACAGAATGGGTGGTAGTAGAAGACTGTTGTCAATACCAGCCAGGAACATGTGACCAATTATAGAAACATGAGCTGTAATTGTCATGAGTATTTTCTTGTGGTTTTTGTTTTTGGTGACTATGTTAGTTTCTCTGGAGTAATGATTTAGCCAAGTCCTCAATGTCAGAAAACCGTTGTGTCCACTTTTAGCTACACATTTAAAACAAAGTTTAATTGAGTAATATCAGTTATTTTTTTCCTCAAACTTTTGAGCAAAGTTGTACTCTGAGCCAGGTGACATTAATGAATAATCTTGAATCATGTATTATCCATGATGTTCTACATTGGTATGCATTACTATACACCACTACTTATTTTATTTACTGTAAAATATATAACAAACTGTCAGGGGATGCTCACAAGAACATCACAAAATAATTAAGATTCATAAAACCATGTAGAATAGTAAAAAACACCAACCAAAGTTGTATCAATGTCATTTTACCTTTGGCCCTTCAAAATACATGCTATTATAATTTTTGTGAGCTAAGACTAAGGAGATACTACAATAAATTTGACTCATGTACAATGCATTTTAATATGAATATATTGTATACAAATCTCTTATAGCATAAGAATCTGTATAACTTTCTTTTAAAAGAACTCAGGCACTTAGACCCTTCAAAAAGATATTTTGTTTTCTCTCATTCGTATTTTAGGAGAAAGTAGAAATAAAAAACTGAAGGATCAAGTGAGTAGGGAATATTCCTATAATGCTAAATGGTCATTTTGGGAAACCGTTTAGTAATAAATATCACAAATTCTAGTAAAATTCTATTCTTTATCTCAGCAGTTCACTGTGATGAAGGGAACGGTATACTGTTATCTAAAAATAATTTTTATATTTAAATATTGTCAATTTGTATTCATTGAGATTCTCCAGAGAGACAGAATCAATAGGTTGGATGGGAAGGGTGGATGGACAGTAGGATGGATAAAATAAATGTATGGATGGATATATGGATATAAATTTACTATGAGGAATTGGTTCATGAAATCATGGAGACCAAGAAGTCCCACAATTTGCTCTCTGTAAAATGGAGAGCTAGGAAAGTTCACAGTATAATACAATCTGAGTCCAAGGGCCTGAGGACATGGGAAGCCAATGATGTAAATCCCAGGCCAAGGACAGTTGAAAAAGTGAGATTAATTGTCCTAGCTGATTCAGTGAGACAGGGAAAAAGGGACAAACTCATCCTCCCTCTGCCTTTTGTTCTATTCAAGCCCTCAAGGGACTGCATAATGTTCAACCACTTTGGATAGAGCAATCTACTTAACTAATTTCACTAATTGAAATGTTACTGTCATCAGGAAACATCCTCAGAGGCCCACTAAATAATATGACCAATTCATGGCTAATCCAAGTTAATACATAAAATTATCATACTATGTTATGCTCACGTCAAAACAAATGATAGCTATTCATAGCTATAAAGGACAGACGTAAACTCTAATACTTATATCCCTTATTATATTTAGTGGTACAACAAATCTACGAGGTCTCCTACCACACTCATGTACACCTACTACACAACTATTAATAAATCTAGGCATGGCAATTCCCCTGTGAGCCGGGACTGTGGTGACAGGTTTTTGCAGTAAGACAAAAGCATCATTAGTGCACTTCCTGCCCCAAGGAACACCAATCCCACTTATCCCTATACTAGCAATCATTGAAACCATTAGTGTATTCATTCAACCTGTACATCTGTGTTATATATGTATATATTATAAATGTGTTTTCTTTTAGGAGTTAAAGTTTCAGGTTCTAATTTAAATCTTTAATCTATTTTGAGTTGATTTTTGTGCAAAGTACAAGGCTTTAATCTCATTCTGCATGTGACCGTCCAGTTTCTCAGCACCATTTGTTGAAGAGATGAACCTTTCTCCATTGTATAGTCTTGGCGTCCCTGTGGACGATCACTTGACCATATATTCATGTGTTTATTTCTGTGTGCTCTACAATTTATTCCAGCTTTGTAATACCTTTTGAAGTCAGGAAGTGTGAAGTCTCCAGCTTTGTTTGTTTTTGTTTGTTTGTTTGTTTGTTTAAGATAGTTTTGGCTATTTGGGGTACTTGTGGTTCCAAATAAATTTTAGGAAAGTTTTATCTGTTGATGCAAAAAATGACAGTGAGATCTTGACAGGGATTATATTGAATCTATGCAGCACTTTGTGAAGTTTGGACATTTTAAAAATATTTAGTCTTGCCATCCATAAATAAAGCTGTCTTTCCATTTATTTGTGTCTTTTTACACCAATGTTTTGAATGTTTTGTGGTTTTCAGTGTACAAGCAAATGTCTCACACCTTCAGTTAAGTTAATCCCTAAAAGTTTGTGTTTGTGTTTTTGTTTTTTGATGCTATTGTACATAAGATTTTTTTTAATAATTTCTCTTTTGGGTTGTTCACTGTTTGTGTATATAAATGCAACTGATTTTTGTATGTTTATTTTATATCCAGCAGCTTTGCTAAATTTGTTAACGAGTGCTAACAGTATTATTGTGCAGTCTTTAGGATTTTTAAAATATGAGAACATGTAATTTGATAACATAGATAATTTTACTAGCTCTTTTCAGATTTGAATGCCTTTTATTTCTTTTTCTTGCCTAATTGTTCTAGTTACAACATTTAATATGTTAAATATAAATGTGAGTGTAGTCATCCTTGTTTTGTTTTTGATTTTAGTGGAAAAGCTTTTATTTTCTGCCACTGAGTGTGATGTTAGTTGTGGGCTTTTCATATTTTCTGAGGTAATTTCCTTCTATTCCTAGTTTGTTGAGTATTTTGATCATGAAAATTAATTTTTGATATCTTGAAATATCTTTGCATCCCAATTTGGTCATGGTGTATAGTCCTTTCCATGTGCTGTTAAGTTCAATTTGTTAGTACTTTATTGAGGATTTTTGCATCACTGTTCATCAGAGATCATGGTCTATAGTTTGTTTGTTTTTTTCCTTGTAGTTTCTCAACTAGCTTCGGTATCAGGGTAATGCTGGCTGTGTAACTTCAGGTTGAATGTGTTCCCTTGACCTCATTTTTTTTTTTTTAAAGAGTTTGGAAAGGATTGGCATTAATTCTTTAAATATTTGGTAGACTTCAATGAAGACATCTGGTCCTGGGCTTTGTTGAAAGGTTTTGAATACTGATTAAATCTTCTTACTAGTTAAAGATCTGTTCAGCTGTTCTGTTTCTTCATGATTCATTCTGCAAAGATTATGTTTCTAGGAACATATAAATTTCTTTTAAGTTATTCAATTTGTTAGCATATAATTTTTCATAATTGTCACTCATAATCCTTTTTATTTCTGTGGCATTAGTTGTAATGTCTCATTTTTCATTTCTGATTTTATTTAAATATTCTTTTAATCTGGGTAAGGCATAGTCAATTTTGTTGATACTTTCAAAAATCAACTCTTAGTTTCATTGATTATTTTTAATTGTTTCTGTTTAATTTTCTATCTCATTTATTTCTGCTCTAATCTTTATTAACGTCCTTTGACTAACTTTGGGCTTAGTTCTTCTTTATTCCTTGAGGTGTAAAATTAGGTTATTTGAGATCTTTCCTCTATTTTTTTAATGTTGGTGATTATTGCTATAATCTTCCTTCTTACTATTGCTCTTGCTGTATCCCATAATATTTGGTATGTTGGATTTTTGTTTTTGTTAGTCTCAAAATATTTTCTGATTTCTCTTTTGGCTTCTTGTATGCATAGGTTCAAATTTGATGTTTAACTTACACATATTTGTGAATTTTTGAGTTTTCCCTCTGCTATTAATATCTAGTTTTATTTCACTGTGATTGTAAGAGATACTTGGTATGACTTCAGTCTTCTTAAATTCATAAATACTTGTTTTGTGACCTAACATATGATCAGTTCTGGAGAATGTTCTGGGTGTGTTTGAGAAGAATATGAATTCTGCTCCTGTTGCATGAAGTGTTTTGGTGCATCTCTTAGGTCCATTCAGTGGATAGTCCTCAAGTCCTCTGTTTCTTAGTTGATCTTCTGTATGATTGGTCTATCCATTATTGAAGTGGGGTATTGAAATCTCCCACTGCTACTGTGTTACTGTTTCTCACTTCAGTTTTATCCATGTTTGATTCATATATTTGGGTTCTCTGATGTTGTGTACATATGTATGTTTAATATTCCTGTTAATTAACTCTTACCATTTTTTAATGTTATTTTTTGTCTCTTAAGACAAGACTTTTCTTATGTTAAAGTACATTTTTTTCTGGTATAAGTATGGCCACCTCTGCTTTCTTTTAATTAACATCTTCACAGAATATCTTTTTCCATTCTTTCACTTTTAGCCTATATATACCCATAGATCTAAAGTGAGTCTCTTTTAGACAACGTATAGTTGGAGCCTGCTTATTTATCCATTCAACTGATAGATGTCTTTCAGTCAGGACTTTTAATACATGTAGGTTTAGAGTAATTACTGATAGGAAAAGACTATTGCCATTTTGTTATTTTCTGTCTGTCTTGTAGCATTTTTCCCCTTTATGTTCATGTTGCCTCTTTTGTGTTTTGTTGATTATTTGTAGTGACATGTTTTGATTTTCTTCTCATTCCTTTTGTGTTTACTCTATAATTATCTTTGTAGTTATTACTGCAACTACATAAAACATCTTAAAGTTATAGCAATCTATTTTTCAACTGAACAACATCAGTGTCATAAAAATATACTCTTTTATATCCCTGTCCTCTTCCCACTTTGTCATTGATGACACAGTGGGACTGTGATGAGTGCCATGAATTTTTCCTTCCAGCTTCAGTGTGTGATTTTGTGCTTGCCTAGGGTGCAGCAGTCTCTTAACTGGCTTCAGATTTCTTCCAAAAGGAACTGGTCTTCATGTTGTTTTTGGATCGATGTCTCTGTGGGAGAAGGATAGTTTGGAGCCTCCTATGCTGTTATCTTGCTGAATTACTTTCTGATTCATTTTTAAATGAGTCATTTGTTTCATAAATTTCAGATTAACATGTATACTATATGTTTGATTATATTGTATTTTTGAGAAAATATAATTGTGATTTTTGTATAAATATTAGCTATATACACATATGTACATGTATGTATTTAATCAGGTTAAATGAAATATATTGTTTAAACTAGTTTGGACTGTTTCTCTTTTTAACATGTAGCTCTAGAAATTTTCAAATTATGTATGTCACTTACATTTGTTATTTACATTATATATCTATTGGGCAGTGCTATATAGAGCCTTCAGACTTAATATATCCATACTGTACTCATGTATCCTGATTTCCATTCCCATAGGAAAACAAATTGTTCCTGAAAGAATCTTCATTTTATTTATCAGCAACAAACTATTATTTTTTTTTAAAAAAAGCTGTCAGTGACCTTTATCATTTTTAGAACTAGACTCAGATAATGTAATGGAATTCTTTTGTCTCTCTGTACCACCTAAGCATCTCTAATACTCATAGCCACTGGAAAAAAAGTTTACAAGTTTAAGAGGAACTGTCCTCTTACTGTCTTGTGCTAAATCCCTCACTCTTCTTCCCCTCCCTGCCATGGTCATAAGTACCCAAATGTCTCTCGCATACCTTACTTTTCTTTGGCTAAGGGTGATTCTTATCCAAGATGCAAATGTTGAAGCAGGGCAAGATATGCTATGCAAGACTAAGCTAGCAGTTATTAGGAAGGCTCTGGTGAGCAGGGGAATATGATAAACTGAGCAAACAGAAGTCTTATTTTGTGATGCATAGACCCAAAATCTGCATGTTTTTTCCTCAAATACCTGGGAAAAGCCTGCCTGTATGTTGATTTGAAAGTACAGTTGATCCTTGAACAATGCAGGGGTTAATCTGCATAAAGACTATATTCTGACTTCGCTATCCATGGTTCCTTCAAACCCGCATATTCAAGCAAACTCACACCATGTAGCTCTGTAGAATTTACTACTGAAAAATATCCACATACAACTAGACTCACACAGTTCATACCTGAATTGCTCAATGGTCAGCTGTCTTAAAGGAAAGTGGCAAGGGTTGGCCGGAGAACATAAAGACATAAAAATGTTCTACATTTTAATCACTAATCTCAAATATCCTAACACTTAGACCAGCACCTTCTGGTTTGTTTTCCACCATAGCTCTATTTCTCATTATCTCTTTCTTTGTCAATAACTTCTTAATCACCTTTTCTCCTTCAGTTCCCATGCCTTTTCATCTATTCTTCCCTAACCCATTAAAATTTTCCATCAGCTTCTAAGAATATTCTAGAATAAAAATAAGATTTAGGCATTAATTCATTCCACTGCATAAACCCTTCTTAGATCCTTATAGTCTTCTGTATAAAATCCCACAAGGACAAAAAATATCAAATAAGACATGACCCTAGCCTAATTGTACAACCTTATCTCTCGCATCTCTACCTTTCTACATAAAACTCTTTGCTTCAGGTATAGTGGAATCCAGACAGTTTCCCAACTGTATCCTGTTCCCTCTCGTTTTTGCCCAAGCTGCTCCAAACACTCCTTCCTCACTCTGCTCTTCTAACTAATTCTTCTCTAACACCCCCTTAGGTGTTACCTGCATCAACACACCTCTGACTCCCTCAAGACTAATTAGAAGTCACTGTTCTGAGACCTCAAATCCATAATTCCTTCAAAATCATCTATGTCTCTCTTTTCCAGAGGTGGCCATCCTTGAGAAATGTACATGTATGATTTAGACTTTAATAGAGGGGAACCATATCAGTCATTTAATAACCTATAATTTCAGAGTGAAGGAGTTGAGTTTGCGTGGTTTACTTTGCTCTTGAGTGTTTTAGTTTTTTGTATGTTTTGCTCCTGGGCACAACTGCTTTTTCTTTTTGTCCTTTAGACCTTTGTGGAGTATAGAATTACCCTGCTTCACTTTCTTCATGTTATGCAGGATTCTTGTCCAGAGAGATCACTGACTTTGTTTAGAAATATCTTGAGATTTTATAATGGTTTCAAGTACTATATGAAGCTGCCTTTTCCACTTCTTCTTTCACTCCCTCTGAACCACTTAAAGTTACAACCTGAAAGGAAGAATTGTGACCATCTTTGTTATACCTCTATCATAACCCCAAATAATATGTTATCTGTGACCCTGGCTGGGAAGTATTCTTTAGCTTTTTTCCTTAGGAGAAAAAGACAGAGGTACTTACTTAGCCTAAGCTGTATATATCTAAGGAAGGATATCAGTGATGAAGTAAATTTTTTTCTGACAAAATCAACTCAATTTTGAATGCATTTTCCACTTGAAAAAAATTCTGTTTATGGCAATTAGTGTTGATAATAGATCTGAAGAGCTATGGAATGGAAGCCAATGTTGGAACTGGAGCACATATTCAATTGTAACTCAGTTTTCCATGAGGGGGAAACAGGTGGCTAAAACATTATTATAGATTATAACTGATTGTTAAATTTAGGATAGAACTCTATAAAAGTAAGTCCCAAAAAAAGACTAAAAAAATCATTCCGTATTAAAATTTCAAGGCAAAAGCAATGAAATAAGTACAACTTTTTATCCTGAGGTGGATCTCAGTCCTGAAAAACATCTAAATTTTTTCTTTTGCAACAAAGGGGGTTAATGAGACAATTGGTGAAATTTGCATATAGTCTCTAAATTAGATACTATTATATCACTGAAAATTTTCTGATTTTGATACTTGTGTTATGATTGTGTAAAATTTTTAAAGAATATATAATTTAAAATATTTAAAGGCAAATGGGCTATGTGGTTGTAACTTAAACATGTTTCAGAAAATTGATACACATGTGTGTATGTTTGTATACAGAGAGAATGATTTAAAAATAATGAAAATGTAATATGTTAACATTGGGGAATATGGGAGAAAAGTAGTTATTTTTGCACCTTATCTTTAAGGCTGAAATATTTTAAAATAAAATGTTGAAAATAAGTTGAATATATGAAAGATACAGTTATGGAATGTAAGAGTAAGTCATGGCATTGTTTGAAGTAAATTTAATATTATTTGTTTCCTGTTAAATACTTGATTCTTTATTTCTTTCAGAGTCATTATTTTATGTTGTTGTTTGTATTTTTAGGAAACTTGTATTCTACTCTTCTAACTCTGAGAACAATGCTCTGTCATATCTATCCTATTTTAATATTTATATATCATCTCTGGAAATTAAGGATACTCATTTTTTTTAGTTAACTGTATTAATCTTTTTGGTCAGAGAACACATCAGAAATCTCCTTCCTTGCCTGTTAAATGAATCTCTGTGTTTTTCTGAGTATGTGGTATGGGGAGGATTGATATTGACTGTCCCACAGAGGTTAGAACAGAACACTTGAAATACAGCTAAAGTGCAGAGGAACCAAATGATAGATTTTATTTAATCGTAGCAGTGTGAAATGTTGTAAACTGTTCACTGAAACAGTATGAAATACTTTTCCATTAAGCTGAACTTTATTCTCTCAATAGGAATTTGTTTCATTTTAAATGTTGATTAGCCTGAGATGTGTTGTTGTGTTGTAGTGCAAGTGTTGACAGTAGACAGTATTTCTAGTATTAAAAATAAACATATCACTGACATAGCTGTTATCAGTGAATAGATTCATTTGGAATAGTGTTTTCTATGTACAAATATAACACTATGATACGTTTCTGTTTATGAAGATGGTAATAATAGTGATGCCTATGCAAAGTATAATTGGTAGTTAATACTAGTATTGTTATATTATGACACAAATAGATTTTTTTAGGTTAGGAAATAAATACATATTTTTAAATTTAAAATAAAGACAAATGACATGCAGAATTGAGTGAAGATGCAGAACATAATACTAGGTTGAGACAGTTAAAAAAAGATAATGAAGTAATCTTGGAAACTTGTTACAACAGAAAGATAATAAAGCTATTTGTAATGTAAAAATTCTATAGTAATAAAATGGATGATCTTAAGATATACTTTCAAGTGATACATAATGGACTAGGTATTTTTCTCTCATCAATTAAAAACAAAGAAATTTGTTGCCTGAAATAAAATCTTTTAAACAAAAATTTTAACAGAATCAGAGCTTGTAACTTTGATCAGCTTTTATTCTTGCACAAAAAAGAAAGTCATTTTTAGAGGGAGAAATGTTAAAATAATTTTCTTTGAAATTGTGTTAGAAATAATGAGGAACAGACTAAATGTTTCACAAAGTTAAAGATCTTCAATTAGCCACTAAATAATTGACTGCAGACTATAAGACTTTTCTAATAATACCGAAGACTGGTTCAGAATTCAAAAACTTGCAAGTACTTTTCTAGCTTTAGATTAACTGTGATAAAAGAGACACTGCCCAATTAGTATCTTGAGTAGTCTCAAGGACTTCTAAATTTATGAAGGAATGTTATAAATCTACAGCCTGAAATATGAAATGTGTGGCATAGTAATTTTTATGTATTTGATCTGTCAAGGAAGAATTTTAGCTAAATAAAACAAAATTAGTTTCTTTCATGACAGGTGGTACTCTTTCTGTTAGGCCAAAAATTAGGATTTATTGGAATTTCAAAACAAGAGACTAATGTTCCCCTTCTAGTTTTACTCCACTGTATGCTACATATTGAATATATTTGTGCTCAGTTTCCTGAAGCAGATGCTTAGAAAAGTGTCATGGATATAGTTATTTAAATCTTTCAGTGTGTATATGCAAATGTTATGAATTATCACCAGTTTATGGAACTGTTGAGAGATACAGGAAACAATGAATTTAATGATATGATGTTCTTTGTCATTGTGCATTGGTTAAGTCGTGGAAGAGTTTTATCAAGATTTGCTTGTTCTGTTAATTCCAATTCAAAATTTTCTTGAAGAAAAAGGAATACTTGCCAAATAGTCAACAATCAGGACAAAAATGTCAGTGTAATTTGTTTTCTCACCAATATTATTCTGCATAGAAATGAGCTCCAAAGAGAAAGGATTATTTGAGACCTAAAGAGATAATTTGACAAAGTATGTTAAAAAGGAAACTTTCATAGTATAAACCCAGAATAATGATTTATTTTACTAACATCGATTTATATACAGATTTTAATTTTAAGTGATACAATTATGTAATTATAATTGGCAGCATTGTGTCCACTTTTAATATTGGTATATTTAAAGTATTGATTCAATTCAGACATTTTACATTAACATACTTTGAATTCAGTGTTTGTGATACTGAGTTGATATGAGTTAGTGCCAGAGATGCACTTTAGAAATTGATACACTTTTACTTCAAATCAAATCCATTCTTCTTTAAAAAAAGAAAAAAGAAAAAAAAGATAAACCAGTTTCATCAGTGTGGATATGAAAACTAGAGGAAAATAATTGTTGGCACTTGAATCAGGGATTAAAAATATGTTTGGAACAACTAGAATATGTAAATCTGTTTTTATAACTAAATTTTATGAAATATATCAACAGATCAGAATTTTCAGAAAAATGTAGCATCTGAAATGGATATGATATATATGTAAAATACACATCAGCGGCTTTCTGTAACATAGCATAAAGAAAATCATATAAAATGCCTTAATTTTATACTAATTATATATTGACATGACCATATAAATGACACATGTGGCTCTCATTGTATTTCTAATCAATGGCACTTTTCTAGACCATGCTTAAACTAAGAGCATGATACAGCTAATGTACTTTTAAGTGGCTTTCTGGAGACCAAGTAATATTATTTTGAATTATTCCTGCCCTACTAAATGGACATGTGGCAATATTGCTACTGGTTTGGTTAATTTACAGAGATCATCTTTATTTCTTGGCCCACTGACCATGAGCACGTGGGCATGATACTATGAACTTTCCAGTATAACTAGTTTGCTTACTTTACACTGTGTACCTCTAACCTGCCCTACCTGTGTGTGAGTATGGTTATAATGAAAAGTTAACATCAATATTCATCTTTGTAAAATGAAAAATACAACTTTAAGAAAACAGCACAAAATAGTTATTTTTGCTTTCTGTTTTTGAAAGAAATTGAGAAATCCACATTTACAAAATGAAAAATAACCTGACAATTCTTTATTAATAGTAAATAAGAATATATTGTTTTAACCATTCATAAGAACAGTATGTGGCATGTGTAAATGAATGGCGAAAACTATAATAATTAAATTCAAAAGATACATATAGGTGCACATATATGTATATATAGAGAGACAGACAGACAGAATACCACTGAGTAAATATTTGCATCAAAAAGTATAGGAAGTAATTGTTATAATTAGGTATTTTTCTATTTAATGGTTCAGTATTACCTTGGTTTTCATAGTATTTGCATACACGACTGTCGTAATAGTGATAGTGACTGGCTACAGGCAGGCACAATAGGAAAAAAGTCAAGGAAGCATGTTTCTTTCCCATGGACAGAAGGTTCACTGGAGGTAGGAACAGAGTGCCACTCTTTATCTGGAGGAAAGTTTTCTAACCTTATATTGTCACAAGAGCACCCTACCTGCTCAGATAGAACTCGAGTGTTAATTCTGTTACCTTGTTCAATATACTAATTTTCTCATATATTTAAGCCCATTTATATCTCTGACTCTTCTCAAGTATTTTGGAGACACATGCCTGCTTGACCAATGTAAGCTATAATTGGTAATAGCGCCAGAATTTTTAAAGTATTTATTGAATTTATTTACCAGGCAAGATGTGATTTCAGCAAGCACTCTTTTGGTTATTTGTGCGGTAGAATGGTAAGAAGGAGCTGGTGGCACAGTGTCTAAGTAGCTTTTATTGGATTCAAATACATGATGAGAGGATACACTTCTGTACCCTTAAGGGAAAACAGCCAATAAGATCACTCATTAGTGGCCTTCCACTTCTGTATACATTTTTAACCTAAGGTCAGTTTCACACTTTTTTGAGAACAATAATAATTGGTTCGAAGACCTCTAGCATTCAAAGTTAATTAGTATCTCAATGGGTTACTTTTCAAGTAGAAAATAGCCACATATATTTCAAATCCAGAGAATCTAGGCAAAAGAAAAATCTCTATACTTAATTTCTGACATTGTATGGGGAGAATCTCAAAGTCATTTAATAGATTTTTCTACCAAATACTCTCTAATTACTGTTTCACAAAGAGACTATCCCTGACATGATACAAAATTTCATCTGCCAGAAAGTCTCCAAGAGTTGGCAAGCACATTAATAGGAAATATTTTTAAAAATCAATATATCAGAAAAGCACCCTAAGTTTGAAATAGAAAATTACTCAAGTTTTGTTACTTTATTCATAAGTTACTAAGAAAAAACTCATGATGTGGGTGTAGACTATTTTGTTTAGAGAATATGGAAGAAAGTACAGCATAAGTGACTAAAACATCTCTTGTTATTCATAGTAGAGTTGCAATTTTAGACGGCACCTATTACTTACTCTCTTTGGGAAACATTGTCGTTTAACTGGTGATTATCATTCCAATAAAGTCTTTCCTATTTGGAGTTTAAGGGCTGATGTCTCTTCCAAAAGACTAAGTACAGATATGTCCTGCTTTTTGAAAATTCACTTTATGACACTTTGCTTTTATAAAAGACCTACATTAGTACCTGTTTTCACTAACTGAAATGGGAAGAGAATATTTGCTTTTAGGGCCAAAAAAAAAAAAAAAAAGAGAAAAAAGCATTCAGCATTTGTTCTGCAGTGAGCCATTAGAGGGGCAGTAGTGACATGGAGGAGCACTCAGAGTAGCACCAGCAAGCTCCTTCCCCAGGAACTACATTTAATATTTCAGCATCAAAGCTTTGAACTACGTGTAAGTATCTGTGCTTTAGCTTGATTTATCTTGTGTATCCTTAGCAAGATGTGTCCTAAGGTAATTGCTTCTTTGCTTTACACTATTTTGGCTTTGATAGTTTTCATAGGAAGACTTTACTTTCATATAGTGGGGGAATCTGTATTCAGGTGTTAATTGATGCAAGGGTTGGTAGAAGAATATTAAGAAAATGTGCCCATTCATGCTGATAATAAAATTAGATGTGTTGTATGAATCTTAAGTAGCCTTCTCTCATTAAAATACAATAGAACTTAGAAATAGAGTTGATATTTACAAATGCACAATATGGCCTATTACTAAGGAGAGACCTGATGTCCTCCTAACGAAGTTGAAGTCATTGTTTTTAAAGTCAATGAAAACATTTTAAGCCGTATGAGTCTGAGGATCTCTGAGGGCTTTGCTAATTTTAGTTTTTGAATTTCATTCGTTTATTCTATCTGGCCTGAATATTGGTTGTGCAACAGACAGTGGATCTTTTCAAAAGGTGGTGAGTGTTTATAAGCTATGTAGTGACAACTGCATGAAAATAGGTGTCTCTGTCACTGCAGAAATAAGTTGGAATTACTCACTATGTTCAGAGCCAGCACTCTTCAGCAAGGAAGAGCTTCAATCCATCCTGTGATTTTGCAAAACTGGCCAGGACATGGTTTTATAGTTACATGTAACCATGAGGGGCTATTCAAAGAAAATGTGAGGTTTGGGATCTTGTCCATGTCTCATCTTTATAGTTTTACTAAAATTAGCGGGAGACATGGACCAAAAATATCATCCACAATTTTTTAAATTTATTTTTTAGTTGAAGTATAGTCAGTTACGAAGTATCAATCTCTGGTGTACAGCACAGTATCCCAGTCATGCACACATATATTCGTTGACTTTTTTTAATGCACAATGTTGAGTAACCAAGTTATTCTAGTATCAAATAATCATGTAAGATTTTTACACGTTTCCCTTCAAACTTCTCTAGCACCATTAAGTGGCTATATTGAAAGTGCCAACAATTACACTTGTGTGATTTGAAAACAGATTTTCCCAATATCTTTCTGATAATAGAGCTAATCACTGGAATTCTCTAATTGCATTTTTGAAACTTTCCAAAAACTTGGTCTCTTAAGTTATTATGGGGGCATGCATATGAGTGAGGGCTGCTTGCCTGGACATAAAGGTGGGCTTTCCTTTAGTCTCTCTATATATTTATTTTTATATAGTATTTTGCATACTATAGCCTAATCTTAGAATAATTAAAATAAAAATTTTATTTTCTCCACTTACAGGTCTCTTCAGTACTGCTCATTTTTTCTATAGTTTCTCTCTAGTATCATACTACCTTTGCCTAAAGAACTTCCTTTAATACATGTTTTGGTGCTAATCAATAGGCAATGAATTCTCCAGTTTTATCTGGAAAAAATCACCTTATCTCTTTATTTTTGAATGCTATTATTCAGTAACTGATATGGAATTCTGGGTTGACAAGTATTTATTTCCCCCCAGCACTTTAAAAGGTCCTTACACTGTTTTCTAGCTTTCATCGTTTCTGGGAAGGAGTTATCTGTAATTATTTACCCCTGTTGCTCTCTGAAATTGCCTCTAAAACAAATCTGTCTGCCTTTAGTTTTTCCTCTGTATTTTTTGCTTGTAGGAGTTTGAATATGGTATGTCTAGGCATGAAGTTTTTTGTTAGTTGGTTGGTTTTGAACTCATCCTGTTTTGTGTTCTTGAGTTCCTTGAAACTATGATTTAGTGTCCATCAATTTGGAAAATTCTCACTCATTATTTCTAATACTTCTTCTGTCCTATTCCATCTCTAGTCTCCTTCTGACAAGACATATGTTAGAATATTTTACATACTTTCACAACCTTTTGATAGTCTTTATTAATCTTTTTTTTTCCCCTTGTGTTTCAAAATAATGAACTTTTGTTTCCATCAACTTTTGTTCATGTTGATGATTCTTGTGTTTGCTGTACTGAGTCTGCTGATGAGCTCATTGAAAGCATTCTTCATTTCTATTACTCTTTCTGTTTTCTTATAATTCCATTTCCCTTTAGTTGCCATCTCTCTGCTGAAATCACTCAACTTATTGTACATATCATTTACCTTTTCCACTAAAGTCTTTAATGTATTAATCACAATTTTGTTATTTTCACCAAATAATAGTTCATCATTGTACTGTATCTGAGTACAATACGGCAGTTTTCTTTGTTGATGGTGTTTACCTATTTGTGTTTTCTTGGGTTTTGATGCCTCATAGATTTCAGTTGAAACATGCATATCTTGAGTAGGGCATCAGACTTTGAAGACCATATGGCTTTGGCTTGTTTTTAAAGGTGAGAGTGCCTCATTTTCAGATTTCTACCTTTAAGGGAAAGCTGGCATCACCTACAATCTCCATAGGAAGAATTTCAACACAAAATTTCTCTAATACTTGACTATTTCCAATAAGATATTTCTAAGTTTAAGAACCTCAGTTTTTGTAAGAGTGTTCTAAAAAATTATGGACCACTTTTCTTAGCTAATCAACATGTGCAGTTGAATTTGACAAATTCTGACCTCTGGAAAGATTTTGCCTCTGGTAAGGGGTTATACTCTTAGGTCAAATTGAGATAAGTCATGCTATATCCTGTCTGATAGTTTCCTGCTATAATTCTTTTACAACCACAATTAAATTTAGATTTTCTATAAATCTCTGTAATAAATATATTTGAAACATAAGGAGTTCTCAAAGACTATACAGGTGTGAGTTCCTTCTTCAGATAATGGAAAATTTGTACCTGAATTTAAAGTATTGCAATGATAAATAAAAATTGTGGGGGAGACAATGAATAGAAAAGCCTATTTGCTGAGAATTTTTTTTAGTTGCTCCTGCTATTGCAAGATGGGTAAGTTTTTGCCCCTGAATCAAGAGGAAGGCAGTGGTAAGCTACTGATATCTAATGATTTTCATAGAGATGAGTTAGACTTGACCAGATTTATTTATATATATACACATATATGTATTTATAGATATTTGTTTATGTATATTTATGTATATACATACACATACATACATGTATTTATATATGTGTGTTAAAGATCACCTCATTTTCAGTACTTGAAAAATTCATTCCTATATTGGATTTAAATATAACCACAGGGAACTTTGAAGTCTTTAATGTCCTTATTTAGGACTCAAAAAATTTGAGAGGATCCCACAGTAAACATCTGAAGCACAACTATTTATTTTTTACTATCTTTATATAAAATGTGACTTAAAGAAAGCAGAACTGTAAAATATGTAGCCTTAGGTGGTACTAAAGATAAAATAATACTTGATTCTGCTACCAGTGGAGAGCAAGAAATGACTACATATAGATTTGAGATTCTAAAACAATATATCCTCACTTGCTGGGTTTTTCAACTCTATGTATAGGAGTATTACAAGAATTCAAACTACAGTTAACTTTTACTTTATTCAGCTATTGACTGTTGGTTTTAGTCTTAACTTCTAAACTCTGATGAGTTCAGCCCTAATAATCTTGGTAGAAAATTTAGTTGTGCCCTCCAAAATAATTTAGATCTAACCAAATGAGAAACTATTGCAACTAAGGCAGTTTTTGAGAAAGGATGAAGTGAGAAATGCTAAGCTCCTACTCAGACTCCAGTAAGATTTTAAAAGCCTGTGATAGATAATTTTATTTTAAAAAACAATTTGATTTTCAGTGCTATAAATACAAAAGCTTCTTTGCTTTATGTACTAAATATGTATAACACTAGTTATATAGACTGGTAAGGTGGGATTTGGGATATAGAATATTGAGTTAACCATTTTTTTCTGAAATTGTGTATACAAGTCTCCTTGCTTGTTTTATTTAAAGACAGTTATTCAGATGTGTATATTTGCTTACATGTGTTCTTTATAAATGTATATTGTTTTGCCATCATGTATTTTTAATTTACATAAATTTGTATATAATATTTTGTATCTTATACATACATGTGAGTGTATAATACTATTCCCTTTTTTAATGAACACTGTAATTTAAAGTTTCATTTGGGTTGCTACATATATCTTATTATTTACTTCTAATTACTGCATAATAATTTGTGAGGTGCACAGATCACTTTTTGGCTATCCACCAACCTAGTTACAGAAACCTAGACTGTCACCTATTCCTCATCACCCCACACAGAGGATGCTGTGGCAAATATCTTTTAATGTATATTCCTTTCTTTATTTGAGAATTGCTTGGGCATATAAGCTGCTATGAGCATTATTAGCTCAGAATATATAAAAATACTTAATTTGACCAAATACTAACAGGTACTCTTCAGAATGGCTACATCTATTACATTCTCATCAGCAATAAACAAGGGTTTCCATTCACATTACTACTAGCACCTAGTATATCCAACTTCGAATATTTCGCCAACTTAATAGACATAAAATATCTCATTATTTTAATTTGCTTTACTCTGATTACCAATGATTTGGAGCATCTCTTCATTTTCGCATTAGCCTTTTGGATTCTCTCTTCCATGACTAGAATTTTGTGTATAGTATTTGTCCATAGAGTTCTAGTGGAAGTATTACTTTACACTATTGGATTGCAAAAGTCCCTTGTATTTTCTTCAAATAATTGCTAGTTTTAGAAACTGCAAATATTTTCCTACAATGTGTGTAAGATCTCTATACTTTGTACATAATGTACCTTACTGAGGGAGATGTTCAGTTTTATATAATTATTATCAATTTTTTTCTGTTTGTGTTTAAAATTCTAAGTCCTTCTTTGCCTTTATTTAACAAAACATCCTATTTTTTAAAAATAATATTATAGAAACATTTATAGTTAGGTTGTTACTTCCTTTATAATTCACCTTTCTGTACAATTAGACTGGAAATTTTAATTCCTTACAGTTTTTCCAGCTCAGTTAATTATCTATCCTTTTGCCAACAATTTTAATCACCTTTATCACATATTGTGCATTTGTGTGTGTGTAGGTCTGTTTCTTAGCTGGCTGCTTATTTGTTTTATTGGCCTGTGTGTCGGTTTTTGTTGATGTAGTCCAGGGAATTCCTCTTTTTACCTGTTATTCTTTTGCTTACATCTTTTGGTCAAGGTTAACTAACATATATGGACATTGATTTTGCTATTACACTTTAGAATGTGTTGGGTATTTATTTTAAAAAATAAAAATGAAATTTTGATGAGATTATTTTAAGTAGGATTAACCTCTATATAATTATAAACCCTAAGTGTTTGGAATGTCCCATTTATTCAGAGCATTTTCCATGAATTTTATTAGTTTTAAAGTTTTATCCATAGATACAGTGTCCCCTTGACTTACATAGGAGTTACATTCTAAAAAAACTGATGTAATTTGAAAATACTGTAAGCTGAAATGCATTTAATACACCTAACCTGTGGAACATCATGGCTTATCCTAGCCTACCTTAACGTGTTTAGAACATTTACATTAGCCTGCAGTTGGGCAAAATATTCTAACACAAACCCTACTTTTTAAAAAATATAATGTTAAATATCTCATGTAATATATTGAATACTGTACTGAAATAGAAAAACAGAATGGTTGTAAGTGTCATGGTTGTTTGCCCTCCTGATCGTGTGTGGCTGAATGGGAGCTGGAGCTCATCACTGCTGCTCAGCATCGTGAGAGGGTATTACACCAAATATCACTAGCCCAGGAAAAGATCAGAAGACAGAATTCAAAGTACAGTTTCTACTGAATGCCTATCACTTTGGCACATGGTATAGTAAAAAATCGTAACTTGAACTATATTAGGAACATGACTGCTGAGTTAGTAAAGTAGGAGAATGTTTAGTTTTTAAAAGAAAAAAGTCAAACTTTCTTCGAAAGTGGCTATTTTATTTTCCATTCCCATCAGCAGTGAATGAGAGTTCCTGTTGTTCCACATCCTTAAAAGCATGAGGTGATGTGGTGTCATCAGTGTTCTGGATTTTGGCCAGTCTAAGTGGTGTGTAGTGATACCTAGTTGTTGTAATTTGCAGTTTCCTATAACATAAGATGCTGAACATCTTTTCACACACTTATTTGTCATCTGTATATCTGCTTCGGTGAGATATCTTTTCATTTCTTTTGCCCACTTTTTAACTGGACAGTTTCTCTTATTGATGAGTTTTAATAATTCTTTGTATATTTTGGATAATAGTCCTTTATCAGTTAGGTCTCTTGCAAATATTTTCTCCAAATCTGTGTGACTTGCCTTCTCATTCTCTTGACATTGTCTTTTGTAGAGCATAAGTTTTCGATTTTAACAAAGTACAGCTTATCAATTATTTCTTTAATGGATTATTCCTATATTGTATCTGAAAAGTCATTGCCATACTCAGCCATCTAGGTTTTCTCCTATGTTATCTTTTAGAAATCTTACTGTTTTATATTTCACATTAGGTCTATAATCATTTTGAATTAATTTGCGTGAAGGGTGCAAACTCTGTCTAAATAACCTTTTTTAATGTAGATGTCTGCTTGTTCCAATACCATATGTTGATGAACTATTTTTGCTCCATTTTATTGCCTTTGTTCCTATGTCAACAATTGGCTATATTCACATAATCTATTTCTGAGTTCTGTTCCATTGATCTCTTTGTCTAATCTCTTGCCAATACCATACTGTCTTGATTACTATAGCTTTACAGTTAAATCTTGAAAATGGTTAATATCAGTCCTATGACTTTGTTCTTTTCCTTTAATACTAAGTGGGCTATTCTGGGCCTTTTGACTCTCCATGTAAACTTTAGATCCATTATCAATTATATGTATTTTATTTACCATATTAAGATAGTTCTTTTATTTCATGTTTGTTCTTGAGAGTTTTTTTAAACAACCATGTAAATATAGAACTTTAGCAAATATTGATGCATTGATTGCATAATCTCCCTTATATTATTGATGTGATGAATTACATTAATATCTTTCTCCTGATTTAACTATTGAAACATGGAAGTACTGTGACACAAAGCTAGTTCTCACTTTGTGTGGTTTAGAGTTGTACAAATTTTAGTTTATATGGTTTACTTAAATAACAGCAGTCTTCCAAAAACATGGTTCAAATTTTATTTACCATAGCATATATTAACTGCGAGTTGTTACATAAAGTACAAATTTGTTAGCACTTCAGCCCACAAATCACTATAAATAACAGATGTACATCCTAATCAGTGACCAGTCATTTCATGTCTTTCACGTCTGTTGGTGACTGCTGTTCATTCGCTATGCATCTGTTGTTCAGTTTTCACACACAGACAACAAAGCATGCTTTCTTGCTCCCAGGGATAAACTTACCTGACATTTTACAAAATTGGGTAATCAAAAAAGAGAATTCGTCAACCAAAGTGAAAATGTAGCCAGAAGAAGAAGGATGAGGAGAGGGGGATAAGGAGGAGGAGAACGAGAAGGAAGAGAGGGAGGGGAGAAGGAAAAAAGTGATAATGCTGAAAGTGAAATACGAGTCAAATATAGATGAAGTTTGACAAGAAACAGTTGACCTTGGACATGTTGGCACTGCCACCAATGGAAAGACTTTTGATTTGCAGCCAGAGGAACTTAGTGAAGGTGAACTTACTGACAAAAATGAGGAAAATGGTTGTGATTAAAAAGGGTAAGGTATCCTAGGGGAAATGACATCAGGAATTACCTTCACATTAAAGAAACTCATGGAGATATTTCATGACACTTGAAAGTTCAAAAAATAAAATGGAGGAAGCTAATCCAAACTTTTGGAAATGAGTATGACAATTCTTCAAAGCTTTACAGAGAGCTTTCCTTGGTTTTGTAAATTACATGATAATAAGAGGAAGGCAAGCACTGTTCAAAGTATTCTTAATAAATATTTTACAAAGAAAACATTAATTCTCAATGTTTCTAATGTTTTAAATTATAGTGTGCTAAATAGGTATTACATTCACTATATTTTTTTCATTTCTCTATGCATTTATAACCAAGTATAAGAAAGTTTTTTGTGTTTAAAAATTTTTACAGATCACAGAGCAAAATGAAGACAGCCTGTACTTCTGTTCCCTAATTTAGGCTTCTTCTCATTGGAAAATTTGGATGAAGAAGTATAATACAAATACTGTTTTCTATTTAAGTAGGAGTCATAAATCATATTTCATTGTTCTTTGTAAAGTAATTAAGGTTATTACAGAAACAAGATTAAAAACGTTTCTTTAGATTTGTATAGACTACATTGACTTTTTGTGGTCATTCAACACTTAGCTAGTGTGTGTTATGCACCTTTATAAACTATTGTAATAAGAATTATATTTTTCTACAGTTGAGAATGAAGCATTGTTATCAAGAATGTTTTTGGTGATTATAATGAAAAGCTTTTATATACATAATTTTTTTTACATCTTATGATTGCTGGACTTTATTTTAGATTAAGTAGTTGAATGAAACCTAATAGACAACTCAGGATTTAACTGGTGACCAAATCTCCATATACATGTATGTTGAGTATTTATCCAGGTAGGACTGATCCACAAAGCAAAATCCATAAGAGCCATGGACTATTAAAAAAAAAAAACACATACACATAAATACAGAAAAGAGCAATTTTAAATTTAACTATTATTGGTTATGCTAATAGTTTATATTCACATATGTAAATATTACTTATTTAGTTGATTAGATTTTATTCTTATTACAATTAGTTTATCTTCCTTCTTGATTTCTACTTAAAAGCATGGTGAAGTGAGACTTGTGTAATATAGGCATCCCTTCATAAAATACAGCTTAACCAATAAAAATATGTGTGTCTGATATATCAACTTGATTTTATTTGGTTGATGTTAGAAAGACATTACTTAGAAAAAAATTTCTATTTTCATCGGTAGTGAGTTATATTGCAAATCATATGTGAGACAGACAAGTGACACAGTGTGTGTATTTTTTCTGTAAATAAAATAGAACACATAAAATAATCAGTAATATTCTAGAAAACTATCCTGAAATAATTATGAATATTTGTATTGATAAGCTACTCTGTGTCTGAGAAAAACAGATACAGATTCACTAACACTGGAGAAATATCTTAATGAAATTATTGATTGTAAACTAAAGAGAGAATTCCTTAGAAATCCAAGGAATAATCACCATTGAAATAAAAGCAAGTGACCTATGAATGGATTCTGTTTGGGTTCATAATACCTTATAGCAACATCTGATACTATACAATAACATCGCTTTGTCTATAACATCCTCAGAAAAAGTATGTTCTGGGAATTTTATAGAGTTTCAAACTTTCCTTCAAATATAAAGAGGCTACAGAAGGTATTTTCAAATGTAAGAATTTAGAGAATATAATTCCTATGAATTTTTTTCAAAAACACTACAAAAGATAAATTTGTCACCAACTTACAGAACAGTAGAAGTATAGTGATAGAATGAATAACTGGCAATGCATATTGAATCAATTTAACTAAAGAACCGAACTTGTGGAAAATATGGTTTCCAAATAGATTTTTTTTATGTTATAAACTATGAAGAGCATGTTAAACTAGTAACTACAACAGTCAGGCATAAAAGAGAATATGGGAGACTGTATAATATTGATTTCCCTATAATTTAAAAAAAAGGTCAATATATAGCTATAAAATATGATTAATCATGTAATATATTCAAGAATACGTAAGATTTAAAGCAACAATAAAAGAACTAGTACTAATATAACCAACTAAAATTAAATGTTGGCAGTGATGGCAGTGGGAATGATCAAAAGAAAAGACAACAAATTTTATATTGTTCCTGATATGCAGAGTTCTTAAATATTGAGATTAAATGGATACATGGTTACAAAGGCAACCAATACCATTTCCCCAGCGGCTGAAATAGTTTACAGTCTCACCAATAGGGCACAAACATTACATTTTTCCCCCATCTTTATCACCACTACTTAGCTCCTGTCTTCATAGTAGCCATTCTTATAGGTATGAGATACCTCGTTGTTGTTTTTATTTTCATTTCCCTGATAATTGTTGATGTTGAATACCTTCTTATGTACCTGTTCACCATTTGGATGTCTTCTTTGGAAAAATGTGTATTTAGTTTTTCTGACCATTGTTAAATTGGATTGTTTGTGTTTTTTGTTACTGAGTTTTATGACCTTTTTTTTTTTATAAAATTGGGTATCAACCCCATAGTGTTAGTGTATAGAAATGCAACCGAATTTTGTGTGTTGATTTTTTTATCCTGCAACTTTACTGAATGCATTGATTAGATCCAATAGATTTTTTTTAAAGTGTGTCTTTGGGATTTTTGATATATAAGATCTATTAACAGCAAATAGTGATAATTTTACTTCTTTTCCAATTTGAATGATATTTATTTGTTTGTTTGTTTGTTTGTTTATTGTCTTGCCAGATTGCTCTAGCTAGGACTTCCAGTACTGTGTTGAATAACAGTAGTGAGAATGGGCACTTTTGTACATTTCCTGATGCTAGAGGAAAAGCCTTCAATTCTTCTCTGTTGAGTATGTTAGCTGTGGGTTTGTTGTATATGTCCCTTATTATGTTGAGGTATGTTTTTTATACACTCAACTTGTTAAGGGTTTTATCATTAAGGAATGTTGCATTTTAGTCAAATTTCTTTTCTACATATTTTGAGATGATGAAGATTTTTTTTTCTTTCATTCTCTTAATGTGGTGTATCACATTTCTTGATTTGCATATGTTGAACCATCCTTGTTTCCCAGGGAGAAATCCCACCCGATCATGGTGTAATATATCAAATTATTGAACTCAGTTTGCTAATATTTTGTTGAGAATTTTGTCATCAGAGATACTGTTGTATAGTTTTCTTGTAGTATCTTTATCTAGATTTGGTATCAGGGAAATGCTGGCCTTTAGAATAAGTTTAGAATTCTTGCCTCTTCAATTTTTTGGAAGAGTTTGGGAGAAATTGGCATTAATTTTTCTTTAAATGTTTGGTAGTACTTGTCCATGAAGTCGTCTGGTCCTGGCATTTTCTGTGTTGGGAGGTTTTTGATATTTTTTTTTACATTTTTTTATTGAGTAATAGTCATTTTACAATGTTGTGTCAAATTCCAGTGTAGAGCACAATTTTTCAGTTATACATGAACGTATATATATTCATTGTCACATTTTTTTTTCTCTATGAGCTACCACAAGATCTTGTATATATTTCCCTGTGCTATACAGTATAATCTCGTTTATCTATTCTGCATTTTAAAATCCCATTCTGTCCCTTCCCACCCCCCACACCCTTGGCAACCACAAGTTTGTATTCTATGTCTATGAGTCTGTTTCTGTTTTGTATTTATTTAGTTATTTATTTTTTTAGATTCCACATATGAGTGACCTCATATAGTATTTTTCTTTCTCTTTCTGGCTTACTTCACTTTGAATGACATTCTCCAGGAACATCCATGTTGCTGCAAATGGTGTTATGTTGTCGGTTTTTATGGCTGAATAGTATTCCATTGTATAAATATACCACTTCAGCTTTATCCAGTCATCTGTTAATGGACATTTAGGTTATTTCCAAGTCTTGGCTATTGTAAATAGTGCTGCTATGAACATTGGGGTGCAGGTGTCATTTTGAAGTAAGGTTCCTTCTGGATATATGCCCAGGAGCGGGATTCCTGGGTCATATGGTAAGCGTATTCCTAGTCTTTTGAGGAATCTCCATACTGTTTTCCACAGTGGCTTTCCTTGCTTCCCTCTCCCACTCTTAATGATTTAGATGTCTTCTTTTACAATTTTGTGTTTATTCTTTTTGTAATTCATGGCAGTTATCTCCTTTCCAGTTATGAGTTTCTCATTTTTGTTTCTTTCTGCTTCTTTTCTATTTAGAGTAGACCTCTGAATATTTCTTTTAGCATGGGTTTAGTGTTGCTAAACTCTTGTAGTTTTTGCTTGTCTGTGAAGTTCTTTATCTCTCCTTCTATTCTAAAGGATAGCTTTGCTGGATAAAGTATACTAGGCTGCATCTTTTTTCATTCAGGACTTTGAATATATCTTGCCACTCCCTTCTGGCCTGTGGCGTTTATGTAGAGAAATCAGCTGAGAGCCTTATGGGGGTTCCCTTGTAACTCACTCTTTGTTTTTCTCTTGCTGCCTTTAGAATCATTTCTTTTTCCTTGACTCTGGGCATCTTGATTATGATATGTCTTGATGTGGGTCTATTTGGGTTCTTCCTGTTTGGGACCCTCTGAGCCTCCTGTACTTGGATATCTGTTTCTTTCTTTAGGTTTGGGAAGTTTTCAGTCATGATTTCTTCAAATACCTTTTCAATCCCCTTTGTTCTTTCTTCCCCTTCTGGAACCCCTATTATGCATAGATTGGCACACTTTATATTATCCCATAGGTCCCTTATATTGTTTTCATTGTTTTTTATTTATTTTTCTCTCAGCTGTTCTGATTGGGTGCTTTCTGTTGCCCTGTCTTCTAGGTCACTTGTTCGCTCCTTTGCATTATCTAGCCTGCTTTGTACAGCCTTAGGTCAGATCTCATCTCAGCAAATGAGTTTACTAATTCTACTTGGTTCTTCTTTATAGCTTCTATTTCATTTTTGACATATTTTATATCTCTAAACACTGTTTCTTTTAGTTCCTTCAGTACTTTGATCACTCCTTTTTTGAAATCTTGATCTAGTAGGCCATCAGTGTCTATTTTGTTGATTGTGCTTTCAGGGGATTTCTCTTGATCTTTTAATTGGGAGTGGTTCCTCTGCTTCTTCATATTGCTCATATCTCTCTGGCACTGTGGCTTAAGGAGTATCAGTTATCTAGTTCTCCTGGAGATGGTGTGCTCTTAATGATCTTATCGAGAGGTCTTTGTGTCTTCACCCTGTTTTGTGAACTCAGCTTGCTGTTTCCAGAGGCCCTCTGTTGGCTCCCTCGTCTGTGCTGCTCCCAATGGCTGTCGGCTAGCAGGTCGTGCCCTCTCCTAACACTGGGTCAGGAGCTGAGCTCTTACCTGGTGGGCAGGTGGGTCACAACCCCTCCCGATGCCACAGTCAGATGCTGTGCTAGGTGAGGAGGCAGGTGGGCGGATCACACCCCCTCCCAGCACCGTGGTCAGGTGCTGCGTTCCTGCCAGGAAGGCAGGTGGCCACCCCCCCTCTCCTGGCACTGGTCGCTCCACTGCTCTGTGCAGCTGCCCTCCCCATGGGGTTGGCACTCTGAATGCCGGCTAGGGGAAGACTGTGGAACAGCCCCACCCCTGCTCTGTGCCAAATCTCAGCTCCTTGTTTGTCTTGGCAGTGCGAGTTCTCTGAGGTGCCAGGGCAGAAAGATCCTATCTGCCTCAGGCTATAAACAAGTCTGAGTCCTGCCTAGGAGGTTGCGGAGCCCCCAGGTGCAGATTCAGGTCTCGGCCTTGCCCCCCACCCAGGCTCTGCACACAGGAAGAGATGGTAGCTATGGCTGCGCCCTGCCTCTCTCCTTGCGAGATGCGCCAGTAATGGCGGTGCAGGTCTGAAGAGAAGAAGGCTACGGCGCCCCTCCCCCCAGGGCACACCAGCCCTGTTGCTTTGCTTTTTTCACAATTTATGGGGGACCGAGGTTGTTCTGCTCTGTATCCCCTCCCAGCCATGGCGCGCAGCGCTCTGCAGTCCCCTGGGGCTGCCTCAGTGCAGTTGCCCCAGTCCTCCGCCCGGCTCAGGAGACCTGTCCTGGCCCCCAGTTGCCGGCTCGCATCTCGGGCTAGGTGTCGTGGGGACCCTTTGTGCCCATTTAACTCAATTCTGTCAGTCAAGGAGTGCTTGGGGCAGATCTGAGCCTCAGAGGCTCCCCCTCTGTCCCGCTGACCTCTCCTTGGGGGGGGGGGGGCCCAGCGAATGAGCGCCAGTCCTCCTTTGCCGCTCCCTCCCTGTGAGATCAGTCCCGCACTGTTTTGCTTTTTGTTCTTTCTTTTTTTCTTTTCTCCTACCAGATTTTTGACGTCTTTGTCTTTCGAAGAAGGTGATGTTCTTTTGGAGTTCAGCAGGTGCTCTGGTTGGCTGAGTAGGTCTGTAGATGTGAGTTTTGGTGTATTTGTGGGAAAGGGTGAGCTACAAGCATCCTTCTACTCTGCCATCTTGCTTCTTTCCTCGGGAGGTTTATGATTATTGATTCAATTATTTTCTCATTATTGATCTCTGCAGACTTGCTATGTCTTCCTGGATCAGTCTCAGTAGGTTGTATGATTCTAGGAAATTATCCATTTTTTCTAGTTTATCTAATTTGTTGTTCATAGTAGTCTCTGAGGATACTGTGTATTTCTGTAGTGTCAATTATTATATCTCCTCTTTCATTTCTGAATTTTTATTTCTTAACTAACCTCACTAAAGTTTTCTCAATTTTGTTTATCTTTTTGTAAAAAAAAACTCTTGGTTTCATTGATCTTTTCTATTTTTTTTTTTTTCTGGTCTCTATTACATTTGGTTCCACTTTGATCTTTATTATTTCCTTCCTTCTACTAACTTTGGGATTAATCTGTTCTTTTTTTAGTTCCTTGAGTTATAAAGTTAGGTTGTTTATATATGATCTAATATCTTAATATAAGCATTTATTGCTATAAATTTTCATCTCAGAAACACTTTTGCAGTGTCCATAGGTTTGGGGAAGTTGTTTATTGTTTCATTTGTTTCAAGTTACTCTGATTTCCCTTTTGATTTCATCTTTGATTCATTGGTTGTTTAGGAGTCTTTATTTTTCACATACTTGTAGACTTTCCAGCTTTCCTAAAGTTGCTGATTTCTAGTTTCAAACCATTGTGGATAGAAAAGAGACTTGGTATGATTTCAGTCTTCTTAAATTTCCTAAGATTTATTTTCTGTCCTATCATATGATCTATCCTTGAGAACGCTCCATGTGCAATTGAGAGGAATCTGTATTCTGCTACTGTTGGATAAAATGTTCTATAAATGTCTATTAGATCCATTTGGTCTAAGGTCTGATTCAAACTGATTTGTTTCTTTGATTTTCTGTCTGGATGACCTATTCATTGTTAAAAGGGCATTGATGTCTCACACCATTATTGCACTGTTATATTTTTCTCCTTTCATTTCTGTTAGTATTTGCTTAATATATTCAGGTGTTCCAATGTTGGGTACTTACATATTTATAATTGTTATATCTTGATTGATTGTTCCCTTTCCCATTATATAATGAACTTCCTTGTATTTTATTACTGTTTTTGGCTAAAGTCAATTTTGTCTGATATAAGTATAGCTATCCCTGCTTTCTTTTGGTTTCTACTTGCATGGGATATCTTTTTCCATCCCTTTACTTTGAGTCAATGTGCATTCTTAAATCAGAATTTGGTCACTTGTAAGCAGGGTATAGTTGATTTATTTTAATTCATACAGCCACTCTAACTTTTTGATTGGTAATTTCAATCCATTTACTTTTACAGTAGTTTTTGTTTATGTAAGAACTTACTAATACCATCTTCTTAATTACTTTCTGATTGTTTTGTATTTCCATTGTTTCTTTTTCTGTCTCTGCCTACTTTCATAAGTTGGTTATTTTCCATGCTTGTATGTTCTTTTTCTCCTTTCCTTGTTTTTTATGGATCTACTGTAAGTTTTTGCTTTGTGGTTACCTTGTGATTTTTCATATAAAATATCTTATCAATAAGAGTCCACTTTAGGCTGATGGTAACTTACGTTTGAATGCCTATAAAGCCCTTGCCCATTTATGTTACTACCATTACAATTTACTTTTTATGTTGTGTATTCATTAACAGTTTATAGTCAGTACAGTTATTTTTACTATTCTTTCCTTTCTATACTATAGTTGAGTGGTTAACACACCATCCTAATACAGAGGTACAGTTTTCTAAGATTGTACATTTTCCACCTTTACCAGTGTGTTGTATATTTTGACATATTTTCATGATGCTGTCTAGTGTCTTTCATTTCACCTTGAAGAACTCCTTTTAGCATTTCCTGTAAGGCAGGTCTAGTGGTAGTGAATTCTCTCAGTTTGTGTTTGTCTGGAAAAGCCTTCATATCCAAAGACTAACTTTGCCAGGTAATGTATTCTTGGACGGACATTTTTATCTTTCAACACTTTGAATATGTCATTCCACTCTCTTCTGGCCTATAGAGTTTGTGCTGAGAAATCTGCTGATAGCCTAATGGTAGTTCCTTTTTAGGTTCATTATTTTGTTCCCTGGCTGCCTTTCAGTTTCTTTCTTTATCATTGATTTTTTTATAGTTTCATTTTAATATGTCTTAAAGCAGGTATTTTTCCATTGAGATAATAGGGAATTGTATTAGCTAGTGGACTTGTATGTCCCAGTTTTCCCTTACACTTGGGAAGTTCTCAGCTCTTACTTCTTTAAATAACCTCTCTGTTCCCTCCTCCTTCCCTCCCTCCTTTATCCTTTTGGAATCCCATTTATTCTGACACTTGCCTTTTTGATAGTATTCAATAAATCTTTTTGATAGTATCCAATAGTTTTTATAGGCTTTCTTCATTCTTTAAATCAGAGTTCTCCCTCTTCTTCTGTTATTTCCATATTCCTCTCCTCCTATTCATTTATGCTTTCCTCTATCTGGTGTTCCCTGTTTCAGGTGCTCTCTTTGATATTCTTCATGTCATTCCTTGAATCCTTCACTTCTAGAATTTCTGGGGTTTTTTTTCTCATAATATCAATTTCTTTGGTAAAATAGCCTTCTGTTCATAGATTTTTTTTTTCTGAGTTCATTGAATTGTCCTGCTGAGATTTCTTCTAGTTCATTGAGTTTCTTCATGATAGATATTTTGAATACTTTATCAGTTAAATCACAATATTCTAGGTCTTTTGAGCTCAGCTGCTGGAAAATTATTTTCTTTTTGTAATACCATATTTCCTTGATTTTTCATATTGCTTTTAGTTATGCATTTTTACTTATGCATTTCAAGTAGAAGCATCTCCTTAACTTAGACTTTATGTCTTCTCTGGTTTTTACAGTTCACCAGACTGGCTATTGAAACCACTCATTTGTTTTCTAGAAGGTGGCACTAGCTCAAGTTTGTGGTTTCTCCCTTGCCCACAGATCATTGCTTTTCTGAGCTGTTCTCTGTGCACAAGGAGCAAGCAGCAGAGTTGGGGAGGTGTGGATCTAGCACTCAGTGCGGTGAGGATACGTGGAGACCCAGGAAGAAAATCCCCAGAGGTGGCATTCCCAGAGGCTCCGGGATGGACTTCCTGCTGAGCATAGTGCTTTCAAGGCTGTTTGAAATTCTCATCTGTCTCTTTCCCTCTCCAAGTCTTAAAGTTCTCACCTTAGTACTCCAGGTGCTGGTGGAGAGAAATCATCCTGCCCAGCTGGAGTGGTCAGACCCTCCCTCAATGACATCTTATTTCCTAGTGGGAGAAATCACCTTTGCCAGATGAATTAGTTCCAATCAGCCCCACTTTGGGGGTGAGGTGACATGGGAAAGTTTTTCTTATTTCTTCTGCTGCTACTAAACTCATATTTTCCTTTTTGTTTTTCTTTTCTTTTTTTTTTTCTCTCGAATGGTCAGAACCTTCCTTCAGAAGGGCTGAGCTTCTGCAAGTTCAGTTTCATGGATGAGGGTCTGCCTGTTTTAAGTACTAATCTGATTCCTGCCTGACAGCAGTGAAGAGGGATCCAGGCAGCCTTGTGGGCTCCACTGGTTTTGCATCCCATGTGGAAGTTTGTCTACCTTCTACCTCCTGCACTGGTAGGTGAGATTCCCTTTGAATCTCTTGTAGCAAGGTGCAAAGCCTAGAAAACCCCCAACAAAGTCACTCTTGTTTATGTATGGATGTCTAATTTGTTGAATAAAAAAGGGGGATAAGGAGGACCATCTTAATTGCCTCCACATTGCTGATGTCACTCCAAACCAGTCTTTTAAATAAATAGGCTGAATAGTTACCAGGAAATAAAAAATAAAATTGGTATTTTCAGCACAAAAACTGGAAATAGTAAAAAGAAACAAAAGGAAATTCTAGAATTGAAAATGTAGTCATGGATTCAGAATTAAATATGTAGACAAAACTTAAACCACAATTATTAAACTGGAAAACAGGACAGGAGAAAAAAAATACCAGCACAGATAAAGAGAAATAGAGATAAATACAGAGACACATGAGAAACAAAGAGAAGGGCTTTAAGAGTCACAGAGGATGAGGTGAAAATTTCTAACATCTGAGTATAATTTGAATCTCAAGAGAGCCAGGATACTCTTGGAGAGAAAGTTAGGAGGATTTAATTTGTCAGAAAACAAGATTTATTACAAAGCTACAGTAATTAAAGGAATGTATGGTATTGGCACAAAGATGGTCTGATGTATCAGTGAAACGGACTAGAGTTCATTCATGTGTAAACATTTGAATTATGACCAAAATGACACAGTAGATTAGTGGAGAAAGGACTTTAAAAAACTGTCACCTAGATATACATATTTTTAAATGTATGATTAATTTAAAATACCTCAACCATATACAAAAATCAATTGTGGGTAGATTGTGAATCTAAATGTAAAAAAATAAACCACATATCTTTTGAAAGATAAAAGGACAATATCTTCCTGATATCTAGTTAGGAAAATTTTAAACAGGATACATCAAACAAAACAAAACAAAACAAAACACCTAATCAAGAAGGAAAGAGCCATATTTACAATTCCATTAAATTAAAAAATTTTGTTCATCAGAAGACACTATTTAGAGAATGAAAAGTTAAGATGTACTTAGTTGTATGCTATTTGTTTTATATATATGCATATATATAAAACCAACAAAGGGATACTGTTCATATTATTTAAGAACCCCTCATAAATAAATGAAACAAAATGGATACTCAATATAAAAAACAGTAGGTGGGGTCTTGAAAGTCTACTTTACTAAGTAGACAATAGTTACTTTTAAGGATTAGCAAATTATTAGCAGTAAAATATAAATTAAGTTCACAATATTGTGTTTCATTCCTTCATTGGAAGAGCAACAGTGAAAAAGATAGGCAATACCAAGTGATGTACAAGCTATAGAGCAACTGAAGCTCACACATGGCAAGTGTAAGTGTACAACCACTTTGGAATACAAATAAACATATCACTTGGAGAACAGAAATCGCACTCCTAGGTGACACCTAAAAGAAATAGGTACACATTTGTACCAAAGTACGTGCACAAGAGTGTTCATAGCAGCATTATAATAGCTCTAAATTGAAAAAACCAAAACATTAGCAGAAGAATGGCCTATCTGTAAGATGAAATAGCTGAGTCAATATACATGCACGAACTGCTGCTGCAAGTAGCAACATGAATCTCTCAAATTGTTGCATTAAAGAACACAACACAGCAGAATACATAGTGTTTGGTTTCATTTATATAAAGTTTAAAAACAGGCAAAACTAATCTGTAGTTTTAGAGGACAGTAGAGTGGTCACCATTGGAGTAAAAGGATAGAATGGTGCTTGGAAACAAGCACGATTAGGGAATAGAGTTCTTGAGTAACTCCAAGACATACTTGGAAAGATGTACTTCTTGTTCTAGGTGATGGTTGCATGGGTTTGTTCATTTTGGAATAATTCATGTGGCTGGAAGTTTATGTTCTGTGCACTGTTTTGTATGTTTTTATTTTAAAAAATAGTCAAAAAAAATCAAAATGTGAACTTATAATAAATGCATTCTCTATTTTTCTATTTGAGGAAGAAAGAATTTTCTAAACTATTTATAGAGAAAAATACATATATTTGGCTACATAAAGATTAAATTTTTATAAATGAAAATGTGAATATTTATGTCATAGTAAGTGAAAACATGCAAAACATATGCAGCACATGACAAATGACTGATTTTCTTAGCACTGCATAATATAAATTAATGCACTACCCTGGTAAAAGTTGTAGAACCTTGCAAAAATATTCAGATTTTCACAAAATTTCAGGTATTCCTAAATAATTGAGAGATTTGTCAAAGCATTTCATTTTATCTCATTTCTCAGATAGGAAATAAGATTCAAAGATGTTTAAGCACCTTTCAGGGTTATCGAGACAGTAAAGGACAAAGCTGGATTTCAAATCTCTTCAAATTATAGTGTCCTTTGCACTAGTCTTTCTTGAATTGTAATGTGAGTTGAATGATTAGGGATCTTGTTAAAACTCATACCGCATGAACCACAGTTGGAGTAGCAAGATCACTTGGCATACCACCTGTGTGTTACCCACGATGTGCCACAAAATTGGCTAGGAAATTTAGAACCACAAAGATAAATAATGCCCTGTTTTTGTCCTTACAGAGCTTAAAGCCTAATAGGAAAATTTTTAAATAACAATAAAAAGCTCTGATAAGATTCAGTATTCTGCTGATAATACTAAATAATTGAGCTTCCCAAAATAACATTTTTTGGGGTAATGTCAAAAGTTCAGAAATACCAGAATTAAAACCCCAGTGAATCACCAAAGTAGTAATTGGTAAAAGTTCATTGTGCACTCGCCACAAAGACAGTTTGCAAACTGGGAACACACAAACCAAAACATGGAATGAGACTCTGGGGTATATTGTTATAAAGTAGCTTATATGGTGAGAAAGCAGTGATTGATTTTTCTTCACAGTGTTTGGTTATATTATATAAGAATTTCTTAACCACTGACTAATTCCCTATCATTTATCTCGTATCAATCTTGGGAAATAGTTTTAAGTCTGGCTTCTAGATTTCTGAAGCACAGGAGAGACATGACCCAGGTCAACTTAGTCTTGCAAAATAAGCTAAATTATGTTTTGTTTGCATGACGAAACTTTTTGTCTGCTTAGGGTATCTTCAGGGCTGGTCTCTGTTGGCTTTTGACTTTAACGGTAACAAGGCTAAGACCTTAGCAGGATTGCCTTGTGTACTTCCCCAGAATAGCATCAAAATAAGCTCATCGTGTACAAATAGGAAATACATACATATAAATGGGATCACCTGTGAGTACATGTTTATGTATTTAAAACTCTTCTTGGTAACTATCTTCACTGCAGAATGGTGCCACTCTGTGAGCATTGATATATTTAAGGCTTTTAGTTCTTCATAAACTGTGCAATCGGCTACATTGTAAGATGTGACTGATTTGCATAAGTTTTTCATCTGTTGAAGACTCAACCTCATTTTCAAATGTTTGAACAATCTCATAATAAGTAAACATTAAAAAGTTTAATCCACGAGTAATAGATTTTCCCAAATAAACACATTTCAGCTATAATCACAGGATATTATGGATATCCTGCCATTTCTATCATCTGAATTTTAGTCCAATTTTGTGAAGCTCATTACTGAAAAGTGGATAGTTTGCTGATTTGCACTCTCAAGAGTTTTCTTAATTGAGTAGATATCTTACATCCTGTGTGTGTAATAATATCTGATTATAAACTGATCTAAGCAGCCTAACATTTTAATTAGCAGAAAAGCTTTAGTCACTTTCATAAAACCACACAAACTACTAATTTTATTATAATCTGTATTAATAACAGCAGATATAGTTATTTTTCACTCTTAATAATTTGGGAAATAGAATAGCTATAGAAAGAAAATTAAAATATGTGATAAAAATCGTGAAAATACGAACTAAGTGGTTAAATATTTTCAGCATAGGATAAAAGATGAGAAGTATTACTCAGACAATATTTAGAAATAGAATTTTGAGAAGAACATGATTCATTTTACCAATATCACAGGTGATATAGTGGTATTTTTATAAGATAATATCAGCATCTTTTTAAAAAAATTTTAAATTTATTTTTTTTAATTGAAGTATAGTTGATTTAGTGTGCAGTTCCATAGTGTAATCGTTAGTGCTCTGGACTCTAAAGTATAGTTGATTTACAATGTTGTGGAAGTTTCTGGTGTACTGCATAGAGATTCAGTTATACATATATACTTTTTCATATTCTTTTTATCATAGATTATTACAAGATGTTGAATATAGTTCCCTGTGCAATAAGTAGAACCATATAGTTGTTTATCTGTTTTATATATAGTAGTTTATATCTGCTAATCCCAAATTCCTAATTTATCCCTCCCCACCTCCTTTCCCCTTTGGTAACCATAGTTTGTTTTCTATGTTTGTGAATCTGTTTCTGTTTTCTTAATAAGTTCATTTGTATCATTTATTTAGAGTACACATATAAGTAATATCATATGATATTTGTCTTTCTGTCTGACCTACTTAAAATTTGGAACTAAAAGGTATAAAAAAATTGCTTGCATTAAATATAATTGGAAGTTCATAACCTTTGAAAATTATTTAAAATATGGCAGATACTTTTGATGAGGAAATGGAAGAGGTTTAAAGTTGAACACAAACTTCTGAAATGTACGTTAGTTAGTAAATGACATTGTCAAATGTTGAAACTTAATGAACCAGATGAATGTAAACCAGAAGGTAACTTTCTGAGAGTATTTTAACTATATTCACCATAGAAATAATACAGAACTTCCAGGGGCTATGGTATCTTTTGTCAACTAAAAGTACCACAAAATACAGGAAATACGAATAGGGCTATAAATAACCATATGACAGCGATTTTGAATAAAATCAGTGTAAAAGATAGTTAAAATGTGGTCCTACCTTGATTTCATATTTTACCTATTCCAACCCGTACTTCATATTATATTAAGTGGAATTTGTTCACAAATGGAATAGCACATTGCCTTGTTTATAGCAGTTTTAAAATGAGTATATGTAGAATAAGCTAATGAATGAATGTCATAGCTAATTAACCATATTTATTGAGTGCCTCTGATGTGTCAGACACAATGTCAGATGGTTGAGATGTCATTAATGCAGCAGACAAGGTCCCTGTCTCCATGAAATTTACAGCCTGTCCAGGTAGACATAGTAATCAAATGATTTCAAGTGGTAAAGGTAAAAGCAAATGAACAGTATTAGGTCCTAGAGGATTTTATATTACTGAGGGGTAAGGATTTGGGAGGACAACTATTTAACCTCAGGCTCAGGAGAGTAACTTTTTAGCTGAGAACTGAAAAAAAAAAAAAAAAAGGCATATTAGGTGCAAAGATAGAATGTTCTGGGCAGAGAAAACCATGTGTAATGGTAGATCCTCCAATGAGAGAATGTGCTGTGTTCAAGGAAATGCAGGAAATCCAGTATAAATCTTCATCCAGCATGAAGAGAGAGAGAGGTGTGCCCAAAGCAGGAGTGTTGGGCCGGAGCCAATCATACATGCTCCAAGCAACAGGAAAGCTTAGAAGGATTCTGAGCAGGGAAATGATGTGGCCAGACCTCTGTATTTAAAAGGCCCTCTGACAGATGTAATGAAAGGAGAACAGGGATAGACAGAAGCATCATGGGGAGCCTCAGACAACTTAAATCATAGGAATGGTTGTTACCCCCTAAGGGGGAGGCCTTGGTTCTTGTCTCGGCCGAAAGAGTTCAGACAGGAGACAAAAGCATTGTGTACTTAAAGATATTAAAGATATTATTAGCAATGCCAAAGTTCACCTCCAAGTGTGAAAGGCAGGCTGATCCAAAAGAGAATGGTAGCCCAGTCTTTCATTGTCCTTCTGTCTTATACTTTTGCTTAGAGGAGGTCTCTTGATTGATTGACAGCTCTTGCCCCTGGAGTGCTTAGTTATGCCCATCCCCTTTTGCGCGTGTCCTTACCCATGATGGACACAGAAATGTCCACAGGGGGGTAAGGGGGAGGTGCTAAACTGCAATGCTAATTTTATTACAATATGTGTTGTGTCATGTCCAGTTAGGTCCTTGTTGCTACCACAGCTGTCCAGTCCCAACTGGTTTCTTACTGGCACTCATTTAGAGGAAGTAAAGCTCCTTATGCTAGAGATGGGCATATTGCCATCTTTGAGACCATTCTCCCTCGCCTCCACCTCATCTCCTCGGTGCCTCCACGTACCTAACTGATTCAGAAAGAGGACAAGGAGGACTTAGTGGCTTATACCCAAGAAAACCCTGAACTCCCAGCAGGGTTTCAACAAAGCATATTTAAAGGCCAGGCAAGGGAGGGGGGTTGGAGGCTCCGGGCCAGTAACTGCTTAACATGGTGAGAAATGAAGGTAACATATCAAAATGGAAGCAGTAGAGTTGGAGGCAGATGTGCAGTTTTTGGAGGGAGAAGATAAAGAAGCAAAGGTTATTTATAATTTTCTAGATGGCTAATAGGGCAGTTTATTGAAATTAAAACTTCTATAGAAGAAAGAGACTTGGAAAGGTCACAAGTTAAGTTTAGAGTATTTGGGGTTTAAATGAATGTGAAACATGAAAGTGCAGCTTTCAGGAAATTAAGGGATACATTTCAGTCTAGAGGACTGAGCAAGCCAGGAAGGAAATACAACAGTGGGTATACCTGGGGCATTGAACACATGAGCATAAAAGAGATTTTGAGATTGCCAAGAGAGAATGTAGAGTGAGCACAGAACAGGGTCTAGGCTGAAGCCCTGACAGTTGCTCACGTATACTCATTGGCTGATGGGCAGAGAAGTAGTACGCAAAGACACCATAAAAATCTACTGTAGACAGCAATTAAATGAGAAAACAAGAGAACTCTTAGAATCCTACATTAATTGGAGTCGTCGCATATGGTTGTGCAGTTTAAGCAGTTCACAGTGACCTCCAGTCAGCTTCCCTCACCAAGCTCAGATCCCTGGTTAAAGGGTATTTTAGCCAAAAAAAAAAAAAAAATTTGCTTTTTGTGATGTGTCTATAGGGAGCATTTTTTGTCATTTACACAAGGATATAGTATGTGCTAGTCACCACCACTGGTCTAGTTTTGCTTTCTCAAGACTAAAAAAAGGCTGCTATATGCATAAGTGGGACAGAAATCTAATTCCTACAATTAGAGGCAACTATTTAAAAATGTCACAATCATTAAAGTGAAAATATACCTGGGAAAAGTATCAGTGAGCTTTGCTCATGTTTTACAATTAAGTTTAAATTAGTATCAGTAGTTTTCTAAAGGAATAGTCAGTAGATATAAGAGGATTGAGGAGTTTATGGGGCATAATTACAGGAAATGTCACATGGTAAAGCTGCAAAAGAAGAAAAGATACCCCAAAAAAGGAATTCTCAACATTTCTGATGAGCTTCCCATTAAGCTCTCCCCATGGTTTGGAAACTGTCCAGCCACTAAAATAGCCACGAGTGGTGAGTGTCAGAGCTTGCAGATTGTGATCATTCTGTCCAGTGTTTTCTATCTCAAATTATACTGTAGACAAGTGAAGTTTCTCATATCTCAACCTGTACCTGCAACAGAGAGGGACAAAGCGGAGGAGAGAGAAAGAGGGGAATCGAGCATTTTGTCACCTCAGAAGTTTATGCAAGAGGGCACAGGCATGATGTTGTGGGCTGGTCATTATGAAACATTACATTCATTTTGAATAAGGGAGCAAGTATGACTAGCATAGAATTATTCGGCAAGCTCACGGTAGACCTGTTAACCAAATGCAAGTTCCTGAGGCCAAACTGAAACATGGGAATTTGGAACAGAAAAAGGTTCATTGCAGGGCAGAGCAAGGAGGACTTAGTGGCTTATACCCAAGAAAACCCTGAACTCCCAGAAGGGTTTCAGCAAAGCATATTTAAAGGCCAAGCAAGGGAGGGGGGTTGGAGGCTCCGGGCTCAGCTCGTGCACAATTCTCTGGTTGGTTTATGTTGAGACAACAAGGCGGCCAGTAACTATCAACCCCTAGGCACCAGAAGGTTTAGGTCTATGTGCTCTTGATCATCAAGTAGTTAATTTCTTCCCTTTGATGGTGGTTTTCAGCATCTGGAAAACTCAGGAAATATATATGAGATGCTATTATCTGGGTAGTTCAGAGAGGAGCTGCAGCAGAGGAGATAGGGGAGGGATCTGACCCGGGAAGGCCTCACAGGGTCCTGCCAGGCACTGTATTCCAACTTAATCATCTGTACAATGGGGTGATAATACCGCATTAACTTTTCCTTCGGAGTTTATAGGTTAAAAATAAAGTAGAAAAACAGAATTTCAATAGTACTTGATTCAGAAAGAGGACAATAAACGTCAAGTTCCTTGATGTTAAATGCTTTTAATGATCATCCAGGTTAAAACCCTACTTAGAGCTTTTGCAATTAGCTAAATCATTATGTTGCAATATTTAAATGTGCCAGTGTAAAAGGGAGCATCACTAAACAATTCCAATGACTTACACTCTAACTCATCCCAGGGACTACTGAAACTCTTGTTTAAAAATGGCCAGAAAGGAAGTCGGCTCTATGGTAGTAACATGTTTGGGAAAATGGAGCAGTGAGTAACTTACATGTGTCTTTCTAACATAACTCATTTCCTTATGTTCTTCCAGCATCCCATCCCCAAACACAAGTAAATTGGAGAAAATTTCCTTTGAAAAGTTTCTAAACATTTTTCTTTTCTCATAAAGTGCTTTCATCAGAAGATGGCAGTAAAATCTCATAATCCATAATGTTTACAAGTCATTTCCAGCAGTGTAATCAAATTGTTTGGAATATTTATAAAAATCTATTTTATTCTTACTTAAACTACTAATCTGTTGAAATGCTGTTTGGTATGAATAACAGCACATGATTTTTGAAGGCAGTGGGATGAGAGACACTTTATAATTTGAATAACTCCTCAGCAAAAATAAACAATTTATTTGATCCTTTAAATTAGTGGAAATGAGTATATAACATTTTAAAGTTGTTTTTATTTTCTTAGGGAAGTGCTTTTAAAAATCACTACAGTATAGATTCTTTTAAAGACAAGTTCATTTGAAAATTTGTAAACATTTGTACGTGAAATTAGGCCCAATAACTGCTCAATTTATTTTCTCTAGAGAACAAGTAAAACAATATATATTTTACTTTCTGAAAAAAGAAATAGAAAAATGGCATTCTGTGGTAAATGCAAATATTTTTGGTTTTTAAATTATCTAAGTTAGTTTAAATTTATCTAAAGTCTCTTTTGTAATGACATTTAATGTGCTGTCAGTGAGCTGCACTTGAGCATAAAGAAAATTTGGCCTTGACAAGGTTATAATAATAGTGGAAGTACATTATGAAGAACTAGGTAGGAACCATGTAATAAAAATTCCTATGACCCAAGCTATAGGATTTGAACCTGATGCCTCATCATCTCGTTCCAGAGAGCCAGGTAACATTTTTAAGGTGTGTATATCCATTGTCTACATTTAGTCTGTACATCTCAGTTGTGGTCTAGTGGCTGGCCCTCCAGGGGTCTGTGCATCTGCCTCACGGTAGCTCTGCTTGGGATCCAAAAACTAGTACACGTGCCTCATGCAAAAGTGTAAGAATCTCTCGCCCTCTCTGACTCTTCCAGCTCTGGTGATTTTAGCTGTTTCCTGCTGTTTTGAAACCTAAGATTCCTCTGTTGGTTCTTTCTGCTCCCAGCATATGTGTAATCAGTTCTCTGAATTAAATTCCCTTTGAAATACCTGTCTTGGTTTCTGTTTCCCTGTATGGTTTCCTATTACCTGATAGGTGAATACAATTAAATGCCAGCAAAATAGTGAGTTGTAAGAAGAAAGGATTGTCCCTAGTTTGTCTCTTCTTATTTCATTGCTGTTTGCTCCAGGTTCATTATCTTCAAAACCATCCAATTTATTTTTGTACCACAAGCAAAATTTCATTAGAATAAGTGATACAACGAACAACATGGCCATATAGGAATGTTTTTTACTTGTATGATAAGCTCACAGTACATACTCTAAAACTCATAATCCTGTATAAGTAATGCTCTCTGATGTCTGAGAAAAGCGATTTTAAAGAGAAGCAGTTGTTTTTATGTTCCATGAATGTCTGAATGCATAGTCAGGGATTGGCATATCTTGAGACTTAAATAGACTTTGTTCAGTTACTTTCTGCAGGATAAAAAACCAAGTTCAGGCATTTTAAATGATCTTTGCTTTCTGGAAAAAGCAGCTTCTTGGCTTAGAATCCAGTTAGTCAAGCAAGAGTTACATCTATGAGAAATGACAAAAACAGACTGTAGTACAATAGGTGACACGTAGTCTAAGATGATTTCACAGTGTGTTCCAATAGCTAGAATATCCACAGACTAGGACTTTATAAGGTGCAATATTTGGAAATCACGAAGCAAACAGTCTGCATTAAAGAGGCTTATGAGACTGTGTAAAAAGCATTAAACCCAAGAGAAATACTTAAGAAATACTCAAGAACAGGGCCCTAATCCACTTAAGAAGAACGCATGAGAACATGACCAAGTCCTAGGAATGGGGAGACATAGACAGTTTACCAGATCACTTATAAAGCTGTTGACCAAATAATTGGTGGCAAAGCTGTAAAACATTTAGTCCTCAGGACATGGAGAAACCTGTTTCTCAAAAAGGTGCACAGATTGAGATATGATAGGATTCTGAGCCACAGAATTCAGACTTCACACTGACTATGTGCTTAGATTCATTCTAAGGTCTCCAGGTAGAACATGCAGGAAAGGAGCAATTTGTTCCAGCTTTCAGGAGGAGAGGTTAGGAATTAGGTTGGTAAAAAAAAAAGGGACTTATATTTTAACAAGTCAAATCAAACTAACAAAATAATCCTGAGATATTGTAGTACAGAAAAGTTCAAGGATGGGCATCACTTTCCTTTTATCCAACTTGGAACTTTGAATATTGTGCATTCTTTTGTGATTTAGTCCCACCAAACTTTGTCTACATAAGTCATAACTTAAGCAATAGCACATTTGTAGGATTAGATTTATAAGTATTTTTCTGTTTTAATTTGTGTTTAAATGTCAAGGCTTCTATCAGCTCCTCTATTATTTAAATAGTAAGAAACATATTTAATTCTAACAATTACCAAAAGTTAACATTCCCAGAGAACTTCAAAATATTCTTCATAATGATCCATCTCTGAAATGAATATAATTTTAGTAAACAATGTTTTTTCTTTTCTGGTTACATTTCAAGTCCATTTTGGTTTTTGTTTGTGTTTCAGAAATGGCATCTAAAGGAATAATTTGGGACATGTATAAAGTGGAGGAATTCAAACAGTTGTAGAAAGTGATAAAAATGCTAGAGTTTTGTACTCCTAGTTTTTATGCTTGTTTCTTTATTTCATACCATGGGAAATTAATTTTGCCATAACAAATTGAATGTTTTATTTGTTTTATGCATATTGAACTTAATTTTGTCTTTGAATAGATTGTTCTTAATAAAAAGAAAAGTTCATTTAAATTTCTAAGAGAAAACATTTTTAAAGAGAAAAAATTGGATTGCTTCTGATTAAAAAATACATTTCATTTAAAATGATTCGTGTTATTTCAGGTGTGGTCATAGTAACATTTCATTTTTCACATGTTGAGGAAAATGTACACAAATGATTACTAGATCTTCATCTGACCTAATAATCTGACCTCAGACACAATAGCCTGACATACAAGAACCAATTAATAAGATGGCAACAGAGATTGAAATTTTGAAAATGCTTCTATTTTTACATAGATTTTTTAAATTGCCAATGTTCAATTGGCCAATAAATGTTTCTAAAGTGACACCTCCTCCAGGAAAAAAATAAGCGCATGAGTTAAAATAAGACACATTTGACTAAATAGCCCTGTTCTTTTTGCAGTTTTACAGGTTCCATTACTCCATAAATATTTCTGAAAATATCTTCAGTTCTAGCGATTGGGTCCCTTAACATCAGTTGCCTGCTCATGCAGCATAACACCCTGGTTTATAGCTTGGATCTCTGTGTGCACTTAGGAAGCTGATAAGTGGAAATATTGCCTCACTTCTCAGAGTGACAATGGGCAAAGGGGCCTGAGTGGGAAAGGCAACAGATGTTGAGGTTGCCCCGGTGCAGATTCAAACCCTCTGGCTTTCCGCTCCAGCCTGGGCCTGGGCACAGATATTAAATGAACCCTCTCTACCCTGTCCTTTTGCATTACTGCCAACATTTCTTAAAATTCAAGATTTTTCCGTTTTTTTTCTTTATATCATTTTTTGTTTTGCTGAAATAAATCCTCTTTGAAAAATATTTCCTTTCAGAAACTGCATATGTTAAGTAAACTTTTGAATGCTAGCTTGTCTGAAAAATTTCTTAATTGGTTGAGTTTGGCTGCATATAAAATTCTGTGTTTGGAATTACTTTTCCATATAACTTTAAAGGCATCGTTCAGTTTTCTTCTAGCATTCTGCATCGTTAGAGATAAATTTGATTTGTATCCTTTTGTGGGTGAAGTGCATTTGTCTCTCACATCACATACTGAGATCATAAGCATGTACCTCTGTTTAATTCTTTCCATAAGTGTGTTCAAGGTTTGAGAGTGTCTATATATTTCTGTATTGTGGTAAGATTATTAAGAAGAACTTAAAACATTCTACCCTCTTTTCTAAATTATCGCTTTTTATTTTCATTTCAGTAATCCTAGTTATTTATTTTGGTACTCTGTTGTGTTGTGCGTGTGCTTTAAATATCTACTGATTTTTGCTCATTTTTAGCAAGATAGATAGCTGGTATGAGTATTTTCTGCCATTTTATAAATCATTCTGTTTCTAAAGTAGACCTTATTTCTAAACGGAAAGTCTGATATGAACTTGTGGCTGGTTGCCACCCCCACAACTGGTTGCTCCCCTCAACTGCCCCACAGTAAACACACACACACACACACACACACACACACACACATGCACGCACGTACACTCTCACATACAGTCTGTATTCCTTCTGCCCTGCTTTGTGTTTTCCATACTACTCACCCATATAACATAGTATACAGTGTATCTATCTCTTTGTGTGTTTATTGGCTTTCCCTCCCATCCTCCTCTAGCATGGACCCTCCAGGATTCCTGGGATTTTTGTCTGTTTGATTCACCTCTGGATCCCTGTTACCTAGAAGACTACCTGAATAGATATTTGTAGAAAGACTGAATAAATGAATGGCCAGTAATCAGGCACCCTCATCCTCTGTGCAAGAGCATGGAGAGGAACTCTATGGAGTATCAATACTTGGAAAGTGTCCCTGACCTCTCCCAGCATCTTTTGCAATTGTCAAGGCCAAGCAGCAACTGATTTTGCCTGGAAGTAAGTTCCATGCATGAGTAGACAGAGGTCAAGCAGCAGAGCTAATCCACAGACATTCCGTAGAAGAAAATTGCTGCAGGTTCCTGTCCCACATTCTTAACCTACCCTCTGTCCTCACTGATTCCTTATTTGTAACCATTTCATTTCTCAGCCAAAGAATAACTCCTATCTCTGCTTCCAGTGTCTTCTGAGACTGTGGCTTCTGTTTGTTACTGTTACTGGAACTCACCATCATCCCTGTTTTGCTGTTCACTTTTCTCATATTCTTCTTGTTGTGTATGTCTGATGGTTTTTGTCGTCCTTCCCTTTATGGATGTTTAAGGGGTAGAGGAGACCAATCCACAGGCTTTGCATGCTGTTTGACCTGGAAGCCCAGTGTTTGTTTGTTGGTTAATTGGTTAGATTTTAGCCCTTCAAGTTGGTCTAAAGGAGGCAATTATATACACAAATACCAAGTATGACTCCTTTTAAGCATTTCTGTAAGCTTTTTGTAAGCAAGCTTTGTAACCTTATACAGCCTGAGGGGGGATAAATGACCATAACTAAATCATTGAATTAAGAATATATCTTGCAATGTGTTCTTTTTCATGTATTCATAGGATTTTACTAGTGACATACATTGCTGTGTATCAGTCCCCTAAAGAAATGGACTAAGGAGTTTTATATTAAGGCAGAATAATATACCTAGTCTGGGAGTAGTTCAGGAGAGACACTATTTCACAAATGCTGGCCTGCTTTTGAAGATACGGGATATTCAATCATATTCAATCATAAAATATTTTCTGTTACCAAGCTCTGTCAGTAAAAAACAAGTTGAGAGAAAGAAAAAAGAGATAAAAGAGAGTCCCACATTTTGCTTTCTTTTTATGTCTAATTTAACAAGAAGGCATAACATAGTCAAGTCCTAATATCCTTCAGACACAACTCAGAGCAGGGCATAAGAAAAATCATTATTCAAGTCATGAAAAATTCATTTATGCTGACCTGTGTTTTTTTTTTAAATAGAGACTTCTAAAAGAATTCTGTTTCTCTTAAGCACATCTTGATTCCTTTCTTTCACCGTGCCAAAAATAAAAGTTGAAAGGTGATAGCATCTTCTATTGACAGGTGTCTTACTGGTTCATATTTAATATTTTCTTCATTTTGGGGAGTTTGTTTTTTCAATCTATCACTCAGAAGGAGTCAAGGATGGTTTAGAGAGTGATTTCAAGTGAGCCTCTGAACTTTTTGATATATTAAGAGAAAATACTTGATTTGCTCCTAATGATAAAAGATAAAGGTTATTTATTGCACTCAACAACATGTTAATGAAATTTCATCATCCTAATGAAATATGCTAGTGTTTATTATACACATTGCATAGAAAAGGAAATTAACATTTAGAGAAGGGTTCAGTAATTTTTCAAATGTCATATACCTTGTAAGTTGAAGATCTGGAATTTGAGCACTGCTGGGTTTGACTCCAAAATAATTGTTCTACATCGTCGTAACTTCAGTATCCTGATACAACAAATTTTCAGTCTCCGGGTATGAGAAGTTATGTTATCTCTCAAGATCTGAGGGAGTGACTGAGCGAGAACAGTGTGTGAGGGGGATGTTAGTCCTTTCAATTGTATGTCCTGATACAGACCCTACAAGTGATATTGACAGAATTGTTCAATAGTCCCATTTCTAAATGTTGCTGTTAGAAATCTCAGTATTGTTACAAGCTATGCTGTTTTTCATATCTAAAAAAATTTTCTTCCTGTTAAACTATTGGCTAATCAACTTTACTTATTCTTTCTTCAAAGCTCTAGAAAATTATTTCTTTAATTAAAATTGAGGACTAGATGTTTCAAAATCAGGACTTCTCATAATGATTAATAAGTGTCGCATATGTTTACATGCTATTCAGTTAACAACATTTTCATTTTTAAAAATAGAGATGATAGTGAGTTTCTAGTAGGAACATGTGTGACACATTTTGGCTGGCATCCCAAATTTTAGTTGTAGAAAGTTTTTTGCTCATTCTAAAGTTATGCATTTTATTTTTATGAAAAATAAAAATAACATAGCCTATACATTTTTTATTTTTCTGTCAGTAATCACAGTGACAGGCATCTGATAACGTTGTAACAGTGATCTCTGAGTTCTCTTTTCCTCCACCTCTCCTTCCTTGAATCCTCAGTTGTTGGTTTTCTTAATGTTCAGTGTATAAGCCATGGCATATTCCTCCAAGATAGTACATAGTAATGAGAAGGGCATTAGGCTAGGAATGAGAATGATGGGCTCTTAGCTAGACTCTGCCTCAGAATAATGGAGTATATAAAATGGTAATTAAAAAGAATCCATGTCAAAGGATTGCTATGAGGATTAAAAGAGATAAAAATGTTGAGCCTAGCATATAGGAAACATCAAATAAGTGATAGTTTTTTGCTTTCTTAATTAAGTAGGCTTAATTAGAAAATAGTCATTACAAAAGGATTCTATGTTTATCAAACACAACAAACAAAAGAAAAGCAAAGGGTAAATGATTTTCCTTTGAATCTTGAACTTGCTGCCACACGTGGAATGCTTTATTTAATAGAGTATTTACATCAAAGCTTTTAGAATTGTGGCAGTGGCCCAAAGTCAGATTCACTGAAACTTTGAAATAATCTTAGAAAATAGTAAAATTAATTGCAATTAACACCATGAGCTTATTGGGCTTGGAGCAGTTTTCTACTCTGATATTCTGTTTCTATTTCCTCAACCCCCTATTAATACCTTATTCCCTTCTAATCTGACTTCTGCCCACAAAAGCCCCACTGAAATCTTAACTCCGAGTTTACTACTAACCTCACAGTTGCTGAATCTGAGGGATAAGTTTCGCTGCTGTTATTTGATCTCTGAGTGTTGAAAGTGGCAGTCTGCCATAGGCCTTGTTATGGACTCAACTGCATCCCCTCCCGATGAATATGTTTATGCCCTAATCCCAGTGTGTTAGTATTTGGATATGAAGCCTTTAGGAAGTAATTACAGTTAGAAGAGGCCATGAGAGTGGAGCCCACATGATGGATTCACATCCTTAAAAAAGAGACACTAGAGAACTTGTTCCCTCTCTCTCCCTCCCTCTCTCTCCCTTTCTCCCTTTCCCTTTCTCTCCTTGTCTGTCTCCACCAACACCCCAACACCATCCCTGCCTGCCCACCCCCATATGAGAACACAGCAAGAAGGGAGCTGTTTGCAATCCAGGAAGAGAGGCCTCACCAAACCCAACCCTGCTTGCCCCAGTCTCAGACTTTCAGCCTCCAAAATTGTGAGTTGCTAGAAATGTTGCGGAAAAATGTGTTACAGCTTGGTGTTACAGCTCAGTTGTGACAGCAACCTGGATCCGGGCGAGAGACCAAGCAGCACTCAGAGAGTTGGAGAACTCAGGTTTATCACGCCAGCGGGCCCAGACAAGTTAACACTTCAAGCTCTGGACCCTGTCTGTAGGTTTACATAGGCCTTTTATAGGCTGCCAGTTTTACACTTTGCAACATCATATGCAAATAAAGTAAAACAGAAGTTGACCAACCAGGAACAAGCTTTGTAGAAATCAATCAGGAGTGAGCTCCATGCAAATGAAGTACTACAAATGGACCAATGAGAAGTTAGGCAAGTGGACCAATCAGAAGTGAGAGTAATAACCAATCAGAAGTGAGATTAATAACCAATCAGGAGTGAGAGTAATAAGCAATCAGGAGTGAAGGAAATAACCAATCAGAAATGAGCTCAGGGAACCAATAGAATTCTAGGTGTAAGTTAGCTGCTTTAGAAGCAAAAAGTGAGATAGAGCCTCTGGGCCAGGCTGCAGGGTGCAAGGAGCTGGAGCAGGTCGGAGCAGCGGCCCTGCCTAGGGGTCCTGCTGGTCTTTTTATGGGGCTTCCCGCCTCAAAACCACCCTGTCTGTCATGGCCATGAGTGCCTCTGCATGTTCTTGATAACAGTGCAAGGCTCTGACACACTTCTCTGGACCTTTGTCAGTGTCCTACGCTTGCAGCACGTAACCTTCAGAGATGAGATTCTTTTTTCTTCTGGGACAAAGAATAGGATTGCTTATCTTTGCTATACAGCTGCTGGTTCCCCAAACTTCAAGTCCCTCGGCTGTAATGCAAAACCGCTGCATAGGCAACATCCTTCTGCCTCTGTTAGCATCATCGCAGTGGGACTTCAGGGGAAAGAGAGCTGATCCATATCCTGATGCCAAGAGCATAGTATCTTGCCTAGCAGCATATTAGTGTTACCCTAAAAGGGGAAGGGAAAAGACCCCAGTTCTTGTCATACCCCAAAGATAAGATTTCAGATGGTAGACAGAACATTGTATAGTGAAAGATTTTTAAAGAATTTATTAGCAAAGGAAAAGTATACCTCCAAGAATGGGAAGCGAGCTGATCCAAGGGAGGAAAAGCCACGACCTTTGTGTGCCCCTTCTCTTACACCCCCGCTTAGAGGAGGTCTTTTGATTGATTGACAGCTCTTGCCCCTGGAATGCTTAGTCATGTTTGTCCCCTTTGTGCATGTCCTTACCCATGATGCGTACAGGAAAACCCTTGGGAATGGGGCCTAAACCACACAATGTTAATTATATTACAATGAGCATTGGGTCATGTCCAGTTAGGTCCTTCTCACTACCATGCACTTGCAGCTCTTGGGTTCTAACTGGTTTCTTGCTGGCACTCATTTAGAGGAACTAAAGCCCCTTTATGCTTGAGGTGGGCATACCGCCATCTTCCTGACCATCTTTGCTTTGGTCCACCTTATCAGCCTGGTGCGCCCACTTATCTAACTACCTAACACGAGAACTGGACTTAACTCCCATATAATTGGAGAATGTCCCTGATACATTTCCCATTCTCCCTTTTGTTCAGCACACCCAGGATCATTTCCACCTTTGCTTTCCCAGTAACTGCGAAAATGTGTTCAGTAGGTCCAGCAGCTACTTTATTGTCCAATACCTTTCTTTCTTCAGTAGAGCCTGCGCTTCCCCAGGGAATCTGCAAAACAACTCTTAAAATTAAGTGAATTCAGCAAGGTCACAGGATACAAGGTTAATATACAAAAGTTAATTGTAATCTAACATACAAGGGGTCAGTAAACTTGCTTACAAAGCACCATATAGTAAATATTTCAGGCTTAGCAGGCCTACGTCACATACTCAGCTTTGCAGCTGTAACATGAAAGCGGACGTAGACAGTGCACAAATGATTAGTGATGTTGAGCATCTTCTCATGTACCTGCTGGCCATCTGTATGTCTTCTTTGGAGAAATACCTATTCAAGTCTTTTGCCCATGTTTATTGTTGTATTATTCACAATGGCTAAGTTATGTGTGATTCCACCTATATGGAATCTAAAGTAGTCAAACTCATAGAAACAGAGGTACTAAATGAGGTACTAAATACAAGGTAGTAAAATAGTAAAACTTACAGAAACAGAACAGTGGTTTACAGGCTGGGTGAGGAGAGGGAAACAGGGAGTCATTGTTCAACAGTATAAGGTTTCAACTACGCAAGGTAAGTTCTCAGGTTCTGCTCAACAGCATTGTGCCTATAGTTGATATTACTGTATTGCGCACTTCAAATCTGTTAAGAAGGCAGAGTTCATATTAAGTGTTCTTACCACAATTAGAAAGAAAAAAACCAGCTTGTATACAGTTGGTACTACTTCCTCCTTATGTGTTTGAAATTGACAATGAAGGCACATGGGACTGGAAGATTTCTTTTTTTTAATGCAAAGCTGTGTAATTAAAAATTCAATTTCTGTAATAAATATAAGACTATTCATGGTATCTATTTCTTCTTGAGTAAATTTTGTTAGCTTATAAATGTTAAAAAACAAGTTTGTCCATTTTATCTGCCATCAGATATATCATCATAAAGTTGCTCAAGATAATTTATTTGCCTTTCAAGGCTACAGGATTTGGTATTATAAATTTAATGCCTAATATTGGTGATTTGCCTTAAATATTTTCTTCTGGGTTAGTCTAGGTAGAAATTTATCAGTTTCTGAATGTACTCTTTGCTTTATTAAATCCTTTTTCCACTTAGTGTGTCTTAAACCTGCTCTTTTTGTTTTCCTTAGCTACATAAAGCTAATCCTGAGGACACTGGTTTTTAGATCTTACTTTATTTCTAATATATTTAAATATAATTCTATAGTTTTGCTCTATATAGTCATACGTATTTTAAAGATTTTAAAGGAAAATTTGTCTTTATTTACTTTTGTGTGTGTATACCATATACAACACATTGCATTCATTTTTGAGGATCTGAAATTCTCTATAATAGTTGAACCTCTTAAATCTTTAAACTTTGCTCTTCAACCATATTTAGGATAAATTTTTGGCCTCAACAAAAATTGTTGTCAAATAATTTACTCTTCTTCTAATATTTTAATTTCACATATAAAAGACATTTTGAAATTGTCTCACAGGTACTTGGGGCTTTGTTCTTCATTTAAAATCATTCTGTCTGCCCCTCAAATTAATTCATTTTTTTCCAATTATTCCATCACATTTCACTGACAACCTTTTTCTTTCCTCTCCAATTTGTAATTAAATTACAATTGCTCAGTATATTTTTATATTACAAATTGTATTTTCACTAAACATTTTCAATCTTGTTATTTTATTATATTTATAATTCTTTGCTATTATTCCTCATTTTATTTATTAAGAGCATATATCTTTACTTCATTGACCAGAATTTTAATAGCTGCTTTAGAGTCATTGTCTGATAATTCCAATATCTGTGTCATCTTGAGATTGATGTGTATTGATTTTCTCCTTTGAAAATAGGTCATATTTTCTTGGCTGTTAATATGTCAAATAATTTTGGATTAATGCTGGACATTTTGAATGTTATGTTGTAAATGCTAGTGAGTCCAAACTTGTTCTGCTTGCTGCACTACAGGCCGATATGTCAGGAGACAAGGTTTTAGGCCAAGAAATAACTACTTTATTTGAAAAGCCAGCAGACCAAGAAGATGGTGGACTAATATCCTAGAGAACCATAACCCAAATCAGAATTCAGGCTCCTTTTATACTAAAAAGGGGAGGGAGTGTGGTGGGTTGTTGCAAACTTCTTGGTGTCAGAATCCTTTGTTTTTGCCCCTGTCCACCTGGGTCAAATCACAATGTTCCTGTAAACCTCCACCAGGACAACTGTTATTCTCTGTTCTGCAAATTTTTATCTCTTTGTGAATGAAAAAGTGTTATACCCTTAAAGATCAGAGCCTAGAGAATGGGCTATCCTGTATATTTCAGGCTACAGGCAACATTCTTTTACAAAAGATGCAGAACCAGCATGACTAAGTACAGGAAACATAGCACAGGGTTAGAGTCAGATTTGTTCTTTCCTTTTACATAAACACTGAATTTTTTTTATATTATTACAGAGTTTTAGCAGGTAACTAACTTGGTTAGGCTCTAATAAACACTGTAATCGATATACAAGCTATAAGCAGTTGGCCCCATGTATGTTTGTTTCAGTATTTTGCCAGAGACTTGTGGGGTTTTTTTATGTACACATATTTAAGGAATCTCCTTCTCTGGCTTTCTCCTTTCTCCTTTCCTTAGTCTCCAGGCACCCAGATTTTTTGAGCTCCTCCTTCTGTTTCCTTTGTCCAAAAAGATGAAAGATTTTCTACCAGTGTTTAAACTGCTTATGCCACCACTAAGTACAAAAATGACCTTGTTCCAAATCTCATTTCCACTCCAAAATCTTCCTTCTTTTGTTCAAAGACCTTGGATAGTTTCTATTTTAAAAAATGATTCCAGAATTTATAAGTTATTTGTGGGAGAATCAGTGTTTTAGAAACTCACTCCTTCATACCAGAAGCAGAAATTCACTTAGTTATAATTAATAGCATAAGGATTTAGATCTTTCATTTTATCCCAAGAAATACTCTCTTTCCTAGTATGGAAATAGCAGATGGAACACTAAGAGTTTGAAATTTATAGACCCTTGTATACAATAAACTGCAGTTTTACTGCTAGAAGATGAAATGGATTGAATGATTTTTTTTAACTCAACTTTTCATTTTGAAACAATTGAGATTAACATACAGTTGTAAGAAATAATACAAAAAGATACCCTATACTCTTTACCCAGTTTCCACCAATGATATCTTTCAAAATTATAGTATAATAGCACTGCTAAGAAACTGACATTAACATAATCCACCAATCTTTTCCATTTTTTCAGTTTTATATATACTCATTTTTGAGTGAAGTTAGCCTGAAGCAGTTTTATCGTATATGTAAGTTCATATATCCATCACTATAGTCAAGATACAGAACAGTGCTACTATCACAGAGATCTTTTCTGTTGCCATTTTATGACTTCACTCACCTCTCCCCCAAAACCTCATAACTACTAGTCTGTTCTGCAGTTCTATCATTTTTGTCATTTCAAGATGTTATTATACAGTTATAATTACATGGCATCTTAAGTATTTTAACTTTTGGAATTGGCATTTTTCACTCATAATTCTCCTGAGATTCATCTAAGTTACTGTGTATACAAATAGTTGATTGTTTTTTTGATGTTTACTAGTATTCCATGGTGAGAATATACCATTGATTGTTTAACCATTCATTCCTGGAAAGGCACATAGACTATTTCCTATTTTCATTACAATAAATAAAGCTGTTATGGGCGTTCAGTCACAAGTTTTAAGTGAACTTAAATTTTCATTCCTCTGGCATAAATGGCCAACATTTCAATTGCTTGGTTATATACGGTAAAGGCATGTTTTAGAAAAAATTTCCAAACTCTTTTTTCCAATTAACTGTATCAATTTTACATTCCACTAGCAATATATTTTTTCTTTTTTTATCGTTACCAGAATTTGAGGATGTCAATATTTTTATATTAGCAATTTTGTTACATATGTAGTGGTATGTCATGGTAGTTTTAATTTTCATTTCCCTGGTATTTACTGATGTTGAATACTTTTTCATGTATTTAATTGCCATCTTTATGTCCTCTTAGGTAAAATGCTTGTTCATTTCTTTTGCCTATTTTGTAATTGTAATGTTTATTTAATGCTGAGTTTTGACAGTTTTGTATGTATGCTAGATACTAGTTATTTGTCAGATGTATGGTTTGCAAATATGTTTCCCAGTCTGTACTTGTTTTTTCATTTTCTTAAGAGTCTTCTGCAAACCAGAAGTTTAATTTTGATGAGATCTAATTGATCAGTGTTTTCTTTTGGGTCTAAGATCTCTTTGCTTCATCTTAGATCTTAAATATTTTAATATATCTTCATTTTATATTTAATATTTAAACCCATGATCAACCTTGGATTGATTTTGTACAAGGTGTGAGAATTAAGTCAAACTTCCTCCCACTCTCTCATGGATGTCCAGTCGCTTTAGCATCATTTGTTGAAAAGTTTATCCTTCCTCCAATAAGTTGCTTTTGTGCACCACTGTGAAAAAGCAGTTGGATGTTTCGTAGTTCTTTTTCTGGGGTCTGTATTCTGTTCTGTTGATTTATGTATTTATCCTTTTCCCCATACGACACCTTCTGGATTACTGTAGCTCTGTAGTAAGACTTCATCTTCAGCAGAGTGATTCTTTCTACCTTGTGCTTCTATTTGATAATCGATTTAGTTATTTGGGGGCCTGTGTCTTTCCAACTAAACTTTAGAATAAGCATGTTTATGTCTACAAAACACTTTTTTTTAGATTTTGATAGGAATTGCATTAAATGTGTGGATCAATTTGGGGAAAATTAACTTTCTATGTTGAATCTTCCAATCCACGAACACCATATGATCTCAATTTATTTAGCTTTTTTTCATTTCTTTCATAAGCATTTTTAACTGCAGCATATAGATTCTGCATATGTTATTAAGTTTTTACATAACTATTTCATTTTCTCTGCAGTGTTTGTAAATGGTGTGTGTTTTTACTTTGGGTCTTCATATGTGTATTGTTGGGTGATTTTTAAAATTAAACATTTAGTTAAATACCTAGTAGAAGATAATTTTCAATACATTAGAACTTCCTCCTATTGGTGCTTGCATGTCATATTTCTCTTCAAATTTAATCAATGTTATATTAGGCAAAACATTAAAATCATTTTAAATATTTTGAAATTAGATTGAGTATATGCTTCAATGCATAAAAATTTAAATTAAACTATTTTTAAATTCTTATTTTTTTTAGTACAGTGTTAAATACGTTGAAGTTTTGAAACTGGGGTGCTTTATAGAAATAGGTGTCAGGAAAAGAACTGGCAAGTGAGGTAATGGATAATAGGTTATATTTTAAACACTTTTTATTTGAGTATTTCTAAGAATTCTGTGCTTGGAAGGAGGTTAACTAAATTACCTTGATTATTCAGCTAATTCAAATATTTAGAGGGTAGATGAGGTAATATTCAATTATTATTGGAAATCAGGGTGGAGTTGGAAACTTGTTAATCTATATCTTTAAGAGGCTGGAATGTAATCATTGGGCATCAATATACTGAAGTGATCCCCTAGTGTGTGTGGTTCTCGTTTGCCAAAAGATGTTCATGTGCTATAGGAAGTATCCCCTGTAGCTGCATTCAGAAGGGAAGACTGGATATAAAAGGGCAGTTCTGTTATCTCTTTCCCCATTTTCCTTATCACCCATTGTCTGAATGCACAGCTACAGGATCAAATGTGTGGACATAATATGTCAGATGCTGGGTGAAAGATTCATCCATGAAATGATAACCATATCAGGTATGTTTTTGATGATTTTACCCAAGAAAGTCACTTACCAGAAATAGAGTATTTCTATAGTAATAGCCGCAGTAATTACTTTTTGTAATCTGTGTCGTTTTTCCAATAATGTTAACTCCTTAAATACATAGGCAGAGTCAACTTTTGACTTCATCTGAAAAATACTTATTTTTGAAGTTATTAGAATGAAAATTAAATCATTATGCCTTAGTTTCTCCTGTTTTAATTTTGAATTCTGATACAATATATAAAGTGTCTGTTGAGTAATTAATGACTAGAAGTCTATATGATCTTTAAAAATAGAGAAATCGGTTATTTTTTACTAATTTAGTTTTTTCCCAAATTACACATACACATACATACATGCATATGTATGATTTTAAAACATATTTTTGATCACTCTTTCAGTTCTTACTTTACCATACGGCTTTGGGTGTACTCTTGAGGCCTAAACTGCTTTCTTCAGCAATTAATACCTATAAGAAACCAGCGTGCCCCAGGATCATTTCCGCTAACTGGGTCTCCAAATGAAGTGCTGTATATCAATGCCTTCAGGCTTGAGATACACTGTAGGGTTCTTTCTCTGGGTAAATGAAGCATGTTTCTTGGAGCACTGTGCATATCAGTGAATAGGAGTCTAGGGAAAAATAAAGTTCCAATAGTCTTAATATCTAGTCTAGAAAGAAGTGAATCAGGTGTAAGCTTCAGCAGATAGAAACATACTCAAGATATTTTTTAAAAGGATGGGGGGACTTTCATGAGATGTAATGTCAACCAATATAATTATCTGAGCTAGGTAGGGTCAGATGACCTCATTTCAGTGAATAGCTCATTGGCCAAAGGGTATTTATTTTCTCTACAAATAGTTTTCTTGGTACAATTAACACCTGCTTCTTTAAATCATTGGAGAGAGAATCAAAGAAGAGGGTGATTAAATATTAGCACAGATATTGGCTTTAATCTTTCTATAACTCCTCCTGGTATTAATGTATGCAAATGTACTTAAAGGTTTTATTTTGTCTCTAGAACATGGACTAGAAAAATCAACAGTGCTTCTTACTTAAAACACTTCAGTGCTTCTGTGCTGAGTGTTACTAATAGCTTTGTTGTTCTAATATAATTCTCTGGGTACTCCTTTTTCCCTTTGTAATCTGCCTTTCATTAATTGAAGCAGATAGTCTTATGATATGGACTCAGAGGTATATGAGGTTTGAAAATATATTCATATATATCTATTAATGAGACCGATTTTGTAGAGAACACAACAGGCCTTAACGCATCTCAGTATGCGTTTATCTTCAGAATAGTCACTTTAGTTGAACTATACAATTTTTTTTTACCATTCTGTTGCTCTTGCTTAAGTTATCTTTTTGAGATTTTGAGATTTGCTTTGGGATTGGCTCTGGAGCTTGTTGAATATTCCTTAAAATATCTGTATATGGCATGTTTTTAAAAAATTAGGTTAGTCTTCAGGGGAGGGTATAGCTCAGTGGTAGAGTCTGTGCTTAGCATGCATGAGGTCCTGGGTTCAATCCCCAGTACCTCCATTAAAAATAATTAGAAAATAAATAAATAAACCTGGTTATCCCTCATCCCTCTAAAATTAGGGTAGTTTTATCTTTATCAAGAAGGCAAAGTCTTTCAAAGTGGGAACAAGTTCATAGGGTATATGAACAATTAGATATTTCTATTCTGCATTCACTAGTCATTAAATCTCTCGTTTGTCAGCACAAGAGTGAGGGTGGGAAGCAACTAATGCAGCAGCTACCTCCAGTCAAGTCGACCCCAGGGATGCCACCAGTAAATGACATTCATCAGCTCCTGTGGTTGTGTTCTGTTGCTTTGTTCCATGCAGTGATTCCTACAGATAGGAGAGACAGATTGCTGCTGTTTTCATCACGATAATAACAGGAAAAAACAAAAGATGCAGTGCTCAAGAGGGTCTTGGGCTCCTCTAGTTATTAAATAAAATGTATTTCTATAGTTTGCAGAAGTCCTTCTGTGCTTTCCGGCATTTTTAAGCCCTGCGCAATGCTGCCAGACTCCATTCGAGTTCCTCCCACTTTCCAGTGTTTGAAAGGATGTCAGAACTGTGCTGCCTATATTCATGCCTAAATTTCTTTGTTTTGCTGGTCAGTTAATAAAATGAGTTTTCAGTTCTTCTTACCCGAATTCCCATACTTATATAACCACGCAGTTAACAAAGTTCTCTTTAAAAACTCATTTTAAATATTTATTAGTTAATTAAATACTCTGACTCTCCTACACTATATTCTCTTCCTGGAACAATGCATTCCATTATCTTGCAGGCTCTAAGATTAATTATAATAATAAAATAATAGGAATTGATTATCATAGATATCATGCCTATTATCCCTCGGAAACTAAAGTGAATGACAATATGCAATTGGTTGTACACAATTTGACAGTTACAATTGTTTCCTTCTCTTATAACCAAAGCTTAAATTTAAAAAAGAATATAAATCAGAATGTTTTATTGCCATTTGTAACCTAGCTTAACCGAGGGATACACTTATATATATGCCAGACATAGGCCAGCCAGTGCCTATAACATCTTTTTAGAACAGAGTTTCAAACCTGGCCCAAGAAAACACTAAGAAATCAGCCAAGATCCTCTGACTTGGCCCTGTCAGTCTCTTTATCCACACTGCACTAAGTTCAAAGTTCCGATGTTTTTTGCAACTCTCCTTCCGAACTTGTCTTAATGTACTTTTGTTTTTCATCATATATCAGTATCAAGTTTTATTTTCTGTTTATACATATATAGTTTATGAATTGATCTGAGAATATGAGGAAAAGAGACGCTGTTCCAACCATGTGAGGTCAACGATTAGGATCAGTTAATCCCTATCTTCCCTTAATTTGACATCATCCGGTTAAAATTTGTGGAAAATCATTGACCAGTGTATTTATATATATACCATTATTGATACCATCACTTAGCAAAATGAAACGTATGCCTTCATTCTAATACACACCCTCCCTGCACCCCGGGGTTTTCCTTTGACTGTAATGTCAATGGGAGAATAGGGACAGCGATTCACAAATGTTAGATCAAAGTACAGAACTAAAACTATAGTAGACACTCAATTCCTACTTACCAAAGATGTTTGAATCTAATTTGATGGTCTAGATTAAATGTCAGCAAACTTTTTCTATTAAGGGTCAGATAGTAAAATACTTGGCTTGGCGGGTCATATGGTGTCTGCCATGACTACTCAACTCTGCCTTATAATACAAAGGTAGTCACAGACAGTATTCCAGTGGATACGATCAGCTGTGCATCTATATATATTTACTGACAAAAATAAATGATGGGCCAGATTTGACCCATGGACTATAGTTTGTCCACTCCGAATTTAGAAGGATAAAATCAATTATAAATCTTGTGCCTACCCAAAATTAAAATAATAAGTGCATCTAGTTAATTTCAGTTACGTTCATTGGCCCAATCGTTATACTTTGTCCAGCAAATAAGTATGTATAGTGTAAGAGAGCTCTTATACATATTACTATGAGATTAATTTGATTTTTCCCCCTGATTGTTTATTCTTAGTGATCAAGAATGATGACAGTTTATTTTAAAGACATGGCCTATTTGTAGGATATGTCAGATTATTTAGAATTTAGCTCTAGTGTTCAAAACTTCTCTTCTGTGATTTTATTGAAACATTGTTGATGCTTTTGAACTTTTAATTACTATTATAAGATCTCCACTCAAACCTCAAAGACAATGTTAGATAAAAGAACAAAAATGAGCAGGGATATTTGACTCATTATAGTCTTTATTATAACCAAATTCCCATGCTTTACAAATTCAGAGGCTGTAATGATTTTTTAAAAAGCAACAACAATAAAAAGCAAACCTGCAAGTAAAATTGTTATTTGCTATCTTTAGTAATTAATTTGTAAATTCATTTATTTATTATATCTCTTTGCCATCTACAGAAATACAGAGAATTGTAACTACAATTTTACTTTAGAAGGTAGTTGATTTGAAGAATTTTAATGCTTAAAGGAGCCAAAGGAAAAGGGACATCTGTTCTTCTTTATACTTTTGAAAAGGCAGGAGATGGTATATTAAAGAACCCCTGTGGCCAGGGTTTTGCCTCAGTTATGATACATTTAATTTTAGTTCCCTTTAGAAAAGATTTATCTGAGTCCTACTAGAACTTAAATATATATTTATTCCTGTTTTATTTATATATAAATTCTAAATATAATTTGTTAGGTTGGAAAGTAGACTTTTAATATCTAAGCATTTTCAAGTGTTCCATAATGAAACCAAAGTTTTCTAAACTAGATTTCTTGTAACATTAATAATAGGACTGTGTTGACATCCTCTGTAAAATGATGATGACAGATACCATAAGGATGGTACTAATGTTCATGAAAAAGCTTTGGCTTTTATTTTACAGCTAGTGATGCTGAGTAAATTGCCTTCTTGGAATGCATTTACTATATTTCAAACACCATTAAAAAACTCTTTGTACATTTCCTCCATCTCCTTAAAATAACAGAATTATATTGTAGAAATGATACAGTAATAGATCTTAAAAATCAATACAGCAATCAAGCAAGCAAGTATTTAGGAAACAATACTTACTTTCTGAGTAAGAAAAAATTGTTCTAAGATCAATGATCTAAGAACAAATACAAATAATACATGCTCTTAATTCACTGGGGAGAAAAAAGTCACTTTTTAAAAAAAATCTTTGATCCTAATTTATGATTCTAATTTATCTCCTCCTTCTCTCCTTCCTTTACTTTCCTGTTTTAACCATGTCTTCTTCTCCCTGTTGGTAAGGGAGGGATTCAGACTCTAGAGCCAGGAGGATAGACAAACACAAGACACTGGACACTGGACAGACGAGATACATTTCATTAGTCATGTACTCATAGCCCACGGGAGGACACCCTCCATGCAGGGCCATGCAAGGTTGCATCCAACTGGAGAACAGAGTGAAAAATCAGGGACTGTGGGTGGCATAATTTTGTAGTATCAAGAGGATGAGATATCCCCTGGTTCCCATGACAGGGTATGCCTGGCTTATTAGAGTAATTCTGTGGTTTAATTCTGAAATCCACTATTCTGGAGCTAGTAGAAACTGTGTCAAGTCCTCTTTATAAGGAAGATTGTTGGGCTAAGGCATCTTATCCACAGGAGCAGACCTGGGAAGAGAAATTTGGTTTAGGCCTTTCGAGGCCATTTATCCCAGAAGATGTCAAGTACCACATAACACTGACCTTTAATTTTAAGCCTTATCCCACAACTGACCGATACCTTGACATCAATTTAGACCTTGTTGATGACTGAAACTTTTAGGGAGTCAAAGTGCACCCTTAGGAAACAAACTAGGCACTAGACCAGAAGGGTGAAGGGCACATGGTGATACTGTCATCAGAGTGAATTTTAAAGGCCCTTTGTGGCCATTAAAGGCAATTGAGAGAGCTGTGAGGCATTGGTATAGACAGTGCCTGTCCCTCTGCAGGGACCCAGTACACCTTTAACACTTACTTTAATGGATGATAAAGCTAAACTAGTTTTCTTGACCATGTGTTTGCAGCACATCATTTTTTCCTGTCCTTTTAAGTTTATTGCATCCTTATTTTTAAGATGTAGTTCTTATAAGGTGTATATTGTTGAAATTTAACCCTGTCTGATAACCTTTGCTCTTGTAAATGTCGCATTTGAACAAGCAGTATTTATAATGCTTACTGATTATTTCGAGTCTGTAGCACTTTCTTGTATCCTTGAGACTTGAATATTTTTATTTTCTAGAGTTTGTGTGTGTGTGTGTCTGTGAATTCTTTTACACATTGATGACTAAATTAATGTCCACTTTCTCCAGAGACATACTTCTGCTCTTCACAGGCAAGAGCAAGATTAGAAGCATTAGTATTTCCAGATGCTCTGCATTCAGTTTCGGTATTTGTGATAATATAAAGATGGGTTTGAGTTCCTGAAATAGCAAGAACCTATTTCCAATTTACATTTTCCTTCTTCTTGAACTGCCAGCCTAAAACCAGTGTTTTTTGTTGTCCTTGTTGTTTTTTAATTAACCAGAACCAATCTGGCTACTTCTCTACTTCTTGGCATACTCTGACTCCATTTGTTAACCCAGTAAAGCAAAAGGCTATTAAAACTTTGCTGATTTTTTCATACTCTCGGCTGACTCTCAACCTAAGGGAAAAAGTATCCCCAAAACTCATGGTGAAGCTTGTTCTATTCAGTCATCTCCCTGACCTTGCCTATGCAACACAAATATATTTTTCAATACATATGTGTTGTTGTTTCCTAGTTATTCTCAGTAGCACATTTTATGTGATTTTGCCAATCTACCATTACCTGAAAATGAGTTTCTGGTTTTCCTCTTTTCCACCGTGTTTTAACTTGCTGTTTATCTTATCCATTAGTGCTTAATTGACCTAACCCTGCTGTTTTGTTTCTTGGATGTAAGGGTTTTTTCCTTGGGTCTTTTTGAACAGCATCTCCACTGTGGTTTCTGTTATTTCACTAATCATTTAAAAAATTGTAAGTATGCATATTTTGTAATTTTAGGAAACTTCAATTATTTCTATTTCTGTGGAAATACTGATTCTCTTATTTTTGATATTAACTCTCATGATTTATAATTTTACATGTTTTGTTAATTTTTTAATGTCTTCAGCTTCCTCTGTTTTCTTTATACTTCTCAGTGTCTTCTGAAATTCACTTTAAGTCAGATAATGTTCATTCAGTACCCATTAAGTATTACTATTGATCTAGATGCAAGAGTAACAGTTGAGTAAAAAGTTACACGTTGAAGAAGCTTGTAATGGGTTGAAGGAAACAGAAATGTATACAACTAAGTATAAAACAAAGAATATGGATACATGAGAATGCCCAAAGTGCTCCTGAAGCAGAGCAGAGAAAGCAATTCATTAGAATCCAGGAGCTGGGAAACACTTCATGAAACAGGTGGCAACAGAGTTCAGTCATTATTCTACTAAAAAAAAAAAACCTTTTCAGTCCGTGTACCTGCTGCTATAGTTTTTTGGACCTCTTTTGTTGGCAGTCTGAGAGTTTTAAGGCTCCTTTCAGCCCCAACTAAATTGTTAAACACTTCTACGTTTAAAAAAAAAAAACACTCCTCTTCTGGCCCATCAATAGTAAATTTACAACCTACAGGTCAGAATCAAAAGCTTTTCAAAACGTAATTGACAAATACCAGGAAGCATCTCACTTTGTCACAGAAAACTTTTCAAAAGGAACCTGGCAAACGTGGGGTGAGTTGCCTTCAATCAGGATCACTCCAGCTATTTTTCTCAAACTCGGTAGGAAGATAAGAACAAATTTCAGAAACCTGAAATAGTCCTGAAAGCTTCTTACAATAGCATGCAGCAAACAGAGTCCCCACAATGCCATATGAGACAAATTTATATCATAGTCAAAACCCTAGAACTAATTTTGCAGCACACTAAATCTAGTGCAACTGCAGGTTGCTGTCTAAAATTATACAGCTGTCTTCTGCAGTAGCTTTAATTTTCTTTCCTTCTTATTAGGAAATTTTTGCAGTTAGTGAGGAAAACTTATTTTGGTTGGTGATGCTTGTTAATTAAACTCATAAATAATATTATTGTTATTTTTATGTCATTTGTGTACAAATTTATGGGTTTTCTTAATACATTTTAATTTCTACGCATGTATACTGATAAAATTATAACTTGCTTTGGTATCAGGCCTGTACAGTAATGCCTTGACAAAGATAATTGTACTTAAAGAAATAATAGTTCATAGGAAAAAATGTGCTGCAAATTTTAATTAAGCAACAGATCCAGAAATTTAATACTGTTGCTGCTCTACCTTAACTCTATGGGGTTTAATTTTTTAAATATAAGCCTTGGGAATCTAACAATTGCCTTGCTGCTGTTGTTGTCAGTGTACTAATTAGCTAGTCTATCAGTTCTTTTTTTTTTTAAAACTTGGGGGTTTTTAGTGTTAAAGTATAGAGTTTACAATGTGTCAATTTCTGGTGTACAGCATAATAGTTCAATCATATATACACGCAGGAATCTGAGTAGATTCCTGCAGAATCAACACTCTATAAATATGAATACTCTAAAAGTATACATTTAATTTGTCAAAATGCAAGTTAAACATTATATTTTATCTTGATTTTCCTTTCTAATGTTTATATCCTCAATGTCAATAGAAATTTTTCCTGCTCTCCTAGATGTTTCAAATAACTCCATATGCATTCATGGGGAAACAAATTTGGCTTAACATGACTCTTTTCTTGGCAGAGGTGGCATATTCTGGTTTGAAATAACTATTCTGAAGTATCTTGTTTTCAGAATATATATATTTTCTTCAAATTTGGGAGAAAACATTCTATTCTCTCTATTCTTACAAATACTTATACAATATAATTTCCAGAGGCAAAATACATATAAAAGCATATATATGACCACTTTTCTAATTGTGTGTTAAATCTTTTACCTGATAAAATTAAATTGTTTTTACAATGTTTTTCCTAGTCTTTAGTAAGATAAACTCTAATTTTGAAATGAAAATCACAGCATACTTTTATGCATATAACCATGAACATACACTTTTCCTGATTAAAATAAGTATTTAATTTTACTCAATATTAGTAAGGTAATTAGTGATAGAATTTATTTTTTAAAACCCTTTAAGAATAACTATGCATAGATCATGTTTTCTTTTCCAGTAGGATAACAATAAGCATCAAACTTTAAATGGTATCTATGCAATAAATAATATTTGATCGATAATATTTTCCTTTTTATCTTTTACTTTAATTAGGACCATAATGTTATTCTCTGCATATATATTTACTAAAGATTTATTGTAGTTAAAATTGTCAAATCCTGCACTGATAAGTAATTGTCTCTCTGGTATTTGTGTCTCAGAACATCTGGCCTAACAGTAGCAGTGACCCATTCCTCCACTCCAGCTCTCCCCTCAAAGAAAAACATGTAATAATAGAGGCAGTTGACGTCACCAGACAGATTTGATCTTATTGTAGAGAAAGCAGGTGCATGAGTGATGGTCGGTGGGAAATTGCTTTAGAGATGTTGGGATAGAAAGGGGATATTTGGCGGACATGTAGTAGAAGAGGTCTCCTCTATGGAAAGCTAGGATATAAACGAGAAAGGAAGATGGTAGGAAGAAGCAGGAAATGAGACTGGATACCTGTGATGAGGGAAAAGAAGCATCCTATTTGCACTCTTACCTGAAGCTGATCTTCCTCTGAGGCTTGAGCATAATTAGAAGCCAAACAAGACAATTAGGATCTGCAGATTTATATTCTCCATAGGTGTCAATTTAGCTACTTTCTCGTCTTTTCTCCAGGAAACCTAAATATGCATGTTTAAAACCATGTCCTAACCTGTTGTTTAAGGTGGTATCTACAAAATTAGTTTTTAATCATTTCTCTTCAATGGCGTCAGGATTTAAAAAAAAAAAAAAAAGGGACATTCTAATCGCAATTATAATTTCACTAAGAACAATTCCAGCAAACATATGATTGCAAAGCAACTAGAACTGTGTTTGATGAAAAAAAATCCATACTATTACTATTTATTAGAAATTAATGCTTAAAAAGATTGAGAAGTCATTACAGCAGAAAACACAAATGTTCAATCTTAAAGGGGAAGTGTGACTAAGATTTTAAGAGGATTTGGATGTGAAAAATGTGTCTGATAGTTGTAAATCCATGAAATGTCTTTGGAGGAATGGCAGTCCCTAACAGCTCTCTTTTCTAGTGGGAGTAAAGATAGGTTATCCTTTGATGTTGGAGCTGTGAATGTTAATGGATTTTGGTATTATGGATAAGTAAATGCTCTGGATGATGACATTTAATAAATGATTTTGAACTTTAATCAACTTAGGCTCACCCCTCTTATATCCTAGTGTTAAGACCCAATACAGTATTGGAGCAGCCCACCAGCTTGTACATGATTTTGAGAAGGCATGAGCCTACCTTGGTGTATCCTCTCAGGGATCTAAAAGATGATTTTTCAGAAGTGTCTAGAAAGAAGCTAACTCAACATAGAGAAAAGATCTAAGTGCTCTATCCGAGATTGCCTGGTTTATAATTCTAATAAATCCCTTTTGAGGCTATTGTTCTCTTTTTATTAGGAGGTTGTTTTAAAAATCATTTAAACATCTACTGAATTTTAAAAGTTAAAAACTGAAATCTCTAGTTGAGGAATCTGATTTCAAAAAGTGAAATTTTTGAATTGCTAACCATCCATCCCTCCAGCTGTTCTTCCTCACTGAATATCAAAAGACAGTGCTTAGATTACATGTTTGGTTGCTGATGGCATAAAGAGATGAGGGAAACATGTATTTGTGTATGTTGTATGGAAAGACTCCTGTTCCCTGTCAAAATTCTACTTTTGTTAAAACTGACTTTTAAAATCAAGAATGCCACTCCCTTTATAGGTTTATTGTGAGGGATACAGAATATAACTGGCTTTATTTTGATTTCTGCATCACTGCGAATAGAATCCATACTTATTTAGATTTTATTGACATTAATGTTTCACATGACTAGAAATGCGGAGAAAATAAAAATGTTTCAACACGATTGAAACTCTCTAAGTTATCTTTACATATATGAGAGTGAAGCAAGAATGACACTTGATAATGAAGATCAATATAAACAGTCATTCAAAATCATCTGTGAATAAAATGTTAAGACTGCTCATGTGAAGAAAAGTTGTTCAACATCAGATGTAGTAAAAAAAGTAATTATGGTTATAAACTTGGAAAATACTATTGTTACTAGGAGGAGGGGAATAAAAGTTAGCTCAGTTCTTAGTCAACCAAAAAATGAATTTTTAATGACAGACAGAAAGCATGATATAAACAGAAGATTTTATTAGTAAGGTAAAAAGGTATTAAAATATAGTACACCCCAGAGAATTGGGGGCGGGCCAATTGAAGAGAGGGAAAAATGGTGCCACTCCTTTGTTTCTCCTGTCTTACATCCTGGTTTAGGGGGCGATTTTGTTGATTCACAGTTGATGTTCCTTGTGCTCAGGCACACCCATCCCTTTTGGGCAGGTTCTTACCCAGGAAGCACACACAGAAACCTACTGGAGGGGGCTTAAACTGTGATGTTAATTACATTATAATGAAAACTGGGTCAGGTTAAGCCAGGTCCTTCAGTCTATTGTGCAGCCACAGCATTTGATCCTATACATCTGATAAGTGGTTAATATCTAAAATATGTAAGAACTCATACAACTCAGTAGCAGTAAACAAATGGATCAAAAAATGGGCAAAGAAACTTAATAGATTTTTCTCAAAAGAAGACCCACAAATGACCAACAGGTATATAAGAAAAAGAACAAAATTAAGAAGAATTATTAAATATATGTGAAAACATTATTTCAATTACTATAATATTTGTGATACAGAATTTATATGTGAGCTTGATGTCATATACATGAAATAGCAGTTTCACTAAAGGCCTACCACATATCTCAGGCTAAGGGTAAAGACCTAAAGTACCTTATGATATCTCTAATATGGAATTCTCAGGTTACTGATACTATTTACCTATTTCCCCTTATACTTTGAGAACTTTTTGTTATCATAGCACTTACTTTAGTGACAGACATGGAAATGATGCTCAAAAATTATCTCCCCTGAGCCTAGTGAATTGGTGAAAGCTGGGACAATTAGTCCTTTCCTTGGGATTTTAGAAATTGGGATAAAATCAAATTAATTCCTCTCTAGTGATAGAGCCCATATATTTTAAAATTTAGATATTATCAATGTCTGCTTCTCACTATGTAGAGAAAATTTTTAATATGAAAAAAACCCAAAAACAAACAAAAAATGCAGGTAAGACAAGAGACATTAGTCCTAACAGCATTCTTTTGGTTTTTGTTGCTGATGCTTAGTTACATTTTCTAGCATTCCTGTAGGTCTGTTGCAAAAGCTATTCTATGAGCCAGTGTAATATTCTTATCTTAAGGCTGCTTTGAGTTAGACTTCTGTCAGTAGAGAACAAAGAAATACTGTTCACATGAATAATAAAGAAGTTTTTATCAATGAATTAAAAATGGAATACAGATATATAAAATAATAAGCCATATAGTATTAGAAAAATAACAATGTTCTAAAATTCTCAATCATATTTACAAAGTTCTAGAAATAGTTACTCAAAAGGTAACATTAAAAATTATGTATAGTTACTGAGATGGTATTTCAAAATATTTAGAGATGATTTGAAAACATAAATGTAATCATTAACCTAATTTAAATTAGGATATATTTTAAGAAACAACAAAACAGCATGCAGACAAAATCCAGATTACATAACTAGTTGTAACAAACAATAGAAACAAAGACCTATAAAAAATCAAAGTCATAAAATAAAAATGATAGTAAACTAAAAAATTACTGTAACAACTTTTGGGGGTTTTATTATATTATTATAAAATCTATGAGATCAAAAATTAGAAGTGTGAGAAATCTCAAAAATAATTTTTTGTAAAAACAAAAAGGAAGAAGGACAGAAATCTCACAAATCACAAAGTGTGTTACATAACTAGCAGATTAGTAAATTAGAGTTAAGCAAAGATAGCAATATCAATCCAAACAAGAAGATATAAAGACAAAATACATTAAATCAAAGAGCGTAATTACAATTTGATAGCCAATAAAATCTGCAGTGAAATTTTAAAAACTCTGACCCTCTTTTCCAGATTAAAATGGCATGCGTGTTTTTAAGAAAAGCTACTCCAATTGAAGCCAAGTAGAAGGATTGTTTTCTGCTTTGTTTTGATTTTTACATTTCCATAAGACTCTCAGGCTGAGGTTTCTCTACAGTATGTCAAAATATCCAATACTAAGCAGATAACTCATAAGGATATTTTGTTTTTTAAATTATGGGAAGATTCAAATTAATACATATGGAAAATACAAATTAAACAAATGCAAGTAAAAAGAAATTCACAAGGTCAAAAATGATGTAATTTAAACTAGAAATCAGTATAGTAGGCCATAGGACCTGTACCTAAACTTAAGTGAGATGAGTACTGCTAGTTCATCTTCTACCATGGGGTACTCACAGGGCAGTAAACAACAGTGAGCCTTTCATTGCTATTGGCTCTAGGTGACCTGTTTTGCACACAGTTTGATACATCTCTGTAGGGAATGAACTGTCTGAACTTTCTCGCTCCCAATCATCAAACTTACCCTAGAGAAAGATTTAAAGAAAATAAGGACTATTAGAAGATTTAGGAACACTTTATAAACATCGTATTATATGTGCTTGCTTTTAAAAAAGGTACTAAAGTGAAATGAATAATGATACTAATTTAGGTTAGCTTGTTGCTTCTTTGTATATGAACAATGATTTGGCTTTCCATAGTTTATATCTAATAAGTAGAGTTTATTCTTTTGTTCTAAGTAACTAAGTAGTGTTTAATTTGATGACTAGTTTCTACTCAGTTTATAATTTTTCCAGGAATTTCAAAACAAAATGATAAATAAGGACATTAATTGTTTGAGGTTATTATACAAGTCAACATTGTTTATTTTAAATTAGTTCCTTGTATATATTGGGTTCCATATCTTTATTTCTGTCTTAGTCTGTTTGGGTTGCCATAACAAAACCATAGACTGGGTGGCTTTTAAAGAACAGAAATTAATTTCTCACAGTTCTGGCTAATGAGAAGTCCAGGATCAAGGCACCAACAGGTTCCATACCTGGTGAGGTCTGCTTCCTGGTTCATTCGCAATCATCTTTTCGCTTTCATACATACATGGCAGAAAAGACCAGGAAACCTTCTAGGGTATCTTTTATTAGGGCACTAACCCCTTTCATGAATTTTCTACCCTCATGACCTAATAACCTGCCAAAGGTCCTACCTCCTAGTACCATCACATTGGGAGTTAGGATTTCACTATACCAAATTTGGGGAGACATAACTGTGGATGTGCACGTGTTGAATCCACACGTATGGAAACTGCAGATACAGAGGGCTAACTGAACTATGCCATTTTACATAAGGTACTTGAGCATCCATGGATTTTATTATCCATGGGGGTCCTGGACTAATCTGCTGAGGATACCAAGGGGTGACTATAATTTCCATTGTATAAATATCCTTTCATATTGCACAACATACCTGAAAATGTATCATTAGTTTTTAATTGCATTTCTATTATTAAAAAATTTCCAAGATACCACAGTTTACTCTCAAAGTCACAATTAATACTTTCAAAAAATCTATTCTCCCTTATTCCTTATAAATTATATCTAGAAGGCATTATTAATAAAACATTTACAAACACTTTTGAAAGCCCATTTAAAATAACTTTATGACATGAAAGTTAAATCTTGAAAAATAAACACTGGTAAAAGACATTGGGATTATTGGGAAATATGGACTATGTATCAAATGATGATATAGTATTAATGTTAAATTCTTGAGTGTGATTATTGTACTGTGGTTATGTAGGAGAAACTTCTTGTTTTACTAGTGATTAATGTTAAAGTATTTAGGAGTCAAGTGTTATATCTACAAATAATACTCATAATTAATTCTCAAAAGATGTACATACAGTGGTAGGGGAGAGAGAGAGAGAAATGTTAACAGTCAGTGAGAGTTTTGGGGAGCATATAGATTGCTGTTTTGTTCTTTTATTATTCTTGCAACTGTCCAAAATAAAGTTGATGAAAAAAGGAAAGGCAAAAATATTTTCCATTGATTCCAGCACATGCTTTGTTTCACAACATATGGATGATGGTGATGATTATGATGGTGCTAGAAATAAAGTTCCATTATGATTCTGTAGTTCTGCTTCTATTTGTAAAATGCTTGCATGAGTAAAACTCTTTATTTTCATATGAAACACCTAATTAAAGAACAGAATACAATAACCATCACTGATGGAAGATCTGTCCTTCCAGGTATTTTTTACATGTGTGAATGTATCTATTCCTTTTTAATGTTAGTAATGCTGTGAAGTAGGTATACTTAGGTTACTTCTTTTTAAAATATGAGGAAGATGAGACTAAAATAACTAAGTAGCTAAAGTTACAATGTTAATAAGCAGTAGAACCTAAAATTAAAGCCAGTTCAATTAGATTCCTAAAGCTTAGAGTCTTTGTACTGCTTCAAAAAAGAAATAAATTTGCACTTTCCAGAAGCTGATGTACTCTGCTGGTTAGTGATCAGGTAGGAGAGGAATGTCGGCCCGCGGAATTCTGGTTCTTCTACTATTTTTCCTAGCAGTGATATTTCTGAGGAGACCAACTCATAACATATGTATTTTCAAATAGTTGGCCTAGTTATATTTTCGTAAAGTTTATCTTATTTTTCGCAAACACCTTGGAGGGTAATCAAATGGTTTTATAATTTCTATTGTATTCTCAAAAGTGCCTATATATAGACTGATAAAACAATACTCAGTTTGGAGTGTTGGCATATTCATTCACATGATGGCTTTTGCCACATTTAAAGCAAGAGGACATAACAGAAATACCCCATTTGTATGGCAGTCACAGTAGTTACGTGGATTTCCAAGCGTTTGTTTCGGCCAGGCAGAATTTTATTGGGTATGAAAGCAGCTGTCTCAAGGGTTAGAAGAGATAGTCACTGTCCAATTCATTAGCTCCCTATAATCAGAACTTCAGTCACCATATAAATCAGTTATGAAGACAGAGTCCTTTAAAATGATGCTTGAGAACACTGGACTTAATCTCTATAAATCTGTTTTGGTCAATTCTGTAAAATCTTCAGGTTCTTTACTCATATGAGAAACTCATATGAAAAAAATAACATGAAAGATTTGAAATGAATGTGATGTAGTACCCATTTAGTTCTTTTGTCGTTTGATACATACTCATTAGTATTTTTATTAGTTTTATTGAGATATAACTGATATATGGCACTGTACAAGTTTAAGGTGTACAGCATAATGATTTGAATTACATATATTGTGAAACGATTACCATGATATGTTTAACATCCATCATCTCATATAGACAAAAAAAAGGTTTTTTCCTTGTGATGAGGACTCAGGATCTACTCTCCACAACTTTGAAATATACTGTGTAGCCATGCTACCTAGAGTCATGATGATGTATATTACATGCCTAGTGTTTATGTATCTTATAACCGGAAGTTTATACTTTTTGACCAACTTCATTTAATTTTCCTACCCACCACCCTCACCTCTGGTAAACACAAGTCTGATCTGTTTTTCAATGAGTTAGGTTTTGTTTTGTTTTGGGTTTTTTTGTTATCTAGGTTTTTTCATTTGGGTTTTTTGCACATGTAAGTGAGGTCGTACAGTATTTCTTTTACTCTGACTTATGTCAGCATAATACTCAAGGTTTATTCATATTTTCACAAAGGGCAGGTTTCCTTTCTATGGCTGAATAGTATTCCATCTTGTGTGTATGTGTGTGTGTATGTAAATAGAATGAGAGACTGAAAAACTAATGCTACTGTGAACAGGCAGGTACAGATATCTCCTTTTCATAGTATTTTCATTTCCTTTGCATATATTTCCCAGAAGTGAAATGGCTTATCATATGGTAGTACTGTTTTTAATTTTTTTGAAGAACCACCATACTGTTCTCCATAGTGGCTATACCAACGTACAGTCCCAATAACAGCGCATCAGCATTGTTTTCTCCACATTCTTCATAGCATTTGAAATCTCTTGTCTTTTTGGTGATAGTCATTCTAACAGATACGAGGAGATATCTCATTGTGGTTTTGATTTGCATTTTCCTAATGAATAGTGATATTGAATACATTTTCATGTACCTGTTGGCCATTTGTGTATCTTCTTTGGAAAAATGTCTAATCAGGTCCTTGCCCACTTTTTCACTGGATTATTTTATTTTTTGCATGAAGTTGTATGAGTTTTCATTTTGTTGATTCTTTTGCTGAGCAGAAGCTTTTTATTTGGATGTAGTCCCACTTGTTTGTTTTTTGTTTTGTTGCTGTGCTTTTAGGTGTCATATGTAAAAAAAAAATAATAATAATTGCCAGGACCCATGTCAAGAATCCTTTTTATCTATGTTTTCTTCTAGGAGTTAACATGGTTTACAATGTTATATTTGTCTTGAATTCATTTTGTGAGTGGTATAAGATAGGAATCTAATTTCATTCTTTTACATGTGAAGATCCAGTTATTTCCAGCACCATTTATTGAAGAGTCTGTCTTTACTGAGTATTCTAGACTCCCTTGTCAAATATTATTTGACCGTATACATATTGGTTTATTTCTGGACTATCATTACGTTCTATGTGTTAGTTTTTATACCAGTGTCATACTGTTTTAATTACTATACCTTTATACTAATATAACTTGAAACCAGGAAGCATGATCCTTCTCATTCTATTCTTTCTCAAGAATGCTTGGCTGGCTATTCTGGGTCTTTTGTGGTTCCATATAAATTTTAGATTTTTTTGGTCTGCTTCTGCAATAACTGACATTGGATTTTGGTAGGGATTGCATTGAATCTATAGGTTGCTTTGGGTAGCATGGTTATTTTAACAATAGTAATTTTTCTAATCCATGAAAATGGGTATCTTTTCATTTATTTGTGTCATATTCAGTTTCTTTGATCAATATCTTAGTTTTTCACATAGCAATCATTCACCTCCTTTGTTAAATTTATTCCTAAGTATTTCATTGTTTTTGATGCTATTGTACATAGGAAATTTTTTTATTTGCTTCTTTTTTAGGTAATTTGTTGTTAGTGTACAGAAATGCCTACTGATTTTTTTATGTTAATTTTTTAGCCTCCAGTTTTACTAAATTCAGATTATATTCAATAGTTTTTTTAGTGAAGTCTTTAAGATTTTCTTATATAAAATCATGCCATCTACAAATAGCATTATTTTTCTTTTCCCTTTTCAATTCTGATGCCTTTTCTTTCTTTTTTCCTGATTGTTCTGGCTATGACTTTCACTAATAGGCTGAACAGGAGTAGTGAAAGAGGGTGCCTTTTGTCTTATCCTTAGTGGAAAATCTTTCAGCCTTTCACCATTCAGTATGTTAGCTATGGGCTTACCATATATGGCTTTTGTTATATTGAGATACAATCCATCTATACCTAATTTGTTAAGAGGTTTTTATCAGAAACAGATACTGCATTTTGTCATATTTTTTTCTCCATCTATTGAGATAATCATTTGAGTTTTTTCTTTTATTAATGTGAAATAACACATTTATTGATATGTGAGTTTTGAACCATCCATGTATCCAGGGATAAATCCCACTTGTTGATGGCAAATGACCCTCTTAGTATATTGCTAAATTTAGGTTGCTAGTATTTTATTGAGAATTTTCGCATCTATATTCATCAGGAATAAGTTTTCTTTTCTTTTGTGCTAGCCTAGTAAAATGAGTTTGGGAATGTTCTCTCCTCTTTGATATTTTGGATTGGGTTGAGAATATTAGTGTTAATTTCTCTACAAATGTTTGGTGGCATTCACCAGTGAAGCTGGCTCTGGACTTTTGTTTGTTGGGGAAATTTTGATTACCAGTTAAATCTCCTAACTGGTAATTTAGTCTGTTTACATTTTGTCTGTTTCTTCCTGATTCAGTCTTGGCATACTGCATCTTTGTAAGAACTTTTATATTTCTTGTAGGTTGTCCAATTTGTTGATCTGCATTTGGTCACAGTAGCCTCTTAGGATCATTTGTATTTCTGTACTATCAGTTGCAATGGCTCCTTTTTCATTGATAATTTTTTTTTGATTTGAGTCCTCTTATTTTTTTCCTTGTTTAGTCTAGTTAAGTTTGTCAATTTCCTTTTGTCAAAGAACCAACTCTTAGTTTGGTTAATCTTTTATAATGTTTTTCTGTTCTCTATTTCTCTTATTTCTGCTCTAATTTTTATTGTTTTTTTTTTCCTTCTAATTTTGGGCTCATTTTGTTCTTCTTTTTCTAGTTTCTGGAGGCATAGAGTTAGGTTTATTTGAGATGTCCCCTATTTCTCAGTGTAGGCATTTATAACTGTGAACTTCTCCTCTTTGAACTACTTTCACTGTATCTCATAAGTTTTGGAGTGTTGTGTTACTATTTTCATTTGTCTCAAGACACTGTTTAATCTCCCCTTTAATTTCTTCTTTGGCCCATTAGTTTCCAGAGGAGAATTATCTAATATCTATGTATTACTGAGTTTTCCATTTTTTCCTCCTATTACTGATTTTTAGTTTCATACTATTGTGGTCAGAGAAGATATTTGGTATGATTTCAATCTTGAATATGCTAAGATTAGTTTCCTGGCCTAACATAGAATCTATCACAGAAAATATTTCATCTTTTCTTGTTTCATCTTTTCACTCTATGTGTATCTTTATAGCTAAAGTGAGGCTCTTTTAGGAAGCACATACAGAGATTTTTTTTATCCATTCATTTGTCCTATATCATTTTTTTATATGTTTTGATTGGAGAATTTAATCTATTTATATTTAATGCAACTATTGATAGGTAAGTATTTATTGTTTCTGGGTGTTTTATAGATCTATTGTCCCTTGCTTCTTATCTTTATGTCCTTTATTTGTGTGTTATCATGTCTTTGTGTATCAGAATACTTTATAATTTTCTTTTGTATAGTTACTATAGGTTTTTCTTGTGGTTGCCATGAGGTTTACCCAAAATATCTAAACTTATTACAGCCTATTTTAAACTGAAAACTTCAATAGAATTTCTAAACTTTACACTTTTATTTCTCCTCCCTCTCACATTTAGGTTATTAATGCTATACTTTAATTATTTTACATTTTGTGCCCAATAATATATCATTATAGTTATGTTATTTTTACTACAGTTGATTTTTGGCTTTTATATACCTATTTATTTATTTAACAATATATTTACCATTACCGGTGAGTTTTATACTACCTTCTTTCTCCTATGATTTAATTAACATCCTCTTACTTCTTCTCAAAGAGCTTGCTTTAACATTTCTTGTCAGGCAGGTCTGGTGGTGATGAATTCCCTCAGCTTTTGTTTTTTCAGGCAAATCCTTATCTCCCTTTTATCTCAAGGACAGCTTATTGGGTATAGAATTTTGGTTTTTTTTTTTTCTTTTAATGTTTTGAATACATAATGCCATTCTCTCCTGGCCTGAAAAGTCTCTGTTGAGAAATCTACTTAAAGTCTTATGGGTGTTCCCTTCTGTGTAATTTCTCTCTTTCCTCTTGTTGCTTCCATGTTCTTTCTTTGTCTTTGACTTTTAATAGTTTAATTCAAATGTGTCTCAGTGTTGATCTATTTGGAATCAACCTATTTGGAGCCTTTGGGTCTCGTATATCTAGATGTCCATTTCTCTCCTCAGGTTTGGGAAGTTTTTAGCTGCTATTGCTTTAAATATACTTTCTATCCTTCTCTTTCTTTTCTCCCGGATGATCCATAAAGCAGATATTATTTCTTTTGGTTGGGTCCTATAAGGCTTTCTTCACTCTTTTTAAATTTTTTTTTTTCTTTTTGCACTTCTGACTGGTAATTTCAAATGCCTTGTCTTCTAGGTAACTGATTTTTTTTTCTTCTACATTTCAAGTCTGCTTTTGAAGATCTCTTTTGAATTCTTCAGTTTATTATTGCATTTTTCAACTCTAGGATTTCTGTGGGTTTTTTAGGATTTCAGTTTCTTTGTTGAACTCAATTTATTCATGAGTTGCTTTCCTAATTTCATTTAGTTGTTTGTGTGTTCTTATGGTTCACTAAACTTTAAGAAGATTATGCTAAATTTTTGACAGTGTATATATCTTTATTTCTTTAGTGTTACTTATAGGAGATTTAATAGTTTCCTTTGGTGCAATGTTTACCTAGTTTTTGTTACCCTGTCATTACTTTAATATCTACTCATTTGAGTAAGAACTCTCTTTTTTTCAGACTTTATAAGTTCACATTGGCAGAGGTAGTTCTTCACTTGTCCACTCAGTCTGGAGGATATCTCTTTCAGGATACACTTACTGTGATGTCCTTGGGCAGGTGGGCTTGCTATCAGGGTCTATTTTTGGCTGAGGCCGCTGCCTGACCTCTGAGGTTTGATAGGGAGGTACCACGGACTTAGAACAGTTGGATAGGACCACTGACTTGATTCCCTGCCCATATGAGGCTGCAAGAGAGATTCCATAGTTGTCTGGGTTCTCTAGTCAGGCTTCCCAGATGGTCAGTATTGAGTATTATAGTCAGCAGTAGGCAGGGCTTTGAATTAGCTCCCTTGCTTTGTTAGGGTAGTAGAAAGTGTCCTAGTGCCTGCATGGCTCATTGTTTGAAAACATGAATCAGGCAAGACTGTGTACTAAATTCACTAGTCAGAAGGTGCCACCTGTTTTGTTCTGCAGATGAGTTAAACCATAGACTGTGTTCTCTGTTCAAGTGCCCCTGTATGCAGGGCTGTTGGTGAGCTACACAGCTTCTTGTGTGTTCTGGTGTGGTATCCAGTTCAGCAATGGGCAGGACGACAAGTTAGTCTCCTACCCAGGCTGAGTTTGAGAACAGACCCCAAGACTGGCAAGGCTCTTTTTTTTGTGGTTTTGACTCAAGCCCACCTACTCCCCAGGTTCCCTGACTGAACCACTGGATTTTCTCTGGATAATCAGATCTATCTGCCAGACTTTCTGCTTGAATGTTGCTGTGCTATGCAGCTTGTAGGTGTTCTGGCCAGGTTCTCTGGTCAGGCATGGCTTAAGGATATACTTAGCAGTGGGAGTGGCTATGAATTAGCTACGCTGCCTGCGTAAGGGAAGACTCCAGGCTCCAGACCAGTTAGGTTCTTCATTGAGGACCCAAAGCAGGCAAACCCGCACCCTGCTGAGTTCCCTGGTCAACTTGCACCACTGTCTTGGCTTTGCAGATGAGCAAAGTTGCTGGTTGAGACTACTACGTGGGCACTGCAGGTATAAACTCAGTCTGCCAAAATCCAAGTGCTGGTTGTTGCAAGCCCTCTCCACCTCTCCTTCACAATCTAATTCCCAATGATCAGCCCTGCAGATTCCCCCACAAACCCTGTGGGGTGAGTCTGGATTAGGGGCTCCCAAAAAGGGACTCACAGTGCTTAGGAGCTGCCTGTCCAGCTTGAGTCCTCTATTCTCTCACTGGAGTAACTGTAGGCTCAGGGAGATCAGTCCATATAGTGCTGCTCTAGGCTAGGGAAGGGCCAATTTTGTCAGCATGTTGCCACTCCTTTACCCTTCTAATGCAGTCTGTCTTGATCTCTGAGGTACTAGAGGATGCTCCAGCCTCACCCTCTTGTTATAGGATTTTCTCAGTGATGTCTTGTTCATGAATGGTTATTAGTTGTTCCACTTGTGATGGGGAACAAAGTCAGGAATGACCTATGTCACCATTTTGGTGACATCATTTCTCTAATATTTTCATTGGTTGGTGCTTCTTGCTGTGGTTAGATAATAAACATTAAACTCATTTTCATTAAACATACATGGCACATTTAGGTTAGAGGATTATTTTCATATTTTTTCTTTAGGATACAGTTCCCTATACATTGATTTTCATAATACAAGTATTTTATTAGTCCTTATGTAAGATATCCTACCTGGTTGCAATGTGAACAACATATCAAATATCACATAACAGAAAGAGCAAATCTTCCAAGACCATGACTGAATTCTTCATTCATTCAGTCTTGATTTTCAGTTATTCTACTTTCACATACAAAGTAGGTTTTCACATACACAGCAAAAGATCCCTTTCAGAAGTACCTGGAAATAAGTAATTGCAAGGCAACTCTTTGAAAATATTAAGGCACTTCTTTTAAGACACAAATATGCGTAAGAACCTGAAAGGGACACTTATGCGAGTGTATTATTTAAATTGCAAAATCAACTTGCTATGTTCACCTACAAGCTTCCTAAATGAAACAGAGCCAAGTGTAGAGAAAAAAGGGACTTTAATAGTTCCATACTTTCTAGTCCTTCTCTTTTACTTCCTGGAGGAAATAGTAGTTCCCTTCTGTCTTTAACAAACAAGAAAAGAACAATAGCAAAACAAAAACAACAACAAAAACCCCATTATTTGCTTTCTAACCATGAGCCAATTCACCACAGAAAATTCTGACAGCATGTACAATAACCAAACAAACAAACAAAAAAAGCCTGGTGAGCATGCTTTAACTCTTCTGTGCACTCCTTCATTTAAAGTCATGACCTGTACTTCAAGATCAGAAACTAGACTTCAATGATTAGCTAAGTAGCATTGGAAACTAAGAGAGTAAGACTTGTGCTGTGTAAATTCTTGGAAGGACAGACAATGGGTCTCAAGAGTAGTGTCAGCTGACTGAGATTAGTATCAACATATTTGTGTGGGAAGATAATTGTATCTGCTTTGGATACAAGAAGGGACAATGCAGTGTTCGTTAGCATTGCAACACCATCTTTGTGGTGTATGTGTTTTTTCAAAATACCCACCATTGGCTGTGGTATTTCCAATTAACTTCATAAACTCTTTTTTAAAAGTAAATTACACATATTTTAAAGTTGAAAACTGAATTACTAAAATGAATGAGATTAAAAAAATGACTTCCAAAATAAAACTCTAAACATACACTAAATTAACATTGACAAAAATTGGATAGATGATAGAATAACCAAAGAAGTCAGGCAAGGCTCTCCTTTATTTGTACATTTAAATAACTATATAAAATAGAACATGTTCTGATAGAAATCTTAGGTTTACTACTGGAGGCATTCTAAATATAAAAGACTCTATCATCATCTCTTTTTAAATAATCTAAATTTAGATTCACGTATCATTTTTGCTCCCTCAGTGATCACTTACAGTGCATCTCTTATTCTTTCATCATCATACTCTCCCTCCACCCTCTGGTGGTTCAACCAGCTTAGCTTCATACAGGCAGAGTTACATGTAGTTTCCACAGATTGCACAGAATTAACTTGAGTGCTCTGAGCAGATGCTGCCAGCCAGGCTGGAGCTAAATTCTCATAACTCATCAATGTGCAGCTCTTTTGGAGAACAAGACTCCAGAGTGGTTTTCATGAAATCTTCCTCAACACATTTATTTCACGGTAGTTCTTTCCAGTCTGTCTTCAGTATAAAAGTATATATGTATTTACTTTTCTATATTCAATATTATGGTGAAACATACATACACATACTATTTTTATTCTCCCTTTTTTACATGCCTACCTCATTTTATTTGGCTTTCTTTCATTATGCTTCACAGATACTGCATTTTTACAAATTGAAGGTTTGTGGCAGCCCTGCATTGAGCAAGGCTATTGGAGCTGTTTTTCCACATCATTTGCTCTCTCACTATGTGTCTCTGTGTCACACTGTGGTAATTTTCACAATATTTCAAACTTTTTCATTATTATATTTGCTATAGTGATCTGTGATCAGTGGTCTTTGATATTATTGCTATGGCTCACTGAAGGCTGAGATGAGCATTTTTTTTTAGCAATAAAGTATTTTTAAATTTAGGCATGTACATTGTTTTTTAGATATAATGCTATTCATACTTAATAGACTACCATATAGTGTAAACATAACTTTGATATTTACAGGAAAGCTAAAAAAAATGACACACTTTATTGCAATACTTGCTTTATTGTGGTAGTCTGGAACCAAGTCCACAACATCTCTGAGGAATGCCTTTACTTCATGTTGGTAAATATTACTTAAAACCTTGATTTTAGTAGTGTATTAACCAGCCTGAGCTGTCATAACAAAGTACCACAGATTAGATGGCTCAAGTAAAAGACATCTATCCTCTCACAGTTCAGGAGACTGGGTGCTCAAGGTACCAGCAGGGTTGGTTGTTGGTGAGGCCTGTCTGTCTGGTTTTCAGATGGCCACCTTCTTCCTGTCCTCAAATGACCTTTCCCTACAGGCACACGTGGAAACAGATTAAGTGAGCTCTGGTGTTTTTATAAGGACAATAGTCCTAACAGATTAAGGCCCCACCCTTATTACCTTATTAAACCTTAATTACCTTCTTAAGACTCTATCTCTAAATACAATATTTCACACAAGACTTCACACAATTTGGGGGGAACACAATTTATTCCATAACAAATGGTTACAACAAATAGATATTCTATAATATTACTAACAACTACCCAACTAATGGACGTGATTTTTAAATTTTAATTATTACAATTAAAATAATTATAATACATACAATTAAATACACTGTATAATACTGAATTAAATACATTGTATAATACTTTTCATGAAGATCTCAGTATTTATAATGGTACATTTCTAAGGTTCTCATGCATATTGTTAAATTCATTTTCAGAAACAATGAACTGATTTATATTCCTGCCAGCAGGACTTAAGGGTATCCAAGAAAGCTAAAACAATAAATGCAGGAATAAGATAGCAAAGTGATCTATGCTCCTTCTCTCCCAAACCCATGCCTGAAGATTTCAGAAAAGCAAGTGGGAAGTAATTGGATCTAAGAAAACTTCACAAAAAACGATGCCAAATTTATATAATATCAGGTAGTTTAATAAAAGTAAATATTTAAAGACTATATGATTAAATGATGTTTTTATTAGTGTAAATGCTAAGCTGTTATAATTAAGAAGTGCAATATCATGGTTAAAATAAGATGAAAGTTTATTTCTCTCTTACATAAGATTACAAAATCAGGTGGGCAACTTTGGCACTTAGTCACTCTTTTCCACGTGCTTATCCAGAGACCCAGCTGGTCAGCTTATGTGCTGGACTGCCTGCTCTCAAAGCTCCTTCAGTGTATAGTTCTACACTAGTGTCTGTCAATGAGACACTCCTGTGAGACTCAAAGTAGAAGAGAGACAGGTCCTTATTCTCCTGAGGCTATTGCAGAAAGGGGTGTGTGTGTGTGTTTGTGTGTGTGATGTCCTGAGAAGCCTCCGTCGTGCCTCTAGAAAATCTACACTCTGATTTGTGCTGCACCTCAGGTACCAAACATTGTAGTAATCTGTGGGAATTTCCAGAAGTTCTTAAGATTTGCTGTACCTGCAGCAAGAGTTCTTGAAAACCAACTGTAACTTTCTGATTTTCAGTAACCCAATGGTTGTAAGCTTGTAATTCTCCTAAAATTCATCATATTTGTTTTCCTAACCACACTCAAACCAACACAGCATTTTATACCAGAAGTGGCTCCAGGAAATAGAAACTCAATTAGTAGAGTCTATAACTGGTTCTCGATTCTGATTAACTTCAAAGGCAAAGATAAATTCACTTCTAGTGAGATCCGGGTATTCCATGGCATCCACTAGAAAACTCCTTTTTGGAATTAGCACACGAAAATGCCTGCAATGAAGTACCTATAGAAGGCTAAGCTATGGGAGACCTATTAGTTCTTGAATTAGAACATAGGGAAAATAAATAATATAAGAATACGGGAACTGTGAGTTTAGGATTGGTACCAGTTAAACCCCTGAAGAATTTGAGAGAAGAAAAAATAAGCTTCAGGTTTAAAATTTCCAGCTTAAATCTGGGAAAACTCTCCAGTAGAAAACTGGAGAGTTTTTCTAATTATCCTGAGAGAATACCTAATTTCTTAACGCGAGATGGCAAAAATTTCTGATAACTAAAAAAGCTTGATCCTCCAGTATGCTAAATTTTAATATGTAACTTTAACTCACAGCCTCAGCGTGTCTTTTAAGTTACAGTTACGGTGTTGATTAGGAGAGACTCAGGTCCTAGAATTACAATGTGGACATCTGGGTAGATGCTAATGCATGTGAAGACCTTTATCCCCTCTAAGCTTCTCTTGCTGGCAGAAGTAACAGAATCCTCTCCACTCAAGGGGTTAGCTAAGTCTTGCCAACATCCCTATCATGATTTCACCTAAGATAGTGGCTTTTTAGGTGGATGCCAGTTTTCAGTCCCTGTACCCATTACTTTTCCCTGCATTTGGACTCAGTTAGATGTAAATCCCAGCAGACCACATCCGAGCAGGATGGGATGAAAAAATGTATTGTTGAATCTGGCTTAATTTAATCTTTTGATATGGATACAATGACCAAAAAAGATTCAGAGCATTAAATCCTGTGCATTAACAATACTGAATCCATTATCTTGAGCACAGAAAAGTGACTAACGCTTTACTCACTTGCTTGAATGAAATCTGGGCTCCAAAGTGGCCTACGTTACACAAAGTTGAGCCTTCAGAATACCCCTGTAATACTCAAAAAAAAAAAAAAAAAAAGAAATTCAAAGATTTAAGGAGATAAAAGTGTAGATATAAGTTTATTATATATGAACTTTTTCTCATCCCTTAACTATGTCCCCTCAGATTATTCAGGCACATTTTTTCCACCAATACCTTGAAGCAGTGCATTTTTCTCGGAAGCATCAATATTGTTGAAAAATCTCTACATTTATTGGCTCTTGTCTGCAAGCCAGATTACAGGTGCAGATAATATCGATGCACCGAGTTCTCAGACTTCAGTGGGATGATGGGATGCCAGGGATTTAGATATCACTTAACCATCAGAAAGTAGATGAGCATGGTTATTGTAATGGACAGCAGGGCTGGTAGTAATTAGAACATTTTGACACACAGAGATTGTCGGTAGTGGCTGATTGACTATGCAGACCCTAGACTTGAGATAGATGATTCTTTTACTAAAGTCAACAGAGAAAACTTTATGACTTACCCACTTCCCAGACTTGAGCCAGTTCCCAGACCTAGACTGTGAACTTTGAATCAAATAGTTTGTTCTATCATGAACACAGGACTTCTACCTATGCAAAGGCACCTGATCTAATTAACACCTTTTCAAACAACAGGGTTGGCTGAGAAAAAAATCTAGGGCAAACAGCCTGTCTGTAGGATGTTTCACATATCACATATTCTCATATCCCAGTGGCCTGAAAGTCCTATCATGTAATTTGTTACTACTAAGAAATTTGAGAATGTAATACATAGCTGAGAAGCTATGTGTCTGTTATAACTCCAAGAATTCTGTTAATAAAAAAAGAAGAGGAAAAAAAATAGTAATGAATGACAAATAGTAGTATCTGCTATATCCTTCAAATGGCTTTCCCTCCCTCATTTTACTTTTTAATTTTTTTAAGTTAAATTAATATAGTTTAACAACTTTCTATTAGCAATACTGGTCTCTGCCTGCTTGATATAAAAAGTAAATTTAGAATATTGAATTTTGAATAATACAGATTTTTTACAGGTAGATATAGGTTATTTCCCAAAATTAGTCTAGTCTTTGCCATAAAGCAAGTCTCAATAGAGTTGAACTTCTAGAATCTAGGCTCTCTGATCATAATTAGAGATACTATAAATCAATAAGAGATAATCAGACAAAAACCATGTTTTCAAAGTAAATAACTTCACATTTTAAATCACTCATGTTTCTAAATAAATAATAATGAAAACTAGAAAATACTTACACTACTTATAATAATGATTCAAAAACATACACGGGTTGAAGCTGATGCAGCACTTCATATAAATGTTTATGTCAGAAAAGTGAAAATTATAAAAACAAAGAACTAAGTGTCCATGGTTAAAAACTTAGGAAAAACTAGCAAAATAAAAAATATCAGTATAAACTTGGGTGTTCGATAGTAAAGCATTTCCTTCAGCGTGCTGTTATTTCTCTCAACTTCTAAAAATAAAACAAACTCTATCATTCAATTTGCTTTTCTAACATATATTTCAAAATTCACATGCCCAAATCTGAGCTCTAGCCTACTGACCTTGTCATCTACATTTCAGTAAAGATTAACCTTCTTCTTCCAGCCACTCAAATATTTGGCAGCCAACTTGGCAGCCAGCTTGATTTCCTCCATACATCTCCTCTCTCACTGATCCATAGATAGTATTTTTGCTTCTAATTTCAAAATAAGTCTAGAATCTGATCACTTCTCAATACTTCCACAGTATTAAAATGCAACAAATTACTGATAAGACTAATACCATGAATGATTCAAACAAGTATTACCCTGACTGTGAGAACATGAAGGCAAAACTATACACTATATGAGTCACATTTATATGATGTTCTAGAACTAGTCTATGGTTAAAAAAAAATTGGACAGTAGTTCTCTCTGGTTGAAATAATGACTGAGAAGGGATATGACAAATTTCTAATGATGAAAATTTTCGATTGATAAGGGCATGGTTTAGCCAGGTATATGCATTATGAAAAACTTACTGAATTTCCTATTAAAATGTGTTCCTTTCACTGTGTACAAATCTAACCTAAGAGAATGGAAATGAGTATTTAACTCTAATTGCTAGGTTTGCTTTCCACATTGGTATGGGTAAAAAAATCTAAAATGACTATTTTTGTACTAGGCTTGAACAATAAGTAAATATAGCAAGGATAATAAAAGTTCTTATTGTGGTAAAGGAGTTTAAGATACAGAAAATAGAAAGGCTAGAATGAAATCTGTTACTGCATTGCAATTATAGGTATCAGTGTAGACTCATGATATATATACATGCTATACATGTGTGTGTTTGTAGACATTTATATACCTCCTCGCTCTGTTTACACAAAAGGCCTAAAAGCAATGCTACACCAGTGACAATGAGCATACCCAGCATTCAGTTCTTGATTTCTAAATAAAATTCTCCACTAAAATAAACCAAGAAAAATAGCTGATTTCCGGGTTTTTGACTGGTAAAGGAGAAGACAAACCTGGCACTTATTTTTGGACTAGAAAATAAGAAAGTGTTTAAAGAATTGTAAGTACATGTCAAAAGGTTAGCAGAGTTTTAGTCTGAAGAGGCTTCTCCTGGCCAAATTTGGGACAGTTTAGGCATCAAAATAAATTAACAAATAATAATAACCCATTGAATGAAATAAGAATTCATGAAATCATATTGATGTAACAAATAAATAGCAAAAAAAATCCTCTTACAGTAGAATGGAAATTAATGAATGTGGTAGGTATGTTGACGTTAGAAAATCAATGGATGCTAAACTTTCCAGTGAAACTTTGACAAGAAAAAGAATATTGAAGTACTTTCCTTATTTTTTCCAGGAAATTACTTATTAATTACAAAGAGAAAAATAATAAATTTACAGAGAAACTTGGCAGACACATCTTTATGTGGGTAGTGTTCAACATCACCAATATTAGAAAATCACGTGCATTCTGAAAGGATACACTGAGGAGGACACAATATTATTCAAGTGATAATCCTACTCAAAATATATTACCTAAACACAGGAAGAAACATCCAAAGAACACACATTAAGGGGCACGCCCCTAAACATGTAATCTACATTCTTAAAAATTATCAAGACAAGAAATGCAAAAGCTGAGGAACATACTGAAAGGAAAGTGAAAAGACATGACAACTAAATGCAGTGTGTGATCCTGGAGTAGGTCCTGGCTAGGGAAACTAATGTTACAAAGTACATTATTGGGAAATCTGTGTGATCTTAGTACTACTGTGCCATTAACATTTTTTGTATGATTTTTATAATTGTAATTCTTATTCTCAGGAAATACATACTCATTTAGTGTAAATGAGTGTCATATTTGCAATTACCAAATTGTTCATAAAGTAATGAATTATAGAGACTAATAAAACAAATATAGCAAAATATTAAAAAATTGGCAAATCTGGGCAAAAGGGTCTATGGGAATTCCTTGTACTATTCTTAAACAATTTATTTAAGTTTAAAGCTATATCAAAATTTATAAAAAATCCAGCCTGCATTAGCCTAACACATACAGAATTTATTACAAAAAGTTGAGGTGTTGCCATAATAGTAACCTGATATTTGTGTATAGCACTAGATTAGTGGATGGTGGGCGTATAAAAATAGATGTTGCAAATAGCAACATGAATAAATCTCAACATTTTGAGTAAAAACATATAAAAACATTAATACATACAGGTCAGTATTTTGTAAGATTTTAAATACAGAGAGACAAGGTATTTAAATATACACATGTATCAAGGAGCTATTGTGCAAGTGGACTGTAAAAACCAAGTAAATGAACCCGAGTGAGTATCTATGTAGAAAATAGTATGGAAGTGGAGAAAGGGAAAGGGAGCAGCATTAAAAATAATGAAAACACAAAACACGTAAGTGTCATTGCACACTTACCACTGTTTGTCATGAGTCTATGGGTGTAATTAAATTCTCTTCACATTCTGGACAAACTTCCAGTAAAACTTGGAACTGTATTTAATGAAATTGGGATAAAAAAAAAATAAGACCTTGACCATTTACTACTGTTCTCCAATACAGTTTTGTGGCCCACAGTCCACGCTAACATCCTCAGCTCACGACTATAAAATGAAGATTCAGTAACTTCAAATATGGTAACTCTATGACACACTCACTGTGCCACAAATATTTCTATGTGAATGCCGTCTAATGGAACATATTACCCAGTTTAGCTGACAAAGAAACTGACATCTAAAAGTTCATTGACATTTTGAATGAATAATACGAAATATTTGCTGGATACGAATACTAAGGAACAATGGTGTACATGAAAGAGTATTTAATCTTGATTCATTTCCCTTCTTTCTTCAGCTTCACTTATTTAATATGGTGAAGCAGATGTGCCACCTTAATCTTGGCAATCTTGCAGGCATATTCCAGAGCACTTTTTTTTATTAGTTTTAAAATGTTTTTATTTAATCATTAATACAGTTTGGTAGTTATTTGCAACGCCACAGAGTAGAATTGAATACATCATGGTGACCACAGTAAAACGACAATGGAAACATGCTATATTCTTCAGGGAATGCAATGTGGTTTTACTTTACTTTGGTGCCAAGTAACAAAGAACAAACAAATCAGTCATCAGTAACATTTTTTTCTCCCTTGACTGAGTTTTTGTCAGTGTCACAAAAATTGCAGAACATTAGAGACTTGGACGACGCAATGCTGTAAGCATTCCATTCCTCTTTTGTGATTTATTTCCACCTCATTTTGTTGTATTTAAATGGACTTTGTTTCAGCTTCCAGCTGCTGGGTGTCTTATAGGAATGAAATTCTGATGTTTTCAAAAGACTTAAACAACTTCAGTGATTATTTAGGCTTGGCAGTTTGTGGGATAATAAGTTGCAGTTTTTCACAGCCAGCATTTCAAATGATTGCACTTCATTTAGGAGTGAAGAGGTGAGAAACTCAGAATGTTCTGTTTCAGTTGGAGAAGAGAAATAGATAGCAGAGAGAGTCCCTGTGGACTCTGTCATCAGGCACAAAGCAGAGGATGAAAATTGGGACGGCTGCAAATCTAAGAAGCAGTAGCATTTCCAAGAGGAGAGAAAAAAAATAGAAATAAAAGATTGGGAGAATGGATACCATTTTAAGGTACCCAGGAGAAATCATCCTGGAGTTTTGAGTGACAATCCTTTCATGAACAGTAGGAGGTTGAGTAATACACTTTCATTTGCCATTGTAACCATAATTACTAGCCTACCTGCATTTTGCATTCCAATGAGGGAAAAGAAGTTAATTATTTGGGGTAGTTTTATTCCAAATGTTCAAAGGAAATCAAAGGATTCTATACCAGAGGTTCTTTCTATAATAGGCGAGAATAAATGTATACAATTTTGAGTGCAGAAACTAAAGTTTGCTAATTTGATTAGTTTTTAGCAAGAAACTGAAAGAATCCTTCCTTAGGAAATAGCAATTCGTCAATAGTAACTCGTAGTATTTTTTGCCTATCTTATCTTTTGCTCTAGATGTCAGCTAAAGATAAAACAAAGGTTTATCACTTACTTGGGAATTAATAAAAGCACTGTCTCAGAGATGATCTTAATCACTGTAGTCCCAACTCCCTCTAAAAGGAGAAAGGTACACACACAAACACATAATGAATTAGAGAAACATCAGCCAATGCACTATATTTTATGTCTTAAATTATCTTAAGTAGTTTTTGTTTTTCTGTTCAAAACTTACATATAGTCCTACCAAATCTTTTATGTCTGTAACTCCTATCAAATAGAAATAGATGATTTTAGCATTAATTTAATGTTTTATCACATATGGTCACTCAAGGGGAACATTAATGGGATGCATCATTAAAATTAAATAATATACATATATTGTTTCTGTTGTACTATTTATTTTTAAAAACTGTTCTTGTCTTAGATTGAATCATAATTTGTATGGGTAACCTCCACACAGCTCCTGTTTACCCAACTGAAATAATTGATAATTCCATAATACATGTTCTGTGAGACAAAGATACATTTTAGATAATCCAAATTATTCTGGATTTTAGAAAACAGAATTTGGAGAATTCCTTCATGATCACCTTATTCTCTACCTGATTTCTATGGACAAAAGATCTCAGTGTACAGTTGTAACTGAAGAATCATTGGGGAAAGATACAGAAATAGTCGTTAGACATATCTAAGTAATGAAAGTTAGAGTGAGAATACATTATGATTTAAACCGTAATATACATTTGATGCCAATTTGCTAGAATCTGGGGGATGTGAAAATCAGTAACTTTTATTTATTAAAACCATTAAGAAATCTATGATTATTCTGAAAATAGATGATAATAGCTTTGTATAAATATGGGTATAGTAATTGGTTTGTATTTTCATGCATTCAACCACTCATTTAAAGAAAAAAAATCATACAGTATTTGTTTTTTTCTCTGTTTGACTTACCTCACTTAGCATAGTGCCCTCAAGTTCCACCCAGGTTGTCAGAAATGGTAGGATTTCCTTCTTTTGGGGGGCTGAATAGTATTTCATTGTGATATCTATCACAACTTCTTGATCTGTACACCCACTGACAGACACCAGGGTTTTTCCATATCTTGACTATTGTAAATCTGCAATGAATGTGAGGGTGCAGATACTTACTTGAACTCCTGTTTCATTTCCTTTGGTTACAAACCCAGTTGGGAATTGCTAGACCATATGGTTCAATTAAAAATAAATAAATAAAAATTTAAAAGCTTTATAGCCTAAAGAATGATTATTTTAAAAAGTAGAAATGTGAAAAAAAAAAAAAGTAACTTTTTAAAATTGTGCTCAGAGGAAAGCTTCTGTTTGTGGTAAGAAATATGGATTTCCTCTAAATACAAGAATATACATACACATAGATATCACACATATGTATATATTTGTGTGTATGTACATAGGTATTGACTTAGGTACCTTTTACTCTGAGAATACACACATCAACACATAAACACATGTGTATGTATGTATAAATACATGTATGTATATATTATACATGTATATGCATATGTTATTTTTAATTTAAATATTTGATTATGTGTTTTGGACACTTCTCAAATCTGAAATAGTAGTGTATTCTTTGCAAATATGGTCTTTGAGTATTAGGGAACACAGTTAAACTAACAGTCAAATTGTTTCATGTGGTGTTCATATAATCAGTCATAATTACTTCCAATTAACATTAATGAAATTAAGTTGATATGAGGAAATATTATCCAGCAATAAATGTTATTTAACTAATAGGAATGGCTAAGTACTTAATGTTTCATATTTTTATATAAATATTTTGCTAAACTAGGTCTAGCAAAAGATAAACTAAAGGATCTTTTTCTTTACCACTATCCTTGAGCAAAAAAAGAAATGGATTTTTAAAGTGTTGTCTTTTAGGAAAACATTTGTTTAATGTGCCTTTGTACAGAGATAGCTAGGCAAGGATTATCCTGTACCTATCGTATCTGCATCATCTTGAGCTACCTCTTTAAGCAGTCCATTGCTCAGGAATCAGCAGTTTGCATGAGTCCACTGGTCACTTTTCTCAGTCCATGTTGTATCTCTTGCTTGCATTTCCCCAGAATTTATCTGCCATCTACATCTACATCCAACTACAGGTTCATCTATAAGACTTGCTCAGCAATTCTAAGTCACCCATAAACTTGGAAATATAAGGTAGTTAGTAGCTCCTGGGGGAACCCTTGATCAAATGAAAATGGAAGTCTGTGGATGAATACTTTTCTGTGTTTGTTAAAAATCCAGAGGTGCATTTGGTTCAGCTACTTGAAAATTTTCCTGGAGGTTCATATCAGTGAAGTTTCAACCAGAGAAACAGAACTAGTAGATTACATAGATACATAAATAGATAAAGCTATTTCTTACAAGGAATTGGCTTATGCAGTCAAGGGGACTGGCTAGGCAATTACAAAATCCTTAGGGCAGGCCATCAGGAGGGGCAGACTGGAACTCTTTTGGGAGCTGAACTGCTGCACATAAGTGGAATTTCTTCTTCAAGGAAGGCCTTTCAACTGATTGAATCGAGCCCACCCAGATTATCTGGAGTAATCTCTCTTACTTAAAGTCAACTGATTATGGACTTTTAATACATCTACAAAATACGTTTACTGTAAAACCTAGATAAATGTGTGTGATGAAATAATTTAGCATGGTAGCTTCGCCAAGCTGATACATCAAGAGCCCATCACAATGTTTGAACATTGTTTGTCCAGAACAGAAACCAGCTCAGTAACATACCCTTAGTTTGACATTCCTGTTTTACTCTTCCCTGACACTAGTCCTTATCCCCAGGAAAACATCCTCACATAAACCACCTGCAGGCCAACCCTTGTCATAGCTCCGCCTTGGGAGACAGGGTGACAACTGGCCTAGTAAGGTAATTGATATCATGGTGACCTTAGAAAGCAGCCCCTCAAAGTGGGATTCTGGAAATAGACAACCCACAGGTCAGAGAGCAATAAGGACTCCCCTGATGTTGATAGTAGTGGTGGTGATAACCCCTGATGTGCAGAAGCGTTACCCTTATTAAGAATCTCACTGGCGGAAAATTTTGATCAGGTGTGCCTTAATTTCCTGTGACTGTCATAACATATTACTGCAAACTAGGTGGCTTATAGCAGTAGAAATGTATTCTTTCACAGTTAAGAGGCCAAGAGTCTGAAATCAAGGAGTTGGCAAGGCTGTGCTTCCTTCGGGTGCTCTAAGAGAGAATCTGTTCTATGACTCCCTCCTGGCTTCTGGGGCTACCTGCATTCCTTGGTGTTTTAATTTCTTGTTACATTACTCTGATTTCCACTTTCTTCACCTGGCCCTCTCTTCTGGGTATCTGTCCTAAAACAACCTCTTCTGCATTCTTATATGGATACTTGTGATTGTATTGAGGGCTCACCCAGATAATCTATAATAAACTCCCCCTCTCAGGATTCTGAGTTATATCTTATGCCAAATAAGACAATATTCACAGGTACAGGCATTAGAAAATATACATCTATTTTTTAGGGCCAACTTTCAGCATGCTACAAGGTGGAGGAGTCGAATTCTGGCTTATAATACAGGGATTATAATTGTAAATTTTGAGGACAATGGACATTATAAGGACTGAAGTCAATACTTTTGAATTGATTTTAAATGTCCTGAAAAAAAGAAAATGATAGATTCAGATTAGCAACCTATTTATTCAAGGCACACTATGAATGTCAGAACATCTCCATGGGAACAGTCCAGGAGACTCTTTGTCACCTTCATCTGTAAAAGAGACTGTGCTGAAAAAAATCAGACTGAAATCTAATTATAGTGATGACAGAGCTTCAAAGAACACCAAATATATCTCTTTGTATATCTGCACCTAAGTAGGATCCTGATAGGGAAAAAGTAGGATGCTGGTACATAGAATTGGGGTAATTTGTGTCAACATAGCTGAGAATCTTGAAAGCACCAAATACCCCTGTTATTCCCAACCAAGGGAAACAACTCTTTCCTTCTTGCTGTAAGAGAGCAAGAGCCTTCTCTCACCTGGAAACCATGTAGAGACCTCACTTGAAGCAATTGCCACAAAGATGCTGTCTGTCTACCTCAATACTTCAGTTTTCAGGCTTATCTGCATTTTATCTCAAAACCAATAAATAGGCTTAGGTTTCTGTAAAGACCAATTAGGGAAAAACCACATTATGTTCCCAGGAGGGGCTCAAAAGAAACTTTTCACCAAGATAATAAATGCATTGGTTAGAGCACATGAAGATATTTCAGAAGCTCAGTAGGCTAGAGTTGACAGTAGAAACAGATTTACCTTGGTATTTCAGTTACCATGGTACTGCCGTGGAACTGGTTTACTTTGTTTTTTTGTTTGTTTCTTAGCAAGTTTTTTTTTTTTTTTGAGGTATAGTCAGTTTACAATATTGTGTCAATTTCTGGTGTACAGCATGATAGATTAATCATACATGTACATACATATATTCATTTTCATGTTCTTTTTCATTATAGGTTACTACAAGATATTGAATATAGTTTCCTGTGCTATACAGTATAAAGTTGTTGTTTATCATTTTTATATATAGTAGGTAGTATCTGCAAATTGTGAACTCCCTATTTATCCTTTGCCACCCCCTTACATCCCTGGTAACCGTAAGTTTGTTTTTTATGTCTGGAAGTCTGTTTTATAAATTAGTTCATTATTTTTTTTTTTTTTAGATTCTACATATATGTGATATCATATGGTGTTTTTCTTTCTCTTTCTGGCTTCACTTAGAACGACAATCTCCAGGTCCATCCATGTTGCTGCAAATGGCATTATTTTATTATTTTTTATGGCTGAATAGTATGACTGGATAAAGAAGTTTAGTATATTTATACGATGGAACTACTTTATTTTGAATTGGTAGAATTGTTGGTATTCTCAAAAAACAGAAACCAAGAGGTGGCCCTCAGTGGTAAGTGGTGAGATGGAAGTAATTGCCAAAATAGATTTTAGGTTGGAGTGGAAACCAGGGTGTCTTGACCTGCAGTGTTTCTAGAGCTGAGATGGGCAGTCAGCTAGAGTCTTACTTAGTCTATTACAGGAGCTATGAGCCTACTACCCTATCATAGAAAACCCTACCAAATATAATCTTTGAGCCAGTGATGGCTGAGTTAATAAATTAAATGACATTCTATAAAAAATGACCATAAATTGATATTAAATTTGAAATTGGCTAATTGACTTGTAATTTTTATTTTTTATACTGAAGGTTGTAGGGATGAGGCCAAGTATGGAGAAGTACTCCTATAAATACGTAATGCAATTCTTAAGAATTGTACATTTTGTACTTTGTATGATTCTGAAGACTAGACTGACTTATTCTGTATCTCTTTTCCCGATACCCCAAGGAGTTAGCTGACATCTACCACTATGAACCCATAAATCTTCTGTGAATTTAGCTGCTGGCTTTTTAAGGGAAAAAAATGCTGATAAAGGAATTTATTTGCTCAAAATTTACAAGTAAAGAAATGAACCATCTTAATATTTAACTTGGTAACCTTAGAGGAGAATTATTGCTGATGAAAGGCTCTTAAGTTTATAATGCATCTTAGTCAAACTTTCAATTCTTCCTCAAAAATATGAGGCACATTCAAAAGAAGAAAAAAAGGGAGTCTAACCATAATTTCCTGAAAAAAAGTTCCTACAAATGGATGCAATTATGCATATTTTAAATGGAAATTACCTAAGCTTTCAGTAAACACTGATAATTATCACATTTGAAAATAATCTAAATTCCATGGCATGTTAATTTTCATCATTAATGTGTGAAGTATTATACTCTAATTAATTTTGTAATTAAAAGGATGATATTTAAAATGTCAAATCTAAAAAAACATGAAATGCAGCTTTAAAACAGATGTATTATCATAATGCAAACTGTCTGTCATTAACATAAGCTAACATGGATTTGTTGATGTGTATTTAAAGTAGGTACTTTAATTGTTGGAAAGAATATTCTCTATAGGGAGGGACAGAATTTTATGAAATGATACAGGAAAATCAAAGGTAATTGCATTAATGATTTCTCCTGAAAGATATGTGTTTCAGGATTATACTAGTAGCTTATCCTGAAGAGGTTTATGGCTTGGTCCTATGATTCTGGGCTCTCCTCCTCGTCTACAGGTCTTAAGAAACAGTGAAGGGGTGATTCCACCAAGGCACACAATATGATTTCCCTAAATTCAAATCTTTACTGCCTCATTGCAGTCAGTGCTCCTCACTGCATCACTGAAAACAGAATAAAATATATAGTATATGGTGACTGACCATGACCATGGAGAAGAGGGATGGGTTAGCCAATGAAGATCTGAATGAAATTCATATTTATGACACATTTGGAGTACTTCATAGTATTCCTATGCTTAGAGGCAAAAGTTATTAGGAGAGAATTGCTACCCATCCCAGGGAAGGCCACCATAGTTCTTGCAACTTGTTCTTATGCAAGAACATTATTATTTTCCTTCTTACTGTAATATTACGTAGGGATCGTTAGTGGTGAGAACACAAAGGAAAATGAGAGGGGTCATCACCTGGTGGTCTTGACTTGGACAGCAATGGCTTCATGACATTTTCCCTTTATTTTCAGTAGCAAGTTGCAACCTTGCATTTTTCTCTCACTAGGAAGGCAATGAATCCATAACTTTTGTTGATTTGAAGGAAAGCTGCATGCTAAATGGGAAATTTTTCTGGATTTGTATATATGAAAAGGAAGTTTGAAGGCATAGTGGCCACAGGGTGAAATATAGCGGCCTCTACTTTATTAAATAAATTTTTCCTTCCACTTGGGAGCTTTGTTTTCTCCATTTTGTGTGAATCTTGAGGAAAGATAATTACAGGACCCTAAAGTCAAAAATATACGTGTAGACTAGATTAGGCTACTTGTAATCTCTCACCTGGGAGTGTAAATGGTGACCAGACACACAAAATTTATTGAAGAAGCATCATCTAATCATCTAATGTTAGAATCATACAGAGATGAGCCATGATTTCCTGCTGCTGAAAGCCCTGGCTCTGCCCTTTTTCCAGTTCTTATCTGGTTAAGCGCACATTCCTCCAGTCCTGTGACCATACCCTATTCATTGAGGTTTTTGTTTTTATTTTTGTTTGTGGAGCTGAATATTTCCTTAATTTTGGTTCTTAGTTTAAAGTTTTCATATCTAATTTTCATAATCAGAAAAAAAGAATATGATTAGTGTTATAAAAACTGGATAAACCTTTAAAAGATTGACTATTTATATTTAGCATAGAATGAAAGAAAAATCATAATTAATAGATTATAAATTCTCGCTATTACAAGTGTAACATTGTTTAGAATAAAGCTAAGGAGAAACTGAGTGCTATTCAAGAAAACTTAAAGAAAAGTATTAAATAGTACACCAGTATGACAAAAAAAACATACTAGTTAAAAATAATTAAATGTGGAACACTCATAAGATGCTAAGAAAATGAGCCAAATATGAGAGTAATTAAGAAGGTGATGATCTGGGTGTCTTCGTATATGTGTGTGTATAAAGAGAGAGTCAAGCCCATGGAGAAAAAAATACTGACTGTGGCTACTTTGGGCTTGGATTTATGAATAATTTGTTTCCTTGTTTATAATTTCTATATGCAAAAACATTTCTGTGCACAAAATTAAAAGCATATTCTCAAGTCTTGAAATTGTTAAATTAGAAACTGTAAGGGAGCTTAGAGTTTACCCTTATGTATGTATATATGTAGAAAGAGAGATTAGAGAAAGATGCAAACACACACATGCACACATAGACACACATAACAGCAGAAACATGAGACCTCTGGGTCAGATATCAGAGCTTTATTTACTCTAGCAACGAAGGGGAAGAATAATATTCTAGCATTAGTCCCTCACACCTAGCACACCACAGGCAGCCAAATGAGATCCAGATGGCTAGTCTACACATATAGTGGGATTATACTGAAGGAGAGTGTTTTGTGAGTCTCAGCCTACTGATGGTGATGTTCTCGGCTAGGAATACATGAGGCACTCATCCAGACTCATATTTACTCATAGGGAGCCCCATAGACTTTCCCCGCCGATACCACAAAGGCCAATATTGTTGCTGGAGCAGCCCTCGTGGCTCTAATTCCACACCTCAGCAAAACTATCCCAGAACTTTGAAGAACAAGATTTATTAACCATAGGTCTTGAAGTGTACACTGCATGTTCAGGGTCACAGTGAGGTGATGGGTAGAGTGAGGAAGGAGATAGGGCACTCAGCCTTTATTAGGGTCCAAGGGTGGAGTACCTAGGATTTCTCCAGATGACTCTTTATCGGTGAATTTAAAGCAGTAGAGTTGGAATTAGGGCACAAGAAGGAAGAAGTGAGGTCACTCATGAGGTCAATTGGTCATCAGTTATCTAGGTTACCTAGAGCTTTCTGAAAGAGGAGTTTCATGGGTGGGGGCAGGCTGGTTCCTTATCTAGATGTTTTACTAGTAGCTGTATTATACAGCTGGAAATATGCTTATTCTAGATGGATGTCTCTGAAATGGCTGCTTCAGCAATCAAAAGCTTAATGTCAGTCACTTACATTACAATCAGAAAGCTTCACATCAGGCATTTATACGACAGAGAGGCTTCCCAAAATGCGAATCTGCAAGTTTATATGGGAGTGGGACAGCTGTTCCCTCCTTCTTCTAAGACAGAAAACTTCCTACTATAAAGAAATTCTCCATGAAAAGAGAAAGGGAAAGATCCAGGATTCTGACATACTGGCATACAAATAAATAAAGCCCCATGAAGGATAAGACAGAAATTATTAATCTTTTCTTAGTATGGTACATTTGGTGTAATTCATAGGCTAATATCAACACATTACTAAATTAAAGTCCATAGTTAATTCAGATTTTCTCATTTTTCCCCAATATCCTTTTTCTCATTCAGTGTCCCAAAAGGATACCACATTACATTTAGTTGTTGTGTCTCCTTAGGCTCTTCCTGATTTTGAGTTTCTCAGACTTTCCTTATTTTTGATGACTTTGATAGTTTTGAGGAAGATCAGACAAAATTTTATAGAATGGCCTTCAATTCATATTTGTCTGATGTTTTGCCCATGATTGGGTTGGGGTAGTGTGTTCTAGAGAAGGAGACATACTATCAACGTGGCTTAACCACTGTGGTTGTTGACCTTGATCATCTAGGCTGAGATAGTGTTTGCCAGTTTTATTCACTGTAAATTTACTCTTCTTTCCTTCCTTTCCATAACTGACCCTTTGAAATAAATTACTATGCAAAGCCCACACTTAAAAAGTGAGGAGCTATACTTCACCTCTTTAAGGGAAAAATCTTTATGTTAAGTTATATAGAATACTGCATAGAAGATTTATCTATTCACTCATTTATTTATGTAGTCAATCATTAATTTATTTTATTATGGGTATTTACTTTATTCTGGATTATAATCAAATACTACTTTATTTTGTTGCTTGAATTCTTCCAGCTTCATCAGCTCCTGTATTCCTTTGACACAAGCTTTTAATTTTTTTTAACACTTCCTTTTTTAGCTCTACAAGGTGTTCCAAGATCATATCATATATTATCTGTCCCAACCCTAGAATCAGCCTTTTTGCCCAGGAGCCCTGTTTTTTTCTATCAGAGAAGGAGAGTAGAAACCAAGATCTTGGTAGTAGGCATGCTTATTGCTGCTGGACTTTGTTGTTTCCAGGACCTCTCAATGATAAATCAAGGGAATATATGTGTGTATACTAACTATAGATCTACACTTGTTCATAAATATTTCTGTATCCATTTGAGTTTGTATTAAATTAAACATGAGTTCATATTGATGTCTTCATCTTTAATCTATTACCACATGATCATTCTAGACCTCTCCTTGCTTGTCTGAACCTTTTGAACCCTTGTATTACAACAGTGAGAAACCTGGCTCCCACCATCTGCTATCAATTTATTTAATTGTTCAGTTATTGTATACATGTATAGTGTTTTCAGGGCTGTTAACCTGTGCACCATGGGAAACAGTCTTATCAACTCAAGTACTGAGAAATGTGTCACATAATTTGTAAGTAGTTTAGGGATTTTTTCCAGATATTTTCTTCTGCTATTGATTTGTTTAATTCCTGTGTGGTCTGAGGGCATTCTCTGTAGGATGTCTGTTCTTTTAAATGTGTTAAGGTATGTTTTATGACCCAGCATGTAGTCTGTCTTGGCTGAAAGTTTTATGTGAGCTTGAGAAGAATGTTTGTTCTTTGTTGAAGAAGTTTTCTATATAAGTAAATTAAGTTAAATGATAATGCTGTTCAGGTGACCTATATCGTTAATTTTTTTTTTTTTATAATTTTCTGCCTGCTAACCCATCAATTACTTATAGAGGGGTGTTTAAGTCTCTAATTAAAATAGTTTAATTTGTCTATTTCTTCTTGCAGTCCTACCAGGTTTTGTCTCATGCATTTCATCTCTAGTTAAATGCATATATATATAGGATTGTATTGTCTTAGAGAATTTGGCAGCTTTTACATTATATAACGGTTCCTATTTATCCCTGATAATCTTCTTTGTTTACATGTCTGATTTATCTGAAATTATACCTACTTCAACTTTCTTTTATTAGTTTTATTATTGTATGCGTTTCTCCATTCCTTTACCTTAAACTTACTGTTTCTTTATATTTGAAGTAAGTTTCTGGTGAGCAATACATAATTGATTTTCAGGTTTTTTTTTTTTAATCCATTCTGACAATTTCTGTCTTTTAATTTGTGTTTTTAAAAATTCACAGTTAAGTGATTATTGATATTTCTGGATTACTAACTACCATGTTTGTAACTGTTTCTATTCATTGCTGTTGCTTGTTTTCTCCTCTTTTTATCCCTTGTCTGGTCTTAATTAAGCATTTTAAATTATGTAATTTTATTTCACTCAACATATCAATTATATATCTTTTTAAATGTATCTGATTATTTCCCTGGAGTTCATAATACACATTTTCAACTAATCTAAGTCCACATTCATGTAACACTATACCACTTTACATGTAGTCCAAGTACCTTTTAACAGAGTAGTTAAAATTATTTCCTGTTGCCCCTTATGACACTGTCACTCAGTTCATGTATTTGTATGTTATAATCACCCAATACATTGTCACTGGTATTGACTTTAACAGTTATCTTCTAGATAAATTAAGAATACAAAATAAAATATCTATGTTGCCTTCATTCATTTATTCTCTGGTGCTTTTATTTCTTTACGTAAGTCCAAGTTCATAATCTGTATCATTTTCCTCCTCCTTGAAGAATTTCTCTTATCATTTATTGCAGGGCAGGTCTGCTGGCAATAAAAATTCCCGTTTTTGTCTGTAAAAGTATTTCTTTCACTTTTGTGAGATAATTTTCCTGATTCTAGAATTCTATTCATTTTTTAATACTTTTCATATTTCACTCTACTTTCTTATTACTTGCACTGTTTATAGTAAGTCCACTGAAATTTTAATGCTTGTTCCTCTATAACTAAGATATTTTCCCCTCTATTGTTTTTCAAGATCTTCCCTTTGTCTTTGATTTTCTATAACTTGAATGTGCTGTGCCTTTGTGTGTGTGTGCAAGTGTGTGTGTGCATGCATATTTATCCAACTTGATATTGTCCATGATTCCTGGATGTTTGATTTGAAGTCTATCATTAATATTGGAAAGTTTTCAGCTATTATTAATTCAAGTATTTCTTCTACTCTATTCTCTTTTTTTCCTACTGGTATTCCAAGTATTCATATGTTAAATCTTTTGATATTGTCCTATAGTTCCCAATGCTTTGTCCTGTTTTCATTTTTTCCCTTTGATGAATGAGATATTTCTTTTGATCTATCTTTAAGTCCACTGATTCTCACTTAGCTATGTTGAGCCTACTGATGAGGCCATGAAAGACATTCTTCATTTGTGTTGTTGTATTTTTTATTTATAATATTTCTTTTTGATTACTTTTTAGTTTCTATCTCTCTGCTTATATTACCTATATGTTCTTTTATGTTGTCTACTTTTCCATTAGGTTCTTTGAAATACTAGAAAATTTAAAATAACTGTTATTAATTATAATTATATAATTAATAAAATAACTGTTATTAATAACTCTCACATTTGTATCATATCTTGGGCTTGTCCCAATGATTGCTTTGTTTCTTCAGATTGTATGTTTTGGTCTTGCCTTTTGTCACACTTGAAACTTTTTGTTGAAAGCTAGACATAATATCTGGGAAATTAGGGAACAGGACATTAGGTAAATAGGCCTTTAGTTTGAGGATTGAAGTTAAACTGGTTAGGAGATGAGCTATGTTTAATGTTTAATGTCCTACCATGTATATATAAAAATTGTAATCCACAACACATCTTTCAGAATAGTCCTCTTTCCTACTCTGATCCTGACCATGAACTGGATCTTTGAAATATGCAAATTGGTTCCATCTAATACTGCATTTTATGGAGGAATTACCATATTATCTGAATTCTTCACCACAAAAGAGAACCCTGGAACATATTCCACAATCAAGAATTTTTCCATGTAGAATACTGATTCTCAAACTAGCTGCACTGCAGAATGACTAATTTTATTGATTAAAAAGTAGAGCTAAAAGTGTATATTTGTTTTCTAAACTTTTCAGGTGATTAAAATATGCAAAAGCATTTAAAAACCAGTGCTACCTTGAAAACACTGGACTTGATAAAAATTAAAAATTTTGTGCTTGAAAAGACACTAATAAGAATATGAAAAGGCAAACCAGAGTGAGATAAATATTAGCAAATCATATTTCTGATAATGGACTTATATCCAGAATATAGAAATGATCATTACAATTCAATAATAAAAAGACAGACAATCCATTTAAAAAATGAGCAAAAGATTTGAATAGACATTTCACCAGAGAAGATGTAGGAATGGCCAGCAAGTACCTGAAAAGATACTCTACCTCATTTGTATTAGGGAAATATATTTTAAAATTATAATGAAATAACACCTCACAGTTGCTAGACTGGCTATAATAAAAACACAAATAATCATAAAGTATTGGCAAGGATGGAGAGACATGAATCCTCATATATTGGAATGTAAAATGGTTCAGCCATTTTGGAACACAGGTTAGCAATTTCTAAGAATGTTAAACATGCATTTACCCTATAACTCAATTCTACTCTTAGTATCTACCCAAGAGAAATGAAAACAAATGTCTGTCCACACAGATACTTACATACATGTGAATGCTCATTAGCAGCCTTAGTCATAATAATAAAAAAATAGAAATAACCTAAATATCCATCAGCTGGAAAATGGATAACCAAAACGTGGTATATCCAAACAATATGACTATTGGGCAATAACAGAGCAAAGTATGGGTGCATGCTACAACATGGATAGAAAATACCCAAAACATTGTTAAGTGACAGAAGCCAGATGCAAAAAAACACATATTGTGTAATTTCATTTATATGAAATGTCCAGAAAAGACAACAGAAAGTAGATTGGAGTTCCCTAGGCCATTAGTGGAAAAGAGGAATGACTGTAAATGGCACAAATGATCATTTCAGGGTGATGAAAATGCTCTCAAATTAGATTGTAATGATGATTGCTCAACTCTTAAATTTACCAGAAATCACTGTACACTTAAACTGGACAGATTTTATAGTATGATACAGAACATGAGGAACAGAGACAAATACTAAAATTTCACAACCAATAATAACCTGCATACCTAGAGAAAGATAGTTGTATAATATTAAGCCACTATATATTATGAGTAGTCACATATTGAAAGATCAATGTACATAACAGAAGACACATCACTACTGTTTTTTCAAAATTGAATATTAAATACATAAGAAATTAACAACTTTGGTTCCCCTATGCCTGGCAAATACTGTGTGCTTAGCAGAGGTAGATTCTAGAGCTATATAAAGCTACACTGAACATCATGCCTGCTATGTCTAGTATGGGTCTTCTCTGTGATTTTGGTTTCTGTATCTAAGAATTGGGGATACTAATGTTCTCCCCACTGTATTATTTATAGTCAGAAATGTAAGACAAATAAAAGAGCACTTAACACAGGCCTTAGCATGTAGGAGAAAATGCTCCCCATGATATGTAGATTCATGAAAAAGTTCTTGCAGGCTGTAGTGGTTTCCGAGGGCTCCCATAACAAATTGTCACAAATTGGGTAGCTTAAAACAGCAGAAATTAAGACAAATTCCCTCATAGTTGTGGAATCTAGACGCCTGAAATCAAGAGGAGAGCAGGGTCACACTGTCTCTGAAAATTCTAGGGGGGAATTCTTCCTTGTCTCTTTCTATCTTCTGGTGGTTGTCAGCCATCTGTATTGTTCTTTGGCTTAGAGCCACATCACTCTACTCTCTGCCTCTGTCGTTAAATAACCTTCTTGTTTCTGTGTCTTCACATTGTTTTCCTTCTGTGCATCTTTGTGTCCAAATTTATCTGTTAGTAAATAATGTTAGTTATTAGGTTAGGGCCTGCCCTTATTTCATATGACCTTATCTTAATGTGATTACATCTTTAAAACACTGATTTTCAAGTTAGGTCACATTCATAGGTGCTGGGGGTTAGGACTGGAACATATCTGGGGGGTGATGAGGATACAACTCAAGCCATAAAACAGGCTAAGAAAACCAATTATGTAAAATCTGACTTGGAAAACAAAGTACTAGTACTAGGAGCAACTTAAATAGTTTCATTGTGATCAAAATTATTTCCTATAGGGCTCTTCTAACATGAGCCTCTTATTAAATTTTGAAATGTATTTGAGTCATTAAGATTTTATTTATACTAATGGCTATATATGTTTCCTAAGGATTTGTTTTTTTGGTGCTGCATGTTGGGAATTTCAAAAATCTATATAAAACCTAATGTTTCCAGTATAACTTTTAGATTATTTACATTTATACCATACTAATTTCCTGAAAACATTTGAGAAACAGAATTTTAAAACAATTCAAATATGTTTAATTAGCAAAATGAGACATAGGATTCAAATACTGTTCATTTGTACATGCCTTTCAGGCACATTTTACTATTGGCTGGCAAATAGATTGATTACAGATACATGCGTAAGAGACAGTATAACTAATTTCACAGTCAGGAGTTAATCTTATTCCATGTTTGGTTTTTCAAAGTTCAATATAACTTGTATCAGGTCCCTAATATAACTTAGCTTGCACTTGACTAATGAAAATTAGAGTCATGGTAAACTTCATTCCAAATTACAATGACCCTTGAACAACACAGGTTTAAACTGCTCGGATCCACTTCTATGCTGACTTTTCTTAATAAATACTTGTTACGGTACTATATGATCTGTGTTGATTGAAACCACAGATGTGGAACTTCTGACACAGAGGGTCAACTATAAAGTTATACATAGATTTTCAACTCTGTAGTGGGGGTCGACACACCTAACCCCCACATTGCTGAACTATAATCAGAGAAGAATAATATATTGCTTATTTTATTTCTTTTTGAGATGAAAGATATATAATTAGATTATTCACATGCATATTACAACAGTTGGCATTTTTACATATTTTCAAGATAAATATATCAAGATCCACTTACAGAGATAAGCCCATTTGCAAATAAACTGAGTTACTGTAAATTGAACAATGCTAATTGCTCAAGTACATTAAAACTTGGAGAGTTAAAAAGTAATTTAGATCCATGATCGTGTTAAAATGATCCCACAATGAGTTGAATTTTTTAAAGTATACATATTTTCTTATTTAAAAAAAAGTGAAATATATTAATTTAATTTTTGAGTCCTCAAAAAAGAGGAATACTTGAAGCATTTGTGAACTTTTTATTCCAGATCTACACTAGGCCATCAAAATCACAACTGGTGAAACAGCTGACAACTTAGAAAGGGTTTAAACTTGTCTAACATTTGTCAGTTACAATATATACATCAATTTTTGAAGAGGCTGCTTTATATCTGAGAGGCAAATGTTATTTATCTCCAACTATTGTGATCCTTGATAATGCTCTCCTCAATCTGATGTTACATGTCACGTAATAAACTGATACATTTTGTAATGAGGTGCAACACACTTAAATCACCAGTGGTCTTAGAACTCCAGTTTAACAGATAGTCTCATGGAGGTAGACTGACATCTGCACATGCTTGCATGCACACACACACACACAAGGGACAGCTTGATTTTGCCAGAGGAACAGGTAACTTTTAGTGGTGGTTTTAACGGGAGTATTTGCGGACAATATGTTTTCATGCACCTTTTTATATATTGTCCAGAACTGTTATTGATTCAGTAATTTTTTGGCACAATTTGTGGTCTAAAGTCACCATTGATAGGTTTTATTCCAAAAACATTAGATCTTGGTGGATGCCTATATATATCAATGTATGTCCGTTAATGCCTTACATTTTCTTGGAGACCTCCTGAAATTCTGTATATATATCACTATGCAGGATGATTTTTGCTTTATTTATTGCTAAATGTGTTTTTAAAATAATTGTGATTATTTCAATCATTCAATAAAATCCATTTGGCTTTTTAATGCAATATTTTAAAAAACTGGAACAGAATGGAATACAGAAACAGACCCACACACATACGAGCACTTAATTTGTGACAAGTGTGGTACTGGAAATAGCCTTTTCAATAAATATTGCTGGGTAGTTGGATTTTCACATAAAGAAATAAAAATAAGCCTGAAGTCATCTCACATTTTATTGATTCAGTCACTACTTTGGAACTAGCTTCTCCAGTTGAACATAAGCATATCTTTGAATCGGCACTTTCATTTCCCAAAATACACCCAATGGAAAACATGTATGTGTGTACACATATCAGAATGTTAATAGCTGCATTATTTGTAATAACTCCATAATGAAATCAACCCAAATGTCCATCACTGTTAAAAAGATGATGAACTTGAAATTATGTCCATCACACTTTAAACAGATAAATAATGAACTCAGAATTATATATGACAATTAAAATGAACAAAAAGGAACACTAAAGAACATACACTACCAATACTTATTTTTAATTAAGGAAATTAGACAGAAAACAGTGCAATCTATATTATTCTGTTTACATAAATACTGAAATCAAATTTTAAAAAAATAAGACAGTAGTACCTTTGAGAAGAAGGGAAAGTAGTGATTCCTAGCGTGTCAGAGGGGCTTCATGAATGCTGGAAATATTCTAGGGTGTTGGTAATATTTTATTTATTGTCTTTGATGGTGGTTCAACTTATGATAATATATTAAGCTATAAATTTTAATATGTACTTTTATTGTGTTCTTAGTATAAAAGTTTTTAAGCATATCAGTAAGTTAATAAAATTTTAGCTGCCCTAGATAGAATTAAAACCTTAAAAATAGTTTTTGTTATTAACCTGATTGAATTTTTTCATCATATATTGGTTTGCCCATACTTAAATTCAAATTTAAAGTTAAATATTTATTTTTACACTACAAAATGTTTTATCTTACATCTTTTATCACAGAAAGGAAATTTATAATGACAAAAATATAGACCCTGCCATTTAAAAGGCTTCTAAAAATTCAGAATGTGGTGCTGGTGATACAGTAAAGTATCTATATGGTAGAGCATAATAATAGAAATACATGCAAAAATATATACTTTATACATATCCAAATAAAGAAATGACATACACTACAGCAGGAACATCTGAGCAGTTTGACTCTGGCAACTGTGTACATATGACAGCTAAGAGACGTTTCACAAGCTGTAGCTGCATATGGTAAAATTATTCTATCAAAATTTCAATTCAAATTGGCCTAAGTCCAACTAAATATTATTAAATATACATATAAATCTTAGAGATAAAAGATCTTTATTTCTTGTTATGTGAGTGTATATTTCCATTTAAAAAGAATCAGAAAAGGATCTAAAGTCTTAATTAAAGCCATTTGATTTACTCAGGATTTATCAATAAGATAAAGTATTTGTTTAATTTTATAGAATCATCCAAGTTCAAATCTGGAAGGTATCTGAAAGCTCATACAGTCTAAGTCTTATTTTACAGATGTGCAAATTAAAATCTTTTGAAGTTAGACAAGAGAGGCATAGTAGCAAGAGATAGCAACTTACAGTCATATGAAGGAAGGCAATATAACAGCTGGTCTTTGCATACAACTGTCTTTCTCAAATGGTATTACACATATACAAACACACAAATAAAATTTGGAAATTACTAACTAATCAATTAACATCTTAGTCAAATATATTTGAAAAATTAGCATTCAATAGCACCCTCCTAAAGATTAATAATACATATTAGTAGTTATTAATGGATCATACAATAGATATTCATGGATATAAAAAGATCACAAAAGTTCCACAGGTTGAAATATGATTAATTTAGATTTTTCCCAAGGTTATCTGGCCAGAGAATACACTACTTCCCATGCCCCATAAGCCTTACTAGAGAACTGTTCAGGATGAATTCTTGTAGTTTTTATTGACTGAGGCAGAGGTGCAATGATAAGAGACTTCTAACTAAACCCCTGAGGTTTCTCTACCCCACTTCAAGGAGAACAGACAGAGACTGGGTGGTCAAAAAAGATATGCAGTAATTTTTTGCTTCTATGTCTGCTAAGTAAAATTTGAACTTCTATAGGTAAATATATTCTATCTGGAAATTTCAAGGCCCTAGAATAGTGCCTACTTTAGGATTACAGTTTAAAATCTCCCTCCATTTGTTATTAATTCCTTTAGAGATTATTTTCTTTAGTTCACCCTGGTTATTCAAGTATAGCTGGAATTTTAGACTGCTCTACTATATTTTTACAAAGTAAGGGCCTTTCATGGGAGATTTCTTTCATGGGAGGAATATGTGAATATGCTTTGTAAAGTTAAAAGTACTGACAAATGTTACATCCAATACTCCATTATCCATTCAACATTATTACCAAGTACTTAACCTATACATAGGCTCTCAGTTACAAGGAGGAAAGAAAAAAATGATTCTTGTCCCCAAAGAACTTGAACATGGAAGAGGATGTTTGTAAGTAAAAATAAGTGGTATTCATTTTGAAATCTCAGCATGAAATAAATTCTATAGGAGGACAATTTAAGAAGTAAAAGAATAACTGAATGGGGGAGGGAAAAGTGGGTAAAAGAACAATCACAGTTCTGATTTCCATTTCCCTGATGACTGGGGCATTGAGCCTCTTATTGTTATATCTGTTAACCATTTGTATATCTTCTTTGTAAAAAGTCTATTCAAATTCTTAGCCTGTTATGTAATCACATTATTAGTTTTTGGCTATTAAGTTATAAGAGTGTCTTCTATATTTTGGAAATTAACCTCTTATCAGATGTAAATGGCCTGTGAATATTTTCTCCCATTCCACAGGTTGCTTTTTTGGTCTGTTGATTGTTTCCTTTGCTGTGCAGAAGCTTTTTGGCTTGATGGAATCATGTTTATTCTTGCTTTTGTTGCCTGTTCTTTTGGTATCTTATCCATGAAATCATTGCTAAGACCACTATCGTGAAGACTTTTCCCTATATTTTCTTCTAGGATCTTCATAATTTCAGATCTTACATTTTAAGTCTTTAATCCATTTTGAGTTGATTTTTGTGTATAAGACAAAGGTCAATTTCATTCTCTTGCATGTGAAAATCCAGTTTGCCCAGTATCAGTTGAAAAGATGGGCCTTTTTCCCTTTCATCTTGGCACTCTTGTCAAAGATTAGTTTACAATATATGCATGGGATTACTGGGGGTTCCCTATTTTGTTCCTTTGGTTATATATCTGTCTTTGCAAGTATCATACTATTTTAATTACTGTAGCTTTATAATTTATTTTGAAGTCATATGGTGATATCTCTAGCTTTGTTTACCTTTCTCAAGACTGTTTTGGCTATTCAGGTACCTTTGTGATTTTATCTAAATTTTAGGAAGGTTTTTTCTGATTCTGCAAAAAATAACATTGGGGTTTTGATAGAGATTGCATTGAATCTGTAGATCTCTTTGTGTAGTATGTATATTTTAACAATATTGTCTTCTAATTGATGGATTTAGATTTCTCCATTTACTTGTGTCTTCTTTAATTTCATATTTATGAGTTTTCACTAGACAACTCTTTACCTCCTTGGTTAAGTTTATTCATAAGTATTTCATTCTTGTTAATGCTATTGTAAGTGAAGTTGTTTCCATGATTTCCTTTTCAGGAAGTTTGCTGTCAGTATATGAAAATGCAACTGATATTTGTATGTTGACTTTTTTATGTTGATTTTTGTATCCTACAACTTTACTGAATTTGTTTATGAGTTATAAAGTTTTCTTGTAGTGTCTTTAGGGTTTTCTACATATAAGATCATGTCATCTGCAAACAAAGACAATATTACTTTCCCCTTCTGATTTAAATACTTTTTCTTTTTCTTGCCTCATTGGTTTAAACAGTGGTCTGCTTTGAAGAGAGGCTAAAATGGGCATCCTTCCCATTCCTGACCTTAGAAGTAAAGATACTATTCAAAAAGAAAATACTAATTCAATAACCATGATGAATATGGTTGCAAAAATTTTCAACCAAAAGCAGTCATTTGTATTCAGCAGCACATTAAAAAGATAATATACCATCATCAAGTGGGATTCATCCCTGGGATACAAGAATGGTTCAGCATATAAAAATTAGTTAATGTGATACGCCACTAACACAATGAAGGATTAAAAAATTACATCATCATCTCAATGGATGCAGAAAAAGTGTTTAAACACACCTGCATGATAAACTCTGAATAAACTAATAGAGGAAAATCATATCAACATAATGAAGGCTATGTATGAAAATCTCACAGCTAACATCATACCTAAGTGTGAAACAGTAGTCTTTTCTCTTAAGAATGGAAAATAACTATGAATTTAAAATATATATTCATTTCTTCTTTTTTCAATGTTTAATCATTTTGCCTATTTTTATAAAATAGATATTATAGCACTTTTTATTATAGAGAATACTACAGCATATTTTACATGAGATAATGATTAATTATTTAATTACATCCCTTATTTACAGAGAAGTCGAAGGTGCTATTTTATGTGAACTAAAATAAGTTACTAATTATTATAGTATTATGACTTTCTGAGCAGAGTATATATTTGAAAATGTTTTAAAATAATTTTATTTTGCATTGGAGAACTCTAAGGATGAGAATAAAAACTATTGTCCAAGGAATTAGAAAATTCACTGAAGGAGAAAACATTACAGTTTACTTAAAATAACCTCCTAGAGAAAGCAAAAACAACCACCACCAAGATAAAAAATTAATGGGATATCAACTATTTAAAAATATTTGAAACAGAATAATATATTTTTATTAGACAATCTTTGACAATTCCAACTTCTCACATAAAATTTAAAAGTCTTGATGCTAAATTACTAACATGACTAGGTTACTCTAGAACACAAAAATTGACTTAGATTTATTCAAAATGTTTCACTTATATAGACTATGATCTGATAATTAATGATAATGCTTCACATAGAGTTACCCAGAATCTGTATTTTCAGATAAATTCTGAAGTTTGTATTAAATGTATTCTATTAGCTCATATACATATATTGAAATATAAAAATGTAGTAACATAATATAATACAAAATATATATACAACTCAATCATCATGAAAGTCCAAGAAGTAATATTAGTTGAATGAATTTACAAAAGAGAAAATTTGCAATCAGAGAATTTAAATATATTATCCAAGATCACATAGCTAGTGTGTGGTCAAAGCAAGTGAAAATTTCAGTTATTTTATCTCAAAATTCTAATTTTTCCACACTATGACAAATTTAAAAAATCATTGCTTGGAATGAGAGGGAAGTTTGAAAAATTAACAGAATTGTTGCAGATCCTTATCAGTAAGAAAGGAAAGAATGAATTTTATACACAAAAATGAGACAGCCTACTGGGCATTCTGAAACCTCTTCAACTTATGCATCATGGGTGATAAACAGCCTACCCGAATGAAAGGGTGGAGGAGGATCCTCATAGGTGTGACATAACTGGAAAAAAGTGTTCATGGAGCACTTTTTCAAAAAAACTATACTTTGTTTTCTTCTGCACCACTGGTCCAAATGGCTTTTGCTTCCACTATCCACAGGATTTTTGCTGCAATAATCAACCTGTGCCTCTCTGTCCCAGGAAAACAATCCCTGACGGTTTGGGAAGCTAGAGATTAGAAGATGAGACAGTGCACTCAGCCCATGTTTCATGAAATATTTATATTGGAGGAAACTGATAAAAACTTCATTAAAAAATAATTTAAGGAATTTCAAGTCCAGCACAAACATACAAACAAAAACAAAGAGCCTTTCTATATCTAATTTTAAAACCGTATTTCCAAATAAATTGAAGGAAAGTAATAGTATTAGACATTGATGTGAATAATATCTTTTATAAAGCAGAAAATATGGGTTAAAATTATAAGGGCATATGAAAGAGACTTGAGGAATAAAGTTAGCAGATTAATATTCAAAAAGTGTAAGTTCAAGAAAGAGAGGAAATAACCAACCAAATAATAGAAGTAAATGTTTCTGTGATGAAAAAAAAAAAAAAAAAGACTTGAATTTTCCAAATGAAAGGGTTCACTAATTTCCAAGCTGGGTTGATAATGGTAACAAAATAATAATAGAAATAACAACAATAGCAATAATAATAGTTTTTTTAATAGAATGCAGTTTTATAGTGCTTACTATGTGCCAAGCACAGCTCTAAGCATTTTCTGTATACTAACTAATGTAACACTCGTAGTGACCCTGAGTTAAGCCCTATTTTATAGTTGAGGAATCTGTGGCACAGACATATCAAGTAACTAAGTTAAGTGGCCGTCAGAGGCCATGCTCTTAACATTTACTGACTCTTTTTTTCCCTCAGCCTGTATCTGTAAATCTCAAACTCCCAATTTATCCCTTCCCACCCACTTTCCCGCCTGGTAACCACAAGTTTGTTTTCCGCAACTGTGAGTCTGTTTCAGTTTTGTAAATAAGTTCATTTGTCTTTTTTTTTTTTTATTCAGTTTCCACATATGAGTGATATCATGTGGTATTTTTTTTTTTTTGTCTTTCTGGCCTCACTTAGAATGACATTCTCCAGGTCCATCCCTGTTGCTGCAAATGGCATTGTTTTATTATTTTTTATAGCTGAGTAGTATTCCATTATATAAATACACCACAGCTTTTTTATCCAGTTATCTGTCGATGGACGTTTAGGTTGTTTCCATATCTTGGCTATTGTAAATAGTGCTGTTGTGAACACTGGGGTGCAAGTATCTTTTTAAATTAATTTAAATTTATTTGCATATGCCCAGGAGTGGGATTGTTGGATCCTACGGTAAGTCACCTTTTAGTCTTTTGAGGAATCTCCACACTGCTTTTCATAATGGCTGCACCAAACTACATAACCAACAACAATATAGAAGGGTTCCCTTTTCTCCACACTCTCCTCAGCGTTTATCATTTGTGGACTTTTGAATGACGGCCATTCTGACTGGTGTGAGGTGATACCTCATGGTAGTTTTGATTTGCATTTCTCTGATAATTAGCAATACTGAGCATTTTTTCATATGCCTGTTGGCCATTTGTATGACTTCATTGGAGAATTGCTTGTTTAGCTCTTCTGCCTATCTTTGGATTGTGTTGTTTTTTTCTTATGAAGTTGTATGAGCTATTTATATATTCTGGAAATTAGGCCCTTGTCAGTCTCATCTTTTGCAAATATTTTCTCCAGTTCTGTAGGTTGTCTTTTTGTTATGCTTATGGTTTCCTTTGTTGTGCAAAGCTTATAAGTTTAATTAGGTCCCATTTGTTTTGCCTGGGTAGATTGCCGTAGGAGAACATTGCTGAGATTTATGTCAGATAATGTTTTGCCTATGTTTTCTTCTAAGAGGTTTATAGTGTCTTCTCTTTAAGCCATTTTGAGTTTATTTTTGTGTATGGTGTGAGGGAGTATTCTAATTTCATTGATTTACATGCAGCTGTCCAATTTTCCCAACACCATTTACTGAGGAGACTGTCTTTACTCCATTGTGTGTTCTTGCCTTCTTTGTCAAGATTAGTTGACCAAAAGTACATGGGTTTATTTCTGGGTCTTCTATTCTGTCCCATTGATCCGTATGTCTGTTTTTGTACCAAAACCATGCTGTTTTGATTACTGTAGCTCTGTAGTATTGTCTGAAGTCTGGGAGAGTTATTCCTCTAGCTTCATTCTTTTTCTTCAGTATTGCTTTGGCAATTCTGGGTCTTTTGTGATTCCATATAAATTTTAGGATTGAGTTCTGTGAAAAATGTCCTGGTTTATTTGATAGAGATTGCATTAAATGTGTACATTGCTTTGGGTAGTATGGCCATTTTAACAAAATTAATTTGTCCAATCCAAGAACATGAGCTATCTTTCCATTTCTTTAAGTCATCTTTAATTTCCTTAGTCATTGTTTTGTAGTTCTCCACATATAAATCTTTCACTTCCTTGGTCAGATTTATTCCTAAGTATCTTTTTTTTTTTTTTGGATGCAATTTTAAAAGGGATGTTTCCTTTACTTTCCTTTTCTGATATTTCATTGTTAGTGTAAAGAAATGCCATTGATTTCTGTATGTTAGCCTTGTATCCTGCTATGTTGCCGAATTCTTTTATCAGCTCTAGTAGTTGTGTGGAGCCTTTAGGGTTTTCTATATATAGTATCATGTCATCTGCATATGATGATAATTTTACCTCTTCTCTTCCAATTTGGATCCCTTTTATTTCTTTTTCTTGTCCAATTGCTATATCTAGGACTTCCAGTACTATATTGAATAGAAGTGGGGAGAGTCGGCATCCTTGTCTTGTTCCATATTTTAGCAGGAAGGCTTTCAGTTTTTCATCATTGAGTATTATCCTGGCTGTAGGTTTATCATAAGTAGTTTTTATTATGTTTAGATATGTTCCCTGTTTGCCCACTTTGGTAAGAGTTTTTAAATGTACTGACTCTTGAAGAAGTAATATGCAGATCCCCAAATACATCAGAAAGCCAAAATTAGAGAATGTCTTACAAACTTTGGGACAGCAATAACCTCCCAAGGAAAAATAAGCAGATGGACATCATATTAACTGTAAGCTCAAAAACAATAAATTAGATACCGTCCATTTCATATAGCTTAAAAAATTTTATTAGGAATACATACAAATTCAGAATGTTTAATAAATCTGAAGCAGTCAAGAAAAGTGTAATCAATTAAAATGAAACAGCACAAAGGAAATGTACAAAGAAAAAAGGAAAGCAAATACTCATGAGCAATGACACTTGCTACATATATATTTCAATTTATGTTTAAATATGGTGTTAGGTTACATTTCTTAAGACTCCAGGGACCAACTCCACAAAATCTTTACGTAAGGCTTGAGAATTAATGTTAAAGCATTCTTAAGATTTCAAAGGGTTGAAAGAAGACAGGGACTGAAACATTTCCCTTGGGATGGAAGGATAGGTGAGGGTAAATTCTTTTTGTGGAATAGACACTGTATCTAGGAGAGGGAGTAGTTCATGTTGCTTTTCAAATAACAGAAAAAACATGGTTGTGGACGAGAAAAGGTTTAAAGATGGATTTGAACCTTACTGTTTAATTTCCTACTTAACAATGTGTGATAATACCCAAGAAATTTTTTAAAAGACATGAAGAATAATGTTTGCATATAGGTTTGCTGGGGATTATGGTCAAGGAGGAAAAATAGCCTAATCAGATACGAGAATACAGATTGTTATAACTGCTCATGGCTTTAGTGGAACAGAATAGAGAATCTACAAACAGAACTTAGTATATTTGAAAACTTAGTATTTGCTAGTTGAGAGTCAAAAGAATGGTTATTTAATAGGGTTGTCAATTCAATTAGCTATGTGTCTATAAATAAAATATAACCAAATACAAAAATAAATTCTGGATGCACTCAATAGTTAAAATAATCCAAATAGAGTATTCAAAATACACAGCACTTAAAAAGAGTAGGGAGAATTAAGCGTGTAGTTTCACAGAAAAGAAGAGAAGTGATGGCAATTAAGAGGCCCCATGTCTTTTCAGTCTACTAGGAATGAATATAATTGACAGTGACTCACAGGTTAAGTGATTCCTCTTAGACCATAAACTGAGTGCTGCTAAAACCATAGCTTTAGTTACTTGTTCCAAGGTGGGCAATTGGGGATTGAATTGAAGATCAACGAGCAAGTTCTCTCCTCCTCCAAGGATGTTAACAACAAAGCAAAGAGTTATTTTTGAATTGTTTACTCTTGAAAGAACTAGTCAAGATGAGGATTTAATTTCTGTAGTTACAATAGTTTTACCTTGTTCCGAAGACAAAATTTAGTAATTCTAGGAAACAAATTTTTTTTTTTCTGGCCAGGTCTTGCTGAAAATTAAAAAGTTTTCTCCAGTTTATTTGCTCCCCTCCCCAAATTTACATGTTTAAATGAGCATTTCTACCTTCCACTGACCAATCAAATACCAAGAATGTTATGTAAAACTCCATGAGTTTCATTAATATGTTTATAAAACATGGTATTTTTCTGTTTAAAAACGGATTCAAAATTACAAATATACACTAAATTCTTATTTTTAAAAAATATTTGACAAAAAGATGTATGAAAATGAATAAGACTAGAAGCTGGAATCTTTTTTAAATAGTCTTCATTAAACATAGGCTATGCTTGCTTTCAAAATGTAGGTAAATGATAACTATACTAGGAGCTATATTACAAAATTTTACTCCTGCTGACCTGGTCATTCCCCATGCCTTCTATACAGTTACACAAAAGATAGTTTATCTGATAGATTGAGATAAATATTTCTCTTCCACATTGCTCTGGAAGAAGAGTTATATTAGAGATGAAAGAAAAAGTATTAGTTGCAAAGAAAACCTAATAATTAAGAATTTAGATAATTCCAGAATTTTAATTTCCAAAATGAAGACTCAAATTAAGTTTGTCTTTATAAATAAACACATAGATTAATTGGCTAGTATAAAATACCACCATCTTTTCCCTTATAAATATGCTTGAAATAAAGCCATTATCTTTATTTGAAGAGGAAAATACAGAAGTCGGTATCTTGTCTGGTTCATCCCCCTTACCCACCTTGCTTCCCTCATCTCAGCCTCAGCATTGTACCACAGGGGTTCTCATGTGACATCACCTAGGGTAAAAAATGAGTGGTGAACAAGAACACTCTACTTTGAAAATAAAACTTCCTAGAAGTTTGAATTTAATGAAAAACAAGTGAAAAAGTCAAAAGCACAGAAAGACTATCAGACTAACAGGTGTTATTTAATGTTTCAATTTCTGTCTTTTTCTCATATACCAGTTCAACATAGGACAGGACATATGGTGAATGCCTGAGTTTGCCTTTCCTTTTGATGGTGTTTTACCTGCTTCTTATTTCCTTTTCTCATCACGAGTTTGTATAAATTGTTTCTCACTGTGTTCTCTTGCTTTTATTTTCATGTATGGTTTTCTCAATATTTTTCCTATTAATTCCTTTATATAAAAGCCTCTCACACTAAGAATTTGAAAGAGATGTCTGTCCAGTCTCTATTTTAATTAGTAGAATTCTTTAACCACTTTCTGGAACCATGTACCATCATGGAATGTTCTTTTTACTATTGGATAATAGCCTCAGTTTTCTTTTCCTGTCCTTTACTCAGTCATTTCAACTCAGACTGACATTCTAAATTTCATTTTTTATAATGTATTTAAACATTAAAATGGAAAATGTATCTGTCCTGCTGCAAGTATTCAATTATATTCTTTTGACATTAATTACATTTTATATGTCCATAAACACATATTATGCTCACAGTGTGCTTCTTTGAGCTTTCTTTCATAGAGGGTAATTATATAAAAATGAAATGTAAGTGAAGCATAGTCAATTTAAGTATACAATGTGTGGACAAAAATAAATAAAACAGAAGAGAAGAGTCGCTTCTCTCTTTATTGACTACCTCCTTCAGAGACAGATGGGTGTTTGTTCTGGATTTTCAGATACTGTTAGTTCCAATTTATATTCCCAGTTTAAAGATGGTACAGGCATATTCATCACTAATTACCAAATAAATTACATTAAGCAAATACTCACTAGGTGCTTTATATGTGAGCAAGGGAAAATAATAAAGAGAAAATAATTTTAGATAGGAGGTATTGGCTTCATTCTTAATTTGACTAGGTCAAATCTCACCATGGGGGTATCATAAAAGCACTCAGATGAGGATGTTATAAGTTGAAAGATAGAGCATTATTATAAAGATTTGAATACTCTCCCAAGCTGATCTACAGATTTAATTCAATCCTAGTTAAAACTGCATAGCAATGATAAAAATATTTTTGGTCAAAATAGATAAGTAGATTCTAAATTTTATATAGACAGCAAAGGTTCAAAGAATAGCCAAGAAAATCTTAAAGAAGAATCAAGTGGGAGAATCTACACAAACAGGTATCAAGATTGTAATAAAACTATGACAATTAAGACAGTGTGGTATGAATGCAAAGACAGATAAATAGACAAATGTAATATAATTAAAGCAAATGCAAAGATATAAAGTTCTAATTTAAGAAAAAAGTTCAATCTAACAGGAAAAAGTTTTTTATTAAATTAGCATCAATTTGGATATTAATACAGGAAAAATGAATATTGTTTCATAAATCATACCGTATCAAAAAAAGTAATTTAATAATGTAGATCTAGTTGTGAAAGATAAAATGATATAGCTTTTAGAAATAAAAAGAGACTGTCTAATGAGCTTGGTTTGGGCAAATATATTTTGAAAAGGAAATACACATGCAAACACACATGCACTAACTGTAAAGGGAAACACTGATGAATTGAACTTCTTTAAGAATTTCTGTTTACCAAAATATCACAATTAAGAAACTGAAAATTCAATCCAAGAGTGGGAAAAGATACTTGTAATATATCTGACATATATCATCTATGTCTGACAAGGAACTCACAACCAGATTATAATTAAGCTAACAAAAGTTTTAATAATTAATACAAAAAAGCAGGCAGTCTTTTCTTTTTTTGTTAATGGGCAAAAGTTTTCAGCAGTCACTTTAAAAGATATGTAAGTGGTAAATTAACATTTGAAAAATTATATAGCATTACTCTATGTATATTTTATTATTCTGAAAACAAACATGTTTCTGGTTCAAGGCAGAGGGTCTTCACTTACAACAGTAACCACATCACTTCTCCACACTCCCTTTTCCCCATTCAGGATAATGCAGTGCCAGTCAAATGATTATGCTCATGCATACATAAAGGGAGTGTTATAAATGAAAAGAGAAGAACCCCATAATTAGCAGTGTGGGAGTTTAAATAGACTATACCATATCCCTATTCCTCTCCTGAGAAAATGAAAATGACCTGTCTTTGTAATGTTTTACATTCAGTTGAAATATAAAAGCATGGCTTAATGAAATAGGAGACAAGCAGGATGAAAAGACAGTTGGCTCTATCATTATATTAATTTATTTGCTCAGGAAGCCTTGACTATGGAAAAAATAGATGTAAATATTCATATATAACAGTGTTTCATTGACAATACCACAAAGAGAGATTGCTGCACACCCATCAGACTGAGTGAAATTATAAACACAAACATAAAACTCTGCCATTAATTAGTGTTACCAGGATGTGAAGTAATTGAGGCTCTCGTGTACTGCTGGTTGAACAAAAATTATTGTAATCACTTTGGACAACACTTTGGCAGTATCCACTAAAACATATTACAATTTTTAGCATTCTCAATGAAAATAATATGTATAAATATTTATCAAAAACATGTATTAGAATATTTCATAGAAGTATTATTTTTATTTTTTAATTTTTAAAATTGTTATTTACTTTTTAGAATTATTTTTAATAGTGTCAAATTGGAAAGAGCCCAGATGCCCATCAACAGTAGAATGAATAAATAAGTTGTGGTCTAGTTATGCAATAGAATATTCTAAGATAATGTAAGTGAATGAACTGTTGCTAAAGATAAAAATATGCAGGAATCTCAGAAGCATAAGCTGGTATCTAAGTACTCAAGGACTATTGATCTATGTGTCTGTTTTTGTGCAGGTACCCTCCTGTTTTGATTATCGTGGCTTTGTAATATAGTCTGAAGTCAGGAAGTGTAATTCCTCCAGCTATGCTCTTCTTGATCAAGATTGTTTTGGCTACTTGGGGTTTTTTGTGTTTCCATAAACATTTTTAATTTATTTGTTCTAGTTCTTTGAAAAATGCCATTGATATTTTGATATGGATTGCATTAAATCTGTAGATTGCCTTGGGTAGTATGGTCATTTTAATAACGTTAGTTCTTCTAATCCAAGAACATGGTATATCTTTCCTTCTGTTTGCATTTTCTTCAATTTCTTTCATCAGTATCTTACAGTTTTCCGAGTACAGGTCTTTTACCTTCTTAGGTAGGTTTATTCCTAGGTATTTTATTCTTATTGATGCGATGGTAAATGGGATTATTTCCTTAATTTTTATTTCTGATAGTTTGTCATTAGTGTATAGAAATGCAACAGATTTATTAATTTTGTATCCTGCAACTTTACCGAATTCATTGATTGAGCTCTAGTAGTTATCTGATGGCATCTTTAAGATTTTCTATGTACAGTATCATGGCATCTGCAAATAGTGACAGGTTTATTTCTTCCTTTCCAATTTGGATTCCTTTTTTCTTCTTGTTCTTGCATATTACTGCAGCAACATGGATGGAATTGGAGGGTATTATGCTAAGTTAAATAAGTCAGAGAAGGGCAAATATTGTAAGATATCACTTATATGTGGAATCTAAAAAATACAACAAACTAGTAAATATAACAAAAAAGCAGCAGACTCAGATACAGAGAACAAACTAGTGGTTATCAGTGGAGAGATGGAAGTAGGGGTGGGTGTGCAATATAGGGGTAGGAGAGTAGGAGCTACAAACAACTAGGTATAAAATAAGCTGCAAGGATATATTGCACATCATAAGGAATACAATCAATATTTTATAATAACTGTAAGTGGAGTATAACCTTTAAAATTGTGAATCACTATATTGTATCTATAACTTACATAACATTTTACAGCAACTATATGTCAATTAAAGAAACACAATAAAAAAGAACCAATATCATGGCAGTTTAATGTGCTATCAATTACTATACCAAAAACTAAGGATATTGTTGCTTATAAAATGAAGTATTATGCAACCATTGAAATAAGAAAGAAAAAAATGTACTGCATAAAAATATTTTAAAGATATGCATTGTAAAGTGAAAAAAATTAAATGAATACCATATATAGCCTGACATGAGCAAATAAAGTATACAGTATGATTTGAGAATTATATGTATACCTTATGCTTTGTTTATGCAAAGATGGTGTGTATAAGGATAGGCACAGGAAATTATAAAAAGGTAGTATGGTATAGTGGCTGGAACTGTGGCCTTTAGATTCACAACATCAGGGTTTAAACACTGGCTTCAACAACCAGCTGTGTAAAATACAGTGTTTTAAATATTCTTGGACTAGTTACTTTAACTCTCAATTGTTTGGTTTAAACATAAATATTGGGAGTAGTAATATTTAACATTGACACAAGTTTTTGTTTTTGTTGGGGGGCTACAATACAGGATAGTGTCTGATGCATTTTATATTGTTTTAATGATTTATATAATATAAATTATACTAATTAAATATATTTAGTATAATAATTATTACTGTTATATTAACAATAATGATCCCTTGGGAGGGAATTTAATTGAACCAGAGAAAAAACTAGAAATCATATGCAAGATTTAACTATCAGAGTAGTAGAAGTACAGTGGATGTTGAATTTTCAGCTATGCCATGGCTGTTATGCTAAGGTTAAGTCTATGATTGGGAAAGACAGTGTCTCTGCAAGTTGAGATAGAAACTTGAAAACCTTCAATTCATAAAATCTTCCAAACCCTTTGATTGTGCTGAAGTGGCCCACTTTTCCCTATTAGAAGTTAGCACTGCTCCTTACCTGCATGTGATGCATAGGGCAATTACTTCTTTCTGTCTCACAATATAAACTCACAACCTGCTTGGCAAATAAGCAACTAGAGTCATATAACAACATAATCTACTTAAGGAGGAACTGGGCTTCTCAAGGGAGGTAAGGGCCTTTACACTCAAGGAGTTTCAGAACCTAGCTAAGTGTAAATGGACATATGGCCAATGGCAAATGGTTAACTGGTTGACTGGAGTCTTGGGGACAGGTCTTGGAGAAGACATGTGGATTGACATATGAAAGGGCATGTAGTATGAAGATGTTTCTATTGGTCATGAATGCCCATCAGAAAGCACTTACTAAAGAAGAGACACTAAGTAACCATGTAAGCAGAATGACTCATCCACCTGATACCAGCCATCCTCTTTGCCTTTGTATTCATGATGCTTACCCACCCCCACTATACAAAAAATGACCCAGGGATGGAGTAGCCACAGTGCCAGAAATGGGTATTATGCATGGGTCCCATTCCCATGGGAACCCATATGAACAAGCTGATATAGATACTGGTACTGCTAAGTGTTCAACATGCCAGTAAAAGAGACCAAAGCCATGCTCCAAACATGGTGTCAAAGGGACCAACTAGTCTTTAGGTGGCAAACTGGACTCATCAAAATCTTTCTAACATGGAAATCACAGAAATCAATCTTCACTGAAATAAACATATGTTCCAGGTTAGCCTTTGCTTTTTTGTTGATTACAGGACCTTGGGCAGTACTACTGTCTGAAGGCTAGAGTGTTAGCTACATCCAAATAAGATCAGACTATTCCCCAAAGTACTCCTTTAAAAACCTGCTGCACACAAATCTCTGTCTTCAAGTTTGTTTCTCAGGGAACCTACCCCAATACAATACCCTTTGGCACATAATATTAAAACTGTTAGGAAACAAAGGCAAACAAAAATTTTAAAAGCCACTATAGTAGAGGGAAAAAAAGCCTGTTATCTTCAAAGTAGCAATAAAAAGACTGACAGCTAACTTCCATATAGGAAAATAGGAGGCAGAAGTAAATGAAACAACATCTTTAAAGTGCTGAAAGGAAATTTCTCAGTGTAGTATATCACACCCAGGGAAAATAATGATCAAATGTAGAAAAGAAATGAAGTCATTTTCAGAGAAACGTAAACTGAGGAATTTGTTGTTAGAAATCTTCGCTAAAAGAAAAACAATAAATAAAGGGACTTGCTTCAGGAAGAACAATGATCCCAGGCAGAAGCCTGAGTATGCAAGGGGCGGGGGGGGGGGGGGGGGGACGGACCGGAAAGGAAACTTACAGGATAAATGGGGAATAATAAAAATGGGTAATCTCAAAGAAGGCAAAGTGGAGAAAAATAGACAAATTCAAAATCATAGTTATCTTTAATAATACATGGTAGTTTAACAATCCCCCTTTGTTTGTTTGTTTTTTAATTTATGTGTGCATATGTGTGAAGACTGGGAGGGAATCATTAAGCTCACCATTGGGAAAACATCAAAATATTCTTAATTATTGAGAATTTTGGAATAAGAGCCACCAAAAGTAAGAAATGAAGTAAGAAATGTCACTGTCCCTAGGTCAAAATTCTAAAGGGATGAGGAATATGAGTTCCAAGGTTCAAAAGTATTCATTAAATAGAACAGGTTTAAATAATAAAATGGATTTAGGAAATACTAAATCAGGAGCGTGATTTCTGTAACTGAAATAATTAACTGACAAAGGTAGAAGACCATGAAAAGAAAAATTCTATGACTGTGGGAGAATTAAATGAATAGTAAACAAAAAGGAGATCCACAATAAGGTAAGAGGCTTGAACTAAAAGGTAGTCACAGCTTTCCTTGATGGGAAAAACAATGGCTGCTGGATAAATTTGTGACTAGTGAATTAGTTAATTTAGATTTTGGTGAAAACTCATTGACTCTTTGCAAACCCTGTAAGCCAATAGCAAGTTCATGAATAAAATTTGGGCTTCTAGCATATAACACTGAGTGAAAAGATTTTTTAATAGTTTTTCTTTAAAATGCTAATTGCAGAGGAACTTTTGTGCATGCTGATCTCAGAACATCCCTATTCCAGATAATATGACTAAGCCTCCCTAATTTCACAATGCCAACAAAAAAAGGGAGAATGAAGCAAAACTAATAAAAGTAGTTAGTGATATTACCCTCTTTATATTGGCTTTTCACTTGTTTATAGATGTCATGTAGAAAGCATTGATATTCTAAGTATAGAGGGCTGGGAAAAATAATTCCCTCTTCATAAGAAAGCATAAAAACTAATAGTCTCCCAGGAGAAGATGATCTTCATCAGAAAAAGAACTCTCCAAATGAAAGTATGCCGTCCATCCTTGGGTAACATTTCCTTCCCCTAAGAAGTCAGTTCACAAAGACCAAGATAATAGATTTCACATTTTTCCCACAGCAGAATGTAAAATATTCTGAGGGAATTCATAATAACTATGGTGAGATTACCAGTGCTCACTTCTTAAGGTAACAAGTAGACTACATTTCTCATTCTTCTTGAATCAAAATGAGTATGTGACTAGTTTTCACTTAATGCAGTGTGAGTGGAAGTAGCATTTCAAGGCTGAGGTGCTGAAAAGTGGAAATGTCGTCTCTAATCTGTTTTACATTTTTTCAATTCACTAACTAAATGGAAAGTACTCTGAGGACCTTGAGGAGGAGAGAGCTACCAAAATAGAAGAAATCTGATTTCTAAGTTACTGCTTAAATTCAAGTCATTCATGAAAGACACTTACCCTCTAGGTAAGAAGTATCCCTCTGGGTAGTTGCATGAGAAGAAAATGCATTATATTTTTACATGCTATGGTGCTGTGTTTTTAGATTTTACCTGTTATACCATCTGGTATTACTTACTATCTTTAAGAAGCAATTAAACCTGTTCTTTCCTGTCTATCTATGTGCCTAAATAGCATGTAAAAATTATTAGTTTCTTCCCAGAACTATGTGGCTTTCTTTTGTTATTTGACAAATACACCCAATTAAAATAACAATTCTTTTGAGTGTTTAAAGGTGTGCAAACCAACAAACATTTTTGGTAAATACATGTATACTATGCCAGGTCTCAGCTCTCAAGAAATTCATAGGTTAGTGGAAGAGGGAATAAAATAGATTAGTAGCCCTAATGAAAGGAAGAACAAAATGCCAGCTGTCACAGAGGTCACGTCAATGTAAATTGGGAACAAACTTCTAATGGTGTCCACTTAGATATGAAGATGCCAGATCAGGGTATATAAGGTTTGAAAAAACTTACGTTAAATAGTTAGTTGTATTTGTAAATCCAGAAAATTTGTCATAATATAAAGTAGACAGCTACTGTCTCTTTACTGAATTAGAGTTCTGGCATTAGTTTGCATATATGTCATAAATATCTATGGTTTATATTAACTTAGATTGGGTAATACTCATTTAGTGTCTTTATTTTTTATAAGATTATTTTTATCTTTAAAATTAGACACTTATTTTTGTACTTCTATTTACTCAAAAAAAAAAGTTCTAACAGAGTAAATTATAGTACATTCAAGTAATGAGGACTTACTGAAAAAAAAATAAAATAAAATTCAGTCATACCATGATAAATTATGGGTATATTTTGATTTGGTTAATTGAATTTTACCGAAGTAAAAGGTAATTTTCTCTTGGTTTAACTTCGTTTTAATTTTTTGCAAGGAAAATAAAAGCTATTTAAAGTGACTGATGAACTTGCTAGGAAATGAAACTTAGAAATAATTTACAAAATTAGTAGTCCAAATTTAGGAAAACAATACAGTTAGGTACAATACAATGCAATATACTCCCACACAAAGTCTGCTAAGCAATTACTTGCTGGCAGTAAAGATCTTTAAATTTCAGTTAACTCATTATCTTTTACTGGTAATACTAATGTAATCTCTAGTTTCTGGAAATGGTTTCTCCTAATTTTTATGCTTTGTTTTTAAAAATATTTTCAATTAGAATCCTGGATAATTTTGTACATGCTCAAAATTGTTTTAAAATTTTTGGCTTATTTTTTATTGAAGTATAGTCAGTTTATGATGTGTCATTTTCTGGTGTACAGCACAATACTTCAGTCATATAGGAACATATATATATACATATTCATTTTCATATTCTTTTTCACCATAAGTTACTACAAGATATTGAATATAGGTCCTTGTGCTATATAGTATGAACCTGTTGTTTATCTATTCTATGTATATTAGTTATTATCTGCAGTTCTTGAACTCCCAATTTATCCTATCCAACCCCCTTCCCCTGCTGGTGGCCATAAGTTTGTTTTCTATGTCTCTGAGAATGTTTCAGTTCTGTAAATAAGTTCGTTTGTCTTTTTTTTTTTTTAGATTCCACATATAAGTGATATATGGTATTTGTCTTTCTCTTTCTGGCTTACTTCACTTAGAATGACAATCTCCAGGTCCATTCATGTTGCTGCAAATGGCATTATTTTTTTCTTTTTTATGGCTAAGTAGTATTGTAATACATAAATATAGCACAACTTTATCCAGTCATAAGTCGATGTACATTTAGGTTGTTTCTGTGTCTTAACTATTATAAATAGTGCTGCTATGAATACTGGGGTGAATGTATCTTTTTGAATTAAAGTTCCCTCTGGATATATGCCCAGGAGTGGGATTGCTGGATCATATATAAGTTTATTTTTAGTTTTTTTGAGGAACCTCCATACTTTCTTCCATAATGGATGCACCAAACTACATAACCAACAACAGTGTAGAAGGGTTCCCTTTCTCCACACCCTCTCCAGCATTAATCATTTGGAGACTTTTTTAATGATGGCCATTCTGACTGGTGGCAGGTAATACCTCATGGTAGTTTTGATTTGTATTTCTCTGATACTAGCAATACCAAGCATTTTCTCATATGCCTATTGGCCATTTGTATGACTTCATTGGAGAATTGCTTGTTTAGCTCTTCTGCCCATTTTTGGATTGGGTTGTTTGTTTTTTCTTATGAAGTTGTATGAGCTATTTATATATTCTGGAAATTAGGCCCTTGTCAGTCTCATCTTTTGCAAATATTTTCTCCAGTTCTGTAGGTTGTCTTTTTGTTTTGTTTATGGTTTCCTTTGTTGTGCAAAGCTTTTAGGTCCCATTTGTTTTGCCTGGGTAGATTGCCGTAGGAGAACATTGCTGAGATTTATGTCAGATAATGTTTTGCCTATGTTTTCTTCTAAGAGGTTTATAGTGTCTTCTCTTTAAGCCATTTTGAGTTTATTTTTGTGTATGGTGTGAGGGAGTATTCTAACTTCATTGATTTACATGCAGCTGTCCAATTTTCCCAACACCATTTACTGAGGAGACTGTCTTTACTCTGTTGTGTGTTCTTGCCTTCTTTGTCAAGATTAGTTGACCAAAAGTACATGGGTTTATTTCTGGGTCCTCTATTCTGTCCCATTGATCCATATGTCTGTTTTTGTACCAAAACCATGCTGTTTTGATTACTATAGCTCTGTAGTATTGTCTGAAGTCTGGGAGAGTTATTCCTCTAGCTTCATTCTTTTTCTTCAGTATTGCTTTGGCAATTCTGGTCTTTTATGATTCCATATGAATTTTATGATTATTTGTTCTAGTTCTGTGAAAAATGTCCTGGTTAATTTGATAGGGATTGCATTAAATGTGTACATTGCTTTGGGTAGTATGGCCATTTTAACAAAATTAATTTGTCCAATCCAAGAACATGGGCTATCTTTCCATTTCATTAAGTCATCTTTAATTTCCTTAGTCATTGTTTTGTAGTTCTCCACATATAAATCTTTCATTCACTTCCTTGGTCAGATTTATTCCTAAGTATCTTTTTTTTTTTTTTTTGATGCAATTTTAAAAGGGATGTTTCCTTTACTTTCCTTTTCTGATATTTCATTGTTAGTGTAAAGAAATGCCATTGATTTCTGTATGTTAGCCTTGTATCCTGCTATGTTGCCGAATTCTTTTATCAGCTCTAGTAGTTGTGTGGAGCCTTTAGGGTTTTCTATATATAGTATCATGTCATCTGCATATGATGATAATTTTACCTCTTCTCTTCCAATTTGGATCCCTTTTCTTTCTTTTTCTAGTCTAATTGCTATGGCTAGGACTTCCAGTACTATATTGAAAAGAAGTGGTGAGAGTTGGCATCCTTGTCTTGTTGCAGATTTTATGGGCAAGGCCTTCAGCTTTTCACCACTGAGTATTATTTTGGCTGTAGGTTTGCCATAAATAGCTTTTATTCTGTTTATATAGGCTCCTTCTGTACCCACTTTGGTTAGAGTTTTTATCATAAATGGGTGTTGAATGTTATCAAATGCTTTTTCTGCATCTGTTGAGATGATCATGTGATTTTTGTTTTTTCTCTTGTTGATGTGGTGTATCACGTCAATTGATTTGCATATTTGAAACACCCTGTGTCCCTGGGATGAACCCAAATTGATCATGGTGTGTTATCTTTTTGTGTGTTATTGGATTCTGTTTCCTAATTTTTTTTTTGAGGATTTTTGCATCTATGTTCATCAACGATATTGGCCTATTGCTTTCTTTTTTAGTGGTGTCTTTGTGGGCTTCGGTATCAGGGTGATGGTGGCTTCACAGAATGAGTTTGGGAGTATTCCCTCCCTTTCAATCTTTTGGAAGAGTTTGAGAAGGATTGGTATGAACTCTTTTTTTGTATGTTTGATAGAATTCCCCAGTGAAGCCATCTTGTCCTGGACTTTTGTTTGTAGGGAGGCTTTTTATTGCTAATTCTATTTCACTTTGAGTGTTTGATCTGTTCAAATGAACTATTTCTTCTTGATTCAGTTTTGGTGAACTGTATGTTTCTAGAAACTTGCCCATTTTCAAAGGTGTCCAATTTATTGCCATATAGTTGTTCATAATATTCTCTTATGATACTTTGTATTTCTGTGGTATTGGTTGTAATTTCTCCATTTTCCTTTCTTACTTTATTTGTGGCCTCTCTCTTTTTTTCTTGTTGAGCCTGGTCAGAAGTTTGGCAATTTTGTTTTCTCCTTCAAAAACCCAGCTCTCTTGGCTTGATTGATTTTTTTCTATTGTTTTTTAATATCTATTTTATTTATTTCCCCCTGATCTTTATTATTTTTTTCCTTCTGCTGACTTTAGGTTTCATGTATTCTTCTTTTTCTATTTATTTAGGGGGAAGGTTAGGTTGTTTATTTGAGATTGTTCTTGTTTTTTGAAGAAGGCCTGTATCACTATGAACTTCTCTGATAGGATTGCTTTTGCTACATGCCATAGATTTTGTGTGTTTGTGTTTTCATTTGTCTCCGGGTATTTTTTAATTTCTTATTTAATTTCATTGTTGACCCATTGGTTTTTTAGAAACAAGTTGTTTAGTCTTCATGCTGTTGTTTTTTTCTTATTTGTTTCTGTGGTTGATTTTTAGTTTCATGCCATTGTAGACAGAGAAGATGCTTGAAATAATTTCTTTCCTCTTAAATTTGTTGAGGCTTCTTTTGTGCCTGAGTATGTGGTCTATCCTAAAGAATGTTCCATGAGCACTTGAAAAGAATGTATATTCTTTTGGGGGGGATATAATGTCCTAAAAATATCAACCAGGTCCAACTGTTCTATTGTATTATTTAGTACCTCTGTTGCCTTATTGATTTTCTGTCTGGAAGACCTGTCCAATGTTGTTAGTGGGATGTTAAAGTCTCCTACTACTATTATATTCCCATTAATTTCTCCTTTTATGTCTGTTAGTATTTGTTTTATGTATTTAGGTGCTCCTGTATAGGGTTCATATATGTTAACGTGTATAATATCCTCATCTTTTATTGCTCCTTTGATCATTATATACTGTCCTTCTTTATCTTTTTTTATGGCCTTTGTTTTAAAGTCTGTTGTATCTGATATAAGTATTGTTTCTCCCACTTTCTTGTCATTTCCATTTGCATAAAATATCTTTTTCCATCCTCTCACTTTCAATCTATGTGTGTCCTTCACTCTAAAGTGAGTCTCTTGTAGGAAGCATATTGTAAGCTTTTGTTTTATTATCCAATCTGCCACTCTGTCTTTTGATTGGAGCATTCTGTCCATTGACATTTATAGTAATTGTTGATAAATGTGTGTTTATAGCCACTTGGAACTTTGTTTTCCAGTTGATTTGGTATTTACTCTTTGTTCCTTTCTTTTCCTTTTGTGTGTGTGTGGTTTGATAATATTCTTTTGTATTAGCTTGGTTTCTTTTTGGTTTTTGTGACTGTTTTATGCTTGTGGTTACCCTGGTTTTCAAGTATGTTAACTCCTTACTATATCTGTTTGCTTTCAACTAGAAGTCATGTAGGCTCAAACACATCCTAAAAAGAATGAAGAAAAAAAGAAGAGTGAGCAAAAAAAACCTATATTTTCTTGCTGCCCTCTCCGACCTTTTATGATCTTGATGTCCTTTTTTTTTTTTTTTTTTTTAACATCTTCATGTTTATTTTCTTGCAACTCATTGTAGTTACCTCATTTCCAATTATGGTTTTCTCATTTATATAGCTTCCTGTTTCTCTTCTATTTAGAGTAGAACTTTCAATATTTCTTTTAGCCGAGGATTATTATTGCTGAATTCTTTTATTTTTGGCTTGTCTGTGAAATTCTTTATCTCTCCTTCTACTGTAAAGGATAGTCTTGCCAGATAGAAAATCCTAGGTTGCAGCTGTTTCACATTCAGGACTTTGAATATATCTTGCCATGCCCTTCTGGCCAGCATTGTTTGTGTAGAGAAATTAGTTGAAAGCCTTATGGGGGTTCCCTTGTAACTAACTCTTTGTTTTTCTCTTGCTGCCTTTAGAACAATTCCTTTAACTTTCACTATCTTAATTATAATGTCTTGGTATATGTCTGTTTGGGTTCTCTTTGTTGGAGACCCTCTGTGCTTCCTGTATTTGTATATCTGATTCCTTCTTTAGGTTTGGGAAGTTTTCAGTCATGATCTCTTCAAATACCTTTTCAATCCCCTTTGTCCTTTTGCTTTTTATGGGATCCCTATTATGCATATGTTGGCATGCTTTATATTATCCCACAGGTCCTTTATATTGCTTTCATTGGTTTTTACCTGCTTTTCTGTCAGCTGTTCTGATTGGGTGACTTCTATTACCCTGTCTTCTAAGCCACTTGTTCATTCCTCTGCATTATCTAGTCTGTTTTTGACTGCCTTTACTTGGCTGTTATCTCAGCCATTGAGTTTTCTGTTTTTAATTGGCTCCTCTTTATAGTTTCTATTTCATTTTCAAAGTATTCTTTGTCTCTATTCATAGTCTCTTATTTCAGCCAATGCTTTTATCACTCCCTTTTTGAAGTCATGATCTAGTAGACTGTTGAAGTCTATCTCATTGTTCTTTCAGGGGACTTCTCTTGTTCTTTTAATTGGGAGTGTTTCCTCTGCTTCTTCATTTTACTTATATTTCTCTGACTCTATGGATTTAGGAGTATTGTTTATCTACTATGGTTTTGAATGGCTGTTTTATTTTTTGTTTGTTTTTATTTAAAGTGAGAGCATTCCTGTGTAAACTGTGTGTGTCTAATAGTTTTGTTGCAAGGACTATTCTTAGTATGGATGGTTGCCATATCTTTCTTCCATGTGTGTTAGCTGTTATCCCTTTGATTGGGGATGTGGTTGGTATTGTGGTAATCAGAGCCTGCTCTGGTGGTGGTTGTTGTTGAGTTGAGCCTCCTTTTTTGTTCTTTGATTGTCACAGCCTTGACAAGGGCTGTGTCTGCTCCCCTGTTGCTGGAATAGAGGCTTCTAGACCCATTTCTGAGCTGTGGTGTGTGGTAGGCATGGTTGGAGCACTTCAGCTGGCAAGAAGAGTTGCTGACATCTCTACAGGAGATGTCCACTTGGAGGTGCCCTCTGTAGTGATGTTTGTCATTTGTTATGTGGGCTTACAAAGTACTCTTTGTTGACTCTGCCTTTGTCTCCTCCTTAGCTCAGGGAATGTCAGCCACCCACTCTGGTGTCCTCCAGGCTTGGGGCCCCTAGAACCACCAGTGCAGATCCACCAATGTTAGGTGCTAGGACCCCCCTGTAGCGAGCATACAGTTATATACCTGAATCCATGGTGCACGATAGGGTCAGTGTACACCCCAGCCCCACCTACGTGTACTGTATATGGTATGCTGGCCTATTGTAAACACCCACACTCTCCCTTGCCATGTGCCAGAACTCTGCTTACTGCCTGTTTTTTCCTAGAGATGGAGGTTCATAAATTCCACCCTCTCTGCCTGGGGATGTAAATAAATCTCAGTCCTATCCATGAAGTTGCAGCGCCCCTGGGTATGGATTCAGCTTTCAGCCCTATCCCCGCACAGTCATGATGGCTATGACGGAGCGCTATCTCTCTTCTTGCAAGAACACACCAACATAGGAACCATGAATAGAGAGAGACTGTGGCACGGCTGCATTGTGCCCCTTCCCCCTACACACACCAGCAGTGGTGCTTTTTTATGGGGGTCCCAGGATGTTTGTTCCACGCACACTTCCAGCCAGAGCATACACCACCCTTCAGTCCACTGAGGCTGCCTCTGTGCAGTGGGCCCCAGCCCTCTCCCAGGCTTGTCACCAATCTCCAGCAGCCAGTTCCGGCTTGTCCCTACTGGTTTGGGTCTAGGGCTGGGGATCACAGGGACCCTCCATGCTAGTTTCTCTTAATTTTGTCTGCCAAGCAGCTGCTACTTTCTCCTTGAGCCTCAGAAGCTCTGCTTCTGTCCCTGCTGAACTCCTGGCTGGTGCTGGGGCATCCCAGTGTCAGGGTGCCTTTTTTCTTTTGCTGCTCCCTCCCCTGCAGGACTGGTCCCCCAATTTTTTCTTTTTTCATTTTCTTCCTCTTACCGGATTTTGTGGGAATCCAACTGTACTTCGAAGTGAGAGACACCCTGCCAGAGTTCAGTAGGTGGTCTGTGTGGTTCAGTTGGCCTGTAAGTGTAATTCTTGGTGTGTTTGTGGGAGAGGGAGAGCTGTGAGTCTTTCTTCTCCAGCATCTTGGCCTTGTTGAAGAATTTTGAGTGTTCTTAGTTTCCAGAAAATATATATTTAAAACGATCTTTTTTCTGCATCATTTAAATTCGATGGCAAACTGTACATATAATTAAATCAAATATTTCTATTTAACAAATGGAACTGACTTTGGGAAAAAGCCTCGTAAACCACACTGTTTTTAGGAATTAGTGAAATGTCATTTTTCCAATTGAGCTTTGGGAGTTGGACATATAATGGTAGTACAAGTTTTATTTTTGTCATTGCTTCAACAGCTTTATAATTATGATCCTATAATTGTATTGCCACTTTAATAAAAGATGATAACAAGTTCTTCTAAATATATTATTTGTTTGAATTAATGTTATGTTTTGGCTTTTATTTGCTAGAATAGCATTATTATGCATCTTTTATTATAAAATTGAATATAAATTTTTTAGAAATTCTCATTGTTAAAAATTTCAGATAGCCTTTGGTTGGTCCTAAAACAGTCCAAATATCAAATCTATTAATTGAAAATTATTTTTAGATATAGAAATTTATATGCAATTCAAAATATTTCAAATATATAAAATGAAATCTTAAAAGACATAAGATGCAATTCTGTTAGTTATAGGATAGTTTACTGAATGGAATGTTCATATTTGTGCTTTTCTTTATTTATTTGCTTTTGCTTCTATGACTTGGGAAACAATAATGTTGTGCAAGAATACAGACTAACAAGAAACATACATGATTTCTAGAATGGTCAAAATTAAATATGTTCCAGTAAAATGGTATTTGTCCCCTTTTTAAACTGGAAAGTATCTAAAATATTGTTCCTTAAAAAAATTCTATCTTCCTGAAATATAATAATGTAAAATGCATTCAGAGTTAATATACAACTTTAAATTTATAATCTTTTTTTATTCTGTCCAATACATCTCATATAGATGGAGACTAAATGTATTTGAAATAAAATTGTAAGTTCTGTAAAGTTAGTGGATTATTTATTTTCTAGCAATTTAAAAGTTGTATTAAGAAAGTACTTTCTAAGATTTCTATCAGTTCACTGGTTAAGAATCAAAATCCAGAAAATGCCATATTTATTTGAGAAAAACATTTTTGAGGGGAAACCTAGATAAACAGCAATGTGCAGCATGCAGACAGGGACAGGAAGTACAGAAAGAGTTCACATCCATCTGGTCAAAAGTGTTCAGCTATTTTTGCTTGTCTGATCATTGATATGTAAAATCTGAGCTGTTCTCTTATCTGCAAAGTAAGAAATCAGAATTATATGGTCTGTAGGGTTCCTATTATGATTTTATTCTTATACGTAAAAGTTATTCATTCAATATTGTTTTTCTCTCCTGTAGTAGTCGCTGTGCTTTTAGATACAGCAGTACATAATTTACTATTATTGTGTAACGAATGTTGTGGTTTCGCATGATTTAGTAGCTCAGTTCTGTAGGTCAGGTGTCAGGGCCGAGCATAACTGGCTTCTCTGCTGAGGCTCACACAAGGCTGTGAATTAGCTCGGTGTTGGCCATCTAGAGTTTGGGATCCTTTTCCAAGCTCCTTCAAGTTGTTGGCAGAACTGTTTCTTGTAGCCCTAGGAATGAGGTCTCTGTTTCCTTACTGGCTGTCAGCCAAGGGTTATTTTCCTCTCCCAAAGGCCATCTAAATTCCTTGCCATGTGGCCTTCTCTATCTTGCAAGATAGCAATGAAAAATCTCCCTCACACTGAATCTATCTCATGTTTAGAATCTGACTTTGAATCTCTCACCAGGAAGAGTCTGATGCTTATATGGGCTAACCTGATTAAGTGAAGCTCCCCAAAGATAACCTTTCTATCTTAAGGTCAACTGCTTTAAAACCTTAATTACATCTACAAAATAAGATTATAACAGCACCTCAATTATTATTTAATTGAATAACTGACAAAAGGTGTGTGTTCCCAAGGGGGACAGGAATCTGGGACACATCTTTGAATTCCTCCTATCATGAGCAATGAATAGGTCAGTAGCAATCTCTTTTTGCATAATACATTCAGTCAAGTTTGGGAAAAAATTCAGTGCCACAAAAATTATTTAAATGTATACTTGATACATGTTAAACAGAAGAAGTGGGTTGCTGTGAGTGCAGTTACCCAAGATCATCTTTATTGAACAATGCAATTGATGTGTATCCACTTGCACCAAAAGCCTAGCCAGTCTTTAAGTATCAACTGATGGCATGTATGTCCCTAAATCTTTCTTTGTTCAGCATTTCTCCCACAGACTTAACATGGTAATTGGATATTGCACTGGCCATTCTGCATCTACTCCTTAAAACGTACTCCCCTTCATTTGCCTGATGCTTTGCTTACTCTTCTTGCCTCCCCAAAAAGGTGGAAATTTGTAGACCGTTTTACTGGGTCCATTACCTTCTGCCTTCTAGTTGGATTTGACCAGTGGCAGACATAAGCAAGAGACTAGAGGCGGGAGGAGAGTGATGTTACGGTAATTATTCTCCCTCTCTGCCAACCTGTGGATTGACAGAGTTCCTGCCCAGAAGACTGCTCCTACAACGATAGCTTTATCTCTCTGGGCAACAGTAATGGCTCCTTCTTTTTTCCTTCAGTATAGACATAGTGATGACTCGCTGCTATTTCTGACCCTGGGGTCCTTTATCATCTCTGTTTCATTTTCCTTAACATTACCCAAATATTGTAAATATGTCCCTCTTCAATTATTCTCTTTGAGTGTGGAATTTATTAGCTGTAACTGGGAAAATGTTTTATTACTAGCTGGTATTTTTTTTCCCAACATGCTCCTGAATTTGTTTAGGGTAGCGGTGTGCTATGTGAATATGAGACCATGAAATATAGTTATGGCCAATGGGGCATAATCAGATAGGCCTTTCTGGAAAAGCAACTTGCTTTTTCCCTACAGATGACAACTATTCCTCATTCCCCCATCCTGCTGCTTCTTGGTTGGGAGGAGGAGACATAAAACCACAAGCATGTGGTAAAAGACTGAGCTCCTAAGGGTGAGAGTGAAAAGCTGGAAACAGCCTGAATTCCTAGTGATAACTTTTAGACACCATACTAGCCCTGAGCTTCATGATACAAAAACATCTTACCATCAGTAGGATTTTTTTGTTTCCACCTGGCTGATGAATGTATTCCTGACTAATACATCCACCCACCCCGTTTCTTTCATGCTTCTTCCCATATAACAATCTAATCAGCAGATAAAGTGATGAAATATGTACTCATGGAACATTTACTTTACTATTTCTGCTGCCTGTGATCAGAGCACAGGCAGATAAAAGAGGTCTGCAGTTCCCAAGAGGTCACTGAATAGGCAAGCTCAAGTTAACCCTTTAGCATACACATTCCTCTAATCCATCAAGACTCCTGTCCAAACTTTCTCATAATACTTTGCAAGAGTTTCATGTTCCTCAGCCTCTAGTTTCTAACTACTTGACCAACATTTATGCTCATCCTATAACCAGGCAGTAGGGTGGCAAGTTCATTATGTTTTTACAAGATAGACATGCAATTCAGCATTCATAGCAGCCTTAGGACTATTTTATTAAAACTACCCCCCTTTGTTTTTGGCTCACCTCAAACTTCACACCTCTGGTGGCAAGACAGAAAACCATTGCCATGTCTGTTTTGATCTCTTCTCCATGTCAACTTGATCATCTGTATATTTTGTCCTCAATTTGTTTTCCTAACTCATCATATTTCTACCAAATATTTTTATTGATTTTCCCTCTGTTACATGATTAATATATTCCCTGATTCTCCTCTGATAAGTCCTGGTCACTTCACATTTTATCTGTGGCATGTTAATAGCTCATCTCCTTAGTGGCATTCAGATGCATTAGATGAAGAGAAACTAGCTTTTTTTTTTTTAATTTCTAGGAAACTTTTATTCCTTTATCCACATTTGAAGCCATAAGAGATTTTGATTAGACATCTGCCTTTCTATAGGTCATGATTTTCATTCAGGCTTGGAGTAATTAAGCCTGAGAAAGTTTTCAGTGTATAGGGGAAGAAATGGATTTGAGAGCTAGCAACAAGGAAGAACAATCAAGGTGATGGTGAGTTTTATTTTAATAACATATGAGAGGAAGGAATCTCATGATACATGATGTCTGATAATTAGTGATATTTGACAGAGACAACTCAGATTTGGCAAGGCAAAGATACTTTGAAATTAGAAGACTAGATCGTAAAGCAGCATAAGACTTTCTTTTATGGGATATTCTTTCACATATTCATATAGTTCTGATTTCTGAGGTTGAGCTTTGCTACAGACCATTAGGTTTTGAATGTGAGTTACTGAGATGAGACAGCAGCAAGATAAAACAGCAAACAAAAAATTTAATGTGGCAAATTGAAAGGGTCAGCTTGTTGAACCTGGTTACATTTTACTAATATGAAGAAAAGTAAAATCTGTTGGCAGAGTGATAAGGAAATGCTCAATAATATTTCTATAAATTGTTCATTTTCTCTGTCATTTTTATTAGGGGAACAATTATAACTGAAATTGCATTACCAGTGTTATTGCCATTACAGTAATATTTCATAGATACTATTTGTGCTTTAGGATTGAGACATTAGAGTGATAAAAGGAAACAATAGCATTTTATGCTTTTGTGTAATAAAGACTTTTCATGCTTCTCTTTGGAATTTGAGATTATTCTCATTAAGAAAATTAAATAAATGATGATTTGGGGAATTCTCCGTCATCGCTACCATGCTTTTTCTGGTTTATTTATACTTAGTGAGAGGTTTGTATGAGTACAATTGCACAACTTGGATTAACTTCCTCTCTCTCCAAATGCAAGGAAGTGCCATTTGTCATATTCCTGAGTTACTTTCAGAGAAGTGTGACACTAACATCAAAATTGTCCCCATTTGAGGCTTCCAGTTCATGACTGGCAACATGCACTTGTTTCTTTAGGTGCCAGAAATAAGGATAAAACAGAAAGACAGGGGCAAATTGGAAGTGACACTATGGTGGCCTGAGGGCAGTGAGACAGGACTTGGTGATGAGATTATAATGTGTGTCCTAAGATATAAATCATAATCTGGGATCTACAGGAACCTTGGAGCTGAAACTGAGCTACTTAATTCACTACACCACTCTCCCTAATGGAAGTAAAGCAGTGGAGTAAATGCTTAAACACGACTGGAAATAACTGGGGCAGTAGTAATGTTTTCTGTCTTTCTGCCTATGTATATATTTTGGTGGTAACAACATGCCCTAGATGAGTGGGGCGCTTATTCAGGTGGCTAAGGGATTTGATCCTATTTGATCCCACCTCCAGCTTTACCCAAATTAAAATGTCTAAAATTTTTATTTGTTATGTTTACAGCAGTGACTTCATTGATTTACATGGAGTATTAGTAAATATTTCCTGAATGGTCAAAATTTTCTTTCATAGGCAAATTTGTGCAAAAAGACAAATGTCTAAACATACTGAAAAAGATGAAGAAATGATGTCATGTCATGTAAACAAATTATAGAAACCCATAAATTCCTTACCAAATTTAATTATATTTAAAACCTTTGTATCTCAAAATCAAGAAGCATTATTCATTTTATATACAAAAGTCAAATTACAGATAATCTTACTCTAAAAGATAAGGATTAAAAACTTTAATTTGAAACTTACAGGTTTTATTGAAAGAGCTATATAGAGTAATTAATTTTAAGAAAAATGATTTCATTCCTGAAAAACTGAAGTTTTTTCACTTATAGGTTATTTTCAGCACTTATGGATTTAAAATGGATTTAAAATTCAGCAGCTCATTTAAAAAGTTTTCTCTATATTTGTTAGTTTATTTTTGATCCATACCTCTTTGTTAATAACAGTATGACTAAAATGTAATTCTGCTTTAAATATTAACCTCAAATAGATACTTTTAGACATTTTCCCTCTTAATATTGCTCCCTTTGTTATTAATTTGTAAATAATAAATTTAAAAACCTGAGTAAAACAATACAAGCATAAAAGTTAACTATGGTGTTAGCTTCAATAAGTTAATTTAATTTGGACATAATATATGGAAAAACCATAGACTGTGAGAAAAGAATCTGATTGCATTAAATCGCTTTATAGTCAATGTGCTCATTTAGGCATGTGCATCTTTTAATTTGAGGGCATTCATATTACATAATTCATGAACTTAAGAGTATTTATTTGAATGTGTTATTTTTGTTCCTGCTAAAATTCCAGAAGTAATACAGCTGGAAGAATTGCTTTATGACTGGAGCATGAACAGACACTGTTAATTCAATGATAATACTATGATTTAAATTAAATACACTTTGCCACTTACCTCAGAGTAACTACTGTTATGTCTGACTTATGCTACCTATTCTCAGTAAAGCACTTCAGAATCAATTTTACCTATTAAATAGTCCTTGCTGTGTCTAAGAGAATATCTTTAATCTGTCCTCACATTCCCACAACCATTAATTTTAATATTGATGGGTTACCAGCACATCAGTTATGTCAATGGTTTTTCGTGTCTGCTTTCATTCTTGACTTACAGCCATTAAAGTCAAAATTCCTTTTCTTATGATATAGAGTAACTGCCCTTTCACTTATTTGAATAAGCAATGCTTTTGCCATTTAAAAAGTCAGAACTGGAAATATTAAAAATAAAAACCCTCTAATTTAAAATTATTTTAGACAATTAAGTATGTTTTATATTCTTCTCTTTCCCTTTCTCTCTCTGCCTCTTGACATTTTGCTAATCACTTTATATATGATAATAGTAGCATGGGAAGCCATATTTGTTTATGTTATAAAATAAGTTTCATGTCCTAGGCAATGAATCCATTCCTAGAGTGTAACTGGAAATTTATGAAGTAGGCATCATTACTTAATATGATATTTCATCAAGCATTATAAAGACTTACTTACTATAAGTAACATGTTGTGACAGAAGGGTCAGCTTTCTAATAGACTGTAGTAGTCATACAGGAAATATTACTTTGGCAAATAAGCTAAAATGGTTTTAAGTGAAATTTTTTTACTGAGGGGAATGGAGCTTTAATCTTCTCTGTTTCAGTATATCTCAGATATGATGTGAGAGTAAGACTAGTTCTGAGCAATAGCTCATGCTTTTGCCAGTATATGGCTTTGGGAAAGTTACTTAATGTATCATAGTCCTGACTTTACACACATTTGATAGTCATGGATTGCTTCATCATTAAATACTTGGTTAGAAGAGAAAGCAAACTAAATGTAATGATACTACTTACCGTAAATAGTTTTATAAAACTGTAACCAAATATAAAAATTTATTACTAAGTAAGAAAAGATTAGTGGATGTGTATTTTTGGACAATGTGACCTACCACTCTTGGGGTTCTTACTTCTCTATTATTTCCTCTCCATTAGTTTTTTGCCTCTATATATTATTCTCTTATTAGTTTTTAAAATTTCTCCAGGAAAATATCTCTACATGATTTCATATATGTATTTTCTGGCTCTATAAGTCTTAGAATTTAAGTGGGAGAAATAAAATTTTAGAAAAACAGCAGTAATAATAAATGAGCATGCCAATAATTATTTCAAATATTATATGGAATGAGAATCCACAAAATATACAAAAAGTACTGTAGAAAACTAAATTAGTAATATACAGGACAGGCTTGAGAAAAATCAGAGTAGAACAGAAGAAAATTTATTTTCTAGAGTAAAGCTTTAAAAATATGTTCTTCATCTGTATCCTAAATGCTACATTCACCTCAAACTTCTTATCGTTCAGTGTCTTCAAAATTTATGTATTGATTTTCCCAGTTTTAATTACTATTCTAGAAAGAAGGCATAGGTAAGATTGCTATTGACTTAAAAAGGATTCAGATGAATTACTTTTCAGCTCCTTTCTGGTATGACTGAATATCATCAAAACCCAGTGACAGTGACTCATATTATTTATGTCTATAATTTACCACACTGAGGAACTGGGAGACAGATCTGGAGTTATGGAGAGGAAAAATTCATCTTTGTATTATTTCCTGAATCTCAAAAGTGAGATTTCTTTATTGTCTCTTTTGCTTGGCCTGTTATCTAAGTTCATGGTAATTGTCAATCGAGCCTCTTTCTTTGTGCTTCTGACCACCCGGTCACCAGTTATTGACCAGCTGGTAAACCAGTTATTGCCCATGAAATTACAGCTTACTTCCTATTTTTATTTCATGGAAACTGTGCTTTTAAACCATTATACATTTTAAGAGACTGAAGAATATACAATAAAATGTTATGTTTCAATCATTAGGAAGAATTATTTCCCCAGGTTCTTTTTCTACATTTTTCTATTTTCATTAAAAGTTGGTTTACATAATAACGCCCCCACCAAAGGAAAATAAGAGTCTAGATTAATGGCATTTTCATACGTTTTAGATAAATCTTTTTAACTCTAATACTTGGCAATTATTAATAATCATAGTTTGGTAACATTATATGTTTTCTAAGCCTTTCAGAACTGAATCCCCAATATATTTTTATCAGCATATCAATAATAATTCTATTCAAAATAATCCAATCATATCAGTATATTTCACATTTCTATTCTTATGTAGAAACAGTAGATAGACTGTATTTTCAATGAGCAGCAAAATGTGGCCGTTCTTATTTCATAGAACAGAAAGTAAAAATTGAATGTTGTATGGAGTCTTTATGTTGAGATAAACTATGATGTAGATTCCTGTACAATGTAAATCCTGGTTTTTTTTTTTACCTTAGTTCTCTTATTACTGATGTTCAAACTGACTACAGCTTCATCAAAAACTGATTCTTCCTTTTTGTCAAAGCCAATGTAAATATCCTTTGTACCATGATGATATCTGAATATATATTTGTAAATAACTTTGTATTTAGTGACTATTACTAATTTCTGAAACTGGGCTTTATAAAAAGGCATAGGTTTAAACGTCCAAACATTTAAAACTTTTTAAGCTCAGTTTTTTAAAAATTGAGCACATATTTAAAAAAATTATATTGCTAAACAGATAAATAATATAACACTTTGTCTTCCATCTATAGCTCTTTAAATTTTTCACATCAAAAAAATACTTGCTCTAAACTGGCAATAATACTGCTGCATATCATATAGCAGAGTTAAAAGGACAGGGGTCTTGAAAAGAAATTACTTCACAGATAACGCTTTTTTGTTGTCACTGTTCTTACTAAGTATGTGGAGTAATTTTACTGTGGCTGAAATATAAATGAAACATGTGACAAGTTAAAAAGTCTGGTTAATACTCTGAAATTGCATTGAATTCCCAAACATTAATTTTTATGCTTCAAAACGTGGAATTTGAAAACAACTATCATGTATTAAACAAAACAAGAAGTCAAATTTTACCACTTTCCTTTATTAAATAATTCAAATGCTTTTCTTCTGCAATTCAATAATTTACATAATACTTTAAAGCTATTCCATAAACCTGATTTTAGTGCTGTGACTACTGATTAGAAAATCCCTGAGAAAATACTAGGAACAATCTCATTTAATGCTACTTTAACATTTATTAGCCTTTTATAACCTCCAAGAACAGTATATATAGAGTCTTAAATATCTCAAATGTCTCCTCACAAATTACTTAATAACTTCAAAAGTAAATATGTAGCAACTATACAGGGAAACCAGATAACACTAATTAACATAGCCAGTAGTGGACAAACAGGTATATGTGCCTGAAAATGTGATACTCCAAGAAAAAATAATCAATTTTATATTATTGTAGCCAATAAGACGCTGAAATATTCAGGAAAGCTTCCAGATTAAAGGAAACTAATGGCAAATTACTTTCCCCCCTTGATTGACTCCTTTATAGGAAAAGCAAAGAAACATAATCGTTTATAGGGTATTACTGTGGAATACAAGAATTTCAATATATACTACAGGTTAAAGTGTTGTGTGAATGTTACATTTTCTAAACATGATAAATATAGCACTGTTATTTAAATGAAATGCTTTGTTCTTAGGAAATATGCAAAATGAAGATTTAGGAGGAAGAGAAAATGTTGTAACTTTTTGAATCTAGGCAAAGTGTATATGGGATTATTTTGTGTATTTTTTTAAAACTTTCTGAAAGTTGAAAATTATTTCAAAATAAAACACTAAAAGATATAAATAAATGTCTAAATGAAATGCATGCTTGAGAATCCGAAAATTCTTATCCATAGAGTTATAGGCATCTCAGTTTGGATTATTTATTTGCTTTTTAAAAGTCTGTGCATTTCCTGAATTTTAAAGAGAGATATGGCAGATTTATTTACATGAGATTTAGGCAGAACCTATCTAGTTCAATAAGTTTATGCATACCTTCCATATATCAGTACAGTTATCATAAAAATTAAAAGGAAATGTGAAGCAAAAAATGAAGCATACTAAAATATAAAAAATGTCCAAAAAGCAGGGGAAAAATTAAAATAGACCCCCAGGTGTTTTAGATATAGTTATTATTAACCATAGATGTCAAAATAATTATGATTATTTTATTCAAGAAAATAAAGGGAAATATGAATTAGAGAATTTAAATAGTTTAAAAATATCTGAAATTAAGAAATCATTGATTATGTTTAATAGCAGAATACTGAAAGACTACAGAATAGAAAATTATGAGGAAAAATGGAAGAAATGAACATTCAGAAAATGAAAGAAAGGAAAAAATGCATAAGTAAGCATGAGAGTTATGGAAGCAGGCAAAAGATCTAAGTCTAAATGGAATACCAGAATGAAAGGACAATGAGACTGAGGCAGAAACAATATTTTAAAAGATAATGTCTAATGATTTTTCAGAACTTAAGACTTTAACCCAAAGAATCAAGAAGCTAGGACCTGCTCCATAAAGGACAAATATAAGCAGAATTACATGCAGATTACTAGAGTCAAACTTTCTAAAACCAGAAATAAAGATAAAATCCTTAAAGTAGCAAGAGAAAAAGAAGACACAATACTTTCACAAAAACACTGTCTTTGGCTTACTTTTCAACAGAAACTATGGATATCAAAAGTCAAAAGAAAGATACTTTAAGTGTTGAAAGAAAAACATAATAACCTAGAATTATCAGAACTAAATAATATATTTTTGAAAGAAGAAGGTGGATAGTATACATCTTCTTATGAACAGTGCTGAAATATTAAAAGGCTGAAAATCAAAGTTCTTTCTTAAGGAGTTAGAAAAATACAGAAAAGTGAAACCAAAGAAAGAAGAAAAGAAGAAAGATGAGCAGAGAAAAAGGAAAAGTGAAAAAGCTTGAACAAAAAGTTTAACAAAACCAAAATTTAATTCTTTGAAAAGATTAAAAAAATGATGAACATTTTAAAAAACTAATCAAGAAAAAAAAACTGCTAACAAATTAAGACTATAGAGCTCTAATAGCTTCTTAGTAACAGGGATTAGCATAACTTAGGTCAATAGAAAAATGAAACATAATAAAGAGTCTCGAAATAGACCTACCCATTATTTAAAAGGCAAAATATACCTGAGTTGGAGTATAGAACATGACTGTCTGAAGGCCCATTCAATCCAGGACTGCACTTAGTTTGAGGTGTTACGATAGCACACAAAGGTTTAAGTTGGCTCTTTCAACAGATGTGAGCATCAGTTTTTCAAACTCTTATTGCCATACAATTATTTGTTGGGAGCTTAAATTTTGTATGGCAAACCCATACAAAATTTAAGCTCCCAGAGCTCACACTGTTCTTTATACATGACAGTGAGCATATAGCTAGGAAGAGTATAATTATTAAGAACTAGAGTACCCTCCTGAGCCAGTCCTTTCATTTCACAAATCCCAATGAACACAGGTTGAAGCCAAGCCAGAAGAAATCTGCTTTGGCACCATCTTGTTGGAGAAGTCATGATTTTTCCCATTTGACATTTCTATCTGAAATCCATTAGGAAACTTTTAAGTTTTTAGATAAGTCTTTAGGGATATATATATATATATAACATTCTTCACCAATGACAGCACAAGAACTTCTTTGGGAGACTGGAAGAGGACAGATGATGGCTCTATTATGTTTAACTACTTGTCCCTATTTAGCTACTGTTCTCAGAAAGTCAGTAGTCTTGGTGGAATTGCCCATACCTCAGTAACTCCTCTTTGCCATGGCATGGATAATCCTTTGAACTTTTTGAACTTCTTTCAGAGCTTAAAGTGAGGTAGTACTGGACCAAAAAATGGCTATCTAAAAATCTTTATTTGTGAACATGCTTAACACATTGTGAACTAATTTGTTAGATTCTTCTTGAAATAGAATAGACTGAGGAAAAAGACTCAAATTTAGAAATGAAAGAGGAGACAACAAAAGATGTCACAGAAATAAAATTTTTAAAAAAGCTACTAACAATTATATGCCACTGAATAACACAGAAGAAACAGATAAATTCCTAGCAACATACAACTTACCAAAGCTGAACCATAAAGAAATACACAATCTGAGCAGACCTATAACTAGAGAGGAGTTTGAAGGAGTTTAATTACTGCTCCCTCAACAAAGAAAACCTCAGGATTGTATGGATTCACTAAAGAAGTCCAACAAACATTTAAAGAAAAATTAATACCAATCCTCAAAATCTTCCAAAGAATCAAAGAGGACACTGCCAAACTCATTCTATGAGACAAGCATTACTCTGATACCAAAACCAGATAAAGACAGAACAAAAAGAAAACTATAGGCCAATTTTCCTGATAAATACTGAGGCATACATTCTAAATAAAATGCTAGAAAACTGAATTCAGCAGTATATTTAAAGGATCATATATCATGACCAGATGCAATTTATACCTAGAATGCAAGGATGGCCCAATATGTGAAAATTGATCAAGACAATATGTAACATTAGCAAAATAAAGGACAAAAACCGTATGATCATCTCAAATGATACAGGAAAAAATTATTTGACAAAATCCAACACCCCTTCATGATAAAATCACTCAACAAACTAGGAATAGAAGGAAGTTACCTTAACCTAAGAAACCACATATGAAAAGCCCACAGCTAACATCATTATAGGGTAAGACTGAAATCTTTTCCCCTAAGATCAGGAATGAGCAACAATCCTTACTTTTGCCACTACCATTCAACATAGTAGTGGAAGTTCTAGAAACAGCAATCAGACAAGAAAAACAAATAAGTAAAAGGCATAACAATTGGAAAAGAAGAATTAAAAGTATCTATATTCACAGAAGAAATCTTATATGTGGAAAACCCTAAAGATTGCACATACATCCACAAAAAAAAACAAACCCTATTAGAACTAATAACCAAATTCAGCAAAGTTACTGGATATAAAATCAATACACATAAAATCAGTTGCATTCCTATACATTAATAATGACTAATCTTAAAAGGAACTTAGGAAAACAATCCCATTTAATATAGCACAAAAATAGTAAAATACTTAGGAATAAACCAAGGAAGTGAAAGATTTTATTTCACTGATGGAAAGATACTGAAATCTGCCAACCATTGCTAAAAAAAAATCAAGGAAGACCAAAAAAACTGAAAACTGAAAAATGGAAAGCCAGTTCATGCTTATAGATTGGAAGACTTAAGATTTAATGCAATCCCTATCAGAATCTCATCACTTTTTGTAGAAATATTTTTTAAAAGTTCTACAGTTCATATGCAATCTCAAGTGACCCCAAATAGCCAAAACAAACTTAGGGGAAAAAAACTAGATTGAGGCCTCACACTTCCTGGTTTCCAAACATACTATTAAGCATCAGTAATTAAGATGCTGTGGTACTGGCATAAAAAGATATGTAGACCAATGGAACAGAATACTCAGAAATGAACCCCTGCAGATATATCCCAGTGATTTTTGACAAGGTGCCAAGAATAGACAATGAAGAAACACAGTCTCTTCAACAAATGGTGTTGGGAAAACTGAATATACACATGAAAAAGAATGCAGTTGGAAACTTACCTTATACCCTATACAAAAAATAACTCAGAATAAAGACCTAATATAAGACCTATACTATTAAAATTTTAGAAGAAAACATAGGTTAAAAGCTTTTGCAGCTTGGATTTGGCAATGATTCTTTTGATTTGAAAGCAAAAGTAAAGGCAGCAACAACAAAAAACAGACAAATGGGACTACACAAGACTTACAAACTTCCACATATCCAAAAAAAAAAAAAATCTACAGAATGAAAAATAAACCCATAGGAGAAAATAACTGTATATTGTATATCTAAGGAGTTAATGTCAATACAGGGAACTTCTACAACCCAAAAACAATAAACAAGTAACCCAATTTAAAAATAATCTTAAAAAGGAAGGAAATCCTGTTACATGCTACATCATGAATGAATCTCAAGGACTCAAGGATAAGTAAAATAATCCAGTCACAAAAGGACAAATACTGTATGAGTTCATCTATATGAAGCATGTAAAGTAGTTAAAATTAAAGAGAAGTAGAAAGCTATTTATCAAGGGCTAGGGGAATGGGGGATTTAGGTTTAGTAGGCAAAGGGTTTCAGTGTTGTTAAGATGATTTCTGCAGATTACTGATGGTGATTTGAGTATACTGGCAATTTGTTTTTGCTATGGTGGGTAATTTGATGTAAATTCTTTGCAAGATTCCATTTCATGCCCTCTGGTATTGTCAAATCTGTCCTAAAAGCCCTAGAGATGATCATCATGTTAGGTATAATGGTATTTTCCCAAATATCTCTTTTCTGATTCAGGAGAAAATTGCTGAACCATAATGGGTTCTTTGAAACTCTCCAAAGAGCACTTTGGAGTATTACCAGGCAAGGTCTTAGTGATTGCCGCCTATCTGGTATGAAGATCAGCAAAGGCACTTCCTGGCTGTTACTCCTTTTTGTATAAGCCTTTTACCCTTATAAATATAGGCATTAGAGCACTTAAAAGATCTTTATTCTTTTCTCTGAGATCAAGAAATCTCATGGTCTTTGTAATATTCCAAATTATGGGATACCATAAAAGCATTTCTACTATCAGTGAATATATTATCTATTATTTCTAGATACTCAGCAAGCTGAGTAAGTGATGAGTTTTGCAACCTCAACAGAGATTTCTGTCTGGCAAGGAGACATATTCTAGGGGTGAGTTTAGATTTGTTGTATTGTGTGCTGCCTCATATTTTTTCTGTTCCTATCACAGAGTATGTTACTTCAAAATGCAAAATTTCCTAGAGGAGGAATTTTTCATAAATGTACTTGGAATGTGGACAATTGTCTGAAAGATGCTAGGGCACTTCTGAGTTTTACCTTTTGGTAGTAAAAGGAGATTTGAATGGAAATGTTTGGATACATTTCCAAACATTTAGGAATTTACCTCTCAGGTATACATCATATCCTAGGGGACCTATTTCTTTTGATACTATTAAAGCATGAATCTGTAAGTTCTTTCTGAGCTAAAAAAGCAGGTAGATCACTGTAATCAATCTTAGAGATCACCTCATATTTAGAACACACCAAGAGGTCACTTACATACTAGGATACTGCTAGTATTTCAGTGAAATCTAAAGATCCTCAGGGTCCTTCCTTGGCTGAAGGCTTTGAAAAGTAGGACAGTGCCTCAGTAAACTCCAGAAACATAACTGTCTCAATATAGTGTTGTGTTTTCCAGAAAAAGAAAATGTAAATATGTATTATCTTGTTGTAAAGGGACACCAGTGTAAAGATTACAGGCTGGGGCAGCAAAGCATTTGTGGGTTATTAGAAACAAACACTGAGGCAGAGTTTGTGTAACAGTGACAGGTGTTTAAGGTTCATATTCTATACCTACCTCTATCAAAAATTTAGAGAGTTGTCGATTAATATTTACACAAATTTCTCCAAGATTGTTTAAAGGTAAAACAGGAAACTGGGTACCAGGTTCCCATACAGAACACCTTCATTGATCAGTTGCTTAACTTTTATTTCTTCTTCAGTTTCTTAGCGAACACAGGACAATTATTTACCCATTGTTATTTTCTGCTTGCAGCTGCTGCAGGTGTCTTTTTCAAAAGGCTCTCTCCCCTGGTACATAATGACTGGATGGAAGCAGCTCACTGTTTCATTTTTAAGGCCATTGGGCATCAGTTCTTCTTGGGTTTTATTGTACTTTTATTCTAAGACCCTTTAAAAATGTTCAGAAAGTAGTTAAGAGATCTAGCAATAGGACTTTGTTCTCCCCATTTCAGATTTTGCTGCATTTTAACTTCTCTCTTTCTAGCTTAAGGCTAGTCACAAAACACAAAGAGAAAGATTCAACACATCTGTTTAAGGATTTACATCTGACTATTGCATGAAAGAGTTAACCTATTCCTGAAATCATCTAAGGATTCGTCTTTCTTTGCTTGCAGGACTGTATTAAAATATAACCTACTTTCACAGGAAAGATGTTGGAGAGAATCTCCAAAAATATTATCTAGCATTTTCAGTTTTTTGAAACCATTTTAGTTCCGTATGCAAACTAGGATCTCTTAGTCAATCTTAGGATTTCCATCCTCTGCATTTGGCATCCATTATTTTCATGTGAGTTTCCAGGATTATATTCTTAAAACTATTCTAAATTCTTCTATAAATTTCTGTTTATCTTTCTAGGTTTGGGGATGTTAAAAATAGTTCTCACCTATTACAAGACAAGGGCTTAAAATAAGCTATCAGCAGCTTGCTGTATTCTAATTATGACTCAACTTTAAAGGCAGTTAGGCATTGGGAATTCCTGGATGGTCAGCAAGGTAGGTAAATTAGTCAGATGGAAAGGTAGGGGCAGAGAGTATGGCAGTATATAGGATAACGGAAGGGATATGGTTTAATTAAATTTATTGTTTGGGGAATGTAAAAGAGATACTTATTTTTCACATATTTTTATTTGCCTTGGTTACATAATTAAAAAATAATTTCGTGATTTGAATTTATTTGAAAGCATTCTCAATATCAGTTAAAATGTGCCCTACTGGTTAAAAAGCAGACCATGGGATGTTTGGGGTTTTGCTTCTTTTTTTTTTTCACTATAAGGTATTTTTCAAATGAATAATTTCATTTAAGTTTAGGATTGGTGAATATAGTAAGAGGTCTTGGTGAGCAATCTATTTTTTGAAAAGTGAGCAGTTTCCTTAGTTGTGTAATGTATCACCCAATAGGGCAATTGTTGCCCAGATGAGCAAACTATTTGCCTGGATAAATTGGTTTTCACGAACTTGCTAAGGCAAATTGTAAAATTATTTATTGGTTTATGGACTTATTTTCTGGGCAATCATTACTGAAATAAACAAGTTAGATTGATTAAGATCATCTAAGTTTTAAGTTCTAATAGTTGAGTTATATTGAAACACATGATCTCAACTTCACACAAAAGTATAAATCCTTTTTTTCCCCAGTTATAAAAGGAAGTTATTGATAGCACTGGTCTTAAATTTATTACAAATCAAAGGGAGATTCTGAAAAGTATGTGGCCCAGATCTTTTGGAAACCTTAAGTTTCATAGAAATTTTATCTGTAAGCGTATGTTGGAGATATTGCAGGTTTGGTTCCAGATCACCATAGTAAAGCTAATACCTAAATAAAGACAGTCATTGAATTTTTTCTGTTTGTTTCCCAGTGCATACACAAAGTATAAATAATCTATTAAGTATGCTATAGCTTTGTGTCTAAAATATGTACATACCTCAATTGAAAAATAATGCTGCTGAAGAAACAGCATAAATTGACTTGCTCTGCACAGGGTTACTGCAGACATTCAATTTGTAAAAAATACTGTATCTGCAAAGTGCAATAAATTGAAGCACAATGAAATGAAGTATACTTGTATAAAAATGCATACATACTGTGAAGTAAAGAATTTAACGTTGCCCAAAGAGAAGCCTGGCCTTTGTGCTCAGTTCCAGGGAGGCAGTCATTAACCCCTAAGAATGTCCTGCCTGATAAGTCTTTGTTTACTTAGGGACCATTGAAATGCCAGGTAGTCTCACAGTGTGATTTCTGGGTCATGTGGTATCAACTGGACCACTACCACTGGTGTCACAAACGATGGTAGTCTTGTGGACTGTTCCATACCTTGTATATACACATACACATTCTTTCTGTATATACTTGCCTTTCTCATTTCTGACATGTGAATCATGCTACTTTTTACATGTTACATAATACATATCTATCATACATATGTATCAGATCAGGATTATAAGTAAGGAATGCTCCAAAAATGAATCTGTGCAATTATTAGGGTTGAATGGCAGCTGGTATCTCCCTTTCTAAGTCTACTTAGAAATACAATGAGAAGAATCCTTGGTCCTCATGCTTCGTAATGTAAATAAATTTCTTCAAGGGGGAGATAAAACTAGTGCCTCCAGCTTTACAACCCAAGGAAGTCACCAGGGTCCCATGCCCCTTTGAAAATATAAATATGTGTCTCTAGAGCAGTAAATCTCTTTGGAGTTCTCACTAGCTAATCAGTCATAAATTAACTTCTAAGGCATATCATTTAGCCCCAATCCTATGTTCTAGTAAACTTTGCTCAGAGACACTTAATTGTACAAAAACATAAAAATATTTTCTCTACAACCCTCAAATTGGTAACATCAAACTCCCCTCTAATATTTGATTAGCTTTTCTTCCATTCTGATGATTATAGGATTTAAGCTTTTGAATAGCAGTTACAAAAAGCAATGCCTAAATAGACCTTTGACAAAACATCATTTATGAGGCAAAATGAATTCTGAATGAACTCCATTCTAAATATCTGTCTCACAGAGTGAAGATCTCAAAGAAACCAACAAGTTAATAATGAATATTGGTGTTTCAGGCTCACTTTCCTACAAATCCACTTCTGTTGGCTTTTAAAAAATATGTTTGAAATTAAACTTTTAATATTAAGGTAATTATAGACAGGCACGAAGTTGTAAGAAATAATACAGTGAGATCTGGTGTACCCTTTACCCAGGTTACCCCAATGGTATCATCTTGTGAAACTGTAATACAGTATCACAACCAGGATATTAATGTTGATGAAGTCAAAATGCAGAACAGTTTCATCACAAGGATCCTCCATATTACTGTCTTATAACACTCAATTCCCTTCTGCCCACACACCCTCCTATTTCCTGACATGTCTGTAATACTGTCTCTTTTTCTATAATATTGTCATTTCAAGGTTATTGTATAAGTAGAATCATATAGTTGGTAGCCCTTGGGACTTGCATATTTTACTCAGCACAGTTCTCTAGATATCAACCCATATTGTTGCATATATATTCCTTTTTATTGTTGACTAGTATTCCATGGTATGGATAAACCATAGTTTGTTTAACTGTTCACCCATTGAAGGACATTGTGTGTGTTTGATTATGACTAAAGCAACTACATACACTCGTTTACATATTGGTGTGTCTGAATGTAAGTTTTCATTTCTCTGGGATAAATGCCTAGGGGTGCAACTCCTGGATCTTATAGTGGCTCCATGTTTAGTTTTTTGAGAAACTGTGTGATTGTTTTTCAGAGTGGCTGTAATATTTTACATTCCCACCAGCAACATATGAGTGATCCAGTTTCTGTGTATCCTTGCCAGCATCTGGTGTTGTCAGTACTTATTTTAGCCATTCTGATTAGTGAGTGGTAATACATTATCGCAGTTTTAATTTGTATTTTCTTAATGGTTAATGATATTGAACATCTTTTTGGTGCTTATTTAATATCTGTATATCCTCTTTAGTGAAATCTCTTCCTATTTTATAATTGATACGTTTTTTTAACTCTTGTGTTTTTTAAGATTTATATCATATATACATACACACACACACACACACACACTCTGTATAGGATATGTGGTTTGAGAATATTTTTTCCTACTCTGTAGTTTGTGTTATCTTTTAACAAGGTCTTTCACAGAGTAAAAGTTCATAATTTTGATGAAGTCCAGTTTTCATTTTTTGCTTTCATGAATAATGTCATGTAAAAGAACATTTTGAGCAGCCCTAAATTCTTGAGATTCTAATTTTTTTTGCGTGGAAATTTTGTAGTTTTACATTTTACATTTCTGTCCATGATTTATTTTGAGTTATTATTTTTAAAAGAAGTGAGACATAGGTCATGGTTTTCCCCCTTTATTTTGTCTATGTATGGATATAACCTTGCTCTAGAATAATTTACTGAAAAGATTATCTTGCCTTCATTGAGTTCTGTATTTTTGTTCAAGTTATTTGAGCATATTTGTGTGGGTCTATTTCTGGACTCTTTATTCTCACAAGGTCTGTCTCTATCCCTCTGAAAACCCACACATATTTGATTACTGTAGCTATATGATAAGCCTTAAAATTGAGTGGACTGATTCCTCTCATTCTATTTGCTTTTCAAGTATTATTTTAACTATACTGGTTCTCCTGACTTTCCATATGTATTTGGCATAATCTTGTCCATACTGCCAAAATTTCTTGCTGAGAATTTCACAGGAATTGCACTAATCATATATATCAGTTTGGGGAAGAACTGACATCTTTACTATGAGGCCTTCACAGTATGTCTCTCCATTTATTTAGATCTTTGGTTTTGAATCACCATTTTGTAGTTTTCAACATCCAAGTCGTATACATGTTTTGCTAAATTTCCACCTAATTTTTCTCACTTTTGAGCAATTATAAATGGTATTACATTGTTAATTTCATAATCTGTGTTGATTGCTAGTATACAAGAATGCAACTGAGTTTTGAATGCTTATCCTGTATGCAGTGAACATACAGGGCTCTTTTATTAATTTCAGGAATTTTTGGTAAATGCATTTTGATTTTCTATGTAGATAATTATGCCATCTATAAATAGACTTTGATTTCTTCTTTCAGTCTGTATGCCACTTACTTCTTTTCTTGCCTGTTGCACTGCCTAGAACTTCCAGCACTTTAAGAGTGATGAGAGCAGACAGCTTGCTTTGTTCCCAATATTAGGGAAAGGCATTCCATTTGTTTCTGTTAAGCACGTTAATTATAGTAGTTTTTACTTATTTTTTTGTAAATGCTGTTTATCAGTAGAAGTAGTTTCCTTCTATTCCTTTATTTCTGAGAATTTTATACCCGGATCAGTATTGGATTTTGTCAAATACTTTCATCAATTGATACGGCCATTTAATTTTATTATATAACATGTTCATATAGTTAACATACATAGATTGATATTTCTAATATAGACTCTTGCACTCCTGAAATAAACTCCACTATTTTATGGTATAAAATTCTTTATACATATAAATGCATATAAAGTACACACACATATACATCTATACTTGAATTCAATTGGCTAATATTTTATAAGGATTTTTACATTTATATTATTCTGTGATTTTCTTCACTCATACCTGGTATCCTGATACAAAGATAGTACCAGGATAATACTAGCTTCATTAATGATCTTTGAAATGGCCCCTCCTCCTGTATTTTGTAGAGGAGATCATGTACTATTGGTCTTAATTCTTTCATGGTTTGACAGAATTCCTTAATGAAGACATCTAGGCCTGGAGATTTTTTTCATTGTTGTTTTTATTGATTACAAATTTATTTTCCATAGTAAGTACAGGGTTATTTGAGTTATCTAAACATTTTGGGTGATCTGTGTTTTTACTTTTTGAGAATTAGGTCCATTTCATCTAAGTTGTCACGTTTATATGTGTAGAGTTGTTCATATTATTGCTTTAATATAATTTCTATGTCTACAGTATCTGTTATATTGCCCTGTTTCATTCCTGAGATTGATCATTTCTGTCTTCTCCCTTTTGTCAGTTGCTGAAGGTCTGTCGATTACATTGATCTTTTCAAAGAAACAACTCTTCATTTTATTGTTTTTTTTCCAACTTTTTTTTCTGTTTTAAATTTCATTTGTTTCTCTACTTGTTTCCTTCCTTTTGCGTGCTTTGAGTTTCTTTTGCTCTTCATTTCCTAGGTTCTTGAGGTAGGAGCCTAGATTATTGATTTATGACGTTTCCTCTTTACTGGTGGTGTGCATTTAAGTGCCGTAACTTTCTCAACACCTCTTGTGTTGTGACTGAGAAATTTTGATAATCTTTTCTTTTACATTTATTTCAGTGAATTTTTTTCTTTTCCATATGTCTTTGTCTTTAACCCATGGATGATTTGGAAATGTATTGTTTAGTTTCCAAGTGTTTGGAGGCTTTCCCATTATTTTTGTGTTAACGATTTCTACTTCAGTACCATTGTGGGTGATGACCATATCCTGTATGATTTAAATTCTTTTATATTTATTGAGATTTGTTTCAGGATATGATCTATCTTCGTGCATGTCCCATGGGAACTTGCAAGGAATTTTTATTCTGTTGTTGGATGAGATGTTCTATAAATGTTGATTAGGTTCTGTTGGTTGATGGTATCTATATCAGTCTCTTACTGGTGCTGTAACAAATTACCATGGATTCAGTGGCTTTGAGCAACAAAAATGTATTCTCTCACATGTTGGGAGAGCAGAAGTCTGAAATCAGTCCTGCTGGACTGAAACCAAGGTTTGGCAGAGTCACACTCCTCCTGGGGGCTGTGGGGTGAAATCTGTTACTTGCCTCCCTCCTTCAGCTCCTGGTGGGTGGAGGGATTCCTTGGCTTCTGGGTGCATCACTTCAATTTTCAAAACTGGTATTTTCAAACCTTTCTCAGATCCACGTTTATGTTTTCTTATGCCTGTGTGTATCAATCTCCTTCCTTCTGATCATCTAAAGAATTCAAATCAGATATGGATGAGACTATGGTTACAGTCCATCCTCAGGCAAAATTTTCAAAACTAGAAGACACGTTATCTGTTTTAAAATACCATCACAGGATGGCACAGTATAAGTTGCAGAAATTCCCATTCCAAAATCAAGGTGTTGATATGCTTTAATTATGTACTTTTCTATTTATCTTTCTAGTCCTATCAGTTTTCTTGTCATATTTTACAGCTCAGTTGTTTGGTGCAGACACATTTAGGACAATAATGTGTTTTTGATGGATTGACACGTTTATCATTACATAGAAGTCCCTCTCTGTATGGAGTAATTTTCTTTGCTCTAAAGAGATAGCAGTCCAAGTATTCCCACTTTCTTTTTATTAATGTTTGCTTGAGATATCTATTTCTATCCTTTTACTTTCACCTGCCTAATTTGTTATAATTGAAGTGAGTTTCTTTTAAACAGTATGCAGTTGGGTCATGTTTTACATCCATTTTGCTAATCTCTTTCTCAATTGGCAAATTTAGACTAATTGCACTTAATATAATTATTGCATATTAGAATGTAAGTATGCTACTTAAATTTTGCAGGGTAGGGGGGAGGTTTGTGGATTTTTTGGTTCCTCTGTTTTTCCCCTCTGCCTTCTTGTGAGTTTCTTTAACTCTTAGTAGAATTCCATTTTGATTTATTTTTAGTGGGTTATTTTTTTAGTCTGTCTCTTTTCATAGCTTTTCTAGTGGTTGCTTTAAGTATTACATTAGTTCAGATACAATGTATATATTATACACCATATTTAAGTATTACATTATATCAGACAAAATACATGTTATGTATACACACGTATTTATTACATTATGTTAATTAGAATGTATTGTTGCTATCATTTTAGAGCTTGAATGAAGTGTAGAAACCTTACTTCTCTTATCATTCCTTTACTCTTCCCTGTTTATAATTGCTTCAAGTGTTTATCCTATATACATTTAGAACTACATCAGTCAGGCATTGCTATAATTCTTGCTTCAACCAGCAGGCAAAATTTTGAAAACTCAAAGGAAGGAAAATCTATTCTATTCACCTGTACTTACTTTTCCCTATCGTTCTTTATTCCTTCCGGATGTTTCAAGTTTCCTCCTTACCCATTCTTTAAGGGTGAGTTTACTGGCAACAGATTCTCAGAGTTTTTCTTTATTTGAAATATCTTGATTTCCTTTTCATTCCTGAAGGACATTTTAACTTGATAAAGGATTCTGTGTTACCAGTTCTTTTCTTTAAGGGCTTGAAAAATGAGGTACCACTTCCTTCTAGTCTCCACGGTTTCTAATGAGAAATCTACTTTCATTTGAGTTGTTTTCCCCTACGAGGTGAGGCTTTGTTTCTGTCTCACTGCTTTCCATATTTTCTTTTTAGTTTGTATGTCTCTGGGATACCACCCGGGCATGTGTGAGGGGTGGATTGAAGAGCTGCATTATAGCTCTGTGAGGGGTGGAAATCTTGCCTCTTTACTCAACCTTTGGTGGTTTGGATAGGAGGGGGCGGTATTTCTGGTGCTGTTTGTCTGCAATCTAGCAGTTATTGTCTAAAAGATTTCTGTCTTCTTAAGCTGTCCCTTTCCTGGATTTTTTTTTTTTTTTTTTTTTTTTTGGTTTCGTTTTTTTGTTGTGCTTGTTTTTTGGTGCTGCCATTTGCATCTCTGGGTCGGTAGCTCTTTCAGCACCAAGTCCGGGAATCTTGGCAAAAACAATACTTAAGGAACTCACCAGTTCAGTTGCAAGGCCCTTAGCCATCATTCTGCCTTCTTATCTTACCTTTTCAAAGTCTTAGATTGGTTTTAATATAATGTCTAGGGGTCTTAGGGGTACTCAATATGAGAAGTATTCAAAAATATGTTTCTTGCATCTTTGTGGAAGTGAAATCCTTCCACTGGCTTTGTTAATGGTGTTCTATCTACTTATCTATCTCCAAATGTGCATTAGTGCTCCAAAAGGCTGATTCATTATTATGCAATGTCTCATGCATCTTCCCCCTACTGTCATTTTTTTTTTCCCCCAGAGGAAAGTGTGAATTAACACAGTCCACTCCTACCACAAATTAAGCAGTTGAGTTTCCCACATTTGGGGAAATCATAGGCGTCAGCACATCCAGAGTGCAGTGGATAAGCCTTGCCCTGGGAAAACCACCTTCAGGATCATGGTACCTCCCCTACCAAGTATGTATCCCCTACTGTCATTTTTAAACAGAAATGCTATACAAAAATTTTGATGAAATCCTGACTTAGATTGCTTTTATTCTGAATACCTATGCAGAAAAGTGTGCTCAGTTTTCTAGTTTTAACTTTTAGCATAAGCATAGCTACATTTATTTATAGTCCATTATTCTGCAAAATAACTTAAACACCAGAGGGTTAAGTGTTCAGTGACTTCCAAGGTGTATCCAGGTAATGTAGTCTAATCAGGCAACTAAAATATACCCTCCAGCAAGTAGATTATATGAAATTGTTGACCTAGGGTTGGAAATAATTTCAGAGGAAATGACTTCCAATTAAATGCAATTCTTTCCTTAGTGTAGCTGGAATCAGCACTGTAGATGCAATTTTATTCATTCTGGAAATAAAACTTACCATCAATAAGTAATCAAAGATTCTAAAGCCCTATGATCTGCTTTTTTTCTTCTTGTTCTCTTCTTTTCTTTGTGGATAAACTAGGTTTCAATCTATTTAGGACCTTTTCAATGATACAAAACATTGCTAACACTCATATCTATAATACTAAACCTGACTAATTTACAGAATAGGCATATTATTAGATATTGAGTAGTGGGAATGCTTGTAAGAAAATGTTCAGAGACAGGAATACTTTGTGAACAATATTGCTTATACTGTGATTCTGTAATAGTGACCAGCTGCACCTACTGAACAATCTCATTTGGTTTTTATTACTTATTTTTAACTTTAGTACTAAAGTGCTGAGGCAGCTAAGTAAGCACAGAGGCATTTTTTGAATACTAATCTTAGACAGCAACCTCTGTTATATCAAATACATTTTTAATGGAAAAAAAGAAGATAGAAAGTTTCAACACTAACTTAATTTAGAATTTACCGGGTTTTTTTCTTATGAGATGTAAATTTTCCACCACATGATTATTTTTATTGCTTTAGTAGGGTAAATGTCATCTGCAGAACTCCTGAGTTGCTAGAGAATACTATTTATAGCAAAAACAACTGCTCCTTTAATCATATTGACACGGTTTATAGCTGTGCTGTAAAGTATTTTTTTATACCTGACACTTAAAACAGAAAACGAAATCAAACTAAGTCTTAATGATTGCTGTTCTTCTCTGAATGTATGAAACAGAAGAATGTAATAATAACTGAAAATATATTATCAGGGATTAAAAATAATCAATTTGCTATTCAAGAACAAGGAAAAGCATTATCTAAATGTGATTTGAAACAATACATGATTAGAAACTGAAAAGAATAAAATATCAAGTATATGGCTATATAGGTTATATTTCTTAATACTAATTAACTTTTGGAATACAGTGCATTTTCAATATTTGTCTCTAATAGAGAGCAAGGAAAAACTAGAATTAACTTTCTAAAAGTTATCCAAGTTATTTTCTTGATTCTGCAGTCTTCACTGAAGCTAATCTAAAGTTAGTGCCTAATCTATTAAAATATCAATTTAAATGCCCAATTGTATTAATTATAAGTGTTCACCATAAAGAAATCTAGCAATTTTTTTCTCCATTATTAAGTATGTGAATTTCCCAAGATATCCTATAGTTGAAATATCCCCAGTGATTTAATTATTCTGTATTCAAGTTGGTTATGTACAACTGACTCTGGTGGATGTCAGGATATAAATAAGTGTGGACTGGCCAACTTCAAAAGGTCTCCTCAACAATTGTCCTTTTATGAGCCAAATGATTAGCTGAAGAGAATAATAAAATCTCAGTCAAGATTCAGGAATTGCTTTCTGGCCAATCATTTCAATTGAGCAATCATATCAGATGGGGAACCAATCTCTTGTGATCTTTATGTTCTGTATTATTTTTGAGACTACTTTTAAATATGCTTTGATATCTACAGGGAGGAATTATAAGTTTTTATTTTGATTAGCAATTAAGTATTTTTGTAAATGCTGAACTTAGTGTCACATTCTCTCGAATATTTCATTATTATTAAGTTGTCATGTATTATAATATATTTGCATCATATTATGAACATTTTACTGTTACATCTATATTTCCTATTGGAAATTATAAATATTTAAATTGTAGTATGAACTCTTTATGTGCAAATTTTAATATATGTGTGTGTATAGATATAAATATTTTAGGTCTAAGTTTGTTTTAGCTAGTTTTTGTTCTACATTACTGGAATTACTATTCTTTGACTCTTTTATAATCTAATTTTCATATAATTAGTAACACTGAATTCAATAAAATTAGTAACAGTAGCTTTACAAAGTAGACAGTATTAAATTATTTAATGAACATGTAAATCAATGAAAGAAAATGTTTATTATTGCTGGCAATTTTTTTTTTTTTTTTTTTTTTTTTTTTTTTAGTTACTGGTTCCTACTTATTTGAAAGATAACTCTGATGAAAAGTTTTCAAAAAATGATTGTCTATTTTGGAGTTAAATGTAAAAATGGAAATAATGTCTGAATGAATGTTTCCATTTTTTGGTTAAAGTTTTAAGCTTGTTATTTTGAACTAATTATAAACTTACAGAAATGTTGCAAAAAATAGCATACGGAATCCCAATATACCTCTTCTGCAGCTTCACTTCCTGATGCAAAAGGAAATGTGGACACTCCAGAAACTCCTGGCGCATGACTCCATCTCGGAGGTAATCTTAACCTGGATCTAAACATTGCACAAGGTCAAAGCTACATATCTGAACTATATTACATGATTTATGACTTTGAAGTACCACTTTGGAGCAGAATATGATTTTGTCTTAGCTATATTTCACTGTGCTTTTTTCATGAACACAAGTAATATTTGTGTTCATGAAAAAACAAGTAATTTCCAGGAGAAAGATAAATTCTCAACCTTTACTCCTCTTCTTTGCTAAATTCTTAGGGCATCCATAGTTCAGCAACTTCCCGAGACCTAAACAAGCTATGTCATTCATTATATGTGTGTATGTGTTGCATTTTGCAGTGAATGTTTAATGCATTTTATGCTAGGTTTTAATCATATAAAAAAAAAAACAGAATTTAACTAGTAGTTCTGTTAAAAAATTAGATGTAGGTATTACTTTAACTTACAGCATTATTAATAGTATAATCATTAAGAAACACGTAAATTCAAGGAGTATTAATTTTAACCATATAATCTATTAATTTGTTTGGCAATCTTTTGAAATTCTCCTTCACCTGGAAATAATGGTGAAACTCCTTATTACAGCATCTCAGACATTTCACTATCTGACTCTAACTTTTTTTGCTGCTCATTTCCTACCACTGCACATCCCTTGTATTGTATTCACTTGTGGTTTTTCCCTTAGCCCTTGCCTCTATACTGTCTTATCCACATTGTACTGCTCCCTCTCTTCTCGGCTGTCGATTTAAGCGTTCCCTTCTATCCTCTGATATTACTTTGGTCATAACACAAGAAGAGTACTTATCAAAGTGTGTTATATTTAGTTTTATGATCTTCTCTCTCCTCTACTGGATAATGAGTCCCATCAAGTCAGGGCCACTTAGGCATGTTTGTATCCACAGAGCACAGCATAATTTCTGGAATGTTGTGGATATTTTAATAGAGATTATGATTCAGTGAATCAATACATTATCAGGATTTAAGAACTAATTTAAAATATAAAAGTAACTGCCATGGCACAGCTCTTCCATAAAAGTAACACATTTTAAATATTAACAAATTCAACGTGAACCAAAGCTAGATAGATTGTTTCATGGGAATTTGACAGGATAGTGCACTATGTGGAGCTGTTACCTGAAAGAGTAATATGTATATTTATTTTTTTTTTTCTGAAGGGTTTAGTAAGTGCTATTTGTGTAACACTGAATGCAGTTACACAAGACAAATACAGAAATGGCAACAGTGGCCATCTTTATTTATCTCTGAGTAATGAATGAAAATAGTGGTTAACAATGTTTAAGTGCTTGTAGATAGTTCTATATTCTTTGCACGTACCTGCTCTCCTGATCCTTGCATACTTCTATAGTGAAGATACTGTTATTCATCCAGTTTAAAAGATCCAAAGCTGTGACTGATAGAGGCTAAATAACTTGCCAAAGGACATTCAGATAGGAAGTTGTAGAGCTCAGCGGCCCAGGGTCTTGCTTCAGATTCGGGGTTGTTACTCCTGTATTACCCTACTCCCCAGTGTTTATAAAGAGCAGGCTGTAGAAAGAGCAATAGATTAAAGATGGCAACAGAGATCCTGTACAACCACAGCCTACTCATGCAGGCAAAATAAGATGTTGGATTGTTAGATATACTATAAAATTGTTTCTAGAGTCTTCTTGATTTGATTTATTTTGAAATTTTCTAAATTTTTTCCACTATGTTTCTTTTTTTCTTTTTTTTCCTGTGATCCTTATTTTATTCCTTTATTCTCTTTTCTCACCCTAAGAAAATAAAGTCAATGAGTAGATGTCAGAACATAACATTATCTCTCAATTCTAGAGAGATGGCTGGCTGGCATAAATTCTATGGACTTAATGCAAAAAAATTGTATTAGGTGGTAGCCCCATTTCAAAGTGTTTGCCTCTTCATAGCTCACTGCCACGCCAAGATCTGTCTTTTTCAATGACTGGAGGATTTTCAAGTCTGTGTGTACCTCCTAGAAAAGTGCTAATTTTCTTGGCAAGTCAAAAAAAGAACATCTGCTTACACTGACTCACTAGTTGAAAAACAATAAGGAAAACTTTTTCTTTTCCTTTTCTCTGCTAGTGATATGACTGTAATACCCTACTGCATATTAATGACTCTCAAGATGCATTCTTGTTTGAATGGTCAGAAATAAAATGATGCAATATTGAGTTATAAAACAGAAATAAACCATATTAGCTAAATACTTTCTTCACCAAATAAAAACATACACATATAATATAACAGTAAAATAAATGAAACATTTTAAAAGGAAGTTCTTCTTGTTTATAATCATCCTTCCCTAGTTACATGACAGCTAATGTAGTATTCATGGTCAAATTTAACTTTTGAGACCATCTGTGCTATGCAAGATGTCATGGAAATAAAGGCTGTTTTGAAATAAAAAGAGAACAAAAACCTTATTCAGAGAACACCTCCCAGCTGTGTTACCAGTTACTGTGCAATCATCTTTCATTATACATGCTGTATGGGGTATGGAGGATGATTAGAAATGCAAACCTGATGTTCTGAATTTGTACACCTCTCTTAGGGCCAGATCTTCTTAGCAGGGAATTTAGCCTCAGATTCCAACTGTAGCTCATGAAATGTTTTGCTAAGTCACTAATATTTATGGAGTGATAACTCAAATATTCTAAAAAGCACCTTAAAGACACGGACAAGTTCTAAAATTCTTACATTTATAGAATACTAGACACTGAGCAGTGTAAGACTAAGCAAAATCAGAACCATACTGTTATCACCTTTGTTTTCTTCTTTTTCCAATTCAGTTAAACCTGACTGGACACCATTAATGTTTTTGTTACAAGCTTAGCAATTAGAGCTGTTTAGATTGTATATGATCATCCTTACTAAGGCACGTATTGACAATAACTCTAATTTTGGAAAATGTAATAGCTATGATTTGGTTATACCAGTATTTCAATATTTATATTTTTCTAATATTTTTATTGAAATATAGTCAGTTTACAATGTAGTGTCAATTTCTGGTGTACAGCACAATACTTCAATCATATAGGAACATACATTCATTTTCATACTTTTTAACCATAAGTTACTACAAGATACTGAATATAGTTCCTTGTGCTATACAGTATAAACTTGTTTATCTATTTTATATATAGTAGTTAATATCTGCAGATCTCAGACTCCCAATTTATCCCTTCCCACCTCCTTACTCCCCTTGGTAACCATAATTTTGTTTTCTATGTCTGTGAGTCTGTTTCTTATTTGTAAGTAAGTTTTTCTTTTTCTTTTTTTTAAAATTCCACATATAAGTGATATCATATGGTATTTTTCTTTCTCTTTCTGACTTACTTCACTTAGAATGACATTCTCCAGGTCTATTCATGTTGTGGCAAATGGTATTATTTTATTCTTTTTTATGGCTGAGTAGTATTCCATTATGTAAATATGCCACAACTTCTTTATCCAGTCCTCTGTCGATGGACATTTAGGTTGTTTCCATGTCTTGGCTATTGTAAATAGTACTGCTATGAACACTGGGGTGCATGTATCTTTTTGAGTTAAGGTTCCCTCTGGATATATGCCCAGGAGTGGGATTCCTAGATCATATGGTAAGTCTACTTTTAGTCTTTTGAGGAATCTCCATATTGTTTTCTGTAATGGCTACACCAAACTACATTCCCACCAATACTACTATTTACTATAACATCTAAAGAAAGGTCATTCTAAAGAAATCAAACACAAACTAGTCAGAAGCACATCATGTGATAGCTTTACATTTGCTTTATTTAAGCTAGAGCAAATATTTAAAATTGTTAATTTCAACTTACTACACTTAATTTATATATCTAGTAAATGAAGCTTAAACTATATAATAAATATATATTCAAAATAGTGTTTTGTGAGATTATCAGATAAAATATGTATTCAAAAGTTAAAAATCAAGGTTCAGAATGCCTACAGTAATTAAAGTAACAAAAGTGATTATACATATCACACAAAAATAAAAATACCTGGTGGATATATACCTCAACTACTAAACTTTTAACTTTGAGAAACTATTAAAAGAAAATTTTGATTGATACATAACACCTTATAAAAGTGGTTAAAAGAAGATTCTCTTATATCCAATACCTATTTGCCAGCTAAAATGTTAGTTACATAAAATGTGCATTGGCAAAATATTATCTAAAATATAAAATAATGAGAAGTTGTAATTGAGGGTTACAAAAAAATCCAAACTATCCTGTATTCCCTTTAATTTTTGTTGTTTATTTTAAATAGAACCCACTTGGTGGCCATAATCTTATTTATAATTTAGAATTTTTCTTCAGTTTGTTAAACTGAGGGATTGGGGTAAAGGAGGAGGCACAGTGACAAGATGTCATTGGTTAACTGAGACATCAGACTCATGAAATTTATGTGATTAAAAACCAACTTTGGAGTTCTAAAGTTTAAAAATAACAACAAAAATTCTATTAATTCCATTTTAACATTCCTTTTTCTTTTCTGCCTCCTATTCTGCTACTCTTTCTCAGATAAAGATCTTAATGACAGCCTATGCAATAGTCTGGTTTATAATTAGCTCTGGATGCAATTAGAAGGCATCACGTTCTCAAAGTGATACTACTTCAGCCTCATTCTTTTTTTGTGTATCTCAAGACTTTGCCTGATCCTGTTAATTTTCTCTCCATCATAAACTCTCCTTGAATTCTACCAAAGACCCCCACTGACCTGAAGCTGCAGTAGTTTGTAGTGGTGTATCAACTCCCATTAAAAATGTATTTACTTTCAATTTCAGGCTGTTAAATACTGTGGCAGAAAGTCAAATCATTTTGCTGAGATACTACTTCATAATTTTTCCATTTTTAAGAAGTAATACAGTTGATGTATAAAATTGTTAGTTTGAGGTATACTACATAGTGATTTGATATTTCCATATGCTATGACATGATCACCACAATTAACCTAGTAACCATCTGTCCCCATAAAAAGTTATTACAGTGTTATTGACCGTATTATTTGTTATGTATTATATTGATGTGGCTTATTTTATAACTGGAGATTTGTACCTCTGAATTCCCTTCACTATTTCAGTTCATTTCAATCTCCTCCCCTCTGACAACTACTCATCTGTTCTCTGTATTTGAGTCTATTTTCATTTTCTTATTTGCTTTGCTTTTTAATTTTCCACTTATGAGATCATACAGTACTTGTCTTTATCTGACTTACTTCACTTAACCTAATGCATCTAGGTACATCCATATTGTCACAAATGGCACAGTTTCATTTTTCATTTTATGGCTGAGCAGTATTCCATTTTGTGTGTGTGTGTGTGTATACACATGCATAGAACACACACTACATCTTATTTATCCGTTCATCTATTGATGGGCATTTAGATTGCTTCCATATCTTGGCTATTGTCAAAAATTCTCTGATGAACATAGGGGTGCATATATCTTTTCACATTAGTATGTTTGTTCTTTCAGGTAAATACCCAAGAGTGAAATTGCTGGATGATAAGGAAGTTCTTTTAATTTTGTGAGGAACCCCCATACTGTTTTCCACAGTGGATGCACCAATTTCCAATCCCACCAGACAGTACCTAAAGGTTCTCTTTTCTCCAATCCTCACCAACACTTGTTGTCTTTTTTGATGATAGCCATCCTGAAAGGGGAGAAGAGGCATCCTATCTTGGTTGAATTTGCACTTGCCTGATGATTAGTAATGTTGAGCATCTTTTCAAGTGTCTCTTGGCCATCTGTTATGTCCGGGGAAAAATGTCTATTCAGGTCCTCTGCCCATTTTTTAATTAGTTTTTGTTGTTGATGTAGGGTTGTATAAGTTCTTTGTGTATTTTGGATATTAACCGCTTATCAGATACATTGTTTGCAAATATCTTTTCCCATTCAATAAGCTGCCTTTTTGTTTTGTTAATAATTTTCTTCCCTACGCAAAAGCTTTTCAGTTTGACCTAGTCCCATTAGTTTATTTTTGTTTTTGTTTCCCTTGCCTGAGTAGACAGATCTAAAAAATTACTGCAAAGACCAATGTCAAAAAAAGCTACTGCCTATGTTTTCTTCTAGGCATTTTATGGTTTTAGGTCTTACATTTAAGTCTCTAATCCATTTGAGTTTGTTTGTTTTTATTGAAGTATATTTGACTTACAATATTATATACGTTTCAAGTACACATGATTCAATATTTTTATACATTACAAAATTATGATCACAATAGGTCTAATTTCCATATGTCACCATGCAAAGTTATTACAATATTACTGAATATATTCCCTATGCTATACATTACAACCCCCTGATTGATTCTCTCCTTCACCTATTTCCTTTATCCCACCATTTTCTTCCCCTCATACAGCAATCAGTCTGTTCTCTGTATCTGTAAGTCTGTTTCCATCTTGTTATGGATGTTTGATTTGTTTTTTAGAGTCTACATATAAGTGAAATCATATGGTATGTGTCTTTCTCTGACTTATTTCACTTTGCATGATACCCTGTAGTTCTATCCTTTTGTTGCAAATGGCAAAATTTCATTCTTTTTATTGCTGAGTAATATTCCATTATATATATAATTTACATATTTTTATATATATATGACATACCTTCTTTATCCATTCATCTATCAATGGACATATCTTGGCTACTGTAAAAAAATATTGCAATGAAAACAGGGGTGCATATCTCTTTTTGAATGAATGTTTTCATGTTCTTTGTAAAAATACCCAGAAGTGGAATTGCTAGATCATATGGTAGTTCTGTTTTTAATTTTTGAGGAAACTCCATATCATTTTCCATAGTGGTGGTACGAATTATTCCCACCAACAGTGCACAAGAGTTCCCTTTTCTCCACATGATCACTAACACTTGTTATATCATGTCTGTATGACAAGAGCAATTCTGAAAGGTGTGAGGTCATAGCTCATTGTGGCTTTGATTTGCATTTTCCTGTTGATTAGTGATGATGAATATCTTTCCATGTGTCCTTGAGCCACCTGGATATCTTCTTTGGAAAATTATCTATTAAGGTTTCTCTGCCCATTTTAAAATTGGATTGTTTGTTATTTTGAATTTGCATTTTAAGAGTTTTTTGTATATTTTTTATATTAAGTCCTTACAGATATAAAATTTGCAAATATCTTCTCCCAGTCAGTTAGCTGCCTTTTCTATCTGATGACAGTTTCCTTCACTGTGCAAAAGCTTTTTAGTTTGATATACTCCCATTTATTCATTTTTGTTTTCATTTCCCTTGCCTTAGGAGACCTATTTTTTACAAAAATATATTGCTAAAACCAATGGTAAAGAGCATGCTGCATATATTTTCGTCTAGTAGTTTTATTGTTTCAGGTCTTACATTCAAGCCTTTAAATCATTTTAAGTATATTTCTACATATGGTGTGAGAAAGTAGTTCAGTTTGATTGCATATAGCTTTCCAGTACTCCCAACACTATTTATTAAAGAGGTAGTCTTTTCCCTATGTATATTCTTGCCTCACTTGATAAAAATTAATTGGCCATATAAGCATAGTTTTATTTCTGGGCTCTCTATTCTGCTCTGTTTATCCGTGTCTGTTTTTGTGACAGTACCATACTGTTTTGATTATCATAGAATACAGTATGGTTTGATAACAGGGAGAGTGATACCTCCAGCTTTGTTCTTCTTTCTCAGGATTTTTTGGTTATCTGAGGTCTTTGTGATTCATTACAAATTTTAATTTACTTGTTCTAATTCTGTGAAAAATACCATTAGTATTTTGAAAGCAATTCATTCAACCTATAGATTACCTTAGATAATTTGGTCATTTTTAACATTATTAATTCTTCCAATCCATGAGTACATAATATTTTTCCACTTCTTTGTGTCATCTTCAATATCTTTCAACAATGTCACACAGTTTTCTGAGAACAGGTCTTTTACCTCCTTGTTTAAATTTATTTGGCTGTTTCATTCTTTCAGTGAAATCATAAATGGGATTGTCTTCTTAATTTCTTCTCCTGATAGTTCATTATTAGTAAATAGAAATGCAACAGATTTCTGTTTATTAATTTTGTATCTTGCACTTGTATCTTGCAACTGAGTTCATTTATTCGATAGTTTTTTATAAGTGTCTTTAGGATTTTCCATATATAGTATCATGTAACCTACAAACAGTGATAGATTTACTATTTATTTCTTATTCTTGTCTAACTGATGTGGCTAGGACTTTTAATACTATATTGAATGAAAGTGGTGAGAGTGAACATCCTCGTCTTGTTCCTGATCTTATAGGAAATGGTTTCAGCTTTTCACAGTTGAGTATGATGTTGAATGTCAGATATGGCCTTTATTATGTTGAGGTAAGTTTCCTCAATATTGACTTTGATGAAAGTTGTTATGGATTATATGATTTTTATTCTTCAATTTGTTACTGTGGTGTATCACATTGATTGATTTGCAGATATTGAAGCATCCTTGCATCTCTGGAATAAATCCCACTTGATCGTGGGGTATGATCCTTTTAATGTATTATTGAATTTGGCTTGCTAAAATTTTGTTGAGGATTATCTGCATCTGTGTTCATCAGTGATGTTGGCCTGTAATTTACTTTATTTGTGGTAGGTTTGTCTGGTTTTGGTAGCAGTGTGATTCTGGCCTCCTAGAATGAGTTGGAAGCACTCTTAGTTTGAAAAGGACAGGTGTTAACTTTCCTTTAAAATTTTATGGATTCATCTGTGAAGCCTTCTGGTCCTGGTCTTTTGATTGTTGGCAGGTTTTTTTTGTTTGTTTTAAACTATTATTACAAACAAAATGATTCAATTTTATTACTGGTAATCAGTCCATTCCTTTTTTTCTATTTTTTCATAATGCAGTCTTAGAAGACCACATTTCTAGGATTTATCGATGTTTTCTAGGTTGTTCAATTGGTATATAATTATTCATAGTAATCACTTGTAATCCTTTGTATTTCTGTGTTATCCGTTGTGACTTCTTTTTCATTTCTGATTTTATTTGGGCTCTCACATTTTCTTGATGAGTATGCATAAAGTTTTATCATCAATTTTAATTTTTTAAATAATTCTTAGTTTTAATATTATTTTTTTGTCTCCATTTCACTTATTTCTGTTCTGTTCCTTATTGTTCTTTCCTCCTATAAACTTTGGGTTTTGTTCATCTTTTTCTATTTCCCTTAGGTGTAAGGTTACATTATATATTTGAGATTTTTTTTCTTGTTTCTTAAGGAAGGCTCACTTCACTTTAAACTTCCCTCTTAGAATTGGTTTTACTGTATCACATAGATTTTGTATTATTGTGTGTCCATTTTCATTAATCTCCTGGTATTTTTTGATTTCCACTCTGATTTCTTCAGTGCCTCATCGGTTGTTTATTAGCATATTGTTTACCCTCCATGTGTTTGTATTTTTTGCAGTTTTATTTCTTGTAGTTGATTTCTAGTCTCAGACTAGATTGGAAAAGGTGCTTATATAATTTCAATCTTGTTAATTCTGTTGTACTTTTGTGGCTTAGCATGTGCTCTATCCTGGAGAATGTTTTATGTGCACTTGAAAAAAATGTGTATTCTGCTGTTTTGGAATATATACACACACACACACACATATAAAGTTCATCTGATCTGTTATTTAAAGCTTATGTTTCCATACTGATATTCTATCTGGATCTGTATTTTCTAAGTGGAGTGTTCTCCAAGATCAGCAAGTTTCTCTTACCCAGGCTCCTTTCAAACTTGCCTCTGCATTGGGACTCAGCATGTGAGATGTGTATTCCTTTTAAAAACTGAGTGTCTATTTCTTATAGGCCTCTGGCTCGCCTGAACATAATTTCCATTAGTTTTCAAAGCAGACATTCTGGGGGCTTGTCCTCTGGCTAGGGAGCCAGACACCTCACTTCTTAGGGAGGACCTCTGTAATTGGTATTCCTCCCTTTTGTGAACCACTGACCCTAGGGATGGAGGTTTTGACTATACTGTTCTCTACACACCCCATTCATCTTGTAGTGGTTTCTCATGTCTTTAGTTGTGGAAACTATTTTCTGCTAGTCTTCAGGTCATTTTCATTAATTGTTGCACTGCAAGGACAGTTGACCCTTGAACAACACAGGGGTTTGCGGCACCCAATTCCCATGAAGTTGAAATTCCATGTATAACTTTACAGTTAGGCCTCCATATCCATGGTTCCACATCTGCAGATTCAACCAACTATGGATTGTGTAGTAATGTAGTATATTTTTACTGGAAAAAAATGCATGTATAAGTGGACCAATGCAGTTCAAATCCATGTTGCTCAAGGGTCAACAGCAGTTGTAATTTTGGTGTGTCCATTGAAGGAGGTAAGTTCAGGGTCTTCCTACTCTGCCATCTTGGCCACCTCCCCCTTCAACTGCTTTATAATTTAATGTGATCTTTTATACACTGACACTTCCAACCCAGCCTTGTTGGGTGGCCGTTCTTTCAAGAAGTCTCTATTACACTCTCCATTTCAGAGTTAACACTTTTATTTTAAAAGAATGTATATTCCTGGAAACTTTTTAAAGCAATGATAGTATGACCATCAATTGGGTATTCATTTTATATATATGGTTAAATAAATATATGTAAGGCACTTTACCTTAACACAAATTAGTGAAACAGCTGAATAAGTTTGCATCCCTCATAACTGAAACCAAGAGAAGCTAAGTTTTTATGCCTAGTGAGACAGAGGGAAAGTAAACCTGTGTCTACTATGGAGGCTCCCTCTTTTTCATTCATCCATTCAACATACCGTTTATCGATTGCCTCTTATGTGCCTCTTCATTCAGTATCCTAGAATCTAGACAAATGGACTTCCTTGCCCTGTAAAATGGACAGTCAGAAAGGATGGGCATTGACTGAGTGATGACAATTTTACACAGCAATAGTGAGGAAAAATGCACACTAGGCAAATTTGGAGCAGGGTTAGGGACAGAAAACTTCTGTTAAGTAATAGTTATGTACAGTTATGCTGAAATGAATCAGATTTAGCTACACAAAGCATATTTATGGGAGACAAGAGGCACTGGACAAACTAAAAAATGACATTTTCAAAGGGAAACATGTTTTATAAACAAACAAGCATAGTTGTCTGGGGCACAGAGAAGCTGGAGAAAAGGATATTTATTCTCTTTCTTTTCAGTCTCTCTAAATGGTTGTTAGTATACTGTGTTGTATTTTTAAAAATAAATATTTTCTCACAATATTGCAGGAGAGAGAAAATATTTAGCAAAAAAAAACCAGAAGTCTTATTCTAACATCCAGAGATGACCACTGTTAACTCTTTGATGTTAATCATCTCTATATAGGAATATGTGTATTTTGTACAGAAAGAATATGAATATAACCAGTATACTGTTTTGAAGCCTTTTGCCTAATGTAACATATGAAATTATTTTTCATGTCCATACATTTTCAGGTGTAATATAGTGCATCAACAATGTAGTACTGATACATCAATGAACAAACAGATGGACTGATTAAACAGGATAAATATTCTGAAAATGATGTTACTATGGAAAAACATTACAGTCTAAAAAAGAAGAGGTAAGTCATTTAAAATTATTTTAAAACATTTACTAAGTATGTGGGAAAAGTCAGTTTTAATCCTTGATTGCTGTTTCTCTTATACCCCCAGACTGCCAAAATTATAAATGATTATTTTGTATAAATTTATATTCACAAATTTGGAGTAAGCTAGATGTATGCAATGGACATGGGCTTTCAAATGAGAATATTTGTGAAATAAACAAAAGTTTGATGTCCTTTAATAAGTTACAAATAAGCTCTACGTCATGAGTATAACAGTATCATATATAAATACTCAAGAAAACTGGAAACATACTTGGCAACATATAAGGGGTTGATATATAAATATCTTGTATAAAATAATAGGAAAATTCCTATTCAAGTAGAATATTTGGTAAAATTTGTAAGCAAAATCAAATTAAAATATGCACCTGAAACTATCTCACTGTGCCCTGTGGAACACAATAAATTATAGGTTAAAAAAGAAAAAAAGACATCGTCAAATCTTCCATGAAATTTCTCTTCATATTCTGTTGACATCAAGCCCATTGCTGGTAATGTTACTTCTGTTACAACTCTCTTAAGGGATGACTTTTCTTTCTCACTCCCCTTACTCGAATTCCTGGAGATGGAACAGGTGGTGCCCTCCCTGTTCTTCATGGCTTTTTCTAGGCCACCCTCCTTTCCCTTCCTGTAAATTTAATCAAAGTAACCATCTGCTAGCCTTGTTATCACCTGTTCTCTGTGGTCCCCTTCCTGCCTGGATCTCCTGTCATAATATGGGAGACTATAATATACAGAAAGGTAACCACTACATTATTCTTGCCTTGTGCTTCCATGATCTCCTGTCCTGCAATGATGTTGTTTTCCATCCTCTGCTTCCACTTTGTTAATGTCATTTCCATTATATGAAGCACTTCTATAACCTCAATTTTCAAACATCCCATTTTCCAACTACCAGCTCTTATCTTTCCAACCCATCCTCTCATATGCTCCACCTCTTTAACTCTACTTGAACCAACATGCTATTGATGCTACACCGTACCTCAACCTTCTTAATTTTTTACTTTCCTCTTTATTCATCATAATTCCCAAGGTGAATCATATTCACTCATTTCCTTGCCTTCCTTTTACTTCATTATTCTCACATAAACTCCAAACTTCTGCCTACTACTTGTGCCTCCTGCAGGCCAATAGAGTTGCCCCTTGAGCAACATGGGTTTTAACTCACAGGTTCACTTGTTCATGGATTTTTGTCAGTAGTAAATGCTATAGTACTACATGATGTGCAGTTGGTCAAATCTATAGATACAGAAATTCAGATACAAAGGTCGTATTTGCAGATGGAGACACTCGGATACAAAAGAACTGCACATACAAACTATACTTGGATTTTTTATGATGGAGGGCTGGTACCTGTAACCCACATATTGTTCAAGGGTCAACTGTATTCTGTTGTCAAATGTCACTGGAAAAAATATAGCCATGCTTGCTTACTGTTCTCACTTTTTATTCTTCTGAATATCACTAAACTAAAATAACCTTTAATAGTGCTGGCAAACCAAACCATATTCTCTAACCCATTTATTCTCCCATTCTTTAAGACAACTCTTCCATACAGTGTATTCTCTTTAACCCTACTATACCTCCTATTAAACAAAGACAAGAACTGCAGCAATTTGAAGACAATTTCTACAAACTTCTTCTGGTATGACCTTCAACCATGATTCTATATACTACCCTCTTCTCTATGCCTAGACTGGCACTCAGGGCTCTTATCTCCAATTGTAAAGTCTGTTTCATCCACTCCTACTTCCTCAGGGACATTGTTCCACCATTTTCTCTCTTACAGGCAGCATGAGGGCAGGTTTCAAAATCTATTTTGTTTACCTCTGAGTCCCCAGAGCCTGTAATCATGCTCAGAATATAATGGGGGCTCAGTAATGAGTAAATGAAAGATAAAATGAAAGAGTATGTCATTTTTACTAGTCAAATTTAATAGGTTAATAATATATGATACTATATAACCTGTCAAGGGTGGAATGAAATGATTACTCACTTCCATGGTGGATAAGCATTAGAAATTAAACATTGCACAAAATCAATCTGACAAAAGAATCATAGATTCAGAGAATTAAAACCTTAATATGACAATCTTACTGGTTGTAGCCTCCTCTAAAAAAATAAGGCATATATTAATATGCATTAAAATCTGTTTATGCAGTGTCAAATTGAGTGAAAAATTGAAAGCAAAGAAAATATTTAGACAAATGATGGTGAGTCTACATGTTTAGAAAATTACCTGTTACTGTTATCACACCCCTAAAGCACTTCTGTTTACTTTGGAAAATGTTGGGTATGCCAGTGAAGCTGCGGCCCTGCCCACTGCCTCACTGTTGAGAATGATTCCTGTAGGCCTCATCTGAGAGAACTCCCCAAGAAGAGCTTTTGAGGATTCTATTACTAGTGGTTGACCAATGCCACTGACTACCTCTCTCTGCAACATTAAACTCCACTCATGTCTGATTGATTGTACCCAGCAGAGGTATCTGACTGAACCTATGAGACAACTACCTTCTGCCTCTATGGGGCAGCCTAATATCTTATTGAATAAGACTCATTAGTGGTTTCTAGAGAAGATATACAGGAACTAAGGCCTGATGTTAAAACTATGCTCAATGAAAAAGCAAGATGGTTTATGTTTGTAATAATCATGCTGCATATTCAAAGTCATATCTGTGACTGAAAAATATCTCAAATGGAGTTTTCTTTTTATGTATAAGGTAACAATGCAAGGGGCCAGAAAAGAAAATAAGTCATTTTCTTGCTTGTGAAATCAAAGCTGCAACATCTGTTTGCTTCACCTGCTGAAGAGAATACTCCCGCTTATACTTAATGGTTAACAAGACTGAACACTTTGAAACATACTTCTCTAGTCACCCAACCTGTAAATTAAATACATCAGTGATGCAATTATTGCACTGTGCTCTTTTCACAGGTATAAATCACATATAAAAGATCTGCAGTGCTGAGAAACACAAGCTATAATTTATGTTTTACTGTAAGCACCTGAAACTTTACAATGTCCAGTGTTCTGGACATTGTAAAGTTGCAAATATATTCTATGGCAACTCTCTCTTGCCTTGTTTCCTTCTCTTATGTCTTGCATACCTTTAATAGAATGGCCATATAATTTCCTATAGTTTAAAATTTTAGATTATACACTAATTTTTTAATAAAAAGTTTTGAAAATAAAAAGCATTCAATTCTAAAAACCACCACCAGTCATTATTAACATTTTAAGAAATATCTATTTATATATACAATATTTATATACACAATATTTATATACATAGTATATATAATTTTATTGTATATGTAATTTTAATATATACAATTGTATATATAATTTTAATATACACAATTGTATATATAATTTTAATATATACAATTATAGATGTATTATTATATGCTCAATGAAGAAAACATTACAAAGACAAAATATCTAAGATGAAAAGCAAAGTTACCTTCCATACAACCACCAAAAGTCAAGGACTTTCTTTTCCTCATGATTTTCCTAAATAACTTTTCACATTCAAGTTCATATTTTTTTCACTTCCTCTCTTTTCCTTTCCTTCTCATTAATTTAATTTTGACAGATCTTTTCAAAATAAGTAATCCTGCTTTTATTTATTAAATTAGGTAAAAAGAAATTTCATAAGTTCTCCTTTCTAAAATCCTTCAGGACTACATAAGTATTATTTATGTATTATTTATTATTATATTTCTTTGATAAAATTATAAATATTATAAAGTCACTTAAGAAAATAATATATTCACAATATTAGCCAATGTTTCTGTTTTGCATGTTTGATTTTTTTCTTCCTTGTATTTTAAACATATAGGTTTCTAAATCATTGTCTCAGAGTGGAATTTCACAGAATTAAAATAAATTAGCTCACAAAGCGTTTCTTAGACTTGGAGTTTAGAATATGATTCTCAGACCTAGTTGCTTAGGCACTTTTGCCCCCACCAGGTAATTCTAACATTCCAGATACTCAGAGCCCATCCTTAGATTCTGATTTAGTTGCTTTGTATTACGCTGAAAAACAGATTTTTTTTTTTAATGTTCTCTAAGTGGTTCTAATACACACTCAGGATTGTAGACTATTCAGTTTAGGTTAACAGATTAAAATTAGAAGATAGATAGACAAAATTATTTGGGCAATTAAGGCCTTAAAGTATAAACAGTTTGTCACTACACTTTTAATTTGCTTTCTGACCTATGCGTTATTTAAGTAATTGGTTTCTTATTTTCCAAATTTATCAGTTTTAAAAATTTAACATGACTCATTTTTAGTCTGATTTTAATTACAGAGTTCTCTGAAAATACACAAAAGTACTCATTGTCCCTGGGCATGAGCAACAGCTTCTATGAGATTCTTGTAACTCACTTTGCAACCTCTCTTATTTTCAGGATTTTACCATAGGTATGCCAAGTGCCCAAAGTAATCCCATTCCTCTTTCCCTTACCCCAGTTTATTGTTAGATAAGTCTCTTTTTTGGTCTAGAAATAAGGAGAAAATCAGTGACCAACTAAAAACTCAGCATCAATCAATAATCAGCAATTATTTATCATGGCTGGGAATTAAATTCAACTTAGTTAAGTATCTCAGGACTATATAGATTTGGAAAATCTGGATGAGTGGATCTGGGTTAAGATCCTGCTTTCTGTATTTTTTTATAAAAGCCTGAACAGTGATTCTGATGTGTATCCAAAGAGAAGAGCCATAGGATTTAAGAAACAGTAGGTTGTTTTATTATGACCAATTCAGATCATGAGCCTCTATTACATTAATTAGACCTCAGAGGCAAGGTTAAAAACCTTCATTTCTTTTTATGAGGCAGATAAAATGGCTCTCTTTCACTTAATAAAAACACGAGAATGCATCATTTGCATATTTTCTATCCTGTATTAGCTTTCTACCTTTGCTATTTACCAAAATTTGTCAAAGACCATGATGACTGGCAGTTTGTCCTGATTTTCTATTTATTAATAATTGTTTGCTATTATTTGTTATTTTGTTTTTTGAGATTTTATTAGTATCAAGTATTTTAGTTGAATGGCTTTAATCTTTGGATATTCTTCATTTTTTAGCCTGAGTTGCACCCTCATCTCTCTGCCCTTTAGCCATAAAAAATGATTTTTATATTGCCATCTAATATATAAAGCAAGTATTAACAGACATAAAGGGAGAAACAGACAGAAATACAATAATAGTAGGGGACTTTAATACTCACTTTCATCATAGATGGAGCATTCAGACAGGAAAATCAACAAAGAAGCATTGATCTTAACACAGTAGACTAGATGATATTAGGCATATACAGAACATTCTATCAAAAAGCAACCGAATATACATTCTTCTAAAGCTCACCTGGAACATTCTCCAGGATAAATCATATGTTAGGCCACAAAACAAGTCTTAATAAATCTAAGGAGATTGTAATTGATTTCTAGTTTCATATTGTTGTTTTTGGAAGGTACTTGATATGATTTAAAGAGATAATTGGCATAGTCACAAATATTTGGAAATTAAACAGTATGGTACTGAATAACCCATTCAGTTCAAGAAGCAATTATGGTTCAAGGAAGAAATTTAAAACAAGAAATCAAAAGAGAAGTAAAAAATACTTTTACACAAATACTTTCAGACAAAATGGAAATACAGCACACTAAAACTCATGACATGCAGTAAATGGAATTCTAAGAAAAATGTTACTTTTTGATTTACACATTTAGTGATAACAAGAGAGATCTTAGTAAGTTTACACCTCAAGGAAATAAAAAAGAAGAAAACATAAAGCACAAACTTAGTACAAGGAAGAAAATAATAGTGGTCAGAGAGAAAATGAATAGAGATCAAAGAGACAATAGCAAAGAACTTTGTTTTAAAAAGATAAAATGGATAAACTATTTAGACTAACCAAGAAAAAAAAAGACTCAAAAGAGAGAGTGTTACAACTGATAACACAGAAACATCAAGGATTGTAAGAGACTGCTATGAGCAATTACATATAAACAAATTAGAAAATCTAGAAGAAACAGGTAAATATCAAAAAAAAAAAACCAATACAGCCTACCAAGACTGAATCGTGAAGAAATAGCAAATCTGAATAGAGCAAATATTAGTAAGAAGATTGAATCAGTAATGAAAATTCTTCCACAAAGTCCAGAAGCAGATGGCTAAACTGGTGAATGCTACTAGACATTTAAAGAACTAATACAAATTCTTCTCAAACTTTTCAAGAAAATAGAAGATCAGTTCAAAATCATTTTCAAAGTCATTTTATGAGGCCAGCATTACCCTGATCTTAAAATTAAAAAAGGATGCCACAAGAAAGGAAAACTATAGACCAATATCTCAATAAACATAGATACAAAAACCTCAATAAAATATCACCAAATAAAATTCAACAACACATTAAAAAGTCATACACTATAATCAAGTGGGATTTATTCCAGGGATGCATGGAATGGTTTAATATCATTGTGATACACCACATTAACAAAATGAAGGATAAAAATCTTATGGTCATTTTAATAGAAGCAGAAAAAAATTTAACTGAACATTGAATTTTTTTCACGATAAAAACTCTCAACAAAATAGGTAAAGAGGGAACATACCTCAACATAGTAAAAGGGCATATATGACAAGCCCACAGCTAACATTATACTCAATGGTAAAAGCTAAAAAGCTTTTCCTCTAAGATCAGGAAATGGGACTAGAATGCCCACTCTCCTCATCACTTTTATTCACCATGGTATTGAAAATCCTAGTCACAGCAATTAGGCAAAACAAATCAAACAAACCAAAAAAAAATCACTATTTGCAGATAACATGATTTGATATGTAGAAAACCATAAAGACATCACCAAAAAGCTATTAGAACTGAGAAATTCAGTTTCAGGATACAAAATCAACATACAAAATTCTGTTGCAATTCTGTACACTAGTAAACTATCAGAAATTAAACAAACAATCCCATTTATATATAATAGCATCAAAAGAGGATGAAATGCCTAGGAATTAAATTCACCAAGGATGTGAAAGATCTCTACCCTGAAAACTATAAGAAACTGATGGAAGAAAATAAAGAAGACACAAATAAGTGATCATGGACTAGAAAAATTCATATTGTTAAAATGACCATATTACCCAAGGGCAATCTACAGATTCAATGAAATCCCTATAAAAATTACAATGGTGCTTTTATAGAGGTAGGATTTTTGTTCTAATATGTGTACAGAATCACAAAAGACCCTAAGTAGCAAAACAATCTTAAGAAAAACAAAGCTGCAGGAATCATGCCCCCTGATTTAATTATTACAGCTTTGTAATAGAGTTTGAAAACAGTATGGTACTGGGTTGAAACAGCACATGGTTAAATGGAATAGAATAGAAAGCCCAGAAATAAACCCATGTATAAGTAGTCAACTAATTTACAACAAAGGAGCCAAGAATATACAATGGGGAAAGCAAGTCTCTTTCATAAATAGGGCTGGGAAAACTGGACAGCCACATGCAAAATAATGAATACGGTATATATAAAAATTAATTCAAAATGGATATAAGACCTGAAACCATCAAGCTCATAGAAGGAAAAACATAACCAATGATCTCTAAGACATTGATCTTGGAGTGGGACTATATCAAACTAAAAAGCTATACAGTAAAGGAAATCATCCACAAAGTGAAAAGACTACCTACTAAATGGGATAAAATATCTGCAAACCATACATCTGATAAGGGGCTAGTATCCAAAATATATAAAGATCTCATACAACTTAATAACAAAAAATAATCTAATTTAAAAATGGGCAGAGGATCTAAAGAGATACTTTCCCAAAGTCACAAAGATGGCAAAAGAATATGAAAAGGTGCTCAACATCACTAACCACCAGGGAAGTGCAAATCAAAACTCCAATGAGGTATCACTTCACCTCTGTCAGAATGGCTATTATCAAAAAGAAAAAAACAACAAATGTTGGTGAGGATGTGAACAAAAGAGAACCCTTGTGCACTGATGGTAGAAATGTAAATTGATGCAGCTACTGTGTAAGATCTTCAAAAAGTAATTAAAACTACCATATGACCCAACAATTCCACTTCTGGGTATTTATCCCAAGAAAACAAAAACACTAACTTGAAAAGATATCTGCATCTCATCTGCATGTTCATTGCAGCATTTTTAACAATTGTGAAGATATAGAAGAATCCAAGTGTCCACTGATGGATGAATAAAGAAAATGTGATACACACACAGAGTGGGATATTATTCAGCCATAAAAAAGAATGAAATACTGCCATTTGCAACAACATGGATAGACCTATGCTAAGTGGAAGTCAGACAGAGAAAGGCATATACCATATGACCTCATTTATATGTGAAATAAAAACAAAACAAAACACATAGAGACCGAAAATGACTGGTTGTTGCCAGAGGTGGGATGTGTTGGGTGGGGAAAATGGGTGAAGGTTGTCAAAAGATGAAAATTTCCAGGTACAAAAGAAATCAGTCCTTGGGATATAACGTACAGCATGGCAATTGTAGTTTAAAATGTACTGTATATTTGTAAGTTGGTAAGAGAATAAACCTTAAAAGTTCTCATCACAAGAAAGATTTATATCTATATGTGGTGACATACATTAAATAGACTTATTGTGGTGATAGCTTAACAGTTTATACAAATATGAGATCATTATGCTGAAACTAATTAAAATTACATGTCAATTACATGTCTCAATAAAACTTTAAATGATCTTTGCTGTCAATTTTGAAGCTATATTTATAGAAATACAAAATACATTTTCAATGTCATAGCAAAATTATATGACAATATGGCAACATAGAAAGGTCTTGAACCCATCTTCCTTTCATAGATACACCAAGTCTATAGCTGTATATGGAACAATTTCTTCTCAAAAATTTCTAAATAATGGCTGAGTGATAACTACACATCAAGCAAAGGAGAACAGCACATTGACTATGGTAGGAGGGGCTGGGACACAATCTTGCCATTAATCCCACCCCTGGGGCAGCAACCCACAATTGGGAGGGAACTTGAAACCTAGAATTTCTCCCTGAGGAGGAGAGAGTTCAAATTCTACATTGGGCTCCCCAACTGTTAAGACTTGCACCCGAGAGACGGACTCACAAAACATCTAGCTCTGAAAAACACTTGGTCTCTTGTCCAGGAAACCCACAAGACTGTGGCAATCTTAGAAACAGCTCCTAAACGGCTCCTGCACATGGACACCTCCTCTTCAGTGCCCAGGTCAGAGGCAGCCAGTGAGGCTCAGACTTTGAGCAGAAGGCTCATTTCCTTATACTAAAGCATTAGCCCAAGGGGCTAATTTAACCCATCTCTTGAGCCCACTGGGAACACTGCCCAGTGACAGACTGGTGGGTGCCACTTATGCACTCTCCCTCTGCCTTGCTCTAGACAGTGGGTACCATCTTTTATTTATCCGACAGGGGCCATCTTTATGTGCCCCCTCTGTCTCACTCTAGCCAGGCGGTGTCATCTTCGGAATCTCCCTTGCCTTGTTCTAGCCTGTCAGCTCCATCTCTCTTTTTTCTTCTTTTCCTTTTTTTTCCCCCCAATCTTTTTTCAGTGGGCATCACTTTTACACTCCCCTTGCACCTCACTTACACCCAGTGGGGGCCATCTCCATGCTCGCCCTCCGCCATGCTCTGGAGCACCAGAATCACCTGGAGGAGAGCTTTTACACATTCTGGTGCCGTTTCTGCAGCTGCCACCCAGGAGACACCCCTCGACTGCCTGGCTCTTAAGGGCAGGTGAGCCTCATTCCTTAGTCCCATGACACTGTAGTGATCAGAGAAATCGTTCTTGGCAGGCTACCACCCCCCAGGACACCCCGCAGACAGCTGACTGAAACACAACCCCAGTCTTTTTGTGAAAGAGGCCTCATTGCTTTTCTGGAGATTTTCTGCCCTCAGGGGGAAAATTTCATACACATCTTCAGATTTCATACACATCTACTCGTCTACAGAAGTGCTCTCAGGGAACAGAGGCCAGTGGATGCCATCTGCTCTCTCCCTCTGCTCACTTCAGCTTACCGGTACCTCGCAGAAAGTAGTATATATACTCTTGCCTAGCCCCCCAACTTTTACAGCTGCCTCCAGGGAACACCTCCTTATTGCCTGGCTCTGGCAGCCAGCAGGGCTTACCCACATGTGTCCCATAGGACTGTAATAAATGGAGAAAGTATTCTTAAAAAGCTACCACCCCCAGAGCACAGGAGGAGCAGCAGACTCAGAGTTCAGTCTCTCTATGAAAGAGGCCTATTAGCTAATCATTACAGATGCAGCCTGACGGGATATGGGAAACATGGTGTATATGTACAATGGAATATTATTCAGCAATTTTAAAAAGAATAAAATTTTGTCATTTGTGACAACATGGATGGAACTTGAGAGGAATTTGCTAAGTGAAAAAAATCAGACAGTAATGATAGATACCGTATAATCTCACTTGTATGTGGAATCTAAGAAAAGAAAAAATCAGAAGCATCAACACACACAAAAGACCTAAGTCATGCACATAACCGATTGGTGGTTGCCAGAGGTAAGAGGTGGTGGTTGGAAAAAATGTGTGATGGCACTCAAAAGGACAGACTTACAGTTGTAAAATAAATGAGTCATGGGGGTATAATATACAGCATGGTGACTATAATTATTGCATATTGGAAAGCTGCTAAGAGAATAGATCTTAAAATTTCTCATCAGAAGAATAAAAAATTTTGTAACTATGTAAAAGAATGATGTTAACTGGACTTACTGTGGCGATCATTTGGCTGTATAAACAAATACTGAATTATTATGCTGTACAGCTGAAATTAATATAAAGTTACATGTCAATTATACGTCAATAAAAATGATCCTGAATAAATATTCAAAGCAGAGGGTATCAATTATCTTTCCAAATGAAACTAAATATTCTATCTCCCTTCTCCCATATTGAATAGGGTTAGGAAATTATAGTGCTCATCCTTATATCTGTGGTAATTAGATACTGACAGCACTTATTATGAGTTGACATTTTACTCAGGAAAATTTTGGTATGTTTTCCTACCTAAAATATCCTTTTGAAAGTGATTAATCCTACACCTACCCCAAAATGCAGTTCTAGTTTCCATTTGTCTTGAAATTACTCAGATTGTATCTATCAGGTTTAATATGCTGGAGAGTTAACACTATTTTGAAAATGTATAGTGCAGAGGCAATAATCTACTGTGATTGTACGACTTAACATGCAGAACAAACACATAAATCCACATATATGAATTCTGTTACAATTTCCCTAAACACAAAGCTTCAGTGTATAAGTAATGCATTAAAAAAAAGTATGTGCATGCCCCAGTGTTCACAGCAGCACTATTGACAATAGCAAAGACATGGAAACAACCTAAGTGTCCACTGACAGATGAATGGATAAGAAATGGTATATATACACAATGGAATATTACTCATCCATAAAAAAGAATGAAATAATGCCATTTGCAGCAACATGGATTAAACTAGAGATTATCATATTAAGTGAAGTAAGTCAGACAGAGACAAATATGATATCACTTCTATGTGGAATCTAAAAAAAAATGATACACATTCTATTTATAAACCAAAACAGACTCACAGACATAGAAAACAAACTATGGTTACCAAAGAGGAAAGGGTTGGGGAGGGATACATTAGGAGTTTGGGATTAACAGATACACATTACTATATATAAAATACATAAACAACAAGGACCTAACGTATAGCACAGGGAACTATATTCAATTTCTTGTAATGAGCTGTAATGGAAAAGAAACAACAACAAAATATCTATATAGATATATATGGATAGATAGATGTATATGCATGACTGAATCACTTTGCTGTACACCTGAAACTAACATTGTAAATCAACTACACTTCAATAAAAAATAAAATTTAAAAAAATGCTTTGCTGGAAGAAAAAGTATGTGCATGTATGCACACCTTTTTAAACACTGATTATATTTCCAATATGGTTATAAATCTAACATTTTATTTATCCTGAGTATAATCATGTTTTTACTAATATTTAGTCTAAATTTTTCCATTTTTCTGTGTAATATAAAATAATCTTTTGCCAGTTAACCCATTAAATCACTTTATTTTTAAGAATACTACTTGAAAAAATAAAATCAATTTCTGGAATCCCTGAGAATGGATTTTTAGTAAACAACATGAATGAATATGTTGACAGTGTTAGTTTAAGCCATTAGAAAGCTTTCTGAGGTTGTTGAATTGGAATATCTTGCCTGCTTCTTAAGCAAAAAGCAAGCAAGTCTATATTCTAATAAATGAATTGTTTTAGGGGGAATTTTTTTAACTTTATACAGTAGAGAAGAATGACATAGTACCAATATTGGTTTTTTTTTTTTTGACTAAATTAATGATCACATTTTACTACCATCTACAGTAATATGGAAAATATCAGACCTACAGTAATGCATTTTCTATTACCTTCTAACTCAATCTTCTCCCCAACCTCCTACATCCATTTCCTTCTATTTTTTTTTTCTTTTTAAACTTGTTCAGCGAATGTATTACCTGTCAAAGGCCATGAATTGACAATTGAGAAGATTGAAGAGTTCGTTCCTTTGTCAGGATTATGTGACAGTGGAAAAGAATAAACCATTAAGCTCCCTTATGACCCTTCATGCCATTCCATGAGTTACAGACTGAAGACAAAAACTGGAGTTCTGTTCTGCCCTTTCAGATTTTTTCAATCTTTTAATCAAATATATCATATCACCTCATTCTTGACTCAAATTTTACAAAACACCCAGGTATTCCATGAGTATTTATTATACTCTGCTACCTATGGAAGCATTATGTTACTACTACTATTTTCCCCAAATATTTTAAATAAATTATTGTAGGAAAGTTTAAAATATGAATCCATGAGAACTAATTAGTTAATCAATACATGAACAATGGGATGTCATGAGTCACGTTCCCGTATACATAGGTTTTTGTGCACATATATTGAAAAACAAAATAAATATGGCACTAAAATTGATCCATTGTTAAGAACACTCACTATGTTAGAGCAATACATTATCCTGATATATGGAAATCTGTTTGAGACTTTTAATTTCATTTTTCTCTGCCATGGCCCATCAGCAGGTGCCAAGTAAGTATTAAGGGAAGAAAGCTGTTTACTTGATACTATGTGATATATTCCAAGTTAGCCTATTTTCAGAATCCTGGCAGAAGACACAGATTCCTTGATTGTCAGAAACAAAGGATTTCATTCCTCATAGCAATAGGAGTGGCTAGTGGAGAAGTAAAGATGAGGCAAAGGAAACAGAAATGGAAGTAAATTCTAAAAAGAAGCAGTTTTAATTTGGTCACACTTGTGGACAATTGAGACTCAATCCTTCTGGGATCTTTACAGAAGAATAAAAAATGCCTTCTAGAGTCATCTCTCTGATCAAGGGATGATACCGAGATGGCAATAAAGAGCATTACTGATTTCATCCCTTATTACGAGAACTACTAACAATTTATCATGAACAAGACACCACTGAGAAAAATCCTGTTACACGAGGCCAAGACTGAAGTGCTCCCCTGTACCAAAGAGATGGAGACAGTCCCCGTTAGAAGGTAAAGAGGAACAGCTGCATGCTGACTGCTTTGCCCCTCCTCCAGGCCGGGGCAGCACCACATCCTGAGCCTACACTTCCTCTAGTGGGAGAAGAGAGCCCAGGGTGGATGTTGACCTCCCCCAGCATTGTCAGTTGCTTCTTGGGAGTCCCCACTGCATCTCACAGAGATCACGGAGCTGGACCACTGGGAATCGGATTATGAAAGAGAAGTGGAAAGTATTTGCAGCTTTGCTTATCTACAGAGCCAAGACTGTGGAAAGTCTAACCAGGGAACTCAGCAGGATGCAGGTCTTCCTGTTTTAAAGCCTCAATTAAAGAGCCTTCCCAGCACTGGAGTATGGTCTACCCTGAACCCCTAGGCAGGTGAGCTGAGTCTTCTACTGCAGAGTATAGTTCCTTGTCCCACTCGACTAGGAAGCATGGCCATAACACCTGACGGTGTAGCTCCTGGTCCTGCTCCACCAGGAAGCCTGGCCTGAGCATCTGGAAAATAGCTTGATCCGGCAGCACTTCAGCAGAAGGTCTGCCAGTAGCTCTGCCCTTCTGTAGAGACAAGCTGGTGGCTCTGTCTGGCCAGAGTTTGGTGGACAGCTCTGACTGGCTCCCCAACAAGACTCTTGTCATCCTGGGGACTTGTTCTACACATCCCCACCCTAAGCAGGGAAACTAACCCATAGTCCTGCCCACTGCCGAATGTAATCTCCACACATGCTAACCAGGAAAACTAACCTGAGCTCCTGGGAGTCTCGGTAGCCCATCCCGCAGCCCCAGCACAATGTCACTTGAGCAGAGAACCCAATAAGTGATTCTGTGTCTGCAGAGGCAAAACAGTGGCCCCCGTCTCTCTGTGGAGCTTAGCAAGCAGGTCTACCAGATTTGATACCCAGAACAAATAGCCTTGCTGGCCCTGGGACCTGTTCTGCAGCCCCAGCAAGGCAGGAAAGCTAATTTATAGCCCTGCCAAAAGCTGAATACAGACTCCAGCCTGACCCAAATAGGAAACCTAACTAGAGCTCCTGGGAATCTGGGTAGCCCATCTTGGAACCCTGATTACAGTAGCACTTCCATGGTAGGATCCCCCTGGCATCTCTTAGAGCAGCCTTAGAGAAGCCCTAGGGACTAAAAGTGAAAAATCAGATGACTGTCCTTCAGAGATGTTTTCAGCATGAAGTGGGTCAAGGACCACCAAGAAGTATGAGCTGCAGCCCTGGCTCTGGCTGTGGGTGTTACACTGATGGCAAGAGATACAAGGCAGTGCACAAATGGCAACTAACACCTAACTATATATGTATGTTTATGAATACATATGTGACATACAAAGAGGATAATTTATGGAAAAACATTCCCTAAATTTTAACAGAAATTATTTTGTAAAATAAGAGTGACATTGGGTACTGGTTGTATTAATTTCCTAGGGCTGCGCTAACAAAATACCACAAACTAGGTAGCTTAAAACAACAGAAATGCACTCTCCCACATTTCTGGAGACGAGAAGACCAAAATCAAGGTGTTAGCAGGGCCATCCTCCCTCCATAGATTCCAGAGGAGAACCCTTTCTTGCCTTTTACAGCTTCTGGTAGCCCCAGACATTCCTTGGTTTGTGGTCACGTAAGTCTGATCTTTGCTTCCATCCTTCTGTGTGTCTCTGTATCTCTGTGTATTCACACGGCTGTCTTCTTTGTGTTTCTCTCCTCTCCTTATAAGGACACCTGCCATACTGGACTAGAGCCGATACCACTCCAGGATGACCTCATCTTAACTAATTACATCTGCAACGACCCTACTTCCAAATAAGGTCACATTCTGAGGTACTGGGAGGTAGGACTTTTAATATATATTTTTGGGGGAATCCAATTCAACCCATAAGAACAAAGGAGGATTTCTATTTGTTAATCTATATTTTCTAAAATATTTATAAAAGTTTGCAAAGAATATTCTGGAAGTCATCGCAGTTTGTCTTATTCTTATACCTAATGTCAACTTTCTTTTTTACATGCCTGTGTATGCTATGAAAGTCAAATACTCACTTAGTCCTTGCTGCTAGCTCTGTGACACAGCCTTGGCCAATAAATAGAGATACACTGACCTTGTTTATCCCCCTGTCCTTTCTTTCTACTTTGAAAGAAAACACTATGTCTAGGATTGTACAACAATTTTACAATCCTAAGAGAACAAGCAAGTTTATTTAAACAAACAATAACAACAACAACAAAAATACACTGAGCCTAGCATCACAAGATTATTCTAGCAGTCACTTACTCAGGACCTCTTGTCAGGTGTAAAACAAATAATTTGTGAGTCACTGCTATTTGTGTTTTCTGTGACTTGTAGGTAGACTCATGCCTAAATGATACATGTGTGCATGTGTTCTGGTGCATCTTATAATTTTCAAAGACATAGAGAAGTTGGTGTCTCAAGTAAAGGATGTCAGCAGGAAAAAAATTTATTTTAATGAAGATTTTTGAGACATTTCAAATAAAGAGTTGTATTTCTTTTGGAGAGTATAATTTCTAGAAAACAAATCAAATGTCCAAAAAACCCCACAATGTAAAATAAAGCTTCACCCCTACTACTAAGGTTTTAGTTTTAATTAATTTTTATCAGTAGATAAGCAGCTGCCAGAAGGTTGTCTAAAATTTATTGAGAAGCATGTAATAGATGTTGAATGCTGGAGAATATGAATTTCTTTTTAATGAAAAGGTAGACTTTCTAAGGATGTGAAGTACAACTGAATAGTCTTTGGTGTACTTTATATTTTTGTGGCAGAGTAAAGATTAGAAAGTATCATATGAAGTTAGTTTTTTCTAAAAAAGGATTCTGTGTATATATGAATTTAAAAGTTTATGTTGATTACTTCTTAGTGCTTTACTTTAATATTTTAAGTAGAATTACATATCATCTTTCACTTTTCAAAGTTTCGTTTGATCTCATAGGTAAAATGTGATGAATACTAAGTACTTTTCTAAATTCTAGGTCATGGATACATAATATGATAGATGTCATATTTTGAAAATTCTGGCTGCAGAATACACTCATATATCCTTAGATACTGTTTAACTTTACAGAAAGTTAGCAGGAGCATCTATAGGATTATAATCTTCATGGTCACTTTGGTCTCTTTATGGTGCTTTCCAGTGAACTTAGAAACCCTGATCAGATCCCTGAAAGAGATCACAAATTCATCTATATTTTTCAAATGTTGATAGAAATATGTACAACCTAAGTAATGATTCCTTTTTGTTTTGCTAATTGATAGAAGTAATTTCCTTTTCTTCATATAATTACATAATTTTACAAGAGTACTTGAAAATTTTTTAAATAATTTTTTTTACTACTTTAAGAGAAATTTTTTAGAATGTGTTTTTAAAATACTCAAATCACCACTTTGCTTTATTTCCATGAGCTATTAAGAATTTATTCACGTTCAAAGGAATGCTTCCGTGTGAATGATATAATCAACTGTTTCCTTTCATATTTTGTTCTTAGCACATATATTGATTTGTCTGGATATGTCTCACTAGGATGAAGTATAAAGGGGATGAGTTCTCCTTGTTGAATGTTGAAGGGCATCACAACGTGTATATGAAGTGGCATATGCCACCTGGCTGTGTTGTCTTAGAGCATTTTGAGAAGGCTTATGTAGCCAAATCTTTAAGCACATCTGCCAAGTACAGAATCACATGATAGGTAGTGACATTGAAATTCTGCCCCTAAACAACACACACACGTACGCGCGCACACACAGTTTCTTCTCATCATTACTAGAGATAACCAAACTAAATTCCTTATATAACATTTTTGAAATAAAAGAACATCAATTACTTCAAAAAATCAAATAAACAGTGTGCTATCTTATCCTTATTGATTAAGAGTTCTCTACTTTTGTCTAAATAAAGGACAAATGGGAACAATATACCATACTTAATAAATTGAGACCTCAGTAATGCATATGCAAAGTGTATCTCCTTCCAAATTTGAAAATACCACTATTTGTTTCCATATTGTCCTAACTGTCTTATTTCTCCATAAGGTAAATTGGAAACAAAAATATTCAGGTAGCAACCTCATGGATAATTTTTTTTTGAAATGAGTATTTCTTTTTATCTTTTATTAAAACCCCAAATTAGAGTTTAAACCATAGGAAAGGATCGCTATCAATGACTGTTATTATTGACCCTTTATTATTTTTGCTATTTCCTTTTTTGAACAATTTAGTCAAACACACAGTTGCTTTCAACAAGGTAATGGCAGCAGGACGTATTCCAGATGAAACTGTTTTTTCGGCACCCACACATATACGACTGTCTTGATAAGGACTGGTCCAGGGCCCAGCCACGGCTGAGTTGCTAGAACAGCATAGGGATAGGCAAGTTGAAGAAGTAGCGGGTGCTGACCTGGGCCATTATATCAACACACAGTAAAATTAACCAAAGCTATCCTTTGTTTGCAAGTCAATTGTGGGCCAATTTTTAAAGTTCCACCATGTTAAAAGATGGATAAACTCAGAACATAGTAAGGTTTCTAAATTTTTTTCTGTCCATACTCCTTCCTTGGGCTGTCAATGGATATTCTAAGAATGTGAACATAACAAATGCTGCAAGAAACAAAATATGCAAGTTCAAGCTCTGGCCTGTGAAGTACAAACATGTATCTGCCCATATAATGATATATTACAAAAGATACTAAGTAAGTAAGTTTAATATATAAATTACATGATTTATTTAGATAACCATTGTATACTTTTACATAGATGAAAAATCAAATATCATTTAAATAAAATATGTTGATTTTGTTGTCTCAAGTAAGCATGCCCTACTAGGCTTACAATAAAGACATTCGCTCTGTTAAGAAAATACATATATGTATATATATGTATAACTGAATTGCTTTGCTATACACCTGAAACTAACATTGCAAATCAACCACACTTCAATAAAAAATTTTGTAAAAATTAAAGCAAAATAAGGACATTCTTGATATACTACATCTACTGCTATAACCCAGTATTTTTCTTTCTATGTGTAAAGGGGATTTTACTGTTCAATATTGAATTAATTTGATACAAAAGAGGACTGAATAACAAAACTATACACACATATCTTTTGTTTAAATTTGTTAATTATTTTGAATATCATTGAAGTTCACAGAAAATTAGTTGTTTCCAGAAAGTTCCACTCCATAATTTATACAATTGAGCAATTTTTTAAAATGAGAAGAAATATTTATGGAGGGATGACAAGTAATTTATATTTTTCTCAATGCCAGCTGCCAGACCCTTATTTAGAAGTATTTCAAAATTATTAGAGTGTTCAATTATATGAAATCACATTTAATAATTCAGATATTTTCAGATATATTTATTTAAATAAAAGTATTCACTTGTAGTCTCCTGATTTTATATAAGTATTCATGAATGAACTTAAAATACCACACTGTTATTGTTAAGTGAGACCTGGATTTAGACAAACATGGGTTTAAAATTAGGCTATATCAGTCACTATTTGTCAGATTTTGTACAACTTTCTTAATTTCTTTACACTCCAGTATCCTCATCCATAAAATGAGAAAATTACAGTAACTCACTGCTAATTTGAGTTATGTTCATTAAAGGATACAGGGCACCTAAAGAACTAAGTGACTACCTGGCACAGAGTAAGTGCCTAATAAATCTTATTTTATCATTATTACTGTTTTATTTTGTATATTATCTTTTACCTTAGAAATAAAATGAGATATTAAAAATGTCACATCATGACTCACCAAAATAATCTACCAGAAGAAACTACTTTGGTATGTTTTTATCTAAATACTATGTTCAGTGAGTAAAAGAATTTAATTTGAACTGGTCACAATTGATTTGCTTGTACTTCACAAGCCAGAGCATGTACTTACACATTTTGTTTCTTGTAGCATTAGTTAAATGCACATTCATAGAATATTCACCAATGGCCCAAGGAGGGAATTAATTACAAATGACGGCAAAAGAATAATCCTAGAAGTGTTATGGATTCAGCTATAAGGACTATAAAGTTTATGTAGACATTACAGTCACATTGTGTTTTCAGAGTGACATTTAAAGCATATTAAGGGTGATTTGGGGAGATTTAATATGCATTTAAAATACCTTTCTAAAAATATTGGAAGGTTGATGTGTGCACATGTGTATACAATCCTATTTTCTAATTAAAAAATAAATCATCTGCACATCAATCAAAAGTTTTCCTTGAAACCTGTATAATTGAGCCAGTCAATCAGTAGCTGGATTATCCATTTAAGTCAAGAAACTGATACACCAGGGAAGAGCACAGAGTGGTGTTTGGATGGATGAACCAAGGGAACCTGAAAGGAAATGTTCAAAGGGTCTTTGAACAAAACCTAAAGGTCTTGATAAAGAGACCAAATTAGATAAAAAGCAATGGGAGAGGATCCCTGCTTCTAGGAACTTGAGGTCAGAGCAAGGAGGATTAGAACACTTGGAAGAGTTCATTAGGAGGAACAGAGGATTCTCGGAACATGACTGTGGGAACTCAGCTTCATTTCCATCATTAAGAATTCTGGTCTATCTCCTTTTTCCTAAACCAAAGGACCACTCAGGTTTAAAGGCACATAGATGAGAAAAAGAAAAAAGAAAAACACTATTTGTTCTGCAGTTGTCAAGGTAGAGAGAACTGGTATGTGGTTTTCTCGTCCATGGCCTGGGTGATCTGGGGACACCAGCATAAAGAAGCATGGATGTGAGGTCCTCAAAGCAGAGGATCCTGAGAAACACATGACCTGCATCAATCTGAGCATTATGCCCAGTTGAGATTACAAATCACCCCAATCTCTCCAGGGCAAGCAGACCAATAAGGAAATGAAGAAGCAGGTTAAGATGTGAGACCACCTCTGGGTCTAGAAAGCTTGAAGGGATAGAGATTAAGAGGAATATTCCACATTCCATAGTTTTACAAGTGTAAGGAAGGAAAAAGTTTTCCTTTTCAGGTCCCTCGCTAGGTCTGAAAATTAAACTGACCAAGACATTAACAGGAGAAAGACACATTTTACTTCATTTTCATATGTGCATGGGAGCCTTCACAAGGGAATGAAGACCCAAAGAAGTGACAAGAACAGGAAGCTTTTATACGTTTTAGACATAAATAAATACATTAATTTTTATTAATTAAATTAATTAATTTATAAAAATTGACAAGACAAAAGATTTGGGGCTATGGGTAGTAAATGATAGAAAAGATAATGATCACTACTGTCACCCCAAACTAGTGGCTTAGAAATATTAACAAAAACTATTGCCAAGACCAGAGGAAAAATATGAAGTAGTACAACATATAAAAAATAAAAACATGGAAGGGAAATACAAGACACTCAATGTAAGAATATTTCAGGGGAGAAGAAAAGAGAAAGAAAAGGTGCAAGACAGGAAATGATTAAACAAATAATGGAAGGGAATCTGTCTGAGCTTTATGTCTGGTGACCTGTGTCTGGATATGAATACACCCATCAGATTCTAAGATGAATTAATGAAATTAAGAAGTATACCTTGTTATAGTGTGACAATTTTTAATTTTACAGATAAAGCTAAAATCTTCAAGTTCCTAGTGCATATAATAATTTATGCTACTGTTAATAATACTGGTAATAATAAAATGTTACATACACAGGAAAAAGGACTAGCATCAAATTTCTCATTTATAACCCTTGAAACTTGAAGACAGTAGTATAATATTTGCTGACTACTGAGAAAAAATTACATAACCCCCAAATCCTATACCTACTGACAGTATCATCTTACAGGCAGATGACTGATAATGTACAATGTAAGAAATTTCATCTGAGGGAGGTGATTGAGGGTATACATAAACCAAATAATAAATAATTCAAAAACAGAATCCAAGCTCTAAGGACATTTGAAACCAGGAAAACTCTAAACTATAAGAAAATTTTAATCATAGTCAATAATTAAAATTAAGTAGCTCAGGAATGGAGGCTTTCTAAAGGCCTCATAGTAGGGGTGGAGGAGGCCGGGTAAACAGGATGAGTAAAAGTGTTTCTTTATATCTCATCTTTGTAGGATGCGTCCATGCTTTCATGGGGAAATGCTTCCTTTTCAAACAATAGTAGAGAAATATGTATCTAATTATAAATGCAAGGTTGGGTAAGGTAACAGAATAAGAATTATGGTTAGGATATCCAAATATGTGGTGGAAACATGAAATGAATAGTAACTTGATTTAAAAACATGCAAAAGTACAAGACAATATAGGAAAGGATAGTTTAAAATAAGCAGTAAACATAAAATAAGATGGGAGAAACATGACAACTATATACAAACATTGCCCTATGTGTGGATACAATTATGACTCCTACTAAAAGAGAGTTCAAAAGCATCTGTTTAAATGCAGGTCATAAGAAACAGACTTAAAACCACTTATAAAGAAAGGTTGAGAATAAAGGGATTATCAAGCAGGTACTTGGGAAAAAAAAAAAAAAGATGCTTTGCCAGCATAATATATGCACATGCTGTAATTTAAGGTTAAAGACATGAAGCAGAGTGAAGAAGAATATTGTATCATAATAGAAGGCACACTGAACAAAGAAGGTAAAACAGCAATAAACGCATATAAATCTAATAGCTTAGCAGCTAAATGCACAAAGCAGAAATCATTAAAAATGCAAGGAGAACTTCCTGAATAAAAAAGAAAAATTTAAAAAGAAACTTCAATAGAACAGAGGGAAGTAGGCAGAGAATATGGAGATTCCCAGAGGAACTGGCAGCTGATGTTTGGAGTCCCAGAGGCGCCATTACAAACAGGGGGGAAGCAGTCAAGATTATCTGCCAGTTCAGACAATCAGTATGAAATCCCTGCATAAAATCACTTTAGTGATGATGGAAGTAGAGAGCCAAGACACTGAATACCCAGTTGCACAGCGCACCGGCAGCATACAGACAGCACCCTGGTAGGCACTGTAGAAGATGCACTGTCTTCAAATAGGGAGGCTGTATCCTTTCCACACATTAAAGAAGGTTATATCCTTCTAAAAGGAAAGTACACAGAGGGAAGGATTCTGGTATATACCTACCGCAGTAAAACATGAACTGGTATCACTATGAAATAATTATTTTCTTAGTACAAAGCAGAATTTTAAGTAGTTCATTAGAATTCATATTTACCTTCATCTGTACTAGAGTATACTGGGCACCTTACTAAATAAATTGGAAGATAAGAATCATATATATGATGATATGTTTTGAGTGATTTCTAAGTTCTAAAGGAATAAGAAGGTAAAAATCGTTTATAGCAACAGTCACTAAATCACTCTGAACAACAGACACTTAAATTGCCTGAGGGGCAGGCATCTAATTTAACACATATCTAGGGGCCTCCTGACATCCTCTCCAGAGATGCAGGCCAGCAGGAGTCATTTTGGCACTCTCCCTCTGCCTCATCCCAGGTCACCAGTACCTCCCAAAAGGAGCCTGTATCCTAATCTTGTACCCAAATTTTTGTGGTTGCTACCCAGGGGACACCTATTGATCACCTGGCTCAGTGGCCAGCAAGGCTTATGTTCACAGATCCCACAGGAGTATACCCAACAGAGAAAGAGTTAAATGGCTACCATCCCCAGGGTATATCAGAGAGGCAACAGCCCTAGGTACCCAGTCTATGAAAGAGGCCTGTTAACTAATCTTCATAGTTGTGGCCAGAGGGGTAAGCTTCCAATTAAACATGTGTCTATGGGCTGGCTGTAATCCTCTTCAGGGACATTGGAGGGCAGGTTCTATCTTCATGCTCTCCTTCTGTTGCATTCCAGAGCTACAGTATCACCTGAAGGAGAGTTATATGCATATCCTGTGCCCTGTTTTTTATAGCCAATGCCCCAGTTTTTGTGGCTGCTGCCCAGGGTATTACCCCCTGAAAATCCTGCCCTAGTCCCAGCAGGTCTTATGTTACTGGTCCGACAGAACTGTATATATTTGCATACTTTAAAAGTTGCTACCTAAGGGTCTAGGCTGAATCTAGGTGCTGACTGAGATCCTTTGGGACACTAACAAGTGTTGGCACACCCTTGACTACTGACCACCACTAAAAATAAAGCAGGCTGCTTAGATAATCACACAGGTTTAAGAGATTACCAAGAGTAGGAAAGGGTTGAAGGATAAAGTAATCTCTTACATAGGACATTCTTTCAAGGATAAGAGAGGTAGCTGTTTTATCTAATGCATAGAAACCAACCCAGAGTCAAGGAAAATGAAGAAACAGAGAAAGATGTTTCAAATGAAATTACAAGGTAAAATCTCAGAAAAAAGATCTTAATGAAATAAAGATAAGGGATTTACCTGAGAGACTTCAAAATAATGGTCATAAAGATACTCAGTGAGTTCAGGACAATGAATAAACAAAGTGAGAATTTCAACAAATAGAAAGAAAATATAATAAAGAATAAATAGAAGCCACAGAACTAAAGAATACAAACAACGAACTGAAAAAAAGAAAACAAAGGTGCAGTTCAACAGCAGGCTGAATGAAATAGAAGAAACACCAGTGAGCCCAAAGACAGCAATGAAACTCACCCAATCAGAACAGCTAAAAAAAAAAGAGTAAAGATAGCTTAAGGGAATTGTAGGATAACATCAAGTGGACTGACATCCACATTTCAGGGGTCCCTGAGAGACAAGAGTAAGAGAAGGGGGAAGAAAACTTACCTGCAGAAATAATGGTTGAAACCTAATGTGGAGAGAAACATTCAGATCCAGGAAGTCTAGAAAGTTCCAAATGAGATAACACAAAGAGACCCACACCAAGGCATATTAAAGTGCCAAAAGTTAAAGACATGGAGAGAATCTTTAAAACATCAAGAGAAAAACAACTTATTATGTACAAGTAAAACCCATGAGACTACCAAAAGATTTCTTAGCAGAAATTTTGCAGGCCAGAAAAAGTATGTTCAAAGTGCTGAAAGAAAGAAAGAAAGAAAAAAAAAAAAAAAAAAAAACCTATCAACCAAGAATACTCTACCCTGAAAAATGGTCCTTGACAACTGAAGGAGAGATAAAGAATTTTACAGACAAGCCAAAGGTAAAGGAGTTCATACCACAAAACTAGCCTTACAAGAATTATTAAAGGGACTTCTTTAAGCTGAAATAAAAGTGCACAAATTAGCAATAGGAAACAATGACAGTAGAAGTTACACTGTAAAGGTAAACAGATAGTAAAATTCACAATTATTTAATGTTGAACTAGTGGTAGGTTAATTACTTACAAAGTTAGTATAAAGGTTAAGAGACAAAAGTAGTAAAAATAATTACAATAATTTAAAGGATACGCAAGATAAAAAGACATCAAAAACAATGTATGGAAGAAGAGGAAAAATGTAGAGCTTTAGAATGCATTTAAACTTAAGCTGCTATCAAGTTAAAATATATCATTACAAATATAAACTGTTTTAAGTCAGCCTCATGGTAACCACAAAGCAAAACCCTATAGTAGATACACAAATGATAAAAAAGAGGAATCCAAGCATACCACTACGAAAATATTCATCATGGGAAAAAAAAAAAAAAGAGCAAGAAAAGACAAACAGAGAAATTTATAAAACAGCTAAAAACAGTTGACAAAATGGTAATAAATACATACCTATATATGATATATGAACCCTTTATATGATACCTACAAGAGACTCACTTCAGATATAAGGACATACAAGACTGAAAGTGAAAAGATAGATATTCCATGTAGAGGAAAACTGTGGTAACTGTATTTCAGACAAAATAGACTAACATACACTGCAATAAGAGACAAAAAAGCTCATTGTATAATGACAAAACAGTCATTCCAACAACAGAATGTAATATAGGAAATGCAAGTATGTGTACCCAACATAGAAACACCTAAATATATAAAGCAAATATTAACATACCTAAAGGGAGAAATAGCAACACAGTAGTAGGGGATCTTAATACCCCACTTTCATCAGTGGATGGATCATCCAAACAGAAAATCAGTAAGCAAACACTAGCCTTAAAGGACACGTTAGATCAGACAACTTAACAGATGTACACAGAACACTCCATACAAGAGTAGTATAATACGCATTTTTCTCAAAATCATATGGCACATTCTCCAGCACAGATCATAGGCCACAAAACAAGTCTTACTAAGTTTAATATGACTGAAATTATATCAAGCATGTTTTTCTGATCACAGTGGTAAGACAATAGAAATTATTACACAAAGAAAACTGGAAAATTCACACATATGTGGAGATTAAACATGCTACTGAACAACCAATGGGACCAAGAAAAAATTGAAAGAGAAATTTAAAAATACCTAAGACAAATGAAATTGGGAGAACAAAATGCCAATATTTATGGGATGCAACAGAAGCAGTTCTAAGAGAAATGTTTACAGGGCTAACTGCCTGCCCCAAGAAACAATAAAGATCTCAAATTATTAATCTAACTTTACACATCAAAGAACTAGAAAAAGAAAAACAGATAAAGCCCAAAGTTAGTAAAAAGAGGAAAATAACAAAAATCAAACAGAAATAAAATAGAGACAAAAAGAAAACAGAACAGATCTTGGAAACTAAGAGCTAGTGTTTTGAGAATATAAACAAAATAACAAATTCACCAAGAAAATTTTCATAGACTCACCAAGAAAAAAAAGAGACAAGATAAATTGATAAATTCCTCTAACGTCAGGAACAAGACAGGATGTCCACTTTTGCCACTTTTTAACATAGAACTGGTAAGTCCTACCTAGAGCAGTTAGGCAGGAAAAAGAAAGAAAAGACATCCAAATTGGAAAGGAAGAAGTTAAACTGTCACTATTTGCAGATGACATAATTTTATATACAGAAAACCTAAAGACTACCAAAATACTGTTAGAATAAAGTTGTAGGATACAAAATGAATATTTAAAAAAAACCTGTTGTATTTCTATTAACATTGAACTATCAGAAGGGAAATTTAAAAAAAAATACCATTTACAACTGCATCAAAAAGAATAAAATAACTAGGAATAAATTTACTTGAGGAGAAAGACTCCTGCCCTGAAAACTATGAGCCATTGATGAAAGACACTGAAGAAGACACAAATAAATGCAAAGATATTCCATGCTCATGAGTTGGAAGAATCAGTATTTGTAAAGTGTCCACAATAGTCAAACCAATCTACATATTCAATGCAATCCCTATCAAAATACCAATGGCATCTTTCACAGAAATAGAGCAAATAATTCTATAACTTGTATGGAATCATAAAAGACCCCAAATAGCCAAAGTAATTCTGGCGAAAAAAGAACAAAACTAGAGGATCGCACTTCCTGATTTCAAACTATATTACAAAGCTATAGTCATCAAAAACAATTTGGTACTGGCATAAAATTAGACACATAAGTCAATGGAACAGAATAGATAGCTCAGAAATAAATCCATACACATGGTCAATTAACTTATGACAAAGCAACCAGAAGTATGCAATGGGGAAAGGACAGCCTCTTCAATAAATGGTGCTGGGAAAATTGGACAGCTGCATGCAAATGAATGAAACTGGACTGCCATCTTATGCCATACACAAAAATTAACTCAAAATGGATACACATGAACTTAAAGACTGGAAACCATAAAACTTCCAGAAAAAAAATATAGGTAGTCAACTCCTTAACAGACTTTTTAGATTTGACACCAATAGCAAAGAGAAAGAAAAAAAAAACAAACAAGTACATCTACTTCAAAATAGAAAGCTTCTGCATAGCAAAGGTAACCATCAACAAAATGAAAAAGATTACCTACTAAATGGGAGAAAATAATGCTAATAATACACCTGAAAAAGGGTTAATATGCAAAAAGTATAAATAACTCATACAAATCAATAGCAAAAATTAAACAATGTTCTTAAAAAATGGGCAGAGTATCTGAACAGACAATTCCAAAGACATACAGATGGTCAACAGGTACATAAAAAGGTGCTCAACATTCCTAATCATGATAGAAATGCAACCTTAATGAAATTAATACCTCCTATCTGTTAGAATGGCTACTGTCAAAAAGACAATAAATGAGTTTTGGCTAGAATGTGGAGAAAAGGGAACCTCTGTGCACTGTTGGTAGGAATTGCTGCAGTCACTATGGAAAACAGTATGGAAGTTCTTCAAAATATTAAAAATAGAACTACTTTATGATTCAGCAATCCTACTTCTAAATATTTTTCTGAAGGAAACAAAGACCTTAACTCAAAGATATATGCATCCCATGCTCATTATAGCATGATTTACAATAAGCAAGATATGGAATCAGAGTAGGTGTCCATCAGTGGATGAATGGGCACACACATAATGGAATGTTATTCAGCCATAAAAAAGGAAATCTTGACATTTGCTACAACATAGATGTTCCTGAGGGCAATAAGCTAAGTGAAATAAATCAGAGAGAGAAAGACAAATACTGTAATAGCTCACTTACATGTGGAATCTAAAACAAAACAAAACAAAACAAAAACTGAGCTCATAGATACAGAGAACAGGTTGGTGGTCAGCAGAGGAGGGTTGGGGGGGAGGCTAAAATGGTTGAAAGTGGTCAAAGGTATAAACTTGTAGTTATAAAACAAATAAGCCTTGAGGAGGTAATGTATGGCATGGTGACTATAGTTAATTATATTATATTGTATATTTAAAAGTTGCTAAGGGAGTAGATCTTAAATATTCTTATCACAAGAAAAATGTCACATGGTGATGGATGTTAGTTGACTTATTGTGGTGATCAACTCACTATATATATGTATAAAATCATTACGTGTTATGCCTGAAACTAATAATAACTACATGTCTAATATATTTGGAGGAGGGAAAAAGAAGAGGATGGCAACAAAAGGAGGAACAGAAAGAGGATGAAGAGGAAGGGGAAGAATGGGATGAAAAAAAGAGGAAGATGAAAACATGCCATATTGTTCTCTATAAAGAAAGCCGAAAGTGACAACTGCAGCATTTTCTCTCTGGTCTCCTGTATCTGGCTTCCTGACTTGAAGACAGGAGCACTTTTAATTCTACTATTCTTCCTCAGAATTGATGTGGCGGGGACAGATAAGTTCTGAGTATCTCCATGACTTGCTCACTATGGTTTGCCAACAAGAGTCCCATTAGAGTTGAAGAACAAGACTAAATTCTGGAAAATATTAAAGTCAGAAAGGGTGTATCTGCCTTAACAATCCTGAGGAGTATATTATTTTCCACCTCCCTCTGCTAAAAGGGATTCCTTTTTCAATGTAGTATTAACATCTCCAAGCACACATCTTGAAGATTATCATTAAGGCTTTCTTCATATTCACTTACTAACTTAATGCCCTGATAGAGGATCACATGCTTAATTACCATTTGCTAAATTCTCTTTCTTAGGAAAATATTTAATAACAGTAGGGACTCAATCATTCTTATAATCAATTTCACAGACCAAAGATAATAAATATTAATTCAAAATATATTCTATTCTAATAACCTTTGTGTTCTCAAGTCCTAGATCAGTGTCTGGAAGATAGTAGGTATTTAATAAAAATTTGTGAGCCATTGAGGAACATTTAACTGTATTTTAAAAACCTGTCACTTGCTCTTCTGTTCTAATGCTCTTGAGCAAGATAATTTCAAAGGTGACCTTACTGATTCCTGAGAGTGTAAGTTCAATGGGAATAAGGATTCTACCGCTTTTCACAGCTGTAGACCCAGTACCAAGAGCAGTGACCAGCATACAGTAGGCCTTTAATAAATGTTTGTTGAATGAAGTGGAAATATTTATATTCACCTTTAATTACAAAATATAGTGAACATACCAACAGAATATGGCAGCCATGTACAACTCAGATATGTCTATATTTGTTCCAATTTCTTTGTTAAAAGAAATAGCTATTGTTCTATCACCTCTGCTCTTCCCACTTCTCTCCCAGACCTAAATTTCTGTATAGTATATGTATGTTTTTATATGTTTAAAATATAATATACAGTATTTTTGTATTTAAATTATACTTACATATGGCAATAAATACCTTTTATTCTAGGAAGGGCTTTTATTCTAAGATTGTTAAGCATTTCATGTTAAGATTGTAAGGATATGACAATATTTTTAAAATCCTTTTGCTTTCTTTTTCCCAAAGACTAAAATTATTTTTGTAATTTAACTATTATTTTTTGTAATTTATTTTCTAATTTAACTATTATTATTTTTGTAATTTAATTTTGTAACTTTAACACTCAGAAAAACTCCTCTTTATTCCCAGGTTTCATGCCTTTATTGCTCTATTCTACTTTCATTTTTTGTCTGATCTTAGAATCTGAATTATAAAGCAACAAAAGAAAAGGTTCACGAGGGGAACACAGAGAAGAAAGAGAAATGATTACATTTATACTTTGATCTTATCAGCATCAACTAGAGACTGCTGACATGGAAACAGAGACCTCATTTTAACATGATCCTCATCATCCACCACCCAGTGCATGGATATTGTATACAGGCATACCTGGCTTTATTGCCCTTTGCTTTATTGCGTTTTGCAGGTATTGTTTTTCACAAATTGAAAGTTTGTGGCAACTCTACATCAAGCAATTGTATCAGTGCCATTTTCCAACAACATTTGCTCATTTTGTGTCTCTATGTCACATGTTGGTAATTCTTGCAATATGTCCATTTTTTTCATTATTATTATATTTGTCGTTACAGTGATCTGTGATCAGTGATTCTTGATGTTACTATTTTAACTGTTTGGGGCACCATGAGCTATGCCCATGTAAGACAGCAAACTTAACTGATAGATGTTATATGTGTTCTGGCTGCTCCACGGACCAGCCATTCCCTATCTCTCTTCCCCACTTCAGGCTTCCCTATTCCCTGAGGCCTCCCCCTCCAAAAAAAATAAAACTAAAATCGGGACAATTGATACTCTACAATGGCCTCTAGTATTCATGTAAAAGGAAGATTCGCGTCTCTCTCACTTCAATCAAAAGCTAGAAATGATTAAGCTTAGTGAGGAAGGCATGTCAAAAGCTGAGATATGCCTAAAACTAGGCCTCCTGCATCAAACAGTTAGCCAAGCTGTAAATGCAAATGGGAAGTTCTTGAAGGAGATGAAAAGTCCTACTCCAATGAGCACACAAAAGATAAAAAGCAAAACAGCTTTGTTGCTGATAATGGAGAAAGTTTTTAGTGCTCTGGATAGAAGATCAAACCCGAAAAACATTCCCTTAAGCCAAAGCCTAATCCAGAGCAACACCCTACATCTCTTCAATTCCATGAAGGCTGAGGTAGAAAAGCTTCATAAGAAAAGTCTGAAGCTAGCAGAGGTAGGTTCATAAAGTTTAAGGAAGAAGCCATCTCCATAAACATAAAAATGCAAGTTGAAGCAGCAAATGCTAATGTAGAAGCTGTAGCAAGTTATCCAGATGGTCTAGCTGAGATAGTTAATGAAGGTGGCTACAGTAAATAATAACAGATTTTCAGTGTAGACAAAACAGCCTTGTATTGGAAGAGGATGCCATTTAGGACTTTCATACGTAAAGAGGAGAGGTCAATACCTGGTTTCAAAGAGTCAAAGGACAAGCTGACGATCTTGTTAGGGGCTAATGCAGCTGGTGAATTTAAGTTGAAGCCAGTGCTTATTTGCCATTCCAAAAATTCTAGGGCCCTTAAGAATTATTCTCAGTCTCTTGTGCCTGTGCTCTAGAAATGGAATGAGAAAGCCTGGAAAACAGCACATCTGTTTACAACATGGTTTACTTAATATTTTAAGTCCACTATTGAGACTTACTATTCAGAAAAAAAAGATTCATTTCAAAATATTACTGCTCACTGACAATGTATCTGGTCGGTCACCCAAGAGCTCTGATGGAGATGTACAATGAGATTATTGTTTTCATGCCTGCTAACACATCCATTTTGCAACCCAGGGATTAAGGAGTAATTTTGACTTTCAAGACTTATTAGTTAAAAAATACATTTCATAAGGCCAGAGCTGCCATAGATATTGATTCCTCTGATGGATCTGAGCAAAGTTAATTTAAAACTTTCTGGAAAAGATTCACCATTCTACGTGTCATTAAGAACATTTATGATTCATGGGAAGAGATAAAAAATATCAACATTAACAGGAGTTTGGAAGAAGTTGATTCTCATCTTCATAGATGACTTTGAGGGGTTCAAGATTTCAGCAGAGGAAGTAACTACAGATATGGTGAAAACAGTGAGAGAACTAGAATTAGAAGTGGAGCCTAAAGACATGACTGAGTTGCTTCAACTTCATGATAAAACTTTAACAAATGAGAAGTTGCTTCCTTTTGATGAGCAAAGAAAGTGGTTTCTTGAGAGGGAATCTACCCCTGGTCAAGGTGCTATGAAGCTTGTTGAAATGACAGCAAAGGATTTAGACTGTTACGTAAACTAAGTTGAGAAAACAGTGGCAGGGTTTGAGAGGATTGACTTCAATTTTGAAAGAAGTCCTACTGTGGGTAAAGTGTTATCAAAAAGCGTTACATGCTACAGAGAAATCATTAATGAAAGGAAGAGTCAATGTGGCAAACATCACTGTTGTCTTATTTTAAGAAATTGCCACAGCCACCCCAGCCTTCAGCATCTACTGCACTGATCGGTCAGCAGCCATCAACATTGAGGCCAGACTCCCTACCAGCCAAAGGATTACAACTTGCTGAACACTCAAATGATGGTTAGCATTTTTAGTAGTAAAGTATTTTTTAACTAAGGTATGTACATTGTTTTTTAGACATAATGCTATTGCACACTTAATAGACTGCAGTATAGTACAAACGTAACTTTTATAGGCACTGGAAATAAATTCATGTGACTCACATTTTCATGATATTCACTTGATTGTGGTGGTCTGGAACTGAACTTGCAATATCTCCAAGATGTGCTTGTATAATGTTTGCATTTATTTATTTTTTACCAGTTGTCCTTAGTAGCTGTCCATAATCTTAGGCATTGCACTAAAAATTCAGTATCTCTCTTTTAACAGGACGGAATCTTTGCTTTAGAGAACCTACTATCCAGTGGAGAAAAAATATGAGCCAAAAAGAAAATGAAGTAAGTGAAATACAGATTACAGATATTAAGATAGAGGAAATGTTGGGCTGGAATGTGGCAGGAATGAGAAGCACTGAAAATTATCTGGCCTAACAGGGTCATGAAAGACTTCTCAGAGGAAGTTGCCTTTAAGCAGAGGTTAAGAAAGGGTGAGAAGAGTTTACTCAGCATGACAATTCAGAGTCTAGAAAGAACCTAGTGTTTTCACAGGAGGAAATAATTTCTGTATGACTAGTTATAAAGGTAAGAATGGCTAGAGATTCAACTGAAAAGATTGGCAAGATGGAGCACAGGAAGCTATGGGAACATTTTTTGAGGTGGAATAACATTGTCTTAGTTTAGGTTGCAATAATAAATATAGTAGACTAAGTGGGTTAATCAACAAAAATTTATTTCTGGAAGTTCTGGAGTTTGTGAAGTCCAAGATCAATGGGCTGGTCAATTCAGTTCCTGGTAAGAAACTTCTTCCTGATTTGCAGATGACCACCTTCTTACTGTATCCTCACATGGTTCGGGGAGAACACTCTGTGGTCTTTCCATCCCATTATAAGGGCACAGTATTAAGGTTCCCTAGAGAATCAGAACTAATAGGAGATATATATATATATCTAAAGATATATAGATATATATATCTCAGAAGATTTATGATAAGGAATTGGCTCACACAGTTACAGAGGCTGAGAAGTCTACCTGCCATCTTCAAACAGGAGACCCAGGAGAGCAGGTTAGTATAATTTAGCTTGAGTCTGAAGGGCTGAGAACTAGGAGTGCCAAGGGCAGGGGAATATCAACATCCTAGCTCAAGCGATAATTCAAGTCTTCCTTTCTCTTTTTGTTCTATTCAAGTCCTCAAAGGATTAGAGGATGTCCATTTACATTGCACAGGGCAAACCACTTTACTGAGTCAACTGATTCAAATGCTAATTTCATCCAGAAACATCTCCACAGACACACCCAAAAGACAAATATCTCGGCACCAGAGATTCAAACTGACACGTTAAATTAACCATCACAAGTCCACTCGTGATCAACTTGGCAACCATATGCCCTAAACCACACTTAATTTCCAAGTAAAGATAGTAATAAGGCCTAATATGGTACAACTATCCTGTGTACAACCAAAAATGCACTAACCCTTTCCCTAGGAAATGAAGTTCTTGAGTGATGTTTATTCTTTTTGATATCTTGTACCTTAAGTAATAAGATAAATAAAGTCAATACATCTTATGTTACATAACAAGGGAATAAGAGAGGGAAGAAAAAATACAAAGTGTATTCACAACAGCATAAGGACAAAATACTCATAACAGTAACAGTCTTCATTTTTGTAATAAAGTAATGTATAATAATGTTATCTGGTCATGTGGTCATAGCTGGTGCTTATAACCAACTTCTTCCACTACCCATTATGAATTTCCTTTACTTTCCACAAGCACCTCAGTGGGTTGAGGTTCTTTACCTAAAGGGTGATTCAAACTTTCATTCCTGAAGGGTCTGGGCCATTAGTAGCCCTGCCCTTCCTGTATTGAATTGTTCTAGTTTTCCATTAACCTTAATCACAGAGCATGATAATACTTTAAAACAAACAAACAAAAAAACACCCTAAGGAATTCTCCTGTGTTCTAGACATACCCTTCCTTACTTTCATTGTGGAGTAGTAGTCCAGTTTCCCCCTTGGTAGTGAGGATCAATCACTCCAGCCAGCACAGTTACTCACTAATTTTTCTGTTGATTCAGAGGCATGAGGAGTCCAAAGCAGCTGGGATGTAACTTCAAGTTAATTGAAATCATTGTTTTTTAACCTAGTGGAAGCATTCCTCTCTTTGGAGCTAAGAACTATCACCTGCAGAGCATAAAGTCATGGGAATAAGAAGCAAAAATTCTGCTAGTGGTATCACTCCCATTTCCACCTCTTGACTCCTGGATCCTGCATCCTGGCTATCAGAGAAAACTCAACATATATTGGACACTGATTCAGAGCATATACAAGGTTCTGAAGAACCCTGCCCCAGACATACAAGGTATTACTACCTAGGTAGCATTGTAATTGAGTTTTCAAAAGGCAATTCTATCTTCTGTGAAACTAGCTGCTTCAGGATGGTCGGGAAATGGTAAGAACAGTTAATTCCATGAACACCAGCCTATTGCCACACTTCTTTTGCTATGAAGTGAGCAACTTAATTCAAATAAATGCTGAATGGAATACCATGAATGGTAAAGAAGGCACTCTGTAACTCCATCGAAGCATTACGTGAAGGGACAGAAAATCTTTACTCAGAGTAGCTGTCTATTCTAGTTAGGACAAAGCAGTGCTTCTTAAATGATAGAAGTGGTTTAATGTAAACAATTAAGCACTAGGTAGCCAGCTGATCAATAGGGAACAGTGCCATATTAGGGACTAAGTGCTGATCTCTGCTGCTGACAAAGGCACTCGCTAGTGGCTACAGCCAGGTCAGTCTTGGTGAATGGAAGTCCATGTCACTGAGTCCATATGACAATGGCAGGAGTAGCTGGGGAAAGAGGCTGACTAGTAACCACAGAATGAATCATCTTGTCCCTTTATATATTAAAATCTTTCTCTGCTAAGAAGAAATCTCTCTGCTAAGAAGAAATCTTTCTTTGGTGAGCATTCACATGGGACCCAAATATCTTCATTTTATTTTCCTATTCAGAGAGTTATACTTACAGATCCTTGCCCCAATTTTCTGTCACCAGTTTCCAATATATTCTTTCCAAGTCCCTGACCAGTTATAGCAAATCATTAGCTACAGAATCTCCGTATAATTACACACCTGCCATTTCTCTTTCCAAGAAAAGTGAACAGTCAGGTACATGTGAAAGTTCTGCTCACTCAGAGGATTTCCTTTCACCATTATCCTTCAGGGATGTTCCAGAAAGTGGCAATGGTACTACAGCTGTCCACTCTTGGGTGGTGGTGCTTGCATATTGTGCATAAACATTTGTAAATCAGGCCTAAATTTTCTCTTCCTTTGTCAACTGATCATAGGGAACTTCCCATGAGGCCGTAGGTATAGTCTGGGAGAAAGAAGGCAATATAGCAGAAGTGGGGACCATAGGCGTTTGGGCCATTTCTTCACGTAACTTGTGTCTTCAAGGTCTGATCAAGTATATACCACTTCCATTTGATGATTAGATGTTACTGCATATGCCCAACTTTATGGCTTGGTGGGTTAGCTAACACCCAGCTCATAATGGACAGCCCAGGTATCGTGGTTACTTCATGGCCCGTGGCTAAGCATTCAGTCTCTAGTAAGGCCAAGTAGGAAGTCAAGAGCTGTTTCTTAAAAGGAAAGTTGTAATCTGTGGAGAATGAGTAGCATAACTGGGTCCTTTCTCAGGGCACCTGGCCTCCCCTTCATTAAAGGAGTTCTGGATCTTTAAACTGGTTCAAGTCTGGGAACTGACTGAGGAGCTGTGACTCCCTGTATTTATGATTCAGGTTAGATTTCGTTCATATGACCCAGAACTTTTATGCTTTTACAAATAAAGTAAGAATCTAGTATGCTCCCTTATCTATTTTAAGAGCACCACAATTAATTAGCTAACACAGTAGGTCTACACAAGTCATACTATGCTGATAACTGCCTTCACTATGTCGTCCGTTACAGTAACCATACCCACCTTGCCTTTGGTGGTTGAGTGCTGCCACCTGGCCCCTGCTACCACCAGATCTAACTTACTCCCATTGCATTTAGGTTTCCCAGCTTTTAGGCTTTAATTCTCCTTTTAAGGTTTGGCCTATAGAGAATAATCAAAGAGCACTTCAACGATGCTGGAGCTCCCCTCCCAAATTTATTTCTCAGTCTTCTGGGCTCTCCCAACATGGGTGAGCAGGTCTTAAATGATAAAGCCACTTTAACAAGCCCTAAGCCTTTGAATCTCTTCCTCTACATTAAACCAAGGCTTGTTGGGCATTTCCAGTTTGCTCATGGTGGGTCATCTTTTGGTCCATGTTCTAGCCATTCAATGAGGCAAACTGTTAGAGCTCTTTCTAATTTTTGATTTGCAAAGTTAAATTCAGAATTTCCACTTTGTGATTCCAAATCCATAAATTAGGCATGATTCTAACTTATGTTTATCCCCACATCCTTTGCATTTGTTCCTACACATGTCCCCAGACACTATCTGTATAAATTAGAAAACTCTAGCTCTTTTAGAGTGCAGTACAACTCATTTTAAGGGTCCTGCTGGTATTTGAGTCTAATTATCTGTTTAAAAACAAAGGGGAGTGGTGGGGTGGGTCCTAAGGAAAATCAGCACTGTTTCGCATGGCAGTTGCCTCAGGGGAGGTCATTACAGTTCTCTCAGGCAGTGCAGTGTTAATCATCTCAGACAGAGGTGGAAAGTCTAATACCACTGTGAGTGGAGAGGTCAGTATCACTGGGAGTGCGATGCTGCTGCCACTAGGGGTTGGGGGTCACTTCTGTTTGAGCTGGGAAGACCACTTCTGCTGGAGGTGGGATGGCTAATTGGAGATAACTCTTCCACAGGCAAAGACAACTCAAGAGAATTTAAGGGCTCCATACCTATTCTAACTGGCAGGATCCCATTCTTTCCTAATCAATGCCCACTTTAACAGTAGACACCCTGCAAGGCTAAGAGTTCAACTGGGGTTATAATTTAGCCAGTCACAGGATGAGGCTCTACATTTAATTGTCAGCAACGTCTAATCCTGTTGCTACAGGAGATAAGACTCTCCTTCAGGCACACATTGAAGCTCTGGTTCCATTTATATTAAGCTTGAGCTGAGAATCTGAATCCCTGAACTCACCTTTTCTTTCATCACTTTGCTCAGGGACATGAGGAGCATCAAAGTCCTTAGTTTCATGCATTTTCAAAAAAATGTTCAAAAGTAACAAATACAGAATCACCTGGCTCTTTGCTTTGTTTCTTTTAAGTGGTTGATTAGGAGTATCTAATGCAGATCATTTGTGTATCTCTGTAATAGTTCACACCATGGGCTGTTAGAGCTGCTTACTTCCAGACAGTCTTTAGGGTCTTTAAATCTTATCATGTTAGACAGCCAATTCCAGAAACCTCAATTCAGAAAAATTACTCTAAAATTCTGTTTCTCTAAAACTGCTCTCAGTACCACAGTTTGGATTAGTCAGAAAAAAAGAGCCAGTAATATATCAGATTTATTATAAAGATAATTGCATAATTACAGAGGCTGAGAAGTCCCAAGATCTGCCATCTACAAACTGGAGACTCAGGAAAGCCATGGTGTCAGTACAAATACAAAGGCATGAGAACCAGCAGACCCAATGATGTAGATTCCAATTCGAGTGTGAAGATCTTAGAACCACAAGTACTAAGGGAAGCAGAATAATGATATTCCTTTCAATAGTCAGAAAAGAAAGGCTGAATTCTTGCTTCCTCTGCCTTTTTATTGTATTTAGGCCCTCAAAGAGTGGGGATGCTCACTCACACTGGGGAGGGGAAACTGCTTTACTGAGTCCACCAATTCAAATGCAATTTCATTCAGAAACACCCTCCCAGACACACCCAGAAATAATGTTTAGTCAAATGTCTGGTCACCTAAGATCCATTCAAGTTGACACATAAAATTAACTACCATAGGCACCAATCCCATTATGGGTGCACCACACCCACAAACTCCTCCAAACCCAATTACATGCCAAAGGCCCAACCTCCAAATACCACCACACTGGGGATTAGGTCTTCAACCTGACTGGGGTCGGGGTGGGGAACACACTCAGTCAACAGCAAACATCCTTCGATGGACCTGCTGGGAAGTTCATTTGTGCTGCGTATTTGAGCAGAACAACCTGAAATAAAGTATCTGCCTAGGGTGGTGATAATGAGGATGAACATAAATGGATATAGTCAGCAAGTGTAGGATGTAGAATCGACAATTCTTGGCAATAATTGGATTTGGGAGAGGATGAAATTAAATAAGACCCAGAAGTATGGTGCTGATGGCATATTGCAAGGCATCATGAATAATATATTACAGATTACTAAACTCGCTCACCTTTTTCCCACGCTTCTTCCCTAAAAGTTTGAGAACCTGTGTGTGGACGGAGTCTTTATGCTGAATGATCCAGCTCTACCCTCAAAAGATCTTGATTCTGTTTACTTTCTGAATTTTAATGTTATTATGCCTTTACATATGTTAACATACTAAACAATACTTTGAGAACACAAGCACCGAAAAATCTATCTCAGTTTTCTCGCAGAAGAGACAATTTAGCAAGAAATAGAAGATCAAAGGGAGATGCACAGTGAGACAGAAAAGTGTATTGAAAGTATTTACAACTTTACAAATCTAATTATTTTTCAAAAGCTCTTCCACAAAGAAAACTGTAGACTTAGTTACTAAGGATCATCTGTATTTGCAAAATGAGCATTATCAAGGAAAAAAAAACACTAAAATTATTGATTACCTATTCTGTGGCAGGAATCCTAGTAGATGAACATTGTCTCTATTTCCCTGAGATATTGTGAGGTGTTTCTATTTTAAAGATAATCATCTAAGGTTGGTAGAGTTTATGTAAATCATCCAAATTCAGGGGAAGGTGCTATCAGAATTTAAATACAAGTTTGCCACTTTACATTAAATATTCATCAGAGAGTAAGACTTTCAGAAGCATTATGAAAAATGTGATTTTAAGTTTTAACCCCCTCAGGTATAAATCTTTAATCTCTAATTAAAAGAAATTAAGTTTCTACATCTAAAAGTTTGGAATCTAGGCAATAATATCATTAAGACAAAAAATGATGTCAAAGCCTCAGGAAAACTTCCTGAGTTGCAGGCTAATGCTAGTTGAACTAATTATAATAATCTTTTAAAAGCTGTCCAAAGTTCTATTACATAATAACTTCTTTCATTTGAATATTACCAATAAATGGCCTATTTAGCAAAATTTGTTACATTTTGATTACCTTAAGTCATTTATTATAAAATATCAGTCTTTATAATAGTTTATCAAAAATCCAAGACAACACTTTCAAATCCACCTTTTCCTCCTCACATACAGAACTTCTCCACACATCACATTTCTTATAGCTCAAAAAGTCAGTTGATATTGGTCAGGTACGCTTTTCATCTCCCAACTTTTGTTGACGTCAAAATATGATAGTTAACTAGTATTAAAGCCATAAAATTCTTACATAGCACAGCACATTAAGCTTTAAATATGGCAATTAAACCACGTAAAAGAAGGTAAGACTCCCATTCTACATAGTCAGAATCAGGTGTTCACCATCCCTATCTGGCCACCATACAGTTGTTCAAAAGGCAGTAGGGGCAACAGGCATTTACTTTGGAAGACACTGAACACAATGATCTGGAAGCATATTATTATGTTACCCAGTCCCAAAACTTCCCACCTTTCTCCAAGGTGGTCTTATAATTGTACAGTGGCAGGTACAGTTAATACAAAATGAAGACAAGACAATTAATCTGTGCAAACATCCTACTCATACTATGTACACATTATGATATTTAAACATATCATAAAAACTTGACATCATCATCCTGGTTTTTCAGTTTAGGTGATCTATCAGTCCTGCACTTGACTGTTATTTCTCTCCTAGTACTGTTAAAACCAAAGATGACCAGGACAACAATCAACGGCCATAGACATCTCACATACAGTTTCTCCCATAATATGGGAAATACTTTAAGTCTAAAATTCCATTGGAAAGATAGTTGATAAAACTATTGTGTTTTCATCCTTTGAAATACATGTTATCTTTGTTTATCCTAGAGGCTTTAATCTAATTATTTTATTCATTGTCACAAAAATAGAAGGGTTGCCATTGGAATACCCATAATTAAGATCATCCATATAACTGCATGATCGTAGTAAAAACAGGAAAGTGACATGCTACATAAAATGGATCTTTCTGTTCAAAAGTGCTCCATCAGGGCAAACTGTGTAATTCTTCTTTTCTTCTAAATCATATACCTTTAGAAACATCTTAAGGTCTATAGTGTCCTCCTTACAGGAATTTGGATCAGACATATTGATGGTACATTCCAACTCAGTCACTGGTTTTGGAAAAACCCTTAAGCCCTGGACCAGGAATCTGGTCATGATATTTTGGAACCCCATTATTCAGAGTCCAAAGCATGCCTGAAAAGAGCACAGGCAGAAATATATGAAAGACTAGGCAGATGAGCAAGATCAAGTCCCAGCTCTTTGCAGAGTGCCCCAGGAACTCTAAAGTGGTTTGGTGATAGATGAAGAATTTACACTCTTCCAGGCTCTGACTGAATGACTTTTCTTTGTCATGGTGTGTGTGCCTATGGTGAGGGGAGTGGAGGCCATGTAGGTGGCAAGGACAGAGGCATGTCCTGGCTCGAGTGGTACAGACCTGGGACAGCAGCAGAAGGCTGTACAGCTGAGGAACCTCTCCACTGAGGTGTGCACTTGAGCAGATTCCATATGTACCTTTCAATGCTGATTTACAGGCTGGACACTCCAATCAAATGATGTCATAAATTAGGTGGTATTTACCATTCTAGAGTTAACAGAAATTAAGTTCCAGATTAATTAATTATCTTTCTTTAAGAAACAAAAGTAGATAGTGGCTGAGCTGGGATTTAAGCTGTTTTCTGTCTGACTCCAAAAAAGTGCTATTTACTGGTACTTGATACCAATACTGTATTATTAGTTATGACTGTCCTTTTACATTCATTCAATAAACATGTACAGAACTGCTTAGAACCACTGTTCTAAGAAATAGAACACATTAATGAAAAAACAGAAACCTCTACCCTCTTAAGATTGATAATCTAAATTATTCTGAGTTATAACATTATGATCCTATATTATTCTTAAAGATTAAATAATATACTGGAGCTACATATTTTAACTTCCCAAGCTATAGGTTACATAAATCCATGCATAAATCTCTATAACTAGAGCAGAGTCAATATTATTACATTTAAAATTCAATTTTTCAGTTATTTCCAAAAGTTAGCTTTAAAATTATACATTTTAACACATAGTATAGAGACAATAGTGAAAAAAATTGTATGTGTATATTTGTGATAATTGGTAATAACTGCAAATCCAAATCAATATAGTAAAGATTTTTAGTATGAAAATACTTTATGCACAATATCACCTATTTATACTTAGCAACCTTGAAGTTTACTAATGTCTTTACATAGTTTTACAGATAAACTATAGAGTCAAAGTGATACCCTACTCATAATAAAAGAAAAAATTTATTCAATATTTGTAGAGACACTGCATTTTAAAAAATAAAAACATTAATATTATTAAAACAGCACTTTCAAAGAAGTAGGAACCTAGATTGATGTCCACTGTTCTCTTTACATTTAAAATTTTTATTCAGTTTATTTAAAAAAACAACAAAACAGTTCACTCATTTCTCCCATTCACCACCACCTCTTGCAATAACTCATTTGTTTTCTCTATGGACATGGTTTGTTTTTCCCTTCAGATTCCAAATATAACAGATCATTTTGTATTTGTCTTTCAGTGTTTGATTTATTCTAATTAGCATAATGTTCTCGAGGTCTATCCCTGGTGTCACTAATGGCAAGATCTCATCTTTTTATGGCTGAATATTATTCCATTGTGTACATACCACAATTTTTTATCCATTCATCCATTAATGGACACTTATGTTGTTTCCATAATTTGGCTATTGTAAATAATGATGCAATGAACATATGGGTGCATATATCTTTTTGAAATAGTGTTTTTGTTTCCTTTGGATAAATACTCAGAAGTGGAACTGATGGATATGATAGTTTTTAATTTTAGTATTTTAATTTTTTCAAGAACCCCCAATACTGTTTTTTAGAGTATGTGAATATACCAATTTACAACCCAACCAACAGTTCTCCACATCCTTACCAACAAATGTTATTTCTTGTCTTTTTGATAATATTCATTCTTACAGGTGTGAGGTAATATCTCATTGTAGTTCTGATTTGCATTTCGCTGATGATTAATAATATTGAGCACCAGACTTCTATATTAAAAACTACAAGACATTTATTAAAGAATTTGGAGAAGACACAAATAAATGAAAAGGTATCCTATGCTCACAGACTGGAAGAACTAATGTTGTTAAACTGTCCTCATTGCCCAAAGCAGTCTATAGATTCAAAGCAATCTCTATCAAAACTCCAATGGCATTTTTTACAGACATAGAACACACAATCCTAAAATTTGTATAGAACCACAAAAGACCACAAATAGGCAAAGATATCTTGAGAAAGAAGGAAAAAGCCAAAGGCATCATGCTTTCTCACTTGAAACTACAAAACAAATCTATAGTTATCAAAAGCAGTTTGGTATTGGCATAAAAACAGACACATATATCAGTGGAACAGAATTGAGAACCCAGAAATAAACCCATGTATATGTAGTCAATTAATTTATGACCAAGGTGCTAAGAATATATGTTGGGAAAACAGTTTCTTTAATAGTGTTGGGAAAATTGGCAGCCACATAAAAAAATAAAACTAGACCACTTACATCTTATACACAAAAATTAACTCCAGATGTTTTAAAGACCTGAACTTAAGACTGAAATCATGAAATTCTTAGAAGAGAACATGGGCAGTAAGCTCTCTGACATATGTCTTGGTGATATTTTTTTAATTTGATGCCAAAATCAAGAAAATCTTGCAAAAGTAAGAAAACCAAAAATAAACAAGTGGGACTACATCAAACTAAAAAGCAAAGGTAACCAAAAACAAAAACAAAAAAAGACAACCTACTAAATAGGAAAAAAAAAATAATTTGCAAATCATATATCTAATAATGGACTAATATCCAAAATATTATCATACAACTCAATAACAAAATAGTCATATTAAAAAATGGGCAGAGGATCTGAATAGACATTTTTTCCAAAGAAGACATACAGATGGCCAACAGGTACATGAAAAGGTCTTTTTTATTTTGTCTTTTATTCTTCATTTTGATAATGTGATGTATCACACTCATTTGCGGATATTGAACCATCTCTTCATCCCTGGAATTGATCCCACATGATCATGCTGTATGATTCTTTTGTTTTTTAATTTGGCTTGCTAATATTTGTTGAGAATTTTTGGATATATGTTCACCAGAGATACTGGCTTGTAATGTTCTTTTTTTGTAGTGTCTTTATTTGGTTTTGGTATTAGGATAATGATGGTCTTGTAGAATGAGTTTGGAGCATCTCTTCCCCTTCTATTTTTTGGAAGGGTCTGAGAAGAATTGGTGTTGATTCTTTGAATGTTTGGTAGAATAAACCAGTGAAGATGTCTGGTCAAGGACTTTTGTTACTTGGGAGGTTTTAGATTACTGACTCAATCTCCTCCCTAGTAGTGGTTTGTTCACATTTTCCATTTCATCATGATTCAGTCTTGGAGGTTGTTTGTCTCTAGGAATTTATCCTTTCTTTCAGGTTGTCAAGTTTGTGGGCATATGATTGTTTGTAGTAGTCTCTTATTATCCTTTTTCTATAGTATCAATTATAAAGTCTCTTTTTTCATTTCTGATTTTATTTGACTTCTCTTTTATCTTGGTGAGTCTAGCCAAAGGTTTGTCAATTTTGTTTATTTTTTCAAAGAACTAGCTCTTAGTTTCACTGATCTTTTCTGTTGCCTTTTTAGTCTATATTTTATTTCTGCTCTAAAACATTATTTCCTTCTTTCTACTAACTTTAGGATAAATTTGTTCTCTTCTAGATCCTTGAAGTGTAAAAATGGGTTGTTTATTTGAGACTTTTCTTCTTTCTGGAGATAGGCATTTATCACTATTAAAATCTTAGAACTTCTTTTGCTGCATCCCAAATTTTGGTATATTACATTTCCATTTTTATTTGTTTTAAGGTATTTTTGATTTCTCTTTTAATTTCTTCTTTGATCCATTTGCTATTTAATAGCATGTTATTTAATCACCAATTTGTAAATTTCCAGGTTTGTCTCATGTAATTAATTTCTAGTCAAACCATCCTAGATGGAAAAGAAGCTTAATATGATTTCAATACTCAAATTTATTAGGACTTATTTCGTGACCTAACATATGATCTATATTGGAAAACGTTTTATGTTCTCTTGAGAAGAATGTGTATTCTGTTGCTTTTGGAGGGAATGTTCTTTAAATATCTGTTAAGTCCACCTGGCCTAACATGTTGTTTAAGGCTGATGTTTCCTTTGATTTTCTGTCTGAGTGATCTATCCATTGATGTATGTGGGCTATTAAAATCTGCTACTATTAATTGTATTGCTTTCTATTTCTCCCTTTAGGTCTGTTAATATTTGCTTTGTATATTTAGGTGCTTCCATGTTGGATACATAAATATTTACAACTGTTACATACTCCTGTTGGATTTATTCCTTTATCATTATGTAACATCCCCTTTTTGTCTTATTGCAGTCTTTGTTTTAAAGTTTATTTTGTCTGACATAAATATAGAACTCCAGCTTTTTTTGGTTTCCATTTGCATGGAATATCTTTTTCTATCTCTTCATTTCAGTCTATGTGTTCTTACATCTAAAGTAGTGTATCATTGGCAGTATTGGGTCTGTTTTTTAATCCATTCAGCCATTCTAGATCTTTTGATTGGAGAATTTAGTCAGTTTACATTTAAAGTAATTATTGATAGTCATGTGCTTATTAGCATTTTGTTAATTGTTTTCTAGCTATTTTTGTAGTTCCTCTCTGTTCCTTTCTTGCTCTCTTGCTCTCCTCCTTTGTGGTTTGATGACTTTCTTTAGTGGTATGCTTATATTCCTTTCTTTTTACCTCTTCTATATTTTCTATAGGTGTTTGCTTTGTGTTTACCACGAGGCTGATATATAACAATCTGTAGCTGTAGCAGTCTATTTTAAATTGATAACAGCTTAAATTTGACACCATTATAAAGCTCAAGATTTTTGCTTTTCCTACTTCTCAAAAAATTAGAAACCTAGATTGATGTTCATTTTTCTCTTCATATTTTTATCACTAGAGACAAATATTATTTCTATATATCAAAAAGGACAATCAAATGCACTTCAAAGAATCCTGGTATCTTTACTGCTTTGTTCTTAGTGACACTGTCAACAATTACTATGTAAATCAAATAAATTCCTTGGACTTCAGACAGGAAGCTGGAATAACATATCCCTTAGGTTGCTTTATTTGTTGGTTCCCTTACTGATTATCTGCTCTCCCAAAGACATTTCTTTAATAATTGATATTCCTGGGGTGGGGGGTTGCCTCTGAATAGCATCATAAATGCAAATAGAACTGAAACTCAAAGACTTGAATATCAACTTATGTGAATCTTTAAGCCCAAAAGAATATTAGACAGTTAATGAAATCTGTATTTTTTGGATCCGTGAGTAGTATTGTCCTTAAGTTTTGTGAATACATGCCCAGGGACAGTAATTCCTAACTTTTGGGAATGAAGGCAACAGGCTCAAATTACTACACATATAGAATTCTCACAATATGCTTATATGCCAAAATCTTAAAAGAGTTCACTTTAATTTTACGAGATGGAAAAATCTGTGTTAAGTATATACCACTTCCTGAAATTATAAAAAGAACACTGGCATAAACTGTTTAATATAGAAGTATTAATATTAATCACTATGTAGTAATGTAACCAGTTTATTAAACATACTGTTCTTCATATGCAAGTCATAAACCAACTTTATTTCTCTTCCCAGTCTCTTCAAATTTACTCATTAACTTGCTTCTGTGTGCTTCTGGGATAAATTCATGAGTAGGTCCCAAGGTATTTCTAAGCCTCAAAATAGTTCCATTTCATGAGGTAAAATGATGAGTTAGTATAATAATCAGAACTCTGAACCTCAATTACATTAAAGCTTCTCTCCTTCTCCTACTGAATGCTGTTACAGGTCTGCAAATCTTCACTTAGTGAAAAGAAAATGTCAACTTATTTCCTCCTTTTCCAAGTCTTCTCTCACTCATCTTCTGGTCCCACAGTCCCCTTTCAAGAGTTAAGTCAGATGAGAGATGATTCAAGGGTGAGGAGTGTAGCCAAATTCTATTTTGATTTTCTATTGGTCCCCTTTGAACCTGGCTGTATATTCCATGCTAACTTTATTTTCTCTGTGTTTTCAGATAATCCCCTCTGATACCCTGGTGAATTCCAACTCCAGCTTTCTTGTTACTGATGTCTTCTCCAGCTGACCTTTTATGCCAGCCCTCATCCTTACTCAGCTTTGGATCTAACAAGACACTCATGTAGTCATCTCAATCCTAGCCCAGTTGGGCAAGGTTCTTTCAGCACCTGACAAATTCTGACCCAAGGGAAATGTGTACCTTTGTCCTGCTCTCTGTTCTGCAACTTCAAGCAAATAATGTTCTTGGCCATAAACCTCAGCTAAATGGGGCCATTTTGTTTTGATCAGTTGTTGACTCCCTCATTGGATGGTCGCAAACTGCAGCAGCAGTACCAGTACAGCACCACCAAGTTTACTGTGTTCCGATCATCACAAATCCAAGCAAGGTCTGTTTTATGCCATTTTCAGAAGAGGATACTGTTACAGACTGAATGTTTTTGCCTCAATCTCCACCAAATTTATATGCTGAAGCCCCAAACCACAAGGTGACAGTATTAGGAAGGGGGGACTTTGGGAGTTAATTTGGGTTAGATTAGGTAGGGTGGGGTCCTCATGATGGCATTAGTGCCCTCATAAGAATAGAAAGAGAGATGTCTCTTTTTCTTTCTTTTTTTTTTTTTTTTACATTTTTTATTGATTTATAATCATTTTACAATGTTGTGGAGATATCTTTTTCTCTCTCTCTCCCTTCACATGCACACACCGAGGAAGGGTCATGGGAGGACACAGCCAGAAAGAAGCCACCTGCAAGCCAGAAAGAGAGCCCTCACCAACTCCATATGGGCCAGCACCTTGATCTTAGACTTTCCAGCCTCCAGAACTGTGTGAACTTCATTTGCAGCTTAAGTCGCCTTAAGTCTACAGTACTTTATGGCAGCCCAAGCTAACTAAGACAGATATCAAGGCTCAAAACTCTTGGAAACTTGTCAAAAATATGACAACTAAGTGGCCGAGTTGGGAGTCAAACCTAGGGCTGTTTGAATAAAACCCCTGTTCTTTTTACTGTTATCTCCTGTGGTTTCAGACTTCTTGTATACGCCTTGTTGGCAATGTTTCCGTTTTTTTCCATCTCTTCTATAAATGTATTCATCTCTTCACTAAATATTTCCCAGCGTGTCAAAACTAAGTTGAGATTATTCCCATCGCTAGTTACTAGTGGCATCCCTGTCCATCCTTTTGGTTTGCACCTGTGTACTTTTGTAGTCAGCCAATGTACACACACTGCACATATTGTATATATGTGTGTGTGTGTGTATTTTTATTTATAATATGTTCAAATAATACCAATTGCTACATTTTCTTAACTGCTAGAGCCTATATAATTAGTGTCTATACATTCCTTTGAAGGTAAAGCACATATTTGGAACTCTTCTGTTAGTAACATGCATAGATCTGAAAAAAAGATCTAATTGTCACCCAGTTTGTATTTTCAGAGCCTTCAAGGGATCAAGATGTTTTAGAATAATTCACGTTTAATGATGTTTGAAGCTTCACGAAGATTTACATTTTTGGTAAATAAAGCATATAGACAAAAGTCAGAAAAATAATGTACTATATAATTCTCTATAAACCTCGACAGGCCCTCTCCACTATTTTTCATTTGAGAAGTCCTCTTTCTGAAGGAGCAAAAGGACTGGAGTAGCACCAGCCCGTTTTAAGTACCACAGGTTAACAACCACGCACAGAAAATCCATTCAAACTCACGGAATCTAATTAAGTTGCTGACATACTTTCTTATTTGACTACAAACACTTTGAACTGCAGTTAACTGATTTCAGTGTTCCACATATGATCTGAAATCTGTCAAATATTTCCACATGTCTTCCCTTTAAAGATGCTTCTTACTTGGCATTTATCCAAGTGTATGAGAAAAGAGAAACAGCAATGTTGAAAGGGTTGAGATGTAATGATCACAAAACTTATTGTAATTAAAATATTCCTATGAAGATCTTAGTGGGGTGTCAAACTTCAGAATATGTAATATAGGGAGTATATCTCAGTATTCTTTGATCATACATGTGTTTGATTAAAGAGAAAATACATTTTCTAGTCAGCTAAAGTTAGCAGTTCAGATCAATTCCATTTTGAAATCAAAATTGATAGTTTCCTACTCTATAAAGAGAATGTTGAACTAAATCACTGAAATTTATTTCCAGCTCAAACATTCTGCTGCTACATATAATATTATAATTCTTTGTAAAAAATAAAGCCCCATCTATAAATCTGATCTATGTTTTTGGAAAACAGACTAAAAAGCCAACAGATTGTACAAATATAAGCTATACTTGGCACAGTAAGGTGAATAAAGTCTCCTTAATTTCCTAAACAAGTATTATTCAAGAGAAATTAGAACATAAATACAGAAGTCTCAGTTGTATTTCACATTGCTAAAAATTGTATATTTTGTGTCCTATAGTCTAGACTACACACATTTCAGCTGCTAAAATTTAGGCGATCTATATTATGGGATAATGCTGACTGGATAAAATGTAGTTTGAACAGTGAGTTGTCATTAGCAATAATAGAAACAGCACAGCAGAAACCTGATCCAATGCATATATGATATCCCCCTCTGTGTTAAAACCTTAAAACAGTGTTTATTGCCCTATCAGGAGAGAGGGATAGAGGGAACAGCTGTGTTGTTCTGCAGTATTTTTATTCCATTAGCAAGTGTCATTATTCAAGCCTCATTATTGCTCCTAATGAAGCAATACACCAAAGCTAAATTCAAATCAGTATAAAATATTTGAAAGAGTTCCTGCAGTGCACTGAACTTGGCAAGAAAGCTTTTGAGAAAAGGGCAAAGCCAGAGAACAATCTTTCAAGTATCTTAATTTCCATGATAAATGGTGATACGCTTAGTTCAATATTTTCCCCAAACTGATACTCATATAAATAACACAAAAGCTATTTGTAGGGTCATCTAATTCTCTAGGAGCTTCTGCAGACAACAATTTTATGATCTGGCTTATAGGCAATGCAACACACAGGAAAGCTACTTTCTTGAAATCTACAAATCACTAGGCAGGTATGCTTGTCAAGGAAAATAATGATGAAGATTTTGCTGCTAAGTATACAGGTTTACAGTATTAAGTTTTCCTGGTTGGAATTCTTCACTGTATTAACTTTCCATCAGAGAACCAAAGATGTAGAGGTGCATTTTTATATGTTTCCATAACCATATGCAAATAAATCAAAAATAATGTCATAAATTGTAACTTTAAAAAAGTGCCTTCTGTTATCAACTTTCAAAATACAACCAACTTAAGTAAAATGGTGCTACCTCCAAAGATAAATAAGTAATAAGATTAAGATATTTATATTTTAAATAGTAAGTAATAAGATTAAAAGTGAAAAAATATTAAACAATTGAACAGTTACATAAATAGGTGCTAAAGTATGAAGTTGAAGAAATTTAATACAGGAAAACAGGTAGCTGAAAGATGGAAAAGTAGAGCAACAGGATGGATGGTAACAAGGTGGAGGGGGTTGGGTTGCTATTTTGTTTAAGGAGATCAGTCAGACCTTTTCAAAGAGGATGTAGTACAGACTGCAATTCATTGAGGAAAATCTCAGAAAATCTTTGGGAAGAGCACACTAGGTGGAGGGCAGAGCAGAGCAAGGCCAGGCCATCTTGGCAGGAGCTGAGGTAGCATGCTCACACTGCCCTCTACGTGGGACTGGCTCAACAAAATTTCTGAAAACAAGCCAGAATTCAGAAATTCAGAAATTCTCTTTAATGATGTACATTCCTGGCACCCTGCCTGGATGATAGATTAGATAGATAGTGGCGGGGCAGGATCTCATGTCACTCATCAAATATGCCATCAGGTGCTCCTTTTGTAAACCAGCTTGTATGACAGATACATGTGACTAATAAAACTGTCATAAACTTGGCTGTATCTTGATTTTCTCTTTTGTAAATAGGAAACATATTACCTAACTCCCAGAGTTTTAACTCTATTACTCATTTATTTTCTTTCTTTGAATCACATATTCATTGCATTGGATTAATCACAATGTTTGCTTTATGACACACTCATAGTTTGCCCACAGGAAGTCTTATTTATGTACTTATCTATCATAATAAACATCCATGAGACAACTGAAAACAAAACTGGACAGTTGGAAACATCTTACATCTATCAACATGTACTCCCTGACCAAACCCCCATTCCAAATTAACCTTATCCTGAATCTTGTGTGCAAAATTCTCCTGCTTTTTAATGTGCAATATTTTATCTCTTTTAATTTAGTTTTTAACATTTAATAAAACTTATAAATTTATTAAAAGGATATCATAGTCTATGTAATATTAGGAAGGCTTTTTCACTCAAAAGTATGTCATTTTATTAAGTTTGTTGCATGTAGCTATGTTTATTTTTTCTCCTATAAAATATTTCATGTTAAATACACCACAGGTTATTAATCCATTGTCCTGCCATCATGCATTCAGGTTCATTTAAAGAGTTTGCTATTACAAACCTTTCGTTTATTTTGTCTCTTTAATAGCTGAGCAGGAGTTTTCCTTGAGTGTTTATCAGGGGATGGAATTGCTGGGTTTCCAGACATTTATATTATAAATGCTTGACTTTATCTAATTACACTGAATATTTTTCTTAAGAGAGTCAACCAATTTACATTCTCATCAGCAAAGTATATGAATCCACTTTCTCTCCAACATTTGGTATAGAAACTCTCCTATGGAGGAGTCATTTGGGGGTGAGTGATTGAGCAGTTTTGTCCCTGGGAAATATTTAAATGCAATGAAAAACTCTAATGTGTTATCATTAGTATTCAGAGGTTGGCATAGCTTCTTATAGATAAGTTACTAATGCAAAATAGCTACCAAAGTCCCTGGCAGATACTATTTGTTTGAGCCACATAAAATTACTCTGTTATTAGATTAAAAAATCAAATATTAGTAATTTCATGATTCAAAATCCACAAGTAGCCTAAGCCATTCCATTGTTGTCCCTTTTCCCAACAATCCAGAATGACTATGTCAGTAATGATCATATTTTCAGTTATCATTTCTTTCATCACGTACCTGAAAGTATTCTTATTTATGCTTAAATGAATCATAGAGTTTTTTTTTAATCTTTAACTTTTAATAAAAGGTAACTTATTTTATTTCAATTAACACTGTCTTTTTATTGTCTCTTCTTTCCACTCTTGAATGATTAGGTTTGTGATTGTAAATATGTTCTCTTTTTTAAAAAGCTTTTATTTTTAAAAAGTTTACTATAAAAAAAAAGTTGTGTCCAGAACTGTACTTCAGAGACAGCACAGACATAAAATCAAGGGGCAAATATATCAGTCATTAATGAAAGAGGGCAGAATAAATGAAAATTTAGGGATTGACTAAATTTCAGATTGAAATTAGGTGTGACAAAATCCTCAATCTCCAAATTTTCATTTATGCTGGATATTTATTTTGGATATAGAAGAAATTATGAAATGATATTATTAATTTAGAAATTTAATCTAAAAATTTATTCTGGGTATGTGAGAAAATACTAGATTAAAAGTAGAAACAATAGATTTTTTTAAAGTATTGACACAGCTTGTTTTAAGAAACTAAAGCTATATTGCTTCTATACTGAACTAGACTTCTGCTTATTTTCAAATGTACAGAAACCATAGATGAATGTGTGATACCCTGATACCATTCTTACTGCCTTGAACAGAATCAAGTTTTCTTTTCCTTTTCTTCTTTTCTTTTAATCCAGAGATTTATTTTGAGTAGAACCTTATTATTTGGACATTTTGGATATTTGGTTACATACCCATGCTCTCCTCCACAACAGCTCTGTGAACTAACTGTGCCCTGCACAATTTTCAGCTTTAATTATTGACTTGTGAACATATCCTTCTAATTTCAGCAACAAGTGGAAGGTATAATCAATTTAACTTATATGTTCACACTGAAAGTCTTACAGTGCTTTTTCTTTGTGACCTACTATTTTGTAACAGTATATGTATATGTCAATGCCTTAGACTCTTGATGGAACGATGGCATTAACAGAAAGAAAAGTTATTGTCTCTAAATGCAAGTAGTGTCCTTATCAAAGAGAAAATAATGTTCCCTGACATACACACTATAAAGTTCCATTTTTACCATAAAATGAGATCCTGACATAATATAGCAAAGCTGACAAGTACTAAATTGCTGGCATATAAGTATCATAAAATGTAGAATTTCTTAAATATTTTGCCCATTGGGTCAACAATGTCCATAGTTTTTAATCCGTTCAATCCTAAAACATGCATTTATGGGACAGCCACTATTTCTCAAGCATTGTCTGGTTTCAAACTTCAAAGAAATCAGAATCATGAGTAAATAGACACGTATAAAACTGCAATAAAATCTGATAGATGACATGAACTAAGTACTTCGTTAAGGGTGAGTGGATAAGAATGTCTCCTCAGATAAAGCTTTCCAAAGGAACAGAAAATATTCTATTTCTTAAAAAATAAGTATTTCTCAAGTCACAAAATTATTTTCCAAGTAAAAGAAATTAGTTATTCATCCATTCTTTAACTCCCTCATGCATTCGATAAATGTACAAATCAGATACAGAGGTAAAAAAGACCATTACCCACATGGAGACAAGAGCACTATTTGGGTAGACAGGAAATACCACTCTTAAAAAAGAAGATCGAGTTGTAATAGAATCGGACAAAAGTACTCAATTAACTGCTTATGCTAGCAAGTCCCTATTACACACTTTATTTTATTTATTTACTTGTTTATTATCTGTGCTCTCATCTCTTGTCTTTATACAAACTATAAGCTCCACAAAGACACAAGTTTTCTGGGTTTGTTATCTGCCTTGTATATTAAATGAATGGCTGATTTATTGCATGAATGAATAAATATCTTACTTTTGTTGGAAAATAATTTTATGACTTTAGAAATCATACATTTAACATTACACTTACTGTTGAAAACGTCTCCTTAAACCTGGCAGCACCAAAATCAAGAATGTCTGCTTTCACTACTGGTAACTATTCAATGTTGGGCTGAAGGCCCTAATTTGTTCAAGAAGGCAAGTATAAGGAAAACAGGAGTAAACATTAGAGACAAAGAAGGAAAACTCTTTTTACTCAGAGATGACCTAATTGTTAACACAGACTATCTTATGAAATCTGAGGAAAAGAAAACTACTCAAACTATGAAGTGAAGTTAGCTAGTTTGTAGGATTCAAGATCAACTTTGACAATCACATGCATTTCTGTTACTAGCTGAGAACAACTGGAAAACAAAACTACTGTTTAAAATTGCATCAAACACATGAAAACTCTGTAAGAAATAAGACAAGTGATTTAGACCTCTATAAAACATGAGTGAAAGTAACTACGGAAAACAAATAAATAGGAATATACACCATTATCATGAATTACAGGAGCTGATATAAACAGGAAAAGAACCACAAATTTTAATGTTTAATTTGAGATACATTATAGTTCTATATGTGAAGTTCTAAATTAAATTTAAAAATTAAAAATATTTTTGAATAGTTTGTAAAGACAAAAGTTTCCTAGGGCCTAACAACATTTACCATAAAAAACAAATTAGAGTTAATCAAACTTTCATAAACTTTTGTCAAAAGTATAAACTTTTGTCAAAAGACTGTTTCAGAGGCAAGTCACATACCAGGAAAAATAATGCAATGCTTATGTCTGACAAAGGACTTATATTTAGAATATAAAAAGAACGTTTATAATTTTACAATTGACAAATAGCAATATTTGAATAAACCCTTCACAAAAGAACATATGCAAATGACCAACAAGAACATGAAAAAGTGCTCACCCATCATTACTCATCAAAGCAGCATAAATTGATAGCATCATGATGATGTATCACTTCACACCCACTTGAATGACCAAAACTGACTGACAATACCAAACATTGGCGAGGATGTGGAACAAGTAGAATTCTCATGTATTACTGAAGAGTGTAAAATAGTATAACCACTTGGTAAAAGCAGTTTCTTATAATGTTAACCATGCGCTTACCCTCTAAACTAGCAATTTCACAATGCATACCTTACCCAAAAGAAATGAAGACTTATATATACAATAGGACTTAAACAAAAACCTTTATAGACATCCTTTCATAGTGGCTAAAAATTGGAAAACACTCAAATACCCATTAGCCAGGAGAATGGATAAGTAAGTTGTAGTATATTCATACAAAGGAATACTTTTTAGCAATAAATGATGAAGCAACAGCAAAGATGAATCACAAAAGGTATTTTTGAACAAAAAAGGAAGACACAAAAGAGTTTTTACTATATGGCTCATTGTATGTAATATTCAAAAACAAGGAAAACTAATATATGAGAATAGAAATCAGAACTGAATGACCATGGATGGGACTGGGGGTTTGACTTGAAGGAAACATGAACATTTTCTGAGATGATAGAAGTATTTTGTGTGTGAATTTTGTAAAGATGGATAAATTTGACGAATCTCATCAATCTGCACATTAAAGATATATGTATTTTACTGCATACAAATCCAATAGACACACACTCACTAGATACATTTAATAGCAGATGAGATATGCTGAAAGGCATCAGTGGACATAAATTAGGTGAGAGGACAATTCATAGAAATACAGAGGCACATAACAAAAATAGAAGAAAGGTAAGAGATGGAGAAAATCACTGAATTCCAGAAAAAAGAGGAGAAGATGGGACATAAGTCTTATTTAAATAGAAAATGGCTAGGAATTCTCCAAAACTGATGAAACAAATCAACTGATAGTTTCTAGGAACAACAATCATCAAGTGGGATGTATAAAAAGAAATTTATGAAGAAAAATCAGAACAAAACTGTTGACCACCAAAGGTAGAGAGAAAATCTTCAAAGATGCCATAAAAAAGAATGCAAGGTGGGTAGAACAGTTGAAACTATCAATGAAAAGAGCCATACCAACAAAATAAAGGGGAAACGATGACTTTCTCAATAGATGCAGGATATGTTCACAATAAAATTCATTATCTGTTCACGCAGTAAGAACAATGAGATACTGGTCAAAGCACTGGTGGGTGTCAGACATACGAGGGCAGTCCTAGTTCTTCTATTATTCAACTTAGCTGTCCTGGACAACCTGGTTACCTACCATCTCTACATACCTAGAGACAGACAAAAATCAGTGATTTTTAAATCTCATTCTTAAAAGGAAATATTTTAACACCTGATATGCAAAACAGAAAAATAAGGCAGTTTCTCCATTTCTCAAAAACATCACTATGTAGTAAGGAGACCTCTGAGAATAGCTCCCAAGACTCTTTCCTCCTGATGTACACACTCCATGTAATACTCTCCCCTTTTGTGTGGGTAGCATGGGGAATATGCTGGAGTCCACTTCCATGATTAAATTATGTTACATGAAAAAGTGAAAGGATTTGCAGATGAAGTGAAGGTCCTGAATTATTTTTCTTCGAGTTTATCAAAAGGAAAATGATTGTGGGTAGATATGACCTAATTAGGTAAGCCTCTGAGGAACTGGGTCTCTTTAAAGCAAGAGGTTAGAAATGTACGATTCAACTGCTGGCTTCAAAGTGAACTACCATGTTTTGAGAGGGTCAGGACCTGAGGGCAGCCTCTAGGAAATGAGAGTGACTTCTGCCCTAGAATCAGCAAGAAAACAGGGACTTCAATTAAGAGGAACTGAACTCTGCCAACAACCTGAACATGCCTGGAAAACAGCCCAAAGTTCCAGATGAGAACACAGACCAGTGACACCTTGATTTCAGTCCCCTGAGCCCCTGAGCTATGCTATGCCTGGACTTTTGATCTCCTGAAACTCTGAGATAATACATGAGTGGTGTTTTTAATCCACTAAATTTGTTGTTATTTCTTACACAGCAATAGAAATAGAGTTGCCACAAGAGAAGAAATCTTTTTTTTTTTTTATAATTCAAAGAAAGAAAAGAAACCCTTATATTCCAATTCACTAACTTTAAGCAAATAAGACAGGTTCACTTACAATTGCAGATTTATGACTTTTAAAATGTTAAAAAATCTACTAATATTGTAAGAATATTGAACTATAAAATAGGAGCTAACCCTTTGTTTTTCAAATATACTTCTTGTTTGACATTTTCTTTTTATATGAGGTGTATTTTTGTATGCTGTATACAATGGTTGCTCATTCAGAGTTTTCTATACTCTTCATGGATTTGTTTGCTTGGAGTAGGTACTGTGATAATGACTTGAAAATACATGCTGTATGTTAAACTGCTAACTCAAAATGTGTTTGTTGTGGGTCTGATGTCATCAGAAGGAAAGTCATGTTAATAATAGGTCTGCAAATTAAGCAGTTATAATTATGCACTGAAAAACTCCACTTCTCCTCAAGGCACTTTCCCCAAAGCTTTTTAAATTCCCTGTCTGGATCTCAATTAGTTATATGTATATTCTCAAATAGTTTTTATTAATTCTAATTATTTCACTTAAAACGTGGCAGCATGCTTTTTATATAATTCTTAAGAGTTCCATATAATTTCAAATTGAGATGGTCATATGAAACAGCATAATTTTGTAAGAAAGCCTACACTATCTTTATTTGATGATGTCCATAAAAAACACACTCTGCAAATTCTACTTCTATATTCTGCAATTCTGCTTCTAAAGGAATTCTTCTCAGACTAACATTACTGGCTACATTCATACATATTCTTAAATTCCAAGGGTAATTTTGTTCTGTTTTATGAAATCAAACAAAGCTTTCAGTTAAAGTGAGATGTATAGAAAATAAAGTGAGTATTCTTGCTAATGTGTAAATGAGGGCCTAAAACATTATTATTCAAGGAATAAATCTTACTTCTCTGCTGTGATATTGCATGACCTGCAACTCAACTATGCTAAAAATTTCTCTTCCAAAGGACTATAATGTGGTAACAAGGCAGGGGGTGATTTACATTATTGTCTTATTGTAACTCTATCAAAAATTCTATTCCTTTTAATTTGAGATTTAATCTATTTCAATTTGAGAGTTTCAGAGGAAGTCAAATAGAACTGAAATTAATTGATAAAACTCACTATGTCTTCTATTACAGTTCTTGGTATAATTGCCCACACTTTAGTCTGATCTCATTTAAGCCTGTATTTATTACTAACTTTAAACTGTATTGTAATTAGATTAATAGCATGAGGGCAGGACAAATTAAGATACTTTCACTGTAGGTTTTCAACCTGTATCCCACTGTGTGTGACTCAATTCATTATTCTTTTTGATTAAAGAGAATATCTCAAGCTACTGACCCATAGAAGTTTAACTAAAGTCTTAGCTGAAACCATGCCTCCTGATGTTTGAAATAAATATTTTATTAGATGTGATATTAACCAGCATAATTTATTAACCAATGACAAATATTTGGAAAAGCTTAGCATATTTATAAATTTTGCAGAATGCTGTCCTGCTGGGAAGATAGAAACTCAGAGGATTAGTAATGAGCTACACATTCCCGTATCTGTTCCCAGAGGGAAAAGCCATTATCACATTGTGATTAAGTAATTTTTATATATTTGGAGCCTTGAAGAAATTACCCATTGGATTAAAAAAAAAAAGGCAGCTATGAAACAATCTGTAACTTGCACTGTAGTTTTGAAACAGAACTAGATTTTTAGTTTAAATCTAATCTTACCTAGGGACTATAAAGCAAAAATTCTAAGTCAGAACAGGATTGCTCTGTTGTAACTCAAGTACATATTTGCACTAAATGCCCCTTTCCAAGGTAGCTACTATGTAAGCTTTTCAAGATTTATTAAACTTTCAAGACTTACCAAGACTCTCACTTATTAAAACCTAGTACAGTTGAGAGAGGTAAGGATACAAGTGCTGGCCAATATTTCTGGTCAAAGGAGTACTCAGTGACTTCCCATTTCTATTTGATAGATTTTTTTAAGTGGGATATTAAATCAGTGTATTACTTCCATCAATATAAAATGCAAGTAAGTTATTTGGTACATTGGGGTAATGATGGATTTAGTGTCAGTGGACTTGGGATAAAATCCTAGCCCTGCATTTACTAACCATGACAAGGAATGGATCAACTAAACTACTGCACAGAGTGTAGAGTTCAGAGACACCCTCCCAGAGTCGTCGAGAGTGAAGAGCAGAAGAAAGCAGAAGTACCTTTGGAACAAAGCTAAAGGGTTTTTCACTTAAAATGAAAAAAACTCTGACTCTGTAATATGTTAATAAAATTCTGATTTGTTTCACTGGGAATTATTATGAGGAATACAAAGCTGAGTGAGAATCCCAATAGCTTTAAGATTGACATATTTATTTCATTTAATACCTGGAAGTTAACATCAGGACTATGTGGTATTTATAGGCAACTATTTATATACTTTATTGAATCAGTATGTAATTATTTTTAAAGAAAGGCTTTGGGGAAAATGTGTAAGTTCTGCTTTTAAAGAATGAGTTTATTTACAGTTACATTTACAATTAATCACTGTTGGTTCTTATAAACTGGAATAAAGGAAATCCACCAATGATTAAAAATTACCCATATGATTCTGCAGTATTATGTCTGCAAATTCATTCTAACTATACTGTGGTGGCCACATGCTACACCACTGACTTGGCTGTTTACCATGTCCACCTGTTTAAATAAACTGATCATATTAACAAATGGCCTTTTGTAGAAGTAATTGTGTAGCCTTGTTAAAGTTAGTCACTGAAATCTTAACTAGTTTTACATTGGCCAGTTAATATTTTCCTATTTAAATTATGAAAATATGTATTACTGAGATATAGTGAGTTGCAATAAATCAATGGCATGGTATCACAATTTAACTGTGTATTTTATAATTTAAGATGCATCCTTAATTTTTTTTTTATCATCTATTGGATCTGAGTGAGAATTTCCTAAATCAAATACTTTCATACACAAAAAAATGTAAAACATAATCCTGGTAGAATCTACAGTGAATAATTTTTTTAAAGCATTTGATATGTTTTACTGCTTTAGTTATACTGCTATTAACTTGGAATTTACACAGAAAGGTTAATTGCTTAGCATGCCAGAGGTCACAGAGCCCATAAATGGGAGAATTCAGAACACATTTTTGAATTATGAACCTTGTTCTAGAACCCATGCTCATAACGGTTACATACTATGCTGCTCTCCTAAGGCTGATAATGACTTTGAAATAATACTCATCTCACTCATTTGGATCTTAAATTTTAACGAATGAGAAATGGAACTAAAAGGGGGCAGAAACTTAATTTATTACATCATATCTCTAATAAAAATTGATCTTCTGTCCAAGATACAACCTAAGGCAAGTTTAGTCTTTGCACACTAACACAAGGATGTCCAGTTGAGTTGCATTGCACATTGGAGTTTGCTACATATATATCTCATAAGCAGCGAGTCCACATCATATATATGATATATACACACATATATATATATATACACACATACATGTATATATATAGAGAGAGCTTAAGAACACTAGGAACAGAGCCAAGAAGTAAAGTGAACCAAAAAGTCTACCAATATAAATACAAGAGAGTAGATGTGTAAAGTATGTGCATTGATCTGTATCATGCACATGATAAAGAGAGGTACAAAAATTTAATCCCAATATTTTGGTTATTCAAGTTCTTTTCAATCTATCCATAGCATTTTAATCTTCTCTTCTACCTATTCAGCCCTCACTAAAATTCTGATACTCATTTACAATCCCTCCCTTCAACTGATTGAGCTCATGTTTGTCTGTAATATGTGGGTATTTTCAATTCACAATTTCATTCTCAGAATCTTCAGAAATTTCTTTTATCTTTTGCAAGCGATCTCTAGATTTTTTAATTTTCCTTCAAACATCCTTTGTATTTTCATTCAATTGCATTCCTGCTCTAATGAAGTTTAGACACTTTCAATTCTGAGAAGCTTTTAATATGTTTCAAGGTGATTTGGGGGACCATCTAGTGAGCTTTAGAAACACGGAAATTGAAGAATTCTATCACATTCCCCTACTTTTATTCTCTGGTTCACATAATTTTCTAGGCAAATGTTTCTCAATACAGTTTGCATATCTGAATCATATGGGGGCTTTTAAAAAAGTCAAACACACAGGACTCCCCCTAGAATCTCTAGGAGAGGGGCACAAACATTCATAAATTTTCAAGCTATACAGGTAATTATAGCGTACACTCAAATTTGAGTACCCTTAGACCGGAAATTTTTTCTTGCTAATTAATTGATCAGATTCTGTTTTATATGCCTTCTCCCACTACAATACACAAACCATTGAAAGAGCAATTAGGCTGTCTCTTCACTCTATAATTCAGCACCTAGAAGAATGGTTGACAGTATGTGGAGCAACGAAATGTTCCTTTAAGGAACAAATAAAGAAACGAAAACTATTTCAGTTTTTCTAGATTTTAATGACTTTGTGATTTTATCATGGTTAAAATTCCCTTCCTTAGATCTGCAGATTTAGGAAATTAATTTCATCAAGTATCCCAGAGATACCTCTGCTCACATGTTAAATAGGTTTACAATGATCATTAAAACCAAATGGCATTTAATTAAATTACTAGAGTAATAGACCATTCCAATACTCTGAATATGAAGCAGAGCATCATTTTACTGGTTCTGAACTACTTGGAAAAATCATAATAATTGAGAGACTCTATAATAAGTGTAGACTCACTGCATAAATACTTTGATAGTTATCTGATGATGATGCTACATGTACGCATTCTCTTTTTGATTTTCTATAGTTTTTTTTTTATGGGATTGGTTTTATTACAGCATCTTTAAAAGTGGTAAAATTTCTTAATTTTATTATGCCTTTTATACCATTTAACTTACAAATGCCAAAGTATAAATAAAGATGATAATTTTATAACTTAAAAAAAAAGTAGTCCTTGACTGGAACTCTCGTCAGAGATTGCAACGCACTGGCTGTGCAAAGAATCTGGTGTGGGTAGGGGAGCTTGCTCGTGGGAGGCCTGCCAGACCCTACAGCCTCTCTATTAAGAACTCTTGGATTAATGTGGTGTTGTTAGCAGAAGTCACATTGTTGTGGGCTGGAGAGCGAGTCTGTGTAAGGGGAAGGAGAGTGAGAAGTCAGAGACTAACAGGACACCTTAGGTACTATCCAGAAGAATGGAAATTTGCTCCTGGTGGACCCTGCTAACACCAGGGAAGGACAGAGGAGGGACAGTTTTTTGGAGAAAAAGAATATCTGTAGTACATTCATACGGAAAGAAAAGGAAGCAATGATATGATGCCTAGAGTTGGAGCCAATTAAACTGGCAAGATATGCTATCTTCAGAAAATAATTTAAGAAATAAGAGGAAAGGAACAAAAGACATTCATCTTGGAAGGACCCAGAGCACTTTGAAATTTTAAAGAAATACAATGATAGCTGCTAAACCACTTTTGTCATCATAATGGATGAAGTATTCAAATTTAAATGGTAACCAGAATTCTCCTATCATGTTACATTTCCACCAAGAGCTTTAGATGGCTCAAAAGGATTTCTTTTTAAGTTTAAACATTTACCGGTCAGAATTAACTACTGTTTTATTGAAATCTTTTTATCTTTCATATATTTTATTATTACCTAGCCTATCATTGTGTGGGAAAGCGTGTACGTGAAAAGTAATAAATCTTGTTAAAACAGGTTGGAAATCTATACGCAGCTTAAAGTTATTAATTACTAATGATAAACAGTTTATTAACAGATTCACAATGGAAACTGAGCAAAACTTTTCTTCAGTTGTCAAGTTTGAATATTTTGAAAAATTTGTTACCACGTCTCACACTTCATGGAATTAATACGCCAGGGGACTTTAAGTCAATTAGGGCCAAAAAAAAAAAAAAAAAAATGCCCTGAATAGAAGGAAGAAGTGCTCCTATCTACACTTATAAAATTTTTTATCATTTCAGCTTCCCTCAGGAACAAGATATACGATGATGAACTTTTGAGAATATTTATGACACACTTCTCGCTGTTACCAAGAGTTACTGTTTAAAGCAAGATTTGCAAACTCAAATGCCTACAGGGGGTGGGCAGGTAATGTGAATGTTTGAAATATGCCAGGTTGAAATATTCTTCACTTATAACGGGAAAAAAGCACTCCTTACCTTTTCTTGAAAGATATAGCCTTCTAGGTCAATTTTTACTTTTTCCACTTGTGAAATAGATAAGGGTACAAGTAGTGGTTTGCTTTCTTCCTAAGTTTACTATGAGAAGAATGAAAGTGGAAAGGTGATACTGAAAGCCACCTGCCACTTGAGTTAAGTGCTGCTATGACAACAGGGGATGATGGTGAATATACAGTAAAGTGGACTGCTGGTTCCTTATCCAAAAATGCAATAGCTATCTGACTCCAGGAAAGTTGTTGGCATGCCAACAGGGCCAGATCTCTAAAGTGCCAAGCAACAGCAATTGGAAATATGTATCTCTACATAGAAGAGACCAATTCTTACAGAAGTAGCCAAGTCTTTTGTTTTTAAATACCCTCCAGTATACATAAAGGGGGAAAAAAGTAAAAGATACTATGTGTCAAGCAGATCTAACTCTCCATCCACTCTTTATAACTTCTATTACAGAGATTTAAATTTCATAAATCAAATCAACGATTTTTAAAGAAAATACTACATTTGCATGCAAAGAAATAAAGTTTGACCCTTACCTTACACAATATCCAAAAATTAACTCAAAATGGTTTAAAGACCTAGGCATAAGACCTAAAACTGTTATACTCCTAGAAGAAAACATGGGAAAAAGTTTTCTGACGTTGGATCTGGATGAGTTTTTGCTATGACACCAAAAGCACAGGCAACAAAATAAAAAAATTAGGCAAATGGGATTATACAAAACTTTAAACTTCTGTGTGACAAAGGAAAAAACAGAGTGAAAAGGTAACCAATGAAATGGGAAAAACGAAGTGCAAATCATACATTTAATGATGGGTTAATAATATCTAGACTATCTAAGAAACGTCTATAACTCAACAGTGTAAAAAACCCAATTTAAAGTTGACAAAGGACTTAAGTAGATATTTCTCCAAATTAGATATACAAATAGCTAATAAGCACATGAAAAGATGTTCAATATCACTAATTATTAGTGGAATGGAAATCAAAACCACAGCAAGATATTACCTCATATCCATCAGGATGGCCACTAACAAAAGTACAAGAAAAAAACAAGTATTGGTACTTGTACAGTGTTGGGAATATAAAATAGTACAGCTGGTATGGAAAGCAATTCAGGAATTCCTCAGAAATTTAAAAACAGAATTACCATATGATCCAACAATCCCACTTCTGGGTATCTATCAAAAAAAACCAAAAAAACAAAAAACACCTCAATCCAAGATCTTGAAGAGATATTTGCACACCCATATTTATCACAACTTTTTTTCCCCCACAGTAGCCAAGAAGTAGAAGCAACCCAAATTTCTATTGACAGATGAATGGATTAAAAAATATGGTATATACATACAATTGAATGTTAGATTGCTTTTAAAAGGAAAGAACTCCTTTTTGAGAAAATTCAACATCCATTTATAATAAAAACATTTCAGAAAGTGGGCACAGAGGGAACATACCTCAACATAAGAAAGGCAATATATGACAAACCCACAGCTAATATCATATTCAACTGTGAAAAACTGAAGGCATTCCTTCTAAGATCATAAACAAGACAAGATTGCTCACTCTCCCCACTTTTTTTCAACATAGTTTTGGAAGTCCTAGCCACAGAAATCCGAGAAGAAAATGAAATAAAAGGAATCCAAATTGGAAAGAAGTAAAACTGTCACTGTTTGCAGATGACATTACACTATACATAGAAAATCCTAAAGACACCACCAGAAAACTGTTAAAGGTCATTAATAAATTCGGTAAAGTTGCAGGATACAAAATTAGCATACAGAAATCTGTTGCATTTCTATTCACTAACAAAGAAATATAAGAAATAGAAATTAAGGAAACAATCTCATTTACCACGACATCAAAAAAGAATACCTAGGAATAAATCTACAGGTGGCATGACCTGTACTCCAAAAACTATGACACAGATGAAAGAAATTGAAGATGACAAAAACAGAGAGAAAGATATACCATGTTCTTGGCCTGGAAGAATCAATTTGTTAAAATGACCATACTACCCAAGGCAATCTACAGATTCAATGCAATCCCTATCAAATTACCAATGGCATTTTTCACAGAACTAGAACAAAAAATTTTAAAATTTGTACAGAAACATGAATGACCTCGCATACCCAAAACAATCTTGAGAAGGAAGAATGAAGTGGAAGAGTTCACACTCCTTGACTTCTGAGTATACTACAAAGCTACAGTAATCAAAATAGAATGGTAATGGCACAAAAACAGACACATACATCAATGGAACAGGATAGAGGGCCCAGAAATAAATGCACATACTTATGGTCTACAACAAAGGGCGTAAGAATATACTGTGGAGAAAGGACAGTCTCTTCAATCAGTGGTGCTAGGGCAATCTGGACAGCTACATGTAAAAGAATGAATTTAGAACATTCTCTAGCATCATATACAAAAATAAACTCAAAGTGGGATAAAGACCTAAATGTTAAGACCAGATACCCTAAAACTCCTAGAGTAAAACACAGGCAAAACACACTTTGACATGAATTGCAGCAGCATTTTTTTGGATCTGCCACCTAGAGCAATGGAAATAAAAACAAAAATAAAGAAATCAGACCTAATTAAACTTAAAAAAAACTTTTGCACAGCAAAAGAAACCATAAAGTGAAAAGACAACCTACAGAATAGGACAAAATTTTTCCAAATGATGCGACCAATAAGGGATTAATTTTGAAAATATAAACAGCTCATACAGCTTAATACAAAAAAAAATTCAATCAAAAAAATGGATAGAAGACCTATATAGACATGTCTCCAAAGAATATGTACAGATAGACAACAGGCACAGGAAAAAATGCTTAATATCACTAATTATTAGGGAAAAGCAAATCAAAACTACAATGAGGTATCATCTCACACAGGTCAGAATGACCACCACCAAAAATTCTACAAATAATAAATGCTGGAGAGGGTGAGAAAAAAGGAACCCTCCTACCCTCATGTTGGGAATGTAAATTGGTGAAGCCACTATGGAGGACAGTATGCAGGTTCTTTAAAAAATTAAGAATAGACTTATCATATGATTCTGCAGTCCCACTCCTGGGCATATATCTAGAAAAAACTCTAATTTGAAAAGATACATGCACTCCAGTGTTCATAGAAGCACTATTTACAATAGCTAAGACATGGAAGCAACCTAAATGTCCATTGACAGATGAATGGATAAAGTAGTTTGTGTTTCTATATATACATATATAGATATATATACACACACTTATATACACATATGTATATATATTATATATAATGGAATATTGCTCAGCCATAAAAAAGAATGAAATAATGCCATTTGTAGCAACATGGATGGCTCTAGAGATTATCATACTAAGCGAAATAAGTCAAAGACAAAAAGCATATGAGACCACTTATATGTAGAATCTAAAAAAAAAAGGCACAAATAAACTTATTTATAAAACAGAAATAGATTCATAGGCATAGAAAACAAACTTATGGTTACCAAAGGAGAAAGGGAGTAGGGAGGGATAAATTAGGAGTTTGGGATTAGCAGATACAAATTACCATATATAAAATAGATAAATAAGGACCTACAGTATAGCAGAGGGAACTATATTTAGTCTCTTGTAATAACCAATAGTGGAAATACACACACACATATATATGAGGCTGAATCCCTTTCCTGTACACTTGAAACTAACACAATATTGTAACTCATCTGTACTGCAATAAAAAAATTAAAAAATTTTAAAAAGAAATCCTTGTCACATGCTACAAAATGGTAGAACATAGAGGACATCATGCTAAGAAAGATAAATTAGCCACAAAAGGACAAATATTGTATGATACCACTTATATGAGATATTTAATGTACTCAAAATCAGAGAAACAGAAAGTAAAAAGATGGTCACCTGGGGCTGGCAAGAGGGAGAATTAGTATTTGGTAGACTTCAGTGTTGCCAATGAAAAGTTCTGGAGATTTATTGCACAATCATGTGAAGACACTTAACACTATTCAACTGTACACTTAAAAGTAGTGAAGATGGTAAATTCACTATTACGTGTTTATACCACAATTTAAAACCATTATCATATTTTAGAGCAGTCTCATAGGCATAATCATTACAATCTAGAGGACATTTTAAGATTTAATTTAATGATCCTCTCTTGCTTTTTGATTATTTATTAAATGTATGTTAAAAATGTAAAGATTTTATTTTAACTACAAAAAGAGATAGATACATGGATCAGGCACAAGGAATTTACCACACAGGTTTTTTACCACTGCTTCATTACTGAACCAATTTTAATAATATAAGAATTTAATTAATTACTTTAGCCAATGAAGCCACATAAGTCTATGTTCCACAAACTTAATTATCCACTTCTCAAGGGAATACTGTCCACAATTCTCCTGGAGAAACTTGTCAATAGTATTAACAGAAAATAAGAAGTATGCTTTCTATAGTAGCTGAAGATCAGTGCTGACTCATCAAGTTCTGCTCTGAGTTTTGAAACTCAAAGTGTACTCACAGGTTCAGATGTTGAAGAGTGCTGGTTTATCAGAGGGAAGTGTCTTTATAAGAAATTTTAGCTCTTACAAGTGTAGACAATGGAAATATAAAGTTAGATGGTCTGGGGCACTTTCATTAACACTTTAAATAAACTGGGTTTTACATATACATACACCATACATACACACACGTAATTCGGGATTGGATTTTCCATAACTCCATTTCTGATATCCAATTGTAATATAACTTATTGTGTTGAGAAATCCCAAACTCTTCCCTCTTAGGAAATGCTACTTCTTTACTTCCACTTAATTTTCTCATTATTTGAAAAGATATCCTTAAAATGGCAAATCATCTTTTCATGAAATCTATATAATCTCAACATGTTGAAAAATACCTAAACTCAGAGGTAAAGTCTAAAAAGAATATTATCACTCATGATGTTGAGACATGTAAAATCAGGGGAAATTCTCTCTCTTCTTCCCTTATTACAGGAAAAGGGCAATCACAGTTTGGAATAAGGATTTTTTAATGAATTGTTTCAAAATCTCCATCTTTATACTGCTTATGACCTTCCTCAAAATATGGGGGAAGTTTTATTTGCTGTAAAAATCAATGAATTAAACTATTCTTACTTGTTAAGTATATTTTTATACACTGTTTTTAGAAGTGGAAAAGTGAAAAGTATTTAAGAAAAGAAAGGATGAAAGATAGTTTCCAGGATGAATATAACCATGCTAATACTTGTTTAGTTACTTAACTTAACATCCCAAATTAACATATACTACTAGAACCATGTGGTCTTATATTTAGCATATTTATTTTAAATTTTTTAATATATCAGTAACACCTAGAACCAGAAACCAAAACCCTTAATAGACCATGCCTCATTACAATTTTAAAATAACTATGTTTAACTTTTTCTCATATTGACAAACGATCAGCTCAACTGCTTGGTGTTTACTTTTACTGTAAAATATATGTTCTTTTTTTATGTTATTGGCTTAATTTCTTTCTGCACTGATGGTAGTTCCTTAAAAATAATATATTCTTCTTAAATTCTGTCTATGAATGAAATAATCAATTTGAAACAGCCAGTTTAAGCAACACATGCAAATATTCAACAAAGAAAATAGATATTTGATGAAAAACCGTATAGAAAAGACTAGAAAAACCCAATCAATTGTAATTGCATAAAAATAATGAGGTTATTCTTCATTCCTCACATTTTGCTGGCATACAAGCTATAAATTGAAAAAGAGCTCAGGAATAGTCATAGGACATTACCCACACCTGTAAAATATTTTTGCATCTCTAAAATAACTGTGGGTTACAAAATATTTAGAAAGATAATAATTACAGCAATATATATTTTAATATATGCTGTACCAAATTAAATTTTGGCCAAAGTTATATATTATTTTAGCTTCCTGATCAATTATTTTTCTCATTTATCAAAAGTTCAGTTATGTTACATTAACAACACATTTCTATAAAGACAAATTTACAAATTGCTTTAATAAGTAATTAGTAAGGACTAAAGAGTTAAGAAGCAAAGGTTTTTAAAGTAAATTTCTCTCTAATTTGATCCTAATTATTTATTCTGTATGTATATTACTTTAAAAAATGTTATATCCTAAAGGTGTTCACAAATTACTATTAAATAGATCCTTTTCATCTTTGGTTCCAGAACAACAATATCATGTTATCTTTACCAGAGTGGCATTTTCTATTTTTAATAATATTAACTACCAAGACATATTGAGCACATACAGTGTGACAGCATGGTGCTAAATTAAATGCATTAGTACAATTTATCCTCACAGTAAATGTGGCAGGCGAAGAGCTTAAACGTCAGTTAACTTTTGTTCACACAGCTAGTAAGAAATAAACTGAAAGACACTAGATCAAATAAGATGATTACTTTTCCAGACTGCCTGTTTTCCCCGAATGTGTATGATGAAGCCCTATCCCCAATGTGATGGATTAGGAAGTGGGGCCTTGGGGAGATGATTAGGATTAGATGAGGTCATGAGTGTGGAACCCTCATGAATGCAATTAGTGCCCTCATAAGAGTTAGAAGAAAGCTTGCTCCTTCTCTCTGCCGTGTGAAGATACAAGGAGAAGACAGTCACCTACAAGTCAGGAAGTGGTCCTTAATAGACACCAGATCTGCCGGGCCCCATGATCTTGAACTTCCCAGCTTCTAAGACTTCAAGAAATAAAATGTTTGTTGCCTAAGCTATTCAGTGTATGGTATTTTGTTACAGTTACCTGAAATAAGATAATTGCTAATGAAAATTTCCACAAACATTCAGCATAAACTTCATATATTCAGAGTTCTAATTTTAAATTCTAAGTTGCCAAAGGAAAAGAATATTAAGAAATTGTATCTTCATTTTTCTTTAAGTTCTGAAAATAGGTAAGTTCTAGCCTGGTATTACTTTTGTATATACCTTTGGATCTGGAAGAAGAGAAAAATAAAATAAAAAGGGAAGCCCCTGCTTAAGAAATCCTAATGACAACCATCTCATCACATAGATTTGAGACTTAAATCTATACTACCTGTGCAGAATTTAAAAACAAAATAGGTGATAAGGCATATTAGTGCTATATTAATGCCCACTAAATGATAAGGTGAGAAAGGCAATTCACCGCTGTGGTTATCTTTCCCAAAATCCATTACCCCAGACTAAACATGAGGAAAAACATCATCCAAACCCAAATTGAGGAACGTTCTACAAAGTATCTGACCAGGAGTCCTCAAAATGATCAAGATCACAAAAAAAACAAAGAAAGATAGAAAAACTGCCACAGATTGGAGGAGACTAAGGAGGCATGAAAGCTAAATGCAGTATGGGATTCTGAGTGGTATATTGGTAAAGAAAAGGACATTAGTGATACCACTAGTGAAATTCAAATTAACCCTAGAGTTTAATGTACCAACGTGGTTTTCCTGGATAGAACACACCAACCATAGCAGTAAGATATTAACAAATGGGGATACTAAGAAAACTATATGGAAACTTCGGTATTATGTTTGCAACTTTTCTGTGAATCTAAAACTGTCCTAAAAGAAAGACTTTATTAAAAAAAAAATCCCAGGCCTACAATAAAGTTTAGAACAATCTTAAGTTTGAAATGTCATAAGTATATGTGGTAGAAGCAAAGTCAAATCCTCTTTTGAGGAAATTAATCCAAAACAAAGCTTCAAAAATGTCACAGAAAAACTTCAAAGGAAAACACATTAAAAAAAAAAATCCCAAATGCTGAAGAGAACAAGAAAGTACAGAGCCTTAAGAGTAGTCTTCAAAAATCAGGAGCAGTTATTGGATTTATCAAATACACAGTATATTCAGTTGAGCCATGATGTTACAAATTTCATATCCTTCAACATAATTTAGTGAGTATATTTACATTAAAATATTAAAAAGGATGTTGAAAGCAGGATAAAGAAAAATTTGTCCATAAAAATTAACAGAGAGATCTGAATAAAAAGCAAATCAAATTTCTAGAAAGGAAAATGATTAAATATGGCAAGTAAGCTAATGATTTAAAACAGCAGACTAAATCCAGCTTAAGATCAAATTATTGAACAAGAATTAAGAGTTAAGTTATTACGTGAACGCAGCAAAGTAAAACAAAGAAATAGAGCACAGGAAATGGAAATTAAGGGTCATAGAGGATGGAAAAGGGGAAATAAATCTACCATAATTCTAAATAGATCTCTATTAGGAAACAAAAAAAGAATATAAAGGGGAGAGTACTTGGAAAGATTATACTTAACAAATCTTCCCAATTGATGAATGACAACAGTTTTATACTCTGAAATCCTAATGTATTTTGAGGAAAATAAATATAATGAAATCCACTTTGGGGATTTACTGAAATTTTAGAACACAAAAGAATTAAAGTAAGAGTTTAAAAGTTGTAAATAGAAGAGAATGACAGTTTGACAGCTCTCATCTTGAAAGAGATAATGGAAACCATAGACAATGGAAATACAGTTTTTAAATGCTTAAATTCACTGAAGAATTCTATATCCCATGGAACTATTTTTCAGGAGCATGTTTCAGACAAACAAAAACTGAGTACTCACCATTAAAAGCACAACCAGGAGACTTGATAAAGTTAATTTGAAAGATATTTTTCAGGAAGATGGTGAATGATCTACAAAAGAAGGCTGGAGTTGCAGGAAAGAATGGTGTGCAAAAGAATAGAAGATATAAGAAAAGCTAAATAAGCATTGCATTTATAAAACAGTAATAATAATGTACATTTTGTAGGTTTGAAAAATAGAATTAAAGGGCAAGAAGTTTCTGCTGAGAGAGGAGATGCCAGACACAATAACAATTTACCTGTGTTCACTGGGATGTGATTTAAGGTATTCATTAACTTTGGGATTTATTGTTATCAATATGCATGTTTAAATCTACAGCATAACCACTGAAAAAACAAATATAGTGTGTAATTTTCTAAGTAGTAAAGAGGAAAATGGAATAAAAATTCAATTTAGAAACTGACTAAAAGGAAAAAGCAAAAAAAGGAAAAAGCACAGAGCACAATACAATATAAATAAATATAAAAATATCAGTAAATGTGAATGATTAAACTCTTCAGTTAATTAAAAATTATCAGTTATATACAGGTTACAAGACAAAAGCAGAAAACATAAGGACCCAGCAAATATTTGAAGTCTAGTGATGGGAAAAATTGTGTCATCTTTAACCAAATTTCAGTTATTCTAAAATGATGATATTGGAAAAAATGCTTTAATGGAAAGCATTACAAGAAAAAAAAAATAAACCACTCCATAATGGCAGAAGTTTCATTAATTAAGGTGATACAACAATTCAAAATTTATGTCCCCTAATAATCTAGCTTCAATTACATAATAAAAAGATTAACAGAACTGCAAAGAGGAATTCATACATCTCCTATCAATATTGTTAGGATTTAAGACAGTTTTCTCAGTAAATGACAAAATGAACAGATAAAAACTCAATTAAATAGAGATTTAAACAAATCAATTATTATGAATGACCTAACATACATCTATAAAAAACTTATCTTAGATCTGGAGCATGTTTTCTAAAGCACAAAGTACACATTTTCAAAAAATTACTACTAAATAAGCAAAGAGAACATCTCCAGAAAATATTGACTATTCCTTAATTAACTTATCGAGACTACTTTTTTTTATATCTGCAAATGTATATACTGATCACTATTTGAATGTTATAACTACAAACCTAAAAATATTTTGTGTGGTTCATGATTATATCACTTTAAAATTGTACCATGAGAAATTCTTTATATTAAAGTAGATTCAAAGTATAAATTATTTCATGCATATATTTTATGATATAACAATGATAATCTGAAACATAGCTGTCCATTTTCACTTTGTATCAATGCATTAAAGCTTGAAAAAATACGATATGTATATAATATTTACACATGCAGAAAGCAAACAAAAATTAGGGTTTTTTTAATCTTTGATATATTTAGGGTGCACAGCTTAAAGTACAAATTGAGGGCTTGACTAAAGAAAACTTTGCAAATAAAAATTGTTTTAACCACATTAATATATGTAAATATCTTTTCTCCTTTACAACATACTTTCTGAACTCTAAATCACAGAATCCAGTATAACTTGAGTTTTCTTCCAGGTTCTCTTTTATTAAACTTTTGAAATCATTTTTATTCACTGAGAATAATATATTAATATGATGGACACTTATTTATAAACTTCAGTAGATTTTAACATTATGCTATATTCATCTCAGATTTTTAAGAAATGAAATTAAATATTAAATAGAGCAGATACAAATGAGACTTCAATTCTTTTCCTCTTCCCATTTTTCTCTGCTAGGAGAGAATCAATCCAGCATTTGCATTTTTTGTTACTATAAACAACGACTGATATGAACTTCTTGCACAAATATCCTAATGCCCATTTGTGAGAGTGTCTCAAGGTTATACACAAAGAAGTGGAATTACTGAGCCCGAGGGTTTGAATTTGAACATTTTCAACTTTACTAGATAGAGTAAATGCTGCCCTCCAAAGAGTTGTACCCATGTCCTCTCACCCAGGAGTGCATGAGACTTTTTTAGACAAAAAAATCTTCACCAAAAACTTGCCATTTTCAGGGTTTAAACTTCCAGGTTCAATACAATGTTGGCTAAATGTCATTTCATCATGGTTTTAATTTACTTATTTGACTTCTTATAGTTTCAGGTTATTTTCAAAGTTCATGGCAGATCAAAGATGGGCACAAACTTTTTAAAGCTCTTCCCACTGAGAGTTGAGGTATATGTCCTCATCCCTTGAAAACAGGTGGGCTCGTGAATGCTACGTCCAAAATAACATGACAGAAGTGACACTGTTCCAATTCTGAGGCCCAAGCTGGCATTTTAATCTTCATGTCTTTTTGAATGCTCATTCTGGGGGCAGTCAACTATCATGTAAGAAGTCCAGCATGATGTTACAAAACCTCAAGTAGCCTCTCACTATTTTGGAGAGAAGCCTGACCGATCTCAGCTTTTCTAGCCATCCAGAATGAGTGCTACAAGGTGAAAACAGTGACTCCAGCTCCATTCATATTCTGACTGTGCATGCTTTAAAGATTCTAAGGGAAAACCTTCCAAAAGAGCCTACTCAATCTTGGATGGTTTGTCACATAGCAACAAGTGACTAGACTACTGCTTTATTGATGATAAACATCCTCTACTGTGAAGCACCTGTTCATACCCATTTTGAAAATATTTTCCTTTACCGTTAATTAAGATTTGTAAATTAACATTCTGTGCCAAAGGTTTATGTATACCGCACACATCTTTACCTACTCTCTGCTTGTCTTCTGATTTCACGCTGTCCTGTGTTGTAAATTTAGATATTATGAACACAACGTCTTCCTTTACATTCAAATTTGCTTTTAAAATTTTCCCATAAAATAGTAGTATTTTACCCAACATTAATAAAATACTCATTATTTTTCTAAAAGTTGTATAGGTTGCTTGTAACACTTAAATTGATTGTTATATATAATGAGATATGGATATAGATTTTCTTTTCCACTGGTCTACATTCTCAGCTCTGCCATATATTGAGTTTCTGTATTTGCACTGAGATGCTTCTGGGCTTTTTACCTTTCATTAGTCTATTTGTCTGTTGGTATACCAATCACATAGTCTTAATACAGCTTTGTAAAAATATGAGTTATATGTAAGATTTACTCTCATCCTGTTCTTCACACATTCTTGTTTGTTCATAGCGTGTATTTTCTACATAAATTTTAGAAATAGTTTAGTTTCATGTAAAACCCTTTGAGATTTGAATGAAAGTTCACTACATTTACAGATTAATATATGATATCACTACAGAGTTCCAATAATAGGTTATCTATGATTTTATTCAATAATTATGTTTTTTCAATTTACTTTTTACATATTTTATTAGCTTCATTCTCAGGTGCCATATAGTTCTGATTACTACTGTCAACTGAGTCTTTTTATTATGTTATACATCCTCATTTGAAAACAGTGTATTGGAAACTAGTGACTTATTTATGTACACTTTTTTCCATTGTGCTTTTGGTATTGCTTACTGTAACTGGTAGGTTCTACCTACCAGTGCAATGTTGCAAAATTGTGGTGCTAGTGGATGTCCTGACCTTGTTCCTGATAAAATGGATAGATTCTAGGCAACTTCCAGTACATATGATTTTTTTTTCTGATTTTGTAATAGATGTTTTACGTTAGATTATGGAAGATGGCTTATGTGCCTATTTTCCTACAATGTTAGAATAATGAAAGACTGATGAATTTTGCTTATGCCTTTCCTACATTTATTAATGTTCTTAAGCTTTTCCCTTTAACCCATTAAAATAGTATATTGCATTAATTTTCCATAATAAAACATCCCTGCATTCCTAGGATAAGCATCCTTAGCTATCGTTTATCATATTTTATCTACCCTAACATGCCATTGATCTTGAGATGCTTTATTTAATGAACATCCAAGGAATAACAAAAATAAATAGTTTCACATAAATTATGACCCCATAATTTCATATCATTCAGAATTATTTCATACTTACTGAAAGATGTTAGGTTTAAAGAAATACAGTTTTTATTACTTGTCACATAAAATATAATATGTATTATATATATATGTGTGTATATATATAAAAACAAATTCCTTAATGATTTTTTACATTCAGAGTTTGAATGTAATGTAGTAAGAAACTATAACAAAGATTTATCTATGGGGATTTCTATTTCTTAGGCCCCATAAAGCACTTAGTTGTTGCTTTGAAGGGAATATGGAATTGTGGTCATTCCTTCAATAACAAATATTTACTTCACATATATTTATTTTCCATTAGTTTTTCTAATTTTCTAATACACAAAATCACTTCAGTTTAAATGCTAATTAATTCTGGTTTTTTTGTTGTTGTCGAACCTACTTCAAATGGAAAATAACCTTGACAGACAAAATACCAATATTAAAAAACAGACCAAAACCTAAAGTGACAGTAATAAGAAGAGCTGTGAACAAGGTCAGTTAATGGAAACTATTTAAATTTAGCGACAGTTGATATAGGCCTCCATCTAATATTTGCAAATATTTGCAGGATTACAAAAGGAGGGCCATTTAACATATGTCTCTACATTTTAAAATTAAAAATTATACTAGTAAGCTGTTAAATGTAATGTTTTCTACATCAAATTTAACAATTATGCTTTCGAAAAGAAAAAATAAAAAATCCATACAAAGTTATTTTTATATGATTAAAATTTGGCAAAATACCAAAGGATGTTGAATTTATTCCTGTGTATGATATGATATATACGAAGTGGGTCAGCAATATTTAGATGTCTGACAAAAAAAGAAATACATAATTAACAGTTTATTTTATTCCATAAAGCTCATTTTTATAGCCTTAATGTCAAGAAAATTTATTATTTTGCTACAACCAAATATGAGACATAATGTTAAGGACACAAGGTTGCAGCTTGCAGATGTTTTTAAAATGGCTGGTCTCTAGTTTGCTGAAAGTTTACACTTTCAGCGGTGCAGGGACATGTCTGAGACCAGGTTCTCAATGGTCACCCAACTCCATTTTTGTATGCCTGAACTATGATTACTCCATTATAATTTCAATTTGTCATCACTAGGTTCCTGTCTCCCAGCTCCATCTTCAAAGCCAACAAAGAACTGCATCTCTCTGACCCATTTTCCATGGATACTTAATCTCCTTTGGTCACAGCTAGAAAAGATCCTTTGCTTTATTCAAGGTCTATGTGATTAGGTTAGGCCCACCTGGATAATCCAAGGTCCTTAACATTAATTATTTCTGCAAAATTTCTTTTGTTATATAAATTAATATATCAATAAATTCTGGACATTAGACCTTGCAAATCTTGGATAGGCCATTATTTTGTCTACATTTAAGTACTTTCTCTGCACAAATCTTCACCATACCCTAAAGTAGTATTTGTTTCCAACATATATAGCAGCAGAATCCAGGCATATTCATGCCATTCAGATATAAACAACTTTTGCTTCAAGGAAAAAAAGATGTAGAAAAGTTTTTACTTGGGGCTTGAATGATGTTAGTCCAAGAACAAATATTATGTTTATTAGTCTGCATTATGCTAATGCTGAACGTCAGAACACAAGTGACAGAAGTCTCCAAATTTTCTTAAAGCATTTATATTTTTGCATTTGTGATATATAGGAATGGAGATAAGAGCCCCTAAAAACCTCTCTTATTTGGGTCTAACTGTAGTATTAAATATAAGTACAGGGTAACTATAACCAGGATGCCTTTCATAAAATAGTGAGAAACCAAAAAAATTATCCCCAGTTTCTTTTCCACATGTCAGTCATTCCAATGGTTTACTGCTATTCCCAGATCTCCTTTCTAGGCTCATGTTAAGATTGTACTTCCCTGACTCCATGATGTTAGTGTTAGTTCAGAAACTGTGACATTTTTGGGGTTTTACTGTATTTTCAAGATAGCAACTAACCTGCCAGAGTTTTATATTTATACCCTGACAGAAAATCTGAGGTGTCTGGATCAGAGACAAAGAATTTACTACTCATGAGAAAAGCAGCAACAGCCAAAGTAACATCATAGCATCTGTTCCCAAGTCTCAATCCACAGAGAGTGACATGGTGAGGGTTAGATGGTATTTGCACACGCATTGGAAGGTAATAAAGGAGAGGAATTCTGAGTTGATGAGATTTTGATCTTATATCAGGATGCTGATAACATACCCATCTTTCCTTCCAGAAAGAAAGAGATTTTATCTTCACTCTGGAGGGTAAACTAATCTTTCCCCAGAAATGGTAAGAAAATGTGTTGATCTGTACTATCCTGGAACACCTCCAGGGAGGAAGACATCTCTAAACTTTATTATATCCTGGAATGTATTCTTATACTAACAAACTTCACCTAAGTATAAATGTCTTAGCTCATATTATGCAGAAATGTGAGATATGTATGGGTAATTGTCTCTCAACAGACATGACCAAATGGCCTGATTTTATTAATAAATTATGAACGGAAGTAATATGTCTTCCAGATGGAGTCTTCAAGGAAATGATTCACTATGTTGCTTCATCCTTCCTCAGTGACCAGAAAAAATCTAAATGACAGATGCCACCTACAGGAGTTAGCTTTCCAGAATTAACCATGACAGGAAACAAACTATCTATGGTAACCCAAGATACGCATATAAGCAAAAAATAAACTATTATTTGAGTTACTAAGATTTAAGGATTGTTTTTTGTTACTGCAGCATAATTTAACTTATTCTAACTGATACACCATGAAAATTTGGTGTCATATTCTCTGGTTCTGGCTCCATTTACTTTTTTCACCTTCTGATACACATCTTTGTTTTATTTAAAAGATGAGAAACAAAAATACCATTCTCCAAAGTACTTGGTAGTTCTCTGCATTCTTTTCCTTTGCTCATTCTTTACCTCAACTATCGATAATCTCCACTAGATACAATCCCAGTCATCTTTTAAGACAAGGATTAAGTGTCACCTTTAAAACAAAGTCTTCTCTAATTCCTCTTGAAGAAAAATTATAATTTCCAAGCACATCACTATTTGATAATTATGTGTTGTGTTTTTTTCAAATTCTCTTGGTTTCATGGCAATATATACATATCTCTCATACAAAGAATAGGCTACTGGAGATCAGGGGCCATATCAAAGGAGTCGGCACCAGGCATTGCACAAATAGGAAATAAATGCTTACTCAGTTGTACAATTTTCAGTTTTAACATATTTATAATTTAACATATTTATAAGCTTCTAAGAGGTATGCAAAGCATTTTCTTACAAGTGAGATAAGATTCTTTGTTTTATATGTAGAGTCCAAATGTTAAACACATTTACATTGTCACAAATTGTAGAAACACACATCACAGAAAGGATATATCTATTTTTATCATTAACCCCAAATTATTTATATGCCTGCATGTCTGCAAGATAATAATCAAACTCAAAAGCCTCAAGGCTAAGCATGTAAGCAGTTGGGGAAGATTGCAACATAATGGCAGCAGGAAAGCATTGCTTCCTCTACAAGAGGCAGCCACTACAAAGTCTGAACAATTACACAATGACACTATGGAGGGCTAGTAATACCAGCTTTTTCAAATTATCAATCAATGCTGAACATAAAAAAATTATGCAAAATGTGTAAGTATTTTTAAAAATAATGACAAACAATGAACATTGCCTGATTTTAACTTTATGTATCTTAAGGCTTCAAGTATGTATATTTGTATTAAATCATCTAGTATCTGTTTCATTAATATAACTTAATAAGCATAGCCACATAACAAATTATCCAAAAAATAATTTATTGATTTTACAATTAGAATTATCACTATGAAAGTTATCTTTTGCAAATTATGTTGTTCTGATGCTTTTGTCTTAAATCAATGCATTCAAAATCACAGAGAAACTTGATTTTAAATTATGTGATTTTCAATAATAAATAAATGGAAAGACACTCTCAATCTTATCCATATTATTGTTTTCATTTTATTCTCTGACAACTCTAGTTGCTTAAAAGATTATAAATTCCCTATTTAAAATTCCTAACAATTATATCCTATTTGCATTTTTCTCTTTTAAGAACTCTGCAAATAGAATTATTGTTTCCATGAATTCCCAGTTTCCCCTATCCAATCTAGTTTCTATTTCTCAAAAGGATAGCTTCAATTTCTTTGACTTTTTTCAGAGTCTTAATTTGTTCTGAATTGAAAAGATGGACAGACAGCTATCTTTTGAGGAATATGATGTTGGTTGGTTCCCAGTATGAAAAATGAAATGCTATGAATTTAACATTAGTCTACCTGGCAGAAGAGAGAGGATTTCTACCTGTCTTTTTCTTTAAAGTTAATTGTCTGAACTCATTCTCAATTCAAGTTCTAAAGTTTCTGAGAAAATCCCATTTAAGCTCAGTTACCAAACTAACATAACAACAAATTATTTTATACAGATGTTGTTTGCGATTCAAATTGTTCCTCCAGGAAAATATTTTTAATTGTCCTAATGAAAACTCCAAGGTTTAAATATGCAGAAATTTTGACTCAATGTTCTTACTACTCTTCAGCTTAAAACTTGTATTTCAATGCTGTTTCACATTGTTTTTTCTAAAAGGTGCATCCACATAATGTCCACAACTTTCCTTCTAGAAAAGGAAACAGTATTAGGAATCTCTTTCCCCCTGTACGTGCTGGGTCTTGCTCCAGCACAGGGCCTAGTATGCTGGGACTTTAATGCTCATGAATACATTTGTTTGAGTACGTTTATTGAATGTTAAGATATCAAAACAAACAGAACAAAATCTTTATTAGTAAAGCTCAATGTTAAAGTCAACCTAAAACTGTTTCATTTAAGTTTCTTGATATTGACCACCATATGTTTGTTTTCTTAACGGTTTTTTGTCTGCCAGTAACGTAGAGAAATTGACCTGACCGCAATTAGGCAATACCATATGGCATAACAATTAGGATCAGAGGATCCACAGTAAAATAACTTGTCTTCTGATCCTTATTGTTCAGTCACTGATTTAACTACTCAATGAGATCATGCACAAAACTGTTTATTCCAGTGCTTGACACATGGAAAGCTTATAATACTAAAATAATACATATTTTAGTATTTCATGTTTATGGGCCCCTCCCAACACCCTAGGAGAGGGTTTAGAAACATCTTCACATTTTCTTACATGTTGTGTAATTTTTATAAAGTCAAAATAGTTTGACTCTGGTGATTCCTATCTCATTCTATTAGTATTTCCTCTGCATTTTTTTTTTTTTTTTTTTTTTTTGCCAAGTACAATGAAACGAGGACATTTTCAAGATCAGGCTAAGGGGAAATTAAGTTAGAAATATATTTAGGGTTAGGAGATATAAGCATAGGTTTTGTATCACTTCTGTGTATTGTGACTATGTTAGTCTTACGGTACTGATTTTTTATCTAAAATTTATATAAATCAAAAGTCTGAACGTGGCTATGCTGGGTTCTATCTATCACTAGGGTTTTACAAAGTATAAATAAAGGTGTTGGCTTGACTTTATTCCTTTCCGTAACTCAGGGTCCTCTTTTAAGCACACGAGATTTCTGGTAAGATTTAGCTCTTTGCATTTATAGGACAGAGGTCTCCATTGTCTTTCTGCCTGTCAGCCAGTGGTTCTCTGTTTTGAGAGGCCATCCATAGTTCCTTGCCCATGTAGCTCCCTCTGTAGGCCTTCTTAGATCTTCATGCTCTGACTCTCTTACTTCAGGAAGAGCCCAGTCCCCTTTAAGGCTTACTTAATTAGGTCAGGCCAACCCAGGATGATCACCCTTTTGATGAAGTCAAAGTCCACTGATTTAGGACCTTACTTACACCCATGGAGTCCCTTCTCTTTTATCATACAACTAAACTTAATTAGCAGAGTGCTGTCCATCATATTCACAGTTCCATCCAGACTCAAGCAGAAAGGAATTATACAGGGTGTGTACATCAAGGTGCTGAAACCTCAGAATTCTGCCTACCAGAGTGAATTACTGCTACCCACACCAGATTAGAGATGGTTTTTGGATGCTTACCAAGTGCTTTGCTGACTCACTAGGCAATATGATACTAAAGAGCAGAGTCAGCCATCACATAATGATATGAATGTGGCCTTCAGCACCTGGTGCTAAAGATATGAGGATAAATAAATATAAGACAACCTGAAATTCCCTGAAGTCTGACAGCCTGCATGAAAATTAGTAGAATTTTCCTCAACTTTGACAATAATCTTAAAAATGTACACTGTATTAATGAGGTGTAAGGTTAAAAGAAACTTCTTAAAAATCCCAATTATAAAAACCAGATTCTAGTCAACCATGCTAGAAAACAGACTAAATTATCCTTCTCTGTGGAAAAAAAATCTTATTTAAAAAGACAAAAGATACACACCTAGCACATTTATTTAAACTATATTTAAGTATATTTAAAAATATACTTTATTTATTTATATAAGTATATTTTTAAAAGAAAGTATATTTAGTTAAGTATATTTTTAAATGAAAGTTTTCTCTGTATAACACAGGGAACTATATTCAATATCTTGTAATAACCTTTAATGAAAAATAATATGAAAATGAATATGTGTATGTTTATGCATAACTGGGACATTCGTCGGTATATCAGAAATTGACACATTGTAACTGACTGTACATCAATTAAAAATTTTTTAATTAAAAAAATATTGATATATTTTTATTTTGTAAACAATTTATATTCAAATACATACTTACTAGCATGATTATGATTTTTTTGTTTATATTATCATGCACTGATTTTATCTCTTGGTAATACAGCATAGATGTTTTCCTCTGTCATTCACTGTTTCCGCAATGACAATTTAGCCTTCATTTTGACATCATCATAGCTGATTTAACCTGCTCCAGGGTTCTTTTTAATAATTTAAGTACACTATAATATTTTACAAACATTACATAGTAATATCTGGATTATTTCTTTGAGTTATTTCTTCTTTCTTTTGCAATCTTACACTTGCCTTTTCTAATAAAATAATTGATGTTCTCAAGCTTTTATCATGCTAATTGCCCATAGATTAAATTTTTAGTTAATACTTGCTAATTTCTAGAATAATTATTTACATGTTTTGTTTTACATTCTTATTTTTTCTTTAATGTCCACTGATGTCTATTTAAGGCTGCCAAATATGTCAAATAAAAATAAAGAACATCGAGTTCAATTTTAATTTCAGACAAATAATGACAATCAATATTTAGGATATATTTATAGAAAAAAATCTGAAGTTCAAGTTGAACTGGGTATCCAGCATTTTATCTGGTCATCCTATTCCATCATTTTTGATTAAATTTTTAATTAGTATGTTTCCAGCAGTCATTGTCTGAATTATATAATTCTGCACTTGCCTCACACAAAGTTTTGAGTGTTAGCACTATTTTTTTATTTTAAAATAATATTCTGTTTATCTTTTTGACTGCATTTTTTACTCAGTTACATAGAGTTTTGAATTTGGATGTTCTGAAATACTTAGAGCTCTATCAAATTTTATTTTTATTAATTTTGTTGTTGGCTTTAATATTATGCACAATTTAGGAGAGTTGTGGAAATTTAGTGAATGTTTCTTTGTACTTAATATCATAATTGACAATAGAGATGACATACATCACTGTTTTAAGTAACTTAGGAAGAATATCTTACTTTAGTCTTATAACAACGCTGTCCAGAAAATATTATTTCCATTTTATATACAAGGAATCTATGATTCAGAGAGTTTAAACAGCCTGCTCAAGGTGTCACATTTCACAAGTAAAGTTGTTGGATTGAAAAACAGGACTTTTTGAACGCAAATGCTAAGCTCACCCGTAGACCAAACAAAAACCCAGAAACTAAGCACCATTCACTGTCAATAGCCCAAGTTTAGAAATGTGCAGTGTTTCTTCAAAGTCCAAGAGAAGATGATCCTCCCTTCCCTCAATGTTCTTCTCAGCCCGTGGTGCTCCATGCCAAAACTGGTAACATGCAGCTCTTAGATTCACCCACTCTACTACCCCACTGCGATGTAAGCTGCCAACACATTTGGGGCATAGCAATTCTCAGTTTTCAGCATCCAACAGATTTCAAACCCAGGAAATTTTTCTTCTTTGACAAATTTAATGCAAAAACTTGCCCATTAGTTTTGTCTTTATATTGATACTAACATGCTGAGAGTCCTGTATTATCTACACTGGTTTTTGATACTCGGCTTTTAACACAAAGTTTTTCTCTGAATCAAAATTTAACTTTTAATACCATTTAATAATGTCAATGGAATGTTTAAAGCACAATAAAATTATATTTGGGCTTTATTAGTTAAAAAAAAAAGTCTACCATTGATTCATGGTTGGAAAAGTCTAACAACTCAAGCCCTGGCTTTTTATGCAAATCTCCCCATTCTTTCCTCAATATTATTAAATGCTGTCAAACATGTACTAAAGTTTCACCTCACAAGATAAACATTGTCCTCAATTATAGGATTAATCTTCTATCTAGTTTCTGTTTACAGGATTTGTAAAAAGTTTTTCCTAATATATGTTATTGTTTCCAACAATACTCTGATGCTAGGCTATTTTGTAGAAAAAGCATCAATTGCTATTTTAATTTTCCTTGAAGTTTTATAATTATGAAAATAGTTATTTATACCACATTGAATCACTTTTACCCTGAATTTCAATTTCTTTAAAAAACTTTCATAATATCAAAATTAAGTATTTGTGCTGGTTTGATATGTCATTTCTTGAATATCTATGTTACACTTAGGTATACCTCTTATGAATAGCTTATGTATTGTATTTTATACAATAGGAGTCTGTTTTCTTTGAATTTATATATTGTATATTTTCAAAGCTGATTTGTTAGATGTAAACAGTGTTTTGGGTTATATTTATATGGCAAAATGATACCTACTCTTATTTGCATAAAGAATTTTCTATAGACATTCTAGGATGAGATTGATTCTGCATGTTACTCATTTTTTGCATGACTTTTGACTCCTAAGTGTACACTGCTTTCATAAAGGTATAGCTACTAATGGAATCCTATCACAAGAGAGGATAATGAGTATTTTAAATACATGTGAGTAGATTCTAATCGAAGTAAAAATCTCTTTTCTATAGCACTGTTCTCACTTATCTTAGGTTATTCTTTTAAAAAAATGTTTTCTAATTTGCTTTCATTTCTTTTTTTTTTTTTTTTTCTTTCTGGTTAGTTTTGTTGTTGTTGCTTTCCACCTTTATAGGTAGGTCTACATTTTACTAGTGACTGTTTTAAAACATTCAAAAACCAGTATTTTTTGTTTATTAAGACCTAACTTTAAACTGTGAGGACTGGCACCACCCTCAGTAAAATTAGGAAATTATCAAATGTTCTCTTCATCTTTAATCAATTATTTTGATTGTTACCAAAATTAATCTATAATTTGACTGACTTTACTTCTAAATACCTTTTTTAGGGATATTTTATATTTGCATTTTTGCAAACATAACCGTTGTTTCTACTCAACCCAATCATTTCTAATCGGTGCTTTCAATTCTCGCTACAACTCTATTTACTTCAATATTCCTGAGATATTCTGAACCTATGAATATGATTCTCCATCTATGAGTAGAAAAATTGTTGAGTGTGCACATTTGTTACTTTCCCAAATGCAGGATATCTTCAACTTGGTTCACAGCTTGGGTAAAACATTCTTAAAATAGTTTGATTGTAAGAAATATGAAACAATGAAATATTCAAAAGAAAGATTTTAAAAATCTTCTGAACAATGAAAATATCTACCTTCTAAGACTGAGACATTTAACCAGAGAATTAAATTTTTATTTTATACTTTTTAAACACTGTGAGACAACAGTATCCTAATTTTTGTTCATAGTTGTTCCAATTTCTAGAAAAACCTAAGAAAATGAATTAGAAGATTCTAAAGCCCAAAAGCATGAAAGCATGAAACTAACAACCATGTACATTTCAACTTTTGGAAAAGGAATTCACTATTACTACATAAATTAATCCTAGCCAGTGGAGATATTTATAATCAATTGTAATGCACATGCATTGGAAATGCAGTAATTACAGGAATAAGCCTATAATTTGATGAAATCAGGGTTATGGATTAATGTAGTAGCACAGCCTCTTCAGAAGAACTATGGAAAGTGCTGAGTGGTGTCATTTCGAAGGTTTAGGTTCCCAATGAAGGTTTTGAGAAGAATTTAAGGGAAGTGGGGGTGAGTTGCAGATGGTTTTGCTTCTAACGCTGATTAGAAAGGGAAATTCACTAAGTACAGGGTGCTGCCCTCATGAGAGTAAGGACATCCAACGGCACCACTGTTTTGTGTGTGTTTAAAAGGCAGTATCACTGAGAAGGACTGGTTACAGCATTTTATAGCTACCACATGACCTTGAGAGAAATTACATTTCTGATAACTTTGCAGCTGGCTTTCTCTCTATCCTTCCAACCTCACTGAACTGCAGGGCTGCTCTTTTCTTTTTCAGTCTGATGTGATTTTAACTTTTTTGAAACCCAGACTGTTTTTTCACTCTTTGAAATGTGAACTTAAAATTTTTAGTTCTTCAAGAAGATTAGTATCAACTTCCAGTCTTGCAACTACAACATCCAAAAAAGAATGGCTATTACTTAATGGCCTGGAAGTACTATTTGATGTAAAATAATGATCTCAGACAGTTTTAGCAAAGAAATGAATAAGGCCAAAGGAAGGGAAGAAAAAAAGTTGACTTACCCTGATTATTTGTCAGAGGGAAAGAATAAGGTCTAAAGGAAGAAAAGAGTAACTATGTGACTTCCATCAAGTATTTGGAAATAGGAAAAGGGACCATATTGCATCACATGAGATGTTAAGAAAAATGGTTCAGAAGAAACACTTTAGCAAGCAACAGTAGTTGAGGCTCTGGGAGTACAGCTTCACTGCAAACATAAATGGGCATGACACATGAAGTGGTATAGTAACTGCATCAGGGGTCTGGAAGACATTTTTAGGGCTGAAACAGATGCTTACATGGAAGAAACATGAATGTAGGTGCCTTATTTCCCCCAACTTTACTGATATAATTTACAATCAGCTCTGTATAAGCTCAAGGTATGCAGCATGATGACCTGACTTACAAATAATGGTGTATTACATAGATCCCTTATTTTCAATTTGGTAATTCAGCACTGCTCTTGTTATCCCTTTCTGCTATTTGGTAGTCTGAGAAATATTGACAGTATTTACAAAAGAACTTATTTCAATTATTTTACTGTTTATTATTCTAAAAATATTTTTATCTGATTAGCACACTAAATATTCAGAGAACCTTACCTATTAATCTGGTCAACTGCATGTCCAAACAGTCCAATTCAATACTCTGAATACCTTGCAAAGTCCTTCCTGTCTTTTCATCCCCACATGCAATGTTTTGGCCCAGGTTATTACTACTAAGTGAATAAAATAATCTTTTATATGGTCCCCTCCCCTGCTTTTGCTCTTGCTTGTTCCATCTACATCGGGCAGCAAAAAGTAGTTTCTGTAACACTAATATGAAGACTCCAATCTCTTCTCCTCATGCTAAAATAGAATTTGGTAAGAAATAATGAGATGTTGCACTAAAAATAGTTTTAATACTTTGGATATACTACAATAGAGTTTTAAAAATCTGTTTCTTAATTTAATGGTAACTTGCTTATTTATAATTGCAGGGAACTTGAGATTTACAAGATCCAACGACCTAAATATTTTATTGTTTCTCTGTGAACAGTTTGGAAAGACAGACAGCACTCAAAGTTAACATTCTATCAAAATCCATAATATATTATCAAGTGTTTACTTAATTTATACTAAAGTATGGATAAACTTTCGCTAAATATAACAGTACCCTGCATTTTCACTATAATTTCCAAACATTTTAAACATAAGTTTCTAAGATTCAATCCAGTTTCACTGTCATTTATGACAACTCTTTGCAAATGACAAATCCAGTTGCCATGAGCAGATTAATTTCAACAGCTTATTGAAATACTTTACAGATGTGTCTAAGTATTAAAATACCACAAGGGTGCAAATACCATCAAGTAAGTATTCTCCTGACAATAATGGGATATGAATGTGTTCAAATTCCAGATTGTTATAACAAATAATGAAACACTAACCAAAAAGAAGAACATTTTATTGACTTTTTAAAAAAGAATAACATCTATCTTCTACCTTTAAGATAGCTTCATTTTAACATTTATTGTGATATAATTAATCTTCTTGGATTTTCTTAAAACTTTGCTTATCTCGTATCTTTTAATTCCATAGCTGTATTTCTCCAATAGCTTATAATAATTGTACAGTATTCACTGCCCAGATTATATTGTTTATTAATCTTCTGGTATCTGATGTAACTGAATTAAAAGAAAAATAAAACCCTAAAATATCTTTAAAAATGAAATTGCTAGCTATCTTTTAGATGGCTATCATAAATGTGCTCAAATACAAGACCTATTCAGTTAAGGGACTTATAATTTATTGATAATTTTCTACCATTTTAAAATAAAAAGATACAAGCACTATTTACCATAGCCAAGGCATGGAAGCAATCTAAATGTCCATGACAGATGATTGCATAAAGAAGTTGTGGTATATTTATACAATGGAATACTACTCAGCCATAAAAAATAATTAAATAATGCCATTTGAAGCAACATGGATGGACCTAGAGATTACCATACTAAGTGAAATAAGCCAGAAAAATAAAAGTATCATATGATATCACTTATATACAGAATTTTTAAAAATGAAACAATTGAACCAAACAGAAACAGACCTAAAGACATAGAAAACAAACTGGGGGGGGAGGGGGAAGGGGGTAGGAAGGGATAAAATGGGAGTTCAAGATTAGCAGATACTAACTACTATATATAAAATAGATAAGCAACAAGGTCCTGCTGTATAGCACAGGGAGTTGTATTCAATATCTTGTAATAGCCTACAATGAAAAAGGATAGGAAAAGTAATATATATAAAACTGAGTCACTATGCTGTACAACAGAAACTAACGTAACATTGTAAATTGACTACACTTCAATTACAAAAGATAAAGAAAAAAAGAAAAACTAAAATTCAAAGCAACAGGGGAAGTATAATTTATCCCTGCGACAAATTAACTTGGTTAACTTGTTATTGAAGAAAGGCATCTTACTTTATGGAATATATTCAATGAAGAAGCTATTTTATTAGGGCAGTTCAACTGTGACCACAGAATTTTTAGAGGTCCATAGATGAGAAAAGAATTTAATACAGCATTTATTATGATAATTCAAAAAAATTTCCTGACCCTATCATCTAAATGGGAAATTAAATTCAATATTCAAGTAAAATAGAGAGACGGAAAATCATTAAAAGAACTTTTGGAAGCCATTTATCTAACTCTCTCCTTGTACTTTCTGGGGGTGATAGTGATGGTATATATATGCTTTATTTAATTAGATGATATAACATTCTATATTCTAAGCCCACAGAAAATTCCAGAGATCTCCTTAGGCTCCTTTATTAACTCATTTAATGATGGGGTTATCAATTTCCAGGCTGGAGTGTTTGCTGTTATTCCACTTATTTGTCCTTGCATAACAAATAGCCCAAATTTAGTGACTCATCTACACAAACAAAATCTTTCCTGTGGTTCAGTGAGTTGACTAAGGTCAGGTGAGTGACTCTCACTTGAGGTTTCCTATTTGGGTACAGTCAAAGGAAATGACGCACTAACCTGAGTAGTACTTATGCCTGATTTCTGGCTGGGAACTAAGCTGGAGTTGGAGACCAGAATTCCTGCATGTGACCTTGACACAGTGGGCTTCTCTTCTCACAGTGTGGTGTTTGGTTCCTGAGTGAGAGCATCACAAGAGTGAGTGCCCCTAAGAAGTAGCAGATGCTTCTTGCTAGGCCAGCATCATTCCTGACATATTCTAATGATAGAACACTCACCCTATACTTGCCTGATTGAAAAAAAAAATAAAGGGGAAAAAAGTAATATACTCCTGTTTTTGATGGGAAAAAAATGCAAAGCCACATTAAGAAAAGAGCATATGAAATAGGAACTACTGTTGCAACTCTCCTCGGAAAATACACTGTCATATTTATCATAAAAATAGATTAGGACACATAACACTATCCCTATTAAATATTTAGCCATGTAAACTTTTGCCAACCATCCTTACCTTTATCCCAAATAGATAGACCTGTGTAAGTTTCAGATCTTGATTTATATTCCATGTAGCTAGTATGATGGAGTACTGCATTAATTAGGCTTGGATCAGCAGCTTGGTTGCAAGGTAGGAGAGAGTTTCTCTCACTACAAAACTAACACCTTATAAATGTACTCCAAGTCACAGGATGAATTCAGTTTAAGAATGAGAAAGGTAAAGCATATAAATTCCCATTAAGACAAGACTGATAAAATGTAGGTGAGTAGATAAACTTAGCTTCTGTTGGCTCATTAGGCCACTGTTTATCCTTCCACAAAATGTTGGCAGCCTGTACTAAGATGTTATAATTCCCTAATATGAGAACATGAGGTAGCAACATCTACTAACCCTTATTAATCAGAAATTACCTTATTTCTTCAACATCAGATTGTTTGGGGAGAGACGGAGAAGATGGCGGAGTAGAAGGACGCTCGTAGGGTCACCCTCTCCCACAAATACACCAAGACCCACATCTACAGACCCACTCAGCCAACCAGAGCACCTGTGGAACTCCGACAGAACATCGCCCTCTTCAAAAGATAAAGACGCCAAAAATCTGGTAGGAGAAAAGGAAAAAAGAAAGAACAAAAGGCAAAGCAGCGCGGGACAGGTCCCGCGGGGAGGGAGCGGCAAAGGAGGACTGGCGCTCGCTCGCTGGGTCTCCCCTCTCCAACTGAGAGGCCAGCGGGACGGAAGGGGAGCCTCCAAGGCTCGCATCTGTACAGAGCAGCCCTTGACTAACAGAACTAAGTTAAACGGACACAGAGCATCCCCCCGACACCCAGCCTGAGACGCGGGCCGGCAGTGGCGGGCAGGGCCAGGCTGCACAAGCCGGGCGGAGGACGGAAGTGGCTGCACGGAGGCAGCCCCAGGGGAACGCAAGGGGCTGCGCGCCTTGGCTGTGGGTGCACAGGGCAGAACAACCTGGGCCCTCCATAAAACAGCAAGGTTGATGTGCTCTCGGGGGAAGGGTGCACACCCCCATCTCTGAAAACCCGCGGAAAGTTTTCGGGGAAAGAGGTGCGGGGCTCAGGCACAGCCGCCATATCCTCCGCCCTGAGCACTCAGGCGGGGGCGGGGGCGAAACCTGCATCCGCACCGAAGGGCTTAGCAGCCCCAAAGGCCAGACTGAGACTGGCCTGCAGCCCAGGGCACATAGGATCCTTCCATCCTGGTCCCTCAGAGAACTTGCTCCACAAAAACAAACAAGGAGCTGGGTTTTGGCTCGGAGCAGGGACAGGGCTGTCCCTTGGTCTTCCCCGAGCCAACCTGCGGAGCGCCAACCAGGGAGGAGCGCGCAGCCGCACAGAGAGCGGAGCTACCGGCGGCGCAGGTAGAGGGAGAGCGGCCCCCCCGCCTTTCGGGCAGGAACACAGCCCCTGACCGAGGTGCTGGGAGGGGGCACGACCCGCCCTCCTACCTGGCCAGTCTGCAACATCTGACTGAGGCATCCGGAGGGGCAGCGACCTGCCCGCCCACAGCAGAGAGCTGCACCTGACCCAGTGTTAGGAGGAGGCGCGATCTGCTTGCCGACAGGTGCTGGGAGCAGCACAGAAGAGGGCGCCAACGGAGGGCCTCTGAAAACAGCAAGCTGAGCTTCCAAAACAGGACGAAGACAGAAAGACTTCACAGTAAAAGCACACAGACTCCAGGAGAACACCGACAAACCCCCCCCCTTTTTTTTTTAAATCTGTTTTTACCTGTTCTATTTTCTATTACTCTCTTAATTCTTACTTCTTAATTCATTTCTATTTCTCTTGGGTTTTGATGTCCTGCTATTGATTAGACACAGGTTTCAAATACATCTATTCATCTCCCCCCCCCTTTTTTTGTAAAGGTTTTAAAAGGACGTCTCAACCCGATTAATACTCTGCTTCAACTGACTCTTCTATTATTCATTATACACTGTTTTCAAACCCTCTTTCTCCCTTCTTTTAAAATTCTTTCTCTCTCTTATTTATTTTTCTTTTTTTCCTAAGTTCTATTCCTAAATAGGCATTAGATAGATAAAACCCTTAAGGACCAAAATAAACAACTGATACTCCATAAACCACAGTGCCAAAGAGGTATGAGCAAGATGAAGAAGCAGAAAAACCTTTCCCAATTAAAAGAACAAGAGAAATCCCCTGAAAGAAAGATCAATGAAATAGACATCGATAGCCTACTAGATCAAGATTTCAAAAAAGGAGTGATCGAATTGCTGAAGGAATTAAAAGTGTGTTTAGAGATACAAAGTATGTCAAAAATGAAATTGAAGCTATAAAGAAGAGCCAAGTAGAATGGGTAAACTCATTGACAGAGATGAGGAATGATCTAATAGCTGTGCAAAGCCGACTAGATAATGCAGAGGAACGAATTAGTGATCTAGAAAACAGGGCAATAGAAAGCACCCATTCAGAAGAACTACAAGAGAAGCAAATAAAAAATAATGAAAATAGCATAAGGGACCTATGGGATAATATAAAGCGTCCCAATCTTTGCATAATAGGGGTCCCAGAAGGAAAAGAAAGATCAAAGGGGATTGAAAAGGTTTTTGAAGAAATCATGACTGAAAACTTCCCAAACTTAAAGAAGGAATCAGATATCCAAGTACAGGAAGCTCAGAGGGTCCCAAACAGGAAGAACCCAAACAGACCCACACCAAGACATATCATAATCAAGATGGCCAGAGTCAAGGATAAAGAAATGATTCTAAAGGCAGCAAGAGAAAAAGCAAAGAGTAAGTTACAAGGGAACCCCCCCATAAGGCTCTCAGCTGATTTCTCTACACAAACACTACAGGCCAGAAGGGAGTGGCAAGATATATTCAAAGCCCTGAATGAAAAAAAGATGCAGCCTAGGATCCTTTATCCAGCAAGGCTATCCTTGAGGGTACAAGGAGAAATAAAGAGTTTCACAGACAAAAAAAAAAGCTGCAGGAGTTTAGCAACACTAAACCCATGCTAAAAGAAATATTGAAAGGGCTATTCTAAATAGAAAAGCAGCAGGATGCTACAGAAATGAGAAACACACAACTGGAAAGGTGATAACTCATGAATTACAAATAAAGTAAACATGAAATTATAAAAGAAGACATACAAATCACTGAGAGTGGGAGAGGGAGGCAGGGAAATATAGAATATTTTTTTCTTTCTTTTTTAAATTTTTTTAACAGTAGGATGGGTTTGAGATCATGTTACTATCAGTTTAATAAAAACAGTTATAGTAATGGGTTGATAGATTTACAAAAAAAGGTAACCACAAGCCAAAAACTTACAAAGGAGTCAAAAAAATTAAATAAAATCCATGATAATACAAAGGAAAATTACCAAACCACAAAAGGAAAAAGAAAGGAACAAAGAAGATACACCAATTCAACTGCAAAGATAAGTTCAAAATGGCAATAAACACACATCTATCATTAATTACTGTAAATGTTAATGGACTAAATGCTCCAGTCAAAAGACACAGAGTGGCAGACTGGATAATAAAGCAAGAACCTTCAATATGCTGCATACAAGAGACCCACTTTAGGGAGAAGGACACATATAGATTGAGAGTGAAAGGATGGAAAAGGATATTCCATGCAAATGGAAAAGCCAAAAAAGCAGGTGTTGCAGTACTGATTTCAGACAAAATAGACTTTAAAACAAAGGCCATAGAGAAAGATAAAGAAGGACATTTTATAATGATTAAAGGAGTGATACAAGATGAGGATATTACACTCATTAATATATATGCACCCAATATAGGAGCACCTAAGTACATACAAGAATTACTAACAGAGATAAAGGGGGATATTGATGGGAATACAATCATAGTTGGAGATTTTAACACTGCATTAACATCACTAGACAGATCTTCCAGACAGAAAATAAACAAGGCAACAGAGAAATTAAATACTACAATAGAAAAACTAGACTTGGTGGATATTTTCAGAGCATTACACCCCCCAAAAATAGGATATACATTCTTTTCAAGTGCACATGGAACATTTTCCAGGATCGATCATGTACTTGGGCACAAAAGAAACCTCAACAATTTTAAGAAGATAGAAATTATCTCAAGCATCTTTACTGACCACAATGCCATGAAACTGGAAATCAACAACAGAGAAACAAAGGAGAAAACAAGGAAAGCATGGAGATTAAACAATATGTTATTGAAAAAACAATGGATCAATGAGGAAATCAAAGCTGAAATTAAAAAATACCTTGAGACAAATGATAATGAAAGCACAACCACTCAAAACCTATGGGACACAGCAAAGGCAGTGCTAAGAGGGAAGTTTATAGTGATACAGGCCTTCCTCAAAAAAGAAGAACAATCTCAAATAAACAATTTAACCCACCACCTGAATGAATTAGAAAAAGAAGAACAAAAAGCCCCAAAAAGCAGCAGAAGGAAGGAAATAATAAAGATCAGAGAGGAATTAAATACGATAGAGATTAACAAGACCATAGAAAAAATCAACCAAACCAAAAGCTGGTTTTTTGAAAAAGTAAATAAAATCGACAAACCTCTGGCCAAACTCACAAAGAAGAAAAAAGAGAGAGCACAAATTAGCAAAATAAGAAAGGAAAATGGAGAAATTACAACAAACAAAATAGAAATACAGAATATCATACGAGAATATTATGAAACACTATATGGAACCAAACTGGATAACCTAGAGGAGATGGACGAGTTTCTGGAAACATACTGTCCACCAAAACTGAATCAAGAAGAATCTGAACACTTGAACAATCCGATCCCTAGAAAGGAAATAGAAATAGCAATTAAAAACCTCCCTACAAATAAAAGTCCAGGACCGGACGGCTTCACCAGGGAATTCTACCAAACATACAAAGAAGAACTCATACCAGTCCTTCTCAAACTCTTCCAGACGATTGAAAAGGAGGGAATACTCCCAAACTCATTCTATGAAGCCACCATCACCCTGATACCAAAACCAGGCAAAGACACTACAAAAAAAGAGAATTATAGGCCAATATCACTGATGAACATAGACGCCAAAATCCTCACCAAAATTTTAGCAAATAGAATCCAACACATAAAAAAGATTATACATCATGACCAAGTGGGGTTCATCCCAGGGACACAAGGCTGGTTCAACATACGCAAATCAATCAGTGTAATACATCACATCAACAAGAGAAAGGACAAAAACCACATGATCATCTCAACCGATGCAGAAAAAGCATTTGATAAAATTCAACACCCATTTATGAGAAAAACTCTCGCCAAAGTGGGTATAGAGGGAACGTATCTCAACATAATAAAAGCTATATGTGACAAACCTACAGCCAGCATAGTACTCAACGGTGAAAAACTCAAAAGCTTCCCACTAAAATCTGGGACAAGACAAGGATGCCCACTATCACCACTCCTATTCAACATAGTCCTGGAAGTCCTAGCCACAGCAGTCAGGCAAGAGAAAGAAATAAAAGGGATCCAAATTGGAAAACAAGAGGTAGAAGTGTCATTATATGCTGATGACATGTTACTATATATAGAAAACCCTAAAAGGTCCACACAAAAGCTACTAGAGCTGATTGAAGAATTCAGCAAGGTAGCAGGTTACAAAATTAACGTTCAAAAATCAGTTGCATTTCTTTACACTTACGATAAATCAACAGAAATAGAAAGTAAAGAAACAATCCCCTTTAAAATAGCACCCAAAGTAATAAAATATCTGGGAATAAGTCTAACCAAGGAGGTGAAAGAATTATACACAGAAAACTATAAACCATTGATGAAGGAAATTAAAGAAGACTTTAAAAAATGGAAAGATATTCCATGCTCTTGGATTGGAAGAATCAATATTGTTAAAATGGTCACACTGCCCAAGGCAATCTACAGATTTAATGCAATCCCTATCCAATTACCCAGGACATATTTCACAGAACTAGAAAAAATCATAATAAAATTCATATGGAACCATCAAAGACCTAGAATTGCCAAAGCATTACTGAAGAGAAAGAAAGAGGCTGGAGGAATAACTCTCCCAGACTTCAGAAATACTACAGAGCTACGGTCATCAAGACAGCATGGTATTGGTACCAAAACAGACATATAGACCAATGGAACAGAATAGAGAGCCCAGAAATGAACCCACAAACTTTTGGCCAACTCATCTTTGACAAAGGAGGCAAGAATATACATTGGAATAAAGACAGTCTCTTCAGCAAATGGTGTTGGGAAAACTGGACAGCAGCATGTAAAACAATGAAGCTAGAACACTCCCTTACACCATATACAAAAATCAACTCAAAATGGATTAAAGACTTAAACATAAGACAAGATACAATAAACCTCCTAGAGGAAAACATAGGCAAAACACTATCTGACATACATCTCAAAAATTTTCTCCTAGAAGAAATAAAAGCAAGAATAAACAGATGGGACCTAATGAAACTTACAAGCTTCTGCACAGCAAAGGAAACCAGAAATAAAACAAGAAGAAAACCTACGGAATGGGAGAAAATTTTTGCAAGTGAAACCGACAAAGGCTTGATCTCCAGAATATATAAGCAGCTCATACGACTCAATAAGAAAAAAATAAACAACCCAATCCAAAAATGGGCAGAAGACCTAAACAAGCAATTCTCCAAGGAAGACATACAAATGATCAAAAAGCACATGAAAAAATGCTCCATATCACTAATTATCAGAGAAATGCAAATCAAAACTACAATGAGGTATCACCTCACACCAGTCAGAATGGCCGTCATTCAAAAATCCACAAATGACAAATGCTGGAGAGGCTGTGGAGAAAGGGGAACCCTCCTACACTGCTGGTGGGAATGCAGTTTGGTGCAGCCACTATGGAAAACAGTGTGGAGATTCCTCAAAAGACTAGGAATTGACTTACCCTATGACCCAGGAATCCCACTCCTGGGCTTGTATCCAGAAGGAAATCTACTTCAGGATGACACCTGCACCCCAATGTTCATAGCAGCACTATTTACAATAGCCAAAACATGGAAACAGCCTAAATGTCCATCAACAGGTGACTGGATAAAGCAGAAGTGGTATATTTATACAATGGAATACTACTCAGCCATAAAAACCGACAACATAATGCCATTAGCAGCAACATGGATGCTCCTGGAGAATGTCATTCTAAGTGAAGTAAGCCAGAAAGAGAAAGAAAAATACCATATGAGATCGCTGATATGTGGAATCTAAAAAACAAAAACAAAAACAAACAAACAAACAAAAACAAAGCGTAAATACAGGACAGAAATAGACTCACAGACAGAGAATACAGACTTGTGGTTACCAGGGGGGTGGAGGGTGGGAAGGGATAGACTGGGATTTCAAAATTGTAGAATAGATAAACAAGATTACACTGTATAGCACAGGGAAATATACACAAAATGTTATGATAACTCACAGAGAAAAAAAATGTGACAATGAGTGTGTATATGTCCATGAATAACTGAAAAATTGTGGTGAACACTGGAATTTGACACAACATTGTAAAATGATTATAAATCAATAAAAAATGTTAAAAAAAAAAAAAAAAGCCTCGAGCAAGATGTGCTGAATATGCTTGGGGTGACTTAGAGTAATGGGACTTCTTGGCACTAGTCAAATGCAAGCATCTACATTAAAATTTATGGTTACAGTAAAAAAAAAATTGGCATATTCTTAAAAAGAGCTATTTTAATTCCCCTATTCCTTTCTTTCTTTTTGTTCCTTGTCATGTGGCTATTATTTTAGTTTAATCTCTCAATGCTTCCTCTTACAAAAGAAATTCATGCAGAATACTGAATGTAGACGCATACTGAAAACCACTCCATCTATGTAGAGTATGTATGTGTGAGGCAGAATACTGGACAAGTGGAGTAACATGAAAGTACTTTCCAATTTCCCTGTCCAAGCTGCATGTATTAAAACACATTAATAAGACAAAACAGAAAGAGACTCTCAGACATAGAAAACAAACTCAAGGTTACCAAAGGGGAAAGGTAGGGAGGGATAAAGTAGTTTTTGGATTGGCAGATACAAACTACTATGTACAGAGTAGATAAACAACAAGGTCCTACTGTATAGCACAGGGAACTACATTCAGTATCTTGTAATAACCCATAATGAAAAATATAAAAGAAAACATATATACGTATATAACTAAATCAGTATGTTGTACACCAGAGGCTAACATTGTGTATCAACTATACTTCAATAAGAAAAACAAATTAATAAGACATCTAATGTTTTCTATTTAGGGCATTTTAATTTTTTTTTTTAAGATTTCCACTCCTAGCTTTGAAAAGCTATGTACTCAGTAAATAATAGATAAGAAATATGAAAACACATGACTTTCAATAAAGTACATACCTGTATTCTCTCAGCCTATTTATATGCAATTTAACCAAATAGCCACATTTTTTCCTCAAAGATTATATGTTAATGAATCCATGACTAATAAACTTGGATATGTACACATAATAAAATGTCTCATGTTACACCTGGCCATCTTTCTTTTACCTTTTATTTTTCACCAACCCTGATTATAAGAGATCATAAATAGGATTGAAACATTGATGAATAATACTGTTTCTTTGAGAATTATCAATATCTTTTGGGTTTTATCAGTATTTTGTGGTCTCTCTTCTTACTTGCTTCCATTTTCTGCTTCTAGGCTACTTTGTGCTCCCAATCCTCTGATAAGGCTAAACTAACACTGTCTTTAAGTGTCAGTATATCTCAAAGATGTCTCCTAAATCTATTTGATAAAATGTCAAGAATTCAGTTCAATAAAAACCCTTCATATTCTCATGGGAGGTATTAATTTCTACCTACTTCAAGTGATTATTGTACAGTTAGTTAAGTGAATGCATGTAAAAGTTTACAACATTCAGGAGACTATTTTAATTTTGTAATTAACATGGCCTACCAGGCCCTGAAGGATCTTGCTCTGTCTTGATTTGCCTCCTGCCAGCATCTGAGCTCTTCTCTTTCCACCTTCCTTTCACTGTCACACTGCAGCCTCACTGCCAGCCCTATCATTTTTAACTTCAAAAAAGGAATCCATCCTTCATCACTTGATGATTCAGGAAGTATATTCTTTTTGCAAGGAATTGTCCCTAGGCTATAACTTACCTCCCTAGGCTATAACTTACCTCCTAGTCAGCCTACAGACACTATGAAATTATAAACTCGTCTTTGTTGTTACCTGGCTCAAAATTCTTCAACAGTGGTTTTCAAAATGTGATCCCTGGACCAGTAAGATTAGCATCACCTGGGAATTTGTTAGAAATGCAAATTCTCAGGCCCAATTCCTAAAATGACTGATTTGGAAAACTTTGTGGAGATGAGGCATAACAAAAATGTTTTCACCAGCTCTGATGCTTGCCAACACTTGAGAGCCACTCTTCTACAATGTCTTCCCAGTAAAAATTCATAAAATTATTAATCATATGATACATCATAACACCTTTGCAAACTTGTTTGAAATGTTAGGTACTAGGGATCCTCTCAGAAAAATTCAATAGTTGTTTTTTTTTTTTTTTTTACCTAGCATTTTAGGTATTCTTTACCTAAAAGCTCTATCATCCAGCCCTAAAAGATGAATGTCTCATCCTGAATCTCAAACTGTGCCTCCTTTTACAACCCATTTTCCACTGAACTCCAGATTTAGGACCTTTGTCTCTGTCCAGAATGGTTTTAATACAGATGTTAATATGGCTTTTCTTTACTTCATTAGGATCTCAAGTCAAAATCACCTCCACAAAGAGGCCTTTCCTGACCACCTCATAAAAAAAAAAAAAATACGCATAATTCTGTCTTCTTCTGATTTCTTCCTAACACTTATTATAGACATAATTTTTGTTCATCTGTATACTTTTTTTGGCATCCCTCAGCATCAAGGAAGAGGGAGTACTACAATTTTGTAATATTAAGCTTAAAATATGTCAAATAGTGAGAAACTACCAGGGGTGAGGTAGCCAGGTCATCCAGGGCACAGTGGGTGTTCATCAAAATATAGATTCTGACCCCACATTGACACTACTACTTGATTTGACTTTCTGAGGGTTAAGCTCTGAAATCTAGCAAGTAAAACGAATCTAACAAGTTCACCAAGTGATTCATATGCACAGTAATGTTTTAGAACCACTGAAATAGGTGATCAAATGTGTATCATGCTCAAAGTAATGGGGAAACCACCTAAAGATGGTTTTGTTTTAGATGTGTCTTCCTAGAGGACACATAAAGGATGTAACTGAATAAAGCTAGAATGGAGACTGGAAGAGAAGTTATGACTGCTAAGTAGTACAAATCAAGTCCTATCACGTTTCATTTAATTACAGTATTAACAGTAGACATGGAAATAGCTTTGAAAAAAATGTTAAAAATATAAAACCAATAAAACTTGGGGACAGAGATATGGAATTATTAGGTAAAAGACAAGGTTTAGCTAATTCAGATGATTGCCAGGTGCCTAGGATGGGGGACTAAATAAATGATAAAACTGCAAGAAGTTGATCCAACACTTTACATACTAAAATTATTTTTATGACAAAGTTTTAATACTTTTCTCATATCAAAAACAAATGAATGAGCCAAAAAAAACCCCACACAAATAAAATATACTTATGCGAAGTGTTGTATTTTACTTTGCTTAAGATATTTCAATGTTATGCTAAGTAATATATTCAACTTTTCTACTCAATTTTTCAGAAAACACAAAGTCCAAGTTGGCTATCTGTTACTGACTGGTGACAGTGCCCCTAGAGCGTGTGATGCAGGCTCAGACACCTAAGTGATGTGTAACCTGTAACGCTTTACAACTGATAATGGCAGCATAAGGTCTTAATGTCAAGCAGATTATGATTATTACCTAAGCTCAGTCACCATTATACTGGAGGCTGGCATAGTTAAATGCAATTCAGAACTTGTTCATGAACCATTTTAATAGCATATTCGCAAATTACACTTTTTTCCCTCCCATTTCCTTCCATTTTATATTTTGGGTAAGAGCTTTCTTTCTTAAATGACTGGACTAATACCATAAAGTGCAATGATATGCTAGATGATGATTTATGTACAGCTCTTTTAATTACTTTTGACCTTTAAAACCAAATTTGGACCAAACACATTCATTGGTGAAAATATTTCCAAATTATGCGATAAAACTTCTTCATTAAAATTATATTAGAATAATGTATGAACAAACTTTTTATGCTAATACTTTCATATAATTATTTGGTATTATGTAATAATTGAGGCTCTTTATGTTACCTTAGTTGAGCCATTAACATATAACTCCTAATATAACTGAAGCACCATATTTTATAGCCTTATGTTATCACATTCCCCTTGCTGTCTAGATTTAATAGCATTACCATTTCAGTGATCAGTTATTGTGTAATTATTGCTGTGATAGCCTATTGTTGAGCATATCTAAGGTGTTATAGAAATTGATGGGATGCCATTTTACTTCGCTGGGTGGTTTTGACCTAATATTTTGTCGTAACAAGTGACTCCATTGTCATTGATGGGACTATTACCACCATCTGTGATGGGCTCATGGTGTTTATCTAAGTCTGAGGAGAAATGGCACACTGAATTCAACTTAATGGTGAAAATTTACATGCACAGGTTAATTCAGTAAGCCATGAGGAAATTTTTTGTAATGGATAGGCTTTTATAATCAGCTATATTTAAATTACAAAATATTGACATCAGTAATCTCAGTACAAGTTTTGAAGGAATGTTAATTCTTACATATTACCTACACATATGTATGCATACATATATGAATATATGTATATATTCCTGTATATATGTACATCTTTATACCTTAATGATTTAAAGTTAGCCAAATGTTATAAGTTTAACAGTTATGTTAAGTCAATCAAATAAAATTAAGACTGCATACAAACATCCTTCTCATACATTCATGTGTCTAATATTCTTCTTTTATATTTGAAAAATTTTAATACATCTAATACTTCATTTTAAAAGTGTTTATATTTCTATAGTATTTATACCTGAAGCAAATTTAATGCCAGATTATGATTAATAGTAAAGAAAAACCCTCAATAACTATTTTATATTATTTTCTTTTGAACAAGAGATCCATGTAATTTAATTTTAATATTTCATCTGAGAAGCTTCTGGAAAAAAAAGTTTAACTCTACCCAACTTCAATGTATTTAAACTTATAAACAGCCTGCATTAATTACTAGCAGAGACAAATATTCTTAATCTTAACAATTGTCTTGTTATCATAACTAGTCACAGAAGTTACTTTTCTTCAAATTATTTTGTGAATGTTTACAAGTAATGTAACATTTTGTTAAGTAGAGATCAAAGGAAAAATACACATCTAAAGGTAGCTCACATTTTAACTCATTCTTCATTTCTTTCCAGTTCCTTTCAAAAGTATTGAGTTTTGACAACATACCAGTAATATACCATTTCTAGTTTTTAGCATTATTATCAAATATACTGAATTTCAAACTACTTAAATATGTCATAACTAATATTCTATAATGACATCAGTCACCTAAATTGCTCTTGGAACTTTATCATATTCCTAAAATTTTTTGTACTCTATCCATTGTTTTAAGTTATATATTCTGCCTTTTCTATAACTTGAAAGATCACTTAAGATTTGTAAAAGTCAACAACTTACTCTCTCTAGGAGAGTATATTTTCCCGGAATGATAACTGTGTTCTAAATAATTAAACTCTTAAGTACCAACAACAAATTGGCAAAAATGGGAAAAGGTTATTAATAGAAGCAAAATTAGACTTATCCTATATGTCTCAAATCATCTTATAGCTTTCAATGTAAATGCAGTCTATTCTCATAAACTAAACTTTGTATACAGCTTCAAGTGTAGATCATACACAGATTAACAAGTTAGAGAAAATATTTGGTAATGCAGCAGGCAAATTCTCCTGAAGCCAGGCCATGCATATTTTATAACCAGATCCTCGTTTTAAATTATTTTCCTATTAAAAAATAAAGGGATATCTTAAATTAATTTTCACATATTATCCATACACTTTAATACACCAGGTTATTCAGAGATAGATTGTTAAGTATCTAGTTCTCAGGAAAACCAGGATCATGAGCTTTAACTTAATGCAATATTTCATCAGGAGGAAAAGGCACAGAAAACTAATATTAAGTCAACTAAAATTGAATTCTATTTATTTTGTGTTTCTTGAGTCTCTGCAAACATCATTTTAACAACTGGCATTTCTTACATTCGTTTATGTATTAATTTTATCTTTTTCAGGTTTGCTTTATTTCCAGCTTAAAGGGGCAACACATGTAAGTGTTATCTATATTTGTTATCTATACTTTGCTATCACTGTTACGCTGAATTCCTAAAAAGAACTGAGGAGGTAATTATCCTTTTATGTGACCTCATATGACCTTAAATATTTTAAGCTATAATTTATATTTTAAGTATCAATTTTGAGCCTTTAAAAGATGTCAATCTTTTCAACCTGAGTATAGATTTCACTGTTTCATAAAATATAATATTCATTATTTTACAGAAGAAATTTTTTTTTAAGGTTCATTTGGTCTGTGGCAGTGCCTCTCAAAATTTAGTATGTTTCACAGTCACCTGAAGAGTGTGTAAAAACACAAATGTTGGCCCAGTCCCAGAGACTCTAAGTAGATTTGGAGTGAGATCCAATAATGTACATGTCGAACAAGTCCCCAGGTGATCTAATGCTGTTGAATCAGGGATCACAACTGAAGAACCATCACGTAGGTTTCCCTAGCAGTGCCTTCCTTAATTTCCAAGTAAGAATGTTTCTTTGTGTACATCAGTTTTTTATTATGGATTTATTAGTGGAGTGAATTTTAATCAGGAAATTGAGGTCACTTTAAGCATCTTGGGTTCAAGAGAGATAAGGAACATATATCTGGGCTGGTTCCTCCCCCACGCTATCTGGCTCTGCCCTGTGAAGGATAAACCTATCTCTGTTAGTTTCCAAAACAGTACAGCATATTTATCAAGGACTTTAGTTAACTGAAGAATCAATGGCTTCCTTAACGTCAGTTATGGGTTTGGAATATATCCAGTCAATGTATAAATCTATAGAATTGAGAATCGTATGTGAAGTACTGAGAAATGACTGCACATAATCTTCCAGAGCTTCCTGATAGCTATATGATACTTGCATGATGAAATATTCAGTATACACTTGTTTAACCTTCAAAAGGATCTATGGTTATGTTACTTTTTGTTAAAAATTATGAAATTCAGAATTCATGCCTTAAACAGTAGATTCTTCAAACTACAGACATATTACAATTTCCTTTTTTTCACATGTCAAGGGAATGCATGTAGCTTGGCAAACATGCAATTTATTTTATTTTTATTGAACCATCTGTTTGCTGGGCAGTTTGAGGCTTTTTTTTCCCCCACTGCTAACACATCTATCTAAAGGATTTTTTTTTTAACAAGCTGCTCTTAAAAGCATTGCCAATTAGTTTTAACTTCACAAAATGAATGACAACCTGATGAATGCCATTACAGAACACATCATTACTTGAAAATTTGGCAGTCGTAAAGAAATTCACAAAGGCAGTAATTAAAATTAGCAGGAAAAGGCAAACTGCTTCAACTTGGTGTCTTCAACAAAAACAACTCCATATATGTTAATGAAGGCCTTCAGTGATATTTTCAACAACTTTTCTACATACAGTGTAAATCGTGTTCTTTCATTTCTCAACTCTAATTTTCAGCAATGAATGAAAATGCAGTGCAGTGTTAGCATTTTAGGAAGGGATAACATAAGGTTATCTTGATATTGTAATTATTCACATCTCTCTTTTATTCTAAAATGCTAAATTCACTATAGCAGTGGCATGACATCTTGTTAACTAGTATGTTTCAGAAAATTTGAAGAACAATGTAGCAACACAAATGTTTCATATAAACCAAATAAAACTGAGAATAAGCCAAGCCACATAAACAATGGATGAACATTAATATTTTTCTCAGTATAATATATATGAAGAGGGAAGTGCAGAACACCCTTTAGGAGAGACAGGTATCAAAGTTACTATCAATTTTACAACTGTATTCTTTAGAATCTATTTGAAAATAATAGCTTTTTAACATTTATTTTGTGCTACAACACCAAAATATTAAGTGCATCATTTCAATTGAATTGAATAAAATATATTCTTTCTAACATAACTAAAAATACCCTAAATAGAGTGAACTAAAAACGCCCTCAATAGAGTGTTCAATTTCAAGCACTGGTGAATTATATGCTATTTCTATGTGAATATTATTAGCTAATCTTGAATGGTTTATAACATGTGAGCTAACCATTTCCCACGGATAAGTGTCTGTTAAATATTCTAAAACTGCATCAGAGTTTTAAGCATAATGTAACAGATTGCTTAGGGTAAGAGTGAAGTTAAGTACCATCCATATCAACCAACAGAATACAGCTAGAGTACAACAATGGGAAAATGCATTGATTAAGGAAAAGGAAAGTACAAATAAATCAATGTTGTATTAACTCTGAATAGGAAATATAGAAAGCTAATGAGAATGAGGCATTTATTTATTTTTTTCCAAATGTCAGTCCAGCTGTTGGAAAAATACGATCTTTGAAATCTTTACCATATAATGGATTTCTATAGGAAGTTCAGTCTATCTAGACCTTTAGTCACATGCCTGTACCACACTAATCACAGAGCCTGTACAGTATGTTGTAATATCTGGTAAAACCATTTACTTCCTTATATATTTTCCCTTTTAGTGCATACCTAGCTATTCTCCAATGTTTATTTCTCTGTATGAACTTCAGTGTCTACTTGACTAGCTTCATTTTTTAAAGATTATTGCTATATTTACTGGGATCACATTAAAATCTAAGTCTCTTAGTTCAAGTTATCTGATCCCAAGTTCCAGCTGCCTTCTTACACATCACAATGTTCGAGAAACACAACCCTAAAATTTTATAGAGACTTTAGAAAGGACATTCCTCTTCATGAGCAGTAGCACTCCACACACTTTTCAGTCAAATGAAGACGCACATTTAAGGATAATTGGGAATAGAATGACAGAATCATCATTCTATCCATTAAAGACATTCTTTTAAAACTAGACACTAAGATATTTTATTAGGGCTTTAGGAGGTCAACAAGCCAGTAACAGGCTAGAACACATATTTCTGCAAAAGAGTATCACATCCTTTTTAAAGTCTGGGGGGTAATTTCCTAAACAGTATTATGGAGTATAAATAAGTATTTTCTTAAGATACACTCCTATTCGCCACATTAAAATATTCTTTCAAATTCTCATTTCCATATGTTAATATATTTTAGCTATAGATATTTTGACTAAAATAACATGATAAAATATTATAATGTATATTCCCTATTTCTAGGAATTGCTTAGATCTGAAAACATTTAACAATTTGAAGGTGACTGTTCTAAATCAGGAAACAAATGTGAATTGGCATTGCAGAATTAAAATCAGCATTGCATTACTTAAAATTAGCAAACAAAATTGCTTTAAATATTAATCAACAAATCATTGTGTTTAAGGAAGTAACTAGTCGTAAGAGTTTAGAACACGGCTCATATATAAAGTATAATAGCATTTGTATAAAACACAACCAAAATTAGTTCCACAAGGCACCACAATACGTGATGAGTTAGTCTTGCAACCTTAACTTTCTATAGTGTGTTCATATTTGATTCTATCACCCAAACATACAGTGCTGAAGTAAACTGCCTTCTTCATAAAAAATGAAGCCAAAGATATTCCAATTATTAATGTGAGACTCAGAAAACTGTCCTTATTTAATTTGTGAATTAGTATTTTCTAATTCAAGATGAGAAATTACTTTCTATATGAAAAACATACAACTGAAATACACCTAAATTCTTCATTTTCTACAGTGAGTTAGATGATAAATGACCTTTTTCAAGTAATTTGAATTAATTGTTGATAGCACCTGTTAACGAAATAAAGCAAAAATCTAATGAAATTATGTATACAGTTTCAGATTTTTTTTGATTTCAATAAAATACTTGGATATATATACATATACACCATTGACACTCACATACATATAACACTGACAGATTTTTATGAAATTTCACCTACCAAACTAATTTTTGTTATATAAACTGGCTTGAATTTTAGTTTCTAATTTATTGAAAGAATTGAGGAAATGACTGCAATTTATTTCACTAAAAACTGTTCATTCTTGAAAAATAACATCCATGAAATTGAATTTTCTTAGTAAAGGACACAATCTAAGGTTAAGGAAACAAAAGCTATAATTTTCTAACAGTCAGAGGAAATGACTATTGCAAAAACTGCATTTGTAACTTATATTTAAAATAATTGCAAATGCTCTTATTTATGTCTGTCTTCCAGACACATTTTCTACTGGCAGAGAATACTGAGTTATAATTGTACCACTCAGTTATCTAGCTTCTTTAACATGAACTGAATAAAACAGGTTTTTTTTTTTTTTCGGTCTTGGCTCAAATATCATCATCTCCAATATATATACTATGACTATTCTGTTTGTAATTGAAACAAATACCACATATATACACAATCATAAACCTTGAGTTGGGATTTTTTTGTCTTTTTTCCATAGCACTTCATTCTAAAAGTATGTAACAGTTATATATGATGTTTATGGCATTTAATCTGCCTCATTCCTTGAGAATATAACTGCCGTGAGAACAGGTTATTTATTTTCCTTTATTTGCAAGTGTATCCCAAGAACTTTGTACATGCCTTTGCATTAAATACGTGTGTGTGGAGTGAAAAACCTATTACACTAGAGCCTAAGGGATCAAGTAGTCCATGTAGTTTCCAAACAGACTTATGCAACTTTCTCCAACTTTAAGGACCCTATGATTTTTCAATGGGAAAATAAGAAAACAAACTTTAAAATTTAAACTTTAATCTTTAAAGAGGTTTACTGGAGCAGTAATTTGCTACCTTCCAATCTAAACAATTACTGATTAGTACAGCAAGCAGGCCAAAACAGATACTAAAATCCAATCAAAATGGTTGTGACCAAGACAGGATACATGGCAGGTCTTGAGAAGGGACTAAATAAGAGGAAGCAAAGTTAGACAGGAAAGAAAAAGGTGAAGAAGACAGTGGCAGAACATCAGACTAGCAAAATGGCAAAGCAAAAGCTTTTGGTGAGCACTCTGAGCAAATGTTTCAAATAACTGAAATACTTCAGAAAGAAATGGTATGGTTTGGTAGAAGCGGTCTAAAATTCATATAGAGTTTATATTTAAATGCATATTTACACTGTCTATCTGAAAGAAAAATGCTTAATAAATTAAGAAGTGTGACAACATTCCAGTGGAGATACATAAGCTATTTAAAACAATAATTGCTTTAAAAATTATAAGAAAATCTATCTCCCACAACTTTCTCCTTTAAGCTTCAGCCATACTAGCAGGCTGTCACTGTAATATATGCCACATCCTCTGAACCTTACTATTCATCTGGCTGAAATATTTTTTCCTTCATAGTTCTGCCTACTTTCCATCACTTATCTCTAAGTTCAAATGTCACCTCTCCTGAAAAGGCCTTACGAGCCCTCTAACTAGCTAATGTAGTACCACTCAAACCACACCAGGCATTCCTTGAATCAGTTACATACGTTATTTGCTTCATAAATTATATATCTAGTTAGACAGACATATTTAAAACATATTTATTATTATTGTTCTGTCTCAACGCCTCCCCCCAATTAAAAGGAAAGTTCCAGGGTAGTATAAAAGTTATTTTTTCTTTGCCTTATTTACTACAATATTCCTGGTACCCATAACAATGCCTGGAACACAGCTGGCATTCAATACATTATTCTTGAATCAATGAATTACTCTGAGCAGTCCATTAATTCCAGTCTCAGGAATAGCAACTTGCCAAGATACCTTAGGCATGTTTTGTCGATGTGGTCCATGTTAATATCTCTACTTCAGAACAAACCTTTATTTTGCTTTTTTAAAAAACAGTAAATTCCTGGCCAAACTCACAAAGAAGAAAAAAGAGAGAGCACAAATTAGCAAAATAAGAAAGGAAAATGGAGAAATTACAACAAACAAAATAGAAATACAGAATATCATACGAGAATATTATGAAACACTATATGGAACCAAACTGGATAACCTAGAGGAGATGGACGAGTTTCTGGAAACATACTGTCCACCAAAACTGAATCAAGAAGAATCTGAACACTTGAACAATCCGATCCCTAGAAAGGAAATAGAAATAGCAATTAAAAACCTCCCTACAAATAAAAGTCCAGGACCGGACGGCTTCACCAGGGAATTCTACCAAACATACAAAGAAGAACTCATACCAGTCCTTCTCAAACTCTTCCAGACGATTGAAAAGGAGGGAATACTCCCAAACTCATTCTATGAAGCCACCATCACCCTGATACCAAAACCAGGCAAAGACACTACAAAAAAAGAGAATTATAGGCCAATATCACTGATGAACATAGACGCCAAAATCCTCACCAAAATTTTAGCAAATAGAATCCAACACATAAAAAAGATTATACATCATGACCAAGTGGGGTTCATCCCAGGGACACAAGGCTGGTTCAACATACGCAAATCAATCAGTGTAATACATCACATCAACAAGAGAAAGGACAAAAACCACATGATCATCTCAACCGATGCAGAAAAAGCATTTGATAAAATTCAACACCCATTTATGAGAAAAACTCTCGCCAAAGTGGGTATAGAGGGAACGTATCTCAACATAATAAAAGCTATATGTGACAAACCTACAGCCAGCATAGTACTCAACGGTGAAAAACTCAAAAGCTTCCCACTAAAATCTGGGACAAGACAAGGATGCCCACTATCACCACTCCTATTCAACATAGTCCTGGAAGTCCTAGCCACAGCAGTCAGGCAAGAGAAAGAAATAAAAGGGATCCAAATTGGAAAACAAGAGGTAGAAGTGTCATTATATGCTGATGACATGTTACTATATATAGAAAACCCTAAAAGGTCCACACAAAAGCTACTAGAGCTGATTGAAGAATTCAGCAGGGTAGCAGGTTACAAAATTAACGTTCAAAAATCAGTTGCATTTCTTTACACTAACGATAAATCAACAGAAATAGAAAGTAAAGAAACAATCCCCTTTAAAATAGCACCCAAAGTAATAAAATATCTGGGAATAAGTCTAACCAAGGAGGTGAAAGAATTATACACAGAAAACTATAAACCATTGATGAAGGAAATTAAAGAAGACTTTAAAAAATGGAAAGATATTCCATGCTCTTGGATTGGAAGAATCAATATTGTTAAAATGGTCACACTGCCCAAGGCAATCTACAGATTTAATGCAATCCCTATCCAATTACCCAGGACATATTTCACAGAACTAGAAAAAATCATAATAAAATTCATATGGAACCATCAAAGACCTAGAATTGCCAAAGCATTACTGAAGAGAAAGAAAGAGGCTGGAGGAATAACTCTCCCAGACTTCAGAAATACTACAGAGCTACGGTCATCAAGACAGCATGGTATTGGTACCAAAACAGACATATAGACCAATGGAACAGAATAGAGAGCCCAGAAATGAACCCACAAACTTTTGGCCAACTCATCTTTGACAAAGGAGGCAAGAATATACATTGGAATAAAGACAGTCTCTTCAGCAAATGGTGTTGGGAAAACTGGACAGCAGCATGTAAAACAATGAAGCTAGAACACTCCCTTACACCATATACAAAAATCAACTCAAAATGGATTAAAGACTTAAACATAAGACAAGATACAATAAACCTCCTAGAGGAAAACATAGGCAAAACACTATCTGACATACATCTCAAAAATTTTCTCCTAGAAGAAATAAAAGCAAGAATAAACAGATGGGACCTAATGAAACTTACAAGCTTCTGCACAGCAAAGGAAACCAGAAATAAAACAAGAAGAAAACCTACGGAATGGGAGAAAATTTTTGCAAGTGAAACCGACAAAGGCTTGATCTCCAGAATATATAAGCAGCTCATACGACTCAATAAGAAAAAAATAAACAACCCAATCCAAAAATGGGCAGAAGACCTAAACAAGCAATTCTCCAAGGAAGACATACAAATGATCAAAAAGCACATGAAAAAATGCTCCATATCACTAATTATCAGAGAAATGCAAATCAAAACTACAATGAGGTATCACCTCACACCAGTCAGAATGGCCGTCATTCAAAAATCCACAAATGACAAATGCTGGAGAGGCTGTGGAGAAAGGGGAACCCTCCTACACTGCTGGTGGGAATGCAGTTTGGTGCAGCCACTATGGAAAACAGTGTGGAGATTCCTCAAAAGACTAGGAATTGACTTACCCTATGACCCAGGAATCCCACTCCTGGGCTTGTATCCAGAAGGAAATCTACTTCAGGATGACACCTGCACCCCAATGTTCATAGCAGCACTATTTACAATAGCCAAAACATGGAAACAGCCTAAATGTCCATCAACAGGTGACTGGATAAAGCAGAAGTGGTATATTTATACAATGGAATACTACTCAGCCATAAAAACCGACAACATAATGCCATTAGCAGCAACATGGATGCTCCTGGAGAATGTCATTCTAAGTGAAGTAAGCCAGAAAGAGAAAGAAAAATACCATATGAGATCGCTGATATGTGGAATCTAAAAAACAAAAACAAAAACAAACAAACAAACAAAAACAAAGCGTAAATACAGGACAGAAATAGACTCACAGACAGAGAATACAGACTTGTGGTTACTAGGGGGGTGGAGGGTGGGAAGGGATAGACTGGGATTTCAAAATTGTAGAATAGATAAACAAGATTACACTGTATAGCACAGGGAAATATACACAAAATGTTATGATAACTCACAGAGAAAAAAAATGTGACAATGAGTGTGTATATGTCCATGAATGACTGAAAAATTGTGCTGAACACTGGAATTTGACACATTGTAAAATGATTATAAATCAATAAAAAATGTTAAAAAAAAAATAAACAGTAAATTCAAGTACTTAAATAATATAGAAGCTACCCCAACTTCTTATGTATGGTGAGACTTTGGTTTGTTACTTGTGAAAATAAAAATAAGAAATTATGAATTACCAATTAAAATATACATGTTAATATAAAAGTTGATTCTGTTTACTGATTTTAATGATGTGATAAACCTGAATTTTAGTATACTATTCTTTAGTAAAGAAGGTAAGGCAAGGTCATTCAAGTCAAATCAATTTATAAATTACCAAAGAAGATATGTCATTAGTCTGCATACCATCAATTATTTCTTACTTCTATTATAAGTAACATATTTAAGTAAATATGTATGTGTATATATATATAAGATATGCATATATATAATGTATGTATACATAAAGCATATATATATAGTATAAATATATATGTACACATATATTTTCCTATTAAATTTTCTTTAACTACCCACCTAGAGAAGTTGTTCTCAATCAGTGTGGTTTTGAACCCCAGGGAATATTCGACAACATCTGGAGACATTTTTGGTTTTCACAATTGAGCAGTGCCTCTGACATCAGGAATAGAGGGTAGGGATGCTGCTAAACCTGCCTCCCATGACAAAGAATTACCTGACCCACATAGTCAAAAAAACTACTATGGATTGGATGCTTAGGTCCCTTCAAAATTATTATGTGGAAGCCCTCTGTTCCCCATGATATGGTATTAGAAAGTGGAGCTGTTAGGAGATAAATAAGATTCAATGTTGTCATGAGAGCAGAGCCCTTATTAATGGCGTTACTGCCCTTTTATGAGACACATAAGTTTGCTGCTCTATGCTCGTAATATGAGGATACAAAGAAGTCTGCAACCCAGAAGAAGGATCTCACCAGAGTTCAACTATGCTGGCACCCCGATCTTGGACTTCTAGGCTCTGGAACTGTGAGAAGCAAACTTCAGTTTTGAGCCACTTAGTCTGCTCTGGCTACTATAACATTGTACCAAAGACTAAGACAAGAGCTAAGGTTGAGAAAGCCTTACCTAGAGATAGGCTTTTAAGTATTTTGATATTTCGCTTCCTTTGTAACACATAGCTCAGAGATTAAAATACGCTAATTTTCTAAAAAGAGGGTGGGGGTAGTTCAATTTTAGCTGCTTTGCAGCGTATTTAATTTGGCATGTTCAGCAAGACTACAGTACTCTTATACTCACGGTATTCATAGTGGCAACTAAACCATTTCCTTAACTTCAATTGGATACAACTAAATCTACAGACTTGCTTTGGATAACTTTACAATGGTCTTTTTTAAACATCTTTTTATTTGTATGCACGGTTTAAACATGTATAGCACTAACACTTTTCAGAGTTTTCAGGCTTAATTTATTCATCTGGTATAAACAGTAATGTATTTTTGGAACAAATATCCGAGGTGTTCTGCAAAGACCTTTTGATGATTCTTTGGTGTTTGCCCTAGTATTCTTAGCACCATCCTGGGTACCAAATGTTTCTTAATCAGAGACAGTCATTTTGCTTCTCTGTGTACTCTTACTTATTTGTTGTCATCTAATAGATGATCAATGTGTTTTGACATAATATTGGTAGATAAAAGTGAACAAAATGTCACTGCACTGTTCTGCTCAGTGTGTTCCTGACGTATAGTCTAGTCTGGGTTGTAAAATGAAGATAACATCACCTATAGCAGCAGTCAAATTCAGGCTGAGACATTTCATGAAGCCAAACACAATGCAAAACAAACCAAAAAACCTCAAAGATATCATCATTTTGTGCCTTTGTACAATTAAAAAAAATGTAAAATGCAAAATTTAAAAAGACAGATTCAAAAAAAGAGCAACTATAAACTTTTACTAAATATGTCACTAATCACCTGGAAATAATATATTAAACAAAATTAGTATTCCAAAAGTTTTCTTCTACAATGTAAAACCTCACTTCAAGAGAAAGAATGGAGACAAGAGGACAAATATGACAAAAGAAAATGAGAAAATATCTTTAGTTGGTACTTCTACATTTCCTGCATTTATTTAAGAATGCCTTGATTATTTGTAGAAGTTTACACTTTGAAAAAGTTTAATCAAATTCACACTTCCTTGTTTCTCAGGAAACAAGAATAATCTAAAATAAACCACCTAACTTTGTACTCAAGGAATGAGAAAAAAGGAAACAACACTCAAAGTTAGTAGTAAGAAGGAAATAACAAAGATCAAACCAGAAATAAATTAAATGGAGACTAAAAAGAGGCAGTAGGAAAGATCAATGAAACTAAGAGCTGGTTTTTGGAAAAGATTAATAAAATTGGCAAATCTTCAGCTAGACTCACCAAGAGTAAAAAGAGGACAAATAAGCTCAGATATGAAAGAGGAGTCATTATAACCAAAAGGACAGAAATACAAAGGATTATAAAGGGACTATTATGAACAATTAAATGCCAACAAGTTGGATAACTTAGAGAAAATGGATAAATTTCCAGAAACATATAACCTAGCAAAACTGTATCATGAATAAATAGAAAATCTGAACAGAAAAATGACTAGTTGAATCAGTAATCAAATTAAATTAATAAGGAAACTGAATCAGTAATCAAAAACCTCCCAACAAACAAAACCCGGGACCAGATGGCTTCACTGGTTAATTCTACCAAACATTTAAACAAGAATCAACATCAATCCTTCAAACTCTTCCAAAACACAGAAGAGAGAACTCTTCCTAATGTATTTTAAAGGCCAGCATTACCCTGATACTAAGACCAGACAAGGATGCCACAAGAAAATTATAGACTATCCCCAATGAATACAGATGCAAAAATCCTCAACAAAATATTAACAAACCAATTCAATAAAACATTAAAAGGATCATACACCATGATTATGTGGGATTTATTCCACTGATGCAAGGATGGTTCAACATCTGCAAACCAATGTGACATGCCATGTTAACAAAATGAAGTATAAAAATCATATAATCATTTCAATAGATGCAGAAAAAGCATTTGACAAAAGTCCTCATGATTTATGAAAAAAACTCAACAAAATGTATATAGACACAAGTCCCTCAATAAATTCAGGCCATATATGACAAGCCCACAGATAACATCATATGTAATTGTGAAAAGCTGAGTTTTTTCCCTAAAATCAGGAAAAAGACAAGGATGCTCATTCTCACTTTTATTCAACATAATATTGATAGTTCTAACCAGAGCAATTAGACAAGAATAATAAAAGGTATTCATATTGGAGAAGAAAATTCTAAAGACTCCACCCAAAAATTGTTAGAGCTACAAACAAGTTCAGTTAACTTGCAGGATACAAACATCAATATATGAAAACCTGTTGCTTTCCCATACACTAATAACTATCATTATTATAAAGAGAAACTGACAATTCCATATACAACTGCATCAAAACAATAAAATGCTCAGGTATAAATTTAACCAAGGAAGTGAAATAACTGTATACTGAAAACCATAAAACATTGATGAAATAAATTGAAGACACAAATAATTAGATATTCCATGCTCATAAATCAGAAGAACTAATACTGTTAAAATGTCCATACTACCCAAAGCCATCCATAGATTCAATGCAACCCCTACCAAATGTCCAATAACATTTTTCACAGTAATAGAGAAAATTCTATAATTTGTATGGAACCACACAAGACCCCAAATAACCAAAGCAATTTTAGGAAAAAAGAACAAAGTTGGAGGCATCATATTTCCATAATTCAAACTATATTACAAAGCTATTGCCATCAAAACAGCTTTGTGTCAGCATTAAAAATAGACACATTGATAGACAGATCAGAATTGAGAGCCCAGAAATAAATCCATGCATATGTGGTTAATTTATGACAAAAGAGCCAATATATACAATGGGAAAAGAACAATCTCTTCAGTAAATGGTGTTGGAAAAACTTGACAGCCAAATACAAAAGAATAAAACTGGACCACTATCTTACACTATACACAAAAATTAACTCAAAATGAATAAAGACTTAAAAATAAGACCTGAAACCACAAAACTCCTAGAAGAAAACATAGGCAGTAAACTCCTTGACATCAGTCTTGGTGAGGAATTTTTGGCAATGACTCCAGAAACAAAGGCAACAAAAATAAATAGGTGGGACTGCATAAAACTAAAAACCTTCTGCACAGCAAAGGAAACCATCACAAAAATTAAAAGGGAATACACTGTGTTCACTTTGGAAGCACATACACTAAAACTGAAACAATACAGAGAAACTTAGCATGGCCTCTGCACAAGGATGACACACAAATCCATGAAGCAGTCCATCTTTTTCTGACATAAATCTTATCAATGTTCTCCTAGCGCAGGCTACCAAGGCAATAGAAATAAAAGCCAAAATAAACAAATGGGACCTTATAAACTTCTGCACAGCAAAGCAACTAGAAATAAAATGAAAAGACAACCTACAGAATGAGAGAAAATATTTGCAAACAACGTGATTGACAAGGGCTTACTTTCCAGAATATACAAACAGCTCATACAACTCGATAATCGAAACAACAACCCAACCCAAAAATGAGCAGAATATCTAAACAAGCAATTCTCCAATAAAGACATACAAATGGCCAATAGCACATGAAAAAATGTTCAGTATTGTGAATTATCAGAGAAATGCAAAACAAAATTATAATGAGGTATCAAGTCACACTGGTCAGAATGGCCATCATTAAAAAGTCCACAAACAATATGTGCTGGAGAGGGTATGAGAAAAGGAAATTCTCCTACACTGCTGGTGAGAATGTAGTTTGGTGCAGACATTATGGAAAACAGTACGGTGATTCCTTAAAAAACTGAAAATAGACTTATGCCCAGAGTGGGTTCCTAGTATATCCATGTATATCCAGAGGAAACTCTAATTCAAAAAGATACATGCACCTCAATGTTCATACTAGCACTATTTACAATAGCCAAGACATGGAAACAACCTAAATGTCCATCGACAGATGAATGGATAAAGAAGTCGTGGTATATTTATATGATGGAATACTACTCAGCCATAAAAAAAGAATAAAATAATGCCATTTGCAACAACATGGATGGACCTGGAGATTGTCATTCTAAGTGAAGTAAGCCAGAAAGAGAAAGAAAAATGCCATATATTACTTATATGTGGAATCTTAAAAAATGACACCATGAACTTATAGAAAACAAATTTATGTTTATCTGGGGGGAAGAGTACGGTGGAGCAATAAATTGGGAGCGTGGGATTTGCAGATACTATCTACTGTAAATAAAATAGGTACACAGCAAGGTCCTGTGGTATAACACAGGGAACTATATTCAGTATCTTTTAACAGCCTATAGTGAAAAAGAATACAAAAAGGAATATATATATATATATAACTGAATCACTAATTCTGTACACCAGAAATTAACACAACACTGTAAACCAACTATACTTCAATTAAAAAAAAAAAATTTAAAAAAAGCAACTCACCAAACTGGAGAAAACATTTTCCATTTATACCTGAAAAGGGGTTAACATCCAAGATAAATAAAGAACTAATACAAGTCAATAACAGAGTACTAAATATGCTATTTTTAAAAGGGGCAGAGGATCTGAATAGATATTTTTCCAAAGAAGACATACAGATGGCCAAAGGGTACATGAAATGGTGCTCAACATCACTATCAGAGAAATGCAAATCTAAACCACAACGAGATATCCCCTCACACCTGTTAGAATGTCTGTTATAAAGATAAGAATCAACAAAGTATTGGGGAGAAAGGGGAAACTTGGTTCACTGTTGTTGAGAACTTAAATGGGTGCAGTCACTATTGAAAATATGGAGGTTCCTCAAAAAATTCTGTGCTATTTATGCAAAGGATACAAAACACTAACTCCAAAAGATACCTGAACATGCTTTTCACTGCAGCATTATTTACAATAGCCAAGACATGGAAGCAACTTACATGTCTGTGGATAGATGAAGAAAATGTGATTTTATGTTATATAGATAGATAGATAACCCTTGAACAACACTAGGGTTAAGGGTGCTGACCCTTCATACAGTCAAAAATCTGAGTATATCTTTATAGTCAGGACTCCCTATCTGTAGTTCTACATCCTCAGATTGAACCAACCACCAATTGTTTAGTACTGTAGTACATATTTATTGAAAAAAATCTGCATATAAGTTGACCCTTGCAGTTCATAGTTCAAACCTACATTGCTCAAGGGTCAACTGTATGTGTATATATACATATATACACATATACATATATATACTGGAATTTATCCTTCCATAAAAAGGGAAATCTTGCCATTTGTGACAATTTGGATGGAATTTGAGGGTATTTATAATACTAAGTGAAATAATTCAGAGAAAGACAAATACCATATGATCTCACTTTTATGTGGAACCTAAAAAACTGAATTCATGGATGTAACGAATACACTGGTCATTGCCAGAGGTAGGGGTGTGGGGTGGGCCAAATGGGTGAGAGTGGTCAAAAGGTACAAACTTAAAAATAAGTATAATTCTGAAATACACCAAGTCAGTAGATACATGTGAATAAGTGGGTTTGATAACAAATTATTTTCATTAAGTATGAAATTTTCAACATTTGTATAGCTAACCAAGTAAAATTCAAGCTGAAAATTCTTATAAACGCACTTAGGTAATACATGTGAGGGGAAGGTGCAACAGAAAGCATCTATATCCACTTTTTAGATAAAGTCAAGATGTGTTTTTATTAGGGCCTACTAACATCTTGCTTCCTAAGAAACTGAAGACATATAAATGATTGATTTTGGTATTGGTATTTTTAAGGGAAATTTTTATTGTTGCTGTAAATGGCCACAATGTCAAACATAATTCACATTTAAACTTTAAAAATATTCAGTACTTGATATTAATTTCAAATTGACGTGAAGTAGGTACACGTACATGTGAAGATAACCTGCATATAGTTTCATGTTATTAATATCATAATAAATGGAATATTATGAGATAGTAATTAAACATGGAGCATTAACTTATACTTATTCTAACAAATCCTTACTTCCAGCATCATGTTCAATAGAAGTAATCTCATTTTAAGCTAAGGGATTCTCATTAGCTCCTATTATCTTTGAAAAATAGTGGACACATTAAGTTGGATTATATACTGTACTCATGAACTCTTACTTGATGAGCATTTGATTTTTTAAATAGATTTTCCATTAACCTTTGCTGAAAAGACTAATATTTTTCAGAAAGCAAACAGTAATTTAATACAATCACAGTATATTTTTATTTCACCAAACTCACAAACTTAAATCACTAGGCTTTAGTGCTGGATTGCATTTGTGGCATTGTTTCACTCAGTTGTTCATTATCTCTGTTTATTTTTTTTCACCAAACTCTTCGTCTTTAACTGCACTCTCTCCTTAATTTCATATATCCCATTATATCCAAATACTTGTCATTTATGCGTTCTTAATATCTCTGAAATTTACCTTTGCCTTTCCTTTCCCATTATGTTGAATTTGTTTAACACTTCATCAATGACATGACAAAACTTACAGGAAGGAACCAATTATGAAGTCTATTGTGTCCTTATTCATGAAGGGAGAGGGCTTATATAAAGGATGAGGTTCTTTTTAGGAAGGTAAACTTATTCTGTTTGTTTTATTATCCACTCACCTACAAAATGTTAGCAAGTTCTTCAACAAAATAAAACAAGCAGCAAAGGACATTATGCCTCCATGGATTCCATGCTGATGAAGTGTTGGTAAACCTTAATGAAATCAGGAAATTTCAGTGACTACCTAGGCCAGCTGCCTAGGCCAAAACTGCAGCTCCACAGCTGCCCTGGGTTGGTGTTCACTCAAGACTTACGGCCCTCTACGATCTGCCACAGCCCAGACACATGCAGCACTCCCTTTTGTACTATGTATGCTGCACCCAGTTAAAGTGCTTACTCTCCTTCCCTGAAAGCACCCTGTACTTTCCTTCATCTGCACTTAATTTCCTCATATTTTTTCTCCTCTATGGAATGTTTCCCAACTTTGCTGTCATTTGAATTTCAAGCCTAAATGGAACCTCTATCCTGCCTTCTTACAGTTCTCTTCAAGTGCACTGACTTTTAACTTTACCAATCTCTAAACATGGGATTTGCTTGTTTCCTAAGAAATTTATCATGAGCATTATACTTATCACTAAGTATAGCTACTCATATACCACAAATTCCATCTTGAGGATAAATTGAGTATAGAGATCATATATTAAACAATTTTCACATAGTGGGGTTCTTAATGAAAAACTTATTAAATGTTGAATAAACATATTCTCATGCTATTTTATCATATAAATTTATCATGTTATAGGAAGCACATAATATACAGTTTATAAACTGTTGCAGTCATGGGCAAAGTTGCTCATATCTCCTTTCAAGAGAGAAACTCATATAAGGTGGATTCCCATCTGATTGCTTCCTACTGTAAGTGCCATCAGGAACTGCCTCAGCTTCTTGGAACAACAGGGGAAGACGGTAGTGGTACAAAGATGGAAGGGAATGCCTTGTCCACTGTAATGAACAAGGTCTTTGAAAAGTTCACGAAGAACAATACATACAAGGGTAATGGAATGGAAGTTACACTGATACCCTGAAGAAGGATGATGATAAACAAGATGTGGCTAAGGGTGTGAGTCAGAGAACCTCCACTCTAACTTACAAAGAGGCCCTTAGCTCTCTCAGTGAATTAGGAGCAACTGAGGAACAGACACAGGGTATTATTAAGATCACTGAGCTATAAATACTATCAAATACTCAGGCTAGGCATGTCTGTTATGCTGTGTTTAGGGCCCTGGTTGAGAAAACCTGAGTTGATGAAGCTTCGAAAGGGAATACCTGTGTGGATTCCTCTGAAGATTTTAACTGAACCCCCAAGTCTTCAGAGGGAGCTCACTTTCGGCTCCTTGATACAGGAATAACCTGCAAAGGCCTCTTCCCTGCAAGGCAACCAATGCCCCTTCAAGAGCTGTCCCCATCTTTTTTCCTGGCTGCCAGATTCATAAGTAGGGTTCAAGAAGATCCCCAATGGGTATATGTTCATTTTGACAATCCATAAAGTCATCATCTAATTGGGTAGATCCAGTAACAGCTCATTGTAGGATAGAAATGGTATGTCAAGGATTGAACCTGAGCAGGACTAGAAGTAAATACTATAAGTAAATTGCATAAGTACACAGCCTAGATTCCCATGTCATCCACCCTATTTTCATCCCTCCCTCATCGTGTTATCTATGGTGTTTGAAGGGAATATTAAAAAAAAAAAAGCATGGTTTAGGGATAGATTGGCCCAGTACATAAAGCAAATAAAAAATGAATAGAGGCTATACTCCAGCCATACTTGGAGGTATCTCTGAATGACAGTGAGTGAAAATCTTCCCAATGGACAGATCTTTTACTATTGTAACTATTCACTGACTTTATGGGAAAGGAAATGTAGTCAGAGATGAGAATTTGTGGAATTATGGGCAGTGGTGAGTGGCCTAACAGTTAAAAAATTGGATTATCAGATAAAAAAAAAAGTCTAGGAGAGAGGCATGCAGACAGACAGATGCAAATGGCATCAACTGTAAAATTTTTCATGTCAAATATAAATGCCCACCAGTGAACACTATGGACAGAGCACTGAACAATCAAGTAGACAAAATTACTCAGCCAGTTGATATTAAACAGTCTTTGTTATCAGCTCTGCCAGACCTGGCAGGGCACGTACAGGAATGCAGTAATCATTGGGTTAGAAATGGAGACTACAAAGAAGTCTAAGAGCATGGATTCTCACAATCTACCTCCTGCTTTCTCAAAATGTTTAATGTGTCAAAGAAGTACCAATTCTGAAGCACCCATAATGCACGTTTCCTTGGAAAAACAAACTATCCGTTGTTACCAGGGGTAACAAGTCATTCCCAAAGGAATTGACGTCTATTCTGGTTACCAGAATTATTTTTCTTACCCACAAGAGCCCTAGCCAGCACCAACCACTGTCTAGGGACTTACAAAATGCATGATAAACAGGCATGAAGTTTCACACAATATAGCATCTAGCCAGAGAGTACATTCACACAGAAGGAGCCGCAGGATAATCCAACTGGCAAACACACTCCACTGAAAATAATTAGTATGGCTATTTCTTGAGGAAGGAAGCCCAATAAAACTCACATCACCATTACACACATCTTAAGCTTTCCCAATGGACCCATGACAATTTGGAATTACAGTGAAAGTAGCCCCTATGTAATAATTGCAGTAGAACTTTATGTTCTAGATAGAAGGTTAAAAATAGAATCTAATGGTGCAATCACATGATTTCTAAACACAGATCACAACTTAAATATTATTTAAATATTATGTAAAAAACATTTCAGACAGATGAGCAGAATTAAGCATATTTAAATCTATATTACAGACACAAATATGATTCACCACTTGAGCCTTTGAATATATTTTCAACTGGGGAAAAAAAGGAAGCCAGATCAAAACAAGCTATCAGATTAACAAACTCATTTCTACTCTCAATTCTCATAGCTAATAATGGTGTGCCACATGAAACAGTAAAACAGACAAAGGCGAACATACAGTGAATTGACTAGAAATTGCATAATTTCAGGTTTACATACGGTTTGAGGAACTTTGTAGAAATCATCTCTGCCTCAACTATTTCACACAATGTGCTGAAATGCTACTCTGAATTACATCATTTGTTTTTTGTTTTAGTGCAAGGCTCCCTATACTCATCCTATATTTTAGTACAAAAATTTTTAGATATGGATGAGAGGTGAAGGTTCGGCTTCCAGAAACAGCAGTCTGAATGGTTAGAGCCAATCTCACACATACATTGTCAAGAAAATAAATAGTCCTGTCAACAAAAGTCCCCTCCTTACCAATACAGAAGGGGCAGAGAACAATTACATAATTGGCTAAGTATTAACAAATTGCACGCATGTAAGGTAAAACAAGAATGGTTACAGGGTCTGGACAGAATTTCATGCAATTTATACAAAAAAAGTAAAAGAAAAAAATAAAAACTTTTCTCGTGCCTTGAAAGGCAAGAAAATACACCTTGTGATTGCCTCCAATCCCAGGGCCTTCCAACTTATAACCTTGGAAGTTTGCATTTACAGTTGCATGAATCAGAAGGCCCAGGACCTTGCCTTGTAAAATTAAAAAGTCCTGTGTTCTGAAGAAGACACCCTAAGGAGGACAGAGTGGGGAAGATGTGTCTCTCTTTTCTTTATTAAACAAAGGAGGCTTAAACATCACATACTTTACACACAACACTTTAACACACACTTTTACTAAGGCAGTGAGGACCAGAGATACACAAATATCAAAATATTAAAACTTTTTTTACTCCCATAAATTTTTTTTCCTCTTTTGAGTCAATAGCTCTCAAATTCCCCTTGGGTATGTTCTGAATTTGTAAATAAAATTTTACTAATATGGATTGATAGCATGGGTTTCTTCACCAGCTGTGTAGTTCTGTTTCTTTAAGAGATGTTTCCCCCAAATGGAAGAGATGATGGAGAATTCTATTTAATGAAGAAAGCAGCTAACTTAGTAGATCAGTGATTTTGAAAATGAAACCATTCAGTGCCAAGTAAGTGGGCCTTTTCTCTGAGGAACCAATTCCACAGAGCCCAAGCCCTTCCCAGACAACTTATGCCCTTTTATGGTCTTAACCTGGGGCCTAACACTGGTGCTTCCAGTCAACCTATTTTCCTGAAAATGTGGAAAGGGTGAAAGATCTAGCTCTGCTGTTCACCATACAGTCTTTTGTTCAATCGCCTGCATTTCTGTCACACAACACATCTTGCTTTCCATACCAAATATACCCTCACATTCTTTCTCCACTTTCATTGGTCAGTGGGATTTCTGCCTCCCAAAATTTAAAAAAAAAAAAAAAAAGGTCTCCCACTGTTTCTCCTTTTTCTATCCCGGTAGAATCATGTATTTATTAATTTGTACCACTTTTTTTTTCTGTCACTTCAACAGGACTTTTTACAGAAGACGAAATGAATGTTGGTAGTTGTCATCTTAAACTAGAATCCTAGACTACCATTCTGACATGTGTGCACCCTGGTGCTTTGTTCCCACAGCCTGGAATAACTCTTTTATCTCCTGCCTCATCCCTAACACATACCTGAGAAAATCCTTAGGTAAATTTGAAGACACAACGAATCCTCCCTCCAGAGTGGCATCTCAAACACATTTCCACATTTAAATAATATATCATTGTGTAGTTTTATGGGGAATTGTTCTGTTTTCTACTGCCAAAGCCACATGGTTCAGATGCTAGATTTCTTTGTTCTTTTGACAACATGTAGAATATGGATATTTGACCTAAGATGTACTCATTCGATATACCGTCTGGGACTGTGAAATCAGTTAATAATGGCACTCGGAACCATCATGTTGGCTAGGCAATATATTTCTAAGTTTATATTTTGTGCACTTAACTGTAGTTGATTTCTGACACATTCAACCAAGATCTCTGACTGATACAAATACTTCTAACTGGGTACAGGTTTCCAGCATGAGATTCTCAGGAAGTAGGAACAATTGGAGATTGAGTATTTGGCTTAATTCAGGCTGAATGCACTACAAATTTAGTTTTAGTATTAGAATCTGGCAGTCAGACATGTGCTAATGAAAGAGGTAACTAAATTGATACAGAGCATCTACTAGAAGGAGGTGCTCTTTGAAGTCTTCAGGATTTTAGTTGGCTACTCCCTACCATAGGGAAAAGGACAGAAGAAATTTAGTAACTGCAGGGTGGATTGGCTGCCACCAAAGACACAGACAGCATAGAGGGAGAAAATAACATGCTAAAATCCTTATATTATTATATTATTCATCAACCCAGGAACTATCTGTGACTTTGCTAAAGAATATCTTATCTCCTGCAGCCTCGGGGGGGAAAAAAGCAAATGAAAATTTTGATCCTATGACCTGCTGAATTACTGCTGTATTTCATCAAACTGAAGATGCTAGTAACTATAAAAGTAACATATCATTATTTTAGACACCACTGTGAAAAAAGAAACGAAAGTTACTGACCTCAACTCCTTTGGAACCTGGAAATGAGCCTCCTGGTCACAGGCTGGGAGAGGAAAGAGTTGCTGGGTGGCAAGATTCTCTCTGAGAACAGCAGTTACCCCCGCAATGGGAGCTGGAGACGCACCACGCTCTGCGGGATTTCCTCGAGGCCGAGCAGGTGCAGGCCCTTGTGAAACGCTACTCCAACTGGCTGTTTATGGGCCAGGAGCACGAGTTCCCCAGCCAAAGAAGGGCTTCCAGCTGCTCCTGACTAACTGCTGCAGGAACTTTTCGAAGGAGTGAAGAAGAAAGGAAAAAAAAAAAAAAAAAAAAAAAAGCAGAAAACAATGGAAATTCTGTCATGATTCATAGGCGGAGAGCTGCATCGACCGGAACCCAGAGGTGCTGAAGCGAGAGCTGGTCCTGACAGAGCGGAACATCATCAGCATCCTGCAGCTTTTCACGTTCGTGGGCGCTTCAGACGGACCCTCAAAGCCGAAGCCTTTTTCCCAAACATGGCAAACTGCTGGTGCTGGGGAAGCACTTAGACCTGCCCGAGCTCTCAGGCCCATCATCAAGCGCCATTGCTGTCTGGAGAAGGTTTGGCCTCTGCCGGAGCTGCTGGAGCCGCTGGGCTCCCCCTGCGCCTTTGCGGACAACTTCTATCTACGCCTACCTGGTTTGGCGTGGGGAGGTGCCCTGCGCACCGGCGATATCCGGTTGGGCGTGGGGAGGTGCACTGCGCACCAGCGTGTGCGCAGAGCCCATCACCTTCAAGTGGTGGAAGCTGGTGCGTTCAGCCCGTTTCCCCTCTCTCCCCCACCTCCCCTCGACGCCACGTGTTCTCCCTCAGGAACCTCATGGCCAGAGACCCTGGTCCCCTGCAGTGTGGCACAAGAGAATTTGTGAACGTTTTGTCTCCTCCAGGGGTGGCCACCCTCCCTGGCAGTGGCTTGTTTCCTTTCCTGTGCCCTGACCCCTGGGGCCCCACTCTGAGGAAACCAAGATGAGCTGCAAACTCAGTTCTGCTGTGAGAAGCTGCAATAAAGATTTATAACTAAAAACAAGCACACAAAACCTCCCAAACTAAACTAAGACCAAGTTTTGATATGTATTTTTTAAACATGTATTAATCATTCTTATAATCCATAATGGAAACTGTAAAGGAATAAACTAATTAAGGTATTCCTAAGTGTCTTTAAATTCAGTGTCTGAATTTTTGAATCTCTTTAATTTGGAGTCATTGATATATAGATTTTTCCATGCAATATTTTCCCTGTGTCCCCAAGACTGTTAACGGTGCAGCAGCATTTCTTTTTAAAAATCGTTCTATTATAGGCTCTGGGGTATTCTTCCAAGCTTCTGACACTCTCCTTCAAGTTTTAATTCAAGTCCATTCTAAATTTACTAAACTCTTCGCATTCGCTCAGTTGAATCACATGGAAGTTAAACAGCTCTGTCCAAAATGCAAATTTTCTGACAAATTGAGTGTCAACAATTGAACAATGGTTTGGCCTGAAACTTGAATATATCTCACTAACTTCTTGGTTCTTTAAAATTTAATTCCTCTCTTCCAAAGAAGTTGGCAATTTCTCTTTCCTCCAGCTGCATTATATTTAGTTTGAAAGACTATGCTGTTGCGCCCAATTTGGTGTCTAAAAGTTAACACAGCTTTTTCTACTCGTAGGCTGCCTCATTTCAGTGGTACCTGAAACCAGGATTTCTTATGTGCATATACATCGTGAGTGTGGTGGTTAATTTTATGTGCCAACTTAACTGGGCCATGAGGTGCCCAGATATTTGGTTAGACATTCTAGGTGTGTCTATGAGGGTGTTTATGTATGAGATTAACATTTGAATTTGTAGACAGTAAAGCAGATTGCCCCCTGCAGTATTACAGGGCTGTACCTCATTCAGTCTGTTGAAGACCTGAATAAGACAAAAATGAGGGTAAGAGAGAATTCACTCTTTCTGCTTACTTGATTGTCTGAGGGCTGCGACATCTGTCATCTGCATTTGGACTTAGATTCTGACTGGAACTATACCATCAGCTTGCCTGAATCTTCCACATGTTAAATGCAGATCTTCGGACATTTTAGCCTCCCTAACTGCATGAGCTGATTCCTCATAATAAATCCTATATATAATATATAGCAAGTTATGTGTATGTATATATATGTAATTGATCTTTTTCTCCGGAGAATCTAGACTAATACAGTGATAATCTTGTTAAAAATGTAGATTTGGAGGTGGAGGAATGGAAACTAAGACCCTGCATTTGCTACAAATTCCAGACAATGCCAGTACCTGAGTAGCAAGTAGTAGTGATGTCAAGCATTTGCCTTTTGCTCTTTCCCTAATGTGGAATTGTAGTGAAGCCCCCATTAGTTTAAAATATACACTTTCCATGAACAGTAAACTTCAAAAACAAATTAAGATAACCTGTATCCCATGATATTGTAGCTTGTTTCAGTAAAGATAAGTTTGTAAACCCACAAATGACTTTGCACGTTGCTTCAGGAAATTTCTGAACCCAGTATGAATGGGACAAAAGCCTCGCACACTTTGGCTAAGTCCCATCTGTTTTCTGCCTTAAAAGACCCATCATAAACCACTTGAGCTCAGATTCCCCCAAACCCTTATATATATCCCGGTTCTGACTTCCTCCTTCTGAGATAGTTCAAAGACTCTGTCAAGGTGATGTTTTCTCTTACTGCAGTGAGGTCAAGTAAAGTCTACTTTTTAACAGACTGGAGAGAATTCAAAGAGGTTTTTTAAAAGATGACAGTCTCTTTGAAGACATTTTGAGTGTCAAACACAACAGGTGTTGTTCTGACTATGTAGATAACTTGGCTTGATAATATGGAAAACAGTGCTTATCTTTACACAGGTGTAGGTAATAGCTACTGAATCCGGACTGCCACCTGACCAACAGGGAATGTAAGATGCCAATTTTAAAGGTGTATCCAGAAATCAGTAATGTTTAAAAATGATGTTAAAATATGCATTTAGAAACTCTGAAATGTAGATTTTCAAAATCAATTACTAGATACTATGTGCACATAAGCACTTTGTTTAGTAAGAAATGGAAACCTGAGAATAGAATTAAACTATTCAGGGGAATTCCAAAAGCTTACAGCGGGATTGGCTATGTAATTTGGAGGGCCCAGTGCAAGCTGTATAGCCCTATGTTCACAAATTAAGATGAATTAAAGCAATCATAGGACCCTTTTAAGTTCAAGGCCCTGCATGGATCACATGCCCGAGAAGGTGACCCTGGCTCACCACATCTGACGCATTGAAACCTCAGGGTCCCCATTGCTGCAGTGTAGGCATGTGGTTAACAGCACAGATCTCAGTTTTGTCGTTGACATTTAATTGAGCAAATTAAATAACTCTTCTGAACCTAATTTCCCAATACGTATATGGGGATGATAATACCTGTGAAACAGGGTTCTTGAGAGAATTAAATGTTTCAAATATACGAAGTGCTAAGAAGAGAGAAACCCTGGAGCCTGAGAAGGCTTCTTTTCTTCCCTCTTTTGTTCATTGAGCAAAAGAGTAGTTTGACAGGGCTTCTGACTGACAGCATCAACACTGATATGTAAACTCTCCAGTTGATGTCCTGAAGCTCCTAAGGATTATTTCCTGTGCCAGGAAGTGTCAGTTACTACATGGTTGGCTGTATGTTCTTAGCTCCTTTATCATGTTTAGAGTCTGTCTTCTGGAGGCCCTCCCACGGTTCAGCCAGCTGTTCCTAGGCCAAAATACACCTCTGTGCAAATAGTAAAAAGACAGAGAGATGCTCATTCTGCCGGTTCTCTACCTACACATGTGCATACAGTTGCCTCTTGAACAACACAGGTTTGAATTGTATGGGTCCACTTACATGTGAATTTTTTTTTCAGTAGACACATACTACAGTACTACATGGTCCTCAGTTGTTTGAATCCCCAGAAGCAGAAATGCAGATACAGAGAGACAACTGTAAATTTATACACAGATTTTTGACTGCACTGAGGGTCAGTGTCCCTAAGCCCTGAGTGTGTGTGTGTGTATGTATATGTATGTGTGTGTGTATGTATATATATATATATACTCTCTTCTGCTGTTGGTGAGTGTGTCCTTGTTTGTTTTCAAGGCAAATGCACAAGGCAGTACTAAATACCAGTATGTGCTATGTGTGTTTCCTATTAGCCATTATCTGATAAGGTTATATCTGCCTTGCCTTAAAGATGTAGAAATTTCCCTGAAAAAGAAAATTACTTTTTATTCTTCCTTGCCTTAGTTTTCATGTGGCTGCCTTACCAAATAACCACCAATTTGGCAGCTTAAAACAACATAAACTTATTCTCTTGCAGATCTGTAAGCCAGAATTCTGAAATCAGGATGTTAGCAGGGCCACACTTGCTGCAAGGGCTCCAGGGGAGAATCGATTCCATGCTTCTTAGATTTAGGGTGCAGCCAGGCATCACTGGCATTCCTTGGCTTCTGGCTGCATCACTCCAATCTCTGCCTCCATCTTTGTATCATCTTTTCCTCTGTAAATGTCCTTTATTTTGTGAGTCTGTCCCCAAACTCCTTCCTCTTCTCTTTTACATGGATAATGTGGTTGCATTTAGGATCCACCTAGATAATCTCCGGAAAGCCCATCCTCTCAAGATTCTTAATTTAATCACATCTTTTGCCATACAAGGTAATATTCACTCTTTCTGCTATAATAAGATAATAGATACAGGTTCTGGATTAGAATCTGGACATATCTTTTGGAGGACCAACATTTAGCCTACCACATTCCTCATCTATTGCTGTCTTTAGTCTAAAAGCAAAATTTCTCAACTTTGTGAATTGAAATTGCCCAGGGAGCTATAAAAAGTCCTGATGCCAGAGTTCCTCCCCAGGAATACCAATACAAGTAATTAGGGAATGGCCTGGACATTAAGGATCTTCAGTCTCCCCCACTGATTGGCTAAGATGGAAACTTAGCCAATGTTGAGAAACATTGAATTAGGTAACAGCTTACAATTCTCTAGGGATTGTCAATTAAAGACAACTTTGAAAAGAGGAATTATAGAAAAAGATTTTCAGTGTTTAATTTTAGCAATTTACATTAGTATTTATATTATAGAAAATCTGGGGACTAGAGATGGGGGTATTCTGAGTACACAGTTACACAGTTGGCTGAATTAACACCAGTCTATCTGCTAGAGTTTCTAGATTCACTATGGTAGCATAAACAGCTGTGAGTGGGCCACAACATTGATCAGGTGGCACTGATAGCCAATGATCAATTTAATGAAAATGCCAACAAATCCAAGTACTATGTTGAGAAATAAATTGAAACAATTTTGACAGAAAGGAAAATGCTGGAGTGAATTTAACATGGCCCACACTCTTCCTAAATATCCCCTGGCAAGGCCCAGAGGACAATCCCTCCAAGGGCAAGGTGTAAAATTTGCGGAGTCATGTCATTATCTTTGACAAGTGATTTTGTGGCAATTTTGTATAGACTATAGATGATGATAGAAGTTTCTGTAGTTGAAATGGATTCACTTCAACTGCAATCAAGGGAATTAGAGGACCCCAAAAGAGGTAAAGATCAAATAGTGACATATAGCATGAGGGGCAAAGTGGATGTGGTTGCCAGGATAAATTGCAGAGCTGGCAGAGTCAGCAAAATGGTCTGTCCTAAGGGGTTTTTATAAGTTCATTCTAATTGTTCTTGACCCTGAGGACTAAAATACTAGGCAGCCTCCCAGAGGTCGTCTTCATTTTAACTACACATTAATTTTTGGTTGCAAAACTGAAAAATACATTTGTATGTGTATTTGTACATATGTATATGCATATGTGTATGTGTGTATGTACGTATATATGTGTGTGTGAGTTTATGTGTGTGTGTGTGTTTCAGTGTGTTTATATATGTAAAACAAGAATCTGTAAACAAATTTTGAGTCATAGTGCCAAACTCATTTCCCAGAAATGTGTGAATTCAAAGACTCAGAATTCACTGAATGGAAGGGAGATTATACCCTGTGAAACACTCCTATAATAATTTCTGATATGTGGACTTTGGTTTTCCTTTTAGCCTTTTCTCAATGGGGCGAAGAGACATTCTTCAGGGTAACTATAACTAGGGAGAGAAAAAATCCGGGTTCTGTGGAAATAATGCCAACAGTGGTCCTCCCTCACCAGCAGCAGTGATGACAACATTCCAACCTGACATTTATTTTATCATGATTTGTTTGTGGATCAGGCTATCTGGCTGCATTTTGTTCCTGTTCATTTCCCAATCATTGCTTGAGCTATGCTGATATTTGAGCTATGTTTTATATGAAATTCATTACTGCTAGGTTAATTAGAGTTGATTTCTATAAATAAGAAACTTGAATTATATAAAGTTTCTACTGAGTCTCTAAACACAAGCACAAGGGTTATATTTCATTCAGTTTGTGTGTAGTGCCCTGTTATAGTCATGTTTCAATAATACATTTTTGCTAAATAAGAGAATAAATTATTAGTAAACTAGTAAACTGATGGGTGAATTAAATTAATTGATTAAAAATATTTGGTATTGCATTATCTTCTGAAATGCCTAAGAATTTTCTACTGTAGAACTTCTTATTTATTCATAACTTATATTTTATCCAAATGAGTTATATTTGGCAGGCAAAAAGGCAGCATACATAATTCAAAGCTAAAAATATTTTTATTATTAAAAATAATAAATTTATTTTATATAATTTTGTAAAACAATATATTTTTATATATATATATATTTTGCAGAGTATGAGATTACTTGAAATACATACCTCACCTATTAGAGGAAATCTTTATAGTTTGTGGTTTGGTTCCTGAAAGTTTCATGTTTTGTTTTTTTCCTAATTTGTATGCCATAAAGCCTAAAAACCCAATTTTATAATTTTTGCCTTCTCTATTTTATACAGAGACACACAAATGATATGTATTTGATGTATTTTTGTAACTGTAGCAGAGTGCATAATTTGTTACTGCAAAGCTACAACATCTTAGGCAGCTAAAATCACTGGTGTGAGTACCAGTGTGTGAACATGATGGAAGAACCTCCTGATTTTGATATTATAAAAGCTTTAAATAATGTCTTGAAGAATATAAAAGCATTTTTATACCAAAAATCTCACTTATTTGACAAATAGGAGTATATGAACTTGCCTCAAATATCTTATTGACTCATATAGATTCATCATTACAGTGGGTTTGATTTTTTTATCATTTCATTTTGATCCTTAGAGTTTCCATCTCTCTGTTTACATGACACATACGTACTTGAAAATTGACTACCTCTTACATTTAGAGTTCTTAATATAGTAACAGTTATTTGACACTGTCTGATAATTCCAAAATTTGTGTCATATCTGAATCCAGTTCTGATGCTCACTTTGTGTCTTCAGGCTGTGCTTTTTCCTGACATTTTTCAGGGCATGTAATTTTTGGTTGAGAGCTGGACATGACATAGCAAGCAATAGGAACTGAGGTAAATAGACATTTAGTGTGAGTTTTATATGAATCTGGTTAGGAGTTGAGTTATGTTTAATGTTTGCTGTAACAGGAGGTGTCAGGGGCTTCAAATTTTTGTCTTCCTTGCTGTCTTCGTGTTTCTCTAAGACCTTCTTCCTAAAGATAGTTTGTGCCTTCATCATTTCCAGTTATAATTCTGTTATTATATTTAAAGCCCTGTTGAAGTGGTGGTAGGGAATTGGGAAGCTAATTATTCTTTTATTCCTTTTTTTTTTAATTGAACTATAGTCAGTTACAATCAGTTAGTCTCTGGTGTACAGCATAATGTCTCAGTCATACATATGCATACATATATTCATTTTCATATTCTTTTTCATTAAAGGTTATTATAAGATATTGGATATAGTTCCCTATGCTATACAGAAGAAAGTGTATTTTATCTATTTTTATATATAGTAGTTAATATTTGCAAATCTCGAACTCCCAAATTTATCCCTTCCTACCCTCTTTCCTTCCTGTAACCATAAGATTGTTTACTATGTCTGCGAGTCTGTTTCTGTTTTGTAGATGAGTTCATTAGTGTCTTCTTTTTTCTTTTTTTAAGATTCTACATATGAGTGATATCATATGGTATTTTTCTTTCTCTTTCTGGCTTACTTCACTTAAATTCTATTATCTTTTGATTAAATCTTAGTCTTTTAATGGGCCTGGGTAGCTAGACTGTGACCTTCACAAGTGTTTCTTACAAAAAATAAAAAACAAATGTTTCTTATCTTTTTTGTTTTCCTCTCACCCTTATGTGAGATATTAAGGCTAGTGAGTGCTTATGTTAAGTAATTATGCCTCTATCTATATGGGATAAGGCTTTGGTAAAGCTTTTTCCCTGAAGAGGAGGCCTTTTATGGACTGCACACAAGGCACATTTCACAACAGCTATTTTATCTTGCGTTGAAGATAGGAGGTGAATTTTCTTAGCTCCTCAGTATGAGAAACTTGTGGGTTCCTGAAGTTAAAACTCCAAAAAGTATGACAGCCCCTATGAGACTGCATCCCTCCAAGAGTTTCTCATTCTCAAGAGTCCACACTTGGCCTCCAGCAATTAATCAACATGATCATCTACATGTTCTACCAGTTTACGGCTCTGGCAGCTTCTGCTCCACATTAGCTGTTTCTCTACAGTAGCCCATCTCGCCAGATTTTGAGGTGGTGATTTACCTTGTAACTTCAATTTTCTGATGAGTCTAAGAAAAACAATGATTTTCAGTTTGGCCAGCTTTTTATCTTGTGCCCATGGGACTTGTAAGCTCTTTACATGTCATAGCTGAACTACAAGTCCCATCTTTATGGTTGATCTCATGAAAATAAAACAGTACTCAGCAAATAAAAGATAGTTAAGTATGTGGGATACATAGATAGTTGCCCTAATGAAAGAAGTGAGAAGTAGTAGAAAATGAAGTTTGAAAGTGATGTAAGAGATAATAATAGGGTTCAGTAGAGAATAGGGTACGAGAGAATAAAAGTTGCAAGTAGAACAGGTATCAGCACTGTAACTTCTAAAAATAAATGAACCAAAGGGATAAAAAAAAGTGTATATAATATAGTGTGTATATGTATATATGAGGAAAGAGGCCTTAAGGAGCCTATGTTATAGGAGATCTTGAAATTAGGACAACTACCAGCTTATTTTTGACATCTCATTCACAGTGATTCAACAACCCCAATGAGCCCATATAATTAGTGTTTAAAAAATAGTTGTTGCTTAGAGTAAATTTGTTAGATTAATGTCATATTATTTCCATTTTAATCTGTTACCTAGAAGATTCACTTTAATTTATTTAACAAATAATTATTAAACACACCCTATACATTGGAGATAAACAGGTAATTGAGAAAATGTCAAATGATTATTTTAAATAGATTTAAATAATCTTGAATAAATTCCTTTTTAATTGTTTTATTGCAAGAAAATTACATGTAACTACAAATGATATTTGAAAGCTCACATCAGATCTTTTATATTAATACAATTTTATCCCTATCAAGACTGTGATATTAATCATATAAACCTGTGGCAAATATTTCTTTAAGAGACAGAAACATATGTACCTAGTAAGAATTTTGTTAAGGCAATACACAAATATAACAGAATATGCATTTAAGACCTTCAAACAAAAATGAAGATGATATTATGTTATTCTGATTTGTGATTTGCAAATTATTTACTTTAAACATATTTTATGTATGGTACATATGAATAGTCTTATCTTTCCACGATCATAAACATATTCCATGTTTACCCACAATAAAATGTATACATTTTAAGATGAATTAAAAATATCAAGATACTTAAAACACTACAAATCAAAAACCAAGATGAAAACTGTTTTCTTAATTATGGCATGAATTAATCATGATTTTATAAATGTGAGATACAACACTATAAAACACAATAACAGTATGTCCTGTTTAGTTCTAGTGATTAACATTTACTTTTTCAGTGTTCATTTGATTTGCATTGGGATGATAGAGAATTTTCAGTTCCTTTTAAATGCCAATGGATTGAAAATAGCTGAGAATCACAATTTAGAGGAGGAAAATCATACACTAAAATTTAATAAACTAAGCATGCCTATAACTAAAAACCTTAGGAGGTTTTATGCTAAGTGAAATAAGTCAGAGAAAGACAAATACTGTATGATACCACTTACACGTGGAATCTAAAAAATACAACAAACTAACGAATATAACAACAACAAAAAAAGAAGCAGACTCACAGATATAGAGAACGAAGTAGTGGTTACCAGTTGTGGCGGGGAGAGGGACAATATAGGAGTTGGGGAGTGGGAGTTACAAACAAATAGGTGGAAGACAGGCTATAAGGATGTATTCTATAGCACAGGGAATACAGCCAATATTTTGAAATAACTGCAAATGGACTGTAACCTTTAAAAAAGTTGTTTAAAATTGTATAACATTTTAAAAATTAATTTAAAGACAGTAAAAGGAAGATTAATAGGTTTGGCTACAACAAAATTAATATAAAGCAGCAATAAACACAATTGTACGTAAAAGAATGTTTTCAAGTCCTGAAATACAGTGTTAATATAACTAATACATTGAGCACTTCCAGATCAACAAGAAAAAAAGATGACTATCCCCCAAAATAAGTGGGTAAAATGTATAAACAAGCATTTTATAAGATAAGTAATGATGGTAAACAAATGTAAAAAAATCACATTGGCTTGTGTTGGCAATGAAAGAAATTAAAAACTGAAAAAAAAAAAAGGTGTAAAGTTTTTCTCCATTTAGACTGGAATGATTAACAAAATTTTCAGTCCCAAGTCTAAATGAGCATGTGGAGAAATAAATATTTTTATACACACATGAATATGAGTCATTATAAATTTCTGGAGACCACTATTGCTATAAATCTGACTATTTAAAAAATACGTATCAGTTGACCCACATGTCATACTTCTAGTAATTATTCCACAGAGTTAATAAAATAATAGTGATAATGCACGGAAGGGCATGCCAAGATTTTGCCATCACAGCAGTTGTCATAGTAACAAAACAACATAAAACAAAAAACTAAATATTTCTAGACATCATTAATAAGGACATTCTAAAATAAAGTAAAATAACATATACTCATAATATGCATTACTTAAAATTCATAAAAACTGGAACTATGCTTTTGTAAATCAATCTATCACTTATGTATTTTTTTGAGGTAGAAGCTTGAATGTTGTAAACATATTACTGTATGATTTTCTGTGCATATTATATGTTTACTTTAGTTTGCTCTATTTGTTAAGGCTCTTTGAGTGACAAACAGATGGGAATCTAACTAAAAGTAAATCATGCCACAAGGTACTATATTTGATAGTATACAAGGAAGTCCCAAACTTTCAGTTTTGGTTTGATCCAGCAGTTTAATAACATTTTCATGGGCCCAGATTTTTATCGTGATTTTATTTTCCCTTTTACTTTGTCAAATTCATTCTAGAACCTTTTCTATTTTGGTTGTAGAATGGCTGCCAATTGCAATCAGTGCTACATTCATCTTTCTCGTGTCTATCTATACTGGTTTACAAATGGCTCACTATCTTAAAATCAAAGAGAAACTTTCCTAGAATTGTAAGCAGACTTTTAAAAAATTATATTGTACATCCTTCTTTGATGATTCCCTGGAAATGTAGATGGGGTCACTTTCATATCATTCATACCCCAAATTGAAGCTGAGTGTCATATCAGTCTCTCTTATGGCACATGACTGCGGAGGAAAGGGTAGATTCAGCCTTCAAAAAGGATTCTGTAACTAAAACTGATGCTAGATTAGTAATAAAGTTTACATATTACATGAGCATGGAGAGAAATATCCAAAAGCATGCTCATCAAAATGTTAACAAGTAGTTATCACTAGATGCTTGAATATTTAATAAAGAAAATGTATTATTTTATAGCCAGATTAAAAATTACTGCTCTAAGGGTTTTTTTCCAGCTTTATGGAAATATAATTGACATATATCATTGTGTAATTTTAAAGTATACAATGCAATGATTTGATATATGAATACATTGTGAAATGATTATCATAATAAAATTGTTATAGTAATCATAATAAACTATCATTAGTAAGTTAACACATCCATCACCTCATGTAACTACCATTTGTGTGTGTGTGGTAGAAACATTTAAGGTCCACTTTTTAATTTTCAAGTATACAGCACAGTACTGTTAACTATAGTCACCATGCTGTACATTAAATCCTCAGAACTTATTCATCTTGTAACTAGAAGTTTGTAAACTTTGACCAGCATCTCCCCATTTCCCCTGCCCCCCGCACCCCCAGAAGCCTAGCAACCACCAATCTACTCTCTGTTTCTATGATATTGACTCTTTTGGATTTCACATGTAAGTGAGGTCATACATTATTTGCCTTTACGTGATTTATTTCACTTAGCATAATGTCCTCTAAGCTCATCATGCAGTCAAAAATGGTTCTTCGATTTTACAGCTGAATCATATTTCATATATTCTATGTTTTCTTTATCTATTTATCAGTTAATGGAAACAAGTTGTTTCCAAACTTTGGCTACTGTGAATAATACTGCAATGAATGTGAGGGTACAGATAATCTCTTGCTCTAAGTTTTTAAACATTGATTTTATCAGCAAAATATTGCTCAGAAGTTGAACCAAATTTTATTACCTTTGGTAACCTATTCTGAACTCCTTCATATGTTTGCAAAATTACCTACTTCATGAAATGTGGTGCTAGGCAAAGTTCACCTTCAACTGCAGCAGCAGGAAAGACCAGATATTTATTTTCTCAGCCTTTCTTACTTAGCAAATCAAACCTTGACTCTTAGGCTTTGAACTGAAATATTGGGATGAAAAACAGCATGGAGGATGGTGAATTAACTCTGGGTCAGCAGCAAAGGCAATGTCTAATTTCAAGAAATAGCAGTTGCCATAGAACCCATGGGGCTCCCATTATCCAGGGCTGGCCCTGTCTACAGTGAAGTCAGAAACATAAGTGTTCAGTGGCAGTGACAATGATGTCCTTATCCAAATGATTCCGAAGTTTAGGTTCTCCAGTTTTTCCTACGTTACTCTGATTCAGTACATAAACTGCTTTGGCATTTAAACCTGCTCGAAGCAGTACCTGTTTGCAATGAAGAACTGTGACAGATAGAAAACACATGCAATAAAATGGACACGAGATTTGCTTCATGAGGAAAATATTTACCCTTTATATATCACAATCTAGAAAAGAAATGTATCTCGCATGTGAGCTGGCTCCAGCATATCATCGTTTATAACTGCAAAGATTCTCTTATGCTACTCACAGAATTGAGCATAAAAATAGTACCAAATGTTAGTTCTAATTGCGAGAAGGTTTTCAGTCATTTTGGTTCCTTAGAGAGAACATAATTAGTTCATTAACAAGGGAGCTATCAACTTTCCAAGTATTGACACCATTGCACTTTGGATAAGGCAGTTCATAGAACTATCATCTTATGATTAAGAGAGAACTGTAGAAATCCCCAAACCATTGAGGAGATATAGCATTATACTTAGCAAATATAATCCTGTTATACTGGGTGTGATGTAATTAAACAATAATGCCTTTAGCCACAACTTCCTAAGAAGCCTAGAGATGTTCCATTGGAGGTGCCCACATTTCTCAGCATTGAGAGACTTGTGTCTGTTGCAAAACTCAAAAAAGGGAGGGTGCTACCTAACAGCAAACTTCTCTGCCTGTAGCCACAGTAGTTGAAAAAATAATTACTTTGATGAAAAATATGTGGACACCAAAGGAAAGCCAGCCTTGGTAAACACAGAGTGCATAGGTTTGAGAGAGTGCAAGCGATAAAGACAGCAACCAATAGCACAACAAAAGCAATCAATGACTTTTCTTAAATGATCAAGCAGAGATTGAGTTCTACAATCAAAAACCTGAAGACTCACTTTTTACATGTTTTTGTTGAGCAAGTGCTCTCAGAGGGAAAAAAAAAAAAGAAATGTGATAAGAAAAAGTCAAAAAGAAGCAAGAATTTGATACCCCAGTAGAAATGTCAGAGACACATAATAGTACTTATTGTGTGCCAGACACCCTTACAAGTGTTTCCGATGTATAAACTTATTTAATCCTCCCCCAAATCCTATGAGGTGTACAATTATTTCCTTTAATTTCCAGATATAGAAACTGAGGCATAGAGATACTGAATAGCTTGTCCAAGGGCACACAATTAGTAAAGGAAAGAGCTGGCTCTCAGCAGGCACTGTAATTCTAGAGGGTACACTTGACCACTATGTGTAGGACCATAGAAAGACATGAAAAAGCTATAGAAAATTACAGTATGGCGTGAGGACAAAACTAGAAAAGCCGTTTTCAATTTAAGGAGGCATGAGTCAAAACACATATATAATATATATGTTATCCAGAATTCCATGAGAAAATACATCAATAGTCCTAAAAAGTGAACTACAAATATATCATGAAATGTGTTTGTTCATTTATAATGCAGCTAGCTGTGAAAACAGTCAGCCCTGGGGGTACCTGTCGAGCATAGTTTCATATAGGAACATCACCATTACAGTACACTAACAACAATCATGAGGCAGATTATAAATACACACACACGTACAGTAATTCAAGAAGTGCTAAATGGTGCAATTAGTTTTGTAAGAGTATGACATAAATGAAGTCATGCCAAGGGAATTTTTAATTCATTTATTTAATAAGTATTGTTGGAGCACCCACTATGTCCCAAGGACTTGGGATTTCTCAATGAACCAAAAAAATCAAAATCCCTGCACTTACAGACTTATAGTTTAATAGTTTAATAAGACAGTAGAGAATCAACTTACATATATATATACATAAGGTGATTTTCAAATGTATGATAAAAAAGTAGATAATGGTAAGGGAATTTGGGTTGAATTTTTTAAGTCATATTTGAGCAAATCATGAAGAAGATGATAGAGAAAGCCATAAAAATATCTGGCCAAATTTTGTCATATTTATGGCAGTGCAAAGGCCCTAGTGCAGGGGGAGAATCTTGTGAGTTCAAGGAGCAGCAGGAAGGTCAGTGCAGCAAAGTGATCTATGGGGAAGAGGAAAGAAGCTCGAGGAAATAATGGCAGACTGGATCATTCAGGGCCTTATAAGCCTTTTTATGAAATTTAGGCTTTTACTCTTAAGTGTATGGGTGCCACTGCAGGGTTCTTACTAGAAAACAGATATGAGTGGATGAACATTTTTAAAGACTCATCCTGGCAGTTGTGTTGAGTAAAAAATGGAGGTGGGGGTACAGGAGGCAATAATAGATGCAGACATGTAATTAGGGACCTATTGTACTAGTTTAGGAAACAAGTTATCATGGTTGTGACCAAGGTGATTGTAGTGAAATTTTACCTAGTAAAGAAGTCTAAGCAAATGTGGTAAATAATGTGGGAAGAAAAGCAACTAAGTGTGGTATTCTGGAACCAGGTGAAGAAATGAATTACAGAATAGGGAATAATCAACTGCAGCAAATATTGCTGGTAGTGCAAATAAAATGAGGTCCAGAATCTAACCATTGGACTCAACAATATGGAGAATACTGACTTTTGTAACAATGGTAATTTGGTTGGAGTACTGGGAGTAAAAGCCAGAAGAGACTGGATTTAAGAGAGTATGAGTAAAAATGAATTGCAGACAGCAAACAGAGACAACTCTCTTGAGGAGTATTATTGCAAAATAAAGTGATACCTCACTAAATTATGTGTGGTAAAGAGGTGGTTTTCTTTCTCCTTTTTTAATGAAAGAAATTAAGGAATGTTTGAATGGTAATAAGAATGATCCAGGAAAAAGGGAAATTTTGATCAAGAAGAGAGAAAGAGGAAAACATTTCTGGAGAAAATATCCTTAGGTAGGATATTGAGATGGGGGTGGGATTTAGTGCCGCAGAGGGACTGGAATGATATAGGATCAGGTAGAGTTCATCCTTAACAATAGGCAATGAGGCTATGGAGCTCTGACGATGGTGTTAGACATCTGTGGAAGTTACCTTCTGATTGCTTCAAATTTACAAAGAAGTAAGAAGGAATGCTATTAAATGAAAATACATGTATGCTTCTGCGTATGTGGTTGGTAGTGTGTTTGCTTACATGTATAATTGTGTTTTGGGTGAAGAATAGGAAACATGTCATTTTGGTGTTGAATTTTATTAATATCTGTTAATATGCAGTCTGACAGTATCAAAATTCCTGAATGCTGACATGTGGTAGCTTTCGTTCCTAGCAATATGAAAACATATGGAAGCCTGTTCCTTAAATTTGAATCAGAGAATAAGAAAATTATTGGGGAGCTTGAAAGTTTACCATTAAATCCTTGACCTTCAGTAATGTTTGTTCAAACCATCCCTGGGAAGATGATTGCTATTTTGTTTATAATGATTCAGATTTAGTTATATTTCAGACTGAATCCAGAAAGTTTGCTTTTAAGGTTCACTTATGTATCAATCATTTCTATCAGGTTTTAATCACAGATTTTTATACTGTAAATTAAAGTTTGATATGGTATTCCTGCTTATATTTGGATTTTAGGTAGTACACACAAATGCAGATAAAGAACTTGGAAATCAACAGCTTCTGAGCATTTTATGATAGAGAATATTTACTACTTATGACAAGCAAATATTACAAAATTTAAAATGAACCTCCTGAGAGTTCAGTTTTTCCAAGATAAAACCAGATATTCTTAGAAATGACATAGCTATCAGAAATTGTTTACAAAAGTTAAAGAAGAAAATATTTGACCTACTATGATTGAGTTTATGTTATTTCAATACAAAACATATAAGTAATAGACATTCAGAATCTTTTTTGCTTATAACTATCTTCACCTATTTGTAACAGGCATTTTTAGAATTTTTTTACATTTTAATTTACTTAATACCTAGAACTAAATTTATTTAAGAGAACAATACTTCAACACTTTATATACTTGATGTCCAACAATATAAATCCTTCATGTTACTTGGTTTTGTATTGAACAATTCTGTGTGTGTCTGTGTGAGTGTGTATGATTACTTTAGATTGGCAATCTGGTGCACTTAAACACTGAAGCCTTGTTAATGTTAAACATAGATTGACATTTGACTAGGGCAATTTGAGCTATAGAAAATGAATAATATGTTTGAATTGTTCCCTTTATCCATTTATTCAGTTAATAAAGAAATATGCATTGGGTACCTATAGCATACCAGGTCCAGTGATAGGTACTGGGATCATTAAAATGAATAAACAAAATCAATCTCTAACCTCAAGAAAATACATTCTAGCAGACAAGTTCTACCACCAGCAGCCCTAAACTAAACCAATTTTCCAAATGTCTTCTTTGGTTAACAGAGTCAAAATTAGTGACTGTGAATGTTCTTATGCAGGTCATTCACTCACCAATACTTCATTGACACCACCACTTTCTAGTTTTTATACTTAACCTGACCCAGACATTTAGGCAACCTCCCTAATCCTGATACATGTGTGACTTCAAACCCTGGTATCATACATGAGTACTTTATTTTGGCCATAAATTTTATCTGAGTGTCATTTTATGGTTTAAAAGGTGCTGTTTATTTTTAAATATTGAAGTTTCTGCATACACAAAAGAGCAATATTTACTCTCTAAATTCTAAGCCAATTGAAAAATGGACACAGGAGTTACAGGAATAAATCATCAAAGTAAAACCAGATCAGGAAATATGGCTTCGTGTTTAAAGTGGGCTTAGACTTTTCTTCTCCTGAATTAAAATTATCTTCTAGGCCAAATAAACCACATAGAGGCACCTGCAGGCCTCTCCCAAAGGTGAATTTATACAGATTGTTGTTGACTGATCCTGAGAGAGAGCCACAGGATTAATTGTTCTCCTTAAACTTTCTGTTTAATAAATGATTCCAAATGTTTTGGCCATGATGAGAAATAAAGAGTAGAGAGGAGTGTTGAAGGTCTCCCCAGCACTGGAGAACAGTGCCTCCTTAGACCTGAGCAAGTATAGCTCTGACTCAGACCTCAGCCTCAAGAGGCCTGGCACTTTCCTGGATGTGTCTACATCCACCTCTGGTGTATGGGATCCACCAGACCCCAGCGGCTATGGCCCTGCAAAATGTAGAGATAGTTCTGATTCTCCTGCCTTTTTTTTTTAAGCCTGAACTTGGTGCACCATGCATGAATACTGGGGCATTTCACAACACATTATGCACTGTGACCAGAAACAAATGAAAGAAGTTTAGGTAATGATAATGATTTTTATAACCACATATCACTGCAAAATGTTTTTTTTTTAATGTTCTTAATGCAGAGGAGTCCTTCACATGCCACCCCACACCACAATTATCTTAATAGGTACAAACCATCAACCTCTACAGTTGAAAATAACTGGTGTATAACCACAGAAAGCTTATCATTTACTTTACTTTGTTAAAAAACAAAGGTGTATCAAACCATACAGGACCACTATACAGCCATAATCAAGCTATAGTCCATATCCTGACTGCCTTTACTGATAGGCATTTGTTTGTGCCCATCTCCCCTTGGTCTCCTGTACTACAGCCATGATAGTGCTCTTTCTGTTGCATTAGCTGGCAAAGCTCATTCCTGTATTGGTTTCTGTGCTACTTCTTCCACGTAGAAATATCATCCCTTTAGTTTTTGTAGAATAGACTCCTTTCTGTCATTATCATTTTAAATTAAATGTGAAGTCCTCAGAGAGACTTTCTCTAATCATGTAAAATGCACCCTGCAATATTTGATTTTCATTTTAGCATTTTTCACTGCATTTAATGTTTCTGTGTGTTTATTGTCTCTCTTCTCAGCCTCATCCACTTTAGGGTATACATTCCTTGAGACTACAGGTCTCAATAATATTATTCAATACTGTAAGCTCTCTCTTTAGAACAGCTGCCATGCATTAGGTACTCCAAGCATATCGGTTGAAAAACTGTTGAGGGAATGAATCAAGAAAAATGACACAATACCAACTATAAGAACAAACCAGTGTTTTCTAGTTAAATAAATTCATCTGAATGCACTAATGCCTACCACTTTCTCAAAGTTTTCTATTTTATCAGATTTGTTTCAGTACTAGTCTTACACAGTTAAGATATTTTGTTACATATGTATAATCATCAGTGAAGAATTTGAAGAATGGAGATGTTCAAGGAATTGCCTTTAAAAATGTACCATCCATTGCTCCTCCATACTTCTCTGATCTGTAGTCTGCCCCAGTTTTCTTTTTGTATGTGTTATAATTTTGGAATTGCTATTTTCTCTCAAATTATTGGCTCTGAAGTATTTTTGAAAGAACAAGATTCTAGAGCACTTTCTGTCAGTAGGTTTTGGTTTCTAGACCATCTCTTAATAGATTTTGAAAATAACTCCATGTAAGTTTATGGATATCTCTTGCATTCTTTTCTATAATTACGGTAGTATTTTGTTGTGCTGAGGTATTCTACTTTACTTGACTAATCTCCAATGTAGGGACACTTTTTTTTTCAGTTTTTTTCTTTATAAACTTTTTTATTTTGTAATTTTAGATTTAGAAAAAGACTGTGAAGTGAGTACAGGGAGTTTCTACATAACATCCTCAAGTTTCACCTATTATTAACATCTTATATTAGTGTGGTACAATTGTTAGAACTGTTGAACCATGCTGATACATTTTTGTTAACTAATGTCCTTTTTTTGTTCCAGGATACCATATTTAACATTTAGTAATCATAACTCCCGAGACTCCTCTTGGCTCTGATGTTTCCACAAACATTCCTATTTTTGATTCTTGACAGTTTTGAGGATTGGTCATGTATTTTGTAGAATGTTCCTCAAGTGGGATTGGTGTATTGTTTTTCTTGTGATTAAATGTGGGGGTATGTGTTTTAGGAGGAAAACCACCGAGATAAAGTGTAATTTTCATCATATCATATCAAGGATATAGTCCATGAAAATAACTGTTAACTGTTGATGTTAACATTCATCACCTGGTTGAGGTAGTGCTTGTCAGATTTTTCTACTGTAACATTGTTCTCCACCCCCACCTCCCTTTCCATACAGCATTCTTTGGAAGTAAGTCACTATGCATACCCACACTTGAGTGGAAACTGCTCCATCTCCTTGACAGTGGAGTGCCCACATAAATTATTGGAATTCTTCAATCTAGAGATTTTTCTATTCTTCCTCATTTATTTAATTATTGGATCATTTATTTATATCAGTATGGGCTCATGAATATTTTACCCTTTTGCTTATAAACCAGTGCTACTTTATTTCATTTCTCAATTGTCCTTGTTTTGGCCATAGGGAGCTCTTTCCATTGGCTCCTGTGTCCCTTGACATATGCCCTATCAATGTGACTTATCATTTCCTAACTCTGGTGTTATGAGATGCTTCAGTTTCATCTTGTATATTTCTTGCCCTAGTCCTAGAATTAGACATTTTCCAAACAATGTGCTTCCTTTCATTGGTATAGGGCATTAGAAGCATATATATGAGTGATACGTGATTTCATTGCTACTGGGATATGATTACTTCCAGGACCTTTCAGCTTATAGATCAAGGAAATATATATGTGCATACAACCCATGTATAGACACATATCTATAAAATACTCTATAGGTAAACGTATATATCTATATTAACCTAAACATGAGTTCATACTAATGTCTCCAACTCCAGTCCATTGCTACATGGATCATCTTAGCGAATTCCTAATGTTTATATGTAACTTACCACTCCAATAGTAACAACCTGATTCCTACAATCTGCCATCCATATATTAATTGTTCAATTACATCATACATGTGTATATTATCAGAATATTAACCCATGCCACTGTAGGAAACAACCTCACAAAGCATAGTACTTAAGTATAATATTTATGAGTTTCTTTTACCTTCAGTATTACAGATTCTACTCATTTACAAAATTATTTAGGTCAGCACATTCTTCTCCCATCACCTTCTGTGTGGTTGTTTCATATCTTTGTGACACAGTTAGATGATTTTGTCATATTCAACATTCCATCATGGGATTCTCTAGCCTGCTAAATGATATTTTTTCAAATTGCATTCATTAAGGTTCATTGGTTGTGCTGTAAAATTTTATGGGTTTTGACAAATGCATGTGTCATGTAGTCACTATTATAGTGTCAAATAATGTAGTTTCACTGCCCCAAAAATCTGTTCTTCACCTTTTTAACCACCACTTCCAAATAATGAAACTATACACTATGTAAACTTTTCAGACTACTTTACTTGCTTAGCAACATGCATTTATGCATTCATCTTTTTTCCTATCCTGATAGCTCATTTTTCAAAGTTGAATAATTTTTCATTGTATGGTTGTAACAGAGTTTTTCCCTTCATCTGTTAGGGACATCTTGTTTGCCTTCAGTTTTTGCAATTTAGGAAAAAGCTGTTATAAACATTTGCATATAGATTTTTGTATGTACATAATTTTTCAAATCCATTGGGTAAATACTTAGAAGTAGAAAATGCCAAACACAGACTACGATAGCCAGTTCTTATGGTAAGACTATGTGTAGCTTTATAAGAAGCTTACAGACTGCCTTCCAAGGTTGTACTCCTTTGCATTCCCACAACAAAAGAAGGAACATTTCTATTGCTCCACGTTTCTTGCCAGCAATTGGTATTGTTGGAGTTTTGGGATTTTAGCTATGCTAAATAGGTGCTAATGGTATCTCAGTGATGTTTAATTTCAAATTTTCTAATGACAAGTTATGTTGACTTTTTTTTCCCACATCCTATTTGCTCTGTTTATATTAATGGTGAAATATCTATTTAGGTCTTTTGCCCTTTTAAAATCAGGTTACATGTTTTCTTATTGTTGAATTTTAAAAATCCTTTATATAATTTGGATCTAAGTCCTTTATTAGATATGTGCTTTGCCAATATTTCCCCGTCTGTGTTCTATCTTTTCATTCTATTTACAGTGTCTTTTGCAGAGTAGATATTTTAAATTTTACATTTATTAAATTTATAACATCTTTTTTTTTCTTTTATGTATTATGCTTTTATCCTTACATTTAGAAACTAATCTCCAATCTCAAAAGTTCCATAACTTTTCCTGTTTTATTCTAGAAGATTTATGGTTTTGCATTTTACATTTAAGTCTATTATTTAGTTTTTGTGTGTGTGTGTGAATATTTTAAGTTCTATGTCTAGTTTCAGTTACTTACATATGGATGTCCAATTTTCCCAAAACCATTTGTTGAAAGGAATATACTTTCTCCATTGACTTGCCTTTGCCCCACTGACTTACCTTTGGCTGTTTAAGAATTTAACTTAAATTTGTGTGAGAATTTCTGGGCACTCTAGTCTGTTCCATTGATCTATGTGTTCATTTCATCACCATGATGTCTTGGTTATTGTAGCTTTGTATTAAGTCTTGAAATCAGGTAGTGTAAGTCTTTAACTTTGTTCTTCTTCTTTACTATTGTTTTGGCTATTCCTTATATTTGCCACTCCATAGAAATTTTAGACTCAGTTTATTAATATCTATAAAATACCTTGCTAAAATTTTGATAAAGTTTGCATTGAGTCTATATGTCAAGTTGGGGAGAATTGACATCTTAAAAATATTAAGTCTTCCAATCAATAAACAAAAAATATTGTCTTTTTTTAAATTTCAGAAATACTGTGTAGTTTTTCATATATAGATCCTGTACATATTTTGCTGGATTTGTGCTTACTTTTTGATATTACAATAAACTGTATTTTCATTTAATTTTATATTGCAATTTTTCATTGCTGCTATATAGGAAAATAATTGACTTTGTGTATTAACTTCGTATCCTGTAACCCTGCTATATACTTGCTTCAGGAATGATATAATTATTCCAGGAATATTTGTGTGCACTTTTTGCATAGATAATCATTGCAGAAGTGCAAATAAACACAGTGTTATTTCTTCTTTTCTAATCTGTATATATATATATATTTTCTTTTCTCTTCCTTTTCTTATTGCAGTAGCTGGGACTTTCCATAAAAGTTGAATCATAGTGGTGAGAGAAGAGGTCCTTGCCTGTTCCCATGCTTCTAATACTTTCCTATTAAAAATAGTCTTATTGAAAAACGCTTTGCATTTGTATATGAATGTATGACATTTTGAATAATCGATATAAAATACATGCATATATTTTGACATTTTTAAAGGTAAACAATATGTTTCTGAAAAAGGATTACTGAGCCAAAGGGTAAATGAGTGTGTAGCATTATTATATACTGACAATTCATGAACAACTCATAAAGAAAGATAAATAAATGGTGTATAAACATAAGAAAAGAGGCTAAATGCAGTTTGTAATATAAATAATGCAAACTAAAACTAAGACATAACTTTCTTATCTATCAAATTGGAGAAAACAAGCAAAAAACAAACAAACAAACAAAAAAAAACCCATTTGGAAAAGCTTTGAGGAAACTGACACCCTCTGACATTTCAGCTAGGATTTAAAATAGTCCAAACCCTATAGAGGTGAATTTGACGTTAATTAGTAAGTATCTTAGGTTTTAAATCCTCTCAATTTTATTTCCTTGTCATTTCATGATAGTTCCTCCTAACCTTATCCTTGACTAGTTATTTTAGTAATTAGTCATTAAACCACTAACATAAAATGCAGGACAGTGCTATGAACCCTTTTATATAGAAATCTGTTTTAATACATGGCAACTTTTGAATTGTATGAGACATCCTGAACCTAATCTATAGTCTCACTTAGATTGAGTTATTTTATAATTAAAATGTTATTATTTGTGAACAATTTCCTTATCTATCCTTATCTGATGGAGCTAGGATGGACATTTTCATGTAATGACTAAAATCTCAGAACTTTCAGTGGTAAATAAACTGACTCTAGGCAGTTTTAATTTACTTGGTGAATATAACTAGTCATTTATAGCCTCTGAGTTAGGGAAGTTTGTTCTGAGAAATAAATACTTAACAGTTCTGCAGTAAAGGTGGGTGAGCATCATGCTTAGTGTTTGGACAAGGTGGTTTGATCATGTGATGTGCCCAAGGTCTACAAGACCTAGATAAATGAGGCACATAGACATGATGGACAGAGGGGTTGCATTGTTCGGGTGACCCAGTTTACCCATGGTTATTTGTATGGGACCGCAGAACTCTTTACTCTCTCTTGGAAACCTGTTTCCAGTGTTAACTTCTGCTACTTTGTTATCAGGCCAGCTAGGCTTTCCTCTAGCTTTCTCCTACGTCATGTCTTTCATTATCAGTGTTTAAGTTGAGCTCTCTTTCCAAACTAAGAGGAACAATGGTACACATTTATATCAGTTTAGGAAGAGTTTGACTTCTACTATACTAAAATTCAGCATAATGTGATCGTAAAAATGTAAGTTTTGCAATTACAATTGAACAGTTTTTTGTCACCATCTAGCTGCATAATTTTAGAAAATGTGTTAATCATTTCTGAGTCATTCCCACTGGAAAAGAAGGAATCATAATTCATTCCTTTAACTCATCAAACTAGTATTTACTGAACAAATAAGGAAAAAATAACTGCCAGGATAGTTTGGAAAATTAAACAATGTGAAAGTACATAAAACACTTTCTGGAATATAGTAGGTGCTCAATAAATGGTCATCTCGTCCTGATCAATTTTTTTTAACTGTACCTCATTTAAAATTGTTCTTTGGTCATTTAACTTTGCTCCTCTGCATTATTTGGCTATAATAAAATTTTTGCACAAAACTATTACTTATATCAAAGTTGTGTGACTTGTGGTAATTCTTAAATATTGATATTACTGTATTTGAGAATCACAGATAAATCATACAATCATGCAAATTTAGACTCACTGTCCTTTAGTGTGAAAGTTTCAAATGAAGTACAATACTGTATTTCAAATTTTGTTTTGATTTTCTCACTATTAAGTGATTATTTTTCATTTTTTAAGTTTTCACGCTGGATACAGAGTACTAATTTCAATTTCAATTTTATGATTTCTACAGTGTGTGTGGTTGTATTATATATGTTTATCATGCAAATATACTCAAAGCAAATGGACTTTTTAAAAAGTAATGGGTAAATAAAGAGTTATAATAGATAGAAATATAAATATATGCAACGAGTTACTTTTTGCACTATTAATTAACTTAAAACTTTTTAAATACTAAAATTTTAACTGCATTCATATGAATGTATTAACTTTCAGGAGTATATACAGCTGCTTAATTTGTACTTAGCAAAACATAAATATCAAATTAGATGTCGATTAATTGATTAAAATATCTTATATTTGAGTAGCTATTTTAAATCTTACATTCAATAAACATTTATCAGAAAGTAGAGCAAGTTTTGATTTGTGTTTCTCCACCTATTTTCAGTCTTAAATTTTATTTACCATTTATTAGACTCCTAATACGTGTCAAGCCCCAAGTGTTGTTCTCATTCTCTCCTAAGAAACATTTCTCTAACCTTAACTCCTACCAATTATGATCAATTCTGTTGCTAAATGTTTATTTTTTCCTCAAACCAGCTTGAAAGAGGTGGTCCCAGGAATGCTTCATGTAAATAAAGTGACAAAATTCTCTAGCATCTTTAACCTTTAATTCTTCTTAGACCCTGATTAATATCTACTTGATTCCAATTTATCTTAACTTTATTTCATCATCTATCTCAATATTAAATTAAATCATTCCAATGGGACATCATTTATGATTATATTGGTTTTAATTATTAATAATTAATCACTCATAGACATCCTTTCATGGCAATGATTTATCAGTGATTCATTCTTGGTTTTTTTAATGACAATATATGCAGTAATATTCTTTGGGTAGATATATGAATTATATAAAATTTAGGAAGCTCCTCAATTTGGTTTAAGATTTATTATTCTTTCATTAATGTGTCTTATATGTTTTAAATAAGATCTACAGATTCAATTAAAACTAATATAATTCAAAGTTAAACAACGTTAAACATTTGTCAAGTGTTGTTGGATCTAAAAATGAGACTAAGCAAACATTATTGCTCAGATTAATACATAAGCAATTTGGGTTACTTATTTAAACAATGATATCCTTTTATAACATTAATGAAAATAGAATGGTAATAACTCATCACTTAACCATTCTCTTCCCAAGAATCCCACACTCTAGTATATTTATACATCATTTAAATTATTTATTCATTCAGCTCTCTTGTTCACTGTGAAAATGCAATCCATAAGAGGTAAAGGTTAAGCTGTATAAAGTGATTTAAGTTTAAGATGAATTTCATAATATACCATGGAGATAGCTCATAGAGTATACAAGAAAATTCATTTCTATGATGCAGTCTTTTTTTTTTTAATCACAGATTTTAAAACTCTGGTTTATGCTATGGTTATACTTAATATTACATTATATCAATTAATATTTTTTTCTTTCTCCCTACTGTCAAATTTCCCAACTGTAAATTCACACTCACAAGAGTGCATCTGTGCAACAGAAATTGCATTCTTCTATACAAACAATTGTATGTTCATTCCTCTGGAACCAGTTAAAGCTGGTTTCGAGTACCAAAATCATTCCCTACTCTCCTACTGGAAAATAAAAATCATTTAAAATACTTTTCAAACATTGATGGGACTGTTTTACCATGATCCAATTTAATACTGAAATATACAAGAGGAATATGAATTATGACTAGAATCAAGATATATTTCTGTTACAAAACATTTACAGAATGCATCACACAATCATATTTAGAGCAGATGAGAGATGGATTATTTTAAATAAATTGTCATATCTTTTCTATATTTGACAGCTTCTCCCCACTCTTACAAACTCTGAATCATACTATTTTACCTAACCTTCCTTAGTTTCCTGCAATTTTATTAAGCCAATCATTTCATCTACTTTCTTTTCTTTCTTTCTTTTGTTTTTTTTCAGTGGAGGTGCTGTGGATTGAACCCAGGACCTCATGCATGCTGAGCACATGCTCTACCACTGAGCCATACAACCCCTCCCAATTTTATTATTATTTTTTTGGTGGGGGGATATAACTAGGTTTATTTATTTATTTTTAGAGGAGGTACTGGGGATTGAACCCAGAACCTCATGTATATTAAGCATGCTGTCTACCACTTGAGCTCTAACCTCCCCCCTCATCTACTTTAGAGAGAATAATATATTGTTCTCACTTGCCACAAGATATAGAATCTCTTACAAAGTGAGAGTAAATTCATAGGAAAATGATTACATGTCCAATGTAAATACAAATAAATCTGTTTTAGCTTTTTCTTGTTTTTGCTATTACCATATTTTGCAAAATGACATAAACATGTAAATATAAGACATTTATAGTCTCATGTGTATTCCTTTAATTTAGTAAAAATATTAAAGAATGAAAAAATAGGAAAAGGATTGAAATAAGTGTGATAGAGAAAGGACTATTTTCCTTAATACATGAGTTCTTGAAAATATACCGCTAATCACTTTCTTCCCATTAGAAAAACAAACAAGTATAATGGAAAGATTATTGGTGGGAAAAGAAAGACAAATAGCAAACACAGCAAAATATGCTCATACTCATTAGGGAACAGTCAAGAATAGAGATTTCATGTGATTTTCATCAACCAAATTGATGAAATTTTGTTTATTATTCATACTTAAGGCTAGCTGAACTGTGTAGAGATGGAAATTTTCATAGAATGGTGGAAAGATTTCTGGCAGTAAATATATTTGTGTTTTTTGATTCAGAGCAAAGTATCCTAATGAGGCCAAGAAGTACTGATAAATAAAGATGTCCTTCGTATTATTTTTCATAATAGTAAAATATTGAGAGCATTACACATATCTAATCATAGGAGTTTTGCTTAATAAGCTTTGGTGCAATTTTGTGATGCATATCACATTGCCACTAAAAAGTAAATATTCAAACATTTTAGTGGTATAAATATGCTAATATTATAAAAGTTAAAAGGAAGATCATGGAACTGTAAGCCCAATGTTACCCTAATTTTTTAATTTTTTAAGATATATTCAAATAAAATATTAGGAAGAGAATTCACCAAAAGTTTAACACAGGCTATCTCCTTGGTATATCTGCATGTTTTTAATTTACATATTTATTTGTTAATATTTTCAACAATGAGATAATATTATTTAAAAATTTAAACATACAAATACTACTGAAATATTAAGAACTTAAACTATTTTTAGTACGTAACTGAGCAATTTATATCATTTTTCTACATTTTGAATGGAATTTTTTCAATGTATACTTTTGAGTCAGCATTAAAATTTAAGAATTTACCTTTGAAAGAATTTATCTTTGAAAATTATAGATTATTTTATATATACACAGTTTTCAGGACATGAATGGATTCAATTTGCATTTCTCTAGACATTGATAAAAATGTTTCATAGATTTTTAACCATTTGATTCTCTGAAATACTATATATGTATATATTTCAATCTTTTGTCTAAAATAACTTTATTCTTACTATGAATAATTGCCTAATTTGATGTTGTTAAATAGGAGCCTTTATTTGGGTAGGACCATTCTGCAGAAGTGAGGAGATAAATACATACACACATATATATATACACACACGTTTAGAATTAATTGTATTTTATATATGAACTCTCTATCAAACACAAAATCTTTATTTCCAGGTTACTTTTAGAAAATCAGAAGATATGGCATAACACATCTTCATGTTTTTTGCAGGGTACATTGGTTGATGACAGTTGCTTTATTTTTTACCACCAATCCCAGCTGTCCAACTTTGTCAGTTAGGTTGTCTACTTGAACCATGTCTGTGTTTCAACTTAAAATCTGTATTTATCAAAATATCATGCAATAGTAATTTGCACTAACAAGACTGAGTTTTACATTGTCAGGTTTATGATGTTGTGAGACTTCTAATTCTTAAAATACTGTATGTGTGTGTGTGTTTCTTGAGGCAGAAGTGATTTAGTATTTATTCTTATTTGTGTTCAAGCTGCCCAGCTAGACAGTAAAATAAAGGACAATGAAGTAAATGTTTAATTTAAAAATAAAAGATATGTTAAAGAGAAATTCTGTGGTTTATTATGGTATTAAAGTTGGAGCTTACAATTAAACATTAAAACGTTTCTTCATAGAACATGTATAAATGCACTATAGCAGATTTTGTTTGCTCTGCCACATTTACCCGTCACAGTTCATACACTTATACTCCAAGTAAAAGAATTGGTAATAATGATTCAAATGCATTCCTGATATACATTCTTACATGCGAAACTGAATGATTTATAACTTACAGTACTTCTTTTATTTGATGTACATACTAAAAGTGATTTTCCAAGGAATGTATAAGGTAACTCAGGTCACAACACATTCAGGGACTTACAAGAGTATTTCAACTTGCAGCAGGCTGATCTCCTTTGCCCTAGTATTTATTTCTCTCTTTCCATGTCTCACTGCATGAATTCTCCCCTGATGGACAGCATGCATATGCAACCCAGGGTGTAGAAGCTTAAGACAAGCTGAAGCCATTCATCTTCTCTGAATGCTGCATGCCTATGTGCACAGAGCTTTTGTGTTCAACGGAGAACAATACTGGAAAGATTGGTTGAGAGCACATTTGTGTGGTTGTCAGACTGTATATGGAGTTCTTCATATGCAATACTTTATGTTGTGTTCTGCCACTGGGTTAAATAAAATCAACAAAGAGTTAGTAACTGGACTGCATTTTATTGCTCCACCACTCCTGCAAAATTGCTTTTGTGAAACTCCTTATTAGTTTATACAGGAGAAAACGCTAAGACAGGAGACTAGGAAGCAAAGCCCCATTTCAACTATGAAAAGACAATACTATCAAGGACTTTATTATAGCAAATATTATCCTGAGAGGATAACTGTTGCTCTTCCTGGAATATATTTAATCTTGTGATCACTGTGAAATGTGTAAATGGGTAGAATACGTTTCTTACAAGAGCTTCTAACAAACGTCAAGTCAAAATTGTGGTCCATGGAAGTGTGAAGGTAAATATTATAGATATGTCCCATTTATTATTGACTGATTTCTGTACTCACCCTAGCTTTTCTTTCTATTCTTCCTTATTTTTCCCTATCTTTTGAGATACAAACACAGACATAGATATAGAGTCTTGTATCTGTATAAGCCACAAAACAGTCTTTTTGGAATGATGTGTGTTATAAATAAAAATACATATACAGAATGTGAAACTTCCCAAGATCATACGAGATTATAACTGTGTGGTGTGTGTGTGTGTGCTTAAATTAATAAACTTTATTTTTTAGAGAGGTTTTAGGTTCATAGCAAAATAGGAGAACATATAGAAAGTTCCCATATACTTCCTATCCACATCCCTGCCTCACACACAGCTTCATTACCAGGCTGTCCAGCACCACCGTAGAACATTTGTTACATTTGATAAACCTATATGATACATCATGACCCAATGTTCATAGTTTCCATTGGAATTTACTCTTGGTGTTGTACATTCTATAAGTTGTAATGATATGCACCCTTCATTGCAGTAATCATACGGAATAGTTTCACTACTCTAAAATACTCTGTGCTCTGCCTATTCATCCCTCTCTTCTAACCCCTGGCAATCACTGAATTCTTTACTCTGTCTATAGTTTTGCCTTTTCCAAAATGTCGTATAGCTGGAGTCATACATATGTACTCTTTTCAGATTTGCTTCTTTTACTTGGTTATATGCATATAAGTTTCTTCCATGTCATGTCATGACTTGATAGCTCATTTCTTTATGGTACTGAAAAATATTCCAGTGTTTGGTTGTATCACAGTTTATCCATTCACCTATTGAAGGGAATCTTGATTGCCTACAAGTCTGAACAACTATGAGTAAAGCTACTATAAATATTCGTGTGCTTGCTTTTGTGTGGACATAAATTTTTATACTCTTTTGAGTAAATAAACAAGGAGCATGATTACTGTATCATATAGTAAGAGCATGTTTATAGTTTTGTAATAAACCTCCAAACTATCTTCCAAAGTGGCTATAACATTTTGCATTCCCACCAGCAGTGAATGAGAGTTCCTGTTGCTACAATTTGTCCTCAACTGAAACTGTCACTCATCACCACCCTCCACTACCATAAAGCTTCGCCTGCTAATCACTTGTTACATCTCAGAATGACACTCTTGTTTCCACTTGCTCAAGCCAGAAAGCATGATTCTCTCTTAATTCTATCTTTTCCCTTAATAGCCTCATTTTCAATTAATCATTGACTACTGATAAGTTAAACTCTGAAATATTTATTGAACCTATAATCTTCTCTCTAATATGATTATTTTCCCTCTGAATCAAGCAGCATTCTTGTTTATCCTCCTGCCTCCAACCTTGTCTCCCCTCCATATATTACCCACACTGAAAATTAGAATTTTTAAATGCAAATTACATTTTCATTGCTTTCTGGATGAAACCCATTATGTTTGCATAACCAATAGGTTCTCTTATATTCTCTCACATTCCCTCACTTTCAAAATATTGAAATTATCTTCTAAATGGTATCCCTTTTCCATGAAGTCATCTGGCATTTGCCAAAAAAAATCCTAATAAAACCTTACATTATTGAGTTATACTGCAGTTGCCTGCATTGAAATTCACACTCCTGGTCTTCAAATCTTCCACAGCCTGAGACTGTGGTCAGTTCATGAATCCCTTCTTTTCTCTTGCTACTACTATTATAAGTGACATTTTGTGTTAGTTCTACATGAGTATTCAGTACTCTCCAAATTCTTCCATGCATAGCTCCTCTCTCCTTCACTTCTCTAAGACTTGTAACTGTGCCTAGAATTTGTTCCACATCTACTTCTATTCATAGATTCATGAAGCTCAAAGACTAATCCCTCACACTGCTATCCCCAAAACTCCCTGCCATAAGATAATGCAGGTTTTTATTTTTCATCTAAGAGTTTATAAAAGTAAATGAAAAATAACTCAATTCTTGTCCCTGAATTGAATGCACACACCTATGCATTCAGAACGGCAGACGGCAAGCTTTTGGTAAGTGTGCATATTTCTGCAAGCTCTGGCCATAAAACACTGTAACAGCCCTTTTGAACACCATACGTCTATTTTCTTTATAATATCTTCTAAGTCTTCTCCAGTGACAGCCTCTTCCCATTCTTTAAACCAATGAAATATATACCTTTACTACTCATTGCCAATGTACTACATTTTCATATCAATTATACTGGATTTTAACATAACTTGTATTTTTCACCTGATTCTTTCTCTTTCAAAACTAACAACTTGAAATAAACATGTCCTTCCAGCATCTGGGAGATTATAAACCACAATATCTTTTTAAAGGAGGAATTTCTCTGAAATCTCATGGTTTATTTAAAATGTGATACAATTTTGTGTCCTATTCTGAATCAAGATGATATTGTTATTGCACCAAAGATGTAAATCACTTACTCTTAGCTAAAGCAAGCAGGCAACCAAAAATATTCTTAACTTTTCTACCTATATTTTTGATCAATAGTTGATGTGGCTTCACTGAACTTTTATTTCTTCCAGATTTTTCCTCTATTCTGTTTTATTGCCAAAATATTACACCATAACTTTACTAAACATGAATATACAAATTGAAACAATTTAAATATTATGGAAAATAATATTCTATGTGTTTATTTCTTGGTATTTGTCATATAAAAATCACAAGATTTATGGTCAATGGAGTACACAGTGATCAAACTCATGTAAAAATAAACATCTAAATATATTCTGTGCTTTTCACAATAAATAATATTTACTACAGATTTACTTATTGTAATTGTGATGGTCATATTATCCTTACCAAAAGGCTTATTGTTGTGATCTTGTGATACGATACTGTGTTCCACATGTATTAATGATTTCAAATTTAATCTTAATCATTAGAATAAATAATTCATTGATATCAATCTTTGATATTATAAACTTTTTATTTTAATCACTAATTTATGTTCCTACTAAAGCATAATTGAAACATTGTTGTATCTTGAATAATTATTTTGATAAGTTTATCAAAGCAATCACAAAGGCAAAAAAAATACTCTTCCTGGTGATTATTTTTTCCTGTGATGGGAGGTAAAACTTAACATTAATTGGAGAGTAAAAATTATCCACAGGATGTATATATAATAATATTCCTTCAAAAAATAATAAACTCATTTTTTACAGCTAGCTTTTTTAAAGTCCCTAGTGTCTGATCAAGAAATCTTTGATCATCACATTTGTTAGACCAACACTAGTTAGTCAGACAAACAACATTTGATCAAGTATTTGCTCTCCCTGGAGAAACTTACTGAATGTGGCCATGATTGTAGCATTGATAACACTGATAATAGCAACAGTAAAACAACAACAATTGAAAAAGAAAAAGGTAATTCTCCAGGAAGATCCAATAAATTTCCTTTTTTCCCAACTCTTTGGGGATTCTCATGTTTCAGGTAAGAATCTTAATATCTGAAACTATATTTTTATTTCTCTTTGTATTACCTTAATGATGGCATCCTACTGTATAAGATGAATTTCCCATGTTGTATTTTTCCTGTAGGCTTTTGTGTAGTTGGGGAAAATACTTTATTATTCAGGAAATTTATCACTTAGTGATAAATGAGTTGACACACATTTCCTGGCTTGATATAAGAATTAAGATGAAACACAATTAATTTCATCAAAATGAAGTTTCAGATTATTCAGGGTTTTGAATGTTGCATACAACCTTCACATTTTGACTTAACCATTTGAACTTTCTGCTTGTCTACTCCAGCAGGTGGCAGTTGTATGAACCACATCTAGCTTAAAATCATTTAGTTATTGCAGCCTTTGCCTTTCCCAGTGACAATACTTGCCTATAACCATTGACAAAACTATTCTAGGTCAGCTTTTGAAGTGAAGGTGCTCTTGACCATTTATTTTTTGAATTTCTCTCACACTAAAAGGAGTATATGTGAAGTACGGTGCTTCTTAGATCCCACCTATGAGAGAAGGATAGTTTATCCAATCACTTGATTTTGTCTTTTTAGGTCTGTGCCATTTCTTGTGACTTATGCCCTTCTGGAGCCTCCTCACATCACCAGGATAATTACACTACACCTAATACTGACAATTAACGGGTAGCTTTTTAAACAGAGAAGATAAAATATTTTCAAAAAAGAAAGCTTATTTTTCCTTTGATCATCACTAAAGAGTTAATTATATAGAATATATTTCAAAACACTAAGTTGAATCATATACTCTCAATAATTTCATTGCACAGTGCATAGGGTAATACTTAATTGGTTCAAAGTAAATATTTGTTGAATGAAAGAAGAAATAGATTAAAACATTTCCTAATTCAAGATGAAGTATTTAATATCTCACGGTCACTCATGGCTGGTTGATGATGCTTCAGCTGCTCTATACTTGTATTAAAATGTTTGCTAAACTTTCCCACCTTTGTTTGCTAGAAACTATGGAAAGGTAGATTTTAAAATTGTCTAGGGTTGAAATTCGTTTTTGCCCAAAGGCTATCAAGAAATAAAAATGGATTACACATTTTGAAAGATTTCCAATATGTGATCCCTATACTATTTATTTTTATTGGTCTATAGAACACAAGATATCTATGCCTAAGCTCAATGTTGATGAGTTTTTCTTAGTCTATTAAATTTAAAGAATAGAGTTGATTACTATTATTAAATTATAATTATACTTTAAAATTGTTCAATCCATTATTTTATTGTATATTTTCTAAGAGAATAAGCAATTGGTGTAAATGGCAATCATTTCTAAGAAATATTTAAAATAAGAATTTTTAAATAAAATGGATAGTACTTTGAATCTGAATGTGTATTTTTATTTAGGTAGGTGAACAATACTAGCTACCTATCAAACATAAATTCTCTTCTTTTTTCTTAGAAATCTTACCACTTGAGATAGGCATGACAATAAATGTAAGTGAGAATTACTGGGGCTGAAAACACTTTTAAAAGGAATTGAAACAGGTAGTTTGTCTTTTGCTCTTCCTGCCCACACCACACAGCACCTTCCAAATACATTTAAAAAATTATTAAGTTCACAAAAACATTATTTGATCAGAAGAGTTTACTGTGGATACACAGTTTTAGAAAGCAACAACATATTTAAAGCTTTGAAAATGAGTAAAATGAAAACCCCAACCCACTGTAGACACTCAGTCCACAGCTACCGAGGCCTCAAAATGGAACTCAATTGTTACAGTCTTCCTCTAGCAATTGTATTGTGTTTTCTTGAAGAATTATGCTTCAACTTTCTCAACACAGCAATAGATCCATTAACAAAAGGCTTAGGAGTAAGACAGATGTTCACTCAGGTATCATGAAGACACAGGGTTGAGGTTGTAATACCTATCACAAAGTAAGACTATGAAGGTGTTTCTCTAAATGGCCCTTTTATCTACATTTCTTTCTTTAATTGCAGTTCTTACTCCACAAAAAAAAAAAAAAAAAGGCACTGCTGTATTTTTCTTTGTGTCATGAAGAAAAATATAAGAATCTACCTCCTTACCTACTATTCCACCCCACCCCACAGTATCTGGAGAGGCTGGATTGCTGGTTAAAAATAATGCTCCCTCTTTATAAGGTGAGAAGGAAGAATTAGGACTGGTTACAATTTTTTCTCCCCATTGCACCCTTTACTATGGAAACTTATTTCTCACCTGGGTCATTCAACAGTCAAATCTTTGCCTTTATTTACTCCCTGACATACTTATTCCAACAATCAATGAATTTCTTATTAGTCATTATTGATTATTGCCATGATTTCCATACCATAAACTTGGAAACAGAGCAATGCTAGAACAATGTATTTTCACTGACTTTTTATCTTCTGTTCTCAGCACATTGTAATAATGAGAACGACAGCTGACATGATTTCTGATCCCAGTCAAGCTGCCTTGAGCAATTCTTTTCTATACCTTAAATGGTTGTCAAGTTCAAATTCAAAAGTCCTTTCAGGAATGAAGCACTTATCTCCTCCTGACCTACAACTTACCTGTGTTTGTCCATTATCTGTCTTCCCATGATGAAATGAAATATATGTCTTGTGAAGCCAGTTTTTTCCACTGCCGTGTTCCCAGCAATAAAAATACTGTCTGGCACATAGTAAGAGATTAAGAGATATTTGCTGAAAGACTGTTAAACTATTTTCTTGTCCCATCCATATTGTCTGATGTCTATCTTTGCACATCACACCACCCAGTGCAAACCATGATCATTTCACCTCTCATATTGAATGCTGTACTCTGTTTGTTAGTATGGCTTCCCCAAGAGGCTGTGATCTTCTTGAGGATAAGCACTGTGCCTTATTTTTCTTTATGCACAGCGTGGGGATATCTAGTGCATAGGGAGCTCTGAATAAATATTTCTTGAATGGAAATATGGAATAATATTTTTCATGATCATAGCATGCTACTCTAAAGAATTATCATAATGGAAGTTAATGTCAAGATATAAATCATGTTCCATTTTATGTTTAGACTTTGGAAACTCTAAAAATCACTTTTGTGTTGATAATTTTGTCTTAATACCTACTTCATAAATGGTAGATAAAGGATCATAGCAGATGCCTACCACAACCAAAACCTCTTTTAACTTTTTCATATTTATTTTGAGGAAAGAAAAAAAAATATGATGCTCTTATTTACACTTTAAACAAAAATAATAGGCATGTATTTCTATGGGTATCTTGTTTCTTACAAAAACATATTTCTTGTCTACAGGAGTGTACCTTAAGCCAGTAGATTTCAAACTGAATTCTAGATGTAGGTGTCATACATGTGTAACAAGAAAGCCCTTACACCTTTACACTGAATGACATGTAAAAACAATGTATGAAATCTTTCAATTACAATCAGACAGAATTAGTATATACATATATTTCCTCCAAATCTGAGTAGTTAGAGGCAAGTTCTTTATTTAGTTCCCTGTATCACAAATTTATGTATTCTTAGCTTGCCTTATCATCAAAGTGAAGGAAGTTTAACACGGTGCTTGAATATTTTTAGCCTCAAGTGATTTGCTTTATAGTATCTTTTTTAATAGAAGCATATTTGGTTCAAAGTAATACTTACATTTTTTGTTTCATATTATCCTTAATGAAAGAGGAGATATATTTTGGTTTTATATTTTCTAAAGAAAAGCAGAGACTTCTACTCAGAAATTCTATTAAAATATACTATTGATTTTTTTGTGTGGTGAAAACTTTTAAAATTTACTCTCTTAGCAACTTTTAAACATGCACTACAATATTGTTACCTATAGGCATAATGTTGTACATTGCATCTCAAAACTTTATCCATTTATAAATAAAAGTTTGCACTCCTTGATCAAAAAAGAGAAAAAAAAACCTGTTAACTATGTGAGGTGATGGATGTGTTAACTAACCTAATTGTGGTAATCATTTTGCATGTAAAATAACAACTTTGCATATATGTATATAAAATCACTAACTTGTAAATCTTAAACTTACCCAATATTATATATCACTTAAATCTCAGTGAAGCAAGAAGAAAAAGAAAATACATATACATTTGGAATTTAAATAAGAAGTTCAATGTTTACTTTTTTACGTGTGACATTTGTCTCCTTGGTCTTCCTCAAATATTAGCAACACATTCTTTCCTTGTATCTTTTACCCCTTCTCTTTTTTTTGCCTATAATATTCTTCCTTCAGATGTCTGCATAATTTGCTTTTATTCTTCCTTTGAGTCTCTACTTGAATACCATCATATTAGTGGGACTTCCCTACTGATCACCTGTGAAGTCTTGATCTTTTGTCTGATATTTATTACCAATGCCATAATTTCCATCTCTTTGGTTATTGCTTTTTTTTTCCTCTCCAGTAGAGTATAACTTCTACAAGCTTGCCTCCTTTACTACTGCCTTCCCACTGCCCAAAGGAATGTTTAGCTTAATAACTATTGATAAGTAAACAAATAAATAAAATCTCTCTCTTCCTCACTATTTAGGTTAACCTGCTTAATCTCCAGTGAGAACATTATGAAACAAAGAAACAAAAGAGAGAAAAATGGAGCAAGAGAAATGGTACTTAGCAGATGCCTTCTTTTCCTCTCATTATGGATTCTAAAATAGAAGAGAGGAGCAGACTGTGGTAATAGGTATTAAAAATGACATTTTAATGGTTAATAACATGGACTCTATAAACCCACAACTGACTACAAGTCTTTGTTGGACTCCTTATTAGAGGGCAGGAGGAAATATAAGTAAGTTTTCAAAATTTCTTAGTGTTTGTTTACTGATCTGTAGAATGAGAATGGCTTAGCAGACTTAGCAGGTTAATGATGGATCTTCAGTACCCACTGTTGGAGGAGGTCATTGAAAGGACATGACCTTTGGTTGACCTGAGACCTGCACCCAGGCAATGAGAGGCTCCTCACTCCTTTCCCTGTCCTTGGAATGTACATTCTGCTTGCCTTCCTCATGACAGAAGCTGCCTCAAGGACAAATCCTTGAGAGAATAATGTGATATTGAGACCATCTGGATGGTATACATGCCTGAAACCAAGGGCTCTATATAAAATTTTAAGATTTGGCAGGTTGGTGTGAAGAACTATTCACCTTGCAGCCTTCCAAGACAAGTCTCATAAGTAAGTTCCCTTGTTACTAAATCTGCCGCCTACCAATCTGGAGTCATCTACCTCTTTCGTCAGCCTTTCCTTGTCCTCTATGTGAGGAGGCTAGTTTACAAACCAACAATTGATGAACCAGCCAGGAGACCAAAGGAATAGGCCTTGGGAAAGAGGTATCCTTGGCAAAAATCCCAAGTTGGCCATAGACCTTTATGTGGGGAGAGGTGGCTTATACGTCATATGATTGTGGACTGTTGTGTGAGTGTGGGGATGCCCCCCAAATGCTGGCTGCTCTAATGCACTTATTTGAAGAACTCAATGTAGGTCATGTGGTAGAAAAGAGAAATGCATGGTGTCCATTAGTGGGCTGGCCTCTACTGTGTGCAGCTTGGCTGGACATAGTGCTTAACTAGAGGCTGAAACTCAAGTTAGAAAGTTGACATTATAGAAGGACATGTTGTTGTCTTCTACTCTGCTAGATTTGGGACTGGAAGAAAAAGTGGGAGAGCAGAATAATAAGTTGGCGACCTTAGAGTGCTGTTTTGCAAAACAAGGAGGGCACCAGTTGCCTTAAATTAGGGTTCAAGTGCTTGTGACAAAGCCTGATTAAGATTCTAAGGGATGGCATCCCTGGAAAGTGATGAAAATGAAGAGGAGTATGTTGTGGTGATTGACTAGGAAGTGGACAGTGTGCCCATACCTACCAACCCCTAATAAAAAGAAGAAATTAAATGACAAAGACCCTAGATCTCTGAAAAAGCTCCTAGGAGAAAATTTGCATTATTTCCCTGTCCCTTGAAGTCGTAAATCTTATCATGTCTTTGAAATATAAATACCCCAGGAGATAAACAAAACAGTGCACTTGGAGATTGGAAAAAAAAAAAAAAAAAAAAAAAGGAGAAAGAAGCTTTTTAAAAATACAGACTGACATAGAAGCTCTTTTGCCCAAAACTTAGTTTGCAGCCTCCCTAAGATTATTCCTCAAAGGCAGATACAAATTATAAAAGTCTTCTCCATAAAATATTGGTAAAAAGCTTTAGCCATTTGAGTGGGTAAACTTAACTTGTTCCATCTGCCAGAAACAATTTGTGTTCAACTGTTATTTATAAATTAATGAGTTTTGTATTGCTGTCCTGACTTAAAGCCAAAGTTTTGGAATAAAAGCTATGGAGTTTCCATTATGTCTGCATGTTTATGTATGTCTATGCATATATGTATATGTAATGTTTTTCTACCTCTGAAAAATAATGTCAAAATTAATTTGTAAAAGAGCTCTATGTAATTGGACTAAAGAAAGATAAAGTTTAATATCAAAGTGTACTTATATAAAATCAAATTTTAATTTTCTTTTAATCTGCTGAAAGAACAAAATTTTCATGGAGTAACAGTCTGTCTTTGATGGAATTAAAAGGTTTATCTTTTCCTTTTAAGTAATCTGCCTAGAAAACAAAGATTCTGTGTTTTATCAAAATAATTTTCTGTGCTTAATGTTTCCTTCATCAGTTATTTGATTACGAAGAAAACAGTCTTCTCTATTAAAAAAGAGCTAGGATTTTTATGACTATGTAGCTTTCTGTATTAGCCTTTGAAGTCTTTGTCACTTTTGTTAAATAAATAACTAAGTATTCTTGCACAGTGACCTATAATCCTATTTAATTGTTTTAAATGTTTTTGATATTTTCGACAAACTTCCAAAAAATCAAGTTCTAAATAAAGTCTTATTGATCTTGAAAGTATTTTGAGAATTCCAGAGAACCCCTGAAGCATCTCAGAACATATGTTCTCTCTCCTTATGAAAGGGAGATGTTTGAACTAAGTAGGCTGATTTCGGCATGTTAAATTTCATGGGTAGCACTGTCAAATAAGTGATGCTAAATTTTCATAAGGATATACTTATATGTAATTTCCAAAAATCAGAAATGTGCTGATATGATGTTATCAATCGTTAACTTTAGTTATGAATTATAGAACATATATTGGCATTTGTTTCTATGAATATGCATTGTGGTCATTGAGTGATTACATAGTGTCCATGTGAAATCATACAGTATTTGATTTTCTCTGACTTATTTTACTTAGCATAATGCCCTCAAGATGCATCCATGTTGTCACAAATGGCAGGATTTCCTTCTTTACAATGGCTAAATAATATTCTGTTTCTCACACCTGCGAGGTTTTTTTCCAGGTTATCATTTAATTAAATAAAAATGGAAAAGAAGGTGCCTACTCACTCCTTCTTATGGCCCATGATGAAATCTGCCCCCCTTCCCTAAGAAAGAGCAGGGAGTTCATAACACTGAGATAATGGGTGAAGTTAAGGCAGAAAGCCTAGGTCTCCTCCTTCTAAGTCTTTTTATAAAAAGAAATCTCTGCCACAAATTCAGAGAAGGGAAACTCTACCTGGCTCTTCTCCTAAGTGAGATGCCTTGTCTTCCCAGCAAAATATTGGAAAATAGGTGTTCCCCTCCACTGGTCCAGGTATGCGAAAGGAGAATAAATTTCAGTCTGTAGATCTAAAAAGACAAACAACAATAATAATAATGAGTTGGTGAAGTCATGGAGAAATTGGGACCTTTGTACACTGTTGGTGGAGATGGAAATGGTGCAGCAGCTGTGGAAAACAGTATGGAGATTGCACAAAAAATTGAAAATAGAGCTATCATATAGTCCAGCAATCCCACTTCTGGGAGTGACCCACTGGGATCTACAGTTGGATGCTGCTGCAAGCAGGAACATAGTCCTCCAAGGTCTGAGCATTGGTTGCTGTAAGCCTCACCCCCTTCTCCATCTCTACCTGATCCAGTTGTTTAGCCCCACAGATTTCATCATTGATATCTGTGAAGAGGCAAGAACCCAGTGGGCCTCCTGGGTAGTATTCCACAATGCTGGGGGACCTGGATGTCCCCCTTGGGATTCCTTTTCCCAATGGAGAAAGGATAGGCCCTGGGGGTCCTCTTGGTGCAGTGCTGTGCTGGTCTGAGGGAGCACTATAATGGTCTAACTATAGCTACTCAGATCTTCTTGCCTTCAGAATGTGGTCCTTCTCAGTCTCTGTGGTCCAGGGGGGAGGTTCAGCCTCACCCTAGGGTTCTGGGATTTTCAAAATGGAGTCTTGCCCAAAGATAGTTGTTGATCTGCTTGCAAGAGAAACTGAAGTGGGAAACTATCTATGTTTTCATCTTGATTACATCTACTCCTTCACCTCCAGTTTTTTTGAGAATAAGAGAAAAAAATGAAATCCTACTTAGTTTAATACACAATTACAATAACTTTTACTGTTATCTCTAAATATAGTTTTAACTAATACTTAAATGACTCAATAAATCAGTAAAATGATAATGAATCTAAAAAGAATTAAGCAATATGAGTAAACATGGGAAACAAAATAAATACATAGTGAAGATCAAAATAATTGAAGCTGGTTCTAGAAAATGACTCAATGTAAAACAAATCTCTGGCAAAATGTTTTGAGAAAAAAATAGAAAACAGAAGTAAACAATATTGAAAGTGAAACAGGAGTCACTGGGAAAATATTAGGTAAGGATTGTAAAATACAAATAAACTGTTCTATTACCCCCAAAAATCAGTCATCATTGCGCATTAGTAAAAGTTCAGACTCTCTGAGTCTCCACCGACATCACCCGAATGGGGAGGTGCCTCATTAATGCCAGAGAAGGTGACGTTCAGACCTTCCACTCAGCCTCTGCTGTGTTTTTTCTCCCTTAATGGGAGAAAACTGCTGTGTACAGTATCTTCAGGTGTTTTATCAAGATGTTCCCTCCTCAGATGCTTAAGGACCAGGTCTGCTTTTGTTCTAAGTCTCTTTTCAAATGTTCAGTGAGAAGTTGGGAATCTGACAATAGGGCCATTTACCAATCCAGTTTTGGCTCACAAATTAAATCTAGTTAATTGCTTAAGGCTGGTCATAAGAAGCAAAAAGAAAGCCAACGTCTCATCTGTTGCAGAATCCACTTCTGAATGCTGTCCAGTTATGTTAACTAATTCTGTGAGTTTCCAATGGATTTATCCTTTCCTATTTGCAGGACTGAATTAGAGCCCAGTCTATTTTTACAAGAAAGACTCTGGGTAAATCCTCCATGAGATGTTGTCCAACATCCAGATTTTTCTAAATCTGCTTTGTGTTCTATCCAATTTGTAGTCTTATAAATTACCCTCAGAATCTCCCCACTCTGTCTTTATACACTTTTTAAAAAATCTGAGATCGCTTTTAGGATATGAACCAATTGTTATAGATCTGTAAGTTTTGAATTATATAATCTCAGAATTTTGAAAATTCTTAGATAATAGTTCTCAGCAGATAATGATACTGGGACTTAAAGTCAACCACGAGGATCTTACCTGTTTCAAAGTGAGATTAATTTTAAGAAGCAATTAAGCTGTGAGTGTTTCTGCTTTGAGAAAATGAAAGAAAGTGGGTCACAAAGAAGGATATGGAGAGATTTTAATGAGAGTGTACAGTACAAGGGAAGATGGCCACTAAAATAAAGATCATTGTGTTCAAGTTGTGATTTGGGTGACATAGGGGAATATAAAGCTTTGTAGGTTTATAATTTTTCTTGGCCAAGGACTAATTCCAATTCTGGAATCTGAATTTCTTTAGGAACTTTCACATACTAATGCAAAATACAAACCTTTGGATATTTGGAATTTTATACCCTTCCATTTTTATACATACTTCCCAAGTGAATATTTTGTACATATTGAAAGTTTCCCAAAAAGCCATTGAATTCTCAATTATCCTTGGTGAAACTGTGCCATTTTTAAAGATATGCACATGAATTAGAGCCATGGATTGAATATGCATAAGAAGCAGTAATCTGACATGGAATGAACACAGTTTACAGTGAGACAGACCTATAAGGGTCTGGAAATTATTCACTGACGAATGTTGCTTGTGCATCTTATTTCTCAGGCCTCTAACTTAATGGCTGGCTCCCTCTTTTTCAGACTTGATAATTTTCAATTCCTGCCAGACAAAATTTTTAGAGAGGAAATTGCTTCCAGACCAGATTCTTAGGGACAAAACAGGAGGAGACTGGGGAAAATTTCTCACAAGGCTTTGATAGTTGAACAAAGGAAAATTTGTCTGTAAAGAACAATGCTCTCTTGAAACCTAAATTCACCATATTGGTCCTACATCCATCCTCTTCTTTACAATCTTTCTCTTAATGAGTCACAGCAAAATGTGTCAAGAACACACAGTCATGTTGTTACCAAAGAGGCTGATTTTTCCAAGAACAAATTTTTATATCTGATCAGATCATCAAGGATCCCTAAAAGTGCTGTTCATTCCTAGGAAAACATTTGGGAGCTTGACAAAAAAAGATTTAAGAGGTTTCAAGGTGAGAAACTGATTAGAACCAGGCCAAGTCAGTGACATAATAGTGTAGGACTGAAGGACACTAGGAAGTGAAGGTTATGAAGTAAATCTTGATAAGTAAATTATTATTTCATAAGCGAGTTGTTTTCTTAGCTTAGCTTTCTATTCTTTTGATTAGAAGAGAGCTTGTCCAGATACACAAATTTGTTTGCTGACAATAAAGTTATTTATTGTTTTTAAACCTTAACTTTCTGGGCAAGAATATCCTGAAATAAATAGTTCTCATCTTGACATAGATGATCTAGGTTCTTAACCCTAATAATCAAGATGTGGATGCTAGTGATCTTAATTGTTAACACTAAATAAAATCCATGAAAATAAATACTGACATTTTCTTACATTAAATCATCTTCTATAAAATGAAAAAAAAAATTGAAAAAGAACCCTGGCCTGTGAAAAGGTATTCGTAACAAATAAAACAAATAAATAATTACTAGGAGTTATATATAAGTAATTTCTACAAATCAGTAAAAGAAATATAAACAAAATATATTTTGTAGAAGAAATCTTCCAATTCATCACCAATCTATGAGAATTTATTCAGCTTCTCTAGTAATCTGAGAAAGACAAACTAAAAAATTAAGCATCAAAAATAACTATAAAATTGTCATAAGTAAAAATTTTATAAAACTTTCATAAAATGAAGTGTTAAATTATTGATAAAAATATAGAAAAGCATTAACCCTTTGGACAGCATAAGAGTACTATTTAATAAAACTGAACTGAACACTTCTATTATAAAGCAATAGTACTTCCAAATAGATATACTGAAATCACTTGAGTATATGCATAAGGACACATATTCAAGATAAATCAGTGAAGAATTATTTCTAGTAGTGAAAAATTTAAATAAAATAAATGACCATCAATAGGGTAATGACAAAAATGTGGAATATCCTGAAATTTGACCATAATCAGCACTTATAAATTATGAATGAACTTGATCCCCACATGCCTACATGTATGACTGTTATGTGAAAACAATAACACTCTTAAAAGGATACTTAGAATATTTTGCAGTTTATATAAATGTTAAAAATGCTAAATCATAACATTTTGGGGTATATACTGTATATTGTAGTGAAATATAAACCACTGACAAAGTTTGTAAACCCAAACTTCAGGATCAGGTTTTCCTTGGTGGAAAGAAGGGAAGGCATTTCAAGTGAAAATCTAACACATTTTAATTGATCCTCAAATATACATTAATGCTAAAAGTTGTTAAATCTGGATATTAAGGACATAGCTGCTCTTATATTTTTCTCTTCACTTATTCACTTACTTCAAATATTTTATGATTTTAAAATAAAGGGCATTGATTTAGGATTCAAAAAATAAAGTATCATACATTCGTATATTTGCAAAGATGTATGTCCAAAGATTTTAAGAGCTATTTGAAACAACTTAAACACTCATCATTGAGGAAAGCAAGTAGCAAAATATATTGCTTTGTATATATTATAATTAATATATTCAAATAATCCACAGGTATTAAAAAACAATGTGGTGGCTCTATGGGTAAATTAAGGAAAATTGAACAAATACCCAGACTATGCAATGTGTTGTCCTATTCAGGTAAATTTACTATGTATTTTTAATTAAATACTTATTGAAACATTTTAATAGGAGGCTCTAGTATGAGAATGTGTATATAGGTTTTTAAGCATTTGGAAGGAGTAAAAAAAACTGCTAACAGTGCTTACTTCTGGAAACTTCTGGGTGGGATTGAGGATAGAGAGAAGCAGTTATGTGTTATTCTTGTAACAAAAATAAATTAAAAGTTGAAAAATAGAAATAACTACAGAAAATTGGACTACATATTTAGAAGTGAGAATAGGTAGAGGTTTTTGTCTTTTTTTCTAACTCATTTACAAGGATATTTTCAAAGATGAGAAGGCTTTCAGTTACTCTACCCATTAATTAATAATCCATTAAGAAGATAATCTATTCTGAATTTGCATAGACAAAATGACACAGAAGTATAAGTGAGGATTTTTATAGGACACATTAACATGTCAAAATGCTATACAGGGGCTTGCAAAGGCATTGAGTCCAGAGTAAAGGAGATAAATAATTGCCAGGAACACAATGTGGTCATTTTTATACAAAACTACCTATATTAAATTATCACATCTTAAGATAAAGAAGCCATTTGGTTGTTACTATTTTTAACTTGTACTTGCAGCTGTAAAATTTTTATCAGGGAATTTATTTTATTTTTTGAACTAGCACCTTCAGAGAAGAGTGTTCGGTAATTAGCTCATGGTAGTTTAAGATGCTGGATTGATTCCCAGGTTTTAGTCTTCTCTCCTGTGGGAAATTTTGATCATAAAATTCAAAGGCTGACCTTGGGTTTGGTTTTATAAGGAATATTATATTCAGTTCGACCTTCACAATCTAGATTGAAAGAAGATGAAAGGATTAGCTGAAATTGAACACTATGCCTGCAGTCCAAGGAAGAAAAAAAAAAGTTAAACTTTTAGAGTCATAAATTATACATGAGAAGATAATGCTAATAGTATAATCTTAAGTCACCAGAATTCCTGCATTATCTGAAGGTGTAGGTGGTTGGTTAGTTGAATGATGATAATGGCTTTAAACAGACAATGAATAGCCTGGGTAGAAAAAACATTTTCTTAATTTTATAAGCCATCATTGTATAAATAATTGCAAGTGAATTGTCTATTTAAATGATAGTTATAACTTCCAGGGTTAAATCCTATTTAACTTATTTTTGTATATTTGTGCAAGAATTACAAATATTATATTGTCTTTATAACAAATTTTATAATTATTGCAAAAGTATTTGTATACACCTATGTATTAAAAAATTGTTCCAGGAAAAATTTACCAATTACCTCTATGTTTTTCAAGAAAGTATCCTTAGTATCACTTGACTGTCCTTTGACTCATTAAAAAAATGTTACTTTATTCTGATGAAAAGATTGCCACACTCTCATTCACAGTTATGGAAAATTTTAAAGGCAGTTTTCTAAAATATGCATTGATAACTGGTGTTTTGTAAAAAAAAGTGTAAGTCAGAAAAATAAAAGCATCTTGTAGTATATCATGCAGTATTTGTAAAGCATCTTTTCAGTTTACCAAGAAAAAGATAGTTTGTCACACTCTGAAGGAACAGACTTTTCGTCATCTCTGGGCTTCAAGTACAAGGCTGCTCCTGTCCTTTCTGCCCCTTTTACTACTGATTCAACTCTTACTGTATTCATTGTCAAAACTGCTTCCTTTCAGACGGGATGGAAGGTCTTATCTTCATAGCACATCCTACCTCTCTTGTTGGTGTAGCTCTGCTCAGATTCATGGCGACATGATACCAACAGTTGATGCTGAAACAAGAAAATATGCTTTACTTCATTCATTATCACCAAATCTACTATTTTTCCATTTAAATATATTATTCACTATCAAAATGTTTTAGGATTTGCAGTTGATATAGCTTGACCATGGGAACAGAGTACTGTGTGATCACAGGATGACAGAGCTGTAAGAATTACACATTTATTTTTCAATATTTGGATGTAGATGAAGCCAGAATCATAAAAGTCAAGTGTCTGGAATCCAAATAAACAATGTCAGAGTCAATGTTGCCATGAATGACAAATGACTTTGATTTATTTGATGTCATGCTTTTCAATTTTAAAAAAATGTTCATGACAGAAAAAAGAATGTTCATGAAAAGATTATTTAGTAAAATAAGCTGTGTACTATTTATCAGCACTAAGTATTTTTCCTTACCCATTCAAAAAGGATGGAGGTATACATGTGTTCTCATGCTTCAGTAACCATTGTAGGTCAAACCCAAAGGGAGAAATTGAAGAAAGTTTTCCCAAACGCTCAACCCCAATCTAGGGTCCTCTTATTGAAAGCTTGTAACTATTCATTAATCCAACAAAATATTAAAGGAGTGTTTATTAAGTTCTCAACCTGATTTGAGGGACTGAGGATAGAGCAGTGAAAAGAACACCAGGCAAATAAGCTACCAGATAAACAAAATAGTAAAAATTCAGATTGTAAATTACTGTGAAAAAGTAAGAGAAAGTTTTCATATATAATACACACCTTTTTTATTTAGCATCAAAATGTAAGTGATAATGATTATAGTCATTCTTAACAGATATTGTTTTCACTATGCCATGCCCCAGGCTATGTAGTTTATATATATTATCTGTGCAACATTCAAAATCATGCTATGATATTTCTAATCTTACAGCTGAGATAAAGGTGAAACTTTGAGAGGTTAACTAATTTGAAAGTAAATATTGGAACCAAATTTCAATTCAAGGTCTGCCTGATCTCAGAAAGAGTCAAAACTAATCACTGAGCTATTATATATGTACATAAACATATTCAAATCAAGCAAAGAAAAAAAATCATGTTAGTGCAACAATACAGAACTTCCTCTAATTTTAATGTGCTTTTAATATGTGTAGATAAAAAATAAGATACTCTCTGAAGAAAGAAATAAGGGGAATAATAACGTTAAGTCGAAGGTGGAAAAGTGGCTTTAGGTGAGGTCGGTTTTTAGAGATTTTTCTCAAGACTGGAAAGTCCATGTGAGAACAGATCTATAGTCCACTTTTTGCAGTGCCCCAAGGACCTACAGAGAGTCAAGTTTTGTACAGTGAAAAATCTAACACATAGAGACCTGGCAAAATTCTTGTTTTACTCAAATACCCAAGTGTCATCCAAAAATGGAGCAGAGGAGCAACCTGACATTAATGAGGCCTGAACACTTGAAAAATGGGTATGCTGGAGGCATCTTATGTTAACCAACGATACAGGGCTCTCCTTACGTGTACGTAATAGCATGAGGCTCCTGAAAATACCACCTTCCCCTGATAGCAGGGGACAAGGTCCCCTTAAGAACAGATACTGAATTCTTCACCAGCTTGGTAGACTAAATTTTATTCATAAAGTGAAAGAAAAGTGATATTTTCACTTCTGAATGATGGAATAAAATTTTTACTTTCTAATTATGGAGCCTTCATTATCAAATGATGTTATAATTCTTGTATAGTAAGTATTTTCATAAGAAACTCAATTATATCCCTAATAATTGGAGATAATTAATTTTGAAACAAAGGCCATGACCTTGCTGGAGAATTTATATATAGAAATAAATGCCATCTTTCATAATTTGTAGTGAATGGAGGAATATCAATGAACTATGATAAGAGGAATGTTGAAACATTACTACATAATGCTTTGCAAGCCATAATGGACATAGGGTACTCAGCTGAACCTATGTACAGGAATGAGGAAGTGGGAAAGGTAGTCTTTTTGTAGCTTTCTGGCAAGATTTAATTTGTAATTCCAAGTAGACTGTCAAGAAAAGGAGGACAAGGAGTTAAGTTTTCCCTAATGGACTAAATTTAGCAATTTAGCAGATACAAACTACTATATACAAAATAGATAAACAACAGAGACCTACTGAATAGTACAGGGAACTGTATTCAACATCTTGTAATAACCTATAATGGAAAAGAATCTGAAAAAGAATATATATATTCTTTTTCTATATATATATATATATATAGAAAACTGAATCAGTTTGATGTACACTGAAACTAACACAATATTGTAAATCAACTATACTGCAATAAAAATAAATAAAATAAAAATAAAACAACAATGCAATTCTTACAGGAAATGGAAGGATACCTAATGCCTAATATCTCAAATGCTCTGGAGATAAAAGGTCTCTTGTTTTTTTCATCCAAGGGAAATATCACCCAAGACAGGGGTTTACATGTTGATGGGTTGGAAAGATCACCAGGCTGACAGAGGAAATAACACTATCAGAACTGGCGGTGTTTTATAGAGATAAAATACCTTTCTTAGATGATAGATATTTGAATCTTGATTATGGTGTTCTGTTACCATTCTGGAACATAAGAAAATATCCAGAAAGTAGTGTGTTCCCTGCTGTGTCAGAGAAGGAGCCTGTGTGGGTGGGGAGAGATGACACCCTGATGGAATGTATTTAGAAGCATAGCTTCAAATTTGTAACCTAGCTACTAGTATTCAAAACACAAACATGTTCAGAGACAGTGACTGAATATTAAACACTTTAAAATAAACTTTTCTGATACACTGTAAATTTGAAGAACCTCAGGTTAATTTCCTAAAGTTTTACCAAAAGCTGGAGAAAGTGCGACTATGTTTACTATTGATGTTAGAAACTTATGGAGGACACTGGCCCTGGGAGTTTTAGATCCAGGAATATTAATCCCATATAGAACGTGTGTGTCTTGGGATAATATTAAGGCACCAAAAAGCAAAATAAATGTCATACTACTTCCTACCTGTGGTGAGTGACTAAATTCATATTACCTGTACCAGTTAAATTGATTTGTATAATGACTATTTATTTGAGTTATTCCATAACTATTCAGCATATGTTGCAATGAATATTTACATTGACAATATTAATGCTATTCTATAAATATTTATAAATGTTCTATAAAAATAACATACCAAAAGAAATCAAAGACAATACATTTAAGAATAACAATAGGATTAAGAAAAGGTTAACTATGCAAATTATTTTTAACATCATTTAAGAACTACTTTTTGCAATAAGACATGCTGTATAAATTTTGGATAAAATGAATACTTGCATACATAGCTGCTGGCAGCTTATTTGGATATTGGCTAATAGTTCATGAACCTTAAAATACTTGATCCAATAAATTAATTTTGGAGAAAATAGCTAGAAATGCAGATAAAAATCATCTATAAAGATAGTCATTTCTAATGGCAAATTTAGGAATAATAACTAAATGTATATAATAGAATTATTAAGTGAATCATGACTACCCATTTGTTATAATATTATAGTCACTAAAGGTATTTTTGAAGAATTTTTAATGGCATGAGAAAATTTTCAATATGTATTAAATTAACAAGTATAAATATATATTATACATATAATTTTTCTAGCAGCATAAAAACATACAAATTTTTAAAAATGTCCCAAACTCTGCATAGTTGCTTAATTTGGGTCACTTTAATATCAATGATTTTCATCATCTTTTGCATGTTTTCTTTTTCTTCAATATTTCTATCAGTAAATATATATTTTTCACTCTTGAAAATGTATTTATTTAAAAATATGATCTTTATTTATTTTAGAGCACATTTGAAACAATGTTTGGACTAGGATTTTAAAAGTATTTCAAGAATAGAAGTATTAGGGCCTCTTGAGTTAATAATAACATAAAATTAGTAATTTTTGTCACAGTGGAGACACACTGTATATTACGATTTAGGGTAATTTATTGGTATTATCAAATATTATTTTAGCCAACAAAATAGACATTATGGAACCCCTTATTTAGCTGTACCTCTACTGAGTTTCTCTAGGGAGCTAAACATAAAAGGGACAAAGACAAATATAAACTCAAATATCCATTTATTGGTATTCAATTGAGGGCACTCTCCAAAGTAGAGGCTCAGTATTGGTCGAAGCATAAGTTTTGGTTCCAAAGCCCTCCTAATAGCCCCTGTTGACCAAAATTCCCCATCTAACCATATGAATGGTCAAGGGTGCTGTGATACATGTGAGAGGTCTTAAAGGGTATTTGGTTACCAATTCCTTTGTACATGAAAGCAATACGGGAAAGAGGAAGCTACATTTAAGTGACACATGAAAGTTTAAAATAGCCTTAATAAACATCATCTTAAGAAAATAACTTTTTCATATTGACAGAATATTCAAGAATTATTCTTTCTTGTGAAGGAAAATAACCAAAAACCAAAACCAAAACCAAACAAAAATAGCAGTGGGATATTTTTACAGTTAAATGTATCTGGGATTTTTCTAGACCTTCTCAATGATATATTTTTATAATAACTGCAGGTCTTAACACTTTGTGAATTTCTGACTTTGATCCATAACTCATGATAATTCTCGGAATATGTTTTTTACTGAACCAAGGAGTAATCCAGTAAGAGATTATAAGTATATCCAGTGTAAATCAGCCATTAATTCAGAACAGTATCAACAGCCATGCCTCAATAAAACATAGGAAGGTTTTTAAATGTCATATCTCTGCTATTAGAAAGTCCTTTATGGGAGGAACACTTTATCTTTCTTTATCTTTCCACAAAAATAGAAGAGAAATATAAATTGAAGATAACTAAGTTGCTTAGAAGCTTCAAAATTGTGAATGGACAAGGTGATACTTTTTACACATTTGATTAGTTCACAACTATTCCAGTTATATTTTGATAGTACATCTGTGCTTAAGAAAATGTTCTTTCATTTTTTCATTCATCCACTATTTACTGAGTGAGTATTGTTTGCCAACATTGTTTTAAGAGCTTGGATACAGTATTCAACAGCACAGAGTCTTTGCCCACATAAATATTAACTTTGAGGAGATATTTACCCAATCTACCAATACATATGTACCATGAGATAGTACCATAATATTATGAGATAGAGAGGGGTCAGGAGAAAATTCAGATAGATTTGCCAGATATATCCTCTCTGAGAAGGTGACATTATATTTTGAAGCAATAATGAATAGGAAAACATATGAAAAAATCTGTCAAATATAGAGCACTCTGTTAAATTACTTTCATGTTATCATATTTATCATGAGAATAAGTTAGACCTTATTATTACTATTTGCAAGGAAGTAAGTCCAGTTTACTTGCTCAGCTAACACAGTTCAACATACATAGAAAAAAGACACAGACAGGAGAGGAGATTGGGGCAGAAGTCTGACAAAGTGTTAAAATAATTAGACAAATTAAAATGATTTGTTGGGAGATACTGGATTTCATAAAGGAATTCTCTAACTTGAAAGACAAAGAAACAATAAGATTTGAGAGGTCCAAACGTTTCACTTGAAATGTTATTTTAAAATACTTTCAAAACAATCTAGTGGAAATACCTAAAGGTAGTAACATAAAGAATGCTAGAGCTCAGAGGAGAGTGACAAATTAGAAATATAATCTTGTGAAGCATCAGTATAAATAATGTTGCTCAGGATGAGAGAGACACCATTAGCATCCGAAACAGGACACTGGAGAGTTCAATACTTAAAAGTAAAAGTAGGGGAAACAAAAAGGAGAAATACAGAGTGACTGAGAAAGAATGCTCGGGATGGAACTAGGAGAATGGAAGAATGGGGTGTCCCAGGAGCCAGAAGTCTACAGAGGGAAGGATTCCCATCAGAATATGGAATACTGTGAACCACATTGCCAAGAAAGATTGGAGTGAAAAAAAGAAGTGGCTCCAGTGAAATCCTTCAGGAACCTCAAGACAAGGAAGAGGAACTCTAAAAGATACTGAGAAGGAATAGTTGGGAAAAAAATAAGCTAAAATGGGAGCCTATAGAATCTTATGGAGAAAAGGAAAGAATTTGAAAGGAAGGAATGAAAAAAAATCATCAAATATTGCTAAGAAAGCTGGTAAGATAAGAACTAACTGTATCCTTTGGAATTAAAAATGAAGAGATGATTGGAGGCCTGGTATTCAAAGCTATGGATGGAGCAGTAGCTGACTATGGTGGGTTGAAAATGACTAGGAAGTAAAGAAGCAGACACAGAAAATATAGTCAATTTTTTAAGTGAGGTTTGATGGTTTGATGTACATGGGAGCAGCATCCTCAGTGTCCTGAAACAGGTCAGCTTTGAGCTCTCACAAACAGAGATCGATTTTTTGTCACTGTGGGCCTTCTTCCTCTGGAACTGCAGAATCCTGCATGTCATTTCCCTTGTTAGATTTTTCAATGTTCCAGTCATCTTTTGTCTGTCTTGCTGTTTTCTTTTTATTTCCCCCACCCGGGTGGAATGTAGGCGTCCAAGGATAACCTGCAGAGAAATTCCAGGTACTAGAATGTGTACTTATCAGGCTCCATTAGGACTTTTTAATATAAAATTGATTGCATTTTCAAGGAATGTGAACTTAATGGAAATGTATTATTGTACAGAATTCATAGTCTCTTCTTTTACATTGATCACCACAGTGGTTAATTAGGAAATGATGCTCCCCAAATCACCAGCTGCTCAGGGTCTGACACTATGCTGGTACAAATTGAAGAGCCCAATGAAAGCATGATCAATTTTCCCCTAGAAACCATATAAGATCATGACCCTGCCAAGGCACTTAGGATCAACTACACAACCATTTCAAGGAAGAGTATGGCTCAGAGTACTTAATCAAAATCACTTAGAATTATACCCAGAATACATAACTGCATATCAAAACCAGGGGCATTTTCCTGTCTGTTTCTTCTATACTTATGCTTCCTAAAAATTTAGTTATAGGTGTAGTGTGAGTCCTTGCATTTCCAAACTTGCCCTTCACGGATATGTTATTTCATAACTCTTCATCTGTGTTAGCTAGCACCTAGATTGAGGGAACTGTAGGATACAGATATAGTCCTAACTGTCTTTGGAAAATTTCTTTGTGGAAATCAGGACTCCACTACAAATTGCAGGCTGGGCAGGACATTCTTAGTAGAAGCAGTAAACCTGCTAATTAAAATGTAAAAATGACCTTATATGTCTTAGGACTGACCGTAGATAAGGAAAACCAGTATTTAATATTTGTATTAATAAATAAATAGTAAAATATAGCATAACTTAGTTTTATAATTAATTCAAAATCTTAAGGTGTTTTCTCAAGTGTCTTGCTTTTTAAATAAATTCTCCTTACTTGTGGATTTTATCATTCTCCAGACTTGCCCTTGCATGAAGAATATTTTGCAGTCTCTTTAGCTGCTGCAAAAAGCCTATCTTAGAGTACAGGGTGTCTATTTCAGCAGGATTCTCAATAGAAGAAGAATGACATACACATGGATCCAGAGCTCAGCCTGTTCCATCAGACTGATAATATCTTCCCAGCTTCTCACTCTCAAATATGTCCTCCTGCTGGTTCTAATTATTATCACCCTCAGTGATGCCTTTTCAAACCCGTTGTCATACAGCGTGCAGTATCTCAGTGCTGTTAGGAGCATCGTTATCGTCTCTGTCAATGAGTACACAAGCATCTGACCCCAGAACCTCTCAAAGCTCACTCCCTGTGAGGGATTTTAAGAGGGGAAAAAAATGCATGTGTCTTTATCTATACAAACATTTTTTTCTCTCTTAAACTACATTTCTCTCTCTCCCTCCCTCCCTCTCTCTCAATCTTTATATAGATACATAAATAAATATATATCTTAATGTGTATATACATATATATGGAATGATGCAGTTTATATAAAAGAAAAGTTTTATGTTATCATTCTTCAAAGAAAGTAAAAAATAATTGAGAACAACATTTTGAAAACATGCGTAATTCCCCTTTATTCTTTTTTATTTTTATGGACACTATACAATTTACTAAAATATATATATATATATAATAAAACCTATCTTTAGAAACATAAACAATCCTAATTTCATTTACTTTTTAAAGATTTTAAGTATGTTATAAAATGAAAGGTATCTCAATGATTTTCCTGAAATAGTAAAATATTATATCTTCAAAAGATATAAAATTCTAATGTCTTTGTAGCAGAATCTGCATAAAGAGAAGAGAAATTGTGATTGTGTGTAATTAAATTTATAGATGTGGGAGTAATCAAAAATTGAAAAAGTAAACAACTTGCTGACATTTCCAATCATGATAAAAATGTATTCTTTATGAGGTTGTTCAATACCTAACTCATAGGAACACTGTTTTGGCTCAAATAACAGAATGTTAACTGAGAAGACAGTATAATTATTTTGAGGGGAAAAAAAGCTTGTGAAGTTTAATGTCTACAGATCATAATTCATAATATACTTCTAACAAAGTAATATTTAAGTAAGTATGTTATGATTTGAAAAAATATTGAATACATGTGATCACTATCTAGGAAAATATCTTTGAAAGAATGAGGGGCACTTGAAAAAATCAGAGGAATAACATTTTCTAATGAAAAAGAGCTATTTGTTAAAAATATCTTACTTGTGTATATTTTATATAGATCTAGACATAAGTGTATATTTTAAATATGTTGCAAAACTGCTTTCTGGAGAAATGACTATGCAGTAGAATGTATCTCATCTGTAAAAAACTCATTTCCTGCTTTCTATTTAAGAAATAGTCGTTGCTCATATTCTTCATAATCAAGGCATAATCAAATGCTTTTAATAAATAATGTAGTGCGTTGATCAATAAAACAATTATTATAAGTTAATATAAAAAGCCATTATTAGTAAAAATATGTTGATTAGGTTCATTACATTAATTCTACTTCATAACATATATTTAAAATATTCATTTGTATATAGATATACAGAGATACCAATCTCAGAAATGGAAATGACTCACTAGTAAGTGGAAATTCTGAGACTGGTTAAGAAGCCTCTGCTCTTTTATTACACTCAATTCCCTTGTTTAATTTTTCTGAGAAAACAGGAGGCATATGGACATCTTATATTTTCTATTATACATAAAGAAGATTTTATAGCAGAACTTTAGAGTAAATCATTTATAGTTTTAAAAAAATATTTTCAAGAAATAAACTTGAATAAATATTACAATTGTGCTAAGTGGACAAACTTCCAGTATATAAGAGGAAAATATCACAATTATGCTAAGTGGGCAAATTTCCAGTATATAAGAGGAAATCATATATAACATACAAAATTAAGGCTAAAAATGTATCCATGCTTTTAGCTAAATTCTCAACTAAATTTAGTTGTTTATCAAAGACTATGTTAAAAGTTAAAAATGAAGTGATGATATAAGAAAAAATATATGAATCAAACTTTGCAATAGTACTTGAGTATTCTCACACGTTAAATAGATATATGTACACACATACACTACACATGTGATTTAACATGATTGCTGTTTGTCAAACAGATACCAAACTTTCCTGAGTGCTTGTACTTGGAACCTTTCTTAGTCAGGGCCATATGACCTGGGACTGTCTCTTTTCCCTAAGCAATGGTCCACACTGGCTTGTTCTTTGTAGTTCATGTTTGGGGTGATGTAGGAGAATATAAGAGAAGTGCCAAGCAACAAAAAGTGGCCTGTTTATAATATTTTAACGACTTATCTTGAAGCCTTTCCCCCCCACCCACATTTCATTCCCAAACTTCCTAAAAATGGGAAATAAAAGCAGAAAAAAATTAAAAGATACACATATTTTACCAGTTTATGTTGAAATGTATAAACTATATAAAGTAAATTAAACACTATAAAACTATGAGCAGGAGAGTAAGTGACCTACCTTTTCACTGGAGATAAATATGTCTAATGGAATAGATCTGCAGTAACAAGAAATTAAAGATGTGTTTATCTGGAAAAGGGAAAATGCTAGCTATTGGAAACTGCAATATTAAGGGAAATAACAAAGTTTAGAATAATCCTGAAAATAGATGTAGGTAAATATCCTAAATTGTATTAGCAGAATATATAAATGTTAATAGAGAGTCTATGGGAGAAATAAAACAAAATTTGTAATATATTTATGTAAGCAATGATGGCATTTTATTCTCCTTAATGGAAGTTGTACACCCAAAGGCATTGTTGTCCATGATCAATATGTGAATAAATTACCTAGCTCATGTGAGAATTCTAACATATTTATCAGCATCTCATTTTAAACAAACCAGCCAACAATGGAAAAGTCAAACAATTATAATTCAAGGATGATTTTGTTGTACACAGTTATCATTTTATCTGTCCATCATTCATTTCTGCTTCTTCTGGAAGGAATACCTTACTTTTGCTTTGGGAAATTACCTTTCCCCCATTATGCTACATTACATTAAAAAAATACATTTGTGTATTTTATGGGTTCTCTTGGAAGTAAAGCCTAATTTAGAAGTAACTAAAAAGCAAACACATAGTGCTATTCTTGAGAGTTGCTGGGTTATCAAATTAATTCCTGACCTCCTAAGGACTACTCCATGAAAGATAACTTATGACCTGATGGTATGAGGCTGAAAAATAGGAATAAAACACTTCTAAAATATCCCCCACTCCATTCTGAAATCCTTTCTAGAAGGAAGCAATTCATTCTTTGCTTGGAGTTCAAGTGGATAAATTGATTCAAGGAAAGGAGATCAAAACTTAATTCTGATAACCTGTTTTTGCTCCTTATCCCCCTACTTTTTTTTTTTTAATTACATTTTAAGAGCTCTTTTTGTATAAAAGTATTATGTGCAGTTTTTTATTTCTTATATTTATATATATTTTTCTTGTATAGTTTCCTTTACTTTTTTTTTAATTTAATTAAAAACATCTTTTCTATTTCAGTATACCTAGGTTACAGGCTTTAAGTTACAGGCTTCAAGGTTTCTATTAGAAACTGTAAAATGACATGTTTCAGAAGAGATAGAAAGCAACTTCTCTCCCATGTAAATGTATTCTGGAAGTTACCAATTCAAGGCTGGCAAGGAAGTTCTACAATTCTCAAGGATTAAGAGTCTATCTTGTTCTACGTCTTCAATAATTAGATTTTACTTTCTAACCCATGGTGTTCATAGTGCAGTAATCACATACACATTACAGATACAAGGAAATAGAATGGAAATAAGGGTCTAACCATTCATTAACAGCTGCTTCTTGGAAAAGACATGTAACGTTTCCACTTAAATGTTGCAGTAAATTTAATCATTTGACAGACTCAGCTGCAAGAGAGCCTGGGGAAAGTTGTCTTTATTTGGGTGGCCATAAATGTACCTAGCTAAGACTAGGGCTCTATCAGTAAGTAAAGAGAGACTTGATAATAGTGAAAACTTCCAAAATATTATTGGAAATTATAATAATAATAATAATTTATTATTTTTATTTTTTATTTAATAATAATTAGTTATTATTTTTATTGTTGTATAAATTCTTTACATTTATATATTTAATAAAAATATTTGTATATACCATGTGAATTTCTTTGACATGGCTAACTACTAGTGTTATTACTATTTACTAGATATACCATGTATTTCTTCACTGAATTGGTATGTTCCCTGTACTATATAACATTCCTACATATATTTATCTGCTGGAATCCATTTATGGGCACAGCACTTCTACTACTTTGAAATGATTTTTGCCTATTCTCTATACCAATACAAAATTTTTATAAAATTTAGTCATTTTATGTTTTAAATTTTTATTTTATAAATTAATATAGAGTGAATTTAGTCTTTTGGTGTAAATTTAATGAGTTTTAAAATATGCATAGATTTACAAACCTCTAACAATCAAGAGACAGAACAGTTCATTACCCAGAAAACTTTCTCATGCTTTTTGTTAACAGTCACAACCTACCCTCACCCAAACAGATGGCAACCATTATCTGTTTTCTAAAACTTCAGTTTTGTTTTTGAGAATACTACATAAGTGGAATCACATAATAGGTAACCTTTGAAGCTGGTTCCTTTCACTCAACATAATGAATTTAAACTCATTCTCTGTTAACACTTTTATCAATAACTTTTTATTATTACTGAGTAGTTATATTAGTTAGGGTTCTCCAGAAAAATAGAATATATGTATACATATGAAACCATATCAAATCATATTGTAACTCCTCAAGGGACTAAATGATGCCATTCACATAGAGGAAGGCAGTATGTTTTAATGAGCCCACCAATTCAAATGTTAATCTCTCATCTGGAAACACTCTCACAGATACACCCATAAACAACGTTTATCCAAATATTTGTGTACCCCATGACACAGTCAGGTTGACACATAAAAGTATGTTTTCCAGAGTGATTGTACTATTTTGCATTCCCACCAGCAATATTTAAGAATTCCATTCTTTGCACCTTCACTAATATCTGGATATTATCAATATTTTCATTTTAGCCATTTTACTAGTCATGGTTTTGGACTGAATTGTGTCCCCTCAAAATGTATATGTTAAAGCGCTGATTTCCAATGTGACTGCTTTAAAGATAGGTTATTTAAGGGAGTTATTAAGGTTAAATTAGGTCATAAAAAAAATCCAGATAGAACCTGTGCCCTTATAAGAAAAGGAAGAGATGCCAGAAATTTAATTCTCTCTCCATGAATGCCAGACAAAAAAAGCCACTTTAAGAATGCAGTGAAAATATGGCCATCTGTAAGCCAGGAAGAGAGCTCTCACCAGAAACCAAATTGGCCAAAATACTGATCTGGTACTTCTAGTCTTAAGCATTGTGAGAAAATAAATTTATGTTGTTTAAACCACCTAGTGTAGGCCCCTGACTGTGGGAACAAAGGAACAAGCCTTGGGCCTGAATGGTAAACAAGTTATAAAAAGTTGCAGACTCAGAGGTGAGAAGGCTGGTTAGCCAATGATGGGTAAGATCCCCCGAGGGGGGCAACCTAAGACAGGCACAGCCGCCTGAGTCCAAGAAAAATGTTGTTAAGCAGCCGTTTCTCATATGTTCCGCCCTGATAAGTTGTAAGGCTCGCTGGTGCCAACACGAACATGATTTACCAAAACATAAAGGGTCTTCTGAACTTGAGCTAGACACTATCATTCTTCTTTGCTATATAAGACTGTGTAACTTAATAAGCTTCAGAGTAGCCATCAGCTCTCTCTGCATACGGTGTGTATGTGTACATGGTATCGCGACACCAACACCTAGTCTATGATATTTTGTTATGGCAGCCTACCTGACTAATACAGTTGTATATAGTGAGATCTCATCATAATTTTAATTTGATTTCCCTAATGGCTATTGATGTGGATCTCTACTCATGTGCTTATTTGCCTTCAATACAACCTCTTAAATGAAGTGACTGAATCATCCCCAATTATGAGAGGCAGTGAATGATTTATTATGTTTCCCTTTACCTGCTATAGGGAAACCTAAATCATTTTGTTATATGGAGCTATGGCAAGACTGATGATTTTTGATATGCTAAACCTCAGTCATTCTGGAAAAATGAAAATCAAAGCATGCTTTGTATGAACATGAAATAATGTTAGCTGGGTTGAGTCACAGAGATAGTAACACTGTTTTTTTAACCATAGCATATTTACACAATCCTGGCTGGAATTCTGTTATTTACCCTGTAAAAAAAAGTTCTAATAAGTTATTTTTACACTATCTCATGCTTTATGTCCCCATATTCCTTTATTTTCCTTTGCAGTAAAATATCTCAAAATATTTCTCTGTATTTGCTATTTCTAGTTTACTATCCTCTCATTCTGTGGGAGGAAAAAAGCAAGACCCAACTATATGTTGTATACATGAAAACCACTTTAAATTAAGAGTTAGTTTAAACTGAAAGTGATGGAGAAAGACAAGACCTATTTTCCTCACTTATCAAAAGAAAGCTTTAGCAGCAATATTAATTTCAAAGAACACTTACAATAGGGAAACATGTACAAAAAGGAGACCTTGTTTAATGACAAAGGGGTCAATTCTCTAAGACATAACAATCCTAAATATGTATGGACCTAACAAGAATGTTAAAATATTTAAGGCAAAACTGGTAAACCTATAAGAAGGATAGACAAATCCACTATTATAGTAGATTTTTAACACTATCCTTTTAGTAATAGATGGATTCAGCAAAAAGAAGATCTATAGGAGTACAGTTGACCTGCATAGAACGTTCAATCAACTTGAGCTAATTGACATTACAGAATACTCCATCCTACAACAGTAGAATGCGTCTGCTTTTCAAGCTGACAGGGGAATGGGACATTTACCATACACAACATTCCAAGTCATAAAACGTACCTTGACAATGTAAACTTACATAATTCAGGCAAAAATGGAATTAAGGCAGAAATCAATAACAGAAAGATGACTGAAAAACCCCCACATTATTTTGAGACTAAATAACACACTTCTAAATAACATATGAGTCAATGAACAAATCTCAAAAGAAATTTAAAAATATTTTTATAAAAACTGGAAACACAACTGATCAAAATTTGTGTGATACAGCAAAAGTAAGGCTTAGGTAGAAATTTAGAACACTAAATACCCATATTAGAAAATAAGCAAGAAATAAAATAATCTAAGCTTACATCTTTACAAACTAAAGAAATAAGATAAATGTAAGTCTAAGGCAAGCAGGAGAAAAGTAATAATAAAAGTTAGAGCACAAATAAAATAAACTGAAAATGAAAAACAAAAGAGAAAATCTATGAAATCAAAAGCTAGTTAATTTGAAATAAAATTAATAAGCTCTACCCATGCACACCAAGAAAAATATTAACTAAATATTAATAGCAGAAGTGAAAAAGAGGGTATCATTATTGAGCCTATGGACATCAAAAGTATAATAGAGGAATATCTCAAATTAAATAACTTAGATGAAATGAACCAATTTTTTAAAGACATGAATTGTAATGTAAAAACTCACACAAGGAAAATTGATTCACTGAATAGGCCTATATCTATATAAAAATTGAATCAATAATTAAGAATCTTTCAACAAAGAAAGCACCAGGCCCAAAGTTTCACTGGAGAATTCTACCAGATTTATGTTCACACAAAACCTGCACAAAAATGTTTATATTAACTTTATTCATAATTATCAAAAATTGTAAGCAACAAAATATCCTCAAATAGGTAAATGGATGAATAAAATGTGATACATCCATATAATGGAATATTATTTAGTGATTTCAAAAAATGAGCTATCAAGCCATAAAAAGACAAAGAGGAAACTCAATCCATATTGCTAATGAAAAAAGCCAGTCTAAAAAATCTACATGTTATGTAATTCCAATTATATGACATCTGGAAAATGCAAAATTACAGAAACAGAGTAAAGGTCAGTGGTTGCCAAGAGTTCAGAGGTGAGGGAACAGGAAAAATAGGTGAAGTACAGGGGATTTTCAAGTTGGTGAAATTATTTTCTATGATACTATAATGGTGGACATGGAATTATGAACTTGTCCAAATTATAGAACTTTACAACCTTAAAGTAAGAAAATAAAAAAAATTTTTTTTTTAGGTGGTCAGGGGATCCCAGGATAGAATGCAGGATGTGAAAAAAAAGAATCTAATTGTTTTACAGTTGCATGAAACTGCCTAATTTAAGGGATGGGAGACAGGAGTTGACCTAAGTAACTGGAAATGAATAGTCTTTAAGACTAAAAGCAAAAAACAAATAAACCAACCAACCAAAGACAAAAAAAATACACACACTAAAAGTGCATGTAAGAGAGAGTGAGAACCAATCACAGCTAGATAGAAATTATAGAGACATTATAACCAAATGTAACATTGTATCTTGGATGAGATGCTGGAACAGTAAAAGGATATTAGATACACTGGGACAGAGTGCTGTAATTGATGGATATACCTTCTTTGGGTACAGGAGTTAGCAACAAAACTGGCACAGACCATGTGGTTGCTATTCCTGAGCTAGAACCATTGGAACCTGGCGAGTTCTTTGTAGGTAAAGAAATAGAAGTGGGTGTCCTCTGTAAGAGGAAGAGAAGGCATCTAACATCAACTTCAATTATTTAAAATGGACTGTCTAGCCTCTACATAATTATTCAAATGTCACACTTTTAGGAAACTTCAAACTGATGAACCTCAGTTTTTAACAAGTGGAGGGTAGGAATGTATTAATTTGAAGGACCATGATTTTCATACAACTCTGAAGATGGCTGAGTGGCAAGCATACACATGATTCAGAGTATATTGGTCATGACATTGACTCGCTTTCATTTCTCTTTACTAGTAATTCTATTTGGTTGCACTGGCAAGTAAAATGGCCAAAACACCAGATGGAATATTTTTAATGTTATTTTTTGTCATAGAAAAATATTCATTTATATTATCAATGAGTCTGTTGGTGTTATTGCTGTTTATTTCTCCTTTAGAACTAGTGTATGACTAAAGCTGAAATAAGAGAAATTTTAGATTCATTGACTATTTTACTGTTACTGAAATTTTCTTTATTTCTATTTAAGTAAAGTTTAGAGACAATTTATTCAATAATATATGTTAATTTGCATTTACTACTTCAATATTTCAATTGAAAAATCTCAACTGCAGTAGTGTGAAACTATGCATTTTTAAAATATTAATTTGCCAACAGGTTTATATATGCCATTGTCTCCTTAATCCTGCCTAATTTATTAATTTCATTTTATATAATCTGAGTGCAGCATACTTTATTTTTTTCATCATCAAAATACTAAAGCCCATGGAAGTATAATTTGAAAACATGATTGCTTTTTTTAAGTCCCAAGAGGACTTAGAAGTAATTGGAGAGAAGCCTAACACATTAATTTTTAAGCTCTTTTAAGTAACTACTTGATGCAAAGGTGCAAAAATAATTTCATTCTAAGGATGACACAAGATGTATGGAATTTTAATGTATTTCATTTTGGAAGATATATTAATAAAAACTTTATTCCTTAGAAAGTGTTTCATATTGGTGAGTTTACAATGAATTTATTTAATGCAAAACAAATATTTAGCGCACATTTTGGAGATAAGCTGAAATAGATTTCAAACTACTTTTGAGCATATTTTACAAAAGGAATTTATTGTGCAATTTTCTTAAAAGCACAAAACTTGAGCATGAACTTATTAGCTATTTTAGCCTCACATTCTTTTTCACTGAGGAGTCTATTACATATTTAATTAGGTTAAATTCATGAATTATCACTATATGGTAAATAAATGTAAAAAAATCAGACTACAACAATGATAACAAAATGAGTACCATATTCTTCAAAGCAGTTATCTTGGGAGAATATAAACTTACTTCCTCAATTACAACATTGTAATTATATGCAAAATATTTTTTTCAAATTTACCTTTTTAATTACAAGATAGTTTACACATAAAGAATAAATAGTAGCTTTAAAACAAGCAATAATTAGATGCTTCTGAAAAAAAGCAAAATACTTCTAAAGGATAATGCTTTTACATTATGAAGATATTTAAATTATCTTTAAAACTGATTTCAAAAGAAGAATTTGCTGAAACTTTTGGACCAATTTGAGTGGCTACCCTTTTAAACTAAGTACTTAATTAGCACATGTTTTATTTAAAAGTCTAGTCACTTTCATTTTTATTCATGCTTTGAGTTTTCTTTATTGTTCTCACAATGAATTTTGTTTATTTCCAAAAGAAATCATCAGTGGTAATAACAGATTGTCAATAAAAGAAATGGAATGTGAAATGCTCTCACTGTAGTCTGTTAGACAAATGTGCCATTTCTACAAGAACTGACAATAGGTTCTCCGCGGAATGTCATTGTATATAGGAAAACTGCTCAAGAGATTTAATCTCACTGCACAGTAGAAGCAATGATTTCCTGGTTATAAAGGAATAGCCAGCAGAAATATTGTTTGGTATTAATAAAACTTTTCTCACATTTCCTTGAGATGTGTAAATGAAAATGATTGAATATTCAGCACATTTCCATAAGTTAAGAATGACATTTTTATTATCAGCAAATTATTTATCTTTCCTGATAGCATGTATTAAAGCTAAATATATTTGGTAGGTGCTCCTTCTTAAAGAGTTTTTAAATTATTAGATGCCCCAAATCTTGTAACTCATTCTTTTCTTGAAAAAATATTGAGTCAGAAAGCAAGATACTGAACATCACCAGATGTAGTGAAATATTTAAGTTACACATCAATGAGACACATGGGGTGTATTTATGCAAATAAAGATGTCTGTACAAATGGCAACACCTATCCTTGGTAGCACTTTGCCACCAGGTCTAATACAACATTTATCACATTTACTGTTCACACTATTTTACCAACCCTGTAACTACTGGCTGCTGACAGTTCTTGGTTTTGATCCTGGTGTCCTTTTACTGGCTGTATACCTTATCATCTATAAAAGTAACTTAAAATGTGCCTAATATACAAGAGAGACTGAAAGCTAAAACTTTTCTGTCACTAGCACAATACTTGGCACATTGTAGCCTCTCAATGATTATTTGTTGCAACTGTGTTTCACAGGCCTGGGGATGAGCAGGAGGTGCTGTATGTGTTAATATACTCCTTTTTCAATTGATATAGTGTACCAAGAGGAAGATACGCAGAGAGACAAAAGCTTGAAGAGAGTCAAAACAAGGACACAAATTGACGTACAACTTTTGTTAACCACTGATTGTGCTTTAAAAAAATTCATAACTGTGGCAAATGTATTCAGACCAGTATTATCATCATTATTAAAAAAATGACTGAGTTCAAATAACATTATTAAACTAGGTAAGAATAAATCTATGACCCCAATGTACTAAATGTACAGTGATTGGTGGTTTTAATTCATGTTTGATTTTTAATCAGTAAGCGCATGATAATATATTAATAAAATAAATTAATCAGTTTCTTGAGATTGAATTAATTTTTTATTCCTGAGATTATAATTACACATTCTCAAGGTATTTTCTTAAGGGATGGATTTAATTTGATAATATTTTATTTAGGATTATTGCATCTATGTTTGTAAGTGAGATTTATTTAAAATATTTCTTTTATTGTCCATCTCTTGATTTTAGTACCAAAAATATACCAGCCGACCTCATAAAATGATTAAGGGTGAAATATTGCCAACTTTTTCTGTTCTTGGAGAAGTTTGCAAAGGATATAGATTATCTACATCATCTTCTTTGAATGCTCTATAAAATTTTTTAAATGATATATGAATCGGTGTTTGCATATTATGTATTTTCTTAGTAGATTTTAACTATGTTTTTAAATTGGTTTTAGATCTATTCTTCCATTTGGATATATATAAAATACATGAAGTATATACATGTCTATGTACACATTATATACATGTGTGAGAATCTGTATAGTAGTCTAAGTAAGTTATATTTTTGAAAAAAATTCATATTCATTACTTTAAGATTAATTATATATGTTCCCATAAATTTTATTAAAATATCTAATCCATATATATTCATAACCTATGTTATTTATCAACACTGTTTATGCATGCTTTATACATTTTTTAACATTTTATAATTGATCTTTTCAATTATATATCTAATCTAGACAGTCAAGTCTGAAGAGATTATATGTATTAAAATTTAATCTCTGAATTCTTAATTATTTGTCTGGGGTCAAATCTATCTTCTCAACTTGCTTGAGATATGACCTTGGATAATTTACTGAGTCTGTTCTCACTTTCTGATTTCTCATCTACATAATAAGGATAATTATATGTCATCTTCATACGGATGATTAATGGGGATTCAAGAAATAATTTTAATAAAGCACTTAGTATATTTCCTATTATACAGAAAACATTCAATAATTATATATTAAGATTGATACTTCAACCAATAATATTTATAATTATTCTCTCAAAACATAGATGTTACCTGTTATAGGATTTTTATATGATGAGCAGTGAGGTCAGTATATTGATCTACGATTCTGAAGATTTGGATTCTTTTTATAGGTGCAAATTCCAGCTATTTGACATTTATTTGATGTCATCACACTAGGGCTTCTTTTCCTAATCGAAAAATGATAGGGTTATACTAGATCAGGTATCAGAAAACAACTAGCTCTGGCCAAATATGGCTTGCCACTTGTTTTTGTTAATAAGTTTTATTGGAACACAGTCACATCCATTTGTTTACACGTTGTGTTTGCATTTGTACCACAATGGCCGAGTTAAGTAGTTGCCCTTAAAGCTGAAAATATGTGTTATCATTCATTTTTCTAAATTCTCCACTAGATTATTTCTTAAGAAACTCTTCTGTTCTGATATTCTATGATCTATTTATAATAATTATTTCGAAATGAGCCAACCTGTTTGGAAAGAAGAATAATGGAAATATAGTGTAATTAGATCTTCCTGTTCCTATATCCATGGAACCAAACTCCATAGATTCTTACTGAGAAATTGCTATCCCCAGACCTCTATGTTTAATTATAATCAGTTACCTGAAAATTATGATGGTAGGTTAATTGGTGGTAGATAGGGTGTTTGTTCTGATTCTCCTCCACCCTAATTTTGCAGCACTACTTGGATCAGGCTTAGCAACTATTGCCACTGTAACCTCACTCAGTTCCACATCTTACTTGACCTACACTGATGCTAGATCCTCAACTGGATGAAAAACTTTTTTATATCTATGATCAGCTACATTGTGTATCTAGGTCCTATGTCAGGCCCAGTGGCAACTATCCAATTTGAGGCTAGGATTATATCACACTTTAGATTTATAATTTCATTTTGAAATCACTTTTCTCCTAAAACCAAGTTCCACTGACTGAGAAACTCAAGGCATACTACATCTCCCAGTCAAACTAAAATTGACCCTTATCTTAAATCCTCTTTAATCTTCCAACAAAGTTGCTCTGTCCTCAGTCAGTCCTATATTGTCTCCACTCTCACTCTATAACATCTTGCATTAATAAAAGTTCCCATGTTATTTAAGTTAATTAAATAAAAGGTATTTATTGGGGTCAATTACTAGCTGAGTAAATTGGTAGATTGAAAATTACAGTTGGCAGATGTATAACTGCTTCCAAGTCATACTTCAGCAGAGATTACTGTGACATTGGAGGGCTTAACCAAGCCTCCCCTGTTCCCTTAGGTCCCTTAGGATTGTTTCAAATAGCATCAGATTTTATGACTAAGGTAATTTCTAAAGTGTTAGAAACCAAGTTAAATTCTGGGGATGTTTGTTTTGCTGAAAGCACAGATTTCAGAGTTAGATTGATCTGTGTTCAAGCAATGATGATTCTCCTTGTCTTATTCATTTTACTAAGTTTCAGTCCCCCTTCTCTATTTTTAAATAGAAATAGAAATAATGGGATTTATTGTAATTATTGCCATAATTAAATTAAATGAGTCTTATAACATGGTTAGCACAGTGGCACATGTTAAGTACAATAAATAATGGTTTTCATTACAATGTTATTATTACTCATTTGTTCAGGGACTGGCAGCTTGAGGGACAATATTAGCACTATTCCTAGGGCTTCTGCATTAAATAATATGTCTTTCTATGAGAATTGGCTTAACCGTCTAAATATCACTGAACTGAGAAAAAATCTTTGGTATCTAATGAAGAAAAATAAAATAATGAATCAGAAATGTAGAGTCACTTTAAAAACAGAGACTATACTCTGGTTTCTCTTCAGATTAAATAAATCTTTAGCCTTAAAAAACAAAAACAAACAAACAAACAACAACAACAACAACAACAAAAAAAAAACAAAGAACATACCAGATAAGAGGTTTAAGTTTTTCTTACATTATAGTCAGAGTCAGCCACATTGTGACTACAGTGCTTTGCTTGAGACTCAGCATAATTTTAACATATTATAGCAGATAATAAGTTTTATAAATAGATAAAGCAATAACTTCATAGAGTAAGACTCAAAATCAAAAATTAATAGAAAGAAAGAAATGAGGCTGAATCATACAACAAGATTTCTGGTCTATAAAGGGATATTATTCAATAGATGATAACAAATTATTTTTATTTCATTATCTAAAATGGAAGATGAGAAAGGTGATTAAGCTGCAGTGTGGAGGGTATAAGCTAAATATATGAAGGATTTCTTCATAGTCAGGAGTATTAAACATAAAAATGGGCTACCCAAGAAGGATGTCTTTTACAAGGAAAGAGATATTCATTATCAACAGTAGTTCAAATGTGGTCTTGCCTGAAGATTAGAAAATGGACTTGACAGCATCTCACAGTTCCAGTACAGTCCTGTGACTCTTAGAATAAATATTTAAGTAAATGTAACTATATTTTTCCACAGTGGAAAGACTGTGTGCTTTCAGGAAGGATTACCAGTCATATTTTAACATCCTCTTCACAAATTCACATTTATGGTACTCCCCTGAAGAGATACTTACATCCTCTTACAAGTCAGTTCCTATAGAGGCTCTAAACACAAACTCTGTTCCATATTTCCTTTATCTGGATTTGACGCTGAGCTCAGTGGGCATTAGAGTTTTTAAATGAATACATTTAAGAAGCATTGAGAAATGAACTTTAAATAGCTTATATTGCTCATAAAGCCTCTGGCCTTTAGGGTAAAAAAATATCAGTGCATTCCAAGGAAATACTGTTTGCTGTTCCTTAAACTTTTAAAAATAAAATGTTAGGAAGGAGGGTTTTTTATTGAGGGGAGGACATACAAACATGAAGTGCAGGAGGAAAGGAAGAGTGTGTGGCAACGGATTGGAATTGTGAATATCAACATGAAATTATGAATATTTGTATATATGTCAACAGATACTTACATATTTATAAATATGTGTATATATGTATATATGTAATAAATATACACATATATATTTATGTGTGTATGTAACTCATAGCTCTACCTACTGAAATGGCCTAAAAGCAATGAGATAACAGTATCAATAATAAAACAGAGGTCCTTGTACATATTAATAATTCTAGTGCTGGGACAGGGAAAATACAAGAAGAACCTGAAACATCTTACTGTATCAGAAAGTCAGGATGTGCTCAAAAACTGATGGGATTTAAAAACTGTTAACGTAACCAGATCAAAGGGGTAAAAAAGAGTCTCAAAAAAGGACAAACCATGGAGAGAAGTAAAATAATATTTTACACACACTTTTTCAAGCAGGGCCTTTTCTGCTCCAGGGCACAGAGACTACAGATATGGGCCAAGAAGTGAGGCAGGGACTCTCATTAAGAAGAAGTGAGATCAGCAGAGCTTTAGCAGTCTCGTGGGTCTGAAAAGGCAAAAATGAGAAACTTGCCAGTTTCCAGTGAAAAGGAAGAGGAGAGAACTAAACTGAAGCTGTACTACTTTTCCTCTCAAGATGTCTGCCAGATGTTCAAACTGTACAATGCAGGAGAGGAAGGAGGAAAGCAGAAAGCCTTTGAAAAGCAGACTGCAATTTTTGGCTGTCTCACCGACCTAGGAAGACAAGAGTTAATTTTAGGATCTGCCTGAGTAAGGAGCCCAGGAGAATATCCCACCCTTACCAGCTCACTTCTGATTAAGATAATCAGCCCATGCTATAGAAAAGGGAAACGGTGAACTCTTGAAGGAAAATAATGCCATCCTGAGCTATAATTTTTTTTCAGTAAAAATGTACAACATTTAATCATGAATAAGGAACTATGACCAATAGACATACATACACACACACACACACACACGGACACAAAACACACATTAGAAACAGACCTATAGAAGGATCCGGACACTGAAGTTAACAATTATTTTGATATAGGTACAATTAATGTTTTCAAGAAAATAAAGGGAAATGAGGGATTATAAATGAAGATGGGTAGCTCTGCCACAGAATGTGACCTACCTCAAATTAGAACGGGAAGATACAGTAACTGGAATTGAAATCCCAATAGACTAGTATATATCAGGAGATTACATAGTGCAGAAGGGAAGACTAGTGAACTAAAAGATATTTAAGTAGGGCAAATAAAAACTGAAGTATGCATCGGAGGGCAACGAATGAAAAGAAGGAAAAAAGCACAAGAAATGTGAAATACAGAAGACATGGCATGTAATTATATTCTCACATGTAGGGGAGAAAATGAATGATTTGGAAGCAACATTTCTTCATCTACGAGGATGCAGGTATGTTTTTTGAAGACTGTTACTGGCAACAAGATGTAAGACAGAAAACCTCTTTTGTCTTTACTTCTACATGTGAATAATCTTTGAATCTCTGCCACATAGAATTTATCAATATTCAGAACCAAGTTTACCTCAAATAGCATCAGAGTTTTGGCAAACATCTATGAGCTCTCTGACTGGAGTTTGTGGTTAAAAATGAAAAGAGCCAGATTGATCCAGGTTCAAATTTTTATGTAACTCTGCCCAGGTCTCTTTACTTCTCTGGGCATTGGTTTCTTTGCTTGTAATATGGCTATTTTTAATGCTACCTATCCCATCTAGTTATTATGAGGATTGCATGTACATGTAAAGAAACTAGCACATAATGCATACTTAATAAATGCAGATTTATTCCTCCAACCCATCTCAAAAAAAAAAAAAAAATCTGGTGGTAGCCTATCAAAATGTGCTTCCACTGGCAAATTTGGAATTTCTTTTAGCCTCAAACATGAAAGTAGTGAACCAGTGAATTATCAAAAAAGAAACTATTCTGAAACTAAAAAGCAAGGATAGGGTGGATAAAAAATGAACTCTTCTTTATGGGAGATTGTCAGATAATACATTCAGAAAGAATCAGAAAGTGACTTTACACCTTTCTCTGTAGTAATTTGATTAAGGAAAAAATTGTTAACAAATACTAAAGTTATTTGGTGAAAAGTGTTTTTAGGGAAGATATTCAAACAAAAATGTCACCTGAATGGACCACTGCGCAACTATAAAGGTAGAAAGACATGTTTATAATTGTTGAAGGATATAATAAACTTTCCACAATGCAGGCCCTTGAATTAAAAAAAAGGGGGGGGGGGCAGTTGGAAGCAGAAGTCCATGAAAAAGAACAAAAAAGAAACTATTCAAATAAAGATGGCCTTTTTACCACCTTAATTGATTAAATTTAACAACAAAAATAGAGCGACTGATATCAGGTAATTTCTGAGGAGATACTCTGAGAAGGGCAGATCTATGTAAACTTGTTGACCAAAATTATTTTTTACCAAACTTAACCATGACAGAAAGAATCAGACAAATTGAAATTGAAAGACTTCTGAAAAAAAAAAACAAAAAAAACAAAAAAAAAAAACCCAAGACAAAACAATCCAAAAACAAAAGCCCAGCATGGACTTTAAGCAATTCCAGTGAATAGTGGAAGAATGAGTCTTGATTAAAGGAGACTAAAGAGACATTATAATATTATACATATTCATTATACTTTCCTTGAATGGTTCAGGTTTCTTTAAAAAGGCACTTTCATAAAGACATTTTTGGAGTGACTGAAAAATTTGAATATGAGTCTATACATTATTTAATACGTGATACATTATCAATATTAAATTACTGAGTGTGAACCAATATTAGATGAATGAGTGCATCATGGGTGTATTTTAGAATATTTATTGCCAGGAGATAAATATTTAGGTTTAAAGTTTTTAGGTTTAAAATAGTAATATGTAAGTTTTGATGAATCATTTGAAAATTAGTTATAATTTTCAGAGAAAGAAAAAGAAAAGTAAAGTAAATATGATAAAATATTAACAATTGGTGAATATATATTCCTTTATGAAAGTGAATATTTATTATACTGTTCTAATTTTCTCTGATTTCTAGATTTTTCAAAAAATCAAACTGAAAAGAAAAAATTTAAAGAAATGAACATCCTACACCAAATTAACATGACCATGTTACTTATTTTTTATTGACTGTTTTTTACCTTATTTATTTTCCATCTTCTATCAGAATTTTAATGTGTAAGAACTTGGCTATTACATTACAAAAAATTGTATCCTAGTCCTACATCTACTGCTTATAATCGCTGTGATTTGAGCAATTATTTAATCTCTCTGAATCTCATATTCCTTTTTTTTTACAAAATGTAATAACAATTGTGCTTATCACATAGGTGTGTTTCAAGTATTAACTGAGTTGTTTGGCAAACATAGTATGATACCGTTAACCACTATAAAGAGCTGCAACGGAGAATGCTTGGATTCTCCCACCTTCGGTTTTCTCCTCTTCTTTCTGGGCAAAGAACTTGACTACATTTCCTTGCTCTTGTAATTATGTAGGGCCATTTGGCCACCGGAATGAAAGAAGCGGTATATTTCACTCCCAAGCCTGACCTCAAAATGTCTTGGCAATTTTCCATGTCCTAACACTTTCTTGTTTGCTACATCCAGTGAAAAACTCTGAGACTCTAAAAGATGCAAGAATTGATGTCCAGTTTCCTGAATCACTATGTGTTTATTTAAAAAAATACATTTTTGTAATTATTCTAATCTTTCTACAATTTTGCAAACATTTACATTTATTTACTTTAAAAAAGTAAAATGAATAAACAACAAAAAAACTGTGTGGGAGGAATTTATGATTTTTTACTATATGTCTGTGTCTTTTTCATAATACATCCTGACCTAAAAATGCTCAATTTTTTTTTAAAATTTCATTTATCAATTAAAACACCCTCAACCATGTCTTTTATTGCTTATGATGATAATAATTTCCTCTATTATTTTCTCAAAGCATTGATAATATTTAATATACATGATTTTATAATAGATATAATAGTAATATGTTTTAGTATTCTTTATGTTAGAGTTATTTAATTATGTTATCATTAAAGATACTGAATTGCTCTGAAACTAGCATTCCTTACCATTCCTGAATTCTCACAGAAGTTGGTATTCATTAAATATCTATTAAAATTAAACTGATCTACCAAAATTAAGAAACTCAATTTTGCAATTCTACTTTTTGAAACACTCTTGCTTTATTTGTTTGTTCACAACATTCTCTAGTTTTTCTCCTGCTTTTCTTGGCCCCTTCTCTGCTTTCTTTGCAGGTGTATTATTTCTGATGGCACAGCAAATTTTTATATCAATTAAGTTGGAGAAAATAGGGATGTTATAAACAGCCAATTGTGAAGTTAATTCTAGAATTAATATGGGTATATTCTTACCATCTTATTGTATATACTCTTCCTGGACAACCTCTTCCATGAACATGCATCTATGCACCTCAGATTGATCATTTAAGTGTGTATCTCCTATCTAAACCCATATCTTCAACTGGCTACTTGTCACTTTTTCTTGGATTTCTAAAAAGTAACTCTAGGTCACTATGTCCACCATAAAATTCATAATCCCAGCCTTCACATCCTAATTTGTCTTTTGCTAATATTGATTTTAAACACAGTGATACCACCATCCATTTAAATGTATTAGCCATAAATCTAGACTCACTCTTCCTCCTACTGATCAATCACCAAACTCTGTCAATTTTGCCTTCTAAACCTCTCTTATTTATTTTCTACATCCATTCCAGTCAAGGTTACCACTCAGTTCCATGTGGTCTGCATGGACAGCTGTCATAGACCACTCCTCGTTTTATCTGCATCTATCTTCCACTTCCTGCAACCCACCATATATACTATGACCATTTAAAAACACAAATATGAACATTATTCATCACTGTGATAGTTTTATGTAGATATATATTTAGAAGAGTTAGAGTTTTTAAAATAGTTTATGGTATAGGTCAACTTTAGTCTTTCAATTAGGTTTTTAAATTTTTATCATTATTTGAATCATAACTATTTTATATTTAGTGTTGAAATTCTTTACTTAAACTTAAAAAAAAAATAAAACTAGCTTAAAAGGGTGAACTATTCCCAATAAGCAAAATAATTGGAGCAAAGGAGCATACTAGCTCTTTAAAACAGACGCTCAAAGCTCCAGGATAATTCAAAAGGAAGTTTAGAAATATTCCTCAATAATCACTCTTTCAATAAAATTGTACCTATATTAGGAATAAATTCATTATTTAAAGTTATGTAGTAAATAATTTTATGAAGATAGAACAATTATTATTTGTAAATAACAATTTCCAAGGTATTGCTATTGAACTAACTATTCCATTTTCAAATTGGATATTCTCTTTATATTGAGCAATCACTCTTCCTATGCTGCAGTGAGTAATGAAACAAATAGATTATAATTTTACTTAGAATGATCTCTAGGAGTAGCCAAAATATTCTGATTTTTCTTAAGACATCAATGTCCTCACATATTGAACAATAAAAATTAATACAGTGTAGAAACCTAATATTGAACTGTCATCACTGATGACCAGTTCTAAATGCTACTTACTCCAGGAGAAAACCTGAAAGGAAACTTGTTTTGATTATTCCATCCTCTGAAATCCTGTATAATGATACTAACTAAACTAAACTAAATTAGCATTAACTAATTTGTCCTTGTATTATATTGATAAATACATATATGTCTGCCTTTCTAATTCAAACAATTCATAGCAGAGGGCTAATCTTACTCATCTTTATCACATTCTCAATGTTTACAGTCATTAGCATCTGGAGGGGATACTACTCATTGCAACAATTTTATTTGAGACATTTAGTAAGAGGGAATTGTTTGAATCCATTAGCATTTCAAGTAAGTGATGTTACAGAGCATTGAGAAAAAGCTTAAAAGCTATTGTTCACATTTTGAATTTTCTAAAATAATGGAATCAAAAGTCAGTACCTGTGCTTGTGTTTCTCCTTTAAAAAATATAAGACCTGAAAGGAATTTATGTTAGAATTTTGTGAGTGCATAGCTTGATTGTGGATATATTTATACTCGGAGCCAATGAAAATAAAAGATTCAAATGTGTAATTTTATCAATTAAATATAACTTTCCTAAGTTGGCTTTAGGAGCAGTTACTTTTCAAATACATTTTATTAGTTTTCAAGGGCTTCCATAACAAAGTACAGATTAGGTGGTTTAAACAACAGAATTTTTTTTTTTTTTTCACAGTCAAGAATCAAGGTATCATTGGGGTTGGTTTCTTCTTACACCTCCCACCTAGGTTTGCAGATGTCCATCTTCCTCTGGTGTTCCCGTATGATCCTTCTCTCTGTGAGTATCTGTGTCCTAACCTCCTCTTCTTATAAGGACATCAATCCCATTGGATTAAGGACCCACCCTGAAGACCTGATACTAATTTACTTTTCGTTTTTAAGACTCTATGAATACAGTCACATTTTGAAGTGCTAGAGCTTAGAGGGACACAACTTTGTCCCTGATATAAACATTTATAATATAAATATAAATATTTCCAACTTTGTCATTTCAATCATGGAAATGTGTAATAGATTGTGATTTTGGAGTCAGACAACCACAGGGAAGTGAGAAATCACTTCCACAGCTTTGAAAAAGGTTCTGTGCATTTTGATATTTCCCCTCCTGTTCGGGTGTTAAAGTAAAGGTATGATTGGATAACTTACTTGAGTGATTTATGGTTTTAAAGAAATTTCTAAAGGTTGAAAAGTTAACTAGACTTAAATGGCTGCATAGTTCATTCAATCAAGCCCTGACCATATGCAACTTGATGTGCTTTGTTTTCTATCCATCTGATGAAGACTTCTCCGATATTTAAAGCAATGTGAGCCTCTTCAATTCATCAATATAATACAGAAAAATTAATAAATGCCAAACACAGTCACAAAATTATTTATATGAAAATGCATACTGTAATTTAATTATGCTATCACAGTGGTCTTTAAAGTGCCTTCTATGAACTTCTGAGTGTCCCTAAGACCATTTTAGGAAGTCAGTAAGATTAAAAATATTTTTTGTAATAACAGCAAAGCATTTTGCTGAACTGAAGTTTGCACTAATGTTGCAAAAGCAATTTTAAATAAAAATTATGGCACCTTGGCATGAATAAAAGTAGTGGCACTCAACTATACTAGTATTATATTTTTCTTATCGTGAACTTACAGTAAAGGCATGTAGGTTTCACTTAACGATGTCTTTGATGAAACAGTGCAAGTTATTGATTTGATTAAATTTGACTCCAAAGTACATGTTTTTCAATATTCTGTGTGAGGAAATGGAAACTTCATCAAGTGCTTCTGCTGCCTGAATGTGATGGTTGTTCTCAGGAAAAGCACCTGTGTGAAAGGGTCAGGTGGTTGTTTCAGCTGCAAGTTGAATTAGTTTTTTTTTCCTAATGGGTTAATAAGTTTATCCCTTTACCCTTTCAGTTCCTATTTGCAGCACTCAATAATCCTTTGAAATACCAGACAGACCTGGCAGTGGGCAAGAATAAATTTCATACCTCTAGAGTTTAAAAGTTCAGGTTCTCTGAGCATTCTGTGTTGCAGTGGTACTTGTCCAAAATTGGTACCTCCTTATAGTTAGGGAACTTGAAGTGTACCAGTGAAAAAGAGCATTTTCCCCTGCAAGGGGAAGAAAGAAAATCACTCCTCAAAACCCAGTAGATCTGGCTGTGAGGTCTTTCCTCCTGTTGCATCTCTTTAGGTTTGTATTTTGGCAATGGAATAAGAGAGACCGAAATCTAACCTGAGTTACAAGAAATAAGACAGGCAGTGATGGCTATAAAGGGAGTGACCAGGAGCCACTGAGATTCTCCTTTACCTCCCACACCCAATATATGTCCTTCACAGAAAACAAAAATAACAGATCCACAAAATACATAGCTAGAATTACAAAAATCCTTTCATCCAAGTGTGGTGGAATGCAGGAAGAGGAAGAGGGAGGGTAAATGGCACAAGGAGAAAAAACATTCAAATCAGTCCAGGCAGGGATGGCTGATAAATGCTAGAAAAGAGCTGCAGAAAAACCGGTTGTCCTTCCTTTCGGATTTACCAGTGTTAAAAATTCACATACTGGTGTCAGGAAGGCTCTGCCTTACGCACACACCAGAGACAAAAATCGCAATGCCTCAGAAAGAAATGAATGTGCAGAGGGCCCTTGGCAGAGTAGGTCCTGCCTTCCCTAGTCAGGGAGGTAAATAAGGAAAAGAACTACTAGGGAGTTCTTCCAATCCTAGCCATCCCCTCTGGGTGGCTGGCAACACAGTGGCCTGCAGCAACCTTCAGTTTGGCAGGAGACTGATGCATTGAGGGGAACTTCTCTGCAGAGGCTGAGCTAATTAGGGCACACTGCAGGTAGACTGTCTTGTGGAAGAATCTGTTGCTTAAGAATCTGTTGCTGGAAAAGGTAGGCTTTGCCAGGGTTGGACTTCATTTGCACTGATAATGAATAAAGGAAAGAGGATAAAAAAGAGGCAGCCACCAATAATGTAAGAGGATTGCATTGCTGTGAGGAAAGCCAAGGACAAACCAAATCCAAAGTCATAAGGCTGATTCCTTTCTACAGACAATGGCTGGTGCACTTCAATTTCTTTACTGAACCAATGGTATTTAAAGCAATTATAGTAAATAGAGAAAGAGACATCTGCAGATTAACCAGTTGAGAGACTCACAAACATCCCCTGGATGAAGAAAACAGCCTGCAGCAAAAGGCTGTAGAGCATTTCAATAATTACTTGAAGACACTAGGGAATGGGCACTTCCTCCCTGATACCTCAAATACCAGATCAGCTGTATCCTGAAACCAAATCGCTTTCACAGCTTTGCTAAGCACAAAACAGGGTGAGCTCCCAAAGAGCAGTGAAAATCGATGTGAGGAACAGGTCCAGCCACGAGCAAACATCTCCAGGTAGTAATGGATCACCAATAACTGGGGCTCTCACTGACTGAAGATCAGGAATAAACACTTGATACAACAAGAGAAGACTGAACCAGAATACTCTGCCATTCCAAGCGAAGCACAGGAAAATTCTACTAACAATACTTGGCTCACTCTTGCTTCCTCTCTATGCTCTGAGCTCTCCTCAGAGCCAGGACACTACTAGCCCTGATCCACCCTGCTCCTCTTTCTTTTGCTGAATCGGGGCGTCTAGCTTTGAGATGGTACAAATTCCCTAGTTGCTGTCTTAAATGCCCCTGAAAGGTCCTGCAGATAGATTTTAGACACTGTCACCACTTCTTCCCCATGCAAACTACCGTCTACACTAAGGAGAGAGAGAAGCATCCTCAGTTCACAGCAAAGGACCGTAACTTCGCTACAGCGGCGGCTCAGGCTCTCCGCTCCTCCGTGACGGGAGGGGACGGCTGGCAAGTCCGGTTGTTTTTAATGAAAACCGTTTTCATCAGAAAGAACTTATGACAGACACACTATGCTCCTTCAGACTTGGCTGTTTGTAAAAAAGTAAAGAAACAGACTTGTTTCTTCAGGGAAAACAAATGATACTGCTGTGAATGGTAACATTTGAGTTTTTAACCAAGTATTAGAATTTTGCAAAACTTAATCTACCACTGAAACCTTCACACCTTGCTTATAAAGTTTTTGTTGATAAAATTGGAGGTAATAGTAGCAAATGTATTTGATGTTAAAGGCATGTCGGTATCTGGCACATATGCATAACACAGTGAACCAATATATCCTTAATGACTGTAACATCACAAATGGACAGGAATGCAGTGGAAAGGCAAGACAGATCAATGGACCGTATTATAACAGTACAAAAAGTGAATTAATATGTTTTCAGATTCCATACGAAAGCAATTTTAAAGAAACTGTTACCTACCCCTTCAAGTCGGGGCCCCAGCAGTCCTCCAGCTCATGGTCGTTTGAGCCAATAGAAGGAGACCCAGTACTGTTCAGAAGCCAAGCTCTTTTCTTTTATCAAGAAAGAGAGCTGGAGCTGAAGCGGCAGGTACACGCTCTCTCCCACAGGCGGTGGGCGGGGCTGCTTTACCAGGGCCTCCTCTGTGGGGAAGGGGGCGGGGTCCTGGGGGGTTGGGCACAGCTGCGCTGCTCACAGTCCAGACTGCAGCGCGCGTGCGGCGTCTCTGCCCTCACGCCGCCGCCGCCGCCGCCATCTTGAGACACGGAGTCTCTACAGAGCTCTGGTCGCTGAGGTGCGCCATGCCGCTTTTTCGCCTCTTCCCAAGAGAAACTCTGGTCTGAGGTGCAGGAGCAGGGGCTCTGCACGCAGCACTCCCCGGCACTGTGTGAGCAAGTGAGACTAGACTGAGCAAGAAGGAAACGAAGCAAAAAAGGTTAGACTTCATTTTATTATCTGGATTCTATTTTTATTTCCTGGAAATTGTTAATGGGCTTTGCCGCCGACAGAACTAACACCTGTCAAACTTGAGTGTGGACTCAAACATGTATATTCACATAGGCCTGTGTGAAGACGGGTTTTCTACATGAACTTTAACCAGAACAAAACATGACTGACTGTGGAAATAAATATGAGAATCCACTTATAGTAGGAAAATCCATGAGATTGGCAGAAATGTAAAACAATGTCCTCTTATCTAATTCTTTTGGTTTTATAATATTTAATGTTCATTTAAATGTTTTTGTGATGAGTTAATTTTTATTTTATATGATGTAATTAGTATTTTTAAATTCCTCATTTTAATTCCTAACGGGGAATATATAAATAGACATACCACAATAAAAAAAGAAAAATCTCTCTGGGGTTGTAAATATTTTTAAGGATACTATAAAAATACTCTGAGAACTGAAAATTTAAGTGCTTCTGTCTATCAAAAGAAAATTACAGGATATAAAGTATTATTTTTAAATGTATTTGAAACATATGTAGTAGAGTTCATGGAACAAATTTTAATAGAGTAGGATTATAATCCTCTTTCAGTCGCACCTCTGACTGTGAGTGTAATCTGATTTAGGAAAAAGTTATAAGTACCTTAGCTAGAAATAAAACACTTGCTTTCAGAAATGTAATCACTGGTGTTTCACGTTCTGGAGGTTTCCATCTCCTGCATTCACTGAACGTTAATCTCTACCTACATTTCTCAAGCTTAAGTGTCACCATCCTCCAAAAGCACCGGGGTCTCACCCTGGACTTTTGCAATAATTTCATAATTGTTAATCTGCTTTCACTTTTGCCTCCCTTGATCCTCAGGAGCCATAGTGAACTTTTTGTAAGACAATTTTTATTTCACCACTTCCCTGCTTTAAGTTTGTTTGTTTCAATGGAAGCAAACTCATCCCCCATGCAACATAGTTTACTTAGTCCTCTATCATTTAGCCCTTCCCAATCCCTCCACCCTCTCCTCTCTTTCCCCTTCCTTGCTCACTCTGCTCTAGCCACTTTGACTTCTTTATGTTTCTTGTAATTGCCAAAATAATTCCTCATTCAGACACATTCCCAAAACTTTAGTCTTGCAGATATTCACAGGGCTAAGGTTTTATCTTAGCACATGTGTGGGCCACTAAAATAATGCTTAGTGTATCAGTACTTGTTACCATATGTTTACCGTATGTTGTTATGTGTGTGTATGTGTGAATAGATATACATATGTATATATACATATACCCATACACACACACACGCACACACACACACACACATATACGTATACATCAGGGCTCCTATCCTTTAGCTCTGCCATCTCAGGATCTATCAAGTCTGCCCATAGGAAAGGAAGAAAGAGACAAAACATCCCTTTCATTCACATTCCTCTGGTATTATGCATAAAACCTGATACTTTTTGTTTGTATTAATGATCAGCTACAATGTAAAGGGTCAAAAACATCATTATATTCCTAAACACAAATACATACTATTGCACTATAACATCATTCACTTCAAGTCCTTTATTTTGTAGTTAAAGAAACAAAGAAAGTTAATGTAACCTAGTTCCAAGTCACATAATTGGAACAAAACTGTTTCACTAACTCCCCATTTCGATGACGCTAAGAATAATGGGATATTATATTTTAAAAAAATATTGTTTGCCCTAAATTGCTGTCTCTCTTTCATGCAGCCTACTAGTTTCTATCCAATATTTTGAATGTAAAAGTGAAACTAAAAACAATATTGTGGTTTTAAAATTAACATTAGTTAGTGGTTAGTTTTCTGAAATAAGGTATTTAAAACTTTTACCACTTTAACTGTTAAAGATAAAATGAGGAATGATTACAGTCACAAATTTAGTTTGAAAGAGAATAAAACAAATTTAATGAAAAACAGTGTGAAACTGTTCTAATCTTGAAGAAATTTTGTTAAGGAAGTAAAATATTTAACAACAAACCTCAATTTCTTTAAATCAAGCTCTGTAGTTCAAAGGATATCCCTAATCTGGTCTATTTTATATATCCTTAATAAATCCTGGTTTTATAAATCCCGATCCAGCAATCTTTCCTTTACCTATAAAGTTACTTAAGTATCTACTAGTCTTTAGGTTGCTCTTAAATATTTAGAAATCTAACTTTCAATTTATAAATAATAATACTGAGAAAGAAAAGCTATAATTATAAAGACAAAATTATTCACTTAAGAGCATTACCTTTGTTCAATTACATTTTTATATATCCATTTACTTAAAGTTTGCAAGAGAGTAATATCTGTACTTTTTCTGTTAAAGAAGAACATGTAAAATTGTAATAGTCATAATTGTATTAAAAAACCCAGTTGCCTCCTTAAAAATGTATTATGTTTTACTACTATAGGTATTATAATAATATTTTATATTTAGTTTTTTATATTATAGATCACATAAAACAAAAGTGTTTTAATGTCAAATGAAAACTAAAATAGGTGTTTAATCTATTAAAAATACCATTGAACTGACAATAAAATGGGGTCCAATTTTTTTTTTAGAAAACAAAATGACTATCATTTTAATTAAAAGATGATCTGGTTATTATTCCTGCCTAGAAAATCTACAAAAATGCTTGGGGTTATCACTGTAATAACCTTAATTATCATCTTTGGAGTCTAAACAAATTATCTGTGCTTTAGCTCTGCTGATGACCAAATGGAAACATTTTCATAGTGCTAAGTTGCAAATTCAGTGCCAAAAAAAGCTGCAAATAAGACATTTTATAGCAATTTCATACACTTCCTAAATATTTGAGATTGCTGATCATCACCCATGTAATCTTTCTGTTTCTATAGTCTCAAAGTTTTATTACAGATCTACAGGATGGGCAGATATAAAATTTCTGGGCCACAGCAGCTAACAACTGGTATTGATCCTCTGTGCAACTCTGTTAGGAGGAAAAAGGAGTATATAAATGTGGTGCTCTGTGGGGGAAAGTTCCGGCTTTGGAAGACCAGCTCTAAGCTGGGGTTACATGTAGTTTTCATTGATTAAAAGTAAATTAAAATCATTTTGTAAAAGGTATAAAATGGAGTTTTAATTGAATTTTTTGTGTAATAAGAAAACTTAAAAGTCAAATTGTCAGCTTGTCACTTTTGCTAGACTCTTTATTATTGTTCTACTTTTTTTTATGGACTCCCTAGGATTTGTAATATTCTTTCCATGTTTATTTCCAAAGTGCACACACATAACTTTCAAAGTACATTTTTTTCTTAAAAATTTTATATTAATATTTTAAAACATCTTTTATTTTTACTGAAATACATAAAATAGCAAATAACCCCAAATTAATAGTATTAGTATAATTTTAAAATCACTCTAACCTGGTGACAAATGTCCTTGAAAAATGTCTTTTATATTTTGTATTTATACAACCTGAAAGGTTACAAGTCATAGACTTACATAGTATGCAGGAAATTTTTACAGTAATAGATACTGTAATGGCAGTGATTTTATTGCTGGTAAGGTTTTGTCCTTTCCCCAGAAAATGGAAATTCCGGACCATCTCCAGCATTGCTTCTTCTTTAGAATCTTCATTCAGAGAATATGTTTCAGACAGAAGGAAATAGAGGTAGTCTAGTATATGACATTCCTCAATCTTATTTCTTGGTTTTAAAATTTATTTTAATTCAATTCTGTAAATTACTTTCTTCCAAGTTGACACTGAAGTATTGCCTAACTGATTCAGTATATTCTTTGTGAGTGTTTGATACATTTTATTTCAAGCAGTTTTCCCTTGAATAAAACACATTCATTTAAGGGAACTATAGTTGTTTAGGTTGGTAGATATGGGAGGATAGAGATATAGGGCTGAATAAACTCAGACACAGAAATTAATGATTGCACCTAAGTGGGACATAGATAAAAGAAGAGACAACAATTACATAACTGTCTTAAGAAAGACAGATACTATTTTGGTGAAGACATGAGATTTTCCATGGTATATTGAAACCGAGCAGGACTACGTGGGGGTTTCCCATGGACAGCCCCACCCCACCCCTGCCTCTTGTTTGTAAAGAAGCTTTAGCCTCCTAGACCTTCCCCAATTTCTAAAGAACAAATTTAATCAGAAAATTTTTTTTAATGCAGAAACAAAAGGAAAACAGTCAAGCAAGACAAAATAATAATAGTTTAGCAATAAACCACAGTCAAGGACCATTAGTTCCTCCTCAAGGGCTATAGATAATATCCTGAGCCATATCCTGAAGTTTTTGTTTTGTTTTGTTTTGTTTTTGGCAGAGACTAAAACCGCCACCAGGTGTAATTAGTTAACTGCATGCTGACCACCAGCAGGGAGACCCCCCCCCCCAGACCAGTTGCGCTGATGATTGAGATTCCCAAAACATCACTTAGTTACCTCACCATCAGCCAGTCAGAGAATTGTACACAAGCTGATCACATACTCTGTGACCCTCTCCCTCACACTGTCTTTAAAACCCTTCCCTAAAAACCATCAGGAAATTTTGGTCTTTTGAGCATGAACTTGGCCTTGCTTGGCCCTGCAATAAATGTACTTTCAGCACAACACGGTATCAGTAGATTGCTTTTGCTATGCCTCTAGCAAATGAACCAAGTTTGGTTCATTAACCATACAACTTTAGTCATAAATGATAGTGATATAATATGTAAAATTACAGGATATCTTCTGAAGATTTGAAAGGAAAGAGATTTCTTATTAGCATAGTTAGAATACCATGGGTTAAGATAATTTTGAGAATTATAGAAACTAGTGGTGGAGGGAATGTCAGAAGGAATGGTCTGAAAGAAACCATAGTAATAGGAAAGCATTCCTATTTTTGGAAAAGGAATGATTTTTATGCATCAGGAAGATCAGTGAGAACTTTTGCATTATAATCTTCTCAAGATAATAGCTATAACATTTTTTTTGCTCTTTTTTAAGTTTAAATCAGCTTGTATTTGCTTTTGATTTTTTTTTGATGGTTTATATTTATGTAGAGTTAGGACAGCAAAATAGTAGCATATTTTCTGAATCAGGCTTTCTGGGCTTTTAATTCCACATCTGGGTAAATTTCTTAAACTCTATGGCTTATGTATAATAAAATAGTGAATGATAAAAAGTGTCCACCTAATACAATTGTTTGGGGGATTCAATGGATTAATACATGAAAACTTAGAATAGACCTGTTTACATTGTAAGTATCACATAAATGTTTACCCTAAGTATCATTATCAGTATTTAGTGGTTAGAATGTTCAGTATGAGCTAATATGTAAGAATCAGTGCTAAATTGACAAATACCTAAATGGAGGAAGTTGAAGATCTGTAGATATATGAATTAAAATAAAAATCATCCTTGCAACTGCTTCAGGAAGAATACCTCCAAATACAAACATGATATATGCTACGTGCAAAAATATGTTTTGCAAAATGTTTTTTAATTAAATGCTTAAATATCCTAGTTTTCCAGCAAAACAAAAACACTTTGTAATGTTTTGTTAGCATTTTGGAGAAGTATTTGGTGTAAAATTAGAAAATAGCAAAATAAATCATTAAGCGCTCTTGTGCTCCAAGTCCTCAGGGAGAAGCCAGTGCTCCTGGCTCCCTCCAGTCCCAACCCTGTCCACCCAGGAGAGCAGCACCAGGGGCCTGGCAGAACCAGCCTAGGAAGCCATCTGTGAGGTACACAACAATGACCCAACCAGGCTGGTGAAGATCCTGCATGAAAGGCCGGGTTGAGGAGTGGGGTGACTGTTCAGGCTGAGCCTGCCTGGCTCTGGAACCTTGACACATTCACAGTTGGGTTCAGTACAGCCCTTGGGAAGCTGGCCTTCCTCTCTTCACTCCTCCTCATATAAAATCAGCACATTGTTTATGAAACAAACACATGAAACTTAATTGAATTTCAGCTACTGCTCTTAAATTTAATTGGCTAGCACATGCTTTTAAAATGTACTAGTGCATTTCAAAAATAATTATTTTTAAAATAGACATTTAGTAACTTGATAAATAATATTCCTTAATTTTTTCTAAGCAGGTAGATAATGCAACTTATATGAAAAGCTCTGACTTAAAACTTTTAGAAATACCTTATAAGGTGACACTAGTTAAAATAATTTGAAAAGATTTTAAGTTGTGCAATCTTTAGAAGCATAATGATTATATCAGCATTTGAAAATCAGGAATCTCTGATTCCTTACATAGCAAGTTTCACTATTTATGGTTCCAACTTGACTCAAGTGAGATTATAACTAGTAGATATTCAACTTTTCTTTTAAACTTAATTAATTAGTTGACTGATTAAAGTATAGTCAATTATAATGTGTCAATTTCTGGTATATAGTGTAATGTTTCACTCATACATATACATACATATATTTTCATATTCTTTTTCATCATAGGTTACTACACGATCTTGAATATAGTTCCCTGTGCTATACAGAAGAAATTTGTTTTTTATCTATTTTATATAACAGTTAATATATTTACAAATCTCAGACTCTCAGTTTCTCCCTTCCCACTCCCTTCCCCTCAGTGACCATAAGTTTGTTTACTGTGTCTGCAAATCTGTTTCTGTTTTGTAGATAAGTTTATTAGTGTCTTCTTTTTTGTTTTCATTTTTTTTTAAAGATTCTACATATGAGTTATATCATATGGTATTTTTCTTTCTCTTTCTGGCTTACTTCACTTAGAATATGATCTCCAGATCCATCCATGTTGCTGCAAATGGCATTATTTCATTCTTTTTATAGCTAAGTAGTATTCCATTGTATAAATATACTACAGATTCTTTATCCCATGTTGATGGACATTTAGGTTGTTTCTATGTCTTGGTTATTGTATATAGTGCTGCTATGAAAACTGGGGTGCATTTCTATTTGAGTTCCTTTTATACTTTCCTAAGTATGTGGATGACATGATACTATACACAGAAAACTCTAAAAGCTCCACACAAAAACTATTAGAGCTGATAAAAGAATTTGGCAAGGTATCAGAATACAAGATTAACATACAGAAATCAGTTGCATTTCTTTACACTAACAATGAAATATCAAAAAATGAAAGTAAAGAAACAATCCCTTTAAAAAATCGGTTTATTTCACTGCTAACCTAAAAATAGTAGTCCTGTAATTTTTTTTGAAAGATGCTTCTATATTAAACATAATAGCAAAATTTTTGTGTGCTTGTAATATTTTAGACTTCCTTTTCAGTACTTTGCATTAATGTTCACAATTGAATGTTACAGCATCCTTAGGGAGCATATATTCTTAGCATCCTTAATTTAAAGATGGAAAAGAGCACTTTGTTTTTTAAATAAACTTTCCCACAATCTCAGAGCTAGAAATTACAGAGCTGGTTCCAGTAATGGCAGAGTAGCTTATATCAAATTAGCCCTCCTGCAGAAAACATTACCAACTGTTGGGCAAATATTTAAAAAAAAAATCATTTTTAAAGGTACTGAAGAGTGACCAAAAGCATGCAGTTCAAGATGGAATTTAACCCATGAATGAAAGGATGTAATTTGAGTGAGATCTTCATTTGTAAGGCTTTTCCCCTATTGAGCAGAACACAGCAGAAAGTCACACTCTTATTGGCCTGAAGAAAATGGGACATTAAAAGACTGGAAAATGAAAGGGATATTGGGATATGAGAGAGCTATAAATGGTAAGCTAAAACTATGCATAAAAATTCCCTTAGATTTTTGATTAACTGCAGAACTGCAGACAAGATTCCAAAGATCAGAGGGAGAAAACCACAGATGGAAAGCTTAAAGACCTGAGTAGAGATTTCAGCTATTTCCCAATGCAGCTTGGAGTAGAGTCTTGACAAAATGGAGAAATCTCCCAAATACCTTGAACTTTACATGAATATTACAGGAGGGCTGCATTTATGAGTAAGATGTTATCCTCTGGACTAAGCACAAAATTAAATAGACACACATTGCAAAATATCAGTCAAATATCTGCAAATTTAAGGTAATATCCTGCTTTTTTAACTGGCCATTACCACTAAACTTAATTTTCAGAAGAAAATAACAAAATCAAAATATCATAACATATCATCCAGTATACAGTTAAAACTTAACCTAGATGAGATTAAAGAGAAAATGTAATCCAGAATCAAAAGAAAAGATCAGTCTGTGGAAACAGAAACACAAATAGAGCAGGTATTGAAATAACTATAACACAAGCTTAAGATTCTATAGAAAGTAGGAAATAATGGATGAAGAAATGGGGAATTTCCTATAAAATTAGGAAAGTATAAAAGGAACTCAAATAGAAATCTTAGAATTGAAAAATAAAATATCTGAAATTAAAAAATTTACTAGATGGCGTTAAGAGCACATTGGACATCCCACAAGAAAGGATTACTCAATATGAAATCAGGTTAATTGAAATCATATAAGCTAAAGCACAGAAAGGGAGAAAAAAGAAGTCAAAGAGATTTAATGATCAGTGGACAGTTCAAAATACATGTAATTTCAGTCTCAAAAAGAGAGGAAAGATAAAATGGGACAGAAGAAATACACTTAAAGAAATACTGGCTGAAAATTTTCTTTTTTATTCTATAGGTATATTTTATTGACGTATAGTCAGTTTACAATGTGTCAATTTCTGGTATATAGCACAATGCTTCAGTCATAAATGAATATATATGTGTGTGTGTGTATATAAACACACACACACATATATATTCATTTTCATACTTTTCACCACAAGTTACTACAAGATATCATAGTTCCCTGCACAATACAGCACGAACTTGTTGTTTATCTATTCTATATATATCAGTTAGTATCTGCAAATCTCTAACTCCCGATTTATCCCCGCCAACTCTCCTCCCCTCCTGGTAACCACAAGTTTGCTCTCTAAATCTGAGAGTCTGTTTCTGTTTTACAATAAGTTTGCATAAGTTCGTTTGTCTTTTTTTTAGTTTCCACGTATAAGTGATATCATATGGCATTTTTTTTTCTCTTTATGGCTTATTTCACTTAGAATGACAATCTCCAGGTCTATCTGTATTGCTGCAAATGGCATTATTTTATTCTTTTTTATGGTAGAGTAGTATTCCATTGTATAAATATACTACAACTTCTTTATTCAGTCATTTGTTGATGGACATTTAGGTAGTTTCCATGTCTTGGCTATTGTAAATAGTGCTGCTATGAACATTGGGTGCATGTGTCTCTTTGAATTAAAGTTCCCTGTGGATATATGCCCAGGAGTGGGATGGCTGGGTCATGTAGTAAGTCTATTTTTGGTCTTTTGAGGATTCTCCATACTGTTTTCCATGATGGCTGCACCAAACTACGTTCCCACCAACAGTGCAGGAAGGTTCCCTTTTCTCCACACCCTCTCCAGCATTTATCACTTGTGGACTTCTGAATGATGGCCATTCTGACTGGTGTGAGGTGATGCCTCATGGTAATTTTGATTTGCATTTCTCTGATAATTAGTGATATTGAGCATTTTTTTATGTGCCTATTGACGATTTGTATGTCTTCACTGGAGAATTGCTTGTTTAGGTCTTCTGCCCATTTTTGGATTGGGTGGCTTTTTTTTTCCTTGTTAAGTGTATGAGCTGTTTAAATATTCTGGAAATTAAGATAAGGGCTTAATTTACAGAATATAAAATTTTCAAAATTTAATAAAAAAAGAGCAAGCTACAGAATTAATAATGCCAAGATATTTCAAGGTAATTGTTGGGTATTCTGCAGTCCTGTGTGTATTATGAGCAGAGATCCTGACTAACTTTGTTCCAGATTATTTCGTCGAAGATATTTGTATAGTGAATACCCTTGGAAAATAGGCGGATGTGTCTTTCTCCAGAGCAAAGAGCAGGGTTTTTGGTTTGTTTTTGTTTCCTTGCCTACTATAATGAAAACAAAGTCATCTTGAAATGCAAAGGACAGGGAATCTATTGTCCATTACGGAGGATTCAGATTCCCTGACTTCAGAGTTTATCTTCTGTACTGGAACCCACTGTGTACAAGTGGTTCTTCTTATCCTCTTTGCAATATCCTCAGGGAATTAAGATTCTGGAAACTAGTGGAAATGTTGACACTCTGGCTACTGTGTTTGCTCTGAGTCATAAAGTTTTCAGTTCCTGATTGTGGTAGGCTAATGTGTTGGCTGTAAGTAAGGTAAATGTTTTATATCCTTCACTATTCTTTACAGTAGTCAGAATTCCAGAACCTGCAGCCCAAAGGAGAGTGGGGGTTGGGAGGGTACTAGAGAGAGAGAAAGAGGAGAAAAGAAGGGAAAGAGGGAAAAAAAAAAGGATGAATAATCACAACAGATTATATTAATGTTTAAACTAGGAGAGGCTAAGCATCATGTATTAAAAAGGCACTAGCTAGATACCAAATCTTGAACTCAGATTAAGACTAATGTTTATTAACTGTAGGTCAGAGTTGTATTCAATTTTAGATTAGGGAACATATTAAAAAATGGTGGGACCTAAATGATGGTAAGATTGTTTTGTGAAAAGAAGTTGAAAGCCTGCATGTGCGTACTTCAGAGAAGAGAAGAATGAGAAGAGACTTAAGAAAGTTCTAATATATGTTTGAAGGATCAACACGCAAATGTGGTAATAGAAAGTGTTCTCTTCCTCCTGGATAAGACTAGGACAAATAAGCTGAAACTGAAGACATACTTGAGTTGACCATAGATCTTTTTGATGAATAGAGCTGCTCATTGGTAGAATAAGCCTTCCAGGAATAAAAGAAGTTCCCTTTTTAAGAAGAATGGCCATTTATCAGCTTGAATTCTAACTTAAACTCTAATACTATGTTCATGTATGAATGGTTAAATATAATACAACCATTCCTGCATCTGTAAAACAAATAGTTTTAAGAAAGTTATCAGATTTGAAAGTCACTTCTTTCTCTAACCATTTGAATTTCCAGACACATAGAGAAATAAGGGTGATAATCAAGAACAGACTTGAGATGTCAATTTGAGATTTCCAATTAGAATTTAGACACCAGATTTGTATATCAAAAATAAAAATGATGTCAGAAAGATGGTATCTTTTTTCTCTATTTAAATATGCTAAACCTATCTCATTGTTTTTAAATATGTAAATTAATTATTCATCCCAATAGACCTCTATTATTTATTGTACTTTGAAGGAGTTCCATGATACAGTAATTATTTAAACTAAACTATCTGCTGGATACTAGCAAGCTGGTTGGAATTAGGACATGGCTGTAGATGAAGTAGGATGAGAATCACAAACTTTGAATGCTAACTCTGCTTTCTGCTGAGAGAATGATAGCATCTGAATATCAACTCTGACATGTGTATTCCAGAAAGTGGATTTCTTAGTGAAAAATTGGAAAGAAAATTACCTCTCATATTATATTTCTCTAATATCATGGAAGAAAAGCAGAATTGATGTGAAACTGATTTGTTGGCTTGATTTTTGTCATAGCTCTGCTAATGCACTATTCTACCAGGAAAATCCTTCTACTGCAGCCAAAGAAGTGTCTGTGTATTATTAGACAGAGGAGTAAAACATGATTATACTAACCTTCCTTTGTCTAATAATCTTAAAATATGAACAGCTAAAATAAAACTGAACTGCAAAGAACTTGATCATTGAAAAATGCTAATTTAGACAGTATTGGAGAGTTTTCCGATTACTTGGTTTTATAACTTCTATTTTATTTTTCATATTTTAAATCTAATTCGTCATGGTAATTATGTTCAGAGGAATGCATTTGAATATTCTCAGCATGAGCTTATATTTATATTGCCAAAAATAAAAATCACTTTAAATTACAACAGTGTTTGACACTCTATACTCATCAACAAGATAGAGAACAGAAATACGTCTCATAAAGTCTTGGTTTTGTTACAAAGTTAAATGTACCTTGAATTTATTTTAACAGCTTTAGAGACAGAAAATTAGATTTTTTTAAGCAGACAAATATGTGACCTCTCTAATAAATAAACTGAGCTCTGTTGTATCCTTGTAAACAATTTCCTACAAAACACACTGTCTTGAACACTGAGGCATGGTCACATGTGGCATCAGGTAAACACATATACACACCTTGGTGAAAACAGTATTTCTTCATTAGATAAGGACATTTCTAAAATCTATAAAATAAAATAGAAATTCAATAATTTTAAAATAAAAAGGAAAGCAAATATAAAGGAATGGACAGAAATATAACTGAAAGAGTAATAAACTTGAGAAATGCCAACATATGTTGTAAAAGAGACAGTTGTCCAAACAACTGGAGAGTGTTCTATGAGATAGCAATGTGACAGCTCTCAAGTAGAGGATCAGAGCAGACAGCATGAAATCCTAATGAATGGATTATTTCAACCGTGGAAGAATCAGAAAATAGATGTCATCCTGACATCTAGTCTTCAACAAATAAAATAGTTATTAATTGCCTACCATATGCCAAGAACTGTTCTCAATGTTGGGCATAAAAAAAGGAGCAAACAGACACATTCTCTGATTTTATGGATTCTGCATTCTAATGGGTAGGTCAAATGCAAAAGAAAAATAAATAAATGAATAAGCATACTTATATAACAAAATACCATCTAAATAGGTTCCGTAAAGATACTTTAAGCAGGGTAAGACGATAAAGCATGATATGGACATCAAGGAAAGCCCCTCTCTAAGAAAATGACTTCTGAGCAGAGATCCAAAGGAAGTGAATGAGCCGTCACATAAATACATATGTGAGGAGTTTTCCAGGCAATGAGTGTAGTAGATACTAAGATGGGGTAAATATTTTAGGAAGATTTTGAGATGGCAAGGGGCAGCACACCTAGAGTTCCATGATCATAAGGAATTTGTTAGAACATGAAATCCAAGAGCAAACTATATATAGTGGATAATATAGGACCTTTTATTATACGGAAAGCATTTGAAATGTTACCCTAAATGATTAAGGAACCTTTAGAGGTTAAGTGTCTGGGTGTGAGGGGTAGAGCATGAATGAATTTACATTCATAATGATCACTAGATACAGTTTAAAAATGGACAAATAAAGATTCATTAGGATGCTGTGGCATTAATTTAAATGAAGTATGAAGTGTGATTAGTCTAAGGTGGAGGTAATAAAAAGCAGTCTAATTCTGGAATTAATTTGGAAATATCTATGACAGGATTTGATGATGTTTTGTATATAGAGTGTGGAAGAAAGAAGGGAGTCCAGGATGGCTCCAAGTTTTTTGACCTGAGAATAGTGGCAGTAATAATTACTAATTAAATAAACACTGGAAGAAGCAAGTTTGGAAAAGGCTAGTTTGATTTTGGGCAATTTTAATGTGAGATGCCTATGAGACATTCAAGAGGAGATAGTAGTGACTTTGAAATGTGAGTCAAGATAGAAAAGAAATGTCATAGCTAGGGATATATATTTGAGAATCATCAGAATAGATGTTACATTTAAGGTCATGCAGCTGGATAAGATCCTGTACAGAGTGAGTTAAAATAAGGAAGAGAAGAGGTCAGAGAGCATTGAGCCATGGTGCATCCAATGTTTGAGTGGTCAGAAAATAAGAACATTCCAGCAAAAATGACTCAGAATAAATAACTAGTGAAATAGGAGAAAAACTTAATGAAGCACAAGGAGATTTGCTCAGATATTTACTGTGAGAACCTGGTTGATCTCCTGGTGGTAAAACTCAACAAAAAGATCATTTGACCTCAACCTGCTGTGTGGAGAGTGGATTTAATAGATCCACTGAAAATAAGAGAAATGATACATTTCGTTTGGTAAGGTGGCGTATCTTAACAAGATAACCTGAAGCAAGAACCAGGACAAAGGAGATAATGAAACTGAAATCATAGTTAATAAAGTATTATGAAAATATTGGAAAAAAACCAAAACCAAAACATAAGCATGAGCTCATGTGTACTCTTGCCTGAAGCAAACGTGGAAAAATCCTTAGGAAAGGAAAGCGTGATTGATTGTGCCAAGTGATTCTAAAATTGAGAAAATTAGGAAAGAGCATTTAATTTGACAACAAAGAAAACATCTGTAATATTCATGTGCATTTGTTTAGGAAAAGTACAGGTATGGAAGCCTGCAAGAAGAAATCAGTGAAAAGGGGCCAACACTATCCCTAAGAGGGCCCATTCTTATATCACCTCAAAATAGCCATCAAATCATCAAAGTATCCTGCTACTGAAATGATGATAGTCACTGTTTCTGAATTCTACTCTGAGCTAAGTATTCTGGTATGCTCAAATTCACAGTGGATATTCAGACTTTAAATTTATATCAACTGCTAAACACTTTTCCGGATTCTTTATTAGACCATTAGAGAAAATAATGACTGGATTCAACAGAAATAGAATCACATGAAAAGCTTCATAATTGCAGATTCCTATAATCCACCAAGAGAGATTTTCAACTAGCCTGCCTACAGGGAAAGATATTGGTATTAAAAAAAAAAATCTCTAGAGAACACAGTTGGAGAGTTTGTGTTGTGAATCAAGAGAAGGAACAAAAAATGAGAGGAGGGATGAGAAAGACATTTATTAAATGCTGTGTGTTTAGCCTTGTGCTAGGTGTTTTATATGTTTATATTCAGCTTTACATATGAGAAAACCCAGGACATATTTGAGAGCTTAAGCAACACTTCTCAAAACCTGAGGGCCTTTGAAGTCCATAAAGCTTAAAAATATCTGATGTTATAATCTCTGTCTTGCATTTTAACCTTGGTTCACGTCTAACTTTCATCATTTCTGTTTGTACTAAACTTCACAGCAGTCTTCTTCCTCTTTTTCTTCTGGCCTGAAGCACAGATAAATCCTCCAGTCCATATGCTAGATACACATGTGGTGAAGGCTTTATGAGGAATATTATACTAAATTAAAATAAACAAACAAAAAACACGACTTGTATTTGTACCAAGCTGCTCTTGCTCTGCTGCTGGCAGATTTTTAAAAATGCCTGAGTTGTAATATAAAAGAGCCATTTGAAGCCAACTATTCAATTAAAATCTTTTTCTTGAGAAAAATTCAACACTCATTGTCTTTTAAAACTTAGATGATTATGAACAAAATATTGTTAAAATTTGACTAAAATTTTTTGCATTTCTTTTTTCTTCGATTTTCAAAGCTTTATCTATAAGACTGCTCATATAATACCTCACTGAATTCACATTACAATGCTTATGATTATTTGCTAAAAATCTACTTTTACAATGAATAAATATTTTTAAGCAAAGTCAAGGAAAAAAATAAAGCAAGGTGAAACTGGTAGGAAGATTGGAATATTAAATATATGCTATTAATTCCAATACACCTGCTTGAACAGTGTAACAAATTTAGTGCTGAGCTTTTCAGCAGCCAGTACAAACAGGAGAACATTATTGCCCTGTTTATTTATAGTGCACTTAAGATAAAAGCAAACCAGATGTTCCATAGAAGAATAATATGCCTGGTCCTAAGACAAGAGAGAAATTTCTCCTGAGAAGTCTTATAGTGATCACTGCATAGTACAGTAAACAATTTGAACTGAATTGTTACAGTAAGTTCAACTATGCATTTCATAAGTCTCTTTCTGGTAAGTAGACTAATGGCATCAAGCCAAAGGAACTCAGGAAAAGTGATTCTTAGGGAGACTAACACAATACAGAAAATAGCCTTCTGTACTTTTTTTCTTAACTGAATGATAAATTTACTCCTCAGATTACAGCAGTGCCGAATGTCGGAATAACCATGATTAAATGCCATCTGTGCCTCAGGTAAAACATGAAATTACAGAGGCCAGACTTACAAATATGCACTCTGCTAACCTATGAGAAGAATTTTAGGAGCATTGTTAAAAATAACTCAAAATACTAGTCACTGTATTTGGTTTTCAGAATCATTTTATTATTCGAACTCACAAAAGAAAACGTATCCATTAACTGTTTTGGGTAGCTTTTGGCTGGGGTCTGTACCAAAGGACATATTAACAAGAGAAAGGCATACAAATTTATTTCATATTAAGTTTTATGTGACACAGGAGTCTTCATGAAGAAATGAAGACCTGAAGAGGCAGTTGAACCAGAAGGTTTTTATGCTAGGTTTAATGAAGAGTGAAAAGTCATGGAAAAGAAAGAAATGTATAGAGCTAAAGGAGTGTAAATTAAGTGTAGCAATCTAGGGAAAATGGCATGGCTTTTTGCTGTTCATATTGGTTCAGATTCTTGTCGCTCTCTTGTTTGTAGGTAAGGATACTTCTTTCCTCCAGGAATAGGGAGGGCCTCTCTCACCTAATGGCCTTGTAACCTGCTTCAGGGCAAGGTCAAAAAAATCTGCCTCACCTGCTGTTTCACAAATTCTTTCAGTTTGAAATATTCAATATATCAAGGTGCTGTATTTTGAGGTGGCCTGTCACATGCATTAAAACATTTCTGCCCACTTTACTAATATTGCTTTTTTAATATATAATGTACAGGCTTTTCCTACTTTTAGTCTTAATACAGCTTTCGAGTTTTTTGTTTCTTGTTTTTGTTTTTTGGTATGGAAGCACTAGAGTAATTATCTAAAAATTAAATTTAAATGTTTTCAAAGGAATTGAAATTTCACAAACACCTAAGTGTTTATATATAATTTTTTATTTCTTTGCATAATGCTTCCTATTGTGTACTATGCAGTAGACAATTAATAGACATTAGAAAGTATAAAAATAATAAGATAAATATATAATGTAAAATATGCATTTGAAGTCATTTTAGAATTTCATAAATATTTAAAATTTCTACGACTTCACATATGTGTTATTTGATAAAATATTTCCTTTTTGTTACTTTTGTGGACTCTGGTATAATTTTGAGTTTTGATATTAGGGCATCAGTGGTATCATTCACAAGTTGAAATAAAATATTATGTTTTATTATGTACTCAAAGTTAATTGACTGTAAAATATGTATTACAAGAAGAAAGTAATTGCAAATCATTCTAGTACTAGATTTGCAACCTAAAAATACATCTTACGAAATTTTCACTTAGCACATTGTACAGTTGTTTGTATTATTCTGTCTTTTTAAATAACTTTGAGTGTGACAGAATACCAACTCAAGTGACCAATTATAAAACACAACTACTTTGGAAGAAATGGAGGAAACCAAAATGGTTGATTTGCTAGTATATTTCTCTACTGTTTTACTTTCCTAAATTTTTAAATATGTAATTGTGGTAGATTGAATACATTGGCAGTATTTTTAAGCTGTTTACCACTTTTATTTTTCCTGAGATAACTTTTTTAATTAGGAGATTTTTTCAAGTACCTAATTGTGATTTAATATAAGCAGTTTCAAACAATATACATTTAACTATATAGAATCTTTAAATACTCAGTGATGTTTAGATTCAGAATTTCTTCATATGCAGAGGTAATTTTTAAATAATTAATGACCACAGACAATAAAATTAGCAATTTCCTTTTCTTTGGCCAACTATGTACTCAAAATTAACTTTAAAAATTGTTTCAGTTTTTTTTTTTAAGAAAAATATATGTGTGCATAAAAAAACAAGAATGTGTCTATTGATCCTTAACAGAATGTCATATTGTTAGAATCATACATTATGTAACCTTTTCATATTGGCTTCTTTCTCTTAGTAAAATGCATTTAAGTTTTCTCTATATCTTTTCATGGTTTGATAGATCATTTCATTTTAGTGCTAAATAATAGTCCACTGTCTAGATGCATCACAATTTATACATTCACCTATTGAAGGACATCTTGATTGCTTTCAATTTTGGCAGTTGTAAATAAAGATGCTATAAACTTCCATGTGCAGGTTTTGTGTGAACATACATAAATATTCAACTCCTTTGGGTAGTTACCAAGGAATATAGCAGTTGAATCATATGCTAAGTATATATTTAGTTTTGTAAGAAATCACCAGCCTTTCAAAGTGGCTGTGCTATATTTTACATTCCCACCAGCAGTGAATGAGAGTTCTTGTTGCTTCATACCCTCACCAGGATTTGGTGTTGTCAGTGTTCTGGATTTTGTCCACTCTACTAGGTGTGTAGTGTTATCTTCTTCTTGTTTTAATTTTCATTTTCCTAATGACATAGGATGTGGAGCATGTTTTTGTATGCTTATTTTCTATTTACATATTCATTGGCAAGGTGTCTGTTCAGGTCTTTGGCTCAATTTTTAATTGCTATTTATTTTCTTATTACTGAGTTTTAAGTGTTTTTTGTGTATTTTAGATAATAGTCCTTTTATAAAATACATATTTTACAAATATTTTCTACTACTCTGTGGCTTGTCTTTTCATATTCTTGACATTGTCTTTTGCAGAGCATATGTTTTTAATGTTAATGAGGTCCAAATTATTCATTCTTCCTTCTATGGATTTTGCCTTTCGTGTTATATCTAAAAAGTCATTGCCTGGCCTTCCTTTTTTATTTTAAAATTTTCCTTTGGAAAAATTGGATTTGTTAAAATATATTCAAAGAAACACAATTATATTTTTTGTGCTCCATAATTAATATGTTTTCTTTATTGAGAGAAAAACAAATACATGAGTTCAATATAGTTCTAGAAAATTTGCTATTGTCAGTGATTTGATTTCAGATTTTTCAGAAATTACTTCTTTAAAATAATTACAGACGATAAACTGTCTTATGAAGTTTATATACTCAAAATTAACAAGGAATTGAAATGTGATGTAACAATGTACATAAAACATAATAGATTTTTCCAGGATAAAATTACTGAGATTACTTTAAGTTTTTTTTCCCTATTAATTTAAGTTATCATGCCTGTCTCATTGCCTTTATTAATCTACAATGGTAAACAGAGAGACAATTCCATTATAAATGAATCCAATACATAGAAAAATAAAGTTTAAATTGTCTGGGCTATTTTCCCACGATTTTCTAAACTTCTAAAATCCTAATTCTATATTTAATTGATATCTTGTGATATTTGATATAGTTTCTCTTGAATTCCATGTTAGTTGACTAATGCATAATGACATTTGGTTTTTAAATATAAAGATATGGAGACAATTGCTGTCCTTGCTGCCTTGCTGTATTTACAGCTTCTCTCTCTCTCTCTGTGTATGTGTGTCTCTGTGTGTGTGTGTATAAATGATGAGAGTGATATAAGTGATTAGTGGCTTAAGAAAGAAAAACTACCGTGACTGAAAAAGAACATTAATAAAACTTCTATGCTTTTAAGAACCATGCCTCTTACAAATATAACTATACATTAACAGTATAGGATTGTAGACATCGTCATTTGACAGAATAAGAAAACTAAGAGTAGTGACATGAAATATCCATGGTCATTAATATTGGAAGAGATTAGTACATCACTGGAAATGCTGTTTGGGTCCAAACACATAAGGATTTGGACAGATGTAGAGAAATTTCTTGTGCCAGCAATTTTCAAAGTCTTCCTAGATGAACATGTGACCTCCAACAGCAGAGTTCCCAAAGGTCTTAGTTTTTCAGTATTCAAAATGCTGTAGCTGAGTTGTCTTGTTAATTATCTGCCAAGCTGTCAGTCACTCACTCCATAGCACCTACCTTGTAGTAGAAATGACTTGATCCCCATTCTCAGAAAAATTGTCACTGAGATTAAATCAACTTCTTCATAACATGTGAAGTTATCTATTGGCGGATAATTTCCCTTTATTTCCCTACTTTCATCTTCCTCAGAAATAATTATCAATTAAGTAGTCATTGGGGATGAATATAGTTTAAATAACTATGATGAATATAGTTAAAAAAAAACCTGGGTCTAGCAATGAATACCCTTTACATTCAACTGGTTTTCTAAAAATAAGAGTTAATTAATTTTTCACACTTAACATAATTATGTACACTGTCCAGTGGTATGAAATGTTCTAACTCAGAAAGTAGCAGAAAATAGAACATTATAATTGTGAATTTCTTTTACCGTAGCTTTGCTGGTTTATTTAACTAAAAAAAAAAATTGCTGTGACTTGCATATCCTGAGAAATTATGCCTTGGACAAAATCTTTCTGCAAAGAAAAAGTCAACCCAACGATTTCATACTTGGGCGTTGTATTTAATAAGGCATTATCCCCAAGAGGTCAAATTAAGGGTTTCATAATTTTACTAAGATGCACAAAATCCCTCATCTAAATGGCAAGAAGTGATAGATTTCAAGGTAAGCAAAAATGGAGAGTTTTAAGTGTTCTTTCTTAATATTTATATTTGAACTAGGTTATTTATAAAATAGCATCAGAGAGTTACTGAAATAAAACATAAATATATATTAGAACTATAAATTATCATAAGCATGGTATTTCACGAGGAAAATGTATTGTGCTTTGCAATATACTTATCAGTTTCTCATAAAGCTAAAACTATTTTAAAAAACCACACTATATTCTGAAAACTCGATTAAAAACACCATTACAAAACAAAGGAAATCAGGGTGAATATATCCTATTCAGAACTCAAGGAAAAATATTTTTATCATTTTCCTTTCCAAGGAGACTGTTTCCTATTTTACACGTCCTACTTCCCAAAGAACCCTACCTTTGTGACTCCTGATTTCTTTAGCTGCCACAGACTAAAACACTTAATTTGTAATTGAAACTTTAAACAAAACACCGAGTATGAGACTACTGATAACAAAAGTGCGTTAGTAATACAGATAAATTAGTATTTAATTTTTTTGATTAAAAAAGTTAATTTTAAAAAATTTGTGGGAACCATGTATCAGTGAAATTCCTACGTAACACACCTCAGATTAGCATGAAAAGTTTCACGATTCTAAGCTTCCTGTAGGTTTAGGATATTGCTTTAAGTTGCTTGAAGCTAATATCTTTTAGTGTATTTCTGTTATTGGAAGGAGTGTGATAGAGAAGCATAAAATGAGTATTACAATCAAATATATATACACAAGTACATTTGTATCTAAATCGGGAAAACATACCAAACTCTTACATTATTATTTCTGCAATTTGTCACATTGTTGTAGCTAGTATTTATAACTCCCTTCTTCTGTTACCCTCTTCATATTCTCTTTGTCTTTAACAGTACCTTGGCTGGTCTTGGTTCCTTGCTTGATAGGGTGACCCAAATGTATTCTCCTACAGCTACAACAATTTCTGCCAAAGATTCGAGGAGATTCCTGTGCAGATTTCTGGAGCTCTATCTCCAGAGCTGCTTCCTTTCATGTAGTTTTATTAACAAATTCTAGTACCTTAGCTTGCTTGAGCTCTGACCTTTGTCCTTATCATGTGCTGGTTCATTCCTGAAAATGTTCACAGGCATGAAAGTTGGGAAAATGGTAAAGCTCACTTTGTTTCCTTTCTGTAAAGGATTAAAGGGCATAATGGGTATAGGTATGTCTCCATATATGCAAGTCATATATAAATACATAGATGGATAGATAGATATATGCATGTATATATGCATTTATATGAGATACAAGTATACCTTCTCATCACCAATTTTCTAGTCATCTTCCTTTCAGTTGTTATCATCCAGCAAAATCCAGTCTGCTGCCCATGAAACATTGTGGATCTTTACCATCTTTCTGTCCTGGGAAAATTAATGATCAGGTAAACTAAAGTTCTTCCTACTGGGAAAATTTCCTTTTACTATTGTCCTTTAATGCCATCTAGGAGAAGAGTTGTAATAGAACCATGTGTGAACAAGACCCAAATGACATTCTTTCTCAGTTAACTTGTCATAGGAGAATCCAAAGGAGGCCGTAAGTCAGGGTTGAGAGAAAAGAAGCAATCTAACATCAGTAGAGGTCATGGCATTGGGAACCACTTCCTTGTGCAACTTACTGGAGTGTTCAGGTCTTATTTAGGGCCCATTTTGTATATATTCCTTCCATTTGATAATGGATTGCTACTGTGCATACCTATCTTTATGACTTGGTGGAACAGGCAACACCTAATACATTTTTGGTATTTCTGATCACAAGATAGCTTGCCAGTCAAGAATTCAGTCTTTACTAGAGCTCATTGGCAAGCCAGAAGCTATTCACAAAAGAATATTTCTCTATAGAGAAAGCTATGCCTGAAGAATTCTAAAGGGAATGAATTATGATTTACCTATAGGGACTCACAGAGAGAAAGTTTAATGCAGTGGGATTTAGTGATCTGGCATTATCTAAAATTGTATATGATTGTAATACTAAATTATGAACAGTGTAGTTAGTGTCCTATTGTGCAAGCTATAGAATACTTAGAAAGCAAAATAATAGATACAAATCAGTGTTTTTATCATCTCACCAAGGAGGTCAAGAGAGTTGTACTGTTAACAGCATCTTGAGTATATTTTACCATAATTAAGTTATAAAAATGGATATATTTGTAAAACCCGGAAGCTCCATTGGGATAAATGAAAAATGTTGATGTTATTTGAACTAACTTTGTGATGCCTTCTTTTGTAAGGTTATGTTATGCAAACCTCAATGGTAGTCCACCCAACAAATTATCACTAAAGTAGAAAATAATATTTGCAAGTTAAAATAGGAGATAATACATCTTCAGTATATAAATTTTATTTTGATACTTTAGGTGAGGGCAAAGTTGCTTGAAGGGTCTGTCATTCTCAAGTATTAATATATGTTTCCACTTTCACACTGTGGTATATTTGACAAGATAACACATACATTACTATAATAACAGAGTATTCTTGGTTTGATGTTACATTCTGGTTCCTTAAAAACTTCAGTGTTGCAGCGGCCCAAATCTATATGATGAAACATGTTTAGATTTAGTTAAGCATGATTTTCCCTGGAAGAATTAAAAAGAGACTGTATTATTTACCTCTTTTTGAATTAAAGGACATAGAACCAAAGATCCATTAAGGCCCATTAGAATGCAGCTTAACCTGAAATGTGTCATGTCATATATGTAAAATTAGGCCCCTGTAACTATAAAACATGCTTATTTCAGGTTATTTTTCAGTTACTGTGCCTACAACTGTTACATTCAAAAGGAAAATAAGCAGACTTCTAAGCACACTGGAGGACTGTATTATTTAAAATAATATGTGTGCATATCACAATTAACAAAAGGCTTAAGTTGCTGTATTTTAAAATTAGGATAAACTGATTCTCTATTATCATCTCTATATTTTATTAAATTATATGTGTGTATGTGTGTGTGTGTATCAAGTCAGAGTTAATAATATTTATTAAGAATTTTTAAAGTAGATATACCCAATTTCACTGTCAGGTATATTTCATTGACGGGTATGTTTTCCGTATATTTGATGTTCGACTTTCTATAATGACTTAACTAATCCCTACTACCTCTAATACCCACATCATACTCCCATATAGCTAATATATAAGAATTAAAACGTGGCCTTACACCAGGCATGTTTCTGGTCAATATAAGGTTTCGAAAGTCAGTACTCCCAAAGCTTTGGTTAAAATGATGTGTGGCTTCTGCTCTGGTTTTGTACCTAGGTTTAGTGCTCCAGATCATGTATTGCTCTTGTCAGTAAACCTGAGATCCAAGGACAAGATTTGTGAATTATTCCTTCTTTCAGTTTTGAAAATGACAACCTTGTCTTTCTCCCATGAAAAATATTTTAACATTTCATTATCACTAAAACTCAAATCACTTTAAACATTTGATGTGTAGAATGAACTGTATTTCTGAAGTCAGAAAAAGAATGAAAGTTCAAAATAAGGGTTGACGCATTCTTTCTTCTCTTTTTCTGATATCAAAATGAATCTGCACATGATAATTTGTTAGCTTCCAAGCAGTATAGTATCTTTGACTCTTCAAACTCTTGACAAGGCATAGCTGTATAACATAAAAATCTAGAAGACAGTATAGGAGAAAATCTTTGTAACCTTTGGTTGAGCAAACAATTTTTAGATACTGTATGAAACAGCACAATAACTTTTGTGGTGATCTCTTCATAAGGTATACATATATCAAAACATTAAGTTGTATGCCTTAAATATATACAATTTTTATTTGTGATCATATATCAATAGACTGATTTTTTAAAAGCATAACCAATTCAGAAATCATATAATTGAAATGTATCAAAATTAAAAACTTACTTTTGAGAAGTCATCATAGAATGAAAAAACACAAACCACATACTAGGGGAAATTATTTGCAAAGCAGATTATTTGTGGAAGGGCTTATATCTATGATTTATTTTTTTAAAATTCTCAAGACTAATAAAAATAATAAAAAATAGAAAAAATAAGCATTAGATTTGAATAGACAAGCAAATAATGTATACATTTCAAATAAGCGTATGAAGAAGCCTCAGTATATTTCAGGAAAATGACATATATAATTTTTTGCACAGTTATGTAAGGTAAGCACATTAGAAATACATGGACAAAAATTAAAAGAACAAAAGAAGAATATCTAATTTTATAAACTATTAGAATAGAAGAGGATGTGGAAAATAAAAGAACTAGAACATGGATCAGATAAATTCAGGAAATTTGAAAAAATAAAAAAAAGATAAAAAGTAGCAAAATAAAATAATTAAGTATCAAATAAAAATTAATCATAATTAATGTAACTACTTCTACATTCTTGTAAAAAGAGACAGCTAGATATTAGAATGGATCTAAACTATTAACAAAATCCACTTTTATGCTGTTAACAATAGACTTACCAAAAATTAAGGATTAAAATTAATTAAAAGTAAGAAGAATTAAATATGTCCTATGTAAGAATTAAACAAACAAAGCTAGAAAACAGTATGAATATAAAACAAAATATACTTTTAGTAAAACATTAAAAAATAAAGATGTTGATATTTGATATTAAAAAGGAAAAGCATAGAGGCAAATAATTCTGAATTTGAGCATACCTAATTTCATAATTTCAAGAAATAATAAGTAATAAATTATACACGTGTATTATAAAAATTGCAAAATAATTGTCATTGAAATTACTACATAAAGCAGACAAAACAACTGTACAATTATAGATGATTTGAACAACGTTTAAGAGATGCTTGAGCTAAGAGATTTAAAGACTTATCAACCCTTAAATAAAAATACTTTGCTATGGCATAGGTTGAACATTTAAAAAATGACCTCATGATATACCTTAAGGCAGGTAATAAGAGTATCAACAAATTTATATCATCCAAATGAAATACTCTTACCAGAATATAATACTGAAATAAATGCTAAACTTTTAAACCCAATATATTTGGAAATTAAAAAACAAACACACACATTTTTAAACATGTAATCTATTAGACAAAGAGAAATGACAATGGACATCATTAAACATTGGAAATAACAATAAAACAATATAAAGGAAAACCTGCACAGTGGTATTTAATAAATTTAGATGAAAATTATCTTAAATTTTTGGATTTCAAAAGTATTTATTTTTAAAAAGCTACCTAAACTTCCTTTTGGAGGTGAAAAAAAATCACCAGCGTTATCCAAGGAAAGTAAAAGGGAAAAAAAGTATTAAAGACCTCATATAATAAAATTTTTAAAAATCCTAAGGAGAATCAACACAACAAAGAACTAGTGCTTAAGGGAAAATAATTTTCAAAATTTCCAAAATGCCGATGTCTAAATCAAGAACAAAGGTTTGTGTATGCGCACACTCACATACTCATACCCCTACACACACAGTCACACACATATGAATATTAATAATTAAAAGTGGTACAAAGATACAGGTAATATAGAGAATGAAAAGCTTTGTGCCCAAATGTTTGAAAATATCCATGAAATGTATATTTTTTGAAAAATGCAAATAACCAAGGTCACTCAATAGGAAATAGAAAATCCAAAAAGAGGAGTAAGCACTAATAATATTGAAGTATTTGACCAGAATCCTCTATAAAAACAGACTTTTTCAAGTTTAAAAAAAGAAATAGATAACCAAATATTTACATAAACTATTACATTTAAAAAGTGAAAGTAATTTCTCCAAACAATTTTACGAAATGAACACTATTTTTATGTAAAAATCATTAATAAAACACTATTAATCAAATTCATTGGTGTATTAAAATACATCATTGCCCATTAGGACTTCCTAAGAGATGGACTATGTTCTAACCATTTTAAAGTATTTTAAATATTATTTAACAACCCACAATTTTTTCCTTAATACATGTAAAAACTTTCACTGAAACTTAACACTCATTTACAAAGTCTCTCTTAAAGCACTAATACTAGGGAGAAATATTGTTAACCTGACAGAGTACACAAAACCTAAACCAAACAGCAACCTTAATAATAGTGATTTTATAATATTTCTATTGAAGTCAGAAACAGCAAAGTAAATTTCTATCAACATTTGTCTTTCTATAGGGTTGTAAAAGAAGGGAAAGTAAGAGGTACAAACCTCCAGTTACAAAATGAGTCTTGAGTGTGAAGTGTACAGTGTGTAGAATAAAAATTTTAAAAAAATTATAAAAGAAGAAAATAAAGTTGTTTTTTTTGTAGCTCATATAATTTTTGCATATGATATCCAAGAGAAATTACAAGCTCAGAACTAATGAGAGATTTAGTAAGTTTGCTTATTTAAATCAAATCAGCATAAGAAGTCAGAGTTTTCTGGAGCTATGTGCCAGCAGCAACTGTAAGGAAAAAAAAATGATATTATGAAAAAGATTATCCCTTTTGAAATGGCAATGAAATACATTTAAGTTCCTAAGAATAAATCCAACAAAGCTCAGCAAAAACCATTTCAAGGAAAAAAATTACTGAAAGATATAAAATGACTGAGTAAATATAAAAATATACAATGTTCATAACAATATGTACATTCCTTTAATTATCTCAAATACCATGCCATTCTAATTATAATTCCATTATATTTTTTGTGGTGGCAGTCAAAGTGTAGCTAATATTTATTGGAAACAGCAAGGGGCTCCAAATAACTAAAGCAATTCTGAAGAGTAGGAAGGGGAAAATTGCACCTACCAGGCTTATTATAAACTAAAAATTAAAATACTGTAGCATTGATGTAACTGTAGGAGAATAGATGACTGGACTGTAATATGGCGCTCAGAAGCAGATTTTTGAATATGTGGAAAAATCATAGCTAACATAGGCCATTAATATGAGATAATAAATGTTTGACCTTTTTTGAGGCTTCCCTTACTGCTGAAAACATGTTTACTATTTCTAAACATTCAGTAGGTGCATTGAAAGGACAGTTAAACCAGTTGATGAATAAAGGATATATGCCAAATAGTTCAAGCTTATTAACAGTGTTGACCGATTAATAATTGGGTGAATATACTGAAATTTCCACTGTGTTGGAATACATGGTTAAATTAATTTTTCTGTATTCCCTTTAAGGCTTTTTTGTTAAATTTATATTTGAATGTCTTGATGAATTAACCTTTCATCATTACAAAGTGTCTCTTTCTTTATAGTGGTTTTCTTAAAGTATATTATTTATTTGATGAATATAGATAAATATATATTGTGGTTAGTATTTGCCTGATATAACTTTTAATATTTCTTTACTTTCAACATCTATTGATACTATTATGCTCCAGGTTTTTTTCCTAAAAACTGTATTGTCTTAAAAATAAGATTAAATAGATAAGAATATAGATAAAAATACAATATGAAAATCTTTCACTTTCAAAAAGTGACTTTAATCCATTTATATTTATGGTGATTACTGATCTATTTGCGCTATCATTTACATTTATTTACACATTTTCTGCATTTTTATATTACCTGTTTCTGTTTCTTGCAATTGAAAATTGATGTGATTTTGTTGCTGTTGTTTATTTCTCTTCTTCTTTAGAAGAGTTTTTGAAAGCTTCTGTCATGATAGTAAACCACCTCAGGTTTGACCTTAAATGTTTAATTTCACTTATTTTATAAGATAATTTTTTTATTACTGATATTTTTATTTATTTTGGAAAACACTCAGTCATTGCTTCTTCAAATGTTGCTTCTGTCCATTTCCATTTCTCTAGTTTTCTTATGGAAAGGAAATTGAGGTAATATATTTTCTAACTTTTGCCAGAAATCTGCATACTTTTAATCCTCTGATTTTTTTTCTTCCTGTTTCCGTCTGTCATAGTGCTCTCCTTGTGTCCTGCTTTAAACAGTGTGTTTGGCTGTTACACTTAACTGCCGATAGTTTAGCTTCAGGCATTTTTTTTTCCTGTTCTAAAATATGTATTTGATTTTTTCTGTGTAGATTCACGTTCTATGTTGAAATTTTCATTTTGTCTCTACTGTCCATTTTCCTCTACTTTTCATAAAATATCAATAATAATTTTTTTAAAGTCTTATGTGAAAATTCCAATATCTAGATCTCTTGTGGTTCCATTTCTATTTATTGGTTTATCTTTCGGTTTGGGTCATTGTGTCCCATTTCTTCTTATGCCACTTAATTTTTTTTCAGGATACTAGAGATTATGGATGAAAAACTGCAGGGAATATGAGTAAGATTTTCTCCCTCTGCTACAGCTAAAACTTCTTCTCCAAACAAGTAGAGCACTAGTGATTGACTGATCTTTCTAAGGCTTGACTATTTTGGGAATAGGTCTATTTCAAGTTTGCTTTTATTCCTGGAATATAGCAGTTTCTTAAAAGGCATATTCTATGCCCTATGCCCTATTTACATCATGTTTAAGAAGTCTTCACTATTTAAAGCCATGAATATATATATCCTATGGTTTATTCCAAAGTATTTAATATTTAGTTTTTACATCTAGGGCTGCAATCCACCTGGAATTTATTTTTGTTTACAGAATAAGGGAGGGGCAAAAATATGTTTTATTTTCTATATGGTTAAGTTGATTCTGCACAATTTTTTGAAAAAAATGTTCTTATCCGCTACATTGTGGTGCCTTCTTTGTCACAGATCATGTTACCATGTAAGTGTGAGGTTTTTTGGTGAATGAAAGTAAAATATGACTCATCCATTGGTCCTTTAATTATCTCCTTTTTTGCACACAGCACTTCTTATTAAGGAAATAAAAACCTTCACAGTTTTCCCCCTGGGAGTCATATGTTTGGGTCTCATTTTTCAAGATTGGATGCAGAATCTAATTACTGGTAAGGAGAATGAGGACAAAATAATTCAAGTGATTATTTTGGAAGTTAACATGCTCCTGAACACAAAGAAATAGCGCAGACTTAAATTAGGATTTGCCAAAAAAAAAAAAAAAAAAGTAATGTGAGTGAAAGTTGCTACACTGACATTCTAAAAACAAAATGCCCATAAACCCTTACAAGACAAGGACTTTGGAGCCATTTATCCCAATATAATAGCTGAGAAAACTAAGGCACAGAGAGATTAACTTGCTCAAAGATACATGGTTTGTAAGTTGGTAAAGAAAAAAATTGATCCGGAGTATTAATCTCAGAGAGATATAATTTTCATTCAGTTATTTCTCCTAAAGGCAAACTTCAATTTTTAAAAATGAGTTAATGTTCCAGCTCTTCCACTTTTCTTACATGCAGTCTCAGCTAAGTTATTTAATATCTGAGAACATTACTCTACACTGTTAAATAAGTAGAAAAAAAATCTACCATGATTCCTTCAGAAAATTAACTGGGTCTCAAAGTAACATGAATTTTGAAATGCCTTTTAAACACTGCATGCACTGCAAACATTACCATAAATGTTAACATTTTTGTACCCTCATGTTCTGACAATCAGGAATTAACTCCATAATCCTAAGGTGATTGACTCAAGGCTCAAAGAAGTTATTATATTATTAGCTCTGAGTGCCGTCATTATTGACGTGTCCTAATTGTTCATTGTCTTTTTCACAGTCACATTACATTGTTGGCTCAATCACTGGCAGCCAAACCAAATCCCTAAATAATTGCAAACATTATTATTGCAGAGTTTTATCTTTACTTCAACTGAATTTCATTTAGTTCTTCTAATTCTTTTGATCTAGTATATTGAATTGTTATAAAATGTCAATTTTACCATCTGATTCACTGTTCTCAAGACAATGACAATAAATATGATTGTTGTACTTTAACCTTATGCTTTATTAAAATATTGAATATGATGGGAAAGAGCCTAGAATAATGTGTTATACCTCAATAATTTGAAAATTAGTATTTTCCCATAAGAGAGAATGATGTCAGTTAGCTCATCATGAATTTTAATTTCTTTGTCTAAATTCCATTTTTTCTAAATATTAGTTAGGGGTTTTCTTGTCTGTTTTTCTCAATACTCCAGTGTCTTCCACCTTTTTAGAGTATTAGAAGTATCATCACAATAATTTGATCCACTGCAATTACTGAGACTTTGGTACCATTTTTTGTAATCATACTTTCAAGTATTTTGACAACATTTGATTGAAATTAATACGGTCATGACATCAAGGCCATACTTAAATAATTTTTTTTTAATCTCCCCATGTATCTTGGTTTAGATCATTTTTAACCTTTCTATTTCTAAATAATTATTTTTGATAAAAAATATGAAAAAAAATCTGAGTAGTTTTACTTTCTCCATGTGATATTTTAATATAATTCTATGAGCTATGACTAATAGTTTATTTGCCATAATCTCTCCTGGAACTTCTATAAATCATTTGAAGTTTCTTGGGATTGTTTTATACATACATAGTTATTTATTTATTTATCACATTAACTAAAAACATACAGTTTTTGTATTTTCTACAAATAAAAAAAGCACCTATTTGAATTGAAATTAGTTCTTTTAGTAAAAACTTTTTGATATTAAATTATAATCATAAATTATCTTCATTACAATATATTTTTATTGAATAAAAATAGAAACGGTGAAGAAAGGCACAAAGATGAAATACTTGCATCCTCAAAAGCTTAAGTTGATATGGTCACTAGGTGCTAAACTCAATGAGTAAAAATCGCTAATATTCTATATTGAAATATAGAATGCCATAGTAGGGAGAAAATCCAAATCTGTATAGAAACAAACAAGTCAGCTCTAAAGAGTGTATGTCAGACTACAATCTGAGATCAAAGAAACATCAGCACCTCTGAACTCTAGAATATAACAGAACAATTGTTTTGGAATTCTGAAATAAAATCACTTTCACTTGACATTTGTATAATAAGACAAACTGGCAGTTTGACTTCAGAATTAAGATATTTGTCAAATTTGAAAATGTTTTTGTTAGTCAGCTTTTGGAATATAACTCTACACAAAAACTACCTGCAAACCAAGAGTTGTCCAACTAAATGTTAAGCTCATAGGACCTCAGCTCAGCTGGACAGCCTCTTTTCCAGGTGAGCCAACTGTGAATTACTTGGGGTAGATTGACTCCACATGTCTATTCAGAGATCACATTGGAGAGTCAGTACCTGCTTTGGGCATTCTCATGGTGAAGATTGGAAACTCCTAGTGGTCCAGCAGAGATATATAATGGCTCTTATGGCCCATAGTTAGAAATCATTCTTTCATTTCAATTCACATTCGATGAACTAAAGCAAGTCATATGGTGAGACTCAACATTAGTGAGATGGGAAAGTAGAATCATCCTCTCAAGTTAGTAAAAGAGAAAAAAATATATATGGGCAAAATAATTTACCATACAAATGTAGCCTTTAGTGCAGTCTTTCTACTTGAAGAAGTGGTAGAGAAAAACATGACTGTGAACCAAAATGATGGACATCATGGGATTTAGATATCAATAGATATAATCCAAGAGAAAGTGAAAATAATGCAAGACAGTAGCTGAGTAGTACACAGAGACCAAACCAACCAAATTGGAACAGGAGAATAGAGGACTTCAGAGAAAAGGGGCACTTGGTCAAATAAGTTTTGGAGATTTGGAGATTTCAGACAATGGAAAATATGGTAACAAAAAACATTACAAAGTACAATTAAAATGGCAGAAAAACAAAAAATAAAAGCAGGTGAAAAAGCCTTACACACATATGTTAAAAAAAAATACATATATTCTTTAAGTGAGCCCAAAATTTTGATTTTCTACCCACTGAGATTAAGTGTAATACTACTTCAGTATGTGCAGTTTTGTTTAATGATACTGATATAATAAAATGTTTTAAATTGATTTATATACTTCGTAATTTTTCATATTATTACAATTTACAGACAAGGTAGAGAATAATTACTTGTGATTGTAAGAAATAATATAAATATTAAAAAGGAAGGGAATAGATTATAGAATTCAGAAAATTTCAGTGAAGAAGGAAAGATGCAGGAAGACTGAACTATACTTCTTTTTGAATATAAGTTTTAAAAAAAGATATTTTTACTCAGATCACATTGACTCTGAAATAAAGTAAGAAATTTATAGTAGAAATAAATTATGTTAATTATTTTATTATTAAATTTTATTATAAATTATGTTGATAATAAAATGTGAAAATGTGGTATGTGAAAATAGTTTTACTATGTAAAATAAATGGGAAGTTTTTGGCAACAGTAATACAAATTTTATCATACAAAAACCAAAGTCCTGTTAGTAAACTTTAAATTGAGTAGGTAAGCATTGTAAATATCTTACTTTTTGCATAAAGTTTATTCTTATTTTATATAAGATTCTGAGTAACAAAAATGTCATAAAAATTGCATAAGAAGATCCTATATTGTTACAATTTCTCATTCTTATATGAGAGATTGAGAAAACTGCTTTCAAAAGAAAAATAATTTGGATATTTACAAATGTGCATAATATCTAGACAAATAATTTGATTTTAGAAAGGTCCTTATACCTTTGGCCCAAAGAAAGGTTCATTTACAAATTTAATAATAGCACCAAAAAGAATAGAATCAAAAATTATCTACTAAGCTCTCAGAGTGCTGAGATATGTAGTCTTACAACATTGTGTGATTTAATATAACTTTCACATAAACTTTGCAAGTCAGATGCTGTTATCATTCTTCGTTATAAGTAGAGTCAGAGAAAGGTTTAAGACTTAGACCAAGGTAAGACAATGCTTTAAGTGGCAGACAGTATTCTAATACTATTTTTCTGACTCTAAAACGTGTTCTTAATCATAGTACACTTTCTTTAATTTTATTTACTTATTCATTCAGTTATTTGTTCGATACACATGTACTGGAGAATTTCTTAAATTGTCAGACAATGTATTAGATGATGGAAGAATAGGGAGTGAAAATAAGTCTTGTAGTTATTCTGTGATAGTTACTTTTATGGGTCAACTTGACTGCATCATGGGATGCCTTGATAGCTGGTTAAACAGTATTTCTCACTGTGTCTGAGAGAGTGTTTCTGGAAGAAATTAGCATTTAAATTGGTAGACCTAGTGAAGCAGACTTCCTTCCCCTAAGTAATTGAGCCTCATCCAATCCACTGAGAGTCTGAATAGGACAAAAAGGTAGAGGAAGCTGAAATTTGCCCTCTCTTTGTGCCTGAGTGTATGAGGTGAAATAGGGATCTCTTCCTGTCCTGGCATCCTTAGTTCACAGGTCTTCAGGCTAAGACTGGAATCTATACCACAACTCTTTGCTCTCAGGCCATCGATATACACCACCGACCTTACTGTGTCTCCAACTTGCAGATGGCAGATCATGGGACTTAGACTCCATCATCATGTGAGCTAATACCTCTAATAGATCTCTTTACATATAATACTATATATATATGTGTGTGAATATATACACACACACACACACAAAAGCATGGACACAGGGACACACACTATTGGTTCTGTTTCTTAGGAGAACTCTAATACAAGTTACTTAGTAATTTAGTCTAACTGGGGTGGGTAAACATATATTGTAACATGGACAAAAATATTAATGCAAAATATTCATTACCTTTGCTCCTCAATATTGCTTTCCTACCCAAACACACAGGCTTAAGTGTGAACTTTCTTTAAAAAACTGATTTTTTTTCTTTCTGAGTTGTCTATTTTATCTTCCAGATACAAAGGATAAAGATAATGGCTAATTATTGAGAGAAAAAAAAGTGTAACTGGGAGACCAGTCTGTAGTACCCAGCTAGCAACATAACAGAATATGTTTTTATGTGTGTAGTGTGCCTGAGAGAAATGGAGAGAAAAGAGATTAGTCAGAGGCATATATGAAAAATGAGAGGAAGATATATAAAAGAGCCATAGAGGTTGAATTTAATGAAAATTTGGAGGAAACTACAAAAAGATTTTAAGGAGCAGCTGCTAGAAGGAAGGATATTTGGAGCTACTATATATGTGTGAGAGATGTTTATATTTAAAGATATTTTTCTGTGCAGTTACTCTCTCCACTCTCAGTTCCTAGGTCAGATGATTGTGGGTTTATGTTTCAGTTACTATTAGGGTTGTATTTCTTTCTACATGATACTGCATAAACATTGGGTCTCAAAAACAAAGTGTCATCTACGTCTTAGTTCTAACTGTGGCCATATTTAGAGCAGTTTTAATTGAAAAAAGGAGGTAATATTAAGATATATATATATTTAGAAATTGTCTATATTCCACATTGTAGACATGAATTTAGTGATTTTTTTAGATTCTGATTTTTTTTATTGAAGTGAAGTCGATTTACAGTATTAGTTTCAGGTGTACAGTCAAATGATTCAGTTATATGTACACACACATACATACATATATATATATATATATATATATATATATATATATATTCAGATTCTATGTACAAACCAGAAATAGACTTAGACTCACAGACAAAGAAAACAAACTGTCGTTACCAGAGGGAAAAGAGGGGAGGGATAGATTAGGAGTTTGGGATTAAAAGATACACATTACTATATATAAAATAAGTAACAAGGACCAACTGTATAGCACAGGAAACTATATTCAATTCCTTGTAATGAATTTAGTGATTTTACTTGCAAAATAATGTATAGAACATTTTGATGAAATTTTGGCAACTTAATGTAGTCATACAATATAATGTTGCATTTAAATATGATTTTTTTCTTTCTTTTTTATTGAAGCATAGTTGATTTACAATGTTGTGTTATTTCTGGTGTACAATATAGTGATTCATTTATACATATTTATATGTATATATAAAATACTACTTTTCACATTCTTTTAAATTATAGACCATTCCAAGGTATTGAATATATATGATTTTTTTATCATGAAATTTATTTTCAGTTCAGAAAGAAATACCATTGCAAGATGAAATACAGTTTGCTTTTGTCATTGTCCTGTGACATTTCCATTCAAGTATAATGTTGGAGAGCTATATTAGAACTCTATGTGAAATAACTTTGATGCCTAAAATATTGAATTTACCAGAATTATAATAGATTTTTGAAATGCATAATATGTTGTATGAGTGTAAGACACCAAAATATAACCATATCTCTTAAGCTTATATTATATTATCCCTATTTTACATATTATAAAATCACCTATTTTATTAACTGAGGGGAATTAGTTATAATATTGCTTGCAGTTTTTTGACACTCATACTTTTAGAAGTTCATATGTGAATCTCCCAGACACAAACACCAATAATTATTTTCTAATACAGCGAGTTAAAAGATACAAATTTCTTCTCAGATAGTTTTAAGAAAACTGTGCAAATTAGGCCTACCTCTTCTCTAGAATCACTTGTGTTCTGATTTTCTCTGACCTTGAATAGTACAAGTCTTCCTATTGCTTTACTTAGTTTCCACTCCTTTTTCTTCTTTCAATTTTCTTTGAAACCAAGGTCAGACCTGCTATATCAGTTCCCTACAGAGTAAGAAATGGCTTATGAGAAAGTACAGGAGCTATTTGGGGTTAGAGATATAGCTTAAAGGGAAACATCTAAAGACAGAAAAGTTGGAAAGGCCCAAAGGTTTTATGTGCAACCCTTAAAGGAAAAGAAAAGAAAGGTTACATGTATACTAAAACAATATATGAGTTAATTTCAACTTTGATAGAAAGTTCTTTCAGAGCCTGAATAAAACAGTTATAAGTAACTGCAATTTTAAGGGAGTTTTATTTATTGTTAGAGCAGAACTGTATTATGTATTATATAATATTTAACATTTTCAGGATAGTATTCCTCATTATTTTAGTTGTTCAAGTGTGCAAAATCTGTTTCAACAGCTCTTATAGAGACAATGATAACTATCCAATTTATAAACATTTATGGTTCTAATATGTGAATGAAAAGGGAATGAGAAGTAAACCACAGTGCTCTTTTGCTTCTGATGCCTAAATCTAAAATAAAGCATGTTAGAAACACACACACACACACACACACACACACATTTTTATACCCTGTAGGTTTATAGTTGCATAAATTTGCAAGTGTAAAATCAATGATATGAAAAAGTTAGAATCAAACATGGATATCACATGCTATAGAAGATTATATAACCCCATATATCAGTTTCTTAGGGATCCTCTAACAAAGTATCACAAAATGGGTGACTCAATACCACGGAAATTTATTCTCTGACAGTTCTGGAGGGTCTAAATCTGAAACCAAGGTGTAAACAGGGCCATACTCTCTCTGCAGGCTCTAGGAAAGAAATCTCTTTGCTGCTTTCTAGCGTCTGGTCTTGCTGACAATTCTTGGCATTCTTTGGCTATTGCTCCATCACTCCAGTTTCTACCTCTGTCCTCATGTGGTTATCTTTCCTCTACAGGTATATCTGTGTACAAATTTCTCTCATCTTATAAAGATAGCAGTCATTGGGTTTAGGCTCCTGCTAATCCAGTGTAATCTCATTTTAACTTGATTACATTCTCAGAGACCCTATTTCTAAATAAGGGCTTATTTAGAGATACTGGGGATTAGGACTAGACCATGCCTTTTGGAATAACACAATTCAGCCCAGTACACTGAATGTTATTAAAGAGATCTTTGAAATTCATTTGGTTTGTTTCAGCCTATTTAACAAATGAGTTTCACTTGTCTCCAAATTTTGTGATTTCTAGATCTTAGAAGGAACTTTCCATTTTTCACTATTAAATATAATGCTGGCTGTGGGCTTTTCATAAATGGCTCTTATTAGGTTGAAGCTATTTCTTTCTATTCCTTGTTTGTTGAGTGTTTTCCTTTTTACAAATTTTGTCAAATGCTTTTTCTGCATAAAGTAAGATGATCACGTAGTTTTGTTTCGTCATTCTGTTAATATGGTGTATCACATTGATTTTCATATGTTGAAACATCCTTGCATTCCAGAGATAAGTCCCACTTTGTCATGGTGTAATTCATTTAATGTACTGTTGAATTAGTTTGCTAGTATTTTGTTGACAATTTTGCATCAATATTCATCAGAGATACAGGTCTGTAATTTCCTTTTCTTATAGTATTTTTGTCTCGTTTTGGTATTAAAGTAATGCTGGTCATGTAAAATAAATTTGAAAGTATTCCTTCCTATTTAAGTTTTTGGGAATATTTGAGAATAATTGGTGTTATTTTTATTTAAACGTTTGGTAGAATTCTCTGGTGAAGCCATCTGGTTCCGTATTTTCTTTGTTGAGAGGTTTTGATTACTGCTTCAGTCTCCTTACTTGTATATGTCTGTTCAGACTCTTTTCTATCTTAATGAGTCAGTCTTGGTAGTTTACAGGAATTTATCCATTTCTTCTAAGTTATTCAGTTTGTTGGCATATAATTGTCCTCAGTGGTGTCTTACAATCCTTTTTATTTCTGTATCATCAGTTGTAATGTCCCTTTTTTTATTTCAGATTTTTATTATTTATCCTCTTTATTTTACCTTAATTTAATTTAGGGTTTGTCAATTTTGTTGATCCTTTTAATAAACCTTTTAATTTTTTTTCTATTCCCTATTTTATTTAAATCAGTTCTACTCTATTATTTTCTTCCTCTGCTAACTTTGTACACAGTTTGTTCTTCTTTTTTTAGTTCCTTTATGTATAAATTTAAGTTTGTTGTTTTGAGATTTTTTTTTTCAATGTTGGCATTTACCACTATAAACTTCTGTCGGTACTGCTTCTGCTTCATCCTAAGTTTTGGTATGTTATATTTTGTTTTCATTTGTCTCGAGACGCTTTCTACTTTCCCTTGCAATTTCCACTTTGATCCATTAGAGTTTAATTTTCACATATATGTGAATTTTACAGGTTTCCTTTTGCTATTAATTTCTTCTTTCATTGAACTTCTTTAAGATAGTTATTTTCAATTTTTTTGTCAGTTAATTCATAGATCTCTAATTCTTTAGGATCAATTTCTGAAGATTTACTTATTTTTTCCTGTTATTGGGTCACGTATCCCTATTTCTTTTCATACTTTCTTATTTATTGCAGGAATTCAGGCATTTGAAGAAAAATAAAGCCACCCCTCCCTAGTCTTTACAGACTGACTTCATACAGGATAAGATCTTTACCAGTGAGCCTGGGTAAAGATTCTGGGGGACACTCAAATCTGTTCTGGTCTGGGGATGTGTTTTCTCTAGGCTTATGCTTATAGTTTCCCAGTCAGAGAAATTTACCTTTTTCCCCCTCTTCCCAGGAGCTCATACTCTCCTCTGCGGCTGTGCTCTCATTGGCTGCTGGCATTCAAAGTATCGGGTTTCCCACCTGCATTCTCACTCAGGTGTGTCAGCCTCCAGACAACCTGAAACCTTGGATGTACAGTCTACTCTTCTCTTTCCCTCCTGAGGCAGGAACCTCAAGCTGCAGGCTTTCTCCAATTGAGCTGAGCAGCACCAACTTCAGGTAAGGCCTCTTTGGATAAAATGCAACAGTTTTTTTTTTGTCTTGTTTTGTTTTGATTAAGCATTGAATGCGGTAATGGCTTTGTGATTCTTGGCTTTGCATTTCTTGGCTTTTGTGTTTTTCTAGGCTTTGTGTTTGCTTGAGGTACTGAGGCTTCTTAACTAGTTTCTGGAGTTTTCATAAAGTCTTTTTGGATCATACCCTGTTGTTAAGTCAATTTCTCTGTGGAGGAACAAGATCTGGGTCTTCCTATTCAGCCTTCTGGCTGATTTCACTCAGGTTTTGTTTCTGTGGAGGCCTAGAGGCCTTGCTCCCTGTTGCCTTCTTGCTGTGTCTTCCTCCGGTCCTCCCTGGCTCTGCATTGTCTGTGTCCTGATCTCTTCATATAAGGACATTGGTCATATTGCACCGAGGCCAAGCCATAAGGCTTCATTTTACCTTAATTACTTATTTAAAAGCCTTATCTCCAAATAAAGTCACATTATGAGATACTGGTGGTGAGGTCTTCAACATATGAAAGTTGGGAACACAGTTCAGTCCACAGCAAAGTCTGAATAAAATATGGAGCAATATATATTTGGTAAATGTGGAAGTAATGGAACCAATCACTTTAAATCTAGTAATTGCCAATAATAAAATAAATATAGACTTCTGTAATAAAAAATTAAAATAAAATAGTTAAAAAGGCAAATAACATATCTTATTTAATGTTAAGTATGCATTAAGAAAATTTTTAATGCATGATGTACTTCTGAGCTGTATAACTGTCCACAATATTGAAAAATATCAACAAAACTAATTGATGAACACGGAAACCTATCTGGAAATGAAAACTCAAGTCTGCAAGATTATGTTTTTACATTTGACTTCAGAGCATGTATTTCCTTTGATAGATAGTTTAAATCTACAATTGAGAGAGTCTGAACTTTGAACAACTAATATAATATAGACCCTTCTCAATATTTTTGATAGTTCTTCTTAAATAATATGTTTTATTGAATAGTGGCAGTAAGAATAAAATAAAGAATGTAAACGTTTTATACAACTAATTTTTTGGTTTTATATGCCCCAGTTTTTTTTCTGAAAACAAAATCAACATAGACTTTGCAATAGATAATATAAGAAAATTTCAGGGTTAAATATAAGACAAAATTAAAAGAGTCAAAAATTTTTGAGAAAATGAAAGTGACATGGATGGTTTTGAATAGTAATGTTGCTAGATCTTTGGTGAAATTTGAATAAAACAGGAGTTGTATTCCTGAAAGTTGGGGATCAAAGAATTCCCCAGTGACCTAACAGCAAAAACCTCACTGTGTATAGCCTCTAGTCCATTGTGATTCAGAATCTCTTTTTATAAAACAGACTTGATTATGACTGCTATATCTCATTACTCTGTTGAATATTAATCAATCAGTAATATTCCCATCTTATGGGAAGAATACAGACTAGAATAAATGATTTCGGAGTAGAGATTTGAACTCTTGTGCTTACCTTTCCTTCGTCAGTCCAACCTTAGATAACATTAATTTCAGTGATGAAACAGTTCGTTAATGATGAGAAAAGTAATTTGAATTTTAGTTTGAAAGAGTCATTTCCACTGTTGCATATTGAAAGTAGTCACTCATCTTCAAATAGCAGCTGCTGACATCTATGGAAGAATTTGGAAAATTCTATTTAGAAACCAATCTGCTTTCACGTAACTTATGTAAGTTGTTTGCCTCATTCTTTATTGCAGAGACTATCTGCATGAAAAAGGAATTCTTATTTCTCTAGAATTCATCTGTGATAGCTATTTTGCCACCCAAAATGGTAATTTTCTCTCTGTAGCATCAAAACTGGTAGCTATAGAAAGACTGGGACTTACAAAAATGCTTTCATTTCTACACCAATAATACATAGTATCTCATCAGAGCTACTTCCATACTCTTCATATTTAGTATTTCTATGACACTGTTGAAAGATTTCTCAATAATATCTACTTGAGAAACTTTTATAACTTTGTTTATTCTCAACATTCACTTTTGATAGTTTTATGCCTACTGTTACTAATATTCATGACATACTATTTTATTGTTTTGAAAATATTAAAAAAGTTGTATATCATCTCCCTTTATCTTCTCAGCAGATTTATAAGGTAGGTGTTATTTTCATTATTGATGAAGAGATTGAGGCATTGACATCTAAACCTTGACCTTCTTATAGTAAAGTTCAAGATCTGCCAGACATTGTCTCTTTAGGCATTATAGTTAGAAAATTAAAGAACTGTAATAAGACAGATGAGTAATGAAAAAAAAGAAAATAGAAACTCTAGTTATTTTTTTAACATTGGTTGCAATTTCCTAAAAGGAAGAGACTGTTTTTTGCTTACTAGTATATCCCCAGAATTAGGCACTCTATCTTTCATTAAATATATATGTAATGTGTTCTGTTTTTAAGAAAGCTTAGAGTATACTATATAAACTAGTGTTTGGAGATGGTTATGAAAGAGTGAAATATTATTAATAATAAGCAATGAAAAGTATAATTCTCCTGTATATTCTTTCTATAACATTAGGAAGTATAAGCTAAATTCAAGAGTATGCTATAAACTGTGTGAAAATCAGGGCACGTGAATCCCCAAAAGTAATTAAACCTAACCCAAATGTTGCATCTGATTCTTTTCATTTGTGTTACCTGTTAGGTTAACTTCCAATGAGAATTTTAAGTATTTTCATAGCATTCACATACTCATTTTTAAAAGCTTGAAATAAATAACATGAAAAGAACTAATATATTTATCAGGTCTTTCACTTAAGTTTCTGCAGTATGATATGTCTGTGGCTCTCATTTTTCCATTTACTTTTTTCAATCAGTCTCCGCTAAGGTAATTAATAATAATGTAAAATTAAAGAAAAACTATATTTATTTGTAAAATGTACTATTTATACAATTAGCTCCTAATTCTTAATTAAAAGCAAATTTATTAATATTTTTCTTTGCTTTAGTTTGTTTTCCTTTTATGGTCTTGATCTAAACTCTGAAAAGTAGAATATAAAGGAGCACAGGTATAAAGAGAAAAAATAGAATTACTTTTTCCTTTCATTGTCTTATGTGTAACATGAAAACAGGAGTGAGGTTGAAGCATAAACTTGAACGTTTTATCTTTTCTTATGAAATGTATTATTTTACAGGTCTGTTATATTATTGTGACTTTGAAGACCAAGTCTATATGGTTACATTGAATGCATTGAACTTGATGTACCTCATTTAAAAATGTCAGGGATATTTGTGAGCTTACCACATTAAGTTGTTTTTCAGTTTTCAATATTAAAAAAAAAAAAACCCAAATCTGAATTAGCTGCTCACATTTAAAAGTCAGGCATTTCACATAAATGTCTGGATTTGTTTTTTTCCTAAAATATCTGAAACTACATTAACACAATTTCAAATTTTGTTTAATCTGTGTGTATGTTTTCCCTAAATTGTACTGTTGGTCTCTAGTCCACTATAGCCTTCACTCCATGCATCAGCACCTATTCTGGTTAGCCCAACATTCCCCTTTAGTCTTTTATATTGCCTGGTTACCTTTAACGATTTGATTGTGTAATGTTTTTACAGATAATTGTATTCATCTGCTATGGCTTCCAAGACAAAATAACACAGACTAGCTGGCTTAAACAACAGAAATTTATTTTCTCACTTCTTGAGGTTTGAAGTCATAATCAAGGTGCATCAAATTTAGTTTCCAGTGAGGTTTTCCTTCCTATCTTGCAGGAGGCTGCCCTTCTATTGTTTCCTTACTTAGCCTTTTCTCTGTACATGAGGAGAAAGATTTCTGATAACTCTTCCTTTAATAAGGACACCAGTTTTATTGGGTCAGGGCCCCATTCTTATGGCCTCATTTATCCTTAATTACCTTGATAAAGGCCCCATCTCCAAATGCAATCCCTTTGGGGATTGGGGCTTTGACATGAGAATTGAGAGGAGGAAACAACTCAGTCTATAATGATAATATTATTTACACTCTGTTATATATCACAACAAAACTGATCCTTAATGACATTCCTTTTAGCATAGTTTTCCTAGTAATCTCTTTTTTATATATTCATTGTTACCAGCATTTTCCAACTTAAATTTTCTAGGCATCTCTTAGTTCGACAAATATTACTGCATTGTTCTATATCCAAATACTATTTTATGAGTTGGAAAATCTCATGGATAAAAAGTGAGAAAAAAAAAGCATACTTTCAGGAATCTTTCATTCTAGTGAGAAGGTGGGACACAATGAACAAAATAAATAAGAAAATTCATAACATGTTAAAAGGTAATAATTACTATGGAAAAATAAAAATGGGGAAAAGGATAAGGAATAATGAAGGTGAAGTTATAGTGTGCAATTTAAGATAGAGTAATAGATGAGACAAATTTCCACCTATCTTTGGAAAGGTGATATTAAAGGGAAGTGCAAAAAGTGAGGGAGTCAAAAGTGGGTATTTGGAGGAAGAATATTCTAGACAGAGGGAACTACAATTGCAAAGGCTGTAGCGCAGGAGCATGCCTGGCATGCTCAAAGCACAGCACAGAGTCCAGTGTGCCTGGAGTTGAAGGAATGAATAGCTGAGAAGAAGTGGGAGAGATGTCAGAGAAGTGTCACTAGGGCCTTGTAGGTCGTATGAGATTTGTTGAAGTTTATTTCCTGCAAGATTGCCTCAGAAAGACCGAGGAAAATGGTTGATGATTCTTGCGTGGCCAAAACTGTCTTTGCTTTGATAATTTTATTGAACCAAAATACGTTTGGGTATAAACTTATTTGGTCACACTTTTTGAAGGATATTTGTAAATGCTCTTCTGTTGTATTCTGTTGTGGATTTTTGTCTATGGAAAAGTCTGATGATAGTCTCATTATTTTTCCACATTTTCACTGAAAGTTTATTTTGCCTTGTTTCCCAGAGAATTATTTTTTTTACTTGTGAAATTCATGAACATTTTTATGTAATAGAAAACAATGTTGTATTTTGAAATGTACTAATTACCTTTTATTTAAATTTGGATAATTAAAAATATCTTTGACTTTTATTACTTTGTTGTTTTAGTTATGTTTTGTTTAATTTACTCATTCTGTTTTTCTGTATCTCCTTTTCTGTTTGAGAAGTGTTTATTATTCTGGTACAATTTATAATTTTACTTTCATTTGTGAGCCCTTCTGGGTTGTGTTTTATTTCCTCTACTTTTGCCAAAGCTTTTGCTACGAGCTGTTGTAACTCTGCTTTGTACTCTTGCCTCATGGAAGCAATTGTGTGTATGTTTGCATGTGAGGGGCAAGATGTGCAGGTGTGTTTATATTTATGGTGTGTCATTTGGCTCTGATTTTCTTAGACTCCATGGAATTATTTTTCTATGATTTTCTTTGCTCTCAAATGTTTGTATGTAATTTTGCTTTTTTGATATAACCTATTTATCCATTCTATGCTGCTTTTTTTTCCCCAGGAGAGTTACTTATAGAATGTTTATGTTTGGTGCCTATAGCAGTAGTCGGGAGCTGTGCAAGATACTCAGAGTTATGTAGGAAATTTTCTAAGGAGGAGGAGGTTTGAGTATGAGTCCAGTTTAACCTTTAAAACTTCTCAGCCAAGCATTTACAGAGATAAGGGACGTTCAATAAGATGTACCCCTTATTGGCTTTAGTCAACAACTAAGCTCAGATCGCTTCCTGAAAATACTGCTTAGTTAAGATTTTCTTTATTAAATTTTGAATCTTATAGTCTTTACGGCTAAAATATTCATTTTCCTCAGGTGCAAACAAAGGATTTTGTTTGTACCCCTGCAGATGCCAGTTAATTTTGAAATATATATGCCTGACACTTTGCTATCTGTAGACATGGATCCTTCTTTACACTTCTTCCTGAATTTACTTCTGTTTTTATTGCTTTTGGAATTCTTTCTATTTATTTTATAGTTTTGAGTTTTATCGTCAGTTTCTCTATTTTTCACCAAACATGAAATATTTATGTTTATTTTTTGTTGCCTGCTGCTTTTGGGTAATATTTTTTAAAAGAGAAGATGAATGTGGAATGCAACTTCTTATTTCAGTTAGTTTTTTTCAGTATTTCTTACACATTTTCATTATACTTTCTCCATTTATCTTTGGGTGACAGAATTCTGTTCACTAGCTGTTTCTTCTGGAGAGGTTCATTATAACAATATTCTCTAAATGTTCTGTGGAAATATATTTATCATTGCCTTTGTATCTAAATAAAAGGTTAACAGGATTTTGAAATCCTTAACCTTGATTTGTTTCCCTCTGAGGACACTGTAGACCTTGCTCTAATATCTCTATATAGTACAAGTCACTGTAAAGATGTTTTCTCTAGATTACAACTGTGTCTTATTCAAGAGCATAACTTTTAATAGATTATGTGTCCCATTTTAACCATGCTACACTTGATAGCCTACAAAAATTTATATGCACAGTCACATGTGGGATAAGTTTAGAAAGCTGAGCTGTAGAGAATCTATTGCCAATAATAACAAAGTACCAAAAGTTAACTATATTTTATACTACATTATTAATACTAATGGTGTTATATTTATGTTTTAGGAATTTTGCAAGCCTATTATTACGTAAGAGATTGTTAAAAATTAAATTAAACACTTAAAGTTAAATAAATTATATTAATAACAAAAATAAATGCTCAAATCTCATCACACCTGAGTACTTAACCACATTTACTACTATATCTGCTCTCAAAGTTGTGTCTGTCATCTGTGTTGTGGAAATACTATAACTACTATGCATCTCTTCCTCACTGTGTACTCAGTGGTATCATGTTGATAGCTTGATTAGTCTCAGTAGAAATATTTGCACCATGAAAATAGGCAAAAACTATAAAACGATCCTTGATTTATTTTGTTGTTTTTGTGTAGAAAGAGGTGAATGATGGGGAGTATGTTAATAATGTAGATGAAACCTAAACGTGTGTTGTATCTGTAGCCTAACTGTGGAAAGCATAGACCATTGAGGAAATAATATTCTAATATACAGAATGGACTATTTTGTTCAGGAAAGATACCACACACAAAATGAGTGAAGTTTCTACATAGCTAGAGCTGAGCCTGAAAGAGGTTTGACTTTAATGAATATAATTTATACAATGATGACAGATTTACAGTAGATCACATACAGTTTTAATGATAATAACTTCGTTGGGAAAGGAGTTTGTTGATTTAATAGCAATCCTGTTTGTCATGGATAAACTACACCTATACAGGTTAGCTAAGAAAATAAGAGCACAACAAAAACTTGAGGCTTCCTGTGAGAATCAATTAGCTATTGAAATTTACAATAAAGAATATGACATTTTATTATTTCTAATAATCATTTTATTATTTCTAAAAACCATTTATCTCTGTATGCATACACACATTTTTTCCAGAGAGCCAGTTATAAAACAGTAACCAGCAAACCATGTACATCAAACTTTGCAAAGTGCTTTGGTAATGACCATCACATAGAATTATTTGGTATAGCCTCCTAGAAGTCTCTAAATACACTTCTCTTTTGCTGTATTGAGGCTAGGTGATTCACATGGGAATATGAACATGAGAGTTTGCTTCTCTGAATTTCAGAAAATTCCAAAAGAAAAAGAAAATATTTTTCTTAACTGCCTCAATAAATCATACTGATAAGCTGAGTGACTATTAATTTCTTTCTCCATTCACTAATCCACCATCCAAACTGTGCTTCTTAAGGTCTTTCAAACAAAGTAGAGATGGTCCATATATATTTTAATGGTTGCTCCCATTGTTTAAAAAAAAAAAACGAAACAGTGTTCATAAAAACTCAATGAATGTATTTATCAAGACCATGCTCCTTACTCAAATGGGCTCTTATTTTCTCAGTGTAGGTCAGGAGAGGAAGCAAGGTGATATGTCCTATTAACAAATAACTCCAAGGACTTGACTGTGAGAAACCTGTTAGCTTTTAGAACCAAAAATTAACAAACAATTGAGAACTAACCTCTTGGTTTGTGTGATGCTTTAAACATTTCATTTATACCAGGAATAGCATATTGATGAAATAAAAAAGAGAAATAAAATGTCTTATTGATATTTCCTTTAGCAATAAATATCTTAGAGTCTACATAGTCAAATATTAATAGAAAAGCAAATATGAATAAAAAGTTATCTTCTTTGAAGGGCACCAGCAGATTATTACACTCTCCACAGAACCTCCTAAAAAAACTCTGAAAAGACAATCTACACAAATGCATATGAAAACACATTCACTATAGGACTGTGGAAATCTTCCATGGAATAAACATTGACTTAAATTCTGGCAAATAAAACAGCAACTTTTCTTTTTTATTTGTTGTTTAGTGTTTACTGTATGATACCAGACAGTGCTAAGGGCTTTATATGTATTTTGCCCTATAATTTTTACAATAAGAGTAAGAATTTGAGTATATTTTATATTGGCTTTTAAGTAGTTTAAAAAAGTTTTTGATAATAATGTTATATATAGTCTTAACTTGAATACAAAATATATAGATATAGATGTACAAAACATTTACAATATATATTAGTATTGATGATAAGGGAACATGGTGGCTTTTTTTTACATATAAAATAGCCTTATTATTTTGGTACCAAATCCATTTGCTCTAAATTGTGCATAATTCTAAACAATGTCAACGTTCCACTTAATCACTTCTGCTCTTCACTTAACCATATTATGATAATAGAACTTGTAACATTACTTCATGCAAACAAAAGAGATTAAGCCTTATTTATGATAATGCCTAAATCAGTTTTGATGATACTGAGTAAAATTTTCATTGGTGGAAAAATTGCTGATAATGCACACAGGGTCTGATTTGGAGTTAGATATTTCCACCCAAAGCTCCTTGCAAGGAAAAGCTGAAATCATTGCACAACTTCTTTAGAACATACTTTCAGAGACTGTGAGGATCAAATAAAAATCATTTCTCTAATACATTTGATTAAGTATCTTCAACATCTGTATTAAACATTATAATACTCCATAATTGATTGATTAATAAATTCCAGGTAAAGACATTTTTCACAGAGTTCTGAAATGTATGAGTTTTCCAACCTCCTGTCCATCTATTTCCTATCCCCTTTATCAACATGTAGATATCCAGTATTTAACTAAGGTAAAATCAAATGTCAAGCATGTTATGGGAAGTAATGTGTTTTTTCAATTCAGTAGGCATGTAACATTTAAACAGGAGAAATCCTAAGATCCAGACACTGAGATCATGCAGCTAGAAAGAATAATTAATAGGATTATTAACAAATACAGACAGTTTATCCATTGTTTAATATATTTTCTGCTCAGGGCTCAGTAAGAAAGTTTTTCTTTTTACCAGATTATATGAAATATAGTACTTATCACTGGTGAAACAATATAGATCAGAAAAGCTTTAAATCTACTCTAGGATTGCAAGACAAGCCAGATATCAAATACCTACTCTGCATGGATTTACAGAGCAAACCCTAAAACCTAAAATGAGGCAATTTTACAAAATATATTGGAAAAAATTAATCAAATATGGATAGTAATACTTTTATTTAAAAGCTGAAATATAAGCAATCTCAAGAATACATAGAGAAGTTTCTGTGTAATTTTTGTAACAGAAGAATATGACACAGCAAAGGAAACTATAAGCAAAACAAAATGACAACCTACGGAATGGGAAAAAAATTTTTGCAAAAGATGAAACTGACAAAGGCTTAATCTCCAGAATATATAAGCAGCTCATATGACTTAATAATAAAAAAACAAACAACCCAATCCAAAAATGGGCAGAAGACCTAAACAAGCAATTCTCCAGTGAAGACATACAAATCGTCAATAGGCACATGAAAAAATGCTCAATATCACTAATTATCAGAGAAATGCAAATCAAAACTACGATGAGGTATCACCTCACACCAGTCAGAATGGCCATCATTCAAACGTCCACAAATGACAAATGCTGGAGAGGCTGTGGAGAAAGGAGAACCCTCCTACATTGCTGGTGGGAATGCAGTTGGTGCAGCCACTATGGAAAACAGTGTGGAGATTCGTCAAAAGACTAGGAATAGACTTACCATATGACCCAGGAATCCCGCTCCTGGGCATATATCCAGAAGGAACCCTACTTCAGAATGACACCTGCACCCCAGTGCTCATAGCAGCACTATTTACAATAGCCAAGACATGGAAGCAGCCTAAATGTCCATCAACAGATGATTGGATAAAGCAGAAGTGGTATATTTATACAATGGAATACTATTCAGCCATAAAAACCGACAACATAATGCCACTTGCAGCAACATGGATGTTCCTGGAGAATGTCTTTCTAAGTGAAGTAAGCCAGAAAGAGAAAGAAAAATACCATATGAGATCGTTCATGTGTGGAATTAAAAAAAAATGAACATAAATACAAAACAGAAACAGACTCATAGACATAGAATACAAACTTGTGGTTGCCGGTGGGGAGGAAGGGTGGGAAGGGACAGACTGGGAGTTCAAAATTTGTAGATACTGACACGTATATATAGAATAGATAAACAAGATTATACTGTATAGCACAGGGAAATATATACAAGATCTCGTGGTAGCTCACAGTGAAAAAATGCGACAATGAATATATGTATGTTCATGTATAACTGAAAAATTGTGCTCTACACTGGAAATTGATGCAACACTGTAAACTTACTGTAACTCAATAAAGTAAAATTTAAAAAAAGAAAGAAAAAAAAAGAATATGAGACACAAGCATAGGTTTAAAACCTCATTATATATATAGAGAAGGTCATTATAACTTGGCCAATGCAGGGAGAAGAGAATTTCCATCGTAACTACAGCCTAATATTATTGGGATTAAGTTTTTTACCACTTATTTAGTAAGAAGTAACCATATGCATAAAATGAAATATATTTGTAAAACTTGCAATTTCTGTCTTAATCAAATTTATCTCTAGATAATTCTCATTCTATGATATGAATTCAGTTATCCACAAAGAATATCTTCATCTTTAATAAAAAAATCCCTTCATGGTTTCTTAAAGCATGTATTATTTAAATTGGTGGAGCTTATGGATTCAAGAATGGAAAAACACTTAGGCAAACAGAGTCTTTCATAGAATGTTTCTTTTATAAGACTTATTTTAGGGGGTTGATATATCATATATAATTTTGGTGAATCAGTGTGTTTCACTTTTTACCTTTTATATGTAGAAACTTAAGATGGACTTGTTTTGCAAATTCACTTTAAATTAATGGGAAAAATGTAAACCATCCAAACAATGTGAACTCTTAAACTATAAACTGTTAAAACACAAGCATGCACACATGTACTTCTAATTGTAAAGTATTTTTTAAAACATCAAATCTATCTGTTTTCTCATGCAGTTAAAACAGATATTTTCTTAAATTGTATTTAAACCCCCCCCAAAACCGATGCATAGACCACTGCTTACATTTAAAAAGATCACGTTGATATTCTGGTGACTACTGAATATCTAAGTGAAATAGAAGACAAAATTCCATCAACTAAGGTTTTGAAAATATGGAATAATTTCTTACTCAGTATGAGAGGAAATTAATATTTCTAAATTTTCTGTTCCATTCTTTATATCTTTAGGAAGTTGTACTGATCACATTTTCTAGTTGTGTTTAATCTCCATTAATCTTTTTGCATAAAAAGTTGTAAAACTGCCAAATTGAAATGCCTGAATTTATTTCATCCAGTGGTTTTATTGACATTTCAAGATAAAAAATTGATCACTTCACAGTGCAGAAAGATACTGTTTGGAAGAGTCTAGGTGACTTATTCCAAGAGGAAACTTCACAAAGAACCATGTTTGGACTTCATTGACTGTTGGCACCCTCAAACTTTATTCATTTTATAGATAATCTGTCTATGAAAGCAAAATTTCATGATTGAAGGATAAAAAAGTACAGTCTAGGATTTTACTATGTGAAATACAATTATGTGGGAAACTATTTATGTTAACACTCCTGGTACATTTTTTCTGCCTCTGGGAAGATTTATGTAGATTGTCAGAACATAATATAGAGGTTGCTCTGTTAAGAATCTGAATAAGAATCTATATAATCTGATGACTAAATTATTGATCTTCTGTACAACATGGTGCCGATAGTGAACAATATGGTATGGTGCACTTCACAATTTAAGAGGGTATATCGCGAGAATGTTAAGTGTTCTTACTACACATATGTATGCATGCACACACACACAAAGGACACAAGGAAAATCTGGGAGGTTTTGGATATGTCTGTTACATTAATTATGGTGATGGTCTCATGGATGCTCATGGATAGATGAATGAATAAATAAAATGTGGAATATATATACAATGGAATATTACTTAGCCATAAAAAAGAATGACATCTTTCCATTTAGGACAATATGGGTGGAACTTGAGGATATTATGGTAAGTTAAGTAAGTCAGATAAAGAAAGACAAATGCCATATGACTGTACCTCTATGTCAATCTAAAAAAACAAAACAAACAACAAAACAGAAACAGAGTCACAGATACACTGAACAAACAGGTGGTTGTGATAAGGGAGGGGGTTGATGGGATTAGTAAAATAGATGACAGAAATTAAGAGCCCAAAATTCTAGTTACAAAATAAATTAGTCATGGAGATAAAATGTACATCATGGGGAATATAGTTGATAATGTAATATCTTTGTGTGATGAGAGGTTGTAATTTTAACTAGACTTCTTGTGGTGATCACTATATAATGGATGAAAAGAGTGAATCACTATGTTATACATATATACTGGGATCTAATATAGTACTATATAATACAGTACAGTAATATAGTACTGTTGGTTAATTTTACATCAATAAAACAAACAATCTCATAGAAAAAGGTACCAGATTTGTGGTTACCAGAGGTGGGGATTGTGGGAAGAAGAATTGGATGAAGGTGATTAAAAGGTACGGACATCTAGTTATAAGATATATAAAAACTAGGGATGTAATATGCAACATGATTAATATAACTAACAGTGCTGTATGTTATATATGAAAGTTGTAAAGTGAGTAAATTCTACAAGTTTATCACAAAGAAAGAAATTTTCTTGAATTTTTATCTATATAAGATGATAGATATTTACTAAACTTAATGTGGTAATTGTTTCGTAATGTATGTAAGTTAAATCATTATACTGTACACCTTAAACTTATAAAGGGCTGTATCTTAGCTGAAGTTTTGTAATCCATTCCGACAATCTTTGTCCCATAACTACAAGTTTTAGTCCTTTATTTCAATCATCTTAATACATACTTTCCTCTCCCAGTTTAAGTATGAATGGTTTCTAACACTCTAGTAAATTCATATAGACATAAAAATTTCTTCCTGGAGAGGTATTTTTACTATTGATGCACCAACTTTAATTATTAAAAGACTACTAACTATTCGACTTCTGTTTGAGCTCATTCTGGCAAATTACATTATTTCCTAAGAATAGGAAAGTATTCATAAACACGTCATATTTATTTTCCTGGTTTTCTTTTAATCTCTCATTATTTTTTCATTGTCTGTAATAGCTTTGATATTTTTTCTCTCTAATTTCTATTAGTTATTTGTGTTTCTTGCCCTCTTTTTCTTGTGATAAAGCTTTCATTTTTTTTTTTTTTTGCTTTAAAAATCAGGTTCTAGATTTCTTAAGCTTGCACAATGTATATATGTTTATTATAATTATTTTTGTTTTAAAGTTTATTAATTCTTTGATTTTTTTATTTTCCTTTTATTGCTAATGTTTTTCTTTCTGCAGATAATCAATTACTAGATTATTTTTATAGGTACTTAAGCTGCATCCAACATATTATAATATGTTTAATATAACACCACATAGTTAAAAATATATCACACTATTATTAGTTAGAATATCCTAGTTTCTATTACTATTTATTGATCCATGTGTTATTAAAATTATTTCTTAAATTTCCAAAAATATGAGGTATTTCTAGTGATTTTTTTGTTAGGATATGTAGTTATTTGCATTTGGATTAGGGGATTTCTTTATGTTAGTTCAGTCCTTTAAAAGTTTAGAAACTAAAGTTAAATATTGTTAAGGCAAATATTGTTTTTGCTTATGAAGAATCTAATTGTTCCAAAGAGATTAGTGTTATTTACATGGTCATTAAGCTGATTTCTTTTATTATATTCTTAAAATCTTTTATATCATTACAGATCTAAGATACCTCTTTCTGTCTATCTCTTTTTCTTCGTCTCTCTCTCTTCATGATGAAGCAACAATTTCTGGTAATCTGTTTTGTTTGATATGAACATAACTTTCTCAATATTTTTTGTTTTTGTTTGAATTTGAAAGGTATAACTTTTAATTTTACCTATCCTTATAATGTTCTTATAATGATGCATCTTTTATAATGGACCATAATTGCATTCTTCCCCAATTCAGTTTGACAATTCTTGTCTTGTAATTAGATCATTTAATATAATGATACTTATCTTAGGAATTCAATTTATTATTCAATTTTGTGTCTTCTATTTTTTCTGCTTGTTTTATATATGTTTTTCTTTCCTTTTTTGCCTTATTCTGCATTTATTTTCTTATTACAGACCTTGTTTTCCTATTACTATTTTGGAAATTACATCCACTTTTAAATATTTTATGGCTCTCAGTGAAATTACATTATTAATTATATTCTCTAAATCTAAAATTAATAAAACCCTAGCTTTGCATGTGAATATAAACATCTCAGCACAGTTTAATTAGCTTCCCTTCCTAAACCATGCACATTATTGTTTTATTCATGAGTGTTTAAATTAATTATGACTTTTCTTACAGTCCATGCTTCTGAGACCAAACATTTGAGAAAATTTTAATTCTGCCTGAAGTACTCTAAATACTTTAATAGTGTGTATTCATGTTGAATTCTCTCAATTTTGTTTTCCTTTTTCTCTTCTTCCTTCTTTTCCTCTGCTCCTCCATTCTCATGCTCATTCTCGTTCCTATTCCTCTTCTATTTGTACAAAATTTGTCTTTATTTAAAAAAATATTTTGTCTAGATATAGTAGTCATTTTGCTTTTTTAAATTAATGTCATTCTACATTCTTCTGTCACTATTACTGTTAATAATTTAGCTGTACACATAATTGCCAATCTTTTAAAGGTAATCTATCTTTTCTCCCACAACTGAGTACTTTAAAATTTTTTTCCTGTTTGTTTCCTGCAGTTTCATTGTAATGTTTTCAAGTTACTCTGTTTTATATTAATTTGAATTTAGATCTTTTATCATGTAAAAATATCAGCCAGTATATCTACAAATCTTGCTGCTCACTAGTACGTTGTTTCATCTTGTGATTTTAATTTATCTTATAAGTGTATTTTTCTATCTTTTATATTTCTTGCTGTCTCTTTTTCATCTTTCCCCTAGTTTCTCCTTACTATATTCCAGATTAATATTTAATCTTCTGTTTCACTAATACTTTCTTTAGCTGTGTCTAATCTCATATTAAACAGTTAAACCAAGTTTATAATTGTTATGTATGCTTTATTTCTAGAGATAGTCCAGATATATGTGAAATTGTTGATAGTTTCTTATTCCTTCAAAACATGCATTTCACATTTAGACTTTATTCTGTAAGCATAGTAAGTCTAATTGTTTTATAGTCTATGTTGAATGATATCAGAAGTGTTACAGATATGTTTATTTTTGTGATGGTGCATTTTAACTTACACCCTTATGTCAGGTTATGTTTGACAAAATACTAGTTATTATGAAATATTTTAAAGAAATAATATGAGACCTAGCATGTATATAATTTCATTCAGAGAATATTTGATTTTGTTCCTTTTAGACAGTTAGGGTTATTTGAATTATAAACTTTAAGGTAGCATGGGCCATCCTGCCGGTGAGAATGTGTGTGGAAAATTCCTCAAAACACCTGTTTTGCATTTGGTCTATTGCTGGGTTTTTAGAACTTTGTCTTCTCATTTCAGTTATGAAGGGGTGTGCTTTATTATATTTCCGTATCTTCAAAGGTTCTATACTTTGTTTTCTAATCTCCTTGCATTGATGAAGCTATTAAAATGAATTTAAAGTTGTCAAGAATAGCAAATTCATTGAATACAAAAGTAGTAAATGCTTCATTCAAATCTCTGTATTTATTTTCCTTTCATTATTGGCTAAATATTCCCTTAATATCATGTTGTCTTCTTAATATGTTAAAAAATTAAATAAATGTTTTTAAGTATTTTTACATTTCATTAGAGTGGTTTTTTCCTGAATAACATAGCTCACTATTGCTGGAAATCAGAAATTTCATAACTTCTTTATTCTGTCCTCTTCCTCCCTTTTTTTATATTTAATGCTTTCAATAATCTTGTTAAGAATTAATATTTCATTTGAAATGTCTCCATTTTGGGGAGAATCAATTTATTTTCTCATATAAAAGGACTTACTTGATTTCTCAGATTGAACATCTTCTAAAATATGCATATATACATTAGAATTAGATTTGGTTTCTTACGTCTGAAAACCTCAAATTTCAGTGTCAAAAACCACATAAAGATTTATTTTCTCTTAAGTAATAAAAAAGGCCAGAAATGTGATGATGCTGAGGATATTAAGACATGGGCTTTTTTTTGGATGCTATAAATAATATCACAGAACATTTATTCATTTCTGGGTATAAAGTTTCTGGAGTTCCTGCATCATTTAGGCTTATTAAAAACATGGGGATAGAAAAATGGCAGTATTAGTTTCTATTCTTATATCCTTCATGGAATTTCATTCCATAAACACTGGCTTTAACTTAGTCACCTAGTCATATGGTCGTATGGCCTGTGACAATTGTGAGAGATGTTAAGAAGCATAGTCATTACCTGGGTTCAGTGTAACCCTCAATAATATAGGTCTTCTTTTAAAAAAGTGGAAAGGAGGCCTGGAGGTTGGATAGGCGACTGCTAATCTCTGCTACCAATAGTCTAATGAAAAGTTTTTGCTTTCACTAAATTGATCTCAGGTATGGTGAAAAGACTTCACCACTTTGAAATATATTATTTATTAATAGTTTTTTATATAAGATATTGAGAACTATTATTTATAAGAATATTTTCTTGAATAATTAGAGACACCTATCAAGTCAGTATTTGTTGTGAGTAAAGTTCACATTACTGAGCACATTCATGCACTTGACAATTACAGATTAAAGAATTGCAATGATAGAAATGTTTAAGACTAGAATCTTATAATCATTCAGGTTTTTCACCAAACCTGCTCCAATTTCAAATGACCTGTCTTGGCAGGTGATGAGTAAAATTTCATTAGCAACAAGTCAGATGCTTCACCTCTGCATTATTCTGATCTGAACTCTCTCTTTTCCATTAATGATAACATTTCCAAAATGCATCATGGAGTCCTGACAATTTAAAAGGCATTATGTGAGAAAACATCATTCTGCAACTGATTGTTTCCTTGACTGTGGTGACTTTCTCATCAGTGAGGTAATGGTCTGAGTCACCAAAGAAGTTGTTCTTCCTGTTTGCATCATTTATACTTACTTAAGAAAAAAAATCGATGAGACTCAGAAATATCCTAAAAGTAATATCTGTCTCTTCAACTCCTCTTTATTTGTCTTTGATCTAGTAATGCATCTTAATTGAATATTAAGTGAAGTATAAAAAAATCCACTCAGTAATTGCAATTCAGAGAAAATAATAAAGCATTCTGGCAGAACTGATCTAACATTTTGATGAAGTCATTAAAAAAATCTTTTATCTTTATTTTTTCTCTCAGTTTTATTGAGATATAATTGGTGTATAACATCTTATAAATTTAAGGTGTACAGTATAATGATTTGATATATGTATTTATTGCAAAGTCATTACTACAGTTTGTTTAGTTAACATCACCACCTCACATATTTACAAATTTTTTTCTCTTATAATGGGAACTTTTAAGATCTATTATCCTTGCAACTTTAAAATATACAGTTAATTATTATGAACTCTCATCACCATACTGTATATTCATTCACAGAACTTACTTATCTCATAACTGGAAGTTTGTAACTTTTGAACACCTTCACTCATTTTCCCTACCCCCCAACCCCTTGCCTCTAATAATCACCAATCTGTTCTCTTTCTATGAGTTTGTATTTTTTATATTCCACGTATAAGTGTCATATGGTATTTGTCTTTTTCCGTCTGACTTATTTCTCTTTGCAAAATGCCCTCAAGGTTATCCATGTTGTCACCAATGGCAGAGTTTCCTTCTTGTTTTTTATGGCTGAATAATATTCCTCTGTGTGTGTGTGTGACATTTTGTTTATCCATCAGTGGACATTTACATTGTTTCCATGTCTTGACTGTTGTAAATAATGCTGCAGTGAACGTGGGAATACAGATATCTTTTCAACATAGTGATTTCATTTCCTATGGATATATACTTAGAAGTTGAATTGCTGGATCATATGGTAGTTCTATATCTAATTTTTTTGAGGAGCCTCCATATTGTTGTCCATATGGCTGCACTAATTTACATTCCCACCAACATTGCCCAAGGATTCCTTTTTTTCCCACATTCTCACCAACACTTGCTATCTCTTGTCTTTTTGATGATAACAATTCTAAAATGTGTGAGGTAGTACCTCATTGTGGTCTTGATTTGCATATTCCTGATGATTAGTGATGTTGAGCACCTTTTCATTTTCCTTTTGGCCATTTGAATGTCTTCTTTATAAAAAAGTCTATTCAGATCCTTTGCCCATTTTAAAATTGGCTTATTTGTGTGCTTGTTTGTTTTTGCTGTTGAACTGTGTTTCTCTTCTATTTTGAATATTAATCCCTTATCAGATATGTGTTTTGCAGATATTTTCTCCCATTTCATAGGTTGCTTTTTCATTTTTTTAATCATTTCTTTTACTGTGCAGAGAATTCATGTTTTCTATTTGGGGCATGTTAAAATTCCCCTGGAATAAAAGCTATAATCCAAGATGGGTGATTGCAATTTCTAAGTCTCACAAACTGGAAATATGCTTTCAGTTATTGACATCTCATTGAGAAATTAAAATGAAATAATTTAACAACAAAAGACATTAGGAAATATCCAAACTTGAGTAAATGAGATTAGACCAGTACTAGAGAAGATAGTAATGCTACTTTTGGGGGAGACTAAATCAGAACCATAGGTATGTATTCAAGAAACCACAAGAGATGAGAAAGCAGTGAGATAGCTCTGAAACAGTTTGATTACTGTATTAATTTTCAATTAACAATCCGTGAATGTGTACCTTGTTTTGGATTTGTGATCTTCAAGGAAATAGTGGAAGATAGCACATGTTTGATTCAAAGCACCTGGATAGCTCTGGATTATTTTTTCAAAAAATATGTTGTTCCTTTGAATTTAATAGGTCCACAGTGGGGTCTGGTTATTCTGATAACTGCTATACCTCATCTCTCTCTGGTTTTATTTGCTTTATCAAGGAGACTCTTTCAAAAAAGATAAATTAAAGAAAACCTTTTGCAACTTTAGCTTTTGTCTTGAGTGAAGTATTTATTTCCAGTGATAATTCCTGTCTAACTATGAATTCTACCCAGAAAGCATGTAGTCTCTGTATCTGACCTCAGTGAATCTAAGTCATTCTGTGACTGCTTAAGTTGACCAGGCATTATGAACTCCACTAATATCCAGGCTTTGCAATGTCTCTATGTGTAATATCCCAGTTTAGTGGAATGAACAAAGTGAACATCAAAAATATTATGTAACTTGATCATGGTCACATGGCTGGTAGTTGTCAGACTCTGGACTTGAACATAGTCTGAATGGTTCTAGAGTTCATACGGCTATATGAGATTTAGAAATGTAAAGTAATTTAGTGCTCAAATATCATTTACCTTAATTATCATTATAATAATTATGGTTGAAACCCATTTATATATTATAACAGGATGAGGGAGGAAACAGAGAAGGAAAAGGAGGGTGAAAGAAAGTCCATTATAGTTAAACATAATTTTATTGTTTGACCTAGTCTTCATAACACCTAAATTGATAGATTGCTTATCTTATAATATAAGACTTGGCACCAGGTGATAGCTTCAAAGGATAAAAAAATCAAAGGACAAAAAAGGTTAAATACGTGGGAAATCACCCCATAGGCATGCACAGTGATCTCGAAAAAAGTCTCAAAATGATTGAAATAATAGCTTCTTGATGTGCTTTGAACTGTGTCACACCTCACCACATGTTACTGAAAGAATAAACACTGTTTTTAAACCATTTTTTCATTGACGTAGAGTTAATTTACAATGTTGTGTTCATTTCATGTGTACAGCAAATAGATTCAGTTACATATATATGTATTCATATATATGTTCTTTTTAAGGTTCTTTTTCATTTTAGATTATTACATATAGTTCCATTGTGCTGTAGAGTAGGTCTTTGTTTATCTATTTTATATATAGTAGTGTGTGTATGTTAATCTCAAACTCCTGATTTATTTCTTTCCCACCCCCCACTATCCCCTTTGGTAACCATAACTTTTTTTCCATGTCTATGAGTCTTTTTCTGTTTTGTAAATAAGTTCATTTGTATCATATTTTTTTAGATTGCACATATAAGTGACATCATATGATATTTGTCTTTGTCTGTCTGACTTACTTCACTTAGAATGATGATCTCCAGGTCCATCCATGTTGCTGCAAATGGCATTATTTCTTTTTCTTTTTTTTTTTAATGGCTGCGTAACATTCCATTGTATATATAGCAAATCTTTATCCATTTATCTGTTGGACATTTAGGTTACTTTCATGTCTTGGCTATTATAAATAGTGCTGCTATGAACATAGGGGTGTATGTCTTTTTGAATTAGAATTTTCTCTGGATATATGCCCAGGAGTGGAATTGCACATATTGTTTAAAGATATCTTTTTTGGAAACATTGTAATTATTATTCATTTTTTGTAATGTTAATACTTAGATCTACTCTGTATTTTAATGGATATATATTATACACAGTATATGAAATTTATGTATACAATTTATGTATGTATATATTTCTCACTTCATCTTTAAAATGGATCTCATAATTGTACTTAACACAAAGCTTACTATAATGAAAAACTGAGTAAATATATATGAAAAAAACATAAAAAGAGCATAGCACATAGAGTCTACTTAAATAGTGGGTAGTATCATTATAATGATGATGATAATGACGTTATTAGGTATGTATTAGCAGCAAACTGGTGGTAACAATGTGGAGAATAGTTTGAAATGGGTAAATGTTGATTCAGGGAGAAAAATTAGGAGGTACTGCAGCAATCCAAATACACATTATTCAAATAAAATTAGGGACTTCTGGGAAGTAGTGGATGCCAGAGTTGATATCAAGGTAGACGTTAGAGGCAGAATGTGGTAGAGAGTATCATCTGAGAACTGTTTGGGTAGAAGAGTATTGATGGATAAACTAGGAAAGAGAACTTTTGGTATAATCTGGTGTGGTGTGTTTCATAGTATGTTTGTAGTTTTTGTGGGACCTGGGGAAGAAACTGCTAATCCCAGCCAAGAAGATGAGCTGCACATGGTAGGGTTTGGTAAAAATGTTGCAATTAATTTGATCAGTTGGGTATCTACGGCACTCAGTTTCATGCTGTCTGATGATATTTAAGACCTGAAGGCACCCTATGCTGGTAAGGAAAAATGTCTAACATCTAATTAACCTATTGTCTTTTTTGTTCTTTGGTTAGATTGAATTAATTTTGTAGTTACAATACCAAAGGATGTCAGTCTTAACAGAAAGACAAAATGAAATTTCAGTCACAGCATCTCATTCCTCACAACCTTTAAATGGCTCACCTTTTGCTTTCTTAATTTTTTTTTTTCCAGCTTGCTTTTCAGTGGTGTAATTTACAGCACACTACTCTCTCTTTGCACATTTAAATTTACACAGTGTAGTCAGTTATACTTGATTGATTGCCTGTGCTCGTTTATGCCTGCTTCTCTCAATAATTATAACACACAGCCTTGTCCTCCTTGCTACGTGGTCTTATTTATATATTTTTCTTTACTCTTTGAAATTATATGTTATTTGATAACAAAGAAAAGTATAAAGAGATAGATATAGATTTTAAAAACTTAAGACTTTTCAACTGTTTAAATATGACAATGAATATTATTAATAGTATTTAATCTCTATGTATACAGTTCATGGTTTTCTTTCCTTATGCATATACACAGCATGTTGAAGCCAATCTGACTAAAGTCATGTTGATAACTTTGCTCTTGCAGTATTCAGAATACAACTTTATCCATAGATGATATTCACCATATATTTTTGAGTTAAATATAAGACTATCCAGGCAAAAGAGAATAGTAGTAGTTTAAAAAAAGAAAACTGTCTTTTAAGCTAAAAAATAAGTATGTGTATTTTTGCTTTCTGAGTTTAAGTATTTTATACAACATATTATATACTGACTTTTAAATGTTAGTAGAGAATTTAGGAATAACACCTCAGTGACAATGAGATAAAAGTACTTAAGCAACTGATGGAAATAATTCCACCATTTTCGTTTTAAGTTTTAAACCACATTGTGCTCTAAAAATGAGGAGATAAGAATATTAAGCATTATAAATGAGATTATTAGAAAAAGTAAATTTGGGGAATGAAAAAAAGAGGGAATGGGAGAGAACTTTCTAAAAATTACTCTGTATAATGAAGTCTTACACCACCTTACTCAACTTATGTACTTTTGTCTAATGGTGAGGACATGATGATTAATAAATGTAAGATAGAATTCACCAATTAAGATGGACTGGTCTCCTTAGGACCAGTAACCACTAGTCTCCTTAGAACCAGTAACCTCAGGAAAGCTCAATATTATATAAACATTCCTGTGTTGGGATATCCCTGAAGTTGCTGGCCCTGTTTTTTGTTGGTTTGGTTGTTATTTGAGACATGGCACTCCTTCCATTTCTACAAAGTCCATATTATTCTTTTTTTTTCTTTTCTTTTCTTTCTTCCCCTCCTCCCCCCGGGTTGTTCTTTATTTACAGGGCATAACCACTGGAAAGAGAGAAAGGAGGAGCATGTAGTTATTATAATAGTCTCACCTCCCACAATGCATGGAGGTACTTTTCTTTTTGTTTTAGTTTTAAGTAGTAATTTATAATGCCACAGCAATATTAATTAAGAATAATGAAATCAGTTTAAGGGAATAGAGAATAATCACATATTATCATTCATTACAAAAACAGTCCCAAACTACTGTACCAGATTTCTTCATATTGAGACCATTGTTTTATTTCTTTAAAAATTTTCTTAATATCTTTATAAAATGAATACATTTATACAGATTGAAATATATCAAATAGTTCTGCAATTTTATAATAATAATAATCATAAAAACTGTGGTTTGGCTTTTATCTTCACTCCTAAGATAAATTGGCTTATAACAATTTTAAGCTGGGTAATTTCTTCTGATATTTTTGGCTGCATAATGTGGTATAGTATGTTCATATAATAGTATCTATTGATTTTTTTTCAATGGAATTTAAAAAATTTTACTAACCTACCCTCACTTACCTTTCTTCACTTTCCTAATAGTGATATAACAGATTATTATTTTAATTAGCATTACTTTTCATTCTGAAAACAAAATGATAAACCAAATTTTTATCATTTGTATTAAATTTTTACCTTTTTCGTATTTCATGGACTTATTGGTCACCTTCTTAATTTTTACACTTTATTATTAATTTTTCAAGTGCTCAGTAGACCTGTGAAATGCCTACTGACGTTTCCAATCTTAAAACACATAAGAAAATCTCTAAATTCTATTTTATTTTTCCTGTGACCTCCCACACATCCAGGTCTTCACCATTCTTCTCAGTTCTCTATTGATTGCTGTCTAGACATGGCGTGTAATTCTAATGTTGTAACATCTCTTCCCCACCACTTGTTATTTTGAGAAATTTTAACTCTTCAAATAAAAATCAATAATTCCCTATCATCCTTTTTCTGATTTCATCTTACCACAATCTTTTCATGAACTTTAGGCCTGCTAGATTATTTATTTTATTGAATTTTCTTATATTTCCTTTGTTAAAATTTTACATTATTTATTATCTCTTCTCCCCTTTGTGTATTTTCATTATTTCACATTCTAGTTCTCATACTGAATTTTTGAATTTCCTGTTTTTTAAAATAGTCATCTTACTTTTATGTTATTTCCATTTCATAGTGACTGGATCTTTTTTTTTTCTTCTTCTTTTTTCGGATACAAAGATTCCTTTATATTTCTCTTGTAGGTTCTGTGAGATGAAAATGTGGTATGGTTCATTATCTTGTTTAAGCAAAAATATTATTATGCACAAATGAGACACAGGATTAACATTTTATCCTTTAGAGGAGAAAACTGGCAAACACTAGATAGAATTTGAAGGATAACACTGAAGAACATGCGCACATACTTGTGCTCTTTCTTGACTTATTAGGACTAAGGAAGATTTCTGGGCATATCGAACGGCTCAGGTGCAATCTGAAAATATATTTTGCCTCTCGGAAAGTATACTGTCTGCCAGCAGGTAGAGTGAAGTCAGGAAGAATCACTTGACATACTTTTTAGAGTGTCAGAATATGTGGACCTTGATTTAAATTGACTGCTCATATTTTCATACGGTTCCAAAGTTTAATAGTCTACTTAGAAATATGAACATTTAATTACTCCTTAATCTTTTAAGCTCATCACTTACTCTGTGCTGGCAAATTTGAATGAACACTTTTAATGATTTTTGATTAATAATTAGCCTCAGTTTTAAACTTAGGTAAATAAATATCTTCAAGCATTTAAAAATTGCATTTGTTGTTTTAATGGTGTTGATTTAGTTTTTAAGAACTTCAGTGATTGGACTGACAATTTCCAAGTGTGTAAAACTTTAATTATGTCAAATAATTTAAGTTTATAAATACAGGAATTAATTTTCTAATCCTGTATATAAGCCTAGTAGAATGGTGACTTAAATGTACTTGTGCTCTTTTACAATTGAATTTTAAATTGGGATTGTCAGACTTAAAATAATAGCCCGTAATTGCTGAATCTTTACACATGCGTTTTCAAATTGGTAAGATTTCTTTACAAATATATTAATACTATGTATATGCTTTGTTTCTTTTAAATATTTTCCTGTGGTGGTGTGAAAGTTCAGTCTCCATTCTCTGGTCCTTGCTGGTAGCTTTCTGTAGAAAGTGGAGCACTGATGTTCACCATGTGCTAGGGGAGAGAAGGTTGTCAGCTTTCCCCAAGCACTGCTAACAGCAGGTGGGGAAACTTCTGGCATCAGCATAGAGGGAAGGCGAAGCTGATTGCCAATAGCATCACCCAATTCCTCCTCATTGACTCCAGGTAGGGGTGGAGGCTTAACTCCCTACGGAGCATCATCAACACCAAGAAAAGGGAGACGTCAAATACCAGTTAAACCTCATCTCCACCTTGCTTGCTCAATCTTTTTGATTCTGAATGAGGGTGGAGGCTTAATACTCTGCTGAGCCCTGCTGACAGTGTGGAGAGAAGGGGAGATGAGGTCCAGGTACCCTGCCACCCACTGCCTGGTTCATTCTTTTTCCTGACATATGTGTGCGGAGGTCCAGCTCCCTACTCTACTGATACAGAGGGAACAGTGGAGTGAAGTGCTAACCCCAACTGACACCATCTTATTGAATCTTGTTGCTACTGTTCCCTGCTGACTTTGGCACTACCCAGACTTGTAAATCAGAGCACTGCTTGGTTTGATCAAAAGGGGATGGAAGAGACAAGACAAGGCTGCCCACCATCACCACTCCTCTTCAACGTAGTCTTGGAAGTCCTAGCCACAGCAGTCAGGCAAGAGAGAGAAATAAAAGGGATCCAAATTGGAAAAGAAGAGGTAAAAGTGTCACTATATGCAGATGACATGATACTATATATAGAAAACTCTAAAAGCTCCACACAAAAACTGCTAGAAATAATCGAAGAATTCAGCAAGGTAGCAGGTTACAAGATTAATGTTCAAAAATCATTCTTTACACTAATGATAAATCAACAGAAAAAAAAAGTAAAGAAACAATCCCCTTTAAAATAGCACCCAAAGTAATAAAATACCTAGGAGTAAATCTAAGTAAGGAGGTGAAAGACTTATACATGGAAAACTATAAAACACTGATTAAAGAAATTAAAGAAGACTTAAAAAAAGGGAAAGATAGCCAATGCTCCTGGATTGGAAGAATCAATGTTGTTTAAATGGTCACACTGCCCAAGGCAATCTACAGATTTAATGCAATCCCTATCAAATCACCCAGGACCTATTTCACAGAACTAGAACAAATCATAATAAAATTTATATGGAACCACAAAAGACCTAGAATTGCCAAAGCATTACTGAAGAAAAAGAAAGAGGCTGGAGGAATAACTCTTCCAGACTTCAGACAATACTACAGAGCTACAGTAATCAAGGCAGCATGGTAGTGGTATCAAAACAGACATATAGACCAATGGAACAGAATAGAGAGCCCAGAAATGAACCCACAAACTTTTGGTCAACTCATCTTTGACAAAGGGGTCAAGAATATATAATGGAATAAAGACAGTCTCTTCAGCAAATGGTGTTGGGAAAACTGGACAGCAGCATGTAAAGCAATGAAGCTAGAACACTCCCTTACACCATACACAAAAGTCAACTCAAAATGGATCAAAGACTTAAACATAAGACAAGATACAGTAAACCTCCTAGAGGAAAATAAAGGCAAAACATTATCTGACATACATCTCAAAAATGCTCTCCTAGGGCAGTCTACCCAAGAAATAGAAATATAAGCAAGAATAAACAAATGGGACCTAATTAAACTTACAAGCTTCTGCACAGCAAAGGAAACCATAAGTAAAACAAAACAACAACCTACAGAATGGGAGAAAATTTTTGCAAATGAAACTGACAAAGGCTTGATCTCCAGAATATATAAGCAGCTCATACGACTTAATAAGAAAAAAACAAATAACCCAATCCAAAAATGGGCAGAAGACCTAAACATGCAATTCTCCAAGGAAGACATACAAATGATCAATAGGCACATGAAAAAATGCTCAATATCACTAATTATCAGAGAAATGCAAATCAAAACTACAATGAGGTATCACCTCACACCAGTCAGAATGGCCATCATTCAAATGTCCACAAATGACAAATGCTGGAGAGGCTGTGGAGAAAGGGGAACCCTCCTACACTGCTGGTGGGAATGCAGTTTGGTGCAGCCACTGTGGAAAACAGTATGGAGATTCGTCAAAAGACTAGGAATAGACTTACCATATGACCCAGGAATCCCGCTCCTGGGCATATATCCAGAAGGAACCCTACTTCAGAATGACACCTGCACCCCAGTGCTCATAGCAGCACTATTTACAATAGCCAAGACATGGAAGCAGCCTAAATGTCCATCAACAGATGATTGGATAAAGCAGAAGTGGTATATTTATACAATGGAATACTATTCATCCATAAAAACCGGCAACATAATTCCATTTGCAGCAACATGGATGTTCCTGGAGAATGTCTTTCTAAGTGAAGTAAGCCAGAAAGAGAAAGAAAAATACCATATGAGATTGCTCATATGTGGAATCTAAAAAACAAACAAACAAACAAAACATAAATACAAAACAGAAACAGACTCATAGACATGGAATACAAACTTGTGGTTGCCAAGGGGGTGGGGAGTGGGAAGGGACAGACTGGGATTTCAAAATTGCAGAATAGATAAACAAGATTATACTGTATAGCAGAAGGAAATATATACAACATCTTATTGTAGCTCACAGAGAAAAAAATATGACAATGAATATATATATGTTCATGTATAACTGAAAAATTGTGCTCTACACTGGAATTTGACACAACATTGTAAAATGATTATAAATCAATAAAAATGTAAATAAATAAATAAATAAATAAATAAAAAAAAATAAAGACGAACAAACCATTCCCATTAAAAAAAAAAAAAAAGAAAAAGAAAAGCAAGCAGCCTAATGACTAATGGGAGTTCCAAATTGGGGTAAGAAAGCAGTTTGGAATTATGCAACCATTCTCCCCGCAGATGATGAAACATCAGTTGAAGAAGTCAAGAGCAAGAAGATAGAAAAGGCAGAATTAAGGCATTATATGTGATAATGAACTAAGAACTGGATACTCTCTGGGCATACATGATCCCTTGGGTCCTGCTGACTCTTGAGACCATTGTTCTGTGTTCAGCTGTATGTGCCAATCATGGTACCCGGTAGATCTGCTCCACAAGGACTGTAGATCAGCCACAGCGGCTGTAGGTCAGATTAAAAAAGGCTCGTATCCTCACTGTACTTTAGAAGAAGGTCTTTGCTTGATGGAATCATTGAAAGTAACTTAATGCTCTTGGATTTTAATGCATCAAGAAAATTCTTGCTAAAGTTGTTACAGTAATTTGCCAACCCCTGCCCTAGACGACTGGATTCTAGCAATAGCCTTGTATAGTTAATGCAATTGTAAAATTCCATATGGAAATTTCAAGAAAGAATTAAAGTGGATCATATAGCCAATAACTAGTTACTAGTTCAGAAAATGGTTAAAATGCTAAGACTGATGCCTTGTTTAGGTGATGGGGGTACCTACTTGAAAAAAGCAGGCAACAAATACATTTAAGGTATACAGGAAAAGGTTACATACCTCTGTCTTTTGCCAAAGCTGCTAATGTAATGAATGTCTGTATGAAATATCAACAGGATAGATAGATTTCAGTACGATTCTCTGAGAACAATTTCCTCCACTTAGCTGAGAGTTATATTACACAGCACCCTAACCAAGAAATCCAAGTGGCTTGAAATAGATCCTGACTGTAATAGATACGCAATCCATTTTGTATTCTGCTTACTTTTTAGCTGAATCGACAGCATAGAATCCTATTAAGAGTGTGGAAAAATATTTTGTACCAATTTGTTCTCCCCAGCTATATCCCCCTGTATATTATAAGAACTAGGAATACAGTTTCCTCTGCCAAAATTCTAAACTGTTCCTAAAGCATTATATCATATGGATGTTAAAAAAAAAAAAAAGGTGGGGGGGAGGAATGGAAGATCTGCTTCCCCTGGGTCCTGCCAACCCTGCCCAGCCAGAGAATCAGGGTGCACCACCTGAATCCATGGGATGGGGGACTAGGAGTGAGATGGAAGACAAGCAACTTACATGGACTCATTTGAAACCACAAGGTCAGGGAAATACTTCTACTGATGTTTGGCTGGACTGGGATAGAGTATTGCCATGAAGATTCTATGTTCTGTTAGGACATTCACTTCCAGATTCTTTAACTAGGGAAGCTGGCTTTGCTGGGAAGTTTTTCATCTGCTTGTTGGCAGTTCCAGGTTAGAAGCCTCTGTAGAGTTCTGTTTGGTATATATGGGAGGCAATAAAAAAAAAAAAAAAATCCAGAAAACCAAAATCATGTCATTCCTCAAGTCCACAGGTCCCTAGGTAGCCCATCTTCTTCTTTCCACCTTTCAGATATTTTAAGGCTTGTTTGTTTTATTACGTCTTAAGGATTTTAGCTGTGAGAGAGAACTTAAAGAATAGGGATATATCACCTTGGTGGCAACTCGAAGACCATAACCAAAGATTTTAATTTAGGTGATTATACCTGATTTTAGTTGCTGACCACAATGAGACATGCCAATCACCATCAAAAGTTGTTTCATTAATGACTCCCTAATTTTGAAATGGGTATTTCACAAGGGCTATGCGCTTGGATTCAAGCTCTACACATTCACTAATAGCTTATCTATAGAATTCTGTAAACTTTCAGTAAATTTGACCACTCTTTGTAATTTGTTTCTTTGACTCTTATTGCATTAAAAAAGCCAGTAAGTCTAAATATCTCCATGTAATTTTTGACGCATATCTAAAGACTACTGAACTACTGAACTAATGACTAATGAAGATTAGATTACAATCTAATTAAATTCTAGATTTCCCACATGTCTTTGTCTGATTTGCTCTTATGATTTTTAATGTGATTCACCTGATGTTTGAAAAGAACAAAAAGGTTTTAGCCTGCAATTGAGAGACAAGTTGATTAAATTGAGAATAGATGAGAGACACTAAAGTAGGAACTGATAATCCTTTAATATTTCATTTTGAGAGTAAACTTTCATTTTAATTAAGCTTTTTGCTCCCCTATCAATGCTAATTCCCAGATATTTAGGGAATAGTAAGCTAAGTAAGGGGGAATTTTCTGTATTCCTAAACCATAGGACAATATTGTAATGCCAGTTATAATTTTAGTTGGAAATGATGATTTACTTATTATTATAGATGAAACATTAAAATTTAATGTTAAAATTAAAATTTTAAATATTATTAAAAATGAATAGAGTAAATTTGATGTGAATCTCATAACTTTCTAGAGACTAGTATGGAGAAACTTTCTAAATTGAATTATACAGTTTGACTCAATCTTGGAATTTATCCTAAGTAAAAAGAAAAAATTGAACTTAACTAGGGTTTTGAGCTGTTTTATGAATCTATTGTAAACAATTGAATAATTGTCCAATACAATTTGTAGAAGTCCTTTTGCAGCATTCCTGTTATATTGATAGAAACAACAAAATTTAAAAGTTCTTTAAAATGAAATAGATCATTTAATACCTAAGAGCCTAAAAAGATGAATATAATTTTTAAAAAAGCGGTTTTTTTACTTTTTGAAATGTGCATTTTACTTATTGGAATGCACATATTGTGATCAAAGTTTAATAGTGCAAAAATATATGTGAATAATATATCTTTATAGGATAATATAAAAATATCAACAAATTTCAATATAAGTTTTAGCATGGAGGTTTTCAGATTTAGTTTTCTCAGTATTTATATTTTTACATTTTTCTTCAGTAAATATTACATTTTTTCTCTTTCTCTAGATCAATAGAAATATACAGTTTACTAATTTTATTTTCAATATTATCAGCATAGAATTTGTGCAGTTTATTTAGAATTTTTAAATTTTAATAGCTAACTTTTATATTTTAAGTATTTTGACCAAATCTTCATAATCATTTTATATTAATATTTCTACTTTGTCTCATAATTTATGATGTCTTTAAGCATCCTAATCATACATATTATATAGTTTTCAGGAGATTATTCAATCGAATCATTGTTACCAAGAGGCAGTTTTTGAAATTTTGTTGCTTATACATCTTGACTTATAAATTCTTAATATGTTTTGAGGCTTCAGTTTAAAGTCTCATTTTGCAGGAGAGACTTTGTCTCTCTCTATCTCTTCTCTCTTTCTCCTTTCTGTGATGACAGTCAGAAGGTGTTGCTTTGTGCCCACATGGTGAAGCTTGGGATGTTATAAATGCAATCACAGAAACAATTGACTGGTGGACTTGGTGCCTGATTATGAAAGGTTAGGCCTGACCCTCCATCTCTGAAATGTTCTGTTTTCCAGTGACTGTAGGGATTTCAGAGTTTGTCAGGAATTTTTCAGAAATATATTTTTTGCCAAGAGAAGGAGACAGCAGAAGAGAGTACAAAGGGATATCCCAAACCCCCATAACCCTTTGAGTGGAGGCCAACCCCTGGACTGAAATCTCAGTTAATCCATGCAGAACTCTACAGAGAGTCTGTCTCTGCTACAAGCTCCAGTTCTGGAAAGTGGCAGGTATGGGTCTATAGCCTAGTTCACTTTCTGGTTAAAAAAAAAAAAAAAAAAGAAAAAGAAAAAATTTATTTATTTATTTATTTATTTATTTATTATTTGAACACAGTTATAATACATTCATAGTGCTTTCTTTATAGATTTTATTCCTTATGTGTGGTAAAGAAGAATCATTTATTAAAGCATAAACTCACTGAACCATCTTAACCTGGAAATATATTTCTTTTTTGATAAGAAACCAATATGTGTACAAAGTTATAAATTTTAAGATCTTTTAAAAATTTATTACATTTTTATGTATTCTTAGATATACTTCATTTTATGAAGCAAGGAATTCATTATTTACTTACTTTACTTAGGTTGTACAAGAAGTAATTATGTAAATGGATGACATATCTGATAATAATTACTTTCAATATATATTTGAAAATTGTCATTTTAACAACTTTATATTAGATTACTTGCTAAATCAAAGGATTACAAAATATTACTACTAGAAAAAGAATATACTTTGGCAGTGCTGTGTATAATCTAAAATGTATAGTCTTGTTATAGAATTTTATTCAGTCGAAGTATATACAACGGTTATATGAAATAAATTTTATCTAAGATTTTTTTTATTGACAGTTAAGTTCTGTTTACATTAGGAATCCCGTCAGTTGTAAATATCATGGAAACAAACTAATATTAAATTTAAATGCATTCATAGTTTTTAAGAAGGTCAGATTTACAGAGACCAGAACTGAATGAAATAATAGAGAATTTAGCTGAAATATGATGATGATGGTTACCTTTGCTCGACTCACCTTAACATGTTGATTTTTCATTTTCATGGTTTTACCCACTTGTACATAAGGTGACTATTCCATCTTCTAATGTCTAAGTCAAGGTCGAGGATGGCAGAAATGGGAGAAAATAACTCTCCAGTTTTTTTTATTGTTTGTCCCATTTATTAAGGCCCAAAAGTTAAATTTTATTTTAGAAGCCCACTGATTCTTATTCACCAGAATTTAGTCAAAGGTATATACTTGGCTAAAGAAGGCTGAGGTGACAAATGGCTGACATTTAAAGCTTCTTTTAGAGGTGGCTGATAAAGGAAAAGTAGATTGGGATTATTTTATTTTTGGTCAACCCAGAATTTATGCTTTAATTCCCACATCTGGTTATATGAATCTACCTTTGAGGTAAATGTAAAATAATTATAAACATTTACAAGAAATAAATATAACTTCATATTTCCCTCTGCCCTATGGCACCTGAAATTGTACAGTATTTCATCAAAGACAACTGTATTGGAACTCAGATAGCCCAGGACTATTGTCAGTTTTCCAATTTAATATCTGGTTGTTACTATAAACTCAAGAGTGTTAAAAAACTGGGAATCAGTATCTTTTGGGCTTTCTTCTCACTTCCCTTTTCACTCACATACACAAATTTCATATCTACAGGTAACTCCCTCAGTCAGTGGCATCACAAATGTCCAGTTTCTTATACCAAAAATGGGAGAGATTTCATAAATGAGAAACTCTTACATCTAAGCAGGGTGTGCAACTGGGATGTGGAAGCACCAGTACTAAACTGGCAGAACAAGAGCTAGAGTGACGGATAAAGGTGGTGTCACTAAAAGTGAGCTATGGCATCATTTTTAAAGAACACTCACATGCCACGTTAAAAAAAAAAAATCACTTTTCTATAACCTCTGTAATAGCAGAGGTTACTTACCTCTGAAAGAGAACTATAAATAGCTTCATCAGCAGCAAGAACTTCGTTGCACTAAAGTGATGAATGTAAGCCACAATGAAGGTGGGCAGTAAGAAGGCATCTTTAGGACTCTTTTCTAATATCAGTGATGTTCAGTAATATCTTGGAAACTAACATCTGCTTATCCAGGCACTGCTTTAGGCTTTGGAGAGCTAAACAACTCTGATAAATATTTCTTAGCCTAAAGTAAAGATGTTTGCAATTTGTTTTGACAAGAAAAAAGGTGTACTTTTTAAAGGACAATATTTATGGAGGAAATAGGCTTCAGAAATTGTATGATGCCAGGAGAAACTCAAGATATTTTAGAAAGTTGATTTTTAGTCTGTTGTTTATTGGGCATGACACTGTGACAACTTATATAATATTGGATTTTCCAGAAAACTTGGGTAGCAAGTTTTGTACCACAGGTAGCAGGATCTGAGAACTATCAGTGATACTAGTCATGAAGCTACACAGAGGAGCTATTGTTAAATCTTTCAGACACATCTGAATCTACTAATTCATATGAACATTACCTTATTTTTAAGTTTCATATTTGGAGAAACTAGATAGACCATTGACTGAACTATTAGATAATAGATCAATAAATTTCACATGAGTATGATCTTTGGAAAAGTTCCACAGTATGCACAATGGATGATATGAATCACTTTTAACCAGATTTCTGTTACTATCAAATATAACCTTATTGTGAGAATTACATTTCTCTCCAATAGAAATGGTACCTCCAAATAATTATATTATTACAGATTTATGGATAGCTTGACAGGGTGATGCCTTTTTTATTTAGGAATTATACACACTTTTTTTTCAATATTTAACTATGGTTTTTTGATTTTAACATATTTTGGGAATTGAAAAGAATACAGTTTCCAAGGAGACTTCGTTGAAAAGATATTTGATGAAATAAAGAGACTTAAAAAACCTGAAATAGGTCATCAGTGACCAATTTATTGTACCTGAAAAAAATTATACTCAATCACCTGAATACAGTTGTGGAGAAAGTTGGAGCTGAGGATATGCTGCATGCTTGTAGATTATAACAGATACAAAATTACATTACTTTTTACTTCACTAAGATAATGTATGGCTTAAAAATCTGCTAGAGTATGTCATATTTTACAGAGCTAATTATCGATCCTATTCTAAATTGTCATATAAGATAACTTTTATACATTCGGAGTTATATGATGAACAGTAGCAAATGAAATGAGTTAAAATAGCATGAATAAAGTGTACCTTTTCTTAAAATGTATAGATTCTTAACATTTTAATTATAAATTCTTAACACCATGAATCTCAGACATAAAGTAGAATCCATGTGTAGGAAAATATACCTTAAGTTGGATTCTAGAAGCATGAACACATCTTTTTTGTCAGCTGTACTGAGGTAATTAACAAATCAAATTGTAATATATTTAACACGTACAGCCTGATGATTTGAGATGCAGACACATTGTGAAAGTATTCCCCCATTGAGTTAATTAAAATATCTACTATCACCTTACATTTTTACCTTTGTGTGTGTGAGAGAATAAATTCTACTCTCAATAAATTTCAACTATGTAATACAGTACTATCAACTAAAGTCACCATGTTATAATTAGACATGCAGACCTTATTCATTTCATAGCTGAAATTTTATACCTTTTAACCAGCCTCTTCTTATTTCCCCAGACCCCAGGTCCTGGCAACCACCATTCTACTTTCTGTTTCTGTGAGTCTATGACTCTTTGTGTGTGTGAGATTCCACATATATATGATACCACAAAATGTTAGACTTTCTCTGTTTGGTTTATGTCATTTAGCCTAATGCTGTCCAGGTTCACCCATGTCATAAATGGCAGGTTCTTACTAAAATTAAAGTTCCTTCTTGATTGTATGGCACTGTGCCAGGAATGGCGTTGTTGGTGAGAGTTGCTCAGCCTTTCCTATCCATTTCAGTGAGAGTATTTTCTCAGTTCACTGATGTATAGGAATCACTCATCTAGCTTCTGAATTTTCTTCATGGGAAATCTCTCCATGTATAGTGGTACATTCAGTGTATCTGAGGGTTGAGGAACACTCAGAAGCCTAATATATCACCATTCTGGCCTGGAGTTGGAGTCAAACCTTCCTTTCTGAACTTAGCTTTCTATAAATTTTATTATAAATTAAAAGGAATGGATCAAAAGTTTTGATTTAGTTGAAACCTTGAATTTCCTTGAGATTTTCAAGTTTTATATTTGAGAATATGACAGCATTGTAATATAAGGGTAAAATTACTACAATTAACAAGATAGGCAGACTTTGTCTGCTATCATAGATTTCAAAAGGGAGATAAAAGAAGGTTAATAGTAACTTTGAAAAGCATTGATTAATGCAGCATGGAGGTTTGTATAGCTCTTAAGCTAGCTGAGCTGAATTGAACAGTGAAAAGAGTTAACATTTTTTTTCCTCTTTACCAGTACCAGAGGAGTAGTACACTTTAAAATAAAACCTGAATTTGTGTAAGTCAAGGTTTGGGCAGAAGTTTTACACATCTATGAAAGTAATATTTACAAAACTCTTTCTTCAGGGGAAGTACATCACTTCTGGGCTCCTTTTAAAGTACAAAAAAAGTATAAAAACATCAAATATCAGCATATCTATAATCATCCATTGTTATATCTATAAATCATGTATAACTGTACACAGACACACACATTCTCGACTTACGATTTTTCACTTTATAATGGTGTGAAAATGACACACATTCAGTAAAATGTATTTCAGGACTTCACATTTTGAACTTTGATCCCTGGCTAATGATATACGGTATGGTACTCTCTCATGATGCTGGGCAGGAACACCTAGCCACAGCTCCCAGTCAGCCACACAGTCACAAGGGTAAGCAAACTATCCACACAGCTCATCAGTACTCATACAACTATTCTAGTTTTCACTTTCAGTATAGTATTCAATAAATTACATGAGATAGTCAATACTTCATTATAAAGCAGGCTTTGTGATAGATGATTTCACTAGCAGTAGGCTAATGTAGGTGTTCTGAGCACTTAGGTTAGGCTAAGCTATGTTTGGTAGGTTAGGTGTATTAAATGCATTTTCAACTTATGATATTTTTAATTTACAATGTGTTTATCAGGATATCACCCCATTTTAAGTTGAGGAAGTTCTGTATGTAAAGTAGTGACTGCAAAACTTATATGCTTTCCCCCTATAAGTTGGTCAAAATAAAAATGGAATGTAATTGATACTTATTATTTCTTCTGTCACTACCTATTCTACATAGTTACTAATTTAGCAAGATCTTCAGCTCATTAGGGTTTTTGACTTGTTACAGTGATTCAGATCTTTATTTCTGAAAGTTCTGAGTTCTGGATTTTCCTACCTTTCTTGAGTGTTATTACTCCCCATTAACTTTCACTATTAGGCATGGAATATCAAGAGGTACCCTGGAGAGTCTCCTGGGTGCCAGACACAGTTCTCTTTGCCTCCATTGTCTAGAAGCAGCCAAATTCCCCCTTTGTAATGGGATCATTTACTCTATCCCTTAGAGTACATCCTTTTTCTGTTTGTTGGTTAAGTGGCGTAAAGAACTAAAATTGGCCAACTTGCACACTTACCTTTCAATTCAATGGAATCATTGATGTATTCACACACTGGGGACTTAGACTCCAAAACAGCAGAGCTCAAGTTTGGTGGAACAGAAAACAAAAATTCTGCAAGTGTGTTATTTGGTATAATAGTAAGAGGAGTCACTCCAACTTCTACTCCTTGATTCCTAGACCTATGTATTCTGGGTATGTGAAAGAGAGCACCAAATAATGGTTGCACATCAAAACGTAAAGCAACCACAATATATCATCATATCCTTTCAGAGTATTGTCTTTCACTTGTCCTGTAATTGAGTCTTCAGTAAACAAGTCCACCTTACACATATAAGTATATAGAAGCTTTACATTTCTGAGGTCATATGTATTTTTTTATCTGTGTCACCATGGCCAGTATATTCTTGGGCCCGTTGACTTAGCACTGAAATGGCTGGAGAAAAGACTTACTGACATCCACAGAGAATGTCATTTTGTCTATTTAATTATTAAGAACCTTCTCTACTGTGGATCCCATTTATTGAGCAATCACATGGGTCACAAACATCTTTACAGTGTTTGCTCATTCTGAAAGCTCCCCCATGCCAATACCTCTTCCCAAGACTTTATTGTCACTAATCTTCCAATCAGCCAGCCAGACCATAGCAGTTACACATAGTCAGTTTAAATCTGTATTTCTGGCAATCTGTCACTTCAAACAATGTAGACACCAAAATGTACTACTAAAAATTTCTGTTCACTGGGAAGGGTTTTTCATTCACCACTGTCCTTCTTGATCACCTCTGAATCTGTAGTGCTACATCTGTCATCTTTCAAGTAGTACCAGCATCTCATGCACACCCATCTATAAACCATATTCAAAACTGTCCATCCTTTGTCAACTGGTCATAAAGAGTATCCCAGCAATACATAAGCATGAAGTGAAGGAAAATTGTTGATTCTGAGAGTCTGAACCACCAACTCTTGCAACTTACTCTTACCTTACAGACCTACCCATGCTCAATCTCATTTATATCACGTCCATTGGTATAGGTGCTTGAGTCAACATCAAATTCATTATGGGCCTCTCAGGCTACATGGTCATCTGATGCCCTGTTTCCTTAGGAGGATGTTCAGAAGAAGGATATTGTTGGATATTGTTTGGGTGTTCATTAAGCCAGAGTTTTGTCCATTTTTTCAAAGTGATGGAAACATTCTTCTAGTGAATTTCTGTTGCTAATATATAATATATTATAGACATACAATGAATTTTGAGAAAATAATTTTACTGCACAGTTCTAACATATCAGTATGACTTTTGCTTATTTTGAAAATATAAAAATATTACAATATACTTTTGAGAAACTTCTCTATAAAAGCTTACATTTTTAATAAAAAACTATACCCCCTACAATATTAGATAATCAAATAGTAAATATTACAAAACATACCTCACTTTAATTAAACCAGTCTGGAGATCATCAACTTTCTAAAGTTTATCAAAACAAATTCGAGTAAAATTGATAAATGGGTCAATATATTTTGTGTTAATTTAAAGAACTCATAGTTGTGTTATTAACTTGTAAACATTGATTTTTCTGTAGAATAAATCTATTTTAGTCTGAGATAATCAATAATAATTTATGGTCTAAATAATTTTGAAACACATATTATAGACTTGCTTAGCTACTAATTATGATGCAATGAACAAAAATCTATTATGTAAATAGTTTCACTTATATCATTGTATGGATTAAAATTTTAAATATTTGAAAGAATAACATATATTCAACCTGTAAAGCTTTTTCACAAATTTTAGTTAAGAATTTAAAATAAAAGATAAAATCCATGTAACAGTCTGATACAAAAGATAAGACTGGATCCTATTGCATAATAAATAAATTGGCATTAAAAAAATCACTAAATGAAATGCAAACATTTCAGATATGAGGTGATTAGCAGGAGCTTTCAGCGCTTTAATACAGAATAACTTGCTTTAAATCCCTAAACCCTGTGGAGTTTACCAGAAAATGGATTCAAAGGGCCAGCTCAGGTGTGCACTTTTACATTACTGGGGAAATAGATACTTATCCCAGTAGCCTTGGTCCCTCCTAGTTTTGATTCAAGGCTCTATTCTTTATTGAAAGTAGATTTTTGTCAACTTCAAGAATAAACACTTATATTGACTCTCTTTTCATTGTCAATAATTTGTAAATAATATTTTATACATAGTTGGGGAAATTTTGCTAGGTACAGTATGTTGAACTGGACCAGTTTTAGATGTGAAAAGGACAGCTGTGTCAACAGTTAGGCCAACAGTTAGGACCAAACATCACCAATCTTGATAAGACATAAATAACCCAACCTCAGGATCTCAAGATGCATGAATGAGTAACCATTATAAATGGAAACTACAGAAAGTATGTAACAACGAGCATGCTTATTTCCCTGTTGTTAAAGATTTTGCATATCGCTCATAAATATTCTATGCAGTCTAATTTGTACCCAGCTCTCAGAAATGTTATGATCCTCCAGTTACACCAGACCTACTATGGCTCAGAAATATACCGCCTAGCCATCTTGATTTCTTATGCATTATGATATTATGTTGTTTTCTGGAATAAGATCACATAGACCTGGCTCTGTGAGTATAAAGAAGGGTTGTACATAAGCTCTTCCCCCAAAAAACTCACAGAGATAAACTTTTATGGAAATCATCATGTGTCCTGTACTTCCGAGAACACCATGTCTGTGCTTCCCACTGAGTACTAGCCAGGAGAGCCTCATCTCTGATATCTGCCACTCTCATTGCTCATGCAAGCAGTTATATCACTGTCTTACTAGAAGCACACATTTATGACTAGTTTGGAGCCTCAGTGCATTACAGCTAGATGGCTGGGCAACCCATTTTCTTCAAAGATTTTAATTCCTTTTTTTAACAGCGCCTGGACAGAGAACAAATCTTCTAATTCCCCAACATTTAAAAAATGTATGATATATATCAGAGTATTTACTCTGGCTTTATAAGCATCATGATTATATTTTCATACTTAAAAATAGCAACCCTACTGCTAAAAAATAGCTTAAAGAAATAAATCAATATGAACATGAAGAATACAAGAAAATATTCAATAGAGTTGTACTTATAATAACCAAAAACTACATAAAATCTAAATATATGGGACAAGTTAATGCATCTATTACTATCACATATCAGCTCAGTGAAAAAGGCTCAACAACTATGAAGACTAAAAATATTAAAATTTGCTTTTACAGTTCTAAATAAGCAATAAGTATTAGCCTCATCTCTCTTTCAAACTCTATCATCTTACATGTGCATATAGACAACTTTTTTGTATTATACACAAATGAATTTTGAATGTACCAGTTTTGAATAATTCTGTATGAATTTTGTTATATTACTTTTTTCTTAATGGAATGTATTATTATTAGTATAAAATATATTTTCAAAGTGTTTGCAAAAGAAACTAGGTAAACACATTGATATTATAATTTACCATTAATTATGATCAAGTTACAGCTGATGGTAAATTATTTATGTGTTAAGCACTCAGGTTGGTTAAAAAAAGCAGTGTATGAAATAGCTCCTTCATAATAAGAAGCCCAGCATTGACCAAGAAACTTAATTTAGTTCTATGGACTTTAGGCATATTCATTTACTACCCAGCCCTTAAAATTTCTCAAAGGTAAAATAAATTCCCCTTCCCTTCTAGTGTTATAGACCATATATATTTGAGTATGTCTGGTGTGTATTTGAATATGTGTATGTGTGAGTGTGTATGAAATTTCTCTTTAATCCTTGTTTCATGAACACTTTGCTAAGTATGTAAATATATTTATGTATGAAATATCTAAAGACTATTATGAAGTTGCATTTAAAACATTTCTAGGTTGAGTTTCTCTTAATGTGGCGCAGGTAGTTTCAGGAAGCAAATGTTCCTGTAATGTGGAATAAGCAGCCTATAAAGTAAATGCTTCCGTTTATTCACTAATACCCAGTTGTCCACCAACGGCATTATAGCCACTTTGCTAAACAGGGAACACAAAGATTAGAAAGACGTGATCCCTGTCCTTGAGTAGCTCACCTTGGTGAAGGAAGACAAAAAAAAAAAAAAAAAAAAGTCCTCATCTGTGAAGTACAGAGCTATGGAAGAGGCATGAACAGAGTGCTGTGGAAGACTTCAGGACGTGAGCTGGGCCTTGAGGGAAATGCAGATTTCAAATGAGACGTAAGAAGAAAAACACTCAGGAATTAAAAAGCACTCAAAATAATTTGTTTTATCCTTCATGACTTTTTGGCAAAATATGCATTATTTTAATTAATAAGAATGCATGCCACGTAAAACTTAACCATTGTCAAAACACAGTATCAAAGCTTGCTTCAAAGGATACATTTTAAGAAGAAAATTAAATTAAATAGGAAGCTATTGCAACTGAGGAGGGAAGGAAAGAAAGTTATAAAGACCTGAATTTTAAAAACAATTACAAATAAAGAGGAATGCTGAGAGTTTCTTATTTATTTCCATGAAACAATGAGCTTTTGGGAACACAAGGTTGTCAACTGTTACCTCATTTCTCCCTGGTTTCAGTATTTTAAAGGATTTGGGATTACATTCCAAATAATGCTCAGCTGATTGTTCCTGGTTTAATAGTTGAATTAGTCAGCTCAGGCTGTTATCACAGAATACCACAGACTGAATGACTTCAGCACAGAAAATTTCCTCACAATTTTAGAGACTAGAAGTCCAAGATCAAGGTGTCAACAGGTTTGGTTTCTCTTGACGACCCTCTTTGTGGCTTGCAGATGGCTGCCTTCTCTCTGTGTTTTCACGTGGTCTTTTTTTACTATGTGCATATACCCCTAGTGTCTTCCTTTTGTGTCCAAATTTTCTCTTCTTATAAGGATACCAGTCAGATTGGATTAGGGCCCACTCTAATGACCGCATTTTAACTTAATTGCATTTTTAAAGACATTCTCCAAATACAGTCACATTCTTTGGTACTTGGAGTTAGGGCTTCAACATGGGAATTTTAGGGAGACACAATTCAGCCCATAACAACAGTGGAATATGAAACTCCTGTAGAAGCAAGACTCTGGGTTGTTCGAGATGCAGGGCCCAGATACAGAGTTGAAAAAAGAATTCTTGGCATCTGAGAAAGAGAGAGGAAAATGAACCCTCACTATATGAGCTCTTCTCTCACTCCCTTACAATATTTTTCACTACAAGTTCTTCCTCAGTCTATCTGTGGATCTAATTGTTAATCATTCTTCTTTTTGCTTATTCTCTTTTTAATTCTAAATCTGTCTCCTTATCCCTTGGCTTTACCTTGTCAGTACTGAAATTAAAAAAAAAATACTGTATAAACAAACATGTATCATTGCTTAATGCCAAGTTTTTCATTTTGTTTTGTTTTTAAAAATTAGTGAAAAGATGGCAGGCAATCATTGCTATTTAATTTGTTAAATTTTCAAAAACCAGATTAGTATAAATTGAATCAAAGAAATGTTACCTTGAGAATTTTCTCTTCAGATATTTTTATGTAAAGATGACCAAACATGCATGCATTATAGAATATTATTCACATACAGTTTGATGTATAATCTGTTCAACATTTGTATTTCAGTTATGGCCCAGTTATCAGCACTCTTTGTGTGTGTGTGTGTGTGTGTGTGTGTGTGTATATACATATATACATATATGTATATTGAAGTATAGTCAGTTTACAATGTTGTGTCAATTTCTTATGTACAGCACAATACTTCATTCATGTAGGAACATACATATATTTGTTTTCATATTCTTTTCCACCATAGGTTACTACAAGATACTGAATATAGTTCCCTGTGCTGTACAGTGTAAACTTGTTGTTAATTTATTTTATGTATATTAGTATCTGCAAATCTCAAACTCCCAATTTATCCCTCTTATTTTAATCCCTTCTGTCTCCTTTCAGTCTTTGTCAGAGAGATTATTCTCTTGTATTAGGTTACTCAGTGACAATTTAAGAACCGGCAAAGTTTAGCTTTCTGTTTTCCTAGTTCAAACTCCTAAAAGAGGAAACTTTTTGTCCTTTGCTAATCAGAAAACTGTGAAAGATTCCCTTACTTCTGTAGAATGGTTCAACTTTTGTTGCTCTGACTTTTGTTCAGCTTTATGTACTTAGTTATTATGGTGTGGATAGTTATGTTGACTCCTAGATTTTTGCAAGGCATAGTAACTCCAAGACTGATTCTGAACTCAAAAAAATTTTTTCTTTTTTTCTGTAGAATTTATAAAAGTGATTCAAATTCCTGTTTACACTTTTAAATACTTTTCTGACTGCAGTCTTCCAGCTTTTCACAATTTAACGAGTATATTCTGTCTAATTTCAAATGGGGTAGTGGACCACACAGGACACATTGCCTATTTATACCTTTGGTGCTATTCCTAGGAACCAGAAGGAGTAGGTTTGCTGTTTTCATTTATTCCCAGTCCCCTTCATTAGTCCTTTTAAAAGAAAGAAAATCAATTTTTATAAGCTAGTCAAATTAAAATTACTTATCTCCTTGAGTGCAGGTAATCCCTTAAAATTCCCAGGTAAGAGTACAAGATATTTGAATATTTCTTTTCATGAAGGGAAATAATCAATCTACTGTGGAAAAATAAAGCAGCATATGACTCATAATTTCTAATCATTAAATTAATGAGTAAAAATAACACAAATAATATAGCCACATTTGTTCATTTTCCATTTGTATGCAAATGCTAAATATAAGTATGCAAATACTAAATATAGTAACAATTGTGTTGGAATTCACTATTTACAGACTCTGCTAGCTGTTGGGGCACACTGGGGATACAGTGTTTGTTAAGGTATTTGGCCCGTATTTAAATCCGATTGTTTTCTTATTGTTGAGCATTAAATGTTTTTTGTATATTTTGGATGACAGTCTTTTATTGGGTGTGTACTTTCTAAATATTTTCTCCCAGTCTGTGGATTATCTTTTCATTCTCTTGACATTGTCTTTTGCAGAGCAGAAATTTTTAATTTTAATGAAATCCAGTTTATCAGTAATTGCTTTCAAGTATCATGCCTTTAGTATTGTATCTAAAAAGGCATCACTATACCCAAGGTCATCTAGGTTTTCTCCTAGATTATCTTCTAGAAGTGTTATAGTTTTGCATTTTACATTTAGGTCTGTGATCCATTTTGAATTCATATAGAGTGTAAATTCTTTGTCTCGATTCATTTTTTTTTTCTCACATGGATGTCCAGTTCCAGCCCTATTTGTTGAAAGACTATCCTTATTCTATTGCATTGCCTCAATCCTTTGTCAAATATCAGTTGACTATATTTAGGAGGGTCTGTTTTGGGTTCTCTAATCTTTCCACTGATGTATTTGTTCTTTTGCCAATGCCACAGGGTCTTACTGTAGCTTTATAGTTAGTCCTGAAGTTAGGTAACATTAATCCTTCAACTTTGTTCTTCAGATTTATGTTGACTATTCTGGGTCTTTTGCATATAAACTTCAGATTCAGGTTGAAGATATCCATGAAATAACTTGCTGAAATTTTGACTGGGATTGCTTTTGAATGGAGCTGGTCTTGGCTGACAAAGTAGTCCTTCTTTTGTGCAGATTCATAATCTGTGACACGTACTCACTGCTGCAAAAGCTCTCACCTGAAGCCTTAATCTGGATGATTGCAGGGATGTACTCAGTTTTTTAAAATTCATCAAGCTGGGTCTTCAGGATTTGTGCATGCTTTATCTATGTATGTTTCAATAAAAAGTTTGCTTAACCCATTTTACACTGTTGAATTTAATTGGTTAATTAGTTTAAACTAAAGTTATTTTTCCCCACTCAGGTTGTTGGGGATTTGTGAGGAATAACGTATCAGATATAAAAATGAAAAAGTTAACCTTTACTTTTCTTATCTATATGTAGTGCTGTGTTTAGGTTCACAGTTATATATGTGCATATTCATATGTAACTTTGTAAAGAAAGAACTTTGTATTAAGCCTGAATTTATTGTGAATCCAGTTTTGGCAGTCAAAATCATGACTTGTTATGAACTGTCAAAATTTATATTTCTTCATCTTTAAAAGAGTATTATTTACCCTCTGTAGTTATATCTGAGATATTTTTGAAATAGTATAAATGAAAGCATGAATACATGATAGGAACTCAGTACATACCATTCCCTTTCCTCTTTGTTATTTTTTAAAACTTTGATTTATTTACTTACAGAGAGTTCATTTTTTAAAGAGCAGTTTTAGGTTCATAGTAAAATTGAAAGGAAGACAGAGATTTTGTTGTTGTTGTTTATTTAAAGGATTTGAAGTTGCTCATATTTCTATTAAAACTATATTCCTTGATTTTCATCTCTGTAATTTGGATAAAAACATTATCAAATATTTTCAAACTATGAATATCACCCATTGAATAGTAGAAAAAAGGAAAGTTCTCTCTAATTGTGTTGGCTACCAAGAAACTGTTAATCAGCAGGTTTGCCTTGATATCTCTGCCAGAAGTACCAGTTGTGGTTTAACAACTGGGTCACCTTCTTAACAGCTTTATTATACAGTAGTTCCTGTATTTTCTTGATGACAGATTTAAAGCATTTTGTGAAAGCAATAATTGTACTGGGACTACAGCTGGCAGGCGTCCTTGGTTTAAAAATATATATATATTATATATATATATATATATAGAGAGAGAGAGAGAGAGAGAGAGAATGAGGTTGCTATAATACTTTTCACTGTTAAAAGGCAAATGAAGCAGCCTATGTAGTTTCACTAAGGAATTACAGTCTCTAGCACTGAAACTAATTAAAATAGTTTTGAATAGTGAATTGTTGTTCAGTCTTTCCAAGTGTAAGTTAGCAGGATCATCATGAAAATTTTTCCTGTTTGTTTTGTTTTGGATTTCCAATACCAGGGGGATGCTGCTAACACACCAAATAAAGGAGCCATGCAATTAGTCATGTGGGTGTATTTAATTCATTGAAATTCATCTTTCGAATGAAAATGAAACAAGGCAAATAATTCTAACTCTTTAGAAAAGACCTTAAAGGAAAGGTAGACTTGATGTTAAATTTCTGTTTCTTTCTTACTGTAGTGTCTTGCATATTGGTCCTTATTGTTAAATAAATATCACAGAGATACAATGACTTCTTACACAAATTTAGCTGGCTGTGTTTTATGATGGAATAACTCCTTACTCTGTATAAAATTATTTTCTCACCTGGTCACCAAGGGTTCATCATTCTTTCATTGGGGAAAAGTATGATAGTTTGGAATTCAGTATTTAGTTGAAATGCCTACTTCCTTAGGACAGGGAAGCTTTGGTTAGACTGCTAAAGTATAAATGTTTGAAATTGTATTATTTTCTAAGAGGGCATTGATGTAGAGAAAGTTTCTATATCTTCTAGAACTGGGGTGAGAGTGCAGAAATGATAGACTTGGCACAGTAAAATTGACTAATTTCATAAACCAGCAAATATTTATCAATTTTCTAAAAAAATGACATGTCACAAAAATATTCAATTTTAAAATGCAATAGATATCATTTAATATTTATTGAGAATATACTATAAATGTGTTGACATGTCTAGAGTCACTGTTTTAAAATAATGTCATTGTATAATCATCAGAGTGAAAATCTTTCAAAGGAATACAATAGAGCATGATATTCTATGCAATTTATTATAAATATACATACATAAAAATAAGACAAAAATTTAACACACAAATTTATAACTTGAACATTAAGTATTGTGCAATATTATAGGATTCAATGAGTATAGTTTGTGTGGAATGTACCTTTTATATTGTTGCTTTTTTTTGTATTTTCAATATCCTTTCAATTTTAAGATTCTTTGAAAACACCAATAACACTAGATATTTCTCCAATATTAAATTATGAAATTTTATGTTGTTATTATATTATTATATAAATATGATGTCTAATCACTTTTAAAGCTCTTACCTATAAGTCTCAGAAATCTAGTATTATTAAAGTAATGTAATTTTCATTCGGTTTTTTCCAGTTTCATATTTTTAACATGAGAACATAATAGAAAAATGAGTCTCCAATAAACTAAGCTTGCTAAAGAGAGACTGTTATAACTTCAAGGTGATTATGGAAGGAGATCTGAATAAATATGAGCTTTAAAATACATACTAAGTCACTTGTATTTTATTAACTATGTGGACATCTAGCTTAGTTAGATGAAGAATATTAGCCAATTTTACTCTAGAAGTGTGTTTTTTCTCACTTTAGTCTATGTATCTCTGTAATAGATATAATTTTTATTTTATGTAAAATTATACAGCTTTCTTGAATATTATTACAGAAATATTCCTGGAAACATGTAATGAAAGATCCCATAGATTACAGAACTAAATGTACAACTACAAAACTTCGAGAGGATAACATGGGAAAAAATGTTTATGGCTTTGGTTTAACCAAAGATATCTCACATATAATGTTAACAGAATGATCAGTGAAAGAAAAAAATGATACATTGGACATCATCAAAATATAAATTTCATCTCTTCAGAAAATAATTATTTTAAGATAATCAAAAAAACCAGACTGTGAAAAATTATTTGTAATCCATATACTTGATATAAGGGTTGTATCTACAATATATGAAAAACTATTAAACTAAATAAAAGGGAAGGGGGGAAAGCAACCATATAAAAATGGGCAAAATATTTGAATAAGAACTTTGCCACAGAAATATATGGATGACAAACAAGCTCATGAGTAAATGCTCAATATCATTAAACAGCAGAAAAATAAAAGCTAAAACTACAATTATGTATCTCTATACACATATTAAAATGGCTAAAATTAACATGATAGACTATACCAACTGTTGGAAAAGATGTACAGGAACCAAAATTCATGTACACTTTTGGTGGTAGAAATGTTAACTCATGTAACCACTTCAGGAAAAAAATGGCAATTTCCAAAAGTGTAAATATATTAATTATGATCTAGCCATTCCACTCATAGGTATTTGTCCTAGAGAAAAGAAAGTTTACATCTTTAATATTTGTGTATGAATGTTCATAGCGTCTTTATTTGCAATAGCCCCAAACTGCAAAATGTCCAAATATTCATTAACAAATAAATGGATACGGAAAATTGTGGTGTAGTCATACAATGAAACACTAATCAGTAAACAAGAGAAATGAACTATTGAGACACAAAAGAGAATGGACAAATAAAAATGTTAAGCCAAGTGAGATAAGTTAGACAAGAGAGTACACATTACATCCTCTTTCATATAAAACTCTAGAAAATGCAAACTATAGTGACAAAGAGCAAAGCAGTTGCTGCTTGAGGGAAGTAGATGAGGAGGGAGAAGGGAATGCGTATAAAAGGGCATGAAGAAACTTTTTAGGGGTAAAAGATATTCTCAGTATTGTAGTTTTGGTGATAATTTTACTGGTGTACTCATCTGTCAAAGCTTATCAAATTATAATATGTGCAGTTTATTGTGTGTTAATTATACCTTGGTAAACCTGTTACACAATTCATAAGGTAGGCAAGAGAGGGAGGGGGGCATTTACCTCTACAAGAGGGCTAACTGCTGACTTCAGTTACCTTTGAAGTACTTACTTGTATTGAGGGTCCTTACAATATCAAGAGACATTAGCTTATCCTTAGATAGTCTAGTAGTTTCTTCTGGTAACTACATGAAAAGATAGGGTTTTTATCAGGTGACGCTTTGTTAATTTACTTATGTGGTGTATTAAATATAATTAAAAGTAATAATTTTAGATAAGTTTATCAAAGTACCTTATTAAAATTTAATGATAGCTTCAGTGTCATATTAGTGAAAAAATAGACAAATCAATAGAACAGATTAGAGGGCTCAGGAATAGACTCATAAATGCAGTCAATTGTTCTTTGACAAAGGGGTGAGTGCTATAAAATGGAGCAAAGTTTAACTTTCAAAAAGGGTGCTGGAGCAACTGGACATTTACATGTGAAAGAATGAATCTAGACACAGACCTTATACCCTTCACAAAAATGAACTCCAAATGGATCACAGACCTAAATACAAAGCTAAGAAACTCCTAATTTTGGTGAATGGATAAACTGTAATATGTATACAGAAATGGAATACTATTCAGTGATAAAAAGAAATGAACTATTAAGTCAAGAAAACACATGTAGGACACTTAAATTCATGTTACTGAGTGAGAAAAATTAATATGAACTATATGATTCCAACTACATGACATTCTAGAAAAGGCAAAACTATGGCAACAGTAAAAAGATTAGTCATTGATAGGGGTAAAGGGCAAGGGAGGCATAATAGGCATCAGATAGACAACTTTTAGAGCAGTGAAGCTGGTGTGTATGATTCTACAATAGTAGATGCACATCATTTTATACATTTGTCCAAACCCAGAGAATACCCAACGTTGAAAGTGAACTGTAATGTAAACTATAAACTTTGGACTATAATGATGCATCGGTGTAGGTTCATCACTTATAACAAATGTACCACTCTAGTGGAGGAAGTTGATAATGGGGGTAGCCATGTGTGACTAGGGGGAGGGAGTGGACATAAAATCTCTCTTACTTTCTGATCAATTTTGCTGTGAACCTAAAACTGCTCAAAAAAAAAAACAAAGCCTGTTAAAAAATTGATGATATGGTCTTCTGTCTTAATTTCTATAAACATTTTTATTGTCCTCCAAATTTATAAATAAAATACATTGATGAACATTAAAGATAACACTGGGTGCCTGATACTGTGCTAAACACTTTCCACACATTGTTGAATATATGCAAAATATGAAATTCTATGTAAATAGGCAACTGGAAAAGTTAACCAATTATTTATTCCTTAAATCAAAAGTATTTTAGTTCTTACAGTTTTACTTTATAAAAATTCAGAACCTTCATTGGTGTATATTTTTTTTCTTGGAAAAAAAAGTGAAATTGTTGTAGGGCATGTTTTTTTTTTTCTTTCTTTTTTTATTGTCTACCTACCAGAATTTTAAAAATGCTGTATTTTAATTGTTTACATTTTATTTTAAAAATATTACTCAGAATTACCTTGTGTTTAAAAATGAATTACTATAGAAAGGAGATATTCTCATTCTTGATGAAAGTGTAAGCTTTTCAAACTCCTTGGTAGTCTGGTATTATCTACTTAAATATGATAAGCATACCTTATGATTGTATGTTGTATACATGTGACATACACATATATATATGTATATATGGCATAAATAATTATTACACTACTTATTGATACATATTTTATAACAGCAATTTATATGTCCTTTAATTGATAATTTTTTAAATAACATAGTCAAAAGTGGATGCTATCTGGTTTCTAAATATAACTAGGCGCATTTATCCATCTGTCTACCTATCTACCTTCCACACTTTATATCTTATATTTTGCTATGAAATTAACTACTTCATAGCTAAAAATAGGAAAAAGAAAGATGTGAAACAGTGTGAAAATATGCTACCATTTGTGTTACAGAAAATAAAAAGACATGTACACACATAATGTAAAAATATATAAAATAAGATATTGATAATGGTTTCTTATGAAGAGAGAAACTGTAACATTGGGGGAATTGAAGGTAAGGGACTTATTTTTAAATCCATATCCTTTTTTACTCATTGAATTTTTTTCCATATGTATGTATTTCCTAATAAGTACCCTATGACTGACAAATCATTTGAGGGACATGAAGACATTAAAAAAAAAGAAGTTAATGAAACTCAAAGGCAAAGAAATAGAACACTGCTAAGAATTATTACTCTAAAAATATTTCTCCTTAGCAGTTTGGTCAGCAAGTTCACTCATCATCAAGGATAAATCAATTTTCAGCAGCTGTAGACAACTATTTAAGTCAAAAGTCTGAATCACTCCAGTGGGAAATAGAGTAAAAGATAACATGCTGGTGTCACTTTGGGATTTATGTCTGTCTAAGTGAAAGAAACACGTATACCCCTGCGTTTCAAATCTCAGGGGCGAGAATAACCTCCCCATGCTAGGATTGGAATGCTCTTAAATAATCAGTTGGAAATTGATAGTTAATTCCTTTGAAAGCACTGAATTCATTCAAAAGTTACACTGTATTTTTTAACCACCAAGGGAAACTTCTTAAGTGAATTTAGTGTTAGTTAATTTCACATGTTTTAAAACAAAGTTTGAAGATACATCCATAATAATATGGCCAAGCAGTGATAATAAGGATATTTTCATAAATTATATCTCAGTCAATAAGTCTTTCTGGCCTTGGACATAATATTTATCTTCTTCATGTCTGCAGATGTTTATCTTGCATGGATCATCATTGTCTGTCCAAAGCCAATAATTGCGCCTATTTTTCCCATGAGTCTAAAAAATTAATGAGAGCCTGGAAAATAAGGCATGAATAAAGTTTAACTTACCAGTAGTAGTCTACCTTGCTTTTCCAGGTAGACTTAATCTTTTCACTGTATGAAAATTGCCACCATGTTCTCATCTCATGACAGATGATGTATAACCTGATTCTTTGTAAAAGGAAAAACAACAACATGGATTTAAGTAACGGCTAACTCTCTGTCCTTAGCTAATCATTTTACCTTCTGCAATCAGGTTTTGCTAGATCGAGTAAAACTTAAATACTCCCTTCCTGAGGAAAATACTTGAATATTTTATGATTATAATGAACCAGTATAAATACACAAAGCTAGAAATTAGCTTAGAGTATTTCTTTGTTGCTTTGGTCCCTGCTCAACATGATGCACAGATATTATCTGCACTGCTCCTGCCTTCTTGATGGTGAAATGTTCAGTAACCTGAATAATCGAGGGCCTCATTGCCAAGTAGAGCCAGCTCATATGGCTAAGTGAGCATTAGTGGAAGGAATTGTCCACTATCTGCCAATTAGGACTAATTCCAAATCCAAAGAAAAAAGTTATCTTACCATTTTTATTTTATTCTTTGTTACATAAATTTTTGGTTAATTGGAATATCCGATCACAGCTTTCTCATTTAACACAATGAGATTTCCATTATTATTATTAATTTTATAATACATATTTTATAATATAGTATAATTATTTTAGATATCTAAAAATGCTCACAATTTATAAACAAAGAAGGATTATGGTTATAAAATTTATAGATATTTCATTTTTCTTTCTTTTAGCTGATATACTGGAAATACACACACATAATTTGATCTGTTCTTCTTAAAAATAAAGGATAATAATCACAGTGTTTTAATTCTATCTTAGCTCAGAATAAGACAGATCTGGGCTGGACCAGAGGTTTTGGACTCCTCATTTCATTTATAAACCACAGTAATTCTGTGGGGTGAGTTATAGTACATACCTCCTAAGAGTTGGTTGTATTGTTATAGGAGATAATGCCCATTGACATGTCTGTTAACAAATGGTAATTGTACTACAAATGGAAGCACTGAGAAAATGGAATGAGCTGATTCTAGAAGAAGCTAAATATAGAGCCAGTCCTGCTCCATTCCATTTCTCACACCTCACTTCACATATTCTAACATTCTCCATCCCATCTCCTTCCCCTATATTTTTGTTTTCACCATGGATAAACACCCATCATCATATATAAAGTGGGCTTTCTGTCATATACAGTCTGTCCCATGTTTACCTTGTCCAGTACAATATACAATTATGGTTACTCCATGGTTGTCTGCACTTCAACCAATGTCCTTAGATCTTTCAACTAGACTATGCCATATCCTATCTGCGTCCTTTCCTATTTTGTCCCTCATATAGGTGAGCAGGCATGCCTTGTCTATGGGGCGTTATTACACAAGCCTAAAATGCCGCTACTGATTATGGACTCACTGACAAGTTCCTTAAAGTTTGCCTGATACCATCTTTTGTCAGAATAAATGGAAATACAAGAAATTTCTTATATGTCCTAACACTAAGAAATATGTATGTAAATAAAATAAACATACATAAAATATATGAGTATAGTTCATTTAATCTCAGAATGAACAAAAGCAATTATGAATATGAAAAATTGGCAAATAAAACATAAATCTCATAATGTAATCACAATGCATAAAATACCACATAAGGCATCTAGAATAATTTAGCATATCTTAAGTCCTTTACTCTTATACAGAAAGAAAAGCGGGGTTTTCATTAGTACATCTACAGATATACACACAAAAAATAATGCCAGTAAGAATGCTGACTTGAAATAAAACAGAAATATTGTATTTTAACATTATTTTGCAACATCATAAATTTTTTTTTACCAGTTCTCACCAATTTGCAATTACTGTCACTTTGTCCTGTAGAAGTAACAGGCCTGTGCTACAGAGTTCTTTTTGAAATAAACTTATATTTTAATGAGGAGCATGAATCTTTTGATATAGTTTCTACTCTTTGGAAAAATTGTTTGCTGTGAATACAAATATTAAACAAGGATATTGAAGAAACTACAAGATAATTAATTAAGATCTTCAATTTAATATGCTAGAGAAGTGTTCATCAATCAACATATTTGTATCTGATAAATACTTTACTAATATGTGGTATACAAGTAATTCTGTGTCTTGTATAAGAATTGATTGTGAATTGGGTTGATTGAGATAAGCATACCTGTTATGTTTGCATTTTACTGAGGTTCTAGTTCAACCAAGCTCTATCAACTACTTAAGGTATTTTCCAATTTAGAATCAGAATAATCTCTTGGAAAACTTTCAAAATATACTGTTCAGCAATAGCTAATTGAAAGCAAGCGCCATTCAATATAGTTTTTTTTTTCATCCTAAATCAGTCTGATTACTTCCTGAAAGACCTTTACTATATTCTCTGATAAACTGAGCAATTAAAAAATGTTACCATGAAAGACATGAAGCTTGCTTGGAAAACATTCATTACTTGTTCTCAGAATAAATAAAAGGAATGTCTGTTGTGACCTTAAAATATATTTAAAAGAGAAAAATACATTTTCTAGAGGTACTAAGAAGTTGTAATGAATTGTGAAAAGGAAAATTGTAAAATTCTTCTAAAGAATTCTTACATGAAGGCCCATTCTACTTTAGCAAGGAGAAAGTAGAAAGATGGTGAAAAGATTCAGTGTAAATGAGCACCATTAATAATCTTAATTACCTGCTGCCTCTGCAGATGTGTATATTAGAGACACCATGCCAGACGGGTTTCACTAAAGCAAGACAAACCCTTGAATCATATAGCCATGAAAAGCAAGCTGTATCACGGAACAAGTTAGTGCTGACTTTATCACTGAGATAGACATACTACCAAATTAAAATGCAAATCATGCCATCAATGCTGCATTGCTAGACAACACTCTGCAAAAGAGAGGTGCTCTATGTGCAAAGTGGCAAATTGCAAGTCCATGGAATGCCCTACGCATTTTGGAAATACATTCAGAGACTAAAACTGTTAATGACAGGCCACATGCTTAAATAACTACTTATTTTCTACTTTATTCACTTTAGGATCCTGTATCTAAGAGATTTCCAGAATGCCTTTCAACATTCTTCCTAACTTATTTGCCACCTTAATAGACAATTTTTGTTGTTAAATTCAGTGGGAATACAAAGAGCTAATACTATATACTATATTGATTTATAGAGATGCATCACATTTAGTTAATAAAAAATTATCTAAAAATATCATAATTAAAAAGTAATATATATGTTCCCTCATGCAAAAACATAAACATGAAAAAGAATATAAAAAATGTGATAGCGTCACATTTTTGGAAGCTACAAAGAAGATGGATGATTGGTTACTGCATGAGGAGACCAACAGAGTGATGCCTATCTTCTCAGTTTCCTCATCTGTAAAATAAGAGTAATAATAGTACCTATCACAAGGGCTTTTTGGAAGAATTAAAGATGTTAATAAGCATAAAGCAGTGGCATGTAGTTATTGCTACACAAGTGTTTGTTGATATCATTATTACTGATAGAGTTTGCATCAGAAGCATTTAGTTAAATGCTTGATTGCATTCTTCATTCCCGTCCCAGCAAGGCAACTGCATCACATGGTCTAAAAAAGGACTTAATCTTTCCAGAGAAAGTAAACCAAAAAGGTTAATGAAAACTTTATACACACACACACACACACACACACACACACACACACACACACACACACGTACGTATATACATATATATAGCTGACTGTGAGAGAGAGGACTTAATGGAAAGATAAGCTTGAAGTGAAATTCTGCACGCTGAATGTGAGGTCCTTAGCCATTTCAAATATTGGCTTCCTGAATGCTAGCAATATTTTTATACCTCCTAGGCAGAAAGTTGGGAAACATTTCTCTAGTTAAAATGACTTGTCAGAAAGAAAAGTTCTGATAAAGAACTCATGTTTGGACAAGCTTAAATGACAAAGAAAGAAAAAATCATTAATGGCTTTATGACAGGACAGTGAAACCCACAAGATCAGATCCTTTAACCTTTCTACTCAAAACAGAAATACAAGTTCTAAACAATATCTGTTGCCTAACTCATACATAGAAATGAAAGCTGAGGATCACCAAATATTTTTAGAAATTTCCAAACAAAAAAGGGAGGTTGTATTAATTATCTATGGCTGCAATAAAACTTTGTACTAAACCACCTCAAAGTAAGGGAAAACAATATGAAACATGTCTTTCTCATTTACCCATCTGGGGACTGAGTGAAGTAGACATGATTTAAGCTACACTTGGCTGGGCTTTGCTCCAAGTTTAGGACTAAGTTACAGGTCTGGTCCCATATCTTTTATTCTTCTGGGTCAACAGGCTAACCAGAACCTGTCTTATCATGGAAATAGTAGAAGTATAAGAGGGGCAAAACATGATGCCTCTTAAGAGCTAGGCTCAGAAATAGCACATTGTGACTACCACCCATATTCTAGTATTGAAAGCAAGTCATATAGCTAAGATTAAAATGAGTAAGGTGGGGAAAGAGCTTAGCTATTTTCAATTTAATTCTTATTAATTAAATTGTTTCTCATATACCTACACCTATTATCACTTACCTAGTACACTTGTACACAGTTTTTGTGTTACATATTCAATTTTTGCGTTTTTCTATTTACATAAAATGTGGTAGTATAATCAAGCCATGTACCATACTATCAATGTATTTCTTCATAGATTATTCTTTGTTTTATCAGTAGTTAATAATTGCTTTACTTTACTGATTGCTTTGTGTATCTATGTATGTATCATTACTTTTCATCTCTTTTCTGCCAGATCTCAAAACTCCTATCCATAAGGTAAAACACATTGTATAATCAACTAGTCATTGAAAACGGCTAAAATTGAAAGAGAAAAGAAATGGGGGATAACAATATGGTGTTTTAAAATATGGAAGTAGGTAGTAGAGGAATTAGGAAAAAATAGATAGTTCTGAAAATAGAGAACTAGAGGTGAGGGAGAATGAAGCCATAGAATACTCTGACATTTTAACTTATATGCCACTGTTTGGATATTTAAACTATGTGTAAGTACTATCTCTAAAAATAGATTGTCTAATTAAAAATATGTGAATTACTAGAAATAAAATTAATTAAATCAACTAACTAAAGGAGAGATATTCCAGTCACGGAGACCAGAACACAGAAAATAAGAGAAAAGAATTACAGGTGGCTCTTATTTGCAACTCATCAAGAAAGGAGAAAGCAAGGCATGCATTGCCAGGTGACCAAACTGATCAGAGACCACCTAACATGGAATTGAGCATGTGCCAGTCTCAATAGTCTTGGCAAGTCCACTTTATGATAATGATATTTTGTGGTTTCTCCCACTGATTTTTGGAAAGCAGAAGTACATAGGAACTAATTAAATAATGACTATGCCTGTGCAAATTTTTTTACCTGCTTTAACTATTGACATTACTAAGAAACAGCACTGTTTTTGTCCTCTGTGTAAACTGGCTAAGACTGGTGATTTGTAGTAGTCTGATTCATTCCTTACGCTTACCATCAGCCAGATGCATTGAAACTTCCCTGAAGGAGAGTAGAAATCCAAGAGTTGTTTAATTATATGTTTTCTTTTCTCTTAATCTATCTACTTTTATGATCTCATTCCCCTTTCCCATTTTCATTTCCTTTTCTTTACCTAATTTCTCTTATTTTTTTCTGTGTCTATTTGTCATGACACTCATGAATGTTTATGCATCATTTTTAGGACAAAAACCTAAAGTAAATTATGTGTTATCTCCTTTCTCTGTTGAAGAAATCTGCATTTTTGATTCTTAAACTACTCAACCAAATTTTATTTCTTTTTTATAGCTAAGAGAAGAGATTCTTACTGATTTGTCTTTATGAAGGAAGAATGAAATGTCTGGGAGCTTTCTAAGAGTAGGGTTGACTATTATTTTTTAAATTAATAGACTTTATTTTTCAAGAATAGTTTTAGATTTGGAGAATAATTGAGCAGATAATACAGAGTTCCCATATACCATTGGTACCCTCTTCCATAGTTTCCCTGTAATCAACATTTTGCATTAGTGTGGAACATCTGTTACAATTAATGAACCAATATTGATATATTATTATTAATGAAAGTCTATAGTTTACATTAAGGGTCACTCTGTATTGTAGAGTTCTATGGGTTTTGGCCAACATATAACATCTTTTTTCTATCACTATAGTATCATATAGAATAGTTACCACCATAAATTTCCCTATACCCTGACTATTTTGACCATCCTTTCCCATCCTCCCTCAAATTCCTAATGAACACTGATTTTTTTAATGTCTCTACAGTTTTGCTTTTTCCGGAATGCCATACTGTTGGAATAGCACAATATAAAGTCTTCTCAGACTGTGTTCATTTACATAACAATATGCGTTCAAGATTCCCCCATGTTTTTATGTAGTTTGATTGCTCATGCTTCTGTATTGCAAAATAATAGTCCATTGTATGGATGTACTATAGTTTGTTTCTCCGTTTACCTATTGAAAGGTATTTTGGTTGCTTCCAAGCTTTGATCAATTATGATAAAGCTTCTAAATATTTAGGTGCTGAATTTTGTGTGGACAAGTTTTCAGTTCAATTGGGTAAATACCTAAAAGTGTTAAAACTGGGCTATATGCTAAGACTGTCTTTAGCTTTGTAAGAAATTGCTAAACTGCCCTCCAAGGAACTATATCATTTTATATTCCACCAGCAATCAGTGAGAGTCCTGCTATTCCATATCCTAGCCAGCATTTGGTGCGTTCGGTGTTTTAGATTTTAGCATTATAAAAATGTATAGTGGTATCTTATTGTTGTTTTAATTTGCAATTTCCTAATGACATATTTTGAGCACTTTTTCAAATGTATATTTGCCATCTTTATATCCCCTTTAGTGAGATACCTATTTACATTACTTTCCTATTTTTTAGTGGGGTTGTTTGTTTTCTTAATGTTGAGTTTAAAGAGTTCTTGTAAATGTTGCATACAAGTTTATATTAGTTTGAGTTTTTCAGAGAAACAGAACATAGGATGTATGAGGAGATATACTATATAAATTGGCTCATGCAATTATGGAGGCAAGAAGTCCCATGATCTGTCCTTTACAAGCTGGGGAACCATGAAAGCCAGTGGTGTAATTCAGTTCAAATCCGAAGGCATGAGAATGAGGAGAGCTAATGGTGGAAGTCCTGTCCCAAGTCTAAATACCCAAGGTCCAGGATGGCCAATGTCCAAGGCAAGTAGAAAATGGATGTACCAAATTCATCCTTCCTCTGCCTTTCAGTTGTACTCAGGCCCTCAAGGGATTGAATGACGCCCAGTGTGTTGGGGATGAGCAACCTTTACTCAGTTTATCAATTCAAATTCTAATCTCTTCCAAAAACACCCTCACACACACACCCAGAAATAATGTTTTAGGAGCTATATGGTCACCCTTTAGCCCAGTCAAGTTGATCTATAACATTAACCATCACAAAATTCTTTATCAGATATACGTTTAGAAAATATTTTCTTCCAGTCTGTGGCTTGCATATTCATTCTCTTAACAGTGCCTGATCACAGCTGTGATTCTCTGTATTCACCGAATTCTACAGTTTTGGAGGTGGGAGTTTGCCTTGTGACAACACTTCTCTAATTGATCTAAGAATAGTTGTTGATTTTCAGTTTGTTCAGCTTTTTGTTTTTATGAGAATATGAGTGATGACTTCCAAGCTCTTTGCTTATCATAACTAAAACCAGAGTTGTCTTTTCAAAATTTTTCACTACTACTTTTAAAAGACAGACTTCTTAATTCAAGATCACATGGGCTCTATGTCCAAAATAAAGTAGTAAAACTAAAATAAAAATTATATATTCAGAGGATAATTCAAAGGAGTATTACGTTTCTAATTACATACTTCATTTTTTGAGCAGTGTAATATTTACAGAAAAATTGAGCAGATAGTACTGAGTTCTTACATACCCTCTCTCCCCTACACACACAGAGTCTCCCCTACCATCAGTATCCTGCAGTGGTGTGACACATTTGTTACAATGAGCTAACACTGACTCAAGCTTTTTAACCAAAGTCAATAGTTTCCATTAGATTTTAACCCTTTTTGTTGTGTATTCTATGGGTTTTGACAAATGTATAATGGCAAATACCCACTATTATGGTATTGTACAGAATAGTTTCATTGCCCTAAAAATCCCCTGTGCTCCACTTTTTTCTCTCTCTATCTCCCCAAGCCACTAGAAAACATTTATCTTTCACATTATCCATAGTTTTGCCTTTCCAGAATGTCATACACTTGGAATCATACATTATGTAGTCATTTCAGATTGGCTTCTGTAAATTAGCACTATGCATTTAAGAGTCCTCCACTTATTTTTATGGCTTGAGAGTTCACTTATTTTTATCACAGATTAGTATTCCATTGTTTGGATATATCATAGTTTAGCCACTCACCGACTGAGGAACATCCTAATTGCTTCAAAGTTTTGGCAATTATGAATAAAGCTGCTATAAACATTTGTGAGAAGATATTTATGAATACATACATTTTCAACTAATTTGGATAAATACCAAGAAACAAAATTTCTGGATCATATTCTAAGATTATGTTTAATTTTGCAAAGAATATATAACTTTTCTTAAAGTGTCCACTGTTTTACATTCCTGCCACCAAGGAATAAGAATTTTTATGTTCCACATCCTCATCAGCATTTAGTGTTGTCAGAATTTTGGATTTTAGCCATTTTAATAGGTGTATAGTGATACCTTATTGTTGTTTTAATTTGCATTTCTCTGATAACATATGACGGATAATATCTTTTCATATGTTTATTTTCCATCTGCATATCCTTTTTAGTGAGATGTCTTTTCTGATCTTCCCCATTTTTAAATTGTTTTTTGTTTGTTTGTTTGTTTGTTTGTTCATTTTCTTTTAAGAGTTTTGTGTATATTTTGGATGCCAGTCCATTATCAAATATATATTTTACAAATATTTTCTTCTAGTCTGTGACTTGTCTTTTCATTCTCTTAATAGTGTCCTTTTGCAAACAAGATTTTAATTTTAATAAAGTCCAACTTATAAATTTTTTCACTCATGCATCATGCTTTGGTGTTGTATCTAAGAAAGCATCATCATATCCAGCATCATCTAGGTTTTCTCCTAAATTATCTTCTAGAAGCTTTATAGTTTTGTGTTTTACATTTAGGTCTGATTCATATCCAGCATCATCTAGGTTTTCTCCTATATTATCTTCTAGAAGCTTTATGGTTTTGTGTTTTACATTTAGGTCTGATTCATTTTGAGTTAATTTTTTTTGAAGGGTGAAAGTTTTGTCTAGTTTTTTTTTTTTTTCAGTACTATTTGTAGAAAGAATTATCTTTTCTCCATTCAGTTGTTTTTGATGTTTTGTCAAAGACGAATTGACTATGTTGTTGTGGATCTATTTCTGGGCTCTCTGTTGTACTATTGATCTATTTGTCTCTTATTCAGCCAATACTGCAATGTCTTGATCTCTGCAGCTATATAGGTAGTCTTGAACTTTTAAATTTTTGCAGTTGTATTTAAAGTAGTGAAAGATTAACAAACATAAATGTAGTTCAATTAGAGATTTGTTGAGTGAATTATGGTATTTTAACTCTTCAAAGTAGTTTGTAACTCCAAAAATGAATGTGGAATATCTTTATATACGTTTAAAATTGCGTGATCTTCAGGGCATTCTGTTAAGTAGAAACAATCAAAGTGAACCAGTAGGAATGAAGGAATGGGATAATAGCATGGGCTTTGGGAGGGGTGATGGGAGATATAGGATGCTCAGGTACATATTACTTAAGACCTATAAACACTACTCCTTTAGACCTCTAGTCTTTATTCATAGTTGGTTCATAATACTAGAATTTTTCAATCTGTGATTTTTCCTCCAGTGTTGTATTTATTTCTTTTTCTTCTTCCCCTCTTCCTTCTCTCCTCCTCCTCTCTCTTTACTGTCTCCTTTCATCCTCCTCTCTTTCTCCTGCTCCTTCTCCTTCTTCTTTTTGTCTTCTATTCAGGTGTCTATAGAGAAACCACACTCACTAGGGGATCTGTGCCTATTTAAACTTGAACTTGAACTTCCTCACACACAAAAAAAATAAAGGATAGTGTATACTAGGAGAAAGAAAGTGAAGGCATGGATTTCCAGAGCCCTTTTCATTAATCAGGGCATGCTTAGATTATAGATAGTAAACTGCTAAGATCTCTAGGTGAAATCTTGATTTCAGGCAAGTTCAGGCAAAAGTTTTCAGTGGAGTTTTCATAGCCCATTCAACATATAGTCAACTTAGGCTGTATAACAGGTTAAACTGGGTATACACCATCAGTTAATATATCCCCAAACAATGTACACAAGCAGGACCTTGGAACTGCTAGAAATTCAAACATTTACTAGCACAGTCTAAATTACTAGTTAGCCTCTCTAATCCTTTCCTTGGCCAAGGGTTGGCACTAGGCACATCACTGTTGCTCAGGATAAGCATACAGCTATCCCAGTGCATCCATTTTTCTACTTTACCCATCATTGATATTGACATCTCCTTGTTAAGAACACTGTTATCCAATTTGTCAAATCAATCCAGTAGATTCTTATTATGAAATCAACTAAAGCACTATTTATTATGTAGAAATTCTCCAAACATTTTCTGAAAATATAAAAAAATTTTCCATTTCTTTGTAAGTTTATGTAGATTCCAAATACCCTAATTGAACATTTATCACTTGCACAGGCAAGAAAATATACACCTTAAAATGTATTAAAGATAATTATACCACAGTAGCATCAGGAACACTTAGAGCCCAATCTGTTTCTAAAACCATTAAGAGGGACCACAACCCATTAGACAAATAGCTGATACTAGGGCTCAGACAGGAAAAATTTAAGATGAGTCTGGAGCATAATGAGGTGTCAGAATGTCAGGATGTTTTTAATTGTTTTTAATTGTTTTTAATAACAAAAGAATAAGGGCCTGTGAAAATATGTAGGAGCCAATTAAAATGCTCCCAATAGCAAAAGGTGAAACAATTTGAGCAACAAAAATTAGCATTAAGTTATAAGCCAAAGTATAAAACCAATATCTATGAGTTCATAATAATGTTGATTGAATAAATAAAATGATTTGAAGTCAAGAGACAAATCCTCTTTGTAGAGGAATTCCAAATTCTTCTTGAGGAGTGTGGGCTGTACTTAGTAGGCTTAGTTCCAAAGAATAGAGTATGGAAAGATAAAAAGATAAGGTAAATTTTGAATGAAGAAACCAGGCGAATAGTACTTTGGTCAGATAAACAAGGTTTAGATTATCAGTGAATAGCTTACACCCTGATACAATGTGATAAGAATTGTCCTTCCCCTCTGTGGTGTTCTCCAAAACGCGTAACTCCATCTAACCATGAAATAAACCGCAGGCAAACCAAATTAAGGGACATTGTCCAAAAATACTTTATCATAACTCCTCAAAACTGTCAATGAAACAAAAATTCTAAGAAAGTGTCACAGTGAAGATGGAGGAGACATAAGGACTAAACGCAAAGTGGTATATTGAATGCGATCCTGGAGCACAAGGAGGACATGTAGGTGAATCTAGTGAAATCCTGATGAAGTGTGAAGTTAGTTAATAGCAATGTACTAATATTGGTTCCTTAGTTGTGACAAACGTACTGTACTAATATAAGATGTTAACCATTGGGGGAACTGGGTGAAGGGTATAGGGAAAGTCACTGTACCACCATTAGAACTTCTCTCTAAATCTAAAAGTCTTGTGAAATTAAAAGTTTATTAAAAATAATCATTTCCTTAATTTTTTAACCTTTTAAAGGATTTGTCCCTTATATATAATATGTGCAGTCTATTAATACTATTTATCATTTATTTACAAACCAAATAGGGCACATATATACAAGTATTAATCTTAATCCATTAGTTTTTCATTGTTGCCTAACAATTTGGTACAGACATAGTGACTTAAAACAATGCCCACTTTTTAGCACATAGTTCTGTAGGTCGGAAGTCTGGAACATCATGACAAGATCCTCTGGTCAGTGTCTTACTGGGCTGAAATCAAGGTTTTGGTAGGGCTTTGTCCCCATCTGGGGATCTTTCAAGCTCACTGGCTATCAGAAGAATTTTTCTTGCAGTTGGAAGATTGAGGTCTTCCACTCCTTGCTAGTCATCAGCTGGAGCCAAATTTAGCCTCTAGAGGCTGCCCACATCCTTACATCCTCATAACATGGTGGCCTCCATTTTCAAGTCAGAAATGGCATGTCCAGTGCCTCTCACTATTTATTCAAATCTTTGATATTATGCTCTGCTGCTTTCTGGAAAATCTCCCAGCTTTTAAAGGGCTCATGCAGCAATAATATTCTCAGTTCTCAAGATTAGGGTGGGAAATAATGAGGGGGGCAATTCTTTAGAATTTTGCTAATACACCTGACCACAAGACATATTTATTATATGCAGAATATAATATTTCTGCAGAATAGTTTATCCTTAAGCAAAATTTTTATCTATTTACCTAATTTTATCATCTATAAATCTATATTTTATCTTTTTGTCATTTATCTACCTATATACACAGATACATGTATAATGTTTTCTACATGTTAATAAAAATAATTCTGGTTGAGAAAAGAATTTAAATTTCTTTCCCTTTTGCATGTATAAAAGAGGAGACTATTACTAATATGTGAATATCTCCAATAATTCGGGTAACTTCATTAGGAAGATAAAGAAATTTAATTACTTTCAAGAATCAGGAACTCCCAGACTTAAAACCAAGTAACACAAAAATGAGTATGTCCTTTCATTTCTTCTGTCAGAGTACTATTTCATTGCTTTTCTGTAAACTTTTATTGATTGTTTCCACATGCCAGAACCTTGACTTCCATATTGGTGTTCTCTAATTAGATTCCTGGAGGAACTTGTAATTTCAGTGGGTGGATTTTTATTATGTTGGATTGTGGCAGGGAAGAGTAGACAATCTATGAGTGTCTGAAACTTCGGGTCTGCTGGGAGGTAGATATTGTTTGTCTATAGTTCTCTCTACTGCCTTCTTCCTGGCAAGACTTAGTGAATACCCAAATTTAATGCTTTGTGCTGGTCTAGCAACCCTGGACGCTTTCCTTTAAGTGCTTATTAGACTTAATATTCTGTTTGTTTCCTAACATTCAGTTTACATTTCTTGATACTTATTTTGCTTTGTGTATTTAACATTGCTTTGTCTTGGACCCCTTCTTCTAGTCTTAGATTACTCAAATAAGAATGTAGACATTTTGAATTTCCCACTGCTTTCCTAGTATGCAGATTTAAGATTCAGAACTTTGCCTATTAATGTATTACATTTGTGAAGCTTATCCAAATTACTGAATTTTCAATTATTATCAACTATTCCTGTTTCTTACCTGCTGGCAAACATTCATAAACATGAACTGACATCCCATATCACCCATATAACTGCAGACCTACATCTGACCACTTTGTAGAGTCATTGTCAATTCAGTGTAAATTTCAATTATCTTGCCCTTTATTCCCTGTCATGGGGTTACAGTCATCACCCCATGTAATGTGGTAATAAGTGCAATGTTAACCTCTTGAAACTAAAAACTTTGATAGTCAATTTAAACTTCAGCTAAGATTGTGGGAGGTCCACACACAACCTTGTTTCAGATACATATGAAAATTTAATAGAAATATCTATTTTTTTTTCATTCTCTTAGTCCTTCAATCAGTTTGATCTGGGTATTGAAGAAGGTTGACGAATGTACACGGTTAAGTCCATTGTCTAATCCCCGAGAAGAAAGTTAAAACTAAGAATGCTCAAGTTACTCAACTGGGTAGTACAATTTTTCACTATAAACCCAGTTAAAATAGCAATATACTTTAATATTCTACTTACAATTTTGAGCCTTAAGTAGATATATTCATCTTAGAGTTGAACAGTTCATATCTCATGACAAATATAAACGATGATGATCACCACCAGTAGCGTTTAGCAGATGAAAGAAGTGACAGCAGGAGAGCTTGCTATGTGTCCTGGTACAAAGATTAAGCAATTTTTGTGATGGTAAAGGTTATTCAAAATGTTCAGTAGCTAAATGAAAAATGACATTCAGTTCATTTTATTTAGTTCACACTCTAATTTATTGTTGGTCTAAATGTTATACCTATTTTGTTTCATAGATGTCATTTGGAATTTTTGTAGGTGATGAGAAACAATTAAATAATATGAATTAAATATTTGAAATAAGATTTGTGCTAAATCTTGCATATATTTTGTACTTTAATTCTAAGATATTCTGTTGTGAATATTCTATATTACTTTGTTTATGAAGAATTGGAGTTTAAGGAACATTATATTGTTTTCTCATAGTTCTTAGGGTAATAGATACCCCACCACTGAATAGAAATCTTTTGCAAACTAATATTTAATAAGAATCAAAGTTCATTTTCCATTGAGGAAAATAAAAGCATTATTACTCAAATTCAGTGGAGCATCAAAAAATAATATTTTTTTATTCAGGAAAGAATTGGAAAATAATTTTATTTCCTGCAGCGTATTTTTGTGAATTTTATTAAATAATAACATACATAAAAAAGTGTCAAATCCTAGGGTCAGTGAATTTCATCAAACGAACACAATCTTTAAGCAGCATCCACAATAAAAATAGAACAGAACCAGTAACTCAGAATCTCTCTCATGTTTTCTTTCCAGACAAAACTTATCTCATAAGCTAATCACTGTCTTGATTATAACACCATAGATTAGTTGTGTTCATTTTTGTATTTTATATAAATAAAACCATTCTATATTTACTCTTTTGTAACTAGCATCTGTCACTCAAAGTAATGTCTGAATGACATAGTTGTGATTTGTTCATTCTACTGACTGTGATATATAATTCACTCTCTAAATACACTACATTTGTATTTATTCCACAGTTTTTGGATACTTGCACTGTTTCAAATTTTGGGCTATTCCAAATAAGCTTCTGTGATAATTCTTGTACTTATCTTTTGACAAATATATGTAAGCATTTCTCTTAGATAAAAATGTAAGATAGGAATTGTCATAGAGTATGATGCTCAGCTTTAGCAAATAGCATAAAACAATTTTTCAACTTTGTTGTAGGCCATAACCAGTTATACTCTCTTCCACATTCCTGCCATTTATTTCTTTATTTACTGTTTTTAAGAAAGCGATGTTCTGTCAAAGTTCAGCAAGTGTTCTAAATGGATAGATGGGTCCATGGATGTCACTCTTGGTGCATTTGTGGAAGAGGGTGAGCTAAGAGCATCCTTCTACTCCGCCATCTTGGCTGCTCTCTATTTACTATTTTTAGCATTCTATTGTATATGTAGTATTGTTGAATCAGTTTAAATATACATTTAGCTGATGACTAATCAAGTTGAGCACCTTTGAAAAATTTTATTGTCTGTTTATATATCCACTTCTGTGATTTTTTTTCCATTTAAGATTATTTTTGCCTATTTTCATTGGTTTTCAAGAATTTTTTATATATTCTAGATGTGAGATTGAATGTATCTACTCAAAATATTTTCACCGAATCTGTAGATTGATTTTTCAGTCTCTTAGTAGTGCCTGTTACAAATAGTATTTGTTAATGTTTATATTGTTCAATTTATACATTTTAATTTTCCTTTGTAATTTGCTCTTCTCTTGGTCCTATATTTTAATAAATCTTTGCTTACTAGTAAGGTCATAAAGATGTTCTATGTGTTTTTCTAAACCCTTTATTGTTTATACATTCACATTTATATTTTTATTCTACCTGGAAGTAACTCCTAGTTATGCTGTGAAATAGGGGTCAAGATGATTATTTTGTATTTGAATATAATTAATGCAGCACTGCTTTTGAAATGACCGTTCTTTTTCCACCCAACTGCAAAGTTATCTTTGTCATTGTAGGGGAGGAGACATTTTTCTCTATGCTTCTAGGTTTTGTGGCTGGTCTAATAATCAGATTGACATGAAATAGATTAAAAGAAGATAAACAAATTTAATCTTGTATGTATGGAGGTCCCATGTATACAGGACTGAAGAAGTGACCAAAGCAGTCTATTTATGTAACTTTTTAGATAAAAAATTCATTATTTATGAAGATTAGACAAAACAAGGGGTTTTTGCTTGGGGTAGCAAGTTAACGAAGAAGTAACAAAGTCTATTTATATAGCTTTCCTTGCCTGGAATTCTCTTATCTATGGTGATAAGAATTCCCTCCATCCTCCAGGCATAGGCAGGATACCTTCCCATGGGAGTTTTTGATTCCTGCTTTCAGGAGAACAAAGAAGGGTCAGAGTAGTCTTCTTATACTGGCTGTTTCTCATTTCAAAATAATCAGTATGCCACCTTGGCTAATTTTGGGTCAGCCTTTCCCAAGCCCCATCATCATAAATTATTCTATTACATATGTTATGTGTCAGTTTTTGAATCTATATTTTGTTCAAAAAGTGTTCTGAATGACACTGCCTTAGCATTTTCCTGATTATTACAGTTCTATATATATGTGTATGTATATGCTTATAATATATATAGTATAATATATATAGCACATATGTACAGCATGTCATATTGTTACATACGCTATTTAAAGTTATTCGTGCTCCTAATACTTAGTATTAACTGTATAACATTTTGATAAATATCCTTCCAGTCAATAAAACACAAATATGCACACCCAGGTACTATATTTCTAAATCATCTCCAAGCTCTAAACCAAAATTTGGCACAACTTGATGTTTTTCATTAGTACATCTGTGATTTTCTAACTTCGTATTTTAGCCTAACTTTGATTTAAAAAGAAAGAAGCATTATATGTTTAAAATAAATGATCTTTGTAGCTTTTTATTTTATTTATAATGGAACCTTGATTATAAACTCTAATTCAAAGAAGTTTTATGTCACTGAATGTATGCATTTGGTAATATATTAACAAGACTATAAAATCTTAGCGTTACAAACTCCAAGATGGATAGAGTTTAGGAGTGAAGAGAGCAAGTTGAGTTGTACAGATAGACTTTACGTGGAAAGCAGGATTTCTTAACACTAGCACTATTGGTCTTTGAGGCTGAATAACCTCTGCTGAGGCAGATAGTCTTGTATATAGTCTTGTGTTTAGCAGAATCCCTGGCCTTTACCGACTAGATGCCAATTGCGTTCCTCAGTGGTGACAACCAAAAATGGCTTCAGACATTACCAGATATATCCTGGAGGAAGTGGAGGATTGCCCTAGGTTGAAAGCACTATTGTAGCAAAAGGGTGCAACTTGCTTTGGCTGTAGGCTCATGTATTCTTCCTCCTGTATCCATGCCTGCAGGCCAGTTGAACGTTACAAGTGAACAATTTGAAGAGACATATAAGGTTTTCTGGGAGGAAATGAAGTGAGGCCCACAATCCATTCTTCTGAGAGTCAAAGGGTGTCTTTGATAACTCATCATGCTCTGACCACAACCTGACAAGAAGATATGGCAGAACCTGAAGATATGTGGATAGTATTTGTTATAGGATAGATTTTGTATCTAACTGCATTTCTGATGCTAGAATGTCCCATATCCTGCCACTCTGGGAAAATGTTAACTAAAATTTTGTTAATGCCTGCTTCAAATATTGCTGATACATGAAGGTCCAGGTTACATAGGAATGGAAGGGAGATAAAGTGCTTATATGGGTGTAATGATGAGGATATTTGGGAAATACTGATTTGCCTTGTCTCCCTATGGCACACAAATATCATAAGAAATTACTGATAAATCTGAAGGTGTGATGACAATCATTAGTTTACACATTATCTCTTACAGTTGTTATGGCCTGTTGAGGGCTTCTAGTGATGGAGAATGGCAGGCCTGGTTGGCTACAGTACTGTGCAGAGACCAGGGCACATATGGCCAGACTGCAGGCATCAGCTGTCACAACACTTGGTACAAGGGAAAGTCTTTGCCCTTAGCCAGTTGAATATCTTAATTCTGGTGGCAACATCACTGAGTGGTGGAAGCATTTAATGAAATGGGGAACAGGAACTTTCAGGTTACTTACATAATCAACTGAACTCTATAAAGCAAGTAATAACCATAAACTAGGGAACTTAGCTCCAGATTCAGCCTTTCTAGTTTTTGCCTAGTGAAACAAGGCACTACCTGATCAGACTGATCTGTGTTGTACCTTGGAGTATGAGGGTTTTTCGAGGTGTGGTGAGCTGAGCAGGCAGGTGTTGCAGGAGATAAAATACAAGCTTTCTGTAATTTATGGACAAGGATTCCAGAGTCATTTAATTAGGATACTAAATGAAATGAAAACACACTTGATTACTGAGCTAATCTGTAGAGCTGGACAAGAGTTACACTAATCCATACCAAATAAGGCTGATAAGCTATTTAAATATTTGTAGTTCACTTTCTATTTAGATCTGGAAACTCAAGTGGAGAGATTTATGAATTTATTTGTGGTCAGGCTAGGAAATGAGGTAAAAAAGAAAGCATTTCTACTTTGCATAATCTTTTACCCTTTCTCTTTTCTGAGTTTGCTTCATCTCTTGTAAGAGCTTAAGAGATTTCAAATCAAAGACCCATCTGTTTTGTAACTCTCACCATGACTTGGCCAATTGCTGTATTTGAAATTCTCTGGTAATTAAACTAGAGGACTGGATTTGTTCATGCATTTTTGGTTACAACTTTAATGTTTTTTCTCTCTTTTCAAATTGAATGATAAATTCTGGCTGGCTAGTATAGTTTCGGTCTGTGTGTGTGTGTGTATGTGTTTGGTTTAATAATCATAAACTAATATGAACTATGCAGAGATTAAAATAGAAATTGTTATTCCATTACCTTGAATATCTTTCAGGACTATAGGAATATCAGTTTCAAAGCCGGATTAGGTTTATTTGCTCTTGCTTCAGTTGCATCATTCTCTTTACTGCTATTTTTGTTATTATTTTCTAAAATCTTAAATTTATTTGGTCTCAGTTATAGAGCTTCTGGTTAAAAACTCTTATACCATTCAGCTCTTCTTTTTTGGCTCAATTTCATAAATACCAAGTTCACAGATAAACATATATGTGAAGCATAATCTATATAAAACAGAATTATTGGCTGTTTTCCTATATTAACTTATTTATTATTTATTTAGGGTTTCTTGTTTGTTTTCATTTTTGACAATGAGGGTAGGAGTTAGTGATCAGTTTATGTGGAACAGATTATGGCTTTTCTTTCAACTCTGAGTAATCTCTGAAATGGGTTTTTGGGTATTTTTGGTTTTTGTTTTTGTCTTTGTTTTTCATTTTCTAATCACATCCTTGAGCTCCTTGAATGATGTAATTTCTCACCATTTATATGACTTCCACGCTCATGTTCCCAATTGTATACATAAAGGAAGCTTCAGGAAGTTGTGTAATTTTCATTAATTAATATTCTGCTGCACTGAGGGTATCATCTCTTAGGGTATGGGCTACAGCAAGCCTTTGGTAGGCAGCACTCCAATTCCCGCTGAGGTCCCTGTTTAATTCTAGGTGGGTTTCTGAAATAAATAGTAGTCCCTGACACAAAAACTTGGGAACACCCCACTGTCACTCTAGAACTCACAGTTCAGCATCACTTTTTAGTAATATCTTTGTTATTATCCCTAGGCCTGAAACGTTTGTAGCTAAGAGAGGAAAGAAATGCAACTCCACCCATACATTCTCTGTGTGTGTGTATGAGTGTGTGTGTGTGTTGGAGGTGAGAGTTTTCTCTCTTTTACATGATTTGTGAATCACATTGAAATGTGGAAAGAATGTGATATTTAATTTAAGAAGACTTTAAATTTTGTCTTCTCTGCTTTGTATTAAGAAAATGATCAATGGGCAAATACTTTCCTCATCAATATTGCTAAGGTACAATGATTAATATAACTAACTGTGTTGACAGTAGGAAAATACTAGAATACTTTTATTGTGATAATTGTTTTTTTTTTCCTATTATTCTGTGTCAAATGAACATTAATTGAATATGTTGCTAAATCTTCATTAAAATTTGCTCTTACTCGTCTTCTGATCAAAAATGATATATATTTTGCATTATAGTTTCCCTCTTTTCTCAGTGTAATTAAAAGCAAAATATTTTAAATAGACCAGGCTTCATGTTTCCTTTGAGCCCTTTCAATGTCCTCTGAACACACAGACTATAGGTGAGAGTTAAAATAAACTGCAAATTTTTTTTTTTTTTTTAGCTATTTGGTGGAGGATTTTATCAGGGTTGCCAAGGATGGTCTTACCATCTAATTTTGATTTGCCTGATATAATAAATTTGCACTTCAAAACACTTAAGCTTAGTTGAGGAACTGTGGGAATATAACTTTAAGGCAATTATGCAGTAGAAATGCCAAACTATAGATCATTTAACCTTGGAGAAATTTGATTATATTCTAATGTCATTTGCTTATTTGCATAATGGAAGAAGTATTACAGTTTTGAATTGCATAATGATTTAGACATATGTACTTTATGGTATGCTTCTGAAGTCAGTGCCAGAAATTAGATATAACTTTTTTATTTATTTTTTAAAAACTATTTAAGTAAATTGCTGAAGCAGAATTTGGAAAATTAAAATGTATCTTTCATCACTCTGTTTTTTAATCAATTTCAATGATTTTATATTATTGCAATATGGCTAGAGTCCTTACCTAGTTACCTTGACATATTGATAAAACTTATTTTACATATTTTGTAAAAGCTAATAATTCTACCTTGTGTCTACATTATATTAAAATACCTGACTGGATAGTAAATTATACCTAGATTTAAAGTTTGAAATTATTTATAGTAAGAAGCGTTCTGTTTAGTGAATGAATGTTATATTTCTTCCTCAGATTTATCTGCAAATCATGAAGTACATTACTTTCCCTCCTTCCTTCCCTCCTTCCCTCTCTCACTCCCTTACTTCCTTCCTCCCTCCCTCCCACTTGCTTTCTTCTTTCTTTCTTTCTTTTTCTTTCTTTTCTCTATTTTTCTTCATTTTACTTACAGAAATGCTTTTAAGTATAGAATTGAGTTTAAAAACAGTAACAGATTTAAGTTCCTTCCTTGTTTTATGAGCACTAACATGTCAATAAGTTTAGAAATTAAAGTCCAACAAATTGAGGCTTTGAAAATACTAAGATTTCCATACTTATCTTTGTCTAAGATTAAGGATTTTGCTTTGTTCTTAAATTATTTCAAGCACTCAAAATTAACAAAGGAAATGTTTCTTTTGAATTTAAATGGTAGAAGTAGGTCAGTAGAGTCTAGTACAAAAATGAAGAGAAAATACAATACTTCATTTTAGAAAATGTTCAGGGTACTTCTCAGGGTTATGGGTAGGTGGCCTAGTATATTTAAATATACTAGTGTATGACATCTACCTAGTAAATGTTAATTGTGTTTATTTTTATTTTAGAATTGTGATCAATACAACAAAATTAAATTATAAAATATATATTAGTGAAAGCTGCAGTTTTCCTTATTTCTCATTACACTTGTAACTTCAAGTTCTCTATGATGTTATATAATACTCCAACTTATCTATTAATGCATCATACAGTTGTCTAGTTTTTGAAATATTTATAGACTCTAAAATAATCCTTTTTTACATAAGGAGTGTTTATTTTCTCTCCTTACATGGTAATCTTCCTTAATATGTTAAATGGTGCTGTGATTTAGCAATGTCAAACTCTCATGGGAAACAATATCCTTTATTTTACCTCTTTTAATCACATACTTAGCCATTCCATAAAAAGAACAGTTTTTGAACTACAACTAGAAACCCTCTGTGAAATAATAGTACAACTTTATTATAGAAGAATAGCCTTTTCTCTGCTGGTGTTGAAACTTTCATAAACATACATAATACAGGTTTTGATTTATAAGGAAAGGAAACGTTCAGATCCTGGCATAATGCTTAGTATGTAGTACTCAATTTGTAGCAGTGAATAATCAGTGAGTGAGTATACACTGTTGTTTCTGACTTAAAATGACTTTTTGTACCACAACCCAAGAATTGTCCCACCCTGTTATGAAATTCAATTTGGAATATGGAATATTTGTTTGAACAGCCCTAACAATTTAAAAGAGATGTCAGAAAAGTTTTATGGAAAAGACTATATTAACATTTTTTCTTTGAAGGAATGGTGGAAATTAGATACCAAGAAGTTCTCTATATAGCATTATGGATTTCTTTTTGCCACATGATCATTGTGATTGAAGACAGGTGAATTGTGATACCTTGAATTTGCCTGATTTTGGCAAATGGAGTAGGATTCTACACTGATAAAGAAAATTTGAGGAAAAATTAAATCTACATTTTTTTGAATTTTTAATTTGAAATATTCATATTTTTATATGATTATTTTCGCATAAAAGAAATCCAGTATACTGTTTCCCAAATAAAATAAAACATTGCTTATCTATTTTTAGTTAGTTAATTAAATAATATTTTAAAACTATTATTTAATAGGTGGTCATCATGTTTTATGCTTTCGTTTTTTCCCCGTCTGCGTATACAGTCTGTGGCTAGACATGCATTCATTAAGACATAACTTATGCCAAGGGAAGAGGTCAAAATGAAGGTGTCTCAGCATTGCCTTATGGTTGAATTGACCCCATTGTCATTCCATGCCCATAAGTGTTCAATAAATTTCCATATTTAGAAATATGTAAATATGGAGTACTCAATTGTGTTGGCATCTTCACAGCTGTTCTACTTCTTTTTGGCAGATTCACTGCCTCTTGGCCAATTCACAATGGGACCGATTCAAGAGCTTTTAATTGTGCAATATTTTCATTATCTTAGAAGATAGAAATGATAGAGATGTAAATTGGTTTAGCATTAAAGGACATGATTTCAACTTTGTATTTTTATATCTAAAAATCATATAAATAAAAAGCCAAAACCAAAGAAAACACTTTTTTTCTCAGTAATATATCCATGTTCTAAGAGTGGAAAAGTTTCAACTCAGAAACTTTTTATTCAAACTCCCACTTAGAAACTAATATATTGAGCCTTTTGATCTTTTTTTAATAATAATTAATAGTATACAGTGCTAGGGATCCAGCTTTTAAAGCAGGCTAATCAATGGAGAGGATAGCATTTAGCATTGACACCTACAATTAAACAAATAAATAATTAACATAATATAGATTTATTCTGGATACTTTTCAACTGGATTTTTTTAGCTAATAGTGTTTTTTCCCTCTGGTTTCAGTAAACACAAAACCAGTAGAAATTATTTTATATACTCAGGACCTCATAGGATATAACTTTTTTGTGTGGATCTAGCTCCAAAAAAATGTAGTTTGGGGATTAAAATAGAATTTTCCCCATGGAAATATGTGTATTTAATCATTATGTTATTTTTCAGAGGATATTCAGAGTGATTTTCTTAATTATATTTTCATTTTTAGCCTGCACCCACATGGACATGTTTCTTCAGTCTTATAAGACAGTGATGTAAAATAAATTTCTATTATGATTAGCTATTGAGGAATATTATTCTCTTAAATAAAATGCAACCTCGTTGATTGGTACTGTGAATCTGTACTCTGTGTATCCTCCTGCAATAGACCCACTATTGCATTATCAGAGGAAGATAGGAGAGCTGCTTAAATTTTTCTGAATTTCTCTTCAGTATGTTTAGGCAAAGGAGAGAGAGGCTTACAATCTAGAATTCAGTGGTCTGTCCATATCTAGCAACTCAGTTTAAAGAAACACAGTCCTGCACTGATGACCTTCAGTCAGCCCTGGATGAATTTTCAGAGACTGATTTGTCCCTTGAGCAGCAGGAATTCATATTAGATCTAAGCCTTATTTTTGTATGGGTTCTGAATAAGTAAGTTATCAGCTAACAGGAAATTCAGTGCAAGTCAAAAAAAAGGCAGATGCTTTAATTGCGCAAATGTGAATTTTCTCAAGGGTATTATATCATAGCATGTGAATTAGGTAGAATAATATGTATATAATCCATATGCATTTTAGAGTTGATTTAGCAAGAGTCCTAAATTTACCATTAATGACTGTATAAGGAAGAGAACCAGTTGACAAACTAATTCCTGATTTTAATGTTTGAAATGGAATGCTAATGATTTACTATTCCTCTTGTTATCACCAACATAAAAATTTAAAGTAGAGAAAAAAGGATTGTGTTTCATATGACTTACTATTGTCAAATTATAATAAAATCTCAAGAGTTTAAATAATATACTTCATCAGTAAAATTCATAGTACTAGGTTCCAACTTAAAATGTTCTTCATTCAGTAAATTTTAATTGAGAACTGAGCTCTGTACTTGGCCCAAAGAATAGAAGAATATGTATATTTTTCAGCAGGATTTTTAAACTAATCACATGAAGATCCCTTTAAAAATGCACAGTTTGATTCAGGATTTCCATAGTATAGCAGGAGATTCTGTATTAGACATAAGGTCCCATGTTGTTTCACCAACCTCTCTTTGTTGTGTCAGAGTCTTGGCCCTTATAATACATTTGATAGCACAAAGGTCTAAACAAATTAATGAGTGTAAATGTGGTGAGTTTTATTATAGAGTAGAGAATGAAGTGTTAGGAACACATCAAAGACTGGGAAACCAAATCTTTCTAGGGGTATTAGGGAAGATTCATTGTGGTGGTAACAATTGAACTGAGTCTGAGAGGAAGTATAGTACTTTGCTGATCAAATTATTAATTATTAATTACTTTTGTCATTTATGGTAGGTGGAGTAATATAATATATAAAGAAAATGACTCATGAAAAAGTCTGGAACAGGGTCATATTCCGTGTGGAATGAACATAGATGTGTCTGTGGGAACCAACGAGCTAGAAGGATGTTGGAGATTGGCCCAAATTGTAAGGGCCAAATTAATAAGTGGGGTTTATACCTTATAGTTTGCATTAACAAAAGAGGTTTACAGATAGTGGAGTAAAATTATTGCTTAATTTTATAAAAATAGTTCTGAAATTTATATTAAGGATGCATTAAGGTAGAAAGTCTAGTAAAAATGAAATAAGATAGAAGACACTTAAAATAGTTCAAATGAGAAAAATAATGGTCTACATTAAGGCAGAAGTGTGAGGAATGAAGAGTAGCCAATTTTAACAGATATTACTAGGTTTTATTAATAGTAATTGATGACTGATTTGGTATGAGTCAGAAAGAGAGAGTAATAAATTATGATGCCAAATTTTCTATGTAAGGATACAGGATTAAATGATGACAGCACTAAAATTATCTTGTCAAAAATGTTATTCTTATTAAAATATAGCTATTTTAATTACTATTTGTAGGTAATGATTCTATCTCTATGTCATTAAAGTTAATAATTATCAATTCACATATTAAAAATCTTTCTTTAACATCATTCTCATCAAAATATCATGATTAAAATATCATGTTTAAACATAAAAATGATTTCCATAGTTCTCAGAATTTCAACCAAAACCATTCTGTTCAGTGTGATAATTAGAAAAAATAATATTTTAAATTTTGTTATTTTATTTTACATTTTACTTGTCTATTATTTTTCTCCCGGGCCTTTGGTAGTTTTATTTTCTATTGAAAATAAAAAGCTTTCTGATGTAATTGGACCATTTCTGCTTTTACTGGACTCTGTAACTTTACGTTCAGCAGTGAGAGTGAAAATATTATCAAAAAGTTAGTATACACAGTTGTAGGCAGATAAAGGGTAAGGGAGTTTATGGTTTTGTAGATAATAACTAAGATTAAAAAATATGTAATAAAATTTAAAATCAGAATTCAACTATGTACGGTCATTTTTTAAGAGAGGAAAAAGTTTCATAAATCTTTATTACATATTTTCTGAACTCAGCTGTAGTTCTGTAAAAAAAAATCTGTAAAAGACAAGATTTTTGTACAAAAAATGAGTATAAATATAAAGCATTCCTTTCAGTAGTATACTGCAATATTTACAATAGCTAACAGCATGACTTTTGGAAACTTGAGCATATAATAGCAATTTGTCATTTTTCTCCAAGTTCATTGACATCGTCAAGGCATATTTAACTCAGCAGGAGAATTTAAATTTCATACTTGGTGATTTCATGAAGCATTCTTCTCACCTTGAGGTTTCAGCTAAAAACTCCCTTTTTCATTTCTTTCAATAAATTACCATCTATTCATATCTCATGGCTTCATTAGAATGTTCAGATGCAAATAATCAAAACACCACCTGCTTTCAAACTATGTTTATATAAAAGTTTACTTCTGATTTGTAATTTGGATAATCGCTGAAGAAATGTTCATGAATATAATCTCTGTAGGCAAGTGGAGAGTTTGGTCAGAATCCCTTGTGGTATAATATGATCTGTTTTATCAGTTGGCTTGGATTTAAATTGGTTTTGCTGTATTAGACTATTATTACCACTGGGAAAAAATAAAACTAGGTGAGACAAAATAGAACAATAGCATTTGAATTTTAATAACTGAAAGGAAAAGAGAGCTATTTCTTTGGTAAGGATTGTGTGCTCCTAACAGTTTTACTCTAATTCTACTCAATGGAGAACATGCCTTTTAAAGCAGGTACATACTGTGTTGTCCTAAAATTCCCCTCTACCTACCCTAGCCACAAAGTGGATGTCCTCTATATTCTTGTTCTTATGAATTATAGTACAGTCTTCCAATTCATGCAGCAATGATGTTTAAAATCATATTTCATTATGTTTTTCTCTTAATGTTCATAATGCTGATATTACCCCAAAAGGGAAAGGGAGAATATCCCAGTTCTTGTCTTACCCAAAAGGTAAGAATATAGATGGGAGACGGTATGTTGTGCAGCAAAAGATTTTAAAGGATTTACTTAGGAAAGGAAAAGCCACAGTCTTTGTGTGCCCCTTTTCTTATACCCTTGCTTAGAGATGGTCTTCTGAGTGATGGATGGCTCTTGACACTGTAATGCTTAGTCATGTTTTTCCCCTTTGTGCATGTCCTTACCCATGGTGTACACAGAAAAACCCATGGAGGGGCCTAAACTGCGGTGCTAATTATATTACAATGAGCATTTGGTCACGCCCAGTTAAGTCCTTCCTGCTACTGAGCAGTTGAGGCTGTTGGGTTCTAACCAGTTTCTTGCTGGCACTCATTTAGATGAAATAAGTCCCTTTATGCTGGAGGCAGGCATAATACCATTTTCAGGAGCATCTTCCCTCTCCTTCACCTATCTGCTCTGTGCTCCCACTTATCTAACTACCTAACACTAATACCATTTATTTAATCTATATGTTATCCAGATTCTGTGTTATTACTACACACACTATCCTTGTATTGGCAATCAAAGACAAAAAAAACTAAAAAAAAAAAATCTAAAAAAAATTTAGTAACTATTATTTCTATAGGTATTATTTTGCCCATAGTCTGTCATCCACATTTTATAGAAAAGGAAACTGCACTTTGGTTATTTATCTTGCCCTATCAAGGCACACGACAGATAAAAGCCAGAGCTGAAACATGAACCATTTCTTTTCACTGTATTACATTGTTTCCATTCCTTATATTTAATCTTTGAAAATATGCCATCAAATTATATTTTTCTGTATTCCAACATGACTTATATTAACTTTCCTTTTCCATTTGTGCTTCGTGGACCCAGGTCCAGAGTCCTGCCAGTTCACACTTAATTTTCCATACCTGCTCTAAGATTGTCTCCATATTTCTACCCTCATCCATTCTGCTTTCCACTGACAGCTAGAATTCCTCAGGTCTAAAACATTCATTTACTTAGGATGATGGCATAAAGCATGAAATTTTATATTTACATTCAAGGTCTTTCTTAATTTTGTCTTATTGCTTATTAAATACATTTCTCATTTCTATTAGTTAGATGTTTGAAAATTAGTAAAGGGGAACCTCACTAAAATGGGGTTGGGAGGCCAGGAGGAGGAGCTCTCATCCAGTACCACTCCATGTCAGTTACAAAAATTGTCAATTACAGACCTCAAAACAAAAATTATCAGTAGGAAAGAATCATCAATTATAGGCTGCATCAGGGAAGAATATAAATTGCATCTCCTGTATGAAACTGACTACCCTAGCAACTCAGCCAATGAGAAATTGTCATCACCCTGAACTCTCACTTTTCTCCAGTGGATTTTTGTTCAAAATAGCCCCTCTCAACTTGCTCGTTTTTCTCTAGAAAATAATTTTCCTCTCCTTTGTGTTTTGGACTTGCATATTGTTCTTGCTGTGGGTTGCTTGTCCTGAACTACAATTCTCTGCTCTTCTGGAATAAATTCATTTTTACTGGTAAAAGAACTGACTTTTATTTCTGAGGTCAACAGATGTTAGATATCTCATACTGCTTTTATTGATGTCAGCCGTCTAAGTAGACCACTATGACTAGTGTGAATTTTGTATTGACCTCTAACCTTGAATTCTCTCCTGTCATTTTTATCTCCATCATTACAAGTCCTGGCTATTCCACAAAGTAGGAATTAGAATCTGTCATTTATACAGACATCATTTTACCTGTTACTTTCTGTATTTAACTTTCCTATTAATAAACTTGATCTAGCCTTCAATATATATTTTCTATAAATAGGTATAGTTTATTAAGTGTTTTAACATGCAGCTAGAATCTTGAACACTATACTATGTGTTTTAATCCTCATGAAATCCCAGTGAGTATGCACTATCATTAACCCTACTTAAGGAGAAAAAAGCTTACTCAGTGTTTCATAAGTACTAAATAAATCCCAAATTTATTATTAGATTTAGCTTTTCTTGCATTTTAATTGAAGAATATTTGATTTTTTTCCTCCACGCAGAGTGGAAATTATTTTTAAACCTTGGAATTCATAGCCTTCATACTTTCTTTCAACCCATATTTTTTTAATGTCATTTTGCTGTGGTCACTGAGGAGACAGGATTATTCATAAAGGAAATGGGGGGAGCACTTGGTTATGTGGAAGTATGAAAACAGACTTACAAAAGGAAACATCTATTCCGAGGGAAAATATACAGCTAGTTTTCAAATAACTATATTTATGCTACTAATGACAGGCCACATGATTAAATCTTGTTCTACCTGAGAATTCATCAGAATATAAATATCAAATCCATCTTTCCAAATATTTATTTATTAGATTCTTCTGTTTTATGAGGGGGTGGGGGTGAAAGTGAATTGAAATTTAGCATATGACCTAAGTATAAAATCAAGAAAATTCTAATTCATGTGGCTAGCAAATTAAAAAAAAATTCACCAACATCATTTCTGTAATAAAAGGGTTGCAAAACCTGTTTTCAGTCATCATAGCTAAATAAAAATGAAATTCTCAATGTGTGTCCTCTAAGACATGATTTGGCAAACTGTGTCCTGTAAGCTAAAGGTAAAATGGAACATTTATATAGGGCAAATAAAAGTCATCACTATCATATTTCCTCTTTGGAGAAATAGAAACAGCATCTTAAAATTTTAACAATTAAAGAAAAAAAAAAAAACTATGGTAACCTTCAAGCTTTCAGTGTCTTAAATAGGTTCAAAATCCAATGTGTCATCTAGTTTAGATTTGTGTACTCCTTTGAGACTGTTATTTCTAGTTCAAAATATTATCAGAGAGAATGAGGCCAATAAGATTTTGTTCAAAAATATTGTCTGTGGCAGAACTGAAAAAAGTCCCTTAAATTTCAACAGTAATTAGTTCTTCTAATTTAAAATGCATTCTTGAAGGCTTTTAGTGTTCATGGTGATAGACTCTGGGTCTGACACTAAGTAAAGGCAACAACGAAGTAAGCAAGAAAGAAGATGTCCCAAAATAACAATGTTTTAAATTAATTATGAGAAATAGTGAGCTGGCCAGTCAAGTAAGAAAATACATTTGATGTTCTTTCTTCTTTGGTTGTTTGCTTTTATGCAAATAGTTTTTAAAAATGACAATGTCAAAGAAAAATGGCTATTTAATAAAATTTTCCATAGTTGTATATATTGAGATCAGGTGAAGCTCCAGATATGTAACACTTAATCTGTACATTTCACAAAGAAAATTAACTTCATTGATTTATGTGTCTGGAAATTTAGTAAATTTATTTTTGCACAGAGTATATTTTCTAATAAAACTGTTTATGTTTAGAAATTATAAATCATTATATGAGACTTCAAATTAAATGATCCATAGAATAATTTGGTTTTGGAGCTATGATAAGAACAAAACAAACAAAAAAAGTGAACTACTGTTACTTTCCCCATCTCTGAATCTACCACAATGTCTACACTGCCTTTGCCTTTTTGAATTAGCTTTTCAACTCCCAAATTCAAATACCCATGTTTATAACACTATGGTAGATTTTTAGTTCTTTTATTGCATTTATATTCTTTCTGTAATCCATTCAGATTTAGTTTTGGATAGTTTGCTAAATTGAAAGACTCATATGTGATACTACTTTCTATCATATCTATTTCTGGCTAAAATGGTATTTCATGTAGTCTAAATATTTCTGCCATTTTATCTAATTATATTATTCAAATATGAATCATACTCTTTGAAATTAGTGTGATTTTAACCTAATAAGTATTACATTGAATAACATAAGATTATGCCTGATATTTATGTATCCAATTTGTTTAACTTTGGTCCAAAAACTTATTCTTAAAAGATTAAGGTTAATTCTAAAATATAAGTGATCCACGAAGAAACTACTTGCAATATCAATGCCAAAGTTTATGTAATTTACACATAATACATTCTATTAATGAATAGTGTGAAATAGAGAAGCCAAAGTATAATATTTCATATTTTCTTTCTACTTTATTATTACCAAATAAAAACATTCAATCAACTAATCTCTAAAGCATGTATTAAGAGTAGGAAGTGCTAAATTATTTCATGGATATTAAGAATCAGAAATCTATTGTTTCATACATCAAACTTGAAATATAAAAGGGACAAAACTGATATCTAGAATGATTAGCCAGAAATTGGGGACAAAATACATTCACATGCCAGTTTCTGTGATAAAAAACATTAAAATGCTAAGGGTGAGAAGGGATAAATTGGGAGTTTGAGATTTGTAGATACTAACTAATATATATAAAATAAACAACAAGTTTATACTGCATAGCACAGGGAACCATATTCAATATACTGTAGTAACCTATGGTGAAGAAGAATATGAGAACGAATGTACGTATGTTCCTATATGACTGAAGTATTGTGTTCTACCCCAGAAACTGACATAACATTGTAAACTGACTGTACTTCAATAAAAATATATTTTTTAAAAATGCTAAGAAATACCAAAAATGGAATAAAAGATGAAAGTCAGTAGCAGAAACTTCAATGTATAAAGCAGAGTTTGAAATGGATATTTATTTTTAAATAAAAATTGCTTAATATCACAGAAAGAGACTTTAATTTCTAAAATGAGACCTAGGTAAATAAATCCACCGATTTATTTCAGAAAGCTCACTTTTGAGAAATGATCACAGCTATGCCTACCATATATTTCATATCAAGCTATGTACACTGTTTCCTGATTAGAGGATGTTTACTTTTGCTGGTCAACACCAACATTATTTTAAAAATATTTTCACATTTTAAAAGTAGTTAAACTCAATATAAACATCTAGAAAATATAGGAAATAAAATAGCCAATTTTAAGCTGGACAATATTTGACTGGTTTGTTTTGCCCAGATTTTTATATCTGAAATAGTGCTTTGACGTCTTTGTTTATTTTTGTCTAAGAGCCATTGAGAAATTGTAATTACTATACTATATTAAGGAGACAAAACTTGATACAAGGAGAAGTAAAACTTTGTTTCAACCAGCATGTACTATGAAATTCTCTTTGATTTTTGTTTGTTTTAAACCAAACTATGTTCACTATCCAAAAGATCAAAATAGAATGAATTTTTAGAAATCCTTATCTTTCTTCACTAACATCAAAATTAAAACATTAAAAAAAATTAAGATGCTTCATACCACTTCAGTTTGAGCACATTTGACTACCCTTTCTCATTGCAAAATTTCATTAAAATTCAAGAAAAATATCTCTCATTTTAAATATTAAATGTATAGTACTACTGAAATCATGGATGCATAATTGAATGTTTGAAGAGAAAGAAGATTTGACTAGTCTTAGAATTTCTCCTCCAAGATACTAACTACAAAAGAAAAAAATAGTAACCTTACAGCGAGAAACTCAGAAGACATCAGCTGAGCCAAGTGATGAATGTTAACATCATTAATAATGACGTTTCAATATCACAGACCGTCCCCTCCATATGATACACTGAGAAAGACGAACATCACTGATGTGCTACTATTGCCAAACATGCCTAACTTTATTCTAAGTGTGAACAAACATCAGACAAATATAAATTGAGGGACATTTTGCCAAATAACTTATCATACTCATGAAAAGTGTCAAAAGTTGAGAAAAATAAGAATATGAAGTTGTTACAATCTGGAAGAGACTAAACAGAGACAAAGAACAACTAGCATGGAATCCTAGTTATGACCTCAAAACAGGAATAGGATATTAGAGAAAAAAAGGTGAATTTTGCACAGTGTGTGTAGTTTAGTTATAATATTATAACAGTAATTTTTGTTCTTTATAATTTTACTATGGTTATATAAGATATTAACATTAGGGGAAGCAGGGTTAGGGGGACTCTAATTTTTTTTGACTTTTCTTATTAGTCTAAAATAAGTTCAAGATAAAATGTTAAAAAAAAAAACGTTAGGAACTTACAGAAAAGCAGAGGGTGAGGAGGAGGAAAGGGAGCTGGAGGTGGGTAGAGGATGGGGAGAGGAAGGTAGCAACATTGACAGGAATAGGTTTCTTCTTGTAAGACTAGAAAGATTGTGAATCAAAGTAGGAAAGAGGACAAAAACGCTTTCAGAGCCTAAACAGGAGAAAGCCAGTAGAGGTAAGACCCTCGGTTTCTAACATAGCTTAAGCACAGCATCAAACACAAGTCCAAGGTAATTAAAAGTACAGCCTTAGGCTATGTATTTCATGTCTCTTTCATCAGTTACCTATGAATAAAGTATCAGGGACAGCATGTTAGGGTCTGTTAATACATCTGCCTGACTGGCCTGAAGTATTGATTTTAGATAATTTAGGATTTTCCTGTACATTGGAGATTGTAACTAAACTACTGTAGGGTGGGTCCAGGCATTGATAATTTTAAAAATGGAGAGGGTTGGGGGCAGCAGAATTTTAACTTGCAGTCAGATCTGTAATCTATTCACCTTTCTACGAATAGCTGATTTTTCCTTGTAGGGCTACACTTTCCAGAATATAGACACTGCACTAAAATTTACACCCTCTATCATTCTACTGTGTTGTTTTCTGTCACTAATTTGAAGAACAAATAAAAGGGAAGGCATTGCCTTGATAGTCTTAAGAGCAGCACTCCTGCCCTTGAAGGAGAAAATCTGAGTGTTTGATCTAGGCATGTTGCCTAGAGAGTGGGACATGGCAAAATGTCTCCATCCCTTCTTTAGTGGACAGAATTTCTTTCTTTTGCTAAGACAGCTTATCATGTAACACCCATTGAGCCTCAGCACAGTTGCATCAGCCTTAAGAGTTGAGAATCTATTCAGACACCAGCACTGTGTAGTCTCTCTGTCTGGTTCATGGAACTCTTAAATGTAATTTTTAACTTTTTATATGTTTATTCATAAATGTTTCTCCTGAGGAGAACTTAATCCAAGGGCAGCCCTAAAATTCCATTTAAAATTAAAAACAGTAACAATCTCATTTTATCAGAGGAAACAAAATGAATCTCTTGTTATATACATATATGTACATATTTATCTATGTGTGTGTGTGTATATGTGTGTGTGCATATATATATGTATATGTATATATATGTCTATATATATGAAATCAACTTGTTACTGAACTGAACTTGGGTCCATTTGCCTGCCATGCAGCAGAGCTGGTTTACTGACACTGGGTTGTAGTGACGGAAAATACAGTGTTTACTGCAGGTACCAAGCAAGAAGAATGGGTAACTCATGGTCAAAAGATCCAAACTCCCTGATGGCTTTCAGGGAAGGGTTTTTAAAGGCAACGTTTGTGGGTGAGGTCTGCACGATGCATGACTTTCTTTTGACTGGTTGGTGGTGAGGTAACAAGGTGGTATTTCAGGATATCACTCATCTACCTTCTGATTCCAAATAGTCTGGGGTCTGTGTGCTTGTACTCAGCATGTAGTCACCATCCTCCACTTGGAGGTGGGGAGGGGGTCATTGTTCCTGCATAACAACTCAAAGATATGTGTCAATTGTTATGCATATCACTTGAAGAGGAACTAGGACTCTGTTTTATTGCTGAACTATTGTCATTACTTTTCTTATTTAAGTACTTTTACTTTGTTTCTGTAAACCCTCACTTCCCTGCTTGGGAACTGTATGTGCCTGCTCTTTGGAACTCAGGGAAGAACTAGGAGACTAAAGTCTTTTCTGACAAACAAGAAATGGGAGCTACAGAGACACTTTTGTACCCAGGAGGGCCTTGCAGGGTCCTGCTTGATTTCAAAATTTGTTTCACTGTGATGTCATTTAAAAATTATTTGAATTGTTAGTTAAAGCTTTGAAAATGGTTTACAGAAATAAAAAATCCACTAATATGTAGAACTTGAAATAGTTGCATAATTTTCCAAATTGAACTTTTGAAAGAAGAATCCAGAAGATGACAACTATGTAGATATTTTGGGAACGTTTGATGCTTCTGAAACTCCTTAGAACTGCCCTTCACTCTTGCTATCCATAAATATTATATATGACTTCTATCATTGTTTGCTCTCCAGACAGAGGCCCTACAATTAAACCATCTGCCAAATTATAATTAATTTATACTTTCCGTCCTGGGGGAAAAGAGCCAAATATTTGTCAACATGACCACCCTGTCAAAATCTTTAATACTTATTGCAGCTTTATTTTAACTGTAATAAATAAGTATATATATTGGATTTCATTATTTTTCAGAAATTCTAATTCAAATTTAAGTAAAAGGTGGAATTATTTTTTCTTCTATAAAAGCATATTTGAAAGCACTTCATTTGTTGAAGGATCTCTCTCCATGTATTTGATTAAGATACTTATAGACAATTATTCTATGTTGGTTCTTATATTTTTAACTATACCCCTGATTAAAACATTAAAAATTAATTTCAATAATATAATTTTAGTATTTTTAAGACCATACAAATTTAGTTCTATCAAGGGTATTCATTTTTATTGTGATGTGAATAAGTTAAAGATAAAGGTGCTTAGCTCATATAGCCACATACGATACCACTTAAAAATGTAGAGACAGTTTCTCTCAATTTGTGATTTTATTAAATGCCTTAAACACTAATGTTATGTTACCTGCTACTTGACAGAGGCAGAATTAATGAAGACATGAGCACATTTTAAATATCATTGAGATGTGCCTATCAATGCAAATTTTACTGATTTAATTTTCATGGAAGAATAAAGCTTGGGAAGGATTGTTCACGTGAGCAGTTGTTACAAACAAAAATGAATGTACAAACCATATATATGATTTGATTTATATTATCAATAATTTGGACAGAGGTTTGCATTTCTAAAAATATCTAATTTTGATTTCGATCTTCATGAAAAGTTGGGAGTTTATTGTCTTATTTCTCAGATGCAGTATCAGCCTCAGCTAATGATACACCTAGACCACACCTCTAACATTTTTTCAAGATAAAACTCAAATGTAGGATTTCTGACTGCAAATGATGTGTCCTTACCATGACATGATGCATATTTATGGGATCAGTAGAAATCTGAATTAGGATATTTTCTAGTTTATTAAAGAATAACATTGTTATTTAATGTTTATTAGCGCGCAACCATGGAATGGTGTTTGTTCTAAGGTTTTTAAATACATTTCTGTATATATAAAAATGCTAGAGAAAAGCAGCCATTATTACAATATGTGCTTAACTGTACTTGTCTCCTCCAAAGACACTGATTTTGAGTGTGGTCTGAGGAAGTTTAGGTATCTATTACTAATCCCCAAAGGGTCAGCAACCCCTTAAGGGGTCCTTTGCCTGGAGTTACAAATGCCAATCAAATGAACCAGTTCTGTAAAGCAGAGCAGAAACTTTATTTATTGTTCAAGAAATGGAGAAGTTAGAACTTGTGCTCTAAATACACCTCCTCCCTTCAGGGAGAAGAGTAAGGGAATTTTAAGGGGTAACAGATAAACATGTCATCAGGGCTCTAAGGAAAGGGTGGAGATTTCCACGGGCAGCTGGGGCATGCACAGTCTTCCATGCTTTTTTGCACAGGGCATAGATTGTGCCTAACAGAGTACAAATCTCCCCAACCCTACCCTTGGGCAAAGATCTTAGCATGGTAATTAGCAAAGGTAACTTTTTAGACACCTCCAGATCTCATCTGCACAGCTTCACTCCTGTGGTCAAGTCAGAGCTGGTTCAGGGTGGTTGACCACTGTATATTTAAAATCACTGCTGCAAAACAGCTGTCAAATACCAGGTGCTTCTGAAATAAACACTGAGATAAATCAAGGCAAAGATCCCTTAGTTCTCCAGAGCTGATATGAGTGACAAAATCACCACATTGTCAGAGTTTAATAAGTGCTTTAACTGCTTTATTAAATGCTGTATTAAGTAGATTTTATAATTATATTCTACAACTTGTAGTACACACACACACATACGCACATAGAGATATGTACATAAAATCATCATCTGCATTTTTTTCCCTGACATGCTAAGGAAAGGAAACATTTCCAACATTCCCATCTGTTCTGCATGTGAGTGTAACTAATTATGCTCTGATTGACAAGGCTTTAAATGTACATTCTTGTGAGATGGTAGGTTTAGAGCTTGGCTACACTAAAAATTATCATGTGTATGCATTTTACAATCTCTCCATGAAAGCATTATGTTAGGTATGAATTCATTAAAGCAAAATCTTGTATACATTTTTAGACGGTGTCCATTTCTACACACACACACACAAACACCATGTACACAAACATATATTTATATATACAAATAAGCATATGTATGTGTGTTTAGAATAGTTTTGAACTACTAAATAATATAACATATAGCACTCTAACAGAGCTTTTTATTATTTTTATATTATTTTCTGTGGACTCTATAGCAAGGAGTGTTTGAAAAGACATAATCCAGATTAAATATAAATCTTGTCAGGCTATCATCTAGTAAGCAGGTTCTAAATTCCATAGAAAATGACTATGTAGGTCTTGATGGTAATAAAACTATTAAAACAAATATAGGCTACTAGGCTTGTGTGTGTGTGTGTGTGTGAGAGAGAGAGAGAGAGAGAGTATTTAAGAGTTATAAGCTTTAGCCAAACACTCCTGGGTTAAATTCCCTCTATTTTAATGAACATTTCTGAAGTGTCCATTGTATTTCTAATGAAAGAAGGATAATCATAATTTGTAAGCAAAACAAAACAAAACAAAAAGCCTTTCTTTATGAGACAAAGGCATGGATGTGAAAGGAAATTAATGTGTGGTTGATAAAGTACATCAGTACCATAGATGCCCTTGCTACTAAAGCAGTCACAACCTATCACCAAATAAATACACTTATTTAGAGACATAAGTAAATTTAGAGTTGTGCCATATACTGTTCCTTAGATTTTCCCAGTGGTTTATGCTTTCAACAGTGGTTCTCAGTGTGTTTCTCCCAAGGAAATCTGTTTGAAATTTCTGCCTTCTACTCTTATTTCTCTAGATATAAGTATAATTTAACTTTCCATTAAGGAGGAATGGAACTATTGTTATCTGAGTGTGTTTTTTTTCTAAAAGACTTTATTGAGATATAAATGAATGCCTCATTTATGTAAATTGTATTTTTAGGAGGTTTAACATATTTAGTCCCTCTTATAATCATAGCCCCAGTCAGGTATAGAATATTTCCATTTGCTTTAAAACTTCCTCCAGGACCTCATTGCTGGCACTTCTCCTACTGCATCCCCCAGGCCATCATTTATTTAATTTCCACCACTGTAGGCAATTTTTTCCTTTTCTAGACATTTTATAAATAGAATTTAAAATATGTGTGGCCTCTTTGACTCAGGATCATGCTTTGGGATAAATTCATGTCATTGTATAATATATCAGTAGTTTTTCTTGTTTATTTTTGCAGTCTTGTGCATGTGCATGTGTGTGTGTGTGAACATGGGCATGTGTTTTAGGCAGTAGCAAAGAAGTATTGGGAATTTATTCTTCTAGACAGAGGGCTCAAACCTTTGCTTTGGATTCTTATCGAAATATTTTCTGAGAAACTTCTTATCTCCCTATTTGTAATATACAACAGCAAATTTTGCCTTTTTATTAATCTGTTGCATCTACTCGTTAAACTCTTGTTCCCTGTGGACATTTTCGACAGGTAAGATCTTCTCAATAGAGTGACATTATAGAGTCTAAGTATTGTACAATACAATGGTTTTAACCAATAGTTTCATGTAAAATTTTTATAATAATTTCCCCCAAATTATTAACATTCTAAATAAACAAAACAAGTAGAAAATTTGAGATACATTTCAAATATAACTGTAGAATATCAGGCTCACAAGTTCATGTTTTGAAAAACTGTCAAATGCCAACTATGGAGATGCATGTCTGAATTTTTTTCTGAAATTAAAGAAGGCTTCAGAGCCTCCTTTTCAGTGCGAACCATTCTCTGCAACTGCATATTTGTCCTGAATATGTTTCTTTAGTTTAAATATGTTCATGTTTTTCTTTAGTGTTTTAAAAATGGACCTCTAAAAGATTGAGAAAGTATTGCCGAGAATATGGAGAATGAAGCAAAAAAATCAGAAAATTATTTCAATGTAAGGAAAGCTATAACTGCAAATAGGTGACCAGGAAATGAGGTTTTAAGCGTTTTACATTTCAATGCGATTGTTACTTTTACATAAGTGTGTACTGTGCTTTGATTAATTTTTGGAATTTGATGGAGCAGTTCAGTAGATGTGTAACACAAATATAATCTTCCCATTTAGAATCATAGGCAATAGACTTTAGTACAATCAAGCAGGCATATGGATTTTTAAAACTAAATGATATCATTAATCAGGAAATGTCTGTTTCTTATAAACTGTCCCAAATCTTTGGCAGATAAAATTTTTTATGAAATTTTATAAAGCTACCTTTTCCCAAGAAACATCTTGACAAATGCAGCATAAAAAAGGAAAATATCACTTATGACTACACATGAAAAAAAATCTAGATCCAAATATCAAATTTAGCAACATAAATATAAGTAAACTATGAGTGAATAATTGTTATGCAAGATAGCTCTGGTACAGAACATCTATTACTTGTTAAAATCTTATTAATAAGCAAAATGAGAAGAAAACATGATCAGTCATGAGGCCCTACCCCCAAATATCATCACATTGGAGATCAGAGTTTAACATATAAATTGTGGAAGGACGCAAATAGTCAGTCCACAGCCCTTTAGTAATACCAAGAGGTGCTCTGAGGGATTCCTTTATGTCCTTATCTCCATTGTGCAGTAGCAGTTTAATTGTTCCCTGGTAGTCAGAATCAACCACCCAGATTATCATAGTAATTGTCATTTTTGCCTGTTAATTCAGAGGCATGAGGAATCCACAGTGGTCAGGCAGCAGTCTTAACTTCAGTTAAATTAAATCCTTTTTGTATCTACTTGTAGAAGCATTCTTCCCTCTCTAGGCCGGCAGAACATAAGGTTACAAAAAGGAAGTAAATTTTTGCTAGTGGGTCACTAAGGTTTAAGAACGAGTGGTGCCACTCCCATTTCCACTTATTAATCCCTAGACCTTTGAGTCTTGGCTGTAGGAGAAGCAGCATCATATATTGGGTGCTCAGTTGGAGAATATATAGCCTTCTGGAGAACCTTGCCCCAGTCCTGCAAAATGTTGTCATCCAGCTGGAACTATAACTGAGTCTTCAAAAGGCTAGCCCACCACTGTGTCAAACCAGACACTTCAGAATGGAGGGGAACATGGTTAGATCAGTGATTCCATGGGTATGGACCATTGCCACACTTCTTTTGCTATAAATTGAGTTACTTGATCAGAAACAATGCTGTGTGGAATAACATGATGATGGATAAGGCATTCTGCAAGACCACAGAAGATAGTTTTGGAAGAAGCACTGCATGCAGGGAAGGCAAATTTGATATCCAGAGTAAATGTCCATTCCAGTAAGAATGAAACACTATCTCTTCCATGATGGAAGATATAATCCCTATTTCATTGTTATCATTGAAAATATGTGTTTTCTTTATTTTCCTTAAACATTCTGGAATTTTTTAAATTTTATTTTTCATTTGTAAGAACCAGTTGCTCTTATTTTTTTTCCTTTTTATATTTTTTATTTTTAAAAAATTATTTCTGTTATCCTTAATTCTAAGTAAATGGGTTTTAATTTAACTCTTAAAAGTTGTAAGCTTAGATAATGGATTTTGGACCTTTATTTTTTTAGCATGAAAATGTAAAACATGATTTTCCTCAATGGATTGTTCTAGGTGATATCATATTTTATTAAAATGTAGTCAAAATATTTTCTATTACCTTGTGAGTTTTTCTTTGACATAGGAATTTTTAGGAGAGTTTGTTACTTTATAAATAGTTATGGAGTTTTCCAAAATTTTTAGTTATTGATTTTTTGTTATTGATTAATAATTAATTGTATTTTGGGGAGGGAATCCATACTGTAAAGTTTCAATCTTTTAAAATTTGTCAAGACTTATTTTATAACCAGTATATGTTCTATTGTAGTAAATGTCCCTTGTACTCTTTCAAACTGTGTTCTACCTTTGCTGGCTATAGTAATCTACAAATGTCGATTAAAGGAAGCTGTTTGATAATATTATTTAAAACTTCTATATACTTATTGAGTTTCTGTTTACTTACTTTAGCAGTTACTGAAAGAGAGGTGTTGAAATCTCCAACTATCATTTTAGACTTGTCTGTTCCTACTTTCACTTGTATCAGTGTTGCTCTTTGTTTGGAAGCGACGTTGATATGTACACACATTTAAGATTGTTAAATTTTCATGGTAAATTGACTCATTTATTATAAAGAAATATCCTTCCTTATCCCTGTTAATATTCTTTATCATAAGGTGATTTTTAATGATATTACCACTCTAGTGTGTTGATTATTGTTTGCATTTTTTATCCATTTTACTTTTAATGTGTAAATATGTTTTCACAAGAAAGTAACAAGTCTCATTTAGTTTAGTGTAAAGGCATGCAACAGAGTTTGCAAAAAAAAAAAATTATCTAGAATTTTCATTAATTATAAGGACCAAAGGGAAAAAATTTAGAAACATTCTGATGTATCTGCCATCATTCAAGGTGAGTAAGCAAATTATGTTTTGAAAGAGAAGGAAATTAAAGTCTGGGGAATTCAGCTACAGTTATATATAGATACAAGAAATTCTACAATTGATTTGACACAAGTCTTAATCCTGCTTTCTCCGGGTCTGAGTCAAATTCTCAGGAAAAAGGAAAGTTGATTTGTTTAGGTCAGATACACATTCCCAGTCCAGTTATCTATGTTTGGAGAAGAAAAGAAGGTCACGTAGCAGAAACTGATTACCAGTGACAGCAGTTTGCTTAGTAGAGAGGCTGAAGCAACACTCAAATGATTCCTTTCTACACAGTCTAAAAGGAAAGATCCTATTCAGATATCCTTCAGGGAATGATGATCATATTTACCACTTCTTTGCAAGCTATATTTGAATCAATTAATATTTGTTTTTTGTTTTTCTCATAAAACTTATAGATCTATTAAAAATAATAAATTGCCTTTTTGTGCCTTTTTAGTTTATAGTTTTTTAGTTTTATTATTTCCCTACTGACCCATATCACTACTGGATATCATTGTTTTCAATATCATTTTTCATATTCATAAGCATACGTTTCTGATTTTTCTCTTGAGACAACTCAGTTGGCATGATCTGTTCACCTGCTTGGATCAGCCCTGGTGGGTCCGTGGGACTAATGCACAGCTACAATCCGGTAACTTCCTTGATCTCTCATCCTCAGACTTCTCTTTGTTGCCATTTGTGTAAAAACCTATAAAATCCTGTGTTTGAACAATTTTCTCTTGCTTCCTGGATTTCATGTTTTACTCTTCTCCATTTTTTCCTGCAGCATAATAGAAGCTGAAGTGATTATTGAGGCAGGCTTCATAGTAGGGTGATTTTAGTTTAAGTTTTAAAATATCTTTTTTTAGATTCCTGACTGGATAGGATAAGAATTCTGAGATAAAAGTAACTTTCAGCCAGAATATTGAAGGTATGATTTTGTTGCATAGTAATTTTTCTTTGATAAGTTTTCTGAACTACTAATCATTTTATCATTATTATATGCAGTGTTTAACACTTTGAGGGGCAGGATTAATGAAAGCACATCCAGGTAAATATAATAGACAGTAAGTACTCTTTGCCCAGTGCTTCTAATAAGACATAGTTCTGCCTGAATGGGCTAGCTATATAGTCATGTGGTTCTATTTTCAGAAGCATCAAAATAATAACTATCATTTTATGATATCCAATAGGTTATATAATCATCAAAAGTTGTCATAAAGATAAAAAAGCAGATAATAGTAAATTTAAAAAAAAATTAGCCAAGGAGGATAACCTTCAAGTAGTGAGAGTTCTGGAAAAAGAAAAGAGAAAATGGAGAGGGGAGGATATGTCAAAAGGATATTCATTTAGTTGTGAATTTGACAGAAGCACAGCTAATGAAGGTGGCCTCCTAGTTTTGGTCCCCAGATATTGCTCTTCTTTTTTTTCCTTTTTTTTTTTTTTTTTTTGGTATGTCAGTGAATAGCCATATCCTTTCCTTGCCTTATGTTAGAAACCAGAGAATCTGCATCATTTTGTTAGGGCCTAAAGATTCTGTCTTTCTTCCTTTCTAAATTATTCAGTTCTCTGTATCAACATGATAACCAACTCAGTTCAAACTATCATCATCCTGCGCCTAAATAATGACATATTCTCCTAAATGTCATTATTACAACATAGTTATTCCCCCAGTTATTTCTACATTAACACTCTTCTTGTTCTAAATTGCAAATATTAGATCATAATACTTCAGTAGATCTCTGTGCCCTTAATACACAGCTTCAGTTTCCTAGAACACCCTAGGCCTTTTTATGGCCTAATCCTTAAGTGACAAGAATTCCTGTGTAGTATTTCTCACCCTTATTGAAGCCTTTTACATCCAAACTTTCAAATCTCATAATTTTCCATGGTCCACCTTGTCTCCTTGCTCCAGTGAATTGATATGTTTTGCCTCCTCACCTTGTTTAGACTATTTACTACTCTTTACTAATATTTCACTTAGTAATAATCCTCTAAAAATACTTCAAGATAATCATACTCTGGGCCTTAGGTACATCCTTTAACTGCCCAAAGAAACTTTGCTAATCTGCTATATTATAATTGCAGTTTACCACAGTGTTGGTTCCACTAAATTTTGATTCATTTGAAGGTAGATAACCATGTCTATTTCATCTTGGACTAACAGCAGGTTAGTTAGTCCACTAACATTTGGCGTGGAGTAGGTGTGAAATAAAAATATGTTGAGTGAATATGCAGATGAAAAAAAATGGGCAAGTTCTTCACATTTTCCTTTACCTACAGAAAATAAACACTAGGCCAGAAGTTCTGCACTACTGTTCAGGTTAATCCTACCAAGGAAAGAAAAGAACACACTTTCCTAAGCATCATTGGATGAGTTTTGCATTTGGGAGGTTTTGAAGGATTTTTTGTTATTTTTTTCTCCCATGGTATCTGTTGTAGTACCAATTGAAAATGTTAAATTGATTCTGTAAATGAATCTGAAATTTGCAAATATGGCTGAATATGACACATTTCATGTTTTCAAGGCAATACAGCAAGACAATAAATACTCACAGTACTGGTCTTCCGTAATACATTGACATCTTGCTGTGTATTACTAATTTCACTAAATGACACAGTGTTCCCACTGTCAGCTCACAGTGTTTACACAACAGATGTATCTCAACAACTTAAAATTATCTTACCTAGTAAGGGGAGTTTTTTATATCGGTAATTATGTAATACTTCTGGAGATCATTTCTAACTTTGCTTATTTAATCAGGCAAATCAAATATTCTGAATTGGATGAAACTGGGAAAAATGAACTCTGAATTTCCTTTCAACCTTGAGATTTTCTGTGATATTTGTAAATACTCTTTAAACAAATGGAATTTCTAGTAAGGACCCAGAGAACCTCATCATTTTCAACTCCAGCACAAATCTAAATCAGTTTGCAAGAATTTTCCATCTGCTTCTTCCTGAACTTCCCAACAATCCTACATGTGAAATCAGAGAATTTCTGCCCGATTTTTTGCCTGGTAGTAAAGACATGGTATTTTATAACCCTTTCTATACTTTGAGCATTTGGTTTTCCAGTAAATATTTAGTGACCTACTATCAATAGATTATGAGATTTTCTTATTGTACAAGTTTTCTTCCCCTTTCCTCTTCCTAAATATACTTTTTTACATTTGCAGATCTGTTATATATTTAAAAAAGAAATATAAAGCATGAACAACAAATCTCATCATTACTGGAGAGTATAGCTAAATTCAACAATATCTAGAGTTCTTAGGGTTTTTTTCTTCATCTTTGGATAATTTTTCTATTATTTCAATACTTATTTACAGTGTAAATGAATTTAAGCATAACTTGGAAATAATGATTGCATAGAATAATAACTATGTGCATGCTGCTAGCTCTCAAAATTTCTCTAGATTCTTGGCAGCACCTTAAACCTTCAAGATTTTCATTGTATAATTTAGTTTTTATGTAGGCTTTTTATGCACTTAACATATTTTATTCTTCCCATGGCTCCAGACAATGTGCAGTTGCAGTTAAATATGTATATGTCAAATGATTTTCAGAATCCCAGAGGTAAAAATATACAAACACTTCCTGGGTTTGTTTGGCAGTTTTTAAGAAGGCAACTATTTACTCAGAAATTTGAAATGAATAGAACCCAATGGTTAGCATATTTCCCAAAAACATAACTTAGAAAACAAAGCAAAACAAGATGCATGCTATTAAATTGTACAACAAAGATTTATGAGATGAAGATAATTACTGGATCATTGTATTTGTCTGTGTTTAAATATCTGAGAGATAAAATTATAACCTTATTTACACTATCACCTGAACTATTTTATGCATTAAAGGCCTTTGCAGTATTTAAATTTAAATAATCACATCAAGCCTCAAGAGTTAAATTCCCCCTATATAATAGTTATAAAATTAATTTACTTACAAAATCTTAACTGAATTATAAACTTTGGAGATCAGCACCATGTTGAAATGTGTTTTTATGTATGTACATTTTTCCTAAGTCTATCATCCTCTATGTTAGGCTAACTTAAATTTCAGAATCGTCTTTCAGTGTTTCATAACATCACAGTTTAGGCTTCATGTGTACTCTTGTTTTTACAAAAGTATAATTCCCTCCCCTACCCCAAAGCTCTCTATCAACCATATCACAGTACCTTAATGGCTCAGAGTCATAATCTGTAATCTTGTGAAAATAATCCAGTCTGACCACTACTAGTAGACATAGTTTTTTTTCTTACCTTTTCATCCCAAGTCATATCATCTTTTCCCTTCTGTCCTATAGTAATGCTCCCTAAAGTTCTGATGTACCTAGATACTACCCTAAACTATATGGATGGACCTTGATTGACCAGATAATCACAGTAACCCCTTTACCTTGCAAGAAATTTACCTGAGTCAGTTCAGAGTACAGCCCAGGAAACATTTTAAGAGTTGGGAAAGAAAAGCTCTTTTTTTTTTAAAAAATAAGGATATTATAAAATGATGTCTGACATGTTCTATCATTTATGAAAAGTCCTTCTTAGGCCAGATACACACATAGAGAAGGGCAGATTTAGGAAGAATATTACAGTCAGAACTCTTCATAATATGTAGTATTTGGGTCAATGTATATTTCAGTTTGGTTGTACTCTGAAATTTACTGTTATAGACAGATAAATTATGATTCTAAATTTTGTTCTGAAATTCTTATGGCATATTAAAGGAATTGGAATAGTCAAAACAACTCTGAAAACAAAGAGATAAGCAAACGAAAACAAATTTGGAAGATTCATAATATCTGATTCCAAGACTTATTGTAAACCTATAGTAATCAAGATAGTGCAGTATGGATAAAAGTATAGATTCATAAATCAATGGAAAAAATAGAAAGTCGAGAATTAAACCTAATCAAATATAATTAATGGATTTTTGCCAAAGTTGTAAAGGCAATTAAAAGAAGAAAAGATAGTATTTTTGTTTATTTTCTCTTAGTCTCTCTTTTTTGAATTATGGTAGAGTTGAATAATATTATATGTTACAAGGGTACAGCATAGTGATTCACAATTTTTGAAAGTTATATTCCATGTATAGTTATTATAAAAGATTGGCTATATTTCCTTCACTGTACAATATATCCTACTAGCTTATTTATTTTATATGTAGTAGTTTATACTTCTTAATCCCCTACCCTTACCCTGTCCCTCCCCCTTCCCACTTTCCACTGGTGGAGATTCTTGGTCTGACTTACTTCCCTTAGAATAATACCCTCCAAGTCCATACATGTTGTTCCAAATGGCAAAATTTCATTCTTATTTTATGGCTGAGAAGAAATCTGTTTCATGTCACATTTTCTCTGTCCATTCATCTGTTGTTGGACACTTAGGTTGCTTCCATATCGTGGCAATTGGAAATAATGCTATGGACCTGGATGTATATTTTTGAATTAGTATTTTCATTTTTTTCAGATATATACCCAGGAGTGGAATTGCTAGGCCATATGATAGTTCTGTTTTTACTTTTTGAGAAGTCTTCATACTGTTTTCCACAGAGGCTATACTAATTTATATTTCCACCAACTGTATATGGGGGTTCTCTTTTCTCCACATTTTTGCTAACATTTGTTATTCGTGTGCTATTTGATAATAGCCATTTTGACAGGTGTAAAGTGATATCTCATTGTGGTTTTAATTTGCATTTCCCTGATGATTAACGATGTTGAGCATCTTTTCATGTGCCTGTTGGCCATCTGTGTGTCTTTGGAAAAATGTCTATTTAGATCTTTGGCCCATTTTTTAAATCAGGTTGTTTGTTCTTTTGCTGTTGAGTTCTATGAGCTATTTATATATTTTGGATTTGAACCCCTTATCTGTTATATCATTTGCAAATATTTTGTTCCATTCAGTAGATTGTCTTTTCTTTTTGATAATGGTATCCTTTGCTATATAAAAGGTTTTAAGTTTAAGTAGGTCCCATTTGTTTATTTTTGTTTTTGTTTTATTTGCTTTAGGAGACAGACCCCCCAAAATGGTGCTATAATTTATTTCAAAGAGTGTTCTTCTTAGGCTTTCTTCCAGGATTTTTATGGTTTCCAGTTTTACATTTAGATCTTTAATCCATTTTGAGTTTATTTTTGTTTATGATGTTAGACATTGTTCTAAGACACTCTTTCTGATAGTTCATTGTTAGTGTATAGAAATGCAACCAATTTCTGTATATTAATTTGTATCCTGCAACTTCACCAAATTCATTGATGAGCTGGTGGCATCTTTAGGATTTTCTATGTGCAGTATCATGTCATGTGCAAATAATGATAGTTTTATTTCTTTCCTTACAATTTGGCTATGGCTAGGACTTCCAATACTATGTTGAATAAAAGTGGCAATAGTGGGAATCTTTATTTATTTCTAATCTTACATGAAATGTTTTCAGCTTTTTATTGTTGAGTATGATGTTAGCTGTCAGTTTGTCCTATATGACATCTATTATGTTGAGACATGTTCCTTCTTTGTCTACTTTCTGAAGAGTTTTTATCATAAATGGATATTGAATTTTCTGAAAAGCTTTTTCTGCATCTGTTGAAAGTATCATATAGTTTTTATTCAATAAATGTGATATATCACATTGATTTGAAAATATTAAAAAATTGTTGCAACCCTAGGGTAAATCCAACTTGATTGTGGTTAGAATCCTTTCAGCAAATACAGTTAACTTTTGCCTTTACAAAGTTGTAAAGACAATTAAAAGGGAGAAGGATGATCTTTTTAACATAATAAATAGCAGTGGAACAATTTGAATTTTAATGCAAAAACAGAATGAACGTTGCCACAAATTTCACATATTATACAAAAATTGACTCAAACAGTTCATAGCCCTAAATGAAAAATATACAGGTATAAAATAGCCTGAATGAAACATGAGAGTAAATATATATGACTTTGATTTGGCAATGAATTTTTAGATACAACACCAAAAGCTCAGTCCATAAAAGAAAATAATAATAAAAATGATAGGTTATGAAAAAGGAAAGTAGTAATTTTCAAGTTAAGAACTCTGCAAATACTACCTTAACTAAGTGATCAAGATTAACATCACCAGTGGTGTCATATGTTCATCCTTCCTCCCTTGATATGATATGATGGGCATTTCTTCTCTGTTTTATTCTTTCCAAAACCTATGATCCGTGTCCCATTATCAGAAAAACTCAAATTGGAAATCATTCTACAAAATATCTCTTAATTATCCTTCTTAGTCCTCAAAACTCTCAAGGTTTTGAAAAATAATTAAAGACTAAGATACCAGTCACAAACCAGAGGACATTAAGGAGGCATAATATCTAAATGAAACATAGTATCCTGTATAAAATCCTAAAACAGAAAATAAAACAAAATGTATGTGTATTTTCACATTACAAATTCCTGAGAAAAGGGGAGGTTTTGGGATTGATGCTTATATAGTGTTATTCATTTGTGTCATGGAGACAAATGTCTCACTAGCTGTCACTTCCTTTTGAGGCAGGAATTAGTTGATTATTCCCTTTTCAAGGAGGATCAGTTATGTCTACCCATAAACTTTGAAATATTTCCTTTTCAAGGTAGATGGTCAGAAAACTCAGGATCAAGTTTCAGCCAATTGCCATCCATCAGGACATATGCATTTACAAAATATGGAAAAACTCCACATTGGTTGGAAAATAGTAAATTCTCAATCCCATCCCTCTCGTAGTGCCATCAGCAACTCTAGTTGTCCTCCTCCTCTCACTTCTGACCCACTCTGGACCTCTTCAAGAACTAAAAACAAGAGGGTTCATTTCTAGGGTATAGAAGAGTTCCAAAAACTCAGCTCTCTAATTAGGCCTTGCTAATTGGTCAAGTACTTTGACTTACACCCATATTATTAATCCATTGGAGAGAAAATATTCAGTAGACCACCATTTCCTCAATTGTTTGAGAATAGTGATCCCAGAAATATTAATAGGTATTCAAAGAGAAAGAGTTCTTGGGCAAAAAGTACACAAAAAACTTCTTACGTTTTTCTGTTTTGGAAGATTCATATACACTTAAGCATTTTTAAGGCTTAGATATATCTTCCTGTAAATAAATCTGTTTAGCTTTGATTAACTTGATGTTTCCAATTTGTATTTGAAAAAGTGACAATTTACTGAGGGTTATCTGTTAACTAGGCACAGTCACACTATTATATAATGTCCTATACAATAATAGTATAAAAGTGCTACTCTGGACAACATTTTTGTTCTTTTTATTCATTGAGTACTAAATATATTTAGACAGTATTCCACACAATAAAATTTATAGAAATAGTTGATATTTTATTCTTCCTGAACTGCTCCCATAAGCTGTGTGTTGACCGTGGGGATAGAAACTTGAAATTGTGTAAACTGTCTCACAGTCTTGAGGCACTTCCTTTATTCTTGAGAGGTGTCATAAATATATCCTTAACTAAGGAAATAAATTTTAAAAAATAAAATTACCAATCTGGTAGTGCTTATTTATATCATTAATTTGAACAGTTTATCAAATTTTCAGGGCCAGCACTTGCTGCAAAATATTTTTCTTGAACAGGTGACTTAGGCATATTTGTAAGTAACCAGCGTGTTGAATTTAGACTAATGCCAGTTCTCCATTGTAACATGGAAAGAAACATGGGAATCACACTGAAATTAGACAACCCCATCAGGGGTAGGATGAATAGTGAGTTGTGAGACTCTAGATTAGAGGTCCTGAGAGAAGGGTTTTGCTCATAGACAGAGCATAGAATCCAAAGGGTTAAGAGAATAAAATGTCAAGATTTTAATAATTCATAGCAAAAATTCCAGAAACTATAGTGAGGGACCCAAAAAGGTAAATAGAGTAGGTTTTCTCATTATTTATAATTGGGTAATGGGATTCTATTCTCATGAATGAGTTTTATCAGAAAAGATAAAACTAAGTCTTAAAATTCCTGATTGACCAACAAGAACTTGGTAGCAAGTTACAGTTACCAGTCCAGTTATCACATTTATGGCAGAGGAAACAAATCCTAGAGGCAAGAACTAATAGAACCTGATCTGCTTAATTATCTGTGGCCTGGACTGCTATGAAGACAGACTTAGTTTATAAAATGTCTACCTTATTATCTTCTCATAATACATTACAAAGTTTCTCTTTTAATGGATCTGGGGCCAAGGAAGAAGTTGTCAATTTATTTGAGCTGTGGCAACTATAAGCCTGTGTAATTCAAGGTCCAAAGAGTGAATGCCTATAAACAAGTATTTGTAATGAAGCTTGGAATGTGGCAGATCACATAGGGTTGAACCACATATTTTGATAACTCATTTTCTAAGGGGTTATAATTAAACAAAATAAGGAGTCAACTCCTGTTAAAATGACTTAAAGCATCAAATTATATATATATATAATGTATATTTTAATTACTGGCTACAAGACAGGTTTTGAAATGTGTTTAATGATTTTGGAGTTGCTTTTTTTGCATAGTAGATTAGAAAATCTTTCAGGCATTTACATTATTTTCTAAATTATGAAGCATGAATGATGATGTTTCATTATGGAATGTAAAGTCATGAAACATACTTAAGTTCGCATTTAATAATAAAGTATTCCACAGCCAGCTGTATATTATTTGTCCCATTATGTAATATTTACATTGGAAATTTTGGGAGAGAGAAATATTCAACACAGAGGTGTATGTGTTGGAGAATGTTTCCTAAGAATGCAAAACAAATAGTGCTGTAAATAGATCAAAGGTAACAGGTTAGCCTTGGAAGGGAAAAACTATTGTTCTTCATCTGACAAGGTCAGGGCATAGGCAACAATAGATACTATTTCAGAAACATTTTTAGGTGTATGGTTGCAAAATTGGGCAGTTGATGCCAGATAGCCTCTATTTGATCTGAATTGTACAAGATAAGGTCATCACTTGAGATTATAGGGGACAATGACAGAGAGTCAGACTTCAAAAGAGTGTTAAAATTTAGAGTAATTGTTGTAGAAATAGGAAATTTAGCTGACTCTGGATAAGTATAAAGATTCTGAGTTGACTTGAGTATCTTGGCTTCGATAAAAAATCCTAAATGTGTAATATCGTGGAGCGAAAAAATATGTTATATATAATTTTTCTGGCACCATTGAGCAGGCTAAGAAAAATGTGACCTCCAATTATTTTTCATGTGTAGGAAGTGCACATGATAAGTGAGAAAATTATGTTGATTTTGTAACTAGGAGATCATATAACAGAAGTTGACACCTTTTACTAATGAGCAGAAATTTTATACAGAATCATCTGGAGCTAACTGAGCTTATGAAGTCACTTGTTCACGGAATTCACATAAGAGATGCTATGTCACAGTTTCAGTGCCTGACAGACAGTTAATGGAAACACAGCCAGTGAATTTATGTTGACAGTAGCACTTGGGAATTAGGTGCTGAAATTCTGCTACTTCATAATTGGATTTTGGCACCTCCTTTTAATCTCCTCTAAATAAAACATAGCATTACTAACAAGTGGCATACTCCAGTGTTACTTGGAGTTTTGTTAAGTGGCAAATTGTTGCTGACACTAGTGGCATTTTTGGTACTTACAGAAAAGCACAATACAATTTAGAATAAAAGACATGGGGTTAAACAAGTGTTGCAAAAAAAGGAATGTCATTTATATTAGGAAACAAATTAGATCTTGCTATTTTTTTTGAAAATAAACTATTTCATTTAAGGATATTTAAGAGTGGATTTCATGTGCTGCTTTGTTGTTGCTGTTGTTTTAAATAAAAAGTGGAAAAAGATAACTTTTATTTTTTAGATATCTTCAAAAGGACCTGGAACTATGTATTAGTTATATATCTTATAAATACCTTACAGAAGGTAAAAATGTTAAATAGAAGATTGGACTGTTTGCAGCAGTTGCTTTGTAGTCAAGGTCAAATAGATTTAAGGGTACAGGGCAGAAAGGAGCAAGACTTCCCCTGTGTCTTCATGAAGACTGAAAAGTAGTTATTAAGTGCAAGAGAGAGGCTCTGAAACTTTGTTCTAGATGTATGTTAAATTGACTAACTAAGGACCATGGTCGTGAAGTCAGTGTTGAGTTGAAAGTCCTATATGATGATAAGGAATTTGGTTAACCTCAGGGGTTATGATTATTTAATATTATTTGTAAAATACTCAAACCATCCTTACTCATGATTTCTGTGCCAATAATAACTTAACATGATGATATCTTTAATGAATTTCAAATGAAGTTGTTTTATAGAGAAGGATATTTACAATTCATTTTATAATAGGTGAATCATACTTCAGGATTTGGGGCTAAATTTCAAAATCCAAAATAAAAATTCTTTCATTTTTAATGGGTTGCTTCACCCTCAAATTCTATTTAACCTTTAGCCAAGAATAATAGTAGGTGCTCAGATATTCTCTGAGTGGCACTTATGAGCAACTTTTACTCCAAATTGCTTCAATATACCTGGTGAAGAGAGGAAAAATGGGAAGTGTCATGGGAAGTCTCATCAACTCTCAATGGTTCTGTGTGTGTGTGTGTGTGTGTGTGTGTGTGTGTACACAATATATAGTATCTGCAAATCTTGATTTGTTGAATGCCTTGAAAAAAGAAAAGGCACAGGTGCTAGGATGTGTTGAAAGTAGCTATAGCTAAACCTGGAAGTATACCAGTAAAAAGGGAAGCTTCGTTTTCTGTGAAATTTCACAATGGAAAATGAACTAGGAATCATCCATATTTTGATTGCATACGGTACAACTCCTTCTCATCCTCTCCTTCATTCTCTGTATCTCTGTATTCTGAACCCCTTCATTAAAAAAAATTACGGAAAGTGTTTATTTAGTTACATCTTTAACTTTTAATGTTTTCAGCAAGAGACTTTCTTGGACATTATCATTGGTTATAAATATATACATATAGCCAATATAAGTAAATAAACATATATGTATTATCTTAGGTTTTATATATATATATATCAAATATATAAATATATTACATTAGGTTTTATATAAATATGTGTGTGTGTGTGTGTGTATGTGTATATAAATCTCCGAAGGTAAACTGTGTTGTAATCTGTATGTTCACACATGGTCCATATTCTTACAAACACATAATTCTTTAGCAGAGATCAGTCCAAAAGCTCTGGGTCATATAGATAAAGATTTTGATGACTGAGGATTTTGCCCAGTTTTCTCTTTACTAAATGGTGTTTCAAAGAAAACTTGAAACTTTTATTTAGTTGCTTTTGTAAGTTTCAGAATTAATTCTCCTACTGCCTTCTGCCCTTCCACCTCCCCACACACAACAATAAAAGATAAAAGATTTTGAAAGATGGGTGAGAAGCCATGACAATTAACCTGAAGGTGGCTCCTTCCTTCAGGTTCTGACACCAAAACAGACTTGATGAACCCATCAAACTATGACTCTATAAGCTTCTATAGTGCAATTTTACTTTTGGAAAACTACAACAAACTGATTACACAGAATTATAACACAAATGAGGGCAGGATGGAGTCCAACCTGATTGCAGCTCTAACTCATGCTCCTGGCTCAGGCTGGCAAGAGGAAGGTTCTGAACAGACATTCATTATTTGCATGTTGAATAATTTGAATTTCAACTGTATTATTTTCAAATTGTATCTGTTTATTTTTGATACATTATGAAAAGTTCATGAGCATTTATGTATTTGACCATAAAACAAACCTAAGGATGCTCTTAATTTTAAAAAAAGACAACAAATTTTGAAAGGTAAAATTGGGAATTGTTAAAAGATTTTTTGTGCATTTGGAGAAAAGTAGAAACATGTAAAGAACTCAGTTATAGTTAGCTACCTTTTATTTTCAATGTGAGGCCACACCATCAAAATATGTATTTCTTATTTAAATGTTATAATTTGACAAAACATGATAAGATAATACATTTTGAAATGACTTTATATAACCTACATCAAGATGAAAACAAATATTTATAGTCCAAGAGAATGGATGTTGCTGGACTTCAGCTTCTGTTTTTGTAATTCATCACGTTCCTGCAAAAATAACATCAGTTATGTTAATAGCCCTCTTCATAACAACTGTGGTTGATAAATGACATCAATTTCCTGATGTCCAGACATGAACTAAACTTTCTTTTTTAGGGATTTATAATGCAGATCACAAGTCCTGGCATTTTTCCCCATCATCATATGACTGTTACCTGACTCTTTCTGGGCATCTAGATCATTGTGCCTGTGAACTGTTCTGGAAAACATTTCCATCACTGGCTTCTTATAATTGCTTAGTTCCCAGTTGAAATCAATGCCTCATGGCCATCTTCCCACAATCACATTACCCAAAGTATCCCAGTTATTCTCTCTTCATCTATGTAATATTAAGAGAAGCTTTTTTATTTTTTTCATGTTGTTTTCCTGTGGATTTTTTTTTTATTTATATTGCCCACTGATTGATTTATTGAGGTGTTTTGCAGTAGATATATTTCATATTTATTATTAATCTCTGTATATAGATCTTGGTTTTTACATTTAGCATTAATATTTTGAGTATACTTTGATACCAATGGTTTTGTTTTGAAATGGATTTGCTTCCCAGGAGCTATGAATCAACCTTCTAATTTACTCTTTTTTTTCACTTGCCCTTCATTTTCTACAAATAGCTAGAATATTATTTTTAACATGTTAAAAAATCATATCCCATTTACTTAGAACAAAACCCAACTCCTCATCATTGACTATAAGCTGTATATGATATAGCTCCTGCCAGATCTTTGAAGTTATCCTTCATTGCACACCAGCCATGTGGAGCTATTTTGTTTTCATTTTAAAACAATGTTCATTCTTATATTAAGGAATTGCAAATTGCTTCTCTCTTTGCCTGGAATTGTTTCCTTCCATATTATTACATAGCAGTTTTCTCATCATTTAGATTTTAGATGAAAACATCACATCTTAAATGTCCTCCATGAAATTCTTTCCAAAGTAATTTATGTCCCATTCCTCAGAATCACTCTCTATACAAATGCTCTTTTTATTTTTCTTGTTATAGTTATATTTACATGAAATTATCATTGCTTATTTACTTGTTAGTTGTTTATCCCCTCTTTAATATAACAGAATCTCTTTTAGAAGATGAACTTTGTCTTCCTGGTTTCTTACTATATCCCCAGTGCAGGTAATGTTATCAGGGTCACATTGAATACCTGGTGAACTCTCTTTCTTGTAGAATTCTCAGTTGAGATTCTTTCCTAGTTGATAATATGAATTAAAAAGTCTCTAATCTTCATTCTTAGATAATTCCTTATGTAAGTTCACCTTATTTTACTAGAAGTAAATGCCAAGGAGGAAAACTGTGCCGTCACTCATGGAGGGCCTGTGAAGTGATAAGCAATAAAAGTAATTTATTTTTGGTAATTTTTACAACAACCCTATGATGAAAGCATCGTTATCTCTATTTTACAAATGAGGTACATGAGACTGAGAGAAATTAAGTCTAAGCTCAGAAATTACCTCAAGCTTTATTTCAAAGACTGATATTTTCATTATACTACTGTTATTGTTTTTGCCAGAATCTATATCATGTTGGTTTTTAATAGCCTTTAACATATATGGAAAAGCAAAGATTACATTGCTTATATACATTGTCCATTGTACACTGTTGATATACGTGCTTGTGACAACAGAAAGTAGTATAATTCATCAAATGTGAAATGTTAGCTTATAAGTAATATTTTGTAGATTTTTATTAGACATACAAACTACTTAGTTACAAGACAATTAGTACAGAGTTCAATATTCTGAAGTGAAATAGTTTATTGACTACAGATACATACCATCTTAACGACCTCAACATATCTAAGTTCAATGACGTAATACATAATGCTCATTTCTATTAGTCTGGAATCATCTAGTGATTTAGTGATACAAATAAACCAACGTGTTTTGACTGTGGTAAAATCTCATGGCAAATAACAGCCACCAGAATTTGTTTGTCAAAATATATTTTATATAATGGTAATTGTGACAATTTAACTTACAAGAACTGTGTCTTACGTATCTTTCAGACTCGAATTGTGAAAATAAGTGTAATAAGTGATCTGTAATAAGTGACTAGAAAAAGACAGGTGGAAAAATAAAACACAAGAGGAAATAGTAAAGACAATTTATTGTAACTTTTAGGGTAAATTTTTAGATGAGCTCCTTAAGTACTAGAATATTATGGAACAAGTAATATAGGCTATTATAAATGATCATATTTAAGTTGAGCTGCTGATGCTGTAATTGAATAAGGCATCGTGCCTCACAAGGCTTCTATAAACTCTCTACAGCATCCAGTCTGCTATTTCTTTTTTGGCAGTAGAAAATTGACAACTTCTTGGAGCAAATAAGCTGATTTCAAATTGCTTTAACTGAAAAGCTGGAATCTTTCCTAATTACTTTGCTTTATTTGAGAAACTGGAATCTCCCCTATCTTGCTAAGTAGGTCCCTAGAATTTCCAGATTTGCTTCTTCATTTGCTGAATGGTAAGGAATACATCATCCTGGAAAATGATTTCTGTATCATGTTGTCATGGAAGATGATTGTTCTATAAGATGATTGTCTTATCTAAGAGTCCCTTCCTGCCCTTATCTCCCTAAAGAGAATCCTATGTTCTCTGGGCCAATGGCTTCAATTTTAGAAGACTTCCATGTAGTTTCCAACATGTTCAGTGGACATTTCTCTCTCCTTTTTATGCAGAGCTCATTTGAGATAGAAACTCAGCTCTGTTATGTACATATGTGGAGGCACTTCTAATATTAATCTGAAAATTATATGTACTGGATACTTTAATTAATTTAGGTACTCCATTAACAATGATTTAGCACCTAATATGTGGCAGCCACTGTGTTAAAGACTGCAAATTCTAACATGATTCCAAAATTTGATCCTGACTATATTAGACCTCTTAGCTGATAGGAGAAACAAACTATTACAAGAAGGTTTTTTATTTACTGTGATAAAGATGTTATGTATATTATGTTTGGAGGACTCAGAGAGGACAACCAAATTTAAACATAGGGTGAAATTTTAATTGATTTTATCTTTCCTGATTCCAAAATTATAAAGAAAATAAATGATAAGGAAGCTGAATCATTTAAAATTTCAATATTTGAAATGTCCTAAATGTTTTTTATTCAGTCAAAACTCAAGTCTTTTCTTCAAATTAAATATATTTATAAAGCAGATGTTCCTCATCTTTTGAAGCTGTAATTATGAATGTTACTTCATATGACTAATTATTACTAGAGGCCAGTTATTTCTCCACCACCTGCTCTTACCTTCCATCCCCCTTCTTATTGGAGTCTTAGAACACTGAGAACAAAATTTGAGAATTCTGTCCCAGACAATTGTTTCTGGGATCCCCTTCAGACAGAATAATATAACACAGTAAAGCACAAATAATATAACAGGCCCGTGTTAGTTGTTATTCCTTTAAAGTTTGTTGTTTCTAACATAGAAATCAAAGATGAAGAATGTATATATGTTATTTCTATGCCTTAACATTTGGGCAAAAAGGATTGTCTAAATTATTAATGAATAATCTATAACCTCTGATTTTCTTCAATCTTGTAGCTTTGACAGTGCATTTCAAGGTTTGTCTTCAGAATTATCTTATTTTTAAAGAGATCAGTTTCATTCTTAGAGAAATAAACTCAACCTGTCTCCCTTGGTTTCCCATGGAATTCATCAGTGTTCCTCCGTCCCTGTCTAAGAGACCAGGATAACTGCTTGGATTTACTTGCATGTGGTATAGTAACAATAAATTGCTTGAAATGGGAAGTGGAAAGGAGTGGTAAGAGACCTCAGAAACTGATCCCTAATCCCATAGAAATAAGCATTGGAGTGTTGGCTTGCCTGACATTCTTAACTATTCATGCCTGAGTGCTGTGCATGATTGTGAGTGCAGCCATATAAGAGAGAGTGATGGGAGAGAATGCCCTGGGTTCCAGTTCTGGAGCTTGGGCAGATGAAAGGTATTTCAGAAGTAAGCTTTATATATCTACCTCTAATGTTACCAAAAGAAAAATGATAGATTTAAGACCATATTTATTTAGGTGTTTAAAAAATAAAGCATCAAATCATCTGAACATCAATGTTTATGTAAAGGGGAACACTGTTATCCTGTGGCAGAAAAGTGTGTTATAGCTCAGTGTTACATCTCAGTTGCAATAGCAACCTGGATCCAGGCGAGAGACCAAGCAGCATTCTGAGAGTTGGAGAACTCAGGTTTATTATGCCAGTGGGCCCAGAGGAGTTAACACTCCAAGCTCTGGACCCCGTCTGTAGGTTTATATGGGCTTTTATAGACTGCCAGTTTACATTTTGCAACATCATATACAAATAAGGTATAACAAAAGTTGACTAATTAGGAACAAGCTTTGTAGAAATGGACCAATCATGAGGGAGAGAAATAACCAATCAGGAGTGAGAGAGATACCAATTAGGAGTGAGCTCCATGCAAATGAAGCACTACAAATGGACCAATCAGGAGTTAGCTCAGGGAACCAATAGAATTTTACGGGTAAGTTCCACTTTCCTAGAAGTTAGCTGTTTCAGAGGCAAAAAGTGAGATAAAGCTTCTGGGCCAGGGAACCAGATGGTGCTGGCAGGAGAGTAGTGGCCCTGCCTGGGGGTCCTGCCAGTCTTTTTTATGGGGCTTCCCACCTCAATCCTATTGTGTGATCCATTTTAATAAAATATTATTTATTTTTAACAAAATATATTCTTCAGTAATAGGGTATAAAGCTACAATATTTAAACAGAGCTGCAGATCTCATGTTTGTAGATTTTTAAAATTCACGTTCTTTATTAGCTGGGATATTTATTTAATTGCTTTACTAGAGAGCAAATAACTGTGTCTTAATCAGGATAAAAGATTCATTTTCTCAAGCACAAGGAAGTCTAAGCTGATAGGGGTTTATGGGTCAGGGCACCTCAGCTACTGAAGGTCATACAAGTGCACAGGCTCCTTCTCCCTTCCTGCTTCATCATCCTCATCTGCACAGCCAGTGCTGGCTCATTACACCCTTTCTCCATACCAGCTCTTAGGATGGAGGGAAGAGGAAAAAGGAAAACAGCTTCCCATGAAGGATATGATTAATAAGTTGTACATATAATTTTCCTTCACATCCCACTGAACAAGACTGAATTCCATATTAAGTTCTTGCTGCAAGAGGGGCTGTAAAATGTTCTTGCTAGTTACGTAGCACTAAGCACAGTGAAACTCAGATATCCCTTACTAGGGGGAGAGTGGATATTGAGGGAAACTACCGGTCTCTGTCATTACTTTCTTAGAATTCAAAAAAAAAAAAAAAGGTCTGTAACATTATTTGCTATATTTAACCTCATTAAACAAAGGGCAAAAAGTATTAAAATGCATATCACTGTTTTAAGAGTATGGTTTAAAAATTACCGAAAAATCCTCTCCCGAAAACATGTACAGGATATATCTGATGTTTACAAATGACTGCTATTTTTATTCCTCTAGAATTGCTAAATATTATATAATACTCTTTTATACTGCTATTTAATTTAAACTTAACTGTAGTTTGATTTTACAAATAATTTAATTAAATGTCCCCAAACTATACAGTCCTGTCAAAAAATATATAAGACTTAAGGATAGAATGTTAATTAGGATACAAATATAAAATCTTTTTATTCGTAGACCATGCCAGGCCACCAAATTCCCAACTGTCTTTGTAGCAAGTTGTATCTTGTCCATTGTCCATTGTCCATCGTCCATTGTATTGACCTATGGGGATTCTGACCTTTAGGGGAGAATATTTTCAAAAAGCTTATATAAATCTAAGGAAAAACTAATAGCATATATTTTAGAATTAGAAACGTGTGTCCTTACCTTTATTTTGATCTTTTTTTCATAGAAAGGATGTGCAAATGCCATTCACTTCTCATAATCAAGAGAAAATTGTCTAAGGTAGTAAGAAATAAAACATTAAAGAAAAAGAAAAATAATAAAGTAACAATTTTATTACTAGAAAAAATACAGTAGTGTGATTATATATTGAAAAAATCTGAAAGGTCAGTCTGTTGATAAATCATTATGCTCCTAAGCTACACTTGATTTGTAGATTTTTTCAACCTATTAGCAAAATATACTTAAAGCAAATTTTTAAAAATATAACATATATTTTAAAAAATTGATATGGGTGTGAAGGGTATAGTTCAAATGGTAGAAGGCATGGTTAGCATGGACAAGGTCCTGGGTTCAATTCCCAGTACCTCCATTAAAAAACAAACTAATAATAAATAAATAAATAGACCTAATGAACCCCCCCCAAAAAACAAAGAAGTTAATGTGAAGTAGCTTCCTTATAGTAAAAGCCTTTGACACACACATGAGTATATGCCATATATATGGTATATGTTATTTATTATGTGTAACATGTAATAAAATTAAATATATATATTACTTAACTAAAATTTCAAAAGTATATCTCAGAAATCTTTCAGCCTTGCTCTATAGATAGAATTATTTCTTCTAGGAGGGAAGATCAGCAAAGTGGAGGGGAGGAGGAAGTCACTGACTGATAGGTCAATTGATTAATTAATGATGCACTAAATTCAAGTTCTCCAGTGCAAATTATCCTCCTCTCAGTATTTTCTCATTTTCCTAGTTATTGTCTCCCATATTCTCCAGGATCTAATTTCTCCATGTACATCATCCTCCTAATCTTACTACCTTTTAGTTCCAGCGGATAACCATCCTTCTGAATTCACAACCATAATTAAATAAACATTGAGAAATTTACCAGTATATTCATTCACATTTTACTCTCAGAATCCTGTTGTAACGGATAGTGTTCCTTTTCTACTCAAAAGTTAATATATTGATTATATTACTTCTCTTGCATTTTCAAAACTTTCTCTCATACACAAATATCTATTATTCCATTCAATGTTTTAAAAAATAGCGTTCAAATCTTTAAAACAAAATTGAGTAATTTAAAGAAATAAAAGGTATCATCAATTATATGAAAGCCAATTCTTTCATGCCACCTCCAAGGCAACCTTGTTAAAAATTTGTCTCCTTCACTTTTTAACTCTCTTTTTCAACGGAGAAAGCTTGCTCAAACTCTCTGGTCCATTGCATTATTTTCTTTTGACAACTTATTACTCACACATTTCTTGATACATTTATTTTCTGCCTTTTTAGTCACAATCAAATACAAGTGCCTTGAGAAAAGGGACTTCATATCTTTGTTTTCTCTGCATCCTCACCTCTCAAAGAGTTTATTTCACATGTAGATGCTCAATACTTATCTGCTGAGTGAATGATCAAATGTATGAATATTTTATTTTTTACCTGGTATGATAACTGACAGTGAGGAAATAGTCAAATGAACATTTTCAACAATTATTTGGTCACATTGCCAGTGTCATATGTATAAACTCAAGATCAGGGAAATTAAGGCAATTGCTAATATTCCAACTTCAAAGTCTGTAATAAGAAATAGTTTAAGAATTCTAGTGTGTTTTCAGAATGATTTTGAAGTTAAACTCTTTGTTTCTTTTTTACTTATTTAATGTTGACTCCTCTAATACTGATATAAAGTATATTTCAAAATCATTAAATAAAGAGAAATGATTAAAGTAGAGTTAGTTTTGATAACATGTAAATATTCTGAGTACCATCATGGCTTCGAATAAATTTGATTTGTTAATTATCTCTTTCAGGTTTATTTGTTTGATTATTTGTATTTAAATTGCTACTTCTGTGAAACATTGAGTAAATTTCCATGACATGAGCAAATTTTAAACAGAGAAATGGGAAACAACTGAGAAATGCTTTATCTCAGTAGAAGGTTGGAATGTGGGAATTACTTTTTTTATTTCACTGACTTTCTGAATTTCAATCAGCTTTGATGTAACAACTGTTGGTTGACCTGATTAAAGTGAACCTCTCATCCAGTTGATTTAAGTCTACTTTGCTGCTACCAAAGAATCTAAAATATGCTCTATTTTAGACAACCATCTGGCCCCTAAATTCAAAAGTTTACTTTACTGCAGTCCTAGGAAACAGACTTTTTGTTTCTAATTAAATCATATTTTACTCTGTTGTATATAAAACTTCTTACAATCTGGCAAGTACTTTTTTTATCAACTCACATGAATATTTTCCCTTCATCATGAATTTTCTTCAATAAAGCAGTCAGAACAGTTAATGGAAAGTCAATCATGGTGAATAACAGATTTTGAATTTTTCAGAGAACTGTCATAAGAAAGAAATAAAGAAAGGGAGAAAGAGAGAAAGGAAGGTAGAGAGGACAGAGGGAAAAGAAAAAAAGGAAGAGAAGAAAAAATGTTTCATTAGAAAATAATTTATTATTAATATATGTAATATAATATATTACAACTATCTTTTTCAGACGGGATCAAGTTTCATACAGATAATCTGAAAGATAAAGTATATATCAAGATTTCTATAGGTCACTGATATTGCTACCCCATCTTTTTAAGTATCTAATCCAGTGAAGTTTCCTTCAGTGATCTTCAGTGGCAATATTGATAGCTTTTGTGCTTCCCTCAACAACTAGTTCATATTAGTACTGAAGAGCTAGCTGGAGGCTGCTGAGCAACAGTGACTCTACAATAGGAAATGTACCGTTTTATGCTCTTATTGGTGGTCTTCAGTGGTGGTTTGTATTGACAGTTTCCAGTAAAAGCCCTGAGGGTCACTTTTGAAGCTTTTCATGTATTCTAAAATTATTTATCAAGTGCATATTGTGGTATTCCATGTGTCAAGAGCTGGAGATACACAGTTCAATCATATTGACTTAATATTTGTTCTCAAGGAAGAGTCTATTTAACAAAAGGGAAGTTCCTGTTCAGGCTTTAAATCCAAGTATAAATAAACAAACTTTCTCTTTTATTTTATTTAAATGTGTGTTAATTATAAGTATACAAAATTAATTTTTTTTAAAAAATAAAACAATATAGAAGTGTTTAAAAGAAAATCTAAAAGCACTTACCCCTAACATTCATCATGCTTTGAGTAACACTGTTGACAGTGTACTGTTTATCCTTCCTGACATGCTCACACATATGCATGTTGATATACCCACCACGCACGCACGCACACACACACACACACACACCACACACACACATATGTAGTATATACATATACATACATATCAACATGTAGTTTCCATTTATAGGGAATTGGCTTTCTACTACATGTGTGTTTCTGCAATTTATTGTTTTTCACTTGGCAATATAGGCACACCTTGTGCTTCTCTTTATTGCACTTTGTAGATACTGTGTTTTATACACATTGACTGTAGTAACTATGCATCAAGCATTGCCTACTGGGACTGTTTTTCCAACAGCATTTGCTTACTTTGTGTCACATATTGGTAATTCTCACAATATTTCAAACATACAGTAGTAGGAATTCAGTAAATATTTATTGAGCAATTGAATGAAAGAATGAATAAAAATATAATGTTTTATTAAGCAGGATTTATGCAGTTGTTTATTCATGTTCTTCAAAATAAATTATAGGAGAGTTAGCTTAGTGTACTAAAACAAAAGTTGTTAGCATGGATAGTTCTAAATTCATAATTCAAATTTTATACCACAGAAGACATGTGATTCTGAGAAATTGTATTCTCTGGGCTTAATTCTTCTTCTGCCAAACTGTCATAAAGATATCTATTTTACCTGGTTATTATGTGCTTTTAAGATACTGTGTAAAGTTACTAGTACATGATAGGAGAGAAATAGTTGGTAGAAAGTGTAATTATTTATAAAATAATTTTAGCATAAAAAGGTGAATTTAAATAGCTTTATTGAGGTATAATTAATCTGCCATAAGCTCAACTATTTAAAGTACACACTTTTTAAGTTCATTCGAAGAATTGCACAATACTATTACCACAGTCAGTTTTAGAATGTTTCATTCTCCCCAAGTTCAAAAAGATCCTTAGCCACTAAGACTCATTCACACCCTCATTTCTCTCCAACCCTTGTGGCCCTAGGAAGTGATTAATCTGCTTTCTGCCTCTATAGATTTACCTATTCTGGGCATTAACACACTGATATGATATGTGTATAGTGGGACTAACTTCTTTCACTTAACATAATGTTTCAGGTTTCAACAAAGTAGAAACTTGTATCAGTACTTTATTATTTTTATGGCCAAATAGTATTCCATTTTATGAATATACCACATTTTATTTATCCATTCATAAGGTGATAAATATTCAGGTTGATTCTACATTTTTGGCTATTATAAATAATGTTTCTGTAGATGTTTGTGTACATGTTTTTGTGGGGATTTTTGTTTTCCATTCTCTTGGTCATACACCTAGGAGAGGAATTTCTGGGTCTTAAGATAACTCTGTGTTTAAATTTAGGGAAACTGCCAGACTCTTTTCTAAAGCAAATGCACAATTTTGCATTTCTTTCAGCAGTATATGAGGGTTTTGAAGTCTTCATGTTCTCATTAACACTTGTTATTAACTGACTTTTTAATTTTAGTGGGTGTGAAGGAGTATCTGTTTGTGGTTTTTATTTGCATTTCTCTGGTGGCTAATTGCTTACCATCATATCTTCATTTAAAGTTCTCTTAATTCTTTAACTTAATGCAGTGAACTTCCACAAACTCTGTTCTAACTACAGTCAGTTTCCTTAGGACAGCTTCATTACTCTCTAGTAACGTGGAATGACTCTGGTAGGACAATTATCTATGTCTGTGGGCTGGGTGGAGAAAGAGAATCCCAGGTATCTTAGCTTTAGCTGTTTTTGCATGGAATAGAGCGTCTTCAGCATGAGCTGGAGCAGATGATAAATGCTCAGTGCCTGTCGCTCTGGGAAGATACTGTAGCCCTTTACTTGAAACATGGGAAGAGGGTGCACTGACTTGGTGGCCACTTTCATCTGATCTGGACCTTCTGCCATGCTGAGTTGATGTGCTTGGGCATGGGGGATGGGATGGAGTAGAGTTGGATATGGCTCAAGTGCCATATGGACTATCACTATTCTTATGGAAATTTGGAAGATTTTCTGCAATAATTTCTTCTTATGTTGTATATCCTCAGAACAAATTCCAGAGACTTTAAATGCTTTGTTTTTATAGTTTTTACCAATTTTGGTTCTTTCACTGGTGAGCAGACACACAATGAAATTCAGGAAGTCACTCCAGAAGTCTTCCAAACATGAATTATTTTCTCCAGACACACACACAAAAAATAATAATGATTAAAAACCATTTAAACAGCTAAAATTTTGGTCACATTTATAACTAACTCAGTGTGGCTTTTGTGTTTCTTTTTCTAAATAGAATTTTATTAATAACATAAGACATATAGAAAAGCTCACAAATATTGTACAGCTGAATGATTTATTAAAAAACAACACCTGAGTAATAATTATCCAGGACAAAATGATGTTAACAAAAACATATATATATGTTAACAAAAACATATATATATGTTAACAAAAACATATATATATATATATATACATATATACATATATATATATATATAGTGTTAGATTTTATTCTTTTGAATGAAATGAAAAAAATGAAAACAATAAAAAATAATTTCATTCTTTTACAAGTAGCTGTCCAGTTTTCCCAGCACCATTTATTGAAGAAAATACCTTTTTTCCATTGTATATTGTTGCTTCCTCTGTCATGGAGTAATTGACCACAAGTGTGTGGGTTTACTTCTGTTCTGTTGATCTATGTGTCTGATCTGTTGATCTATGTGTCTGTTTTTGTGCCAGTAAAATACTGTTTTGATTACTGTAGCTCTGTAGTATAGTCTTAAGTCAGGGAGTGTTTCCTCTAGCTCTGTTCTTCTTTCTCAAGATTTTTTTAGCTAGTCAGGATCTTTTGTGTTTCCATACAAGTTAAAATATTTTTGTTCTAGTTCTCTGAAAAATGCCATTGGTAATTTTACAGGGATTGCATTGAATCTGTAGATTGCCTTGGATATGATGGTCATTTTAATAATGTTGATTCTTCCAGGCCAAGAACACAGTATATCTTTCCATTTGTTTGTGTTGTCTTCAATTGCTTTCATCAATATCTTAACGATTTTCTGAGTACAGGTCTTTTACCTCCTTAGGTAAGTTTATTCCTAAGTATTATTTTTTGATATGACAGTACATGGGATTATTTCCTTAATTTTTCTTTATAATATTTCACTCTTAGTGTATAGATATCCAACAGATTTCTGTACATTAATTTTGTATCCTGCAACTTTACTGAATTTATTGATGAGCTCTAGTAGTTTTCTAGTGGCATCTTTAGGATTTTCTAGGTATAGTATCATGTCATCTGCAGTGAGTTTTACTTTTTTCCTTTACAATTTGGATTTCTTTCCTTTTTCTTCTGTTAATGATGTGGCTAGGACTCCCAAAACTTTGTTGAATAAAAGTGGCAAGAGTGTACATTCTTGTCTTATTCCTGATCTTAGAGGAAATGTTTTCAGCTTTTCACCATGATATTAGTATTATATTAGATGTGGGTTTGTCATATATGACCCTTATTATGCTGAGGTGTGTTCCCTACACTTTCTGAAGTGTATTTATCATAAATGGATGTTGAACTTTGTCAAAACCTTTTTCTGCATCTATTGAGATGATTATATGGATTTTATTCTTCTAATATTGCCACTCGTATCAACATGCATGGATTTGGAGGTCATTACGCTAAATGAAATATGCCAGACAGAGAAAGACATATACAGTATGATATCACTTATATGTAGAATCTGAAAAATACAACCAACTAGTGAATAAAACAAAAAAGGAACAGACTGAGATATATAGTGAACGAGCTAGTGGTTACTAATGAGAGAGGGATGGGGGAAGGGCACTATAGGGAAAGGGGATTAAAAAAGGGTTATTATGGGATTATATGAAATCATGTGTGTGAAACTCTTGAAAATTGTAAAGCACTATATAATTAAATAATTAAAAATGGTATATGTATAGCATATTTGTGTATGAATATATGTATATGGGTGTATTATATAAATATATTATATATGTATGTTCCAAGGTCGATATTTATGCTGAAAATATTAAGACATGGTGTGAGTATGCAGAGAGCCTGAAACAGTTTATATAATTAAAAAAATAAAAATAATTTAGAAGTCAGGATTCCAGGATAGAGCTCAGACTGTAATAATCAATCTAACTGTATTACAAGTATATTAAACAACCTCACTTAAGAAGTTAAGGGAAATAGGTTCTGAATTAAATAACTTTATTAAAGAATGGAGACCATAGGAATAAATGGCAAATGAACTATATAGAAGCACTGTACTCTAGTTGATCAAGTTGTTCTCACTGTGTGGGTTAACAAATCTGAAGCCTCTATATGTGTATACTGGAAATAGACAATTAAATAAATGGATGGTGGATAGTCAGAGTCTGCTTTCTCACTATTGGAGTGGGCAGTTACAGGCCCTCAAGGAGAGAAGGCCAGCATGAGTCATGTACCAGATTAGATTTGGAGACATCACTATAAATGTATGTTTTGCTTAATGTATTAAGCAAATGAAATGTATTATTTCATACATATAATTTCATTTATATATACATATAAATGAAAATATGCAGAGTTGTTTTTATGTGTGAGTGTGTGTGTATATATATATGTATATATACAAGGCTTAATATACACATGTATATGTCCTTACTTTTTCAGATAAGAAGGCCTGGAAGCAAGAACACTCCAATAGCAATGAGAACACCTAGTGCATAGAACTTGGTTTCTAATACTATTTCCCAGTAATAGGAAACAGGGCTTCTTGGATAAATGGCTTTTTCTATGACTTGGGCAGGCTGTATACAATATGAACCTGGAATCTGTTGTAGTGTCGGAAAGTAAAGATATGCTCAACACACACGTGCTCAGGTTCACATACATAGACACACACACACATAGTGATGGAGATATGTCAGAGGGGAACACAGATCTCAATAATCAAAACTGGTATAATTTGAGTAATAAAGTAAATAAATTAGTATTGGATTATAACATATAAAATATTTTTATGTAACCATGTATCCATATTGTTAAAAATAAAATGACTAAATAAATAAGAATAAAAAATATCTCCCATGCAGGAAAAATCCAAATCATTTATATAAAACTACTCTTAAGGATATGAAGCAAACCTCTTTTCTCCTGAACTGTGGCTGTGCAGAGTGACTTCCTGCCAAACAGTAAGAGTGGGAAAGTAAAACTTTTTTAATAGAAATTTGATGAGCACTACCTCAGCCAGGTGACCAGTGTTAATATCAATGGTAATGCCATGTTCACAGTATGTGCCCTTGATATGATCTAATGAAAATGGCACTTTACCTCTGTGGTCTTCTTCCTGAAAATTCACAATCCCAGTGTAATCATGAGAATAACATTAGACAAGTCTCCATGAGGGACTTTCTACAAAATACTTGACCAATACTCCTTAAAACTGGCGAAATCATAGAACAAAAAAGTCTGATAAACCATCATAGCCAAGAGAAGCCTAAGGAAATACAGTTACTAAAAGTAATGTGGACTCCTAGGTGAGATCTTAGAACAGAAAAAATATATTAGGTAAAAACTAAGAAAATCTAAATAAACTATAGACCTTAGTTAATAATAATGGTAATATATCAATATTGGTTTATTGTGACAAATTTATCATGTAAAATGGTAATAGGGGAAATCAGATTTGTGGATATGGGAACACACTATACTATCTTTGAAAATTTTCTATAAATTATTCTATAATATAAATATTTTAAAAAATCAAACTAAATCATATGAATCCAATACAATGTTGTTTCTGATTTCAAACTAAATTTTAAAGTTATAGTAACAAAAACAATATAATACTGGCATAAAAAGACAGATCAATGGAACAGAATAGAGAGCCCAGAAATAAACCCACACATATATGGTCAATTGCTTAATGACAAAGGAGCTATGAATATGCAATGAGGAAAGAATAGTCTCTTCAGTTAATAATGTTAGGAAAACTGAACAGCCCCAGACAAAAAATTAAAACTGGCCCCCTATCTTACACCACCCACAAAAATCAACACAACTTATATTAAAAGCCTAAAGTATGAAACTGGAAGGAATCATAGGGAGTAAGTGCTTTAACATCAGACTTAGTGATGATTTTTTTGCCTTTAAGTGCTTTAACATCAGACTTAGTGATGATTTTTTTGCCTTTGACACCAAAAGCAAAGGCAACAAAAGAAAAAATAAACAAGGGAGACTTCATCAAACTAAAAAGACTGCATAGCAAAGGAAACTATCAACAAAGTGAAAAGGCAAAGTATAGAATGAGAGAAAATATTTGCAAATCATATCTGACAAAGAGTTCATATGCAAAATGTATAAGGAACTTGTGTAACTCAGTAGCAAACACCCTCCCAAACAATCCAATTAAAAATGGGCAGAGGACTTGAATAGAATTTTCCAAGTAAGACATATAAATGTCCAACATGTATGTGAAAAGATGTTTGACATCACAAATCATCAGGGAAATGCAAATCAAAACCACACTGAGTGGAGAGGGTATAACTTAGTGGTAGAGTGCATGCTTAGCATGCATGAGGTCCTGGGTCCGATCCCCAGTACCTCCATCAAATAAGCAAACAAACCTCATTACTTCTCCCCCAAAAATAAATGTTTTTTAAAAACACTGAGATATCACCTCACACTTGTTAGGAAAGCTGTTATCAAAAAGACAAGAAATAACAGGTGTTGGCAAAGATTTGGAGAAAATGGAATCTGTGCTGTTGGTGGGAATGTAAATTAGTACACCCATTATAGAAAACAGTATAGAAGTTTCTCAAAAAAATAAAAATATTATGATCATATGTTCCAGCTGTTGACCTAAAATAAATATACTGCCAGTTATTCCTCCAGAAAAAAAAATGAGTTTATTCAGGAGCAATAAATAATTGCAGTTTGGGGTCTGCAACCAGGCAAGTCATGTGCAAGTCCCCAGCAAAAATGGAGAGGGGAAATCTTTTAAAGAGGGAAAAAGGTAGGTGGGAGGGCTATAGTAAACAAAGACTGCATTTGGGGAATTGAGAGTTTGAAGTATAGTGGCGTTTCATTGGCTGAATTGTGACACTCTCTGATTGGCTAAGCTCTTGCCAGGTCAGAAGAGGAAGTTTTTCTTCTTCCTCTTGGGCTCTGCCATTGTCATAGCAGGTTGTTTTATCTTAATTGAGGTTTCTGTTTATTCATTTTTACACAGCAATTCCACTTCTGGTTAAATATCCAAAGAAATTGAAATCACTCTCTCAAAATGATACATGCATCCTCTTGTTCATTGAAGGATTATTTACCATAGCCAAGACATGGAAGCTACCTAAGGGCCCATCAGTTGACGAATGGATAAATAAAATGTGGTATATACATATACATACATATACATACATATACACATACATACATACTTATTTTATACACACACACACACACACACACACACACACACACACACACACACACAGTGGAATATTATTCAACCATAAAAAGGAGAAAATCTTGCTATTTGTGACCACTTGGATGGATTGGATGGACCTTGAGGGCATTATGCTAAGTGATATAAGACAAAAAAAAGTACTGTGTGATCTCAGTAATATGTAAAATTGAAAACAAACAAACTCATAGGTAAAGAAAACAGATTAGTCATTGCCAGAAACCAGGGGTCAGGGGATGGGAAAAATGGGTGAAGGTAGTCAAAAGGCAAAAAAACACTTCCAGTTGTAGGATAAATATATTTTGGAGATATAATGTATAGCATGGTGACTTTAGAAAAGAAAAAAATTTTTTGGCATTTGAGTGTCTCTATTTTTAAACACTTAAATTTACTTTTTGTCCTTAACTATTCCAATAAAATTACATCACACTGTTCTCCTCTTTCCTGGGATAACATATTCCTGAGACTTAATTACTATTGGACAACTTCTCTTCTAATTTATATTCGTTCTCATTCTGCCACTTTTGGCTAGACAAATTTTAATTACTCTTACCAAGGAAACCCCAGGACAAATAGACTGTTTATGGCTTTACTGAAGCCAGAAACAGTGTTTAAACAGCTTGCATCCATGATTGAACTTTGAACATATTTTGACTTCCTTGCTTCCTTTACTTACAGCTACTCTTCCAAGTTCAGTACTCCAGCATCCCTGTCTATTCAGGTTACAAATATATCCATCCATTAAAGTCCTCTTGTACTTAGGAATACATGGTTTCTCTTACATATAACCAATAACCTGGCTCATATAAAAATTGATACCAGATGTTAAGTTGTAGATAAAAGAATATGATCATTAACTGATTCTCTGGTCCTTTAGGAGCAAAATATGATGAAAATCTTCAGAGAAAATACTTAAGAAATGGAACCCTTCCAGCCCAAGTCAATCAGTGCCAAAATAGCTAATTAAATAATTGATTGTAGTGATCTTAAATGAAATATCAATTGAAACATAGGCTTTAGAGGACTCATCTGACATTGCCATAAACTTTATGAAGGAAGTGAGGAATTTAAGGATTATGATTTTAAGTGTTTGCATTAAATTTTCATAGGCAATGTGAATAAAGAACCACAAGCTTGAATCTATAAATTGTCTAGTTCAAAGCAGGGACTGAGAATCCGGACTTCCTGTTAACATACTAAAAGTGTTTTCTTCTGAGCTGCAGGGCTGTGGTAGTGGAAAGCAAATGTTGAGTTTGATCCTTTAGAAGGTCACTTTATAATCTCGGTAGAATGAATAGCTTTACTAGGTTTAAGATAAAGAAATTTTTAAAATGATAATAGCCTTGAGAACTTGAAAATGTTATATAAGAGATTCTAAAAACACAGAGTATATCAAAATATCAACCACCATTGAGTCTCACTTGTCTGTTGAGGCTGGTTTATTCTCCTGCTAGAATATCTTTTAATTTCTCAGTGTGAGACATATACCATCCAAAAACAGAAGGAATCAAGTTATCCCCATGACCCATGTTCCCTCTCCTCAGATTTTGTTTTTTTTCCCAGACATACAATTAAGTCATATTTCAGCATGCGCTATGTTCATTTACAAAGTCAAACCTAAAATATGATACATAATTGAAGAATTTTATATCAGCAAAAATTTATAGAATATAGTAGGAATAGATTCCTAGTGGAAAAAAGCAAATACACAAAATTATAATTTATTTACTCATTATCTTTTTTTCCAATTTGGATGACTTTTTTTTTAACATTTTTTATTGATCTATAATCATTTTACAATGTTGTGTCAAATTCCAGTGTAGAGCACAATTTTTCAGTTATACATGAACATATATATATTCATTGTCACATTTTTTTCTCTGTGAGCTACTATAAGATCTTGTATATATTTCCCTGTGCTATACAGTATAATCTTGTTTATCTATTCTACAGTTTTGAAATCCCAGTCTGCCCCCTTGGCAACCGCAAGTTTGTATTCTATATCTATGAGTCTATTTCTGTTTTGTATTTATGCTTTGTGTGATTTTATTTATTTTTCTTTAGATTCCAGATATGAGTGATCTCATATGGTATTTTTCTTTCTCTTTCTGGCTTACTTCACTTAGAATGACATTCTCCAGGAGCATCCATGTTGCTGCAAATGGTGTTATGTTGTCGGTTTTTATGGCTGAGTCGTATTCCATTGTATAAATATACCACTTCTTCTTTATCCAGTCATCTGTTGATGGACATTTAGGCTGTCTCCATGTCTTGGCTATTGTAAATAGTGCTGTTGTGAACATTGGGGTGCAGGTGTCATCCTGAAGTAGGGTTCCTTCTGGATATGTGCACAGGAGTGGGATTCCTGGGTCATATGGTAAGTCTATTCCTAGTCTTTTGACGGATCTCCATACTGTTTTCCACAGTGGCTGCACCAACAGTGCAGCAGTGTAGGAGGGTTCCCCTTTCTCCACAGCCTCTCCAGTATTTGTCATTTGTGGATTTTTGAATGATGGCCATTCTGACTGGTGAAAGGTGATACCTCATTGTAGTTTTGATTTGCATTTCTCTGATAATTAGTGATATTGAGCATTTTTTCATGTGCCTATTGATCATTTGTATGTCTTCCTTGGAGAATTGCTTGTTTAGGTCTTCTGCCCATTTTTGGATTGGGTTGTTTGTTTTTTTCTTATTAAGTCGTATGAGCTGCTTATATATTCTGGAGATCAAGCCTTTGTTGGTTTCATTTGCAAAAATTTTCTCCCATTCTGTAGGTTGTCTTTTGTTTTACTTATGTTTTCCTTTGCTGTGCAGAAGCTTGTAAGTTTCATTAGGTCCCATTTGTTTATTCTTGCTTTTATTTCTATTGCTTGAGTAGACTGTCCTAGGAGAACATTTTTGAGCTGTATGTCAGGTAATGTTTTGCCTCTATTTTCTTCTAGGAGATTTATTGTATCTTGTCTTATGTTTAAGTGTTTGATCCATTCTGAGTTGATTTTTGTGTATGGTGTAAGGGAGTGTTCTAGTTTCATTGCTTTACATGCTGCTGCCCAGTTTTATTCATTATCTTTAAGTAGGAAGAGATAATAGATCATCTTTTATTAAACAGTAAAACTGAATATGTTTCTATGAAACATAAATGTACATGCCTTACATATGTATGAAATATAAAATAAAGCATAAACAATGAGCAATATACTTTTAGATTCAGCTGTGTCAATTAATACATAATGCACAAATATTTATTGAGTTAAATGTGATAGTTCACACAGTTGAGAACTGTCCTTATAATTTCCCCAAGTGGACATTCAGGTGATGCAAATGAAATGATTTTGAGATTATGTTAATTCCTAGAATAATATAGAGATAAAAATATGAAAAATAGGGATCCTGCAATGGATCTATCTTGTGAAATCTTATTGTTCAACTCCTTAAACACATTTCCTCATATTATTCCAGGAGACATCCTCTCCATCAAGGCTTGAGAAAAATATTGTTTTGGAGAGCACCTACATCTTTTTTTTTAATTGAAATATATTCTGTTACAATGTGTCAATTTCTGGTGTATAGAATAATGTACCGGTCATGCATATATATATATATATAATGTATTCATTTTCATTAAAGTTTATTACAAGATATTCTATGTGCTATACAGAAGAAACTTGTTTTTTATCTATTTTTATATACAGTAGTTAACCTTTGCAAATCTCAAGCTCTCAAATTTATCCCTTCCCACTCCCTTTCCCCTGTTAACCATAAAATGGTATACTATGTCTGCGAGGTCTGTTTCCGTTAATAGGTGAGTTCATTAATGTCTTTTTTTTTTTTTTAAGATTCCACGTATGACTGATATCATATGGTATTTTTATTTCTCTTTCTGTCTTACTTACCTAGAATGATGATCTCCAGGTCAATCCATGTTGCTTCAAATGGCATTATTTTATTGTTTTTTTATGGTTGAGTAATATGCCTTATATAGATATACCATAACTTCTTTATCCAGTCATTTGTTGATAGACATTTAGGTTGCTTCCATGCCTTGGCTATTGCATATAGTGCTGCTGTATCTTTTCTAATTAGAGTTCCCTCCATATGTATACCCAGGAGGAGCACCTGCATCTTTGAAGAGTGCTTAGTGGATAATCTCTGAATACTGGAGATACAGGAGGGAGGCATAATAATTGAACTAATCTCTCTGCTTTTTTTGGTAACTGTAGTATTCCAGCATCCTAGAGGTCAAATAATAGCATTAGCAACAGAGGGAATGTAAGGATGATTTTAGCAGTAGGCAGCAAAGTTAGCATGGATGTCATAATAGCCTAATAATATATTTTTAGAATTCACTGATTGATCATGGACTTTTCGAGACCTAAATAGGTCAACAGCTCACAAAGGCCTATCTTTATTTGCATAAGTTAAAAAGTCTAGTTCTACTATCATAAAGCCACTCACTTTCAAGAGCTTTGTTTTGAGCTTAGCCACCTGGAGTAATATCAGTGAAGGGAGATGTTGTAGAAGGACCCTACAATAACAGCACAATTATATTCTGTGAACTTTTTCTCCAAGTCTCCTTGTCAGTGGCCAGTGGACATTCACCAAGCTAATTTTACTGGAAAAGGAAATGGTGAATATTTTAGATTATTGGACATTGAAAACTGAACAAAAACTAATTTCTGACAACATACAATGCAAGTGTGATCCATTAGTCAAATGGAAGCTTCTGGGGTGATCACTAATTTTAACCAATATGCACTTTGCAATAGATCAAAGAAAATCTAGATCTGAACAAATCCCTACAAGGGCTTCCAGGTCTACAAAGTTAAAAATATGATGGAAAACTTGTTAAGCCAAGATCCTTGGAACACCCTCCCTACCAAAAGAATGAATGAAAACAACTCCATGATCCTGAGGACTGTAAATATTAGTACCAGTATCAAAATTTTTAAAATATTTCTGTTGCATAATGATTTCTGTCACCTCCTTGAGTAGATTTCATTATTTGAATGTAGGTGAATCTTGGAGAAGATAACTGATTGTAATAAATTTAATAAGATGACATATTTTAACTGTAATTGCTATTCCAAGTGAGAAATCCTTCTTGGAGTTTTTCACAGTACAGTATAGACTTTTGTACTTAGCATGCAGTTATGTTTTGGCAAATGCTTATTTTCTTTATGACAACAATTCTCTAAGTGTGGACTGAGGGACCCTGTTGGGAAGGGTGTGTGTGTGTGTGTGTGTGTGTGTGTGTGTGTGTGTGTGTGTGTGTGTGTGTGTGTGTTAGGGCTAAAGCAAATTATTGCTTTTTTATTTAATGTATGTGATTAATCAAGAGAGATGGCTCTTGAGAATCTGGGGGTCTGTGAGGACAGAACTATTATAGAGTATAGAATATTTGCTTTTTTCAATTTGGTGACATTTGCACAAGTGATACCTAAGAAACAATGGATGAAACTGTGGGCATATTAGCACAAATCGTTCTAGTGGCCCTTAAGAGAGGAAAATTAATATGATGTTGGAAGCCAGAAAATAATGCATCAATGCTTTGCAAATTCTGAAGAAAATAATGTTTAACCTTAGTTTTTGTTTTTTTAGATTTTTAATTTTTTTCAAAAGAAGTTGTCCCATGCTAGAAACTTAAACTAGTTTATATTTTTCATTTATTTTTAATTATAATCACAGAGATTAATTATTTATAATTATAATATTTTTAATTAAAATCATACATCTTAAAAATGTAGAAAGTGGAAGAATTTGGGACAAATTTGCCTTTTGACTACATTACACTTACCTGAAAAAAAATACAAGCCCAAACCAAATTAAATGATCACAGTTAAAGTGACCCTTGAATCATAATTGGCCTGTTTCTACAGTCAGTAAGTACAAATGATTAGTAGAATTTAATTATTCAAGATTATCATTCAGCTCTCACTTTTAATTTCATGGTGGCCATTATTAACTACTGACGTCTTAATGTCTTCAGAATATCAACTAAAATTTGTTTTCCAAAATTTATTTCATCAAAATTTTTATAATAATAAAAGCAAGAGAAAAAAAGCAATAAATTTATTATTGTAAATTTTAAACTGTTTCTCTTTAAAGTTCTCAAATCCTAGAGTCCATGCATATTTGTATATAGATTTTATTAGTTGTAATTATAAAATAAATATAATTTTTCATCCTTTTTTTATTTAACATTATTTTTTTATTATCATGCTGTTATATCCATTTTATGCTAAAATCCACAACTACATTAAAGAACAACTGTGTATTATCAACTCAATAATGCAACTTATATTTCCATAATCAACACAGGGTACCTAATATAATATTAACTTATACATTGTATTTACTATGCAAAAAAAAATTGATTCGTGATTCAATTTATTTTCATAGATTAAGGATAAATATTACTCTGGTAGCCTTGCTTCAAAAACCTCATTACTGACTTTACCTTAGAACTAGATGATATTTTCTCAAGATTTTGCGCTGATTGAAATTTGATATGAAACAAAAGAGATATATTTTCTATTAGCACCAGTTTAAAGTTTGAAAATTCAAATGTACTATTATACAGTGGTTGAAAACATTCAATCCTGTCTAAAGGCAGTAGGAATGCATATTCAAAATGTTTCAAATGCTGTACCATAATAGTACATTTCCTAGTCCTGTTATGATTGCAGAATAAATATACTTTCATTTCAGTTTGTTATTTTAGAGATATGTCTTGTGGGTAAGAAAGAAAGTAATAATTTCTTGTCACAAGTAAGCTATAATTATGTGTATTTATATTTAACCTTTGTAGACACTACTCATTAGCATCTAGTTGTACCCGTATACGTTTTGATATACAACTTTTGTATAATGCCAGTAATGACTATGGTAATCTTTGACTTGCAACTTTTTTTTTTTTTTCTTTATAAGTATCACATTAGTGTCAGAGAGCAAACTTCTAAGAACAAGTTTCGGGTAGCAGCCACATCTTTTTCTACTATTATAATAAATTCAGTCATGTGAATACCACTTTCAGAAAACATCTGCTCTTTTATTATAAAATTGAAAGATAATCTTGAAAGAACTGATCCTCAAGAGCAAATGCTGAACAGGAAGAACATAGAACAGCACTGACTCATGGAAAAATCAAACTGATAAAATAAAAGGAGGAGAGAGATCTAGCTACTCTTCCTTTTCACATCTTTAATGACAAATAAAATTAGAACCCTTCTCATCAACTGATTTTACTGTCTTGAAATCAAAGGCAAGTGGAGCACACCATCAAAAAGAAATATGCATTCTTTTCTAAGTAGCTGTTTGATTCCTTTCATCATTTGTCATCACCTTTATGTAGGTTATGTATTATTAACAATAACATTGTATAGATTTTGGAAAATTGAAATAAATTTTGTCACCTTGACATATTTCTCAGTAGCTCATACATAACAAATATGTGTTGGATTTAGGGACTCACAGCTGTTTTTATCCCTTTAAAAGTGTTTACAACTTTGTTCTCATTTTAAAATGTGTTTATTGGAATAAAAAATAAGTAGAAAATGCTGAAATTAGAGCAAACGTAAAGGTTCAATTTTGCTTATGAATAGATTATTGTGTAATATGTTCATGACTATAGACAAGCTATTTTCGTCTTTTAGAGGGAGTATAATAGACATTTTACCCAAATCTTAAAATGTTATCTCTTTAGTTTGCAGACATTAAAATACCATGCACATTAAAAACAAAAAGAATATAAGAGAAAATAAAAATTTCACATTTCATTTCACACTACTACTAGACACCCTAACACTAAAATTAAATATAACATTTTATTCTGTATTTAGATATGTGTGTTTGTACAGTTGGTATCCACATCATAATCAATGATTGCTTTCATTACTTAAAGGGACATTTCTCTTTTCTGGTACATATAATATAATTGTATTCTGTGGACATCTAGTTGAGCATTATTATCTTATGTAATTCAAAATGAATTTATCTGACTCTGACAATAGTTCCACTAGGATTGTGGTATAACAATCTGGTTGAAAAGACCAGCCTCAACTTGCAGTATTTCTTACTAGAGAAAGGTCCTTAGGGAAGAATGGATTTTCCATCCTGTTTGGGACTAATCATTCTCCTGCCAATAACAGATCTTGCATTATCTTGTGATAGATTAAAAAAGTGCTAGTCTAATATTGCACCCAATTTCTAAGTTTCTCAGGTACTCACTTACCTAAAATGATTACATAAATGTGACTTGGCTTATTAATCCTCCTTCTTTCTAATTTGTTCTTTGTTTCTTCAGCAGTTTTCAAAACACAATTATTTGAAAAAACTCACTGTAAATACAGCACTAACATTTACCCATTAAGGTTAGCTACTCGCTAATAAAGTTCTACATTTATTTTTCAAGATAGATTTAAGTTAAAAAGATTAAATTATTTATCCTTATTTTTTAAAAATTGAAGAATTCAACACCTGCTAAGCAGAAGCTCTTAACTGAAAAAATATAAACAAATGAAAATGAGCTTTATTGTGATTAGTAATTGAGGTCAGTAATGATATAACAGATTTGTATAATGTATGATACTGAGTTATTTCTTTTTAATCTTATTTAATTAAAATTTTTAATCTAATTTAAAAATTTTAAGATTTTTTTAAAGTACGAGATTTCTGTTCTAAATTATTTATGAAACTAATTTTGAATAAACTTGTTTTTGGTTTCTCTATGGATAGTACTTTGTATATATTGCTTTTTGTCAGGATTTCCTATTAGATAGAAAGGACAGTGTAGAGTTTAAAACAAAAACAAACAGAAAACAGGAAAACACAGATTTGAAAAGTTTCTTGGAAAGCCCTGCAGTTGTAATTACTGTCACATGAAACTGATTCATATCAAATTTGTAAGCAATCTGGTTGAGACGTTAAGAGATTTGGGAAAAAACGACACTCCCCAACCCCCAAACCCCAAGTAAGTAAGTGATAGGACCAAATAACTCTTGAGTATTTGAATCTAAAAATATTCTTGGCATGATCTTTTGTGGTAGAGTGGGCCACGAAAGCTCTGCAGACTCCAAGGGGCACATCCCCCAATACTGATTTTTGCTGTCACTGCAAAGGAAAATGAGAGGAAGAACTTCCCAGTGGTAAAGAAGGTTTCCCCAAAACACAATGGGGAAGTAAACTCCCTTTAAAGAGTAGTGTCTGATCATGCTAGGAAACATCCTCAAATATTTAAAAGAAACTTCAGAATATAAAGAAAGAAGAAACATCCTCAACTTATTATATGAAATCAGCATAATCCTAATATCAAAATTTACTAAGATATTTTAAGTAAATAAAATTATAGACTAAGATTTTTCATGAACAAAAGCATACATCTTTAAAATACTGACAAAAAGAAGTCTATCAATATTTTTAGAAAAGATAAAACAGAGAGAAGTTTGGCTTAACAATGCACACTACTATATATAAAATAGATAAACAACAAGGACCTACTGTATAGCACAGAGAACTGTATTTAATTTCTTGTAATAACATATAATGGAAAAGAATCTGAAAAGATAAAATATATGTGTATGTAAATGTATAACTGAATCACTTTGCTGTACACCTGAAACTAACATTGTAAATCAACTGCACTTCAATAAAAAAGGCAAAAAACTCTTAAACCTCATAGTAACCATTTAGAATAAGCAACAATATGATTATATTTTATAAGGAACTAGAAATTTTAGAATGGATGATCATACATTTAATGTCTCTAGTTTATTCAACATTATAATTTAGAGCATCTGTACCTTAGATGTTTTATCCTTTTGCAAAAACTATTTTGCTAATATGTTTGAAATAAAGGGCAAAGCAGGAGACACATGAGCATGCATTTAAAATGATGATGATGTTATTATTGTTGTAGTTTAGTTCTGGTCACATTTCTTTAAAACTTTCATTGACATGGTTTTGTCATATAGCTTGACTTATAGCTTGCTGTACAGACCTCTTCTCCATAATCCGAGGTGTTTCTAGCCCAACCTCTGGATTTGATATTGCATGTGACTTTTTTTTAAAAAAATTTTACCATTACTTTTATTTTTTTAACAGTATAACATTTTTATTGATTTATAATCATTTTACAATGTTGTGTCAAATTCCAGTGTAGAGCACAATTTTTCAGTTATACATGAACATATATATATCATTGTCACATTTTTTTCTCTGTGCACTACCATAAGATCTTGTGTATATTTCCCTGTGCTATACAGTATAATCTTGTTTATCTATCCTACAGTTTGCATGTGACTTTGATAAGATAAGCAATAATTTTTCTCTCAATGCTGTTTAGGATTATTATTATTATTATTATTATTATTATTATTATTATTATTATTATTAACTATAAATGTCTAACACCATGAGCATCTTTGCATTTTTCCTAATTATAACATTGCTTGAATGTATTTCTAATATGCTCTTATACCACCCTTATTCTGTCCTGTAAATATTAAACCTTAAGTTTTGCTATAGTAGCAATAAGTATAAATTTTTAAAGAATGCAGGCAGTTCTCCAGATTTCCAGATTTTAGGATTCAGTAGTTATGATCCAGATTTAGTGCAGTAGAGGCAAGTGATCACAATTTGGCACCCCAGTTAGAGCATAATCCTCTATCCCATTTAGCATGGATTCGATAAGCATAACTCAAAACAACTAAACCTTCATATTCAACTTATAAGCACAGAAAATACTAAAATTTAGTCTATTAGCGATTCTGTAGTTCTCTAAATTTTCTATGATCTGATACATTGTTATTTTTACATATGTGCTTCTTTTGTGTGCTTGAGCCTATAAGTTTTTCAACGTTTAATTCTTTCATTAAGAGTGAATGAATATGTCATATTTGATATTTACCAAGATTTTGATACTAGTTTGCTGTCGATTTATTGGGAGGTTATAAACATTATGAAAACATGCATAACATTGTAAACTTTATAGAAACAAACAAAATTTTAATGTTTAAAATAGATAGCAAAAATTCCCTTTTTTGTTTATTTCTGCAAGAGATATAGATAGGATATGCAGCATTAATGTTCGGTTCTGAAAGTCAAGTAGTTATTTAATGTATGGCTGATCAGAACTATTTTACCATTTTTACTTCATGTCATATTTTAACTGTCGTTTTTCATCTGTTGCTTCTTCAGAATAATGATATAAATGCCACCTGGGTATTAAGAAGAATTTTGAATGCCTCACATGAATAACAACATAATTGTAGTTGTCAAAGGTGCTTTGATTAATGTACTGGAGAAAATAGTTAGGCTTCACACTCTGAGTTTTAGACTTCTTTAAGCTGGTTTACAGAATATCATAACTCTCATTCTTATGATTCTAAGCCCTACTTGGAAGCTTTATATATATCTTAGTGATTCTGTGAAGAGCCCAAGTGGCAAAACAGTTGCAAGCTATCTTCTTGCTTCACTCTACATTTTACATTAAAAAAAAATAACAAACAATAAGCTGTTGGAATTATCTATGCTCACAAGAGAGCAACTCACAAAAAATATTTGTGTACCTAGGCAGTATCTATGACTAGTCATTACCAAATGAAAACAAATTATCTATAAAAAATTAATGTTAACAGAAAAATCCTGAAAGAGATTTCATATTTTAGAAATATCATCTTGATTAAAAAAAACATACTATTTAAAAGAAGAATATTAATTAAGCCCTGGTATTCAATGCTAGATACCACAATCAAATGCTGTGTTTTGTTTGTGGTATCACTGCTTGTTAACACACTAATGATATGACAGTTGTGCTATGGTTAATGTGATCTTGAAATCACTTCGAGAAATGATCAAACAGTACTCACTTTCTTTTATGTGTTGATAACAAAGGAGGAAAACAGAAATATCTACACAAAATAATTATTTTTGAAATCCACTGTCTTGAAGGGATGTTAAAAGTTGTTGAGATTATAATGAGAAACAGGGAGCCATAAAAGGATTTATAGTTACTTGTTTACTGACTCTTTAAAACATGTTCTTTACAGAAACCAATGAGAATGTTCACACCCTTAAACTGTTCCTTAATATTATTTTGAAAAACTAGAGTTATAAGGTTTTTCACTTGCTTCTTTCTGAGTCTATAATGGTAGGCATCTTAAGAGAATTTGTAAACATAAGGAAAGCATGGTAAAAGCGTTCATCAAGGATTTCCTTATATAATAATAAACCCATAAATAATGCTGCACCAAAACATCTTTCTCTGGTATTGGTATCATCATATCAACAATTTGCTTATAATAGTGAATTTTAATATAGCATATAAATATGATTCATTTTTAATATAAACTGTAGATCCTGTAAATTTTATAATTGTAGATATTTAACTGAAATATTCAAAAAACAGTTGCAAAGAAATTGAAGCCAAAATACATATCATTAGGGGATAAAATTGCTTCTTTAGGAGAACAAAATAAGCTAAGGTAAATGAGGATACTCACTTGTTTGGAGCAGAATTCCTTCTGGTGAGTACTGTTTGGTAGGAGTGAATAGAGTCGCAAAGGGTGAATTGTAAAGCATAAGAGCCAAACTAAAAGGAATGGGTTTTATTCTTTGAAAAACCTGGGCAGAGGCTGAAGTGACAGAATTCTCTCTCCTATAAGAATATAGGATAGCATGATGGAATTAACCTCTAAATACATAGTTTGTCTTGAAGTTGGGAAAGGAAATCACTAGATGGCATATACAAAGAGAGCACACAAAACTGTGAGGTGAGCATAAATGGAATTCAGAACTGAAGGGGCGTAAAAAAAGAGATTATATAATAAGGAATCAGATTTAGCCTCTCTGATGATAGAAGTTGAGACTTCAGACTTGCTCATCATGGTGAGTAAGAAAAGAATTCCCTACATTAACTCACATGCACTGTCAGTCACTTCTCTAAAATGGACACTAGATCAACCCCAACTATCAATCTGGGGTGCAGTGAAGAAAGTGGCTAAAGAAAAAGGAGGAAAGGGATCTCCTATAACAATAACCTAAGGTATGGGGCAGTCATTGATTTAGACTTCAGATTTTCACTATCCATATTGTCCAATAACCTTTCAAAATTAAACATTGATAGTAACTAAATTCAGCAAAAATTTCCTCACATCAGTGTCAACCATCCAAATTATGCATATGCTACAAACACACACACATTCTTTGAGGATGAAACATAATTATAAACTGCCATGAAAGAGAATCAACAAATTAAATACATGATACATGGTCAAATTACAGTTTTGAAGCATAAAATAATAAAACAACCAAAATATATTTCTACATAAACATGTTTAAAACATTCAGAATGAATGGGAAAGGATCCATTATGTAGTAAAGGAAAACTGAACAAAACAAGGAAATGGAAAATCTAGAAAAAAAAGTTAAAAATAAGTATGAATTTTTTGAATTTGTAGAGTGGTAGCACTACAGATAATTAGCTGTTTAAAAAGATTATTACCTAGAATACAGGACATAAAACAATATACAGAAAACATGAAAGAGAATTTTAAAAAGAATATAGAGTAGGAAACTTCATTAAGATCTAGTAGGAGTTCCTAAATGAGAAATAGTGGAAGAGCAAACTTAGAAGAATCAATAATCAAGAAAACAGGGAGATAAGAAATTCTCCTAAATGCTGTTGAGCATTTTTTCATGTGCTTATTGATCATTTGTATGTCTTCCTTGGAGAATTGCTTGTTTAGGTCTTTAGCCCATTTTTGGATTGGGTGTTTGGTTGTTTCTTATTAAGTCGTATGTGCTGCTTATATATTACGGACATCAAGCCTTTGTTGGTTTCATTTGCAAAAATTTTCTTTGTCATCTAGACCAGCAGTATTGTTCCAGACATTCTAGGGAGAGAGGAGTGAGCTAACATTTAATGAGTTATCATTATACAATGATATTCAAAATCAATAAAAATCTCACCTATAAATTTTATAGCTCTTAGTTCTCCATTTTCTCCAAATATTTAGTTTATTCATGTTATCCTCTGTGCTTGGCACTCTGACAGTCATTAAAACAGCATGTCCTACACAACTCACAGTCTCAGCCCATGATTCTCTGGGAAGATCTTACTCTGTTTTATGAATACACAGTCACCTCAGTGTTGTTCTGTCCTTAGTGTGGGAAATAGCAATAGAGAAAGGGTAGATCATTACAAGTTATTTATAAAATAAAGAAATTACAAAGCACAGGAGTTAAATTTGCCAAAATTCTGGGATTAGGATACCCAGATTATTTAGCTCCATTAAAATCAGATTGTGTTTATATCCAGCATATTTCATTTTAACTGAATGCATGAGGTACAGATGTATAAAGAAGTAAAAATATAAATATTTCAGAAATTATTTTCTTGAAGTGCAACTTTCAATACTATTCCATTAAAATGTTCCATGTTCACTTTATCTAGAATGGGCATGGATCTCTTACAATTTCAGTCAGTTTCAGATGAAACATCAGGGGAAAGGAGGGGCTAGAACTAGAAAAAAATCTTGTTTAGGAAACTGGCTTTTGTCTTGGCTCAGAAAATATGACTGTCTGGATCACTGTGTGACCTTTGATCACATTTATTCATTAATTCAACAAGTGGTTATAGACTTACTGCTTTGTTTCAGTTGTTACACATAAACACACACACAAGTATATGCCTAAGCACCCTCACATATATGTAGCAAGGGATAGTTGAAATTAAACAGATAAAATTAACTTCATTTAGTGATAAATGCCATAAATAAAATAAAACAGAGTGAGAGAGTAAATGGTGGGGTAAATTGTGATTATATTAAGTGCAGTGTTCATGAAAGGCATTTCTACGTAGGTGATAACTGAAAAGAGAATGGAAAATAAAGTGATCTGTGATGTGGCATGGAGCTAGACTTTATTTCCCACCGTCCCTTATAGGCAGAGAGGTCATATGACTAAATTTTGGCCAACAGGATGTGAGCAGTATTAATGCAGATCTTCTCCAGGCTTAGCCCTTGAAAACTTCTGGAAAAATCAATTTGGCGTATGCCTTTCTCCATCTTCTAGCTGAACAGAGAAATTCTGATTACCTATAGGCTGGAATCATAAGGTGGAAGATTCATGAGTTTCTGAATGGGAAGAATTCCTTCATCTACCACGGTAGAACCACAGATATGTAAAAAATAAACTTTTTGTTACTTTTAGCCAGGGATATTTTGATACATTATTTTGCCTACTCAGATAAATACAAATATTTGTATGTGAACTTGGACAAGTTAACTAACTATTCCATGTCTTAGTTTCCCCATTTTGAAAAGGGGTTTATAATAGTATATTCCTTTGAGATTATTGTAAGGATTAAATGAGTTAATGCGTGTACAACATTTAGAGTAGTGTCTGGTACTTAATAAAGTGTTAAGTAAGTTTGAACATTTTTACTGGTATCTTAGGGAATAGACTTCATGGATGAGAATGCACCAAAGATAGAGAGTCTAAGGCTCAATAAGCTTGTTGTAAAAGGAAGGGTATAATGAGAATAAAGGGAATGATAGATGAGTTCAATGATTAAGACTGAGGCCAAGTCTGGTAGAGTCTTAAGGACTCAATTCAAAGATAGTGGAGATTTTTGAATATGGGAATTTATGGCTTACAAATGTCAATCTCACTTTGGGGTGGAGATCAGACTCTTTGGAGGTGATGTTGGGAGAAATAAAGTCAGTCTTTTGGTTATTGCTAAAAGACAGGTGAGAGATGATGATGCTTAGATCAGGATGGAAGCAGTAGAGATGATGTAGTGATCAATACAATGCAGTTACTAGTTGTACTACATATTCTTCCACATGCTCTACAGTCTATCAGTCAACAGGGTTTAATTAAATAACTGCTACATACCAAGCACTCTACTCTATATAAAGAAATAGCAATGCATTTATAGCAAAAGGAGGCAGTATATAGGATCTATATGCACCAGGTGCTTTATATGAGTCTAAGAATAAATAAAGAACGTAATTCTTGTTTTCAAGGTATGTTCAGTCTGGCAAAAAGTGACAATTTGGTAATTACAAAGCCAAAGAGAAAATAGTATGCTAGCAGTTGGAGTGAGGTTCAGAGAAATACAGGAGGGTACCAATCTAGCCTGGAAAGTTCCAAGATTTCCCAGAGATGTTTATACATAAGATTAAATTGAAGGACAGACTCTGCACTATAATTATTCCTCTTTAAAATGAATAATCAAGATTTGATTGAATGATGTTTAGAAACAAGCATATTTAGACATTTGTATTACCATTTTTAAGTTCTTTGAGGAAAGGGCAAATTTGTACTTCTTTCTGTTCTCACACAGTGTGGTGGCTAGTAGAGTGATTGCTTTATTATATGATGAATTGATGCACTTGACTCTGAAAGCAGTCCATATTCTTGGGCATAACAAGTTTTTTCTTCCCTCTCTCTTATCAAATTCCTTCTGGCAGGTCTTTTACTTTATCATGGATAATGGATTCTAGCAGTTAAGTACAGCAATTTTTGTCCCAAGTTCAGTGCAAGCCCTAAAGTGAATAATATTTAACAAGGGAATAAATTGTGGATTTTTTTCCCTGTTGTACTTGGGAAAGATGGTTATTCATATTCTTTCAGATCTACAAAGGATTCTGGGTACTTTTGCCTAAGCCTCTTTGTAGCAAAGATTTTCACAGCATAATTGTTTGACGGAAAGGCATTTTTGCCAAAGGGAAAAAGAAATAACAGGTTGACAGTTTGGTTTTAACTGGTTGACAGTTTGGTTTCATTTCTTCATTGACACAGTACACTCATTTTTGTATTACATAAATCTTGGCTTTCATAATGGTCTATATAGTGACCACCTTAAAAAATAGTGGATGATAATAATTATGTACACTGACTTGATAGAAAATATAGTCATAAAACTTGCTGGAAGTGTGAAATAAGTGAGTATAAAGCCAGATTGTATATTATACTAGAAACTGATAACATATCAGTTCGCAAATCCTTTGGTGATTTGAAGGTGCAGAGTTGAATCTACATTTCCCACAGAACTTTGGAACATATGTCAATGGACGTGTAACAAAATGCCAAGAACAAACAACAGTTCAGAAATGTTCACAGTGCAATACACAGCTCAGTTACATATATGCTTCTTAGTATTTGGAAACTGATATCTCTCTTAATGAAGAAAGAAATTTTAGTGAAGAAAGAAAACTGTGATGTCAAAAAAGAAACTGTGATGTTGAATCAACAAGTCAAAAAAAATACATATAAAATACTATGAACAAAAGGTGTAGAAGGCCAGTGATTAGATAAAATTAAAAAAAAATCAGTGATTTGCACAGTATTACCATGAATCTACATATATTTTACATGTATTCAGGTATTTTGGATTTCACACTAAAGTTTTTTTTTCATTTTTTTATTCATTTTTCATGTTTCTTTATGTCCTTTTTAATGTCCCTCTTTTATTTTTTGTTATTTTATCTTTTATGGCAAATTGTCTCATGGCCAATTAGTTATACAGCAGAAATACTTGCAGCAAAGAGGTTTATGGCAAAGATCCTTATGGTGAAAATACTGGACATGCTATGAACAGAATCAGGTTGAATAATGAAAGGAATTTTTATAGGGGTGTGATAGATTCATTTTCTTAGATAAATAAAATGCAGAATGTTAAATAAAAGAGAAAATACAATATAGAGGCTAAATTATTATTTTTTTTAATAGAGGCTAAATTAAGAAGCATTCAGGAATTTCTCATTATTTTGAGTTGCTGTAACTGTCATAGTAGAATGGCTTCATAGAGAATGAGGAGGTGTTCCACAGAGCTTAGCACACAAGTACTTGGGAAGACTTTGTTATATTAAGCAATTTAGGTACATAATCAATTCTCAAACATTAACACAATTTTTTATTCCTTCTAGATGATAAACTTAACTGAAAATATTTGAAAGAAAATGAAATGTTTCACAAACTAGAAATGTTCAAAAGTTTAATTTTTGATTGATATTGTGTTCTATTATTTAACATAGTATGTGTCTGAAAAAAAATGAGGAGGATTCTTTGCCAGTAAAAAGCCAAAGACGTTTCCATAAAAATACTAACCTCTTTAGATGATCTATTTCCCATTTTTATATATCTACTCTAAATTTGACTTCTAGTATTTAAGAACATTGCAGGGGTTCCTATGATCTTTGTGATCTTGGGGAAATTACATAAAATCCTTAATAAAATGGAAATAATAATCATATCAACCTCATCAGGTTCTTATGAGAATTTAAAAAGACATGCAGATAAAAGCATTTATCACTTTGCCTGGCTTATAGTAGATCTATTGATTAATAATAAAAACTATTCATGTACTCTTAGGCAAAATAGTAAATTAAGTACTTTCAGTAAATTAGACCAGTATTTTTTAACTCAGGATATGCATTTGATACACATGGAGACTTTCATTTTAAGGCACACAATCTGGACCACCTCTTACCTACTGTTTTGTAGTTGCTGCAGGTAGCAGGGACCCAAAATTAACAACTGCTATTCTAGGTCATTTTTAACCCATATACTTATTGTTAAGCCCCAAGATCATAGGAGCAGATACAGAAACAATGTATTTCCTGAATCATCTTTATGCTTCCTTCTTAGCAATCAGTTTTATATGGAGATTGACAAATTACATATACACATATATTTTCATGACATTTAGAGTTAGTGTGGTAAGTTGGACATAAGATGGATTTTAAATAAACCTGGACCTAATCCCTGCTTGGCCACAAATTAGAAATAATTATTCTATCTTCTTTGACTTTAGTATTCTCAAGAGCAAAATTTAAAAATATACATATTTTTTAAAGAATTAGATTAGATTACATACATAAATTGATTAGATTAGATTACATAGAACAGTCTTGTTTCAGCAGTAATTTAAAAGCATGACTAGTCTCTTTCCCTTTCTCCCATCTCTTTGAATCCAAGCCTTATTACTTCTCAACTGCATATCATTGGCAAATCTTTTATTTAGTTTGCATACGCAGTTAGAAAGACCACAAGTTTCTTGTAGCAAATTAAACAAAGTGTTTAAATGTGATTTTGTAAACCACGATAAACTGAAAATTACTATTTTAATGTCTATTACATATATGTATTTGCATTTGGTAAAAGTTCTGTAAAAATTATGAAGAATTGGTCATAATTAAGATTAAATTACATTTACACTAAAATCTGAGCTTCATAATGCTCTTACTTTCCCCCATCTTCTTGATTCATAATTCTAGAAACACAATACCAGACATTTTTCTGAATCTTTCAACAAACAAAACATCCGAGGTTTAATGTTTTATCCCTTACAATGCTGCATGTGTTACTTTCTTTAATATGTATTACATATCTCTTGTTTTTGAAATTAATGTTCTGGATAAAAATCATGTAGATTATACAACGTATTAAGCATATTTTTCTGTGAGTATATAAAGTTAGAGTTATAACTCTTAATAGCTCCTCATGGAAAATTGCTCAGAGTGGTGTCTGATAGACAATGTACTATAGTTAATGAAAAGTCTATGATAACTAATTTTCAAATTTGGCTTATCCTATACAGAAGGGAAAAAAGGCTAAAAGCGAAAAATGGAACACTCCACATACCTCCATTCTTCAAAGAGCAAATGAAAAACCACCAATCTAAAAACTAAAAGTGATTACAATTCTATGTGGCTAATTGAGAGCTTATGGAGTTTGAATTTAAAATGAATATAATGATAGTGAAATTGTTCTATTTTTCATGGGGAATGAATGGGTAACTATTTTCCAGAAAAAAAAATTACTTTTGGGATATATTTTAGCTTGAGAAAATTGAGATAATAAAACAAAAGGAAAGGCAAAACATTAGGTTTACTACAAGGCAATATTGATTATTGAGTGAACAGTGATACTTGAAAAGGAATATATGCCGATCCAAATAGACACACTTTTCTATTTGTTGAACAATGTCTTATTGATTAGATACTATACATTCTCTATATCAATTGCTTGATTAAAAGAAATTTAGTATTCATAGCGTCGGGCATTTAAAAAATGAAAAAGGAAATATGACTTTCTTAGGTGCTAAGAACAAAGAAGAGAAGGAAAGTCTCATCAGTCATCCATTTATCTTTGCCAAATCCCTTTGTCTGTAGGCAGGTTATGCTCACCAGACCACACTTGCTTAGGAAAAAATTGGCTGGCTACGAATGAGATCACAAGCACCATTCTTAGACATGAGTTTTCTGATCTTGGTCACCATTGTGCTGTTATTTGGCTAGCATTTAATTCCATTTGAATCTTAACTTGTCATCCCCAAAATCAAGATACTCATCTCATCAGCTCTGCCTTCTATGAGAGGTTAAACTTTCTATATTCTGTCCTTTTCCTCATTGGTTGTACCTACTAAAGAATGTCACTTGCAAACTGGCTCTACAAGAACTGAGTCATTAGGCATTGCAGTCCTGACCTTCAACATACCCTGAAAAGAGTTCAGGGTGGTGATCAGGAATGAGACACTCTGTGTTCTGGAAAAACTGGTAGAACAAGCCTACAGATAGTTAGATATTTTCGAGAGAAAATTTTATGAACCCGATTTCTTGTATGTTTTCATACTTAGAAGAGCACTAAAATCATTAACTAAGATTTCTGTGCTTGCATCGTGACTAGCAGTAACCTTCTATAGAGATACATGTTTGATTGCACATACCCCTTCTCCAAAATCACATATGTGCTGACCTCCCCACTTAACTCTTCAGAAGCTATCTAAGAGATATCTGAGAGCTATCTCTCAGACTATAGTTCTCAGTAACTCCCCAAATAAAACTGAAACTCACAGCTCTCATGTTCTGCGTTGTTATTTCAGTCAACAGTTGCTATCTATAGGAAATAGATCTGAACCTTCCAGTTCAACTCCTCATGGCCTTGTTGCCAGTGCTAACAGCTTGTCTAACATACCTTATCTGGTGAATGCAAAATTATTTAAGAAGTTAGTATTATTAGCCATAGTATTATTTACTATAAATTATTTCTCCTTCTGTACATTTTCTGTACCTATATTTGGCATTTTTTCAAGGAGGGGGATTTAAAAATAACAAGCTTTGGTGAACAAATATCCATGCACAAGCTGACATTTCCTTTCTTGCCTACCCTTAGCCCTGCTATGATGATCACACAGTGTTCTAACAAATGATTGTCATACCAGTATCTTAATGTAGATTAATTATTCTTCTTTGCAATCTTCCCAGGATTGTTTCTGCCTCAGTTTATAGTATTTTGCTGTTCTGTTTATAACATACATACCTTTTTATTATCCTGAAGAATTTTTACAACACTTTAAAGAAAATAAAATGCATTGTCTGTTTATGAGTTACTTTTCATTTCTACTGTTTTTATGTTGTCTTGGCATCTTTTTATCCATCTTTTTATTTATTTACTTAATAAACTTTAATTTAATTCTTACAAATGGTATGAAGTACAACTGATTCTTTCCCCATTTCCTTTCTTTTGTAGATAGCAGAAACTCTTTCTCATCTTTACATATCCTTTTAATTTGTTTTGTATGTGAGAGGCTTTCAGATCAATATGTTCTTTTCTTTTAATTTTCTATTGTTACTTAGTTAATCTTTCCTCTGTAGCTAAGATAGTTTATTACATGTTAAAATGGCACTAGATAAATATATGATAAAAAAAAATTCCGAAAATATGTCTAGGAGGGCACTAAAGGAGGCATGTAGTTAAGAATTCCAGGACAACTGTGACATTGAAAGAGATGGTTTGTAAATTGTGGAGAGCATCTATCTGAATGTTGGGCAAGAGCAAAGACAGGGGAAGTTTATTCCAGATGCTGGTGAGTTTCATGAATAAAGAGCTAAATAGTGAGAGCTCAGTATTTTTACTCAGTTCCCAGGATTTCTAACTGTTATATGCTCTGGTAATATTTGTGTGCCTTTATCTGCAAGCAAGTTAATAAAAATGTATTGAAAGTATAGGAGAACCCTAAGAAATGAAGAAACACTTGAGATTTTTAGGAAAACAGAAATTAAGAAAGTTCTAAAGCCTAGGTAATAATTAATAGACTGTCTCTTTATAAAACTAAGCAGGACCCTGCAGGGCCCTCCCAGGTACTAAGGCCCCTCTGTGTCTTTTGTTTCTTGTTTGTAGAAAAAGAATTTAGTCTCCTAGGCCTTCTGTGAGATCCAAGAAGTAGGTTCAAGAGTTACTTATTAGGGAAGTGAGGGAATGCAGAAACAAAGGAACAGTAGTTCAGTGATCAGAGTCTCAGTTCCTCTTTAAGGGATATAGATAATAATCTGATGCGTATGTTTGAATTGTTCTGCAGAAACTAAGGTCCCCACCCAGGTGAAAAATGATGAATATATGTTAAGCACAAGCATGTAGACCCCAGACTTGTTGGAACCACAAGGTTTATGATTAAGATTCCTGACACACTATCCTGTTAACCTCACCACCTATCAGAAGAAAGAATTTTTAACAAAGAGAGTTACTTGGAAGAGCAAAACAATTGGTATTTAGACATTTTGGTATTATGTGCAAAATATGTAGAGTTGGAATTTAGAAATTAGAGTTCAAAGATTGACTGTACAATCTTCTTCATTTTAAATATATTGGAATTGAGTTTCAAAATAACTAAATCACTTGCCACATCCACACAACTGTGTAATGAAAAGGCAGAAATAGATATTAAAATTTCTAATCTATATTGGCTTATCTTTCTCCTCCTTTTGGTTCTCTTAGTTCTCTTCTGTCTTCTCATACAGTACAGAACTGATAAGATGAATATCTTAGTTTGGGGAAGATTCTTTCAAGACATTATGTGAAATTGTACATTTGTAGTTGTTGCAGGAAAATGGGGCACAAGAGGATGGTCATGTCTCAGGTCTTGGGTGAGTCCCTGAGATGCGCCCCACCAAGTGAGAGTCTTTGGCTTTACACAGGAAAGAATTCAAGAGTGAGCCATGTGGTAACGTGAAAGTAGATTTATTCAGGGAGATACACACTCCATAGACAGAGTGCAGGCCATCTCAGAAGGCGAGAGATGACCCTAGGAGATACACTTTCCATAGGAAAAAATGAGATCCATTTCAGAAGGGAGAGAGGCCCCAGAAATATGGTGTCACCTAGAAAGTTGAGAGCAGCCTTGAGGTGTGAGGGTGGTTAGTTTTTAATGGGCTAAATAATATTATATCCTACAAGTGGAAGGATTATTCCAACTATTTTGGGGAAGAGGTATAGATTTCTAGGAATAGGGCCCCTGCTCACTTTTTGACCTTTTATGGTTACCCTTAGAACTGTCGTGGCACCTGTGGATATGTCATTTAGTATGTTAATATGTTAGTTTTGGATATATCTACCCAGGAATTAAGTCATGATGATATATATTTAGGTGGATAGTAATATCACTACTACAAAACAAATACATATGAAGACTATAAATAACAATAACCACCAAAAATTAATCCAGTATTTTAGGAAATAAATCCTTAATAAATGATTTAATCATTGAGTTATTCATTCATATTTATTATTATAAATTCCCGTATCATATTCTAACACAGTATATCATAAATGCTGGAGTAGATGTGGACAAAACATGTATTATGCATTGACAATATTAGTACTGATTTATTTAGTGCAACACAAGATTAATTAATCATTGAGAATAATTAGAGTTTTTGAAGATTGACTAATAAATTCAAGAATATGTGGATAAGATCTAGAAATGGCAGAATACAATGTTATAAAAGGTTTAGAATGACTTAAAATATAGTTCTATGTGTACAGAAGGTATCTTGAAACAGTATTTTTACTCTTCTGATGATTGAATTTTAAATAAATATAGCAAATCAACTGATAATTTACAAAAATATCCAAACAATTACCCTATCCCAAGATACCTGATGATATTTAATTTTATCTTTGATATCTCATTTATAAGTAAATTTGATTATACTTTGATCTAAAATTTACATTATTAGACAACATTTTGTGAAATCAATGAACTATTTTCTTTATTAGACAGCTCTGCATTTTGGAAAAAAATTATCTTCATAATTTTGACTCACTAAATTCTCTTGTTTAATAAAATTCTAATTTCCAAATCTTTTAGTCTTAAAAGGTTATTATGCAAAGGGTAAATATTAAAAAATTACCCATTTGAAAGCAAATGGAAGAGATCAATAATGTGGCAGCTTTCTATGTAGAAAATATAAAAGTAACTTGGAATTTGGAATTCATGGGTTTTAATTCTTCTACTGTGGATTTTGTAATCTTGAATAAATCACTTTTAATAAGAACCATAATCTGTAATATAAAAATATTAATGATGAACTTAGTTGTATTTTTTTGGTTGCTTTGTATCAATAATGTATGAGACATTGCTGCTAAAATGATGATGATGTGTACCAGCTACCTACAGTTGTAAAGGTAGTTTATGTTATTATTAGACTCTTGTCAAATTTCAGTGCAGAGGAGTAACTTGATTCTGCCCATAATTTTTTTCTCACCAAAATGGTTCTGTTAATTACATGAATAAAAACTGCATTTAGGTCCAAAGAGCCACCCGTTTTCTTTAGGAGCCATAAGCTAACTGAGAAGTGTAAGATTAGTCTTTCAAATTCAAGACCCTGTGTTACTGTCGCCGATAGATGTAACCGGTGTTCCAGGTTCTTGTCCCGTCCCAGAGATAATTCAGAGACAAGACTTAGAGGTTAAAAAGATAAAGTGAGGATTTATTAAAGGATGGATAGTACACTCTCAGGGGAGAGTGGGCAGGCTCAGGTGAGCAGCTGCCCTGAGTTTCTTTGGCAAGTTAGTTACATAGGGTGTAAAAATGAATGGGCGGAATATTCATTGGGGAGGGAAGGGTTTGGGGTCGTATTCCCTGATTATCATCCCAACTCCACCTTCCTAAAGGGAGGAGGGATTTTTGTCCTTATTTAGTCTGGATCGGAAGTGTCATGGCGTCGGTGCATGATGAGTACTTCTGATCTGCAAGGCTAATTTTATTGAAATGAGGGCATAATGAGTAAAAGGTTACATTTGGACACTGGAAATTCCTGCCTTTTCTGACCTTTCTTTGTTGGTCTTCAGGCCAAAAGGTGTGGCCCCTTATCAGCCCAAAGAGTCCAGCTTTTCTTTCTCTGCCCAGGGATCCCTGCTGCTCACATGATGTGTGGTTTTCTGCATTTGGCCTGTGCCCCTCCTTTCTGCCCAATTCCTGCCATTTGGTCTGTGTCCCCCTTTCTCTGCTCATATCTAGCTATCTGCCTGCTCTAACATTACCAGGCTAAACTTTGGGTCCTCTCACCTGGGCAACAAAGCCAATTTACTGATACCAGGTTGGGGTGAGGGAAAGTAAAGTGTTTATTGCAGGCACTAAGCAAGAAATATGGGTACCCAGTGCTCAAAAGACCTGAACTCCCAGATGGTTTTCATGGAAGAGTTTTTAAAGACAACATTTGCAGGTGAGGGCTGCAAGATGTATGCCTTTCTTCTGACAAGTTGGTAGTGAGGTGATAGGTTGGTGTGTTAGGAATCTTAATCATCAACTTTCTGGTTCCAGCCAATCCGGGGTCTTCATGTTTGTGCTCAGCATGTAGTCACCATCCTCCACCTGGTGGGGAGAAATCTTAGTTCCTGCAGAAGACTCAAGGATATACATCAGATTGTTACGTATACCCCTTGAGGAGGAACTAGGACTCTGTTTTATCACTGAATTTTTGTCATTACTTTTCTTATTTAACTGCTTTTCCTTTGTTTCTGCATTTTCTCACTTTCCTACTTAGTAACTGCCTGTTCCTGCTCTTTGGAACTCAGAGAAGGCCTAGGGTACGAAAGACTTTTTCTACCAACAAGAAACAGGGACCACAGAGAGGCTTTTGTACCCAGGAGGACCCCACAGGGTTTACTCTGTTTGCATCCCCCCTTTTCTTTGATACTCCTCAATCTTGATGGGAAGAGGTGTGGACAAGGGAGGGAATAAAGTTTCGGATAAAAAGGTTAATCACAAATTTGGCAGAGGAACTCAGGTTTAGGGGGGCTCAGTTTCATCTCCCTTCCTTTTCTGAAAAGTAAACATGTAAATGATATTTATTTCTTCCTATTAAAACATGGCCCACGTAAATTTACCCATGCTTTACAAATTCTCTTTGTTCATAGGTGGATTCATTAGATTAGTTAAAAAGTAACTAGACAGAGAATATAATAAAAAGTTAAATACAGAATTTTCAGTTTAAAAAGTCTCTTCTGCTAAAATGCCTTATTCATCCTGTTGACTGAAATAAATGCGCAGCCTAAAATTTGAGAGTTGTTTTATTTGACAGGAGGACTGGAGCCAGAATGACAGCCCCTCGGATTGCTCTGAGGGACTGCTCCAAAGAGGTGGGGGAGGAACTAGGATATATAGGAGCTTTACACAAAGACCAGGTAGTTGAAACAATAAAAGATTACTTGTTATCTAAAGAAAACCAGGCATCTCAAGTTAAAGAATTTAGTGCTTTTCTATGTATGGGAGGAAGCAAACACTTGGGCTCACTGAATTCATTCCTTTGACAAGCACCTAGCTATCTAGGGCCAGTATCTTGTGCTTTCTTATTCTGAATCCCCTCAGGGTGCACCATTGTGAGTGGCTGCAGAGACTGGGCTGCAGGCTTGTCCTCACTAGGTGGGTGGCGGCAGCAGCTGATGACTTGATGGCTTCAGCATTGTTTGTTTATTTATATGGTTTGCAGTTTTTTTTCCTTCACAATCCCAACAGGTTTAACTCAGAATCCCTCTATTTCTGCAAAGATTGTGACTTGTGTTTAGCTGTCTTTTAATGTGAGAAAGGAAAAAAAAAAAAAAACCACAGATGAATCTCGTATTACTGGTATCAAATAATGTTTTCAAATTTTTATTCGCCTCTTTTGATTATATTTTACTTTTATTTTCACAAAGTATTATAATTAACTTTTAATTTTGTTACTGAACAAAAGTTCGTGTGCCTGATGTTCAGTGAGGCCCCAAAAACCGAAACATCAGAGTTCGTAGCAGACAAAGATTTATTGCAGGTCCAAGCAAGGAGAATGAGTGGCTTGTGCTCAAAAACCCTGAACTTCCAGATGGTTTTGGGGAAAAATGTTTATAGGCAAAATTTGGGCTCAGATCACCAGGGTGTATGACTTCCTGCTGATTGGTTGATGCTGAGGTAACAGGGCTGTCTTCCAGAAATCTTGTACTCAGCCTGAAGTTGCCATCCTCCATCTGGGTGGGGGCCTTGGTTCCTGCAGAAGAACTCAAAGATATTTTTGTGTATATTCCCTAAGGAGGAACCAGGACTCTGCCTCAAGGCTGCACTATTGTTTTATGACTGTTTCTCCCTTGTCTGTGCATTCACTCCCTTTCCTGATAAGCAGCTCTTTGAATCTGCCCTTTGGAACTTGGGGAAGGTCCAGGAAGCTGAATGAAGCCTATTTCCTACAAAAGAGAAATTCAGGATAGAAAGAATTTGTACCAGGAGGACCCCACAGGATCTTGCTCCCTTTTAATTTCACTTTGGTAATGAGTAGAAACTGTTTAGATTCCTAGATGCTTTACATCTGGTTACATTTTTGGTTTAATTATCATAGTTCTCTCTTTGAAAGATACTAATAATGCGCTTACAGATTTCCCTTTGCCAATTTATCTTTTCTTCCTAATCATGCTTAATACTTTGTTCATTTCATCTTGATTATATATGCTTTTCTTGGTTCTCTTCTTCAAGCCCTTGATATATTTTCAGGAATGATTTTTCTCTCTTATGCTTCTGAGTTGGCCTTTGTTTAGTGATAGCTTTATTTTACTCGTCAATATTTTTTCTGGAATTATTTCTTCCATTTTGTTATTTTGTTACTGCTTGCCTAGGCTTTTTCTGTGTGTCTCACTCATTTGTTTTTATAAAGATAATTGCTTCATTATTGTTTTTTAACATTCACAGTGATATACAGTCTTTCCTCTTTTGTGGCAACATCTTTGAGTTAGTGTTTTTTTCTTTTATATATTTATGGTTTATCCATCCATGGTTATATATATACATATATGACTATGGTTATATATAGTTTGATTTCTTTTTAGTTGTTATTCTTCCTTGTATAAATTTCTCTCTTCCTAGAATATTCAGAAGGTTCATATGAGGAGTAGCAAGGTATAGATTCTTAGCAGATAACAATTCTCCTCATGACTCAGGATTGACTCTGTGTGTTAGAGACTATTTAGTATTTTTCTTCTGAAAAAAATCAGATGTCACTGCAGGGTATCTCATAAAACAGTATGTCCTTTACCATATGTTTTTTTTTTTTTTTTTTAAACAAGCCTAAAATAAGCCAGTTTAGAAAAAAAAAATGCTTTAAGGCCATCATTTTCATCATTGCAGTGGCTGCCCTTCTGGATTTTTCATAACTTTTCAACCAGTCTCCAATTAAATGGTTGTTTCCAGCATTTTTCTCATGATAAAATATGTGATGATAATAAGTTAATAATTTTCAACGTAACACTATGCATCGAATTAAATATTTATATATTTCCATTCATATATGCATGTATGCATTTGTGTGTATAGCACATAGAGTGTGTATGTATGTGTATATGTGTGTGTGTATGTGTGTGGTGTATAGTGTGTATGTAGATTCATACATACATACGCACAGTATTCTTGGGTACATATTTAATATTAGTGAATGTCTTTTGTAGAGGGATTTAAAAAAATCTAGTATGTGGATACATCTCATTATTTATTTACTCATATAAATGTTCATTTGTATTGCTTTTAAAAGCTGAATTGGATTTTTAGCGTTTTCTTTTCATTGACAATAGTTCTGTGATTGTCTAGCTCAGGTATGTTTATCTAACCATTTAATCTCAAATTTTGCGATTATTCAATGTACCTTAGTAATGATCATGCATACTGTTGTGGGAGAAAGGAAGAAGAAAGTCTACCACAAACACAAACGTATGAAAATGCTTTTCAGTGTCTGTGTAAAAAAATCTATGAAAGTATGTTATTTTTCCTAATCGAAAGAGTAACCAGTTAAACATTTCATGAATATATGTTTACTGTTATAAAGAAGCTGATGAGGAAGACATACCTAGTATTGAAATGACCTAGGAATAAGACAATTTTGAGTGATAATGAGTTCAAAGTAAAATTTGATTTTTTTTCCATTTTATTAGGTAGAATTATCACAACTTGACTGCACATATACATTATATTGCAGGTAAATACATATATACAATATACTGCACTTTTTTTTAGTTTACATATGTGTACTGATCATTGTTTCTAGGAACAGATTAGAGCTTTAGCTTTTTAAACTTACATAGTTATCAAAGGAATATAACTAACCACAAAATAAGAATCAACAGATTGCAATAATACAATCATAAAGGACACTCAAATTGTGCTTACACGCTAAAATTTGATTTTTAGGTCAGGAAAAATAAGCAACAAGATAAAGGTTTTGGATATAGAATAGAGGAGATTGTCAGTATTTAAATCTAGGTTTGGATCAGTGTTCATTACAATAGCCAACTAACACAAATTCCTCTAAGGAAAAGGTAATAAGTGGGTTGATAGAAGAAATGTATTTAAATATATATATGATGTATATATCTCTGTAAATATAAGGGGAAAAAAGGATTGCATTTGAAGAAAAGATGTGTGATTTGTTAGATTTATTTGCTAGTCTTTTTATATATATTGCTTTCAAAATATATTAAAACAAAGCTGAGTATTTGAATAAAATAAACATTCACGTGAGTTTACTCAGGCTACTCACTAAGTGGTCTTATCTATTACCTCTAAAATTCCTTCACTGAAACGTATCTCACATGAATAGAAGAGTGGTTTCTATGGGGTATTGGTGCCTGTTTTTTTTATTGTAACCAAAACCCAAATAGGTCAGTGTTTTTATGCAAGCCCATTTCAGTATCACCATGGAAACCTCACTCCATCAGTGAAATAATGAATTGATAATGAAGATAACAAATGGATCTAACAAAGACAAGGAGAGATAAATCCAAGGGGTGATTTGAGGGAGAGAACATAGCAACAATCAAAATACCACATCATTTATGTGCAGTGATGGTACAAATTATGCACAATTCTAACATTAAGATATTATATTTGAGTGTGGCTGGTCTTGGAATTGATTTGTGAGGTTCCTTGCATGACTTAAAATAGAGTTTTATTACCTCTTTGGTTTTCTGTCTCGAACTTTGAGGTCTTAGTAGTTAAATAAAGCAAAACAATTATATGACATAACACTTCTCATAGATCCCAAGTCACTTCTATTTCCATTGGTGGAATTTGTAAACTGTACATGGCTGAAACATGTTCAGAACAGCAAAACTTGATAAGATCAGTAATATGCCATGGTAATTCTTTAGTGTGTATCAGAATAAATAATACTTGATTAGAGTTAACATAATGATCAAATTAATCTAGCTAAGACACTAATGAAATATATTGGCCAGTTTAGTGAAAAATAGGAGGTAAGGTAGGCATATGGATTGTTCTATTTCAACAGTTAAAGTATCTTATTATTATTTCTTTGTTCCCATCTCACTCTTACTATCTGCCATTTCATCTGAAGACTGACTTTCCATTATACTTACAAGATTTTTGCTGAGTGCCCCTAGATCATCGTTTACTCTTTCGTACTAAAAGGTAAGATTGCCAGATGAAATACAAAACACCCAGTTAAATTTGCATTTCTAATAAACAGCAACATTTTTTAGCATAAGTATGTCCTATACAAAATTTAGTATTTGTCTAAAATTCAGATTTTACTGGCCATCTGTATTTTATTTGCTAAATCTGTCAATCTTACTACCAGATGAATGAAACAATATAATTTTGCTTTGAGAAACTCTTAAAAAATGAGGAAGCTTCTTTTCAGAAGTTCCCACAAAACATCTTCTCATGTCTCATTTTCTCAATTTTGTCATCTCTCCATACCTGAGATAATGATTGTCAGGGGATGAGACTTTGCTGGTTCTATTTATCTTAGCCTCAGCTGCATGTTACACAAAATTTCTAGAGAAACATAACTAGAATACAACAAAAAATTGAGTAGTTATGAAGAGAAGGGTACTGACTAACTACTGAGGAAGCAACAACAAGAGTTATATTCTAAAACATAATGACAGGGACAATATGGCATAGTTTTAATAATGTGGGGCTTGAAGCCACATTATATGGATTTTCTCCATATTAGTGATGTAGCCAAGTTGCTTGACCTCTTTGTGCATCAGTTACCCCATTTGTGAAATGGACATTATAATATACTTTTAACAGTTTTTACTTAATGAATATAAAGTATTTAAACAATAGTTTGCATTTAGAAAACCCTTATCTTATGATAAGAAGCATGAGGAAAATGTACCTCTAAATGATATAGCAGAAAGTCTACAAATTAGTTCTTATTAATTCATGAATGTCCATAATTTAGAACTTGTTGAAGACTACTCTTCTAACTTTTTATATAAGTCTATTTCTTGAATATTTGATTGTAAGGATTTGTATTGGAGGAGCAGACATTAATTTAGATAATAATTGCAATTTAGTACTCAATTGCATAATTTTTTTTATTGTGGCAAGCACAGTTAGTATGACTACCCACTTAAATTTTTATATGCACAATACAGTATTGTTAAGTATAGGCACTATGTTATAGAGCAGATCTCTAGAACTTCATCTTTTTGCATAATTAAAACTTTATACCTGTTGAATAACAGCACCATAACATACAGTTCTTAGGTACCTAGTAGAGTCTAAAAATTTACTCTAATCTGAGATATTATCTTAGGCCATTAAGAATGCTGTAACAAAATACCTTATAAGCAACAGAAATTTATTCTTCACAGTTCTGGAGACTGGGAAGGTCAATATGAGGAAGCTGGCAATTCAGTGTTTGCTTAAAGCCTGCTTCCTTAGAAGGCTGTATTTTTGCTTTAACCACACTGCATGGAAGGGAACACTGGAGCTCTCTGGTACCTCTTTTATAAGGGCACTAATCCCATTCTTAGTTACCTCCCAAAGGCTGCACTTCCAAATGCCCTCACATTAGCATTTGAGTTTTAACATATGAATTTAGGGGAACATAAATATAAAATGTATAGCAGATATTAACAGAAAGTTGTTTCTTCATTTATTTCTAGCTCATCTATTATTCTACATGAGCTCTCTTCTCTTAACTGGTTTTCAGTGGCAGGCATACGATGGGAGTATTTGGGGAACATTGGAAGAGTAAAGCAAAAATCCACTAGATTTACTTTAATGTTTTGTATACAATTTCTGCTCAGAAAATACAAGCAAATTTCTATGACTTACAAAATCCATTTCCTCATCCTGGCCCCGTGTTTATGGAGTGGAATATTTGAAAAAGACTGTTGTGATAGAAAGGAAATGTGTCAATGAAGAAATACGGTGTCTTCAAATCTGTAAGATGTCCTCTAGGACTGGTGTGCTCTGAAATGTGTTTGGTTCAATCCCATCCCTGAGCGTTCAGCTAGTAGGTATGTCTGATGTTTGTGGCTTGATTATCTTGAATCTCATTTCTCTTTTACATTAATCTAGGCTGGTGGTCCTTATTAGTAACCCTTTCTTCATTATTCTTTGGCCCTTATTTCTGAATGCCTGCCACATTCTATACTTGGATTGTTGCTGGAGTTGTCTTCAGCCTCCCTTTCACAGTGACCTTTACCTTTCTAGCTATATCACATTTATAGAAGTCTTCTTAGCTCTCTGTTTAGTTACTTCTAACCAAACTGAGTCTCTAAAAAGCATGTGGAGATTTCTGGGTCTCACCACACTAAACAGAGACTGAAAGATACTCAACAGTGCCAACTAATCCCTCTTGCTAAACAGCAATGCTGATCTCTCTTTTCTTTACTGGAGCGGGGTGATTTTGGAGAATAGCACTGTGTGGAGTGTCTCCTTCCTAAATCTCAAATACAATATGTCTAAAGATGTATAAAATGCATTTACTCCCAGGTTTGAAATCTGTGCAAGTCAGATTAAGACATCTGCATAGATTCTTGCTTTTTTATCTGTGGCTCTCTCCTGTACAAACCCCTGGGACTAGAAAAGGTGTTGTTTCTTTTTACTACCTGGTTGGGAATTCCCTTAGGTTGAACTCTTCGATCAGGTCCTCAAGGCCTAGCTCTTGATATGATAAATGCAAATAATAAGGAATATTGAAAATAGTTTATTTTTCATAAAGCTTTGTATTTAAAAGCTAAGTAATTTTGTATTTTTTTTTTGCCATCTTGAAAAACATGCTAATCATGCATATAATTAGTGGCTTCTTTACAATATTTAAGACTACAAAAGATAAGTTCAGTATTAATATGCATATACATATATGTATGTATTTCAAGATATTCCTCAGGTACATAGATATATAAACAAAGCAGAATTCTCAGCTGCTGCACATTTTTTTTTAGAGAAGATAATAATCATATTTGAAGGAAAATTTGTCAAATATGCTAAAAAAGGAAAAATGTTTTAGAAGCTTCTATTGGCAAGTAAATGGAGGTAATCCTTAATGGCACATTTCCCTTATGCAGTATCCCTAATGATCACTTTGATGGACTTTAGAAGGATTTTTTTAAAGAGAAAGTTTCCACAGACTTTATTAGAATCTCAAAGTAGCTTTAAAAAAAAAAAAGGGCAAAAAAAAGGATTTATAAACTCTAAATTGCTTACTCTTTGAAGTCACAATACAAAGGGTAAGTTTGGGGAAATAGCTATAGAATATCCATATTTTATGTCACTCCTATGAAAGATGGTCAGTCTTTTGGTTATAAAAAGGAATGGGAACTTAGAATTATAAGGAAAAAAAAAAGAAATACAAAGATGAAAAAAAAAACCTTAGCCACAAACTCTATGTCAAATATTATACTATATTTTGTATTTGAAATTTTATTATCAGAGTTTTAATTTTGATTTTTGGATGAGAAGACCTCTTTTCAAAAACTATTTCTGCCGCTTATTATCAGAGATAAGTCACATACTCTTTCTTAGTGTCAATACCTACATTTGTAAAATGGCCCAGATAGACAGTGTATAAGATATATGGAAGCAATGTTTTATTTTTGGAAAAATAATTTGCATTATGTGTATTAATATTAAGGATATCCTCATCTGAAAAAGCACTCTGTAGAGACAAAAATGTTAGATATTTTTGTTAACTGATAAAAAACAAGTTAGCAAATTCTTTTATTAAAAAAACAGAATATCAAATATAAAATGATAAACTTGTTATCTGTGTTATAGTACAGAAATATGACTGTTTGACAGAGTATACTAAGAATCAGCTCATTTTCCTGACAGTGGCATTAGATTGTAACAGATATGGATATGTTGGATATGTATGACATGGAGTATCTTAAAGGTGATGGCATTTTAAATGGTTTTCCAAAATTGAAAATAATTTATTTTAAAAGGTATAACTTATTTTCAGTACTAGGTCAACCAAATGTGTACTATCATTCATTGTCTTCCTAAGATGACTTGAGTATGCTTGTTATATTTAATTTTTTGTCACTAGATGGCATACTAATTTAAACATAAAGAATCTGTGAAGTTGATGAGATTAAATTAATGCAAATAAACACAAGTGTGTAAACTGTCAGAGAATACCATCAAATTCAAGTAACAATAACAATGAAAATATTATGACTCATTATGTAAGGCTTTGTTTCAAGGTTATTTTTGTCACGACAATTTAATGACAGCAAGGTTGAAAACACAATTTCATTTTTATATGAATATAACGTACAAATATCATTAAACTTATTATATAGTAAATTTAGAAGACTGTCAAATTGAAATAAATATCAAATGAATGAAAATAATTTGGTATTAACACATTCCAACTTAAGAAAGAGGGAAAATATATTTGTAGCATTTAGTGAATATCTGCATTACATGTAACTCACATGTGTAATTAATTTAAAATTAGTACTAGAAAGATTTTTTAAAATTCTAATTTACTCTAACACACATTGTTTTCTGTCACTGTCATCAAAGGGAAAGAGGTGAGAGCTGGTTTTTGGTTATTTACTGCTGCAAATAAGCTACCCTAAATAGTAAGTTTTCAAACAGCAATTTGTTTGCCATTGATTTTTTTTTTTTTTTTTTTTTTTTAATTTGAGCACTGCTCAGTGGGACCTGCACATCTCTGTTCTTTGTGGAGTAACCTGACAAGGGCTAGAAACTGTAAATGCAAGTGGCTGGTTGTTGGCTGAATGCTCAGCTGGTACTATCATCTGGGGCCTAAATTCTCTTCCCCATGGCTACCTTGGCTTTTTCCCATAGCATAGCAGGCTAAATGTCAAGAGAGAAGACAAACAGACATGCCATATGATCCAGCAATCCCACTCCTGGGCATATATCCAGAGGGAACTTGAATTCAAAAAGAAACATGCACCCGATGTTCATAGCAGAACAATTTACACTAGCGAAAACATGGAAACAACCTAAATGACCATCAGCAGATGACTGGATAAAAGAGCTGTGGTATATTTATATGGTAGAATACTACTCAACCATAAAAAAGAATAAAATAATGTCATTTGCAGCAACATGGGTAGACCAGAAGATTGTCATTCTAAGTGAAGTAAGCCAGAAAGAGAAAGAATGATACCATATGATATCACTCATATATAGAATCTTAAAAAAAAAAGGACACAAATGAACTTATTTACAAAACAGAAACAGACTCACAGACATTGAAAATAAACTTACAACTACCAGAGATAAAGGGAGTAGGAAGGGATAAATTGGAGTTCCAAGATTTGCAGATAGTAACTACTATATATAAAATACGTAAACAACAAGTTTCTTCTGTATAGCACAGGGAACTATATTCAATATCTTATAGTAACCTAAAAAAAGAATAATATGGAAATGAATATATGTATGTATATGTATGTATATCTATGACTAAAACATTATGCTGTAACCAGAAATTGACACAACATTGTAAACTGACTATACTTCAATAAAAAGATAAGAGTAACAATTTTGAAAAGAGAGAGAGAGGCAAAGAACTTGACAGTCCACTTAAAAACTGGCAGAGTAACTTCCACTGCATTCTATTGAACTGTCCTCGATCCAGTTACACAGTTCAGGTTCAAGAGGGTAGAGAAATAGATTACACATTTCTTTGAGAGGAGTGACAAAGAATCTACACTTATCATTAATTAATCTGCAATATTCCACCCTCTAGCCACAATTACTTATGTAACTCTCACACAAAATACCCTTCCTCCCTATAAGACACAAAAGATTTATCTCAATAATCATCATACTCAAAACCAGAAATATTTCCTGTGTATCAGGAGATGCAGGTGCAGAGGTTGTTTTTAAAGTGAGATTTCCATTGATCTAAAAAATATGTAGCAGAATTCAAAGTGTTGTGCCCTCCATATACCCAAATAAAATGATGGGTAGGGAAAGTACAATGCACACTTACTTTTACAAATAGAGGGAAATGGGAGGCACATAGAAGTCATTAGTTCAGAGCAATTCTGAAATCTCTGGTTTTCATTGCCAGTTCCTTGATTAGCTTTCAGTCCTGTGCCCCAGGAATGATTTTCTGTGACTCCTGGTTTTACTCTCTGAGCTCTTGGCTCTGCCTTTTCCCATTAGAAATATTCCAAATTTGCAGCTGCATAACTTTTCAGTTTGGATCCTGTTCATGGACGTTTAAGAGTGTAGGGGCCACTCTTCATTTTAAACTGTCCCTGTCCCTTTCAGTCCAGTGGATTAATCTTTTGAAAATGTTGTGAGTTCCTTTTATTCAATTTATAGTCAACTCAATGAGACAAAATGTGAAACAAGCCCACACGTCTTTCCAAGGAAGTCCTTTCCCTACCTTAGGTCATCTTTGAGGCAGCTTTTGGACAACACTCTTATGAGGCTGTTGTTTTAAGATACTAAGTTTTCGGGTGGCTTGTTATGCAACAATATGCAGCTGCAACAAAATTTGGTTTTAGAAACAGTATATTACTGAAACAAAAACCTAAAACTTGTGGAATTAGCTTTGAATCTGAATGTTAGGAATATTGGTGAAGGCTGGAAGGACAATGATACTGTTATTGAGTAAAAGAGAAAGGTGAAATAATGCTTGTCAATTCTGTTACTTTAGATGTTCTGGAAAGTAGAAATGATATCTAATTAACTTGTGGATGTGGCCTCGGAGGATTCCAGGAAGAATGCTGCAGGTACTAAATGGCTTCTTTGGGCTTGTTATGATAAAGTACAAAGCTGTGAATTGCAAGGTGTAAAGTTGTCTAGCTGCGTGAGTCTGTGAGGCATGCCCTTAAATCTTCCTGAGGTGTAAGAAAAGGGTTTTACAAGATTCACCACTGATATTTTTGATTCAGAGGCCACCTTACTGGATTTAAAGTCACACTAGATTAAATCTATTACGTACAGCCACTTAGTACCTTGATCACTTAAAGGCTTGGAATGAGATAGTTTTAGTTTCAAACACAGGTCTGCTCCTTTATCTTTCCTTTAAATTCTGCCTAAACCTGAAGAGTTAATTTAAGCTCATCTCGTAGCTTTGCACTTTCATAGGGGAAAAAATAAGTTTGTGAATGATAGATATGTTAATTAGCTTGATTGTGGTAATCATTTCACAGTGTATACATATATATATTCATCCCATCATTGTGTTGTACATTTAAAATATATAAATATAATTTTTATTTATTAATTATAGCACAATAAAACTGGAAGATATATCAGCCCTCTCTTTCCCTATTTCCCTATATGTCACGTATTATATTCTTATATTTAGATATAACCTAGTCTATAAAGGAATCTCAAAAGTAGTATATGCTTAAAATGTTATTTGTATTTCCTATCCAGCTGTTCTGCGTCATACCCTCATTCTTCATTCCTTGAATAATATCCTTGACACTTTCTATACCTTTCTGGTCACTTTTGTTTATGAAAAGTCAAGTCTGGTTTAAAACTTCAATCTCACACTTATTTTGAAAATTTGTATCTTTCCTTCCTTCAAATGCAGATTTTAAGCCATACCTCTCTAGTTTAATAGTGATAGAAGTTAGGGAGAAAAAAGGCAAAAATCTGACTTTGTGACAGCAGCTAATCCCATCTTTAAGGCCAGTCTCCTTTATTGCTGGAGATACGGAGTGGGAAGGAACAGGAAGATCTTACGAAAACAGCTGCTGACCATCTTAGAGAGATGTCCCAGGTCAGGTCAAATGTCCATCTGATTCTATTTGTTGCTGGTGCTCTGTACTGAGTTGGAAAATGCTCTCTCTTCATAGGAGCCACAGATACTAGTGAAATCTTTTACAATCTCTAATTAAATTCCAATAGAATGAGCACTATGCTTTTCTTCTTGTTTGTATAACTCTTAGTTACATTTTTCATCTTTGTAGCAGAATTAGGCACTAGTCTCTGTGTTCATGGTTGTTTCTAAATATTAGGAGATAATTTCCTTTGTCTCCAGAGAATAATCCTACCAAATCCCCTTTTACTGAAAGCTCTAGCATAAATCTTCTGATGTAGCAGCCCATAAAGAAACAAGCTAGCTTTGACAAGGTGATTCGTTTGTTATTGGGTTGGGCGCTTCCCTTCTCAGCTTCACAAGGAGAATAAAAAGAATCTCATTCTGGCTACTTTACAACACTTTGTTTTATTTTTAGGGATTGATTTGGAGTAAAGGGTAGTCCCTGGTTATTTTGATACTTCTATGGCCTTTAAATAACTCCAAGTTCACCTGCTGTCCTAATTTTTCGTAGTTCTTTTTACAATGTTGAGAACTTTGAGCAGTAAGTATGTTACTACTCAGAACATCAAGGTTAAATAAAAAAGATCATATCTTAGAATCTAGGTGTTCTATTCAGTAGAAGTACCAAAGATAATGATAACTAATTGCAATTCTGATTAATAATTTAAGTAAATGAGATGAAACAGTGAGGTTTGTAATCTGTGAAGATGAGTCATATTTAACATGATTCTCTTTCATTCCAAAGATGAGAATGTCAGAATGCTCAGTGCGCCAGGCCTGGAAGAGAGGCAGTGGGAGGATGGACAAATGTTTAAATCGTTTTTCTTCCCCTACACTCACCACTACCACTTTTAAAAAATACAGGTTTTATAAGTGTTCTGTATACCTTTAATGTTTATGTAGGCTAGGAAGAATTTGCATGCAGATGCCTTTGAAAGGCACTGGAGTGTGGGACCCTGGAGTAAAACAAGTAAGAATTAGTGAAGAAAAAAAAGAGGTGGACATGTTAAGTATAGTGTTCAAGGTATGAGAAGATCTGGAACCAGGAAAGGGTAGACCATTAGAGACACAGCTAACAAATCTACTGCCTTCAAATTTATCTTTCTGCTGTAACTTCACCCTGGGAGGAAGTTACAAGATATGAAAAATATTATTAATCAAGGAAATTATTTCATGAATGTACTTTTAAGAAGAATATAGGAATACCTAGTTCTTTACAAAGATTAAGCAAGAAGATGTTTGCTTTGTGTGCTTATTTATTAGTTTGATTTTGGCCTCAGAGAAAGAGATGTAGGAAGGATGGTGACAGGAAGAATAAGAGAAGTATAAACATGTATGGAGAAAGATGATTCAGAGAATTACCCACCACCCCTTGATTAACTAAAAACTGATGGCAGTTAAAGAGAATAGTAGTAGCAATAGTTGCAGCAACAGTACTAGTAACAACAAAAACAAAAGTGACTGCTTTTGAGAACTTACTATGTTTTAGAAATTTTCAATAGAGGACCTTAGTCTAATAAATTCTATTGAACACTACCTTACTCTGTTGAACACTACCATCTCTATCAATGTGCTGAAGTGGGTAATAATAGTACATATATTTTACTATAAATTTAGATTTAGAGAATTTACTATCTTCCTTAATGTCACTTACCTAATGAATGGTGGCAATAGGAAAAGGACCAAGGAAGTAAATAAATGGTTTAAACTATCTTCACTGCAGTCTGGTCCTTGATGGATTACTATTAAGATTTTTCTTTTTTCATTGGTCTGCTTTATTTTTCTGATGATGGACTTGAGGGCTCTAGTTTCACTCCTCTCATTCTCTCTTACTTCCATTCCAATCAATCTTGACCTCTTATCACTCCACTGAATCTGATTTTATCAGTGTCACTAACGATATACAATTTCCTAAATTTAGTGGTCTATTTGCATCCTGGTTTTAATGTGATTTTTCAGAAGCATTTGACACAGTTCTTTTCTCCTTAGTATCTTTTTTCCCTTGACTTTCAGGACCGAATACTTTCTTGGATTTTCTCCCATATACTGGAGTTGTTCTTTGGCCTCTATTTCTGCACCTTTCTCTTTCTTGACTTTTAAAATTAAAGCGGCCCCAGGCCTATTTCTTAATGAACTAGTCCTCATGGCTTAAATACCACCTATGTGCTGACAACTCTCAAATTTATCTCTTTAACCCCTAATTCTTTTATAATTTAAATTATCATGCTTAAAACATACATTCACCACTATCTGATTGTCTTTTAGATAACTTAAATTTAAATGTTCATGTATAGACTCAGTCATCTTACAAAAACCTGATCTATGTACAAGCTTTACTATTTCAGTGGATAGAGAATTCTTTCTAGTTTTTCAGGCAAAAAAAAAAAAATCTTTATTATATCCTAGAATTCATTATTTTTAAAACGCTGACTCAAATATATATGAAATTGTGTCAGTTCTCTTTAAACTGCGTTAAATTCCAAGCACTTCTTTCCATTTCTGCTTTTACCACTCTAGCCTCAGCCACCATCACCTCTTACCTGGATTTCCATAATAGCTTTCTGAAGAGTTCTCCCTACTGATACTCAAGAGCTTAAACTCCAAATATACAGCTGCCAAAGTGAATCTTTTAGAACATGAATCAGATTACATCACTCTTCAGCTTAAAACTCTGCATGGCTACTCTTTACATTCGTTGTTAAAGCCAAAGGTAAGATATCTACAAACCCTGTAAGTAGGGTGACCATGTAATACATGATTCAAACCAATCAGAGAATGAAAGAAGGAGTTAGAGAACAGTAGACATAAAAAACGTTGTCTTGGGCAACTGGAATGTTTCATCGTCCTGCTGCTAAGGTGCCTCACAATTTGCCCCATTACCTTTCTGATCTCTTCTGCCATCACTCTTCTCTGTATTAATTTTGTTCTTATCACATAGGCTTATTTTTGTCTTCCTCAAACACCCCATGCAGGCAGGCACACAATACCTCAGAGCCTGTGCTTTCACTCTGTTCTCTCTGCTTTGAATAGTCTTAGCTCGAGAATTCACTAGGCTTGTTCCCTCTTTCCTTATATTCTTTGCCCAGCTCTTGCCTCTTCTGTGGGTCCTACCCTGACCACCCTATTTAGTACTGAAATCTATCTACCTTTCATTAACATTTCTAATGTTGTGAATCATATACTCAATAAACTATGTGCCTAACAAGGTGCTGAATATATAGTAAACAATAAACACTAGTTATCATCATAGTATCATTATCACTAGATATTCTCTTAAATACAGATAAACATACACATAAAGACAAACATATAAATATAGGTATTTAAAATGGAAATAGATTTATTATTAGGGATTGGCTCATATGATTTTGGAGGCTGAGAAGTTTCATGATCTGCCTGAAAACTGGAGGCCCAGGAAAGCCAGAGATGTAGTTCTAATCCAAACTTGAAGACCTAAGAACCAGGGGAGCCAATGGTTTATGTCTCAATTCAAGTCCAAAGGCCCAAGAACCAGATATGCCAAAGTTTAAGAGCATGAGAAGATGAATGTTCCAGGCTAACAGGGAGCAAATTCACCTTTCCGTCACCCTTTTATTCTATTCAGGCTTCAGTGTATGGGATGATATCCACCATACTGGTGAGGATGATGCCTTCTGGAAATACCTTCACAGACACAGCCAGAAATAATATTTTACCAGCTATGTGGACATTCTTTAGTACAGTTAAGTTGTCACATAAAATTAACCATCACCTGACCAGAAATCTTTTTCTAAATGAGTTATTAGTTTATTCAGCAAATATTTGCACAAAACCTATAATATCAAAGCAATGTATGTATTTATTCCAAATTTTAAAATATTAATTCATTCCCTTAGTGTGCTGCATTTGCAACATAATTTAAACTAACTTGTTACCTTACATATACTATTAACCAAAATCTAATAAGATAATACAATATTTTTTCAACGTAAAGGGAGGTTTATATTCAAATGTTTCCCTGCATGATTTTAAAGCCACTTTAACCTATTCTTTGTAACAATTTTAATTGTTTAATCTGTACTATTCTTGGGAACTACCCTCTAAACTCTTATAAATGTTCCAAGAAATTAAGCCAGAGTTTGTTAATTAGGGACAATTTCTTGAGGACAGACAAAACATGGCTTCTCTTTTCCTTTGTCTAAATATTGCCACATTATCACAAGTATATGAAAACTTTTCAGAAAGTAAATACCAAAAACATGAAAATAATAAAGAAATGAAGACTTCAATTTCATTACTATTCCTTTGAATATTAAAATTTTCCCTGTCCCATTTCTTTAGTAAGAGTTCCTGGGAATTGTCAGAGGACTTAGGTGATTTTTTTTTTCTCCTTTGAAGTGAGGCTACATTACAAAATAATGTATAAGTTAGAATTAGGAAATATGGTTTTGAGTTTTGCCTTTAATGTTCACTTATTCTGTATAATCTTAGGCAAGTAAACTCAGTTTCAACATGGAAATGCAAAGGAATTGATTTTTCATTGGATTTTTATGAAAAATTAATGAGGTGAGTGTTTAACCTTCAGATTGCAGGAAAAATAGTCATCAATGTTCTGGGCAGCATGAAATCTTTTAATTTTATTTAATTTTATGTCCATATTTTAAGTCACTTTACAAATAACTTACAGGTATTAGAATAAAGAATTACTAAAAGCACCTTTATTAAATAAAACATACATAATAACAAACACAGTAAAACTATTTTAATCAGTGAATTTTTGTGCACAAACATCACTGGAGATGAAACAATACTGTCATATATCCTTTTAACAACATGAGATCATTCAGATTCTTATTCTAAACTATTTTGTAATGTACTTTCCTTTAAATGACTAACTGGAGGAGAATACTGTATTTATATTCTTGTTCTTGAAAATATATTGTTTAATGATTAGTTCTTAAGTTTGAGAAAATTTATTTAAGATATTATCATCTGAAGACACATAGTCTGAGATTTCATTAATATGAAAAATTTCACCATACTGTTAGAATCTGAGTGCTGCTTTGTTTTTCTTTACATGCATCTTGTGATTGAATTTATCTTATAACTATGGAATATCAGATTTCTTCTCTTTGCCATCATGGTTGGAGAATTAAAACTTCTAATTCTCAACTGTGTTCAAGGATATGAAAGCAGACTACAAAGATGCTGTCCTAGTCTTTTATAATTCCTTCTTAAAAGATGATGCAATAGTTCAGGTAAGACAATAAGAAAATGAAAGAATGACAGTTTATTTCACTCTTACATCATTCTTCTGAGTCATTGCATCATTCTTTTGTTTTCTTATTACTTATTCTTTTTCAGCATAGTTGGGATATTCAATGTAATCTTGAATAATGATAAAGCAATTCTTAGAATAATGAAATAGAAAAATATTTCATAATACAGGGAAAATAAAGTCACTATAATTCCATAATTTATTTTCCATTTATGACAGAATTCAGTGGATCCAAATGGTAATTGCAAGATAGAAATAGTTATATTCTATTAAAATAGATAAATTACCTTTTGGTTCTTTGAAAGGACTCTAAGAGAGAATAAATTCGAGAAATATGAATGCTTGAAAACAGAGCTCCTGGAAAAAGAAACTCAAAACAAAAAATTGGTCCAATGATCCTGATGTTATACTAAGGGTTAATCAACTTGACACACTGTACATACTCATAAAAATTGGACTTACTGTCTTTTTCAACTAAGTAACTCGATTTATTGCACCCTGAAGAAGGTAGATTTTGGGTGTAGGAAAATAGTTATAGAAAGAAAGCAAAAGAGGCAATACTATCTGTATCTATGTATTTAAAGAGTGTAAACAGTAAAATAGTAAATGCTAATACTTAAATATGCATACATGCATATATATATATACACATATTCATACATATACTATATGTGTATACACACATGCATGCACTATTTTTACTCTTTAAATTTACGCCATGAAATGTACATTTTCACATATGCCCCTTTGAGATACTAGGGTGGTTTGACTGTATCTGCTACTTCACCAGATTATTTGAGATTGTCAGAAATTAAAACAAACAAACCAAAAAATCAACAGTAGAATCTGTTATTTGTGGAAAGAAAATGCATTAGGATGGGACATACTAGTTTTGAAATGCATTAATCTTTCAAAATTGAAGCAATTTACTAAACTGAATTCACTGATACGAGATGGATTAGTGCAAGAGGAAATCACTGCCTGAGCCCTAGCTAAAATCTGAAAATATAAATGATAGCTATATTATTCATTAGCCATTTTATGTAGGGATTACTGGTCCTAGCTCTCTATGACTTTTAATATGGCTATAAGATATCCTCTAAAACCCTATTTCTAATAAATCTAATGTTCAGCCACATTAACAATGGAAGAAGAAATCGGAGCACCTGGTTTTCTTCTAGGAGTGTGGAAGATGGTCATTTCAGATTTATTTTGAACTATATGCTATATATGTATAAAATATGATTTTCATTAAAATATTTCATTTTAAATTGGTATTGGCATTTCCATTTTGTTACTGCAAATGAGTTTTTGTAATGACAAGATGTTCTTTCAAGGCCATTTGAGGCATAATTCAGATGTTTACTTCATTTCCCTTAATAAACCATGTAGGTGATCATATGATATAGCATTGGGAAATGTATTTTCTATGATTCCCAATAGTGCTTTTTTAAAGTAACATTTAAATTAACCATTGGTAAAGATTGATATAAGAATGAAAATAAAATGAGCAAATATATGAAGAATAAAAAGTGTAACATTTTTCAAACTGCTCAAGGCTGAAATGTCACTTTTGATCTATTCCTTTCACAAGAAGTCTAGAATCCTGAAGATTTTTAGCATAAACAACATATGTGTTAATTTGCACATATCCTACAATAAAAAGGGTATTTTATTTAATAAATAAATAATAAATTAGACATGTAAACTTAGTTCCAACATACATATATGACGTGTGTTAAAAATGAGGCTGAGTATATTATTATTTGTGAGAGCAATCGTTTGTATATATTTATATGTGTGGAAGAACTGACAAACTCTAAGAAGCAATCTCACATCTTAATATTGAGTAGATACAAAAAGTCCTGTTAATTTGGTCATTTGTAACTCTGCACATATATTCCCTTAGACTCTGTATTATGCCAGATATTTGTGATCTAGTTGACCCACTGATGATTTAGAACCCTTAATGGAGTTTGAAAAGTATAACTACTGATATGTTCATGGGAATATAGAGCTTAAGCTTGATTGATAATTAATTCAGTCATCTGGCTAGTATTTTTTTTGACACATACATGTCACACACTATGGTGATAGAACTAGGCATATAAAGTCAGTGCTCTTCTGGAATTTGCCATCTCAGAGACTTTGAAATATCACATTTAATATTTTGTATTGTGCTTAGCCACACCCTCAAATAGACAGTTGTTTTATTCTTTCATCAGATGTCATATCTAGAAAATACATTTCTTCTTAACTGGCTTCCCTTTATTTCCTTCTACCAAAATATTTGGGAAATAGCAAATTCCTTTTACTATCTTTTAGTATTCTACAAGGTTTCTGGGCCATGAACCTCTTGATTTAAAAAGAAATATGTGGAAATAATTATTACAACTTGTTGAGTTTTTTTTTTATTGGATAGATCATTTTGTGTGCTATTAATTTAATCAACAATTACAATTTTATAAACTAGATAATCTCATTTTTTTTAAATGAAGAAACCAAGCACAGAAAGATTGTCTTACTAAAGTGGAGATTAATATATTCAGTATTTTCTTTTCTTTTCTTTTCTTTTATTTACATTTTTGTGTGTGTGCTGGGTTCGGGCTAGGTGCAGGGTTAGGGTTAGTTGCAGGGTTAGGGCTACATTCAGGGTTAGGCCTTGGTGCAGGTTTAGGGCTAGGTGCAGGGTTAGAGCTAGGTTCAGGGTTTATATTCAGTATTTTAGATTGATTCTAGAGGCCTCTTTCTTAACCACTATGCCTACTGATGTGCATATAGGAAGTGAAAGAACATGTGTTTAAACACGAAAACTATGATATGGATATTTATTAATTGTATGAATATTATACACACAATACATATACTAATATCTATACACACACACACACACACACACACACAATTATGTATGAGAGAGTGAGAGAGATTTTGAGTTGAAAGATGTATGAAAATTCTAGTATTTCCTTCCTACACTGCTGTATTTGGTCATCTTGGACACCCCCTGCATGAGTGCGCTACGTGGTTTCTGGGAGCAGACCCTGAATCAGAGTTTCAGCTATTTGACATTTGTTAGTGGTTAACATCTGTGAAAGGAAGTGGGAAGCAAGATTAAACAGAGAAAGAACTGTGATGCAATTCTAACAATTCCTTTGCAGACAGTGCCCTTTGTTGTTTTCCCACATCAGGTTGAAATAACCGGGCTTTGTTTTCTCTTTTGCTTCAGCTGTGTCTTTAGTTGGTAGATCTGATGTTCTATCTTGCAGGAAGCTTCTGGATGGTATCCTATATGATACGATCAGTGGATTCTATAGTTACTAGTCCATTATTGCAACTCCTCTGTTCTTTAGTAGTTGCCCTTGTCTGCCATAATTTTTTTGTGAGATCTAGTGCTGTCAGATGCTTGCTGAATCCCTGTGAGCAGGTAAGAAATCCATAGCCATAAGTTTGTATTCTTTTGAGAATAAACTATTGGCTCTAACAGACTGAAATGATCACACCATAGTAAATTTGCCATCAAGTGGGCAGTTTATGTGCTGGAGAAGTGGTGTCATAGTGTGGAACTCAGACTGGTCTCTGTTGTTGATCGGTTGGACATTTAACAGTGGCAGAAACTAGATCCCTTTGAAACAGACGTCATGCTTCGGTCCATAAATAGTCACCCTCTCTGTCCCCATCACTACCATTCTTACTTTAATGCCTGATACGGTAATTGTGACCTTAGCTTCTGGGTGAAATCTCACTGCCTGGTTTTAATAGTTGCAGGGTCATACCATCCCCAGTAAGCCAAATTTATGTCAGCTTCTCCTGTCATCAGTCCTGGTCTACAGGGAAAAAACACCAGTGATCTAGGGATGCTGGTCTGTCACTCTTAGCAGAATTTTCCTAGAACCTCTGGTAAATGGTGTGTCCTTCAACTTTCTCATTGAACTTAATAGACTGATGAATCCTCTGGCTGTAGAGAGTATAGCCATTCCAGTATGCCCACTTTTTTGAACCTTATTTTATTTTTTTCATCACCATCTACCACAATCATTTTAATATTTTAATTGCTGAGCTTGTGCCTGAGAATTTTCCCGACTTTTAATTTTTAAATTTCAGCCCGTCTGATCAAATACCCTCACACTTTGTCACATGAATAATTCCCTATCTCCTATCAGATGTTGGTTAGACCTTGCAGCTTTTTTAAGGTATATATTTCCCTTATTCTGTAATTAGCTCCAGCTTGTCCTCAGCTGGGATAAACTACAATTTACCCCTTAGTTATAGTCCTAAGTGACCCTGAAGGGAGGTGGTAAAAAATTCTGAGAGGGACATAGTTGCATTGCTGTCTGAGGGAGTAAAAGTCCTCTGTATTGTCTTCTAGATCAAATAAAGTGCTCTCAGTAAGGAAAGAAGTCTGTCTGGCTCAGAATTTTAAAATGTGTCAGAGATTTAAAATATTTGAGAGTGTTCACCCAGATGCCTTCATTCCATGTGTCATAGTTTCAGGTTTTCAAAATCAAGACCAGACCCTGTTATCACTACCTGCCATAGTTGGGCATTTAACTGGCTGAACTTTATAGACAGTTTGACTCTTTAAGTACTGGGCTTTGCTTCATTTTCTCCACTCTCCCTTTGCAGGAGATGAGAGCTTCTTTATATGCAACAAAAAGTCCCTCTGGCTTTCATGTCTGGGCTTCAGTTCACTGTTATCAGCCCTCAGTTCTTCATTACTTTCTATTATTTATCAATAATACTTAGCAGTAGATATCTGAGACCATTAGCCTTACAGTGACTATTTATTTCATACATCTCAGATGACTTGTACACACCCACTTTGCAATCCCTTTCATCTATACCCAATCCCAGTTCATCCAAAGGTGAAAGTTTCAACAACTGGACTGCCAGCTTGTGTCAGAGGTTTGCTGTATCTACCACCGGTGATAGAGTCTTTTTTTGCCAACCAAACAATCACAGAGAGTCATCCAAAATTCCATCTTATTGACTAATTTCTTGGACCACTTTTGGTTCCAAATATCATATATCGAACTTTAAAAAAAAAACAGATTCTTAGACAGAGTTAGGGTATGTATTAATTTGCTAGGGATGCATTAAGGAAGTATCATAGGCTGGGTGGGTTAAGCAATGGAAATCTATTTCCTCACATTCTGGCTAGAAGTCCAAGATCAATGCATCAGCAGGACTGGCTTCCCCTGAAGGCCTTTCTTTTTGACCTGTAGATGGCTGTCTTATTCCTGTGTCTCCATATTATCTTCCCTCTATGAGTGTCTGTGTCCTAATCTTTTCTTTTTATAAGGACACCAGTCTTGGATTAGGGCCGACCATAATGACCTCATTTATTCTTAATTACCTCTTTAGAGACCCTATCTCCAAATATAGTCATATTTGAAGTATAGGGGTTGAAGACTTCAAAATATGAATTTTGCCAGGAGACATTTAAGCTTATAACAGGGTACAAGATTATTAAGAATCATCACTTATGTAAAGAAAGACTTGCCCCAAAGTAAAAAGGGAGACTTTGTTGTAGGTCCAGGAAAGCCTCAGCCTAGTCAATAAGAAGCTCTGGTGCCAACAGTGCCTACCCCGACCTGCCTCAGACACAAGTATAGGCACACCCAGAAAGGGTATGATTTCAGGATAGGTATATCTCTACAGCCAAGGCTGACTCTAAAGGAGCTAATAGCTGGTGGCTCTCTGCTAACCACAGTCCCTCCATGTGGGCATCATTTTCCTCCTTGAAGTTGGACCTCAGTGGCACATCTTTGTGTCTAATTGACTCCATTTTGAAGATATCAGTTATATTTAAGAAAATAAATATGCCCTGAATGCTTAATATGTTTAAAGGACTGCTCTGAACCTTGTAGGTGGTTCTGCATTGTACTTGACTTGGATTTTTTCCCCCACATCTCTAAGGAATTGAGATATGCACAAATAATACTAACACAAGATGAAGTGTGTTAAGTAGCAAAAGAGGAATATAAGAGAATGTTGAAAGACTGGAGCAAAGAAAGAGAATAATTCTATTTCAATGCAAAACTCTTCAGAAACAATGACATATGAGTTAGGTCTTCTATAGCTAGGGCTATTTTCTTTTCTTTTCTTTCATTTTTTAGTAAATGTTGAAAGAGTTCAAACATAAAAGTACAAAATAGAATAATAGTTATTCATGTATCTGTGGCCCAGATTCAGCCATGGCAACTGTTAACATGTTGGCATATGTGCTTCTGATCTCTCTTGATCTTATTTTTTTTCTTTGTGTGTGTGTGTGTGTGTGCACGCGTGCGTGCATGCATGACTAGCACTCTCACCCTTGCCTTGATATATCAGTTTAATTTGTGCCCCTTCCTCCTTATATCATTTCAGGAATCTTTCACTACATTTCTCTGACTTATTTACATCAGCATTATATTCTATTCCTAATAAGGAAATTACCCTATAATATGTGCTTTATGATGACAAATTTATAATATGATTTAGAGACTATTAGATATTGAAAAATATATGCTGAAAGAATAAACTGAATACTGCCAAGGCATTGCAGACTTTCTGGGCCAAAATCTGAGAAAAAAGAGCCTAAATAGATAAAACCAAATTAGCAGCATTTTTCCCCCATTGGAATATTTTCTTACTGCATATACTGAGTAGAGTTTATAATATACTGACTGGTGGAAAAAAAAATCAGACTTCAAGTCACCACAAGATGGAGATAACCTGGTAAGCATCCAAGGCTTTGAGTAGGAATCTTAAATCTAAAGCTCAATTATGGATGAAGTGAAAACAGACAAAGCCTCATAAGAATGAAAGAAGGAAAGATTAGGGACAGGAAGTATTTTACTATATATTACAAAACAGATACAGTGCATACACATACACTTCTAAGAATCAAAGGAACATTGCTAGGGGCAGGAGGAGGGAGATAATTAAAAATATTAAAGAAGGGAGAACAGACCTTTAAAAGAGCAATAATATTTATTAAGTGAAATAAAGGAAACCAAAGAGTAGTAGAATGATATCTTCAAACATTTCCAAGGAAAATCCTGTCAAACTAGAATTAAATACATATTACAGTCAGTCTTCCAGAAATGAAGGTGAAATAAAACTCATTAAGAAAAGCAAAAATAAAGAGAATTCACCACCAAAAGACCATTATTTAAAAAAAATAAATAACAGGTTTCTTTTTGCTGAGGGAATATGTCAATAAGTTGGAAAATTTCTGTTTAGGTGTTCCTTTTTAGGAAATTATAAATATCCAATATTGAATAGAGAAGATACAAAAATCTTGAACAAAACAATAACAAACAAATTTTAAAAAGTCAAATAATTACTAAAATAACACCTGGGAACATAGATCAAGATGATAGATTATGTAAAATAACAGAAAAAACATGAAAATTACAAATAACTAACAGTTCAAGGGGAAAACCAAGCTCCATTAATGAGCAACAATTTTACATAATTATTGAATGACAGAAAGCCAAGAGTTTTATATATATACAGAGAAACAAAACCCAAAGAAACAGTAGCTCAAAAACCTTATAAGAGAGCACTATTTTAAAGGAAGGAGTCATATTTGGATATGCCATACACAAATTCAATGATTATAAGAGGTAGGAGGGGGCTCAGAGGAGTTTTTTCAGAGTGATGAATAGTAAAGAAAATTCTGATAAGCAAAACTATAGGTTTCTAGTATGAGAATTCTACAAATATTAAGAATATAGATTTGATTTTTGAATTAGAAATTGGAATGCCCAATGAAAACCAAAAATAGGTTAAATATTGAGTAATTTTGTATTCATGACCTTAAATACAGAGCCAAGTAATTCTTCTAGATTTCATTGCAAAAGAAAATAACATATATGAAAAATAAGAGAAAAGTTTGGACAAAGTTCAGAAAAATTAAAGAGAAGTTTGGGCCATATTTGAAAACTGTTTGTCCCATGGGAGTATCACAAAAAGTTTGGAGGAAAAAAAAAGAAATAATAAGACAAATTTTGTCCTAGACGAAGTAAGCACACTGAAATTCTTCCAATTAATATAAGTTTCCAAAGAATGGATAGCAATTAGAATGGAAAACATCCATACCCATATAAATACATATTAGAAATTAAGGCTAGCAAGTGCAGAAATTCCCAAAGATCCCAAGTAGAGTGAATAAAATGATACAAATTCTCAGACACAAACACACACATTGTCTGCAGAGGAAAATAAGAACACTAGTATATAAGTTTGTATCTTCAAACCTAGATTCAAATAGACTTCAGAGTTCTGAGGAAGTATGAATTACATCCTTGAATTCTAAAACCACCAAATTAGTACTCAAGTGGGATTGACAGTAAATTGTTCATATATGAAATCATTAATAAATACAGATGTTATCATTTTAAGGTCATTTGATATGCTGTTGTAAAGTGAAAACTGAATTGTATAACAGGGATATGGCAGGGAAGGGAAACAGAGGAAAAAAAAACTAATTAAAAATAATAGTTACATAAAAGACTTCTAGATCTGAGGATAACGGAGTAACTGATGCTGGGCATGATCACCTGCTAAAACCAACCATAAAACTGGAATGAAATATAATGTTTTAGGCTTTGAAAATATCTATCCTTAGAACAACCCCAATCTTCCTGGCTGCTCCCAGTTCTTGTTTCAGTTACTCACTCAGCCCTACATTACGTTTTTGAAGGGGTGGAATAGGATATGGCAGTCTTGCAAAATATGGCTAAATTCATTTAGAAGGCTTTGAGGTGGTGGTGAAAGTATTTGCTGATTTATATTTGTATTATCCTAAAAATCTGTTGTAAATCATTTTAATTTGTTAAGCCATGAGACTATCTTCTGATGGGAATTAATGTGGGATCTCCTTTTGCTGGTACATTGTTACTGCTGCAATCTTTCTGTTTAAGTTTTTCTGGGAGTAGCTAAAATTGTTGTTTCAATATGTGGAGAGGTTTTTGAGACTTTTTCAGCAATGCAATTGGCCAAGTTTTCTCAAAACAGTTAACTCCAAAAGGCATGTGATGATAATTTAACTTTCTAGTTTATAAAAAGTCTGAGTGTTTAAGAAATTTAAAGAAGGAATGTATAGTGTATTTGTATAACTTTTTAAATTAACATTCCCACTGCATAGATTAAGAAACAAAAAAAGAAACAAAGTATATGGTCTAGTAGCATAAGTATGGTATTGTATGTTTATTTGAAGTCAGTTATGTCAGTTGAAATTGAATTTAAGGGCTAAACACAACAATCCAACTAACAAAATACCAGAACTTTCTTTTAAGAATGTATTTAGAAGTATTTTAAATGAAAACCACTCACTTTTGCATTGAGATAAATAGCTATTAATATTTGTTAGAATTCTGAATCAGTGAGTAGGGGGAGTCAACTCAGAATTTTGTATTCAAGCATGAGAAACACTAGCAATCAAATGCTTTTTCTCTTAACCCATAGAGATCCACTTCTAAAACTTACCTTCTGAGATACAGATAATGTAGAGGAGCAAGGAATCAGGGACCCTCACGTTTAACTCTTAACTCATTTTAAGGGATAATAAGCAGCTATAATAACTCTTGAAAGCTAAGTAAAAGAGGCTATTTTCCTCTTAAGCCTAATTGTTTTTATTTTGTTTCTGTTTTATGAAATGTTTACCTGAAGGAATTTCCAGACTTCACAACCTCGTTTAAAATACTAAGTTTCCTTTTGGAAAAAAAGAAAAAAAAAAGAGAAAAGCTTGTTTGTCTTTCATCTATTTCCATGAAAGAATATATACAATTTATTATCTGATACAGGAGATGTGACTAATACAAAAATAGTTTTGTTATGCAGTTTCCTCTATGGACAACAACCCCAACATAGTCAAAAAGATGTCTTATGATAGTATTACTGTTAACTTTTCTAGAGAGATTAAAGAGCACTGATAAATAACAACTGCTCTTTTGAATTTATCAGCTATGTTCCGTCTGAGCTTTATAAACTGGCCAATAGTGATCCTTCCACAAAATATGTTCTATAGTAAAGATTAAATATTGTATCATCTGGACTTACTGACATGCACATCTCAGTGTGATAGAAAACCTCAAGAGAGTTTTTTTGATACAAAATGAACAGACAGCTTTACATAGAAGCTTTGGATTGCATGAAAACAAAACCAAACACAATAGTGCTGACAGCTGGACTCACCAGAATGATAGCTCCTGTTCAAGTCTGGACAGAGATAGATGATCTTCAAGTATTCAGGTAAAAATACTCTATTATTCTCGCAGATATCCTGCATGTACTTATAATAAAAACAATAGAATAATAGGACATTGAAGTTTAAAATTTTTAAAAAACAGCTATGGTTTACAGAAATTACAAGCACTAACTTTATTTAAGGATTGGTGAGTACCAAATACAGTCTAAGCTTCCCATGTTTTAGTTTTCCTTAGTTGTCCTAATGGTATGAACTGACATTTCTGTATGCTTTGAAAAATACACTTTTAAACAGAAACTAATTTTTAAGAAACTTTAATTGGATCACATTAAGATAAAGAAAAATAGGTTGTTTTCATTAACAGTATTCATATGTAAAATTATAAACATCTTATTTAGTTTGAAACAGTCTTTGTTAAGGGAATCACACTAAATTATTTTCTCAAATCTTCCCAGACTGGCTAAATACACAAATTTAAGGTATTCACTTAGCGTGAGAAGAAACAATATGTGAGGTTGTCTGACCCATTTCACATTTAACCAGGTTTTAGATGTAATTCATATAGTTTATCCTTATTATACTGATACTGTTATGTATTACTCTTCTCCCTCTGCCAAATAACCAATAAAGCATTTCACTGGGTGATATTTTGTTAGCTAAGAGATACTTTGCAGTAATATAGTCAATCAAGAAAATTAGCAGAATGTTTTATTAAATATTAAGTTGCTTCATTTTTAAAAACAGTATTTTCAATTAATAACAAGTATTAGGGGATCTATAGACTGTAGAAAGTCAAATACAGCTAAAAGAAGTTAGCATAATTTCTAATAAGCCCCAATGTTACTTTTTGAAATTCTCTTTTCATGTATTCAGTTACTGAATGCACTTCCACTGAGTGGTTATTACGTGTAAGATACTCTGTTAATGGCTGAGGCTATCCTGACATCTTAGTCTTGCCATTTAAACATCTTGGGATTTGCCATTTTAGGATTTGTAAACTAAAGTTAATTTTGAATTAAATGCAGTTTATGCAGTCATAGATTTTAATCTTTGATACAAATTTTAAGCCTGACATACTTGATACACTTTTGCATATGTGCTTTGAGCCAGTAAATAAGGTAGGAACACAGCCATATTGAGCTCTTACTTAATGTGATAACTTCTTGCACATATATACACATACATTCATAGAAGTCCCCATTGCATTTATTCAGATATGAACTTTACAGTTATGTTAATGGACTTACCTGAAATAAGAAGAATAATAAAAGAAGAATAGAGTCTTCAGATTGTACTAATTTTATCATGCCTGAAGGCAACAATCACTGAGCTTAACTTATATTGTGTGACTTTATGTAAGGCTCATATATGTTAGAAGTTTGATTTATTTATTGTGAAAAGTGTGTAGACCTTTCTTGAAAGTGTTCTGCTTCAAGAAATAATGATGCTGGACATGTCAGAATTAAATGATAAACGGCTTTTTAAACATCTACGATCATAGTGCACAAACATGAAACTGTGAATTCACTTGAAGAATGATAGCTAAATCACAAAGGAATGGCAATACATGGAATCTATGGAGAAAAAAATTATCATGCAGTAGTAAAAATCAATAGTTAGAGGTATGCTTGATTTGAAATTATAAAATATTTGAAATGTTATGTTACTGTGTGGTAGGGAAAAATACATGAAAGAAAAAATGATAAAACTCAGTTCCAGGACAGATATTCTCAATAGTCAGACATATAACTTTTGTATAAATTTGTTCTGAGTCTTATTTAACATATATGTAAATGATAAGCATAGTTTTATATGACAAAGTTAATTTGTGTTATTTTGTCCAGAATAAATAAAATATCAAAGACATTTAATATTTGAATAGGACACTGACTTACACTGTTAACACAATATCAGGTTTATAGAATAAGCATATGGAAGGACAACCCAGAGGAATTCCTTTTCTTGAATAAATGTTCTGGAATGGTTTTTGAGCTCCTGACTCACAAATCCAAATACCTACTCAACCTTTCGATATTAATGTCAAATTTAAAATGTTCAAATTTGAACCCTAGTCTTCTCCCTAATATAGTTGATAGTATCTTCATCCTTTTAATTGCTTAGGCAAAGAAATTTGGGGCCAGTCTGGCTTTTCTCTTCCTCTCATACCTCTTATGTAATAGAAATTCTATTAGTTCTAAGTTAAAACTATGTACATAGTATGACATCATCTCACTACCTCCAGTGTAACAAATCTAAGTCATCATTATCACTCACCTAGATGCCTAAAATAGCCTCTTAACAGTTCTCACTACTTCTCCCTTTATCTCTACACAATCTATTCTCCCCCAAGTAGTTATTTTTTTTTAAAACAATAGGTCAAATCATGGCACTCCTTTTCTCAAAGCCCTGCAACATTTTCCTCTTTCATTCAGAATAAAAATTAAGGTCATTAAATAGACTATGATATCCTTCATGATCTCATCTCTACTTATCTCAGTAACATTAATTCCTAATAATTTTACCCATATGTTCTCTCTTTCAACCACAGTGGCCCTAGGCTTTTCTTCTCACACAGCAGGCACACTTATGCCTGTGCTCTGGCTGTTGCTTTACATGGGATATCTTCTACACCTGGAATGACTATATTCATCTTCAAACTTCCTCAACCATACAACCTTATGAAAATGCAACAAATTGTGTACTGTCCTACAACAAACACTTCTGTTGTACTTCTTTTCCATAGCAATTATCAACTTCTAGCATAATACAAAGCTTTCTTATTTACTATATTTATTTATTTCCTGTTTTCTCCTATTATACTGTTAGCCTCACATGGGCAAGTGTGATTTGTCCATTATGATCACCAATGTGCATGGCCTGGCACATAGTAAGTTCTCAATAAATTTTTATGGACTAAATCTAGCCAACCAGGGACACTGGGCCCCACAAAGAAGTAGAAACCTGATAGGCAGCTTGAGTTTTGGTCTTTTTTTTTAATGTGAAAGCTTTACAGATAAGTTAATTTTTCCATGCAAAGTTTGCAAAAGCTTGAGTAACAACTTCTATCTCCGTTATTGCTATCTAGGTTTCTAGGTTTTTACCTAAACTGCAGTATTTTTTGTTTGTTTCTTTGTTTGGCCAGTGAACTCATTGGCCTGTGTTCTCATCTCCTTGGATCTTTGGTCCTTTAGTTATCTGCTTCTTATTTGCATCTTAGAATGACAATATATTTTGACTCTCACCCCTTACTCATCAACTTCAGTTCACTCTATAACTGAGGTCTGTTTTTTGGACTTTGATAGGTTTTTTGGTTCTAGAAGAACATTAACCCTAGCATATAGGTACTCATTGTATCTTGTTGGACATATGGTTCACTGAGCTGGCAAACTGTAACAATCTCCTCAGTCTTTTTGTTGGGGGAAGGAGATCAGTCATGGAATAATCCTAGGTTCCTGTTTTTATGGGGTTACTGCTGTGAAATTAAGGAGAATAAATTGGAGGAATGTAAGATGTGAAGTAAGCTTTGAAGATGCTAATAGTGAAAATAAATAATGTTAAGGAGATGTAGAAAAGCAAATCTCAAAAGATAACTGAAAGATGAAAGTAACAATTATTAAAAGCCAATTTGATGGGGGAGGGAAAGAGAATAGGATTTCAAAGTTAATTTTAATCCAAATATTTAACAATTATCTTTTAACGTAGGTAATAGAGTAACTGTAAGGATAGTCTATGTTGTTATGCCTTAACAAACATTCCCAAATATTAGTAGCAGAGCAGAATTAACATTCATTTGTCAGTTCAAAGTCCTCTTCATGATGCTCTTGTCCATGAAGTAGGTTAATATTCCAGGAGTCTCTTTCAAAATTAGTATCCATTTTTGTCATGAAAGAGAAAAAGTGCATGGAAAATTTCACAGGAAAAATCAAAATTTTCAGCCTCGAATTGATACTTATCAGTTTCATTTGTCTTTCATTGGCCAAAGAATGTAATGGTTACCCTTAATATCACACTTAATTATCTGAAAAGAAACAAAGAAGTCTAAATGTTGGAAGTCTAAATTAGTAGTCTAATGAAATATCATTCACTGCCTCTGTGCTAGGGACCAGAATACAAAGTTAAGACACTTTAAATAGATTTATATATGTAGTTGTATGATTCACTTACATGGTGGAAAATGTTTGAGGTCAAACACAAATTCATTACAAGCCATGTTGAGATGGAGATATCTGTGTGATATGAAGATAGAATTACCACAATAGACAATTGAAAATATCTTGAGATCTATTATAAACTCAAGGCTATGATCTTGTATTTTAATTTACTATTGTATTGGAGGGAGTTAAGGTCATGCTATTAAAAAATTTTATCTAATTGTAAGATATAAATTGAGACAAGAATAGATGAAAAAAACAGTGGGAACTATATCATCATCATTATCTATGTCTTTATTAATAGTCTTATTTCTGGAAAGATAAAATTTAAGATAAAATATTTCACTTATTTCTTCAATTCTCTGATTTTTTTTTTTACCTATTTATTACCATGCAGAGTTTACTAGATAAATAGTTTCTCCACCAAGAGTTCTTGGGACTTGGAAGTAATGAATGAGTTTCCTCTTAATGAAAATATCCCCCATGGTGAATAATATATATTTACATTTATTTCAGTTTGTCGACAGTTATCCTCTAATTTCCAACACATATCCTTTGTATGAAAGTTGAGAAACATAGTTCATGTTGTAGGATTTTTCTATTTTCCAGATATGAAACATAATGACACAAATGACTATTCCATAAATAAATGTTTTCCATTAATTCCTTATCATTTGATTTTTAGATACTGAATTACTGGTCAGCATCTACTCTTTACATCTAGATTGTATGTTTAGTGAGGTTTCCATTTACATGTTGTTTCCTCTGTGGGAAATAAATTGTTTCTCTATAGGAAGTATTAGATGTTTACTAATAAATTGTTTTTTAGTAAGTTTGGACCTTTGAATATTACAAATTAAATTGTTCTTTCTGTTATTATATGAAACCCATTTCAATATTGTATAGTTTATTAGATTTTGGAGACTTTTTCACAAAGATTTAATGTGTATAATATCAGGGAACACTTAAAGATCCTTTTAATTTGTTTTTGCAGAAGCTATCATAAAAATATTATTTTTTATTCAAATAGCAGTATTTTGCTTATCTGTTTGTTTCTCATATGTGCCTAAGTACACAATAAATACATTTTAACTTCTTTTTTTCTCAACTCTATTAGCTAGTAATCTTGCTTTCTAAGTTTTGATATAAACATGTTACACAATTAAGTTAATAGGGTTATTAGATATAAGAAGTTAGGTTTAAAAATTGTAAGTTTGTTGTTTTGGAGTTTAAGTATTATTTTTATACTAGACTATTATTAGAATACACTCATACCAAGAAATGAATGACTGATATAAAATATGTGTAGCAGAGTATTAAACCTAATTTTATCTGTGATGTTCATACTTTTTCCTCTAAATCTCTAAAATTGAAAATAGGTCATAAATTCTAATGAGAGTAACATTGAGATTCCTGATATTTCTTCCAGTTCCTTACAAAAAATAAATGCATATCTCTTAAACCTTACTACAAAGCAGTTATACCCATCACCCTATATAAAAAGATGATATTTTAAGAAGTTTATTGATGTAAGAACGTTTTGTGAAGTTAGATTGTAGAATAAATATAGAAGGATAATGTCAAAAAGAAATGGCGTTCTATGAGAACCACTTAGAGTGAGTAAACCTTCCTGCAGGAGAGGAAAGCTGTTATCTTACTCCCTAAATGGATTTTTGCTCAGGACAGAAATAAGAAATGATACATGATAAAGAAAACCTCCATGATCCTAACAAATTTTCCGTGGAGTTTGAAAAATAAATGATATTTTCTTTTCCCTGAAAATTTTAGAGGTCCGGATGTTGGCTTGAATGACACAAAAATAGAGTGTTGAGGCTGAGATGGAGTGGCCTTCTGTTATTGGTATATTCAAGGGTATGGACATCTTCTCTGAGTCAAGCAGGGACTGGCAGGTGTCAGACATGGAATCCTGAAAAAAACCCAATTTAAGAGAATGTAGGATCATCACCAGTAAGAGGGCAAGGAGTGTACCAAAAGGGCTGGAGGTACATCCTGAGGGAACTCAGCCATGCCATGTGAAGTGTTATCATTTTCCATTTGGCTTCCAAATAATCTATGCCTACAGTTATCCTTGGATAGCTGCCATAAAGAGGATTCTAGCACCCAGAAGATAACTTCAAATATAACTTTCTACATAAATCTTCCCTTTAAACCACTCACCCCAGCTGTGCCTCCAGCTTGGGGGAACCAGAAAGGAGGAAGAAATTAAAACTGATTTAAGGAATAGACCATGCCTCATTATTTTCCTGAAGATGCCTAGAGCCAAATTAAGGTTTTAATTTTGGGTGAGAGGAGCTTTGAAAAACATCCAGAATCAAAGTTTTGAATTAGACTAGAATGCGACAACTTTTTTTTCTCAGTAATTAAAACTGAGCGTGCATTAAAAAATGTAAAAATCATTCTTATACTTATTTCCTAGAATCTACGGAATATGATGAAAGTTTTTCAAGGATAAATTTAGGAAAAGTCAATAAACATCAGAGAAGACAAAAATGGGAGTAGGGAATAAAGCCGTGTCCTATGTGTATCCTCAAAATATGAAACTCTAAATTAAACTGTACTCTTGGAGAGTCTTCTTTTATGAGACATAGTGGATGATTGTTAACTTAGCTCTCTGACCATGGCTCCCATTTAAAACTGTGCTAACCATCAGCACAGAGCTGGAGTACCTGCAGCTACAACAAATGGGTGAGGAACATGCAAAGGAAAAGTAGTAACATTTTTTGAATACTCATCCAGCATCAGCTGCTATGTATATATATGCTGTATGTTATTTTCATTATATTTGATACTATGCTACATATGGAAGGATTTTTTTTTATTTTTTGGAGAGTAATCAATAAGTAACAACTACTTTTCCTAAAGTAATGCTAACGTATGACAAGGTGATGAACACAAAATTCCTATTGTGCTCATGTAGTTTTCAGGATGACCTGTTGAACTTGCACTGTCATAGAATATATATCTTTCAATATTAGCAGGAAAAATTAACTTGAAGCTGGCATATGTATTGGGTGAAGTAAGTGAAACAAATGCAATTGATGCCAAATGGAAAAATGTTCCTCTCTTGTATTTGGAACACATAGCTTATGTGTGAATAAGTGATAATATAAGGTGAATAATGTGAATTACCTCACAGAGGTTAAGGTTAGGTGAGTACATTGAAGTCAGTCGATAAGTAGAAAACAACTATGATATCCACTAATGGGATAATAGAAGTCATATACACACCCTATTTCACACCAGATAGGGTAAAGGAGTGTTAATAAAAAAGAAGAAGAAAAATGGAAAGGGCATAAAATTGAGCTAAGAAATAAATAAAACATATAAAATAGAGGCATGATTTAAAATAGGTCCAGGAAGTGAGATGAGAGATTCAAGCTGAAAGAAATAAAGATTAAGAACAGATCAGTCAGGAAAGTAGAGAAGCACTAAAAGAGTTCCTGACAGCAGTAGTGCTAAATACTTGTAGGCTGGATGAATGTTGACTGCTTCAGAAACATGGTCAAAATGGTCATAAGAACCCATGGCAATATAATAATGGATGTGGCATCCAAGGAGCTCAGATACTCACAGGTTTGACTGGAGCTATAAATCACAGCCAGTATACGAGGGTATAGAGGATAAAATACAGAAGATTGAAGTGAAGATGGCATGTGCTAGGCATAGAAATAAACAATGCCATTGAGGTAATATTTAAAATAGTGTCTTTGCTTTTCAGAAAGATAAAGGTACAGTAGATATGTTGAAATAGAAATTATCTACTGAAATGTAACTAGACCACATGGTATAAAATTATAAATTTGTTAGTAAATATCCAATTTCTTAAAAATAAGAAACAGCAGGTTTTCTGAAATATTGGAAATGTTATATAAGCATTTTACTATACTTATGAAACTATCCAGAGAAATTAATAATTTGGAGTTATTTTAAAAAGCCATCAATTGAATTAAGACCCACAACTAAGCATATTTTTATATTGCAAAAATAAAATGAGTTCTAACACTAATGCTTTCAGAAATAGCATAGTGGCAAAACATGGTAATAAGTTGACTTTTGGAATAGAGTGAACATAAGAAAGAAAAATTGAGCCAACAATATATGGTATATAAAATAAGAATCTGGAAAACAAGTATTTAATTAAAAAAAGCCTAGAATCTGCCCTAAGAAAAATGTTGGTCAGCAATACGTAGAAATGTGCAATTAGAAATATGCTGACAGCTTTGTTTAAACATTGTAATGAAGATCCACATTTAAAGAAGATTCTCTGTCAGAGGACTGTCTGGAGCTACTATGCTCAGAGAATGTAGAAATAGCTATGGGGGTAGTCAATCGGTATGCTAAGCCGAGCTCAGGCACCAATTCACACTGATCTTGTACAAGTTACTTAACTCTTCTTAAGCTTTCTCATCTTGAGCAATAAAGACCTTATCTAGAGGTGAGTTGTGGGTATTGATTAGCTAATGTCCTGAAAGTTCTGTGCAGATGGAAGAAATAAGACATAAAGGATAAATTGAGTCCTACAGACAAAGAGTCTTCAGTTAAGGCTTCCAATGATCATATACACATTCTCTTTGCTTTTAAAAATAAATTGGAAAAGGTGTCACTTATAAATCCATGGAAATGTAATTTTTAAAGATCATAGTTACCAAAGATAGTAAATACTGGTTTGTTCGTTTTAATTAAAATTACTCAAACTAAATAACTGACACATATGCACAGTCTAAGCTATTATGGGGATGGGATTAAATATAGTTTTCTATATTTGCATATGTATTTGGAAAGTAGAAATTTCTTAAAATGTGTTTAAAATCATGGCTTAGTATTATTTAAGATAAATTTCTAAGTCTTAACAAAATTTAATATTACTTGTGTGATGATAACCTAATAAGGCAAATTTTAGGGCAGTTAAATATAACTTAACTGCTTTATCAATATCTAATTTGAAATATATAAAATTAAAACTGTTAGGATCTACAAAATAAGTATTTGTTATAAATGCACATGGAATAATTAAATGATATTATTTCATCTATCTAGTTTGCTTATGTGCAACAATAACTTTTACCAGCTTTATAAAATTTAAGTTACAAATGCACACATCAAAGTAAAAATTATAAATTAACCTAATTATAAACTAAAAATAGACAGATGCATATTATCATCAATGGGAAATGAAACAAAACTAATCATTTTCTTAGAATTAAAAAAACCCCCTCAGATCCATGAATTAGTCCTTCTTTTCTTTCTTCAGATTTTCTAGAATATCTTTTTGAGCCTGAGGCATATCAGAAAATGCCTTTGAGATTTTCCAAAGTATATTCTACTTCCACTTTTGTTTCCTGTTTTTTGGGTCTCAAATAAATGTAAAACTATGATATTGTTTCTGACTTTCTTATTAATTTTCAAAATGGACTAAAAAAAATTAAAGATAGAAAATAACAGCCCCCCCCAAACAGCTAAGGAATTAAACCATAGAGTTAAAGTACACATTTTTATATGCTTATAATAAATAGATCCTAATTATCTAAAATAACTGTATAAACATATATGATTAAAATATCTACTTAATTTTTCTATTAATGTATTTTGAAAAATGAATCTCTGCAAAGTCTTGTTGAAGCAAAAATATTGAGGATTTTATGACAGTTATGTTAAACTTGTTTGGTATTACATAATTTTAACTTAACAGTCAGTGATCAATGAATGTCTGTGTCATTTTTTACAGCTTAACTAGCTTTTTAACATTAAAACAGCTCAGTGATGACTAAGCTATTATACTCTTCATCACAGAGTCTATTTTTTCTGCTTTCTGGAGCTAGTGTAACCTAGTGATTAAGATCCCCCTGCTTTGGAATCAGTCCTGGATTTCTCAGCTTATTTGACCTTAAGTAAATGATTTAACCTCTTTAGCCTTTTTGCTCATATGAGAAAAAACAAAAAGGATATAATAATAGGCATTCCAAAAATGGTTGTGAGAATAATGAAGGGAAACCAAGTATGAAGGAAAAATCACTGTGTACAACATATAGTAAGTGCCCTCATAGTAGTATCTATAGTTAAAGCTATTATTTTCTCTGTATTATTGTTGACTTATAAATATGAATTTGTTTTCAGTTTTCTTTCCATTTGGTTATGCGATTTTTAAAACTTTGCTGAATTCTTACGACATAAGAGCAAAAATATGTACTAATTGTTTGCCAGTAGAATTTATGTCAAATTTTATAAGATAATGAATGGAAAATTTTATTGCCTCAACAGACATCCATTTCACTTAGAGACTTTACTATACACCCCTCAGTACATGGTAGACTTATGTAACATGTCTGTTCTTCCTAAGACAACGTGAAAGCTCTCTCAGATAATTATATTAGGGCCATCATTGTTAATGTGATTTTATAAACATTCTTCATGTATAGCACTATCTGAACCTGCACACTGGTGGTAAATGTCACGTTTAACTTAATTCAATGGCAGCATCAAAGGCCTTAAAGAATTAGTAAAGAGCACTTACTCAATTTTCATTTGTTATAACCCTACCTAGACTGTTGGGCTTCCATATTTTCTATAACTATATATCTGTAACTCTTATTAGGAACACTTTTGAATATTTATTATTCATAATTAAAACTTTCCTTTATGAATGAGTCAAAACTACCTAAAACTACATAGTAGCCTTTTCTACGTGGAATTGTATGATATAAATACACTGCTATCTTAGATATGTGTTTAATTTTAAATGCTATTCTAAATAACACATGGCCGTTTCTCTCTGAATTATGATTCCTGGGACTACTACCTAATTTTTAAAACTCTAATTTAAAAATATATACTGCTGGTAAATATAATACAAATACTCTATAAAGAAGGGCAGGGAAACACCAATTTTTCATATCAGATGCTGTTACACCCTGTTGTTTTTTAAATGAAATTGAAAGTTATTGAAAGAGACAAAAAGTTTACTAGATTCTAATATTTGCCAGACATAATTATTCATATAAAAACAATGATAGTTCATTGCTATTTTCCTCTTTATTTATAAGATTCCCTAACAAGGCTATAAATTCTAGAAGAAAAGGGACCAGGTCTAATTTAAAAATTAATTTTAAAATAATTTAAAAAATAAAAAAGACAGCAGAATAACTGGAAATTCTACAATCTGTATAATTGCATCATACCTATTCCCCTTTCTTTTAAATAATAAAAAAAGAACTTATCACAATGGGATACAAAGGTAAACATTTCTTTTAATCTAAATTTAGATTATATGAAATATGGATACTCAAAGATCATCTGTTCAGAATTCACATTTACATGATCAAGCTTATGTATTTTGCCAGTTTTACTGGGCATACAAGAGAGGCTGACAGCTTTCCTCTTTCCATCAGCCTCCCTATTCTTTGGAGTTCTATCTGTTATAGAAATATTCCAGTAATGACAACTTGGACTCTATATGGCTCCAAAGTATTGCCTGCGCCACTCTCCCCCGTGCCTCCAATTTTTCATCACTGTGCTCCTGCTGAAAAATTAGAAGCTCACTTATATTGAAAGTTCTTAACGAGGATGCTTTACCTGTTAATCACTTGGCCTGAATGTCAATGCTCCAAGTGCAGATTTAGACTCTGAAATTGGGTCAGTTTCCTCAGTGCCGAGCTGTCCTTACACACAGTCCTCATGCCAACATCACATAATCTTTTATTTCTATGTGCATTGTGTTGAAGTGATTGAACCACCTTGTTAAAGCCAAGTTCTATTTTATGATGCATATTTCTGTCAATAAACATGATTGTAAATTCTTCTTTCTGCTTTCAGTCTTTTCTTCCATTTCCAATTCTGTTATTTTTACTGTTGTTTTTTTTTTTCCTATTACCAGCCATGGTGAGTACATTTTTTTCTAAATGTCATCATGCTTAAAAAGAGGTCCGATATTTTACAACTTTTCCTTACCAAATTACTAATTAGTACACCTGAAGAAAAACATTCTATGTCCTTAACTTTCATCCTAATTTCACTTGTCACTAACAGCAGCCATTAGCTCTTATGAATTTCTTTTTTTCTTTTCTTCAAATATGTCAGTTTCTCTCTCATATAAGACAAATAGCAGGTGATCGTTCCTAAGAGACAGGGAAGAAGGAGAGACAGAGACAGAAGGAATCCATTGTAACTAGCCTTGAGAAACTCAATGAGGTACTTTAGTGTGCTTCAACTAAAAGACAGGTCAATTAACTTCTCTAAGGTCTAGTGTTAGTTAACTTGCTAATAAGTGAGCAAACTTTAGATTCATACTATCACATTGCCTCAGAGACCAGAAAATAGTGTAAAGACAGAAAAAACAGACTTTCTAATTTCTAGATCTTCTTAATTTTCACTAATGTAAGGATATGCAGTGAGTGCAATGTGAATCTTCATTAACTTGCCATCTAGTTCATCATTAGCCAATTGAAGAACCACTCAGGGGCACTGAGAGATAGATGGTTATTTTACCAATATGTTTTAGAATGTGTTATAAATGTTAATTCAGTATTATCTCTGTAACTACATGAATTTCGAAAAGCAGTGATTCCAGAGATTAAGAAACTGAAGTATTCTTTGGATACTTACGAATGAAAATACTCGTTTGATAATCTTCATGCAAAATCGATTTTCAACTGGACAAAAAAGCAGATGAGAAATGCTCAAATTATGGCACAACTGGACAAAAAAGCAGATGAGAAATGCTCAAATTATGGCACAAAATACTCGTTTGATAATCTTCTTGCAAAATCGATTTTCAACTGGACAAAAAAGCAGATGAGAAATGCTCAAATTATGGCACAACATTAGTTCTTATGGGACTAAGAACAGTAATATAAACTACTACATAAGAATAACAGATATAGTAGAAAAGAGACAAATCACATTTAAATAATTTAAATGGTCAATAAACCACAGGAATCTGTGGTACTTTATGTTAGTGATATTCCCACCAGAAATGCACTATCCCGGTCTACTCAGGAGAAAAACATCATATAAATTCCAACTGAAGACATTCTACTAAATAGCTGACCAGTATCCTCAAATGCTATCAAGGTCACCAAAAATAAGACATGTTTTATTAACTGTCATAACCAAGAGAAGCTTAAGGAGGTAAAAGTACTTAATCTAATGTTACCCTTAAGCAAAGAGGAGTAAATAGGAAAAACAGAGGAAATTTGATGGGAATTTACTTATCAGTATTGCATCATAATTGTGAGAAATGTACCACTCTAATGTAAGATGTCAGTAATAGTGAAAATTGGGTGAGGAGTACATGTGAACTCTCTGTACTGTTCCAATAATTGTATGAAGTGAAATGTAACACTGAGGAAAGCATTCAAAGGTAAAAAATCTGGACTTATGAAAGAGGTTGGTAGACATGAAAAACAGAGTGAAACGATTTGAAAACACAATTAATTCTAGAATAATAAAGCATGTGGCAATGCAATGAAAGGCATTATTTGCAAAGTTAAGGGTGAAAGACTGAGAATTAAAATTAATCCCAGCAGCTTTAGGCTCTAATGTAGTAAAATCTGTTCCTTGGCCACTTGATATAGGTAATATATTTCTTTAAAATCTCATTAGTTATATGGGTAAGGCTAATCAACCTTATAGGAGATATTCTGTGAATAAAGTTAAGTTAGAACTTTTAAAATACGAAGTGCTTTGTAGACATTAGATCTTTTACTACCTATTATTCCATAGAATGTCAGAATTGCATCAGTCTTCTGAAGAAGGATTTCTTTTTTTTTCTTCTGATTTATGTGTTTTTAGATAAGGTGAATACAAATTTATATTTTGATAATAAAATATCATAATTGGAGACAGTGATATTTAGGTTAATTCAAGATGTGTTGGCTGGATTGAAGAGAGGATCAAATGTTTAAATTTCAAATGGAATTAAATTTAAATAGAATCCTAAATTTTACTTACATTTAAATATAATAGCTTTTGTTTCTATACTGGCTAAAGATAATTGTGTTGCTTGAATTGGAATCAACTTGTTTATATATTTGACTAACCTGGTTGCTAGAATTTTTTTCTCTGAAGAATTTTCTTGTTAGTACTAGCTAAATAATTCAATATTTTGTTTTTCCATTCTCTTATATAGCCTCTTTCAAAATTTCTCATTCTCATTATCTCTATTGTTGTATTTTAGCATTAAAATCAAATTTAAAATGAAAAATCTTTCTTGAGAGAAAATAAGAAAATGAAAATGATGAAAATAGAAATGAAATAAAGATGGAAAATTAGACAAGATATATAAAAGATAAGAATTTCAACAAAATTTTGGAATGTGTAATATTATGAAATTGACTCTACTTAAATTAAAAAAAGCAGTCTATATAGTCAAGAACTGCGGTTAAGAATTGTAGAGCAGATTAGACAAGGCAGAGGACAAGACTTATGAACTAAAACATAAGTCAACAGAAAACATCCAAACTGAAGGATAAAGAAAAAAAAAATGGAGGAAAAGCATTTCTGACACACATGGGACAGACTCAAACATTCTAATAAATATTTAACTATAGTCCCAGAAGGAGACAGTGGAGACAATGAGTTAGAAGCAAAATTGAAAAAAGTTAATAACCATTAATATTCAAAACTTATGAAAGATATCAACTTTTGTCCAAAATGTTCCATGAAACACCATAGTAAAAAAGCAAATGAAACCACAGCTAGGTATATTGTAACAAAACTCTGTAACTTAAAGAAGTTATAAAGAAAATCTAAAAAAGCTGCTAGAGTAAAAACTACATGTTACCTACAAAGAAGCAACTAAAAACTTCCATACAGAAAAGAAAAACAAAAAGCCAAATGAAAATAGAGACATCTTTATAGTATAGGAAAATTTACTGCCAAGAAATCAGCCTCTAATCAAAAACCTATGCTGCAAAAATGAAGTTTTCAGACATACCTAAAACTGATAAAGATGTATGGTAAGTCAGGCTAGTCCAATAAATATTAAATAAATTTTAAAAGGAAAGATTATTTAAATAGTTAATATTTAAGTATTTTAAGTATGTATTAAAAGGAAAACTCTGTCAGATGGAATATGATTCCTGATAGAAATATGGAAATGAAAAATGGAATGAATAATACTGGAGAGAGTAAATATGTGGGCTAATGTAAGTGATCACTGGTAGTGTTAAAAAATGTAATGCTTTGTAAAGTTTGAAATGTATGGAAAATAAAAACCCATAGCTGAAATAATTTAAAACAAGGAATGATATTTCTGGTGAAGCATTCTATGGTTATAGTAAGGTCAGGAACACCCTAAGACTATAATAAGTGAAGGAAAAAATAATATAATGTCTAAAATAACCAATAAAATAATACATAACTAACAATTTAATACAGAGAAGTGTATTAAAATATTTGTTTAACCCCCAAAAGGCAAGGAATATGGACAACAGAACATTAAACAATGGTGTCAAATATTATACAAGTACATTTTATATTAGTTATTATACTTATATAAATAAACTAAATATTCAAGTTACAAAAGGAATATTGTCAGATTGGATTATGACAGAGATAAAACCTAAGACTCAAAAAGAGTGATGGAATAATAATATATAACACAAGCAATAATAAAAACAAAAACTGCTAAGTCTACTAATACCAGACAAATTCGACTTTAAGGCAGGAGTCATACTACAGAAAAGGAGAAATATTTTATAATTATAGTAGGGTTTATCCAAAAAAAAAGTTATAAAATTTCTAATTTAGATTGCATTTAGTAACAGTCTTAATCAATGTAAACCAAAAATTCATAGAAATAAATGAAAATATAAACATATACAAAGTGACAGTGGCAGATTTTCACTCACCTAATAAAAAAACAGGCCATTTAATGTGGGTCAGGTAACAACTGAAAAAGAGAAACGGTCATTAAGTTACCCTTAGAAGACACAAAATGTTTCCATCAAATATGTAGGAATTAAATTCACTGTTCACTGAGGGTACTGAACAATTTGATGAAAAAAAAAAACAGTAATGAAAAATGAATCAAAATAACATTTTTGTTATTTTTCTGATGGCTATCTTTATAAAAGTAAAATATTAAGATTTTAGGTTAATGGGTGCTTTAAGTCTTGGAATATTTCATATGTATGAAAACACCATTATGATAGCTCTTCTCAGTAATTTTCAACCTCTATGGAAAGTATTATCAGTTCTGACATATTAGTCATCCTCTCTATATGTCCTTCATAAGAAATTTGTCTATTCACTTAAATAACATCTTTCATTTTTACATCATTGACAGGGAAGCATTTTAAAACACATAATTTTAAAATGATTTATGCCAAAATGAATTAACTGTTTCAGTTTTGAATGTGTCCATTACTTTTGAGAAAATGTGAATTTCACGGTAATGGTGGTGTTAACAAAAATCACTATATAAATGGCTGACTCCATCTCTTCATACAAAGGTTGCTTTGAATTAAGGTAATTTAACCAGTCTTATAATTTACCTATAAATTGCATGTTAGTTTTTCCTATTCAAGGAAAAAGCTAATTTTTCTATGTTATCTGCCTCTTCTACTATCCTCAAATCCACATTCTAACCTCTCTGTAGAAATCTAATTCTCTACTCCTCTGAAAATCACTGGAGTAGTGAAATCTTAAACTTACAACCTCTAAACATAACCAATGTATCATATAGACAGTAGTTAGCATACTGATATATATTTGTTTATATATGAATATATATGTATATATCATATAAACAATATTATAGTATATATATATATATACACATACACTTTCTTGTGGTTAGTTTTAAGTCTATATCATTTTTATATTTAATTTATTAACAAAGGGATAATCTAAGATTTCTAGAAAATAAGTTAAGGGATCAAAATGGATTTTTCTTAGCCAGCTGATAAAGTTATAAAAGATATGGGACATCAATCCAGATGGTCAACCAATGTAAAATATAAATGTGATACAAAGATTATTAACATACAGACCAAGAAACCACATGTTGAGAAACTAAGTCACTTAATGTATTAAATATGACGTACAAGCATCTGAGACACACATAGATACAGGCACAGAAAAAGAAAAGTGATACTGAGAGAACAGAATTTCATAACCCAGAGACTGAACAAGAGACAGAAACATTAAAGAATCAGAAAAATAGATTAAGTCAGAGGCAGAGAGAATCAATAGCACTAAGTCATTTTGTCAATCTAAAGCAAAATCAATGTGTATTAAGCATGGCAAGGACAAATTAAAGTGGAGACTATTTTATTTGACTTTTTACATTATTTTGTACTACTTTAAAAGCCGTATTTTCACGTACCAATCATGAGTAAGTCTGGATTTTTTTAACATGGGGTATTATGAATGCAAATTTAGGGCTCACAATATTTTAACTTCTTAAGGAAAGAATCTTTTATTTTTTTTCCTCTTGGGTTTATTTTTTGTCAGTAAAAAAAAAGGTTTGTTCCAGAGCAAATATCTTTGTCAATGTTTTTGATATGTAGCTGCCTATTGCTTTAATAGACCCAAATAAGATAATTATTCATTTTCCTTAGCTAATACTTTATGGTAGCATTTAGCATTTTACTCTGAGGAAATAATGCATATGATATGAATGGACTATAAAAGAAAGTGATAATTAAAAATTCTTTTAGTTCAGTGAGTTGATCTATAAAATACTATTTGAGCTATTTTAGTTATTTATGTATTTAAGAGGTATATTAGTTATAGTTCACATGTCCCTCCCAATAAATGATTCTTGTAGAATACTATTGGGCATTTTGCATGTTACAGAGCATTTATTTTCAATATAAAACAGTGTGACTAAAACTGCTGTATTTTTAACTCCTGTAATATGCAATACAAATTGCATATCACTGTAGTACAGCATGTTAGCTTTTGAAAATATAAGCAATGTTATTGATCCTATTAGAACCCTCTACATATTTTAATGCATTATAAATATATTCACATATAAACAAGAGTATGTACTAGAGATCAGCTGCAAGTGAGTAAGGTTCAAAGTTGAGCCATAGGAAAATAGAGTAATAGAGAGAGACTGCAGGGATCAAATACAAAAACAAAAGGGGAGAAAGCAAAGAGCATAGAGATAATAAACTTTTTAACTTTAAAATTCATAAAAATAACTAAATAAAAAAAGTATAACAGAAATGATACAGACAAATACTCCTGGCATAGATGATAAGAAGAAAAAACCCAAAATGACATAATTTAGGAAAAATATTTTCTCACTACCCTCTTTAGAAGCAACCAGTGTTAACTTATTTCAGAAAATCCCTGCCCTCTTTAGAACTCAGTTTATATATATTAGGCTGGGTTGGGGCAGGGGCTTTGTTCAGCACTTTTTCTTTTCCTTTAGACACCATCATGGACTTCCAAACTATTCCTAATAGGCCATGGTACAAACTGTCCATTTTGTATATTTATATTTGAGTTATCATGAAGGGTTTTAAAATTGTGGCAAGAACTGTGATATTAGATATGGTGTTTCTGCCTTCCTGAGAAAGCTAGCCTTCTCTGGCCTGTTTGATAAACTACTTCTAGCTTAGACAAAAGAACAGGAATCAGATTTGCCCTCCTACATGAAACAACCAAAAAACTGACAAAATAAATAGCACAATATTTTTTAAGACAAAAGGCAATGATAGAAAGTGATTCTTGAGGGATGAGGAGTAAAGGGGTAAATGAATCCTATAGTTGCCCCAGATGACTGTCCTGAGAGGGTATCCATGTTGTGGTGTAGGGAGTGGGAAAGTAGGGAAACCCAGGCTGACTTCTGCAGACTTCCTGAGTTAAGGTGATGAAATTAGGAGTTCTGGGAGGCAAAGGTGGCTAAAGGTCACAGAACAGAGTCCCAGAGAGGGGAGAGCTCCACTGACACAAAACCCCAGAAGCCTGAGAATGGTCGGGGATCAGAGAGTGTTTTTCTACAAAGCGACATGATGAAAACTGTTGAGGCAGTCCAGATGTTTTAAGTATGATTGTCGTGATGTTTACATAACTGTTCACATTTTCAGAAGTCATCAATTTGTCCACTACAATATGATGAAGCTTATTATATGTAAATAATATCACAATAAAGGTGACTGAAATATTATTTGTTAATATTGAGACGTATATTTTAGCAAAAGAAGATCTAACAGGAGGGACCAAAATCTGGGGACTGATGAAAAACTGGAAAAGGCAGAGAAAAGAATCATTTTTGAGTAACTTCTGTGTGCCAGGCACTGTGATAGATTCTTTTGCATACAATATCTTCATGGCAGATAACACCACATGATAAATGCAAAGAGCAATAAAAGAGATGATGCCCGTTTATTTATGGAATTTGATTTTTATTATATTACTAAAATGAAATATATTCTAAGAAAAGTTTTGTTTCAGCAGCTAAATCTTTTCACAAAATATCTGAAGTCCCAAACTTGTTATTTTTGCTTACCCCAGGCCTCTTTATAATCTCTGGCTGTCAGCAGAGTTTCCAAAGTCTTCAGTGTATGTCAATATAAGTTCAACATCCATGTTAAGGCTCAAATCATAGGCATCCTAAACTTCTAAAAATAATGGCTATACCATCTGCTTTTTTGATGTTCTTTCATGGTAGTTGTATCTAAATCTATTATAAATGTATATACATGTTGAGTTTTAAATAATTTTGCCCTCTCACATGTATACCAATTGAGAATAGATTAGGGATGTAATTAATTAATTAAATTATATTTTAAAAAAATACTTAATTTTTTTACCGAAGTTGTAGGTTCTCATCAAAACTGAGTGGAAGATGCAAAGATTTTCCATATATCCCCTGCCCTCACACATGAATACTCTCTCCCATTATCAACATGCCTCGCAAGAGTGGTATATTTGTTACAATTGATGAACCTATATTTACAGATCATTTTCAGCCAAATCCATAGGTTACCTCAGGATTCTCTCTAGGTTCATGTTCAGTTTGGAAGGACATGTGTCACCATTAAGGTATACAGAGTACTTTTGGTACCCTAAAAATTCTCTGTATTCCACTTATCCATTCTTCATTCTCCCCCCAAACCCTTGGCAACCACTGATCTTTTAACTGTCTCCATAGTTTTTGCCTTACATGTATTTTGTTGGAATCATAGTTTGCTACCTTTCCAGATTGACTTCTTGCATAGAGTAATACATATTTAAGTTTCTTCTATGTTTTTACATGACTTGATAGCTCATTTTTTTTTAGGTTTGAATAATAATTCATTGTATGGATGTAACATAGTTGTTGTTTTTATTTTTATTTAATCTGTTGACCTAATGAAGGACATCTTGGTTGCTTCAAAGTTTTGGCAATAATGGATAAAGCTGCTCTAAACATTGATGGCACATTTTTGTATGGACATATGCTTTCAACTCCTTTTGGTAAATATGAAAAAATGTGCTGCTGGATCATATGAATATGTTTAGTTTTGTTAGAAGCTGCCAGACTGTCTAATGGAAATGGCTGAATTACAGTTCCTGTTGCTCTACATCCTTTCCAGCATTTGGTGTTGTCAGTGTTTTATGTTTTGACCATTCTAATGGGTATATAGAGGTATCTCATTGTTGTCCCCATGTTCCCATGAGGTCCCATGTTCTACTCATTTCTCAGGATTAGTGATGGAGTTCCAGCTTCATTCCCATCTCCCCTTAAACATACATCCTTGCAACTGGGTCAAAGCCCAGCTTTTAACCCCAGTGCAAATATTTGTACCTGCTCCCAGAGGAGCTCCATTCTTACTGAGCCCTACGTGTGAATCACAACTAATGCTCTGGATTAGAACATTTAAATTATTTTTCTGGACACCTACAATTGCTCCAAACTTCTTTTAGCTGAACTATACAAGAAAAATTACATTTTTTTCTGTAGCACCTAGTACTTTTGCAGAAGAAAAACCCTCTTCCCAATACAGAATTTCAGATCTTTGGTTGGTTCCTCATTGATCCTCTCTTTGCTTCTCTATATGAATACACATTAGGAGTCCTTTCACTTATGTTGAGGTTTGAATATTCACTGTCTACTAATTTTTTTTCTAAAGCAGATCTGTGTTTATATTTCCTGTTCTCCTTATTGCTTTTGCATGATTTTCAGAAGGGAAAATGATAGTGCCAACTTTATACTGTAATAGTAAAAGTTAAAATAATGGCTATTTTTTTTTTCAAACCTATGTGCTGATTTCTAGGAACTGAGCAAATGCTTTAAAAAAATGACAATTTCTATGGGAAAAAAAAAACTATTAGAAATTATGTATACATCACCATTTCCCCAAAACTGACTGACATCTATCCAATGTAGTCCGAGACTCACAAAATCAATTTGAGGCTATGAATGAATATTTATGTTCCACATACCTTAAGTAAAATCTAGCTATAAAATATACTATCTTAATATAATTTAGGTTGAAAGGATATTAGGGTCAAATATGAATGCTCTTGGAATATTGAGTTTTTTTTAATTTTTAATTTTTTTTTTAATTTTTAGGAGGAGGAGGTAATTAGGTTTATTTATTTATTCATTTATTTTAGTGGAGGTATTGGGGATTGAACCCAGGACCTCGTACATGCTAAACATGTGCTCTACCACTGAGGTATATACCTCCCTCCCTGTAATATTGAGATTAATTGAGGAAACTTCAATAAAATGTTGCAATTTTAGTGATTAGTATGTATGATCTATTTTAACAGCATTTTCCTTCTGTAGAAAGAATCTCAGATCTACACTGACCCTCAAATTGACCCTCAAAATTTTTTCAACCAACCTCTAATTTTAGCCATGTATTGGATTTAGTAGAAGAATAAAAATTATTGAGAGAACTCTGAGGTAAAAACATTTTCCTAAACATACAAATTCATGAGAAGAAATGGTAGAAAACAAGAAATGTAATGATAAACATATTTCATTTTATAATATTAAATTTGATGTGTATTTTATAAATATGACATGCTTCTCTATTAGATTTTTAATTTTTAACTGTTTAAATAATTATGCTTTTGCCTTCATCTCCAATCATCTTGCAGCTCATACTTATGTAATAGTATATATTGCATCATCTTAAAATAAATGATCAGTATTTATACTTAAACTAGATACATTTGTCATGTTGGTGTAATATAACCTGAAAATGAAGCATTATATATTTTCCCATGAGGATCTACCAAACCCATACTTTGCCAGAGACACATTTTTAAACTTAAATCATATTAAACATTTAGGAAAAAAATACAGTAGAATTTATTCCTATATTATGTTCTGTAATCATCATCTGAATGAAAAATAATTTATTAGAAATAAAGGAACTTATGAGTGTTAGTTTATGATTTTATAAAGTAAATCATGGATAAATATATAATATATACAATGATGCATAATACATGAAATAGATAACATGCAAAATATAACTATCATTGTATGTCAGATTCTTGAATATGATTATGTTAAATATATTATTCAGTATTCTGCATACATATTGATAAGTTTAAGGAAATCTCAAAAGGTATAAACATATGTTCGTATTATTCTAGTTTTATCTTATGTATTGTCAATTAAATACGTGAAATAGTTTTGTAAATATGCCAAAAAGCATTTTCAGCATGGATTGATATTAAGCACAGAATAGTTTCCTACCATTTTTCTTATGAATATTATCATACACAAAATCTTCCCTATAATTTCACAAACAGTGCTTTATAATATTTATGCCAGGTTGTATCTTTCTTACTTCTCAGTTCTTGAACTTTACACAGTAATATTCACTGAGTATAAAAATGTGAGTGTTGCTAGTAATTCTTATAGTAGGCAGTTTATAGGAGATGGAAACAAGGGTAGTCATCAGCTGTATTGTTTTGGCAATGTTCCTATATTTTCAGTGACATATAATATTTGCTCTTATGAATCATGGCAAATTCCACTCTTTGGATATTTGCAATTGCACTTTTCGTATGAGTTACTGAGAAGCTGTTAGAGCTTGCACAGAATTAAATGTCAGATGAAATCAGCACAAGTATTTAATAGAGTGAAATAAACCTAACCGGGCTGAGGGAATTCTTGATATAGTAAACCAGTTTCAATGAATGAATCAAGGATAAAATTTAAATTCATAATTCTGACGCTCCCTGGTGATCTAGTGGTTAGGATTCGGTGCTCTCTCTCATACTTCTACTCTCTAAGAAAAACCTGGGCTTAATAACATCAGATTAAATAATGTTTCCTTATTACTAATTGAGTACTCTTTGCATTTTAAAGTAGTTATATGTCTACTGGGCTTATTAGAACAATTTGACTTATGTTTAAATATCCTTCTTCATTTAGTTTTAAGAATTCAATTATGTTAATCAGATTAATTTTGGTCTTTGTACTTAAGCATTTTATGTCTCTAAATCAACGTTCATTATTTTATTATAATTTTATTCAGAACTAAAAAGTATTTCAGGGATAATATACACATACAATTTTCTTTATTAAATATTAAGATTAAAATAATTCCTACTCTATGTATAATTATTAAATGTAATGAATTCATTTACATGCGTTGTTTTTTGAAACTCGTGATGCTTGTTCAGTGAAGCATTTAAGATATTAGTTTGTTTATTCATCTACTTAATTTTCAAGATTGCACTGTAGACAGACTGAGAGATATATGCTATTGGAAACAACTAATAAGGAAAACATATGTTGACCCATATTTGGAAGAAAATAATCGAGTCATACATTGTGTTATCTATCAGCTGTGAAATAAATCACCCCAAAATGTAAAGAGTTAGTAAAACAAACATTTATTTTTCATTCCATTTCTCTGGCTTTGAAATTTCAGTGTGATAAAACTGACTCCTCCATCTCTGGGTCTCTCACCAGGCTATAGGCAGTGTAACTGCTGGGTTTCACGTGAGGGACCATTCAATTCCAAGTTCATTCGTGTGGTTGTTAGTAGGATTCAGTTCTTCATGGGTTCTTGTACTGAGGAATTCTTGAACAGAGAGCATGAGTTTCTCACCGGCTATTGGCTTGAAGCATCCCTTAGTTACTTGCCACTTGAGCCTTTCCCTGGGGCAGCTCACCACGCGGCTACTGGCTTTATCAGAATGAGCAAGTTAGAACAAGAGATGGTATCATCAAGAGGGAAGTCACAATCTTTTGTAACCTAGTCTCATCTCATTACTTTGGGCCTTATGCTGTTTGTTAGAAGCCAATCATTAGACTGAACCAACACACAAGAGAGGGTGTCACACAAGGGAATGAATGCCAGTATACCTCAATTTTAAATTTCTCTAAAAGAGATTATAGAAAATGCACTTTAACTTTTATTTCCCATAAATTAAAAATATATGGCCAAATAAAGTGAAATAAGTCAGCAGAACCAAAGGCAGAATTGGAAATATGCTACATAAATTCATCAAATCGAGGTTAAAATAATCAGAGAAAACACAGTTCTCATACAAAAGGAATTATGTTGAAACAGAATGATAGCAATGAAAAAAACAAAGACTGTTTCAGCATTTTAACTACATCAGAGGTAAGTAATAATAATTTAAATAATGTAAACATCATCCTGTAGTGAACACACTCACGTTGACTGCCCATGGTCCCCACTTCCTGGTGTTCCTGTTCTTCTCCTTAAATGTGAACAGGACCTGTGACTTTCTTTTCTCCAAAGGAATAGGGGGAAGATGATGGGGTTTTGAAGATGTTATTAATATCCCAAATCAGATGACTTTATGTTAATCAAATGTTCCTGGTTGGGCCTGACTTAATCGATTGAAAATGTTAAAAGGGGAAGTGGACCCTCCTGGAGAACAGACAGAGTCTCCCTGTTGGCTTTGAAGAATTAAAACACCATGTTCTCTGAGGACCTGTGGATAGTGACAGGTGGCATGGAACTTCTGGTGGTCATTGGGAGCTGACAGCAGCAGCCAGTGATATCCAGTAGGAAAACTGTTCCCTCAGTTCTATAGCAGCAAGGAGACCAATTCTGCCAACAACTTGAGAGAACTTGGAAGCAGATTTTTTCCCCTTTAAGCCTCTGATGATACTGCAGCTCAGCCTGTACCTAACTGTAGCCTTTTAAGAGTATGATTGAAGGCCCCTGTCTCCTGACCCACAGAAATTTGTGAGATAATAAATGTGGATTGTTTTTAGCTGCTGAGCTTGTGGTAGTTCGTTATATAGAAATAGAGAATTACTATACTTTGTAATACATTTTTAAAAGTAGGTAATGAGCCACTGCAGTCTCTGTGGTATATTGAACCAAGGAAAAATTTTTTTTAATTTGAAGTTTTAAGGAAGCAAAATATAAGAAAAATTTTAAAATTCTAAAATTACATCATTAGAAAATCAAAAACAAACCAAATGTACCTTCATTTGAATAAAAGATAATATTTCAAAGATACTAAAACCTTTTTCTGTTTGGTTTACTTACACCCAAATACCAAATGACACCATAATGCCAGCCATGTAAAGAATTGAATTTCTCTACCACATTTAAACAATATTGGTCAACTTGTGAGACTTCCTTAAATCAATGAAATGAGATCACATGTGCTGTTTGTCTCTCAGAAGCTTTGAAAGCCAAATTGCCTTTTCCTTCTTTGAAGATTATGGGCACATATGTCAAAGTGGAAGCTCTCCTGTTAACTAGTCAACTAAGAAGAGCAGAGCCTCCATGACAAGGGAGTATGATTATGAATTAAATATTTGGTGCATTTAGGCTTATTTGTTACTGCAGCAAGATATAAAAAAGTGATACTTTGAAGTAGGTGCCACAGTGACAAAAGCAAAACACACACAAAAAAGCATAGCAGTGGTTTAAGAATCAGTTGGTTTAAGGGTTAGAAGAAATTACTACTGGAGTCTAAAAGAAGAATGATAAATATTATCTAATGACAGAACATTTGGTAAAACTGTCCCTGTGATAAAGTGGAGTGTACCAATGTACTACTGAACTTGTGTTTATAGGGGAAGATGTTAAAGAATATAACCTTAGTATGGCTGTATGGGTTATCAGTGGTTTCAACAGATTAAGTATTATTTCAAAAAAGATGGCTGCAGAATAAAATAGTAGCAATTCTGAAGAAGAATGAAAAAAGAAAAGAGAGAGGCTCGAAATGCAGGGACTTGCAGGGTTGGAAAAGACAAATTCTGCTCAACCCCTAAAGAGGAAAAAAATAAACTGAGGAGGACTTTGAGCTACAAAGGCTAATGAAAACTTAGAATTAGGTGAAAGATTAATTCCAAGGCATTCACTTGTATGAATGAATGAAAGAGGTGACATTAAATCATATCAATTAGACAAAAATAGCTCATGGGAAAAGAACCCAAGGGTATATAACTCTCCTACCAAAGTCTAATAAATTCATATTACCCACATTAAATAAAGAGAGAAAGAGAAAAAGAGCAGAGTCTGGGAACAAAAAGCAAAGAAATACAGTAAACAGAATAATTGTGTTGAGAAAGGAACTCTGTGTTAGTCTTATAGCTATTTAATATGTAGAATTGACTTAATTCAAATAGATAAGAAGTTGATAAGATAAGGATATTTGTACCATCTTAAGCAGCACAATCCTTTACTAAATGAAATAGAAGACTAGTACCCACACACATCAACATGCGGAGTATGGGCTGAGAAAACTGATCAGCCCCAGGCCATATTTCTAGATACCAACTTCTAGTATGGGCAAAGATCCGACTAGAAAGGAACGTTCACCAAGAAGTGAAGCCACTGGTCATGAAGCAAATGTGAAAATTTGCTTAAATAGCTTTCTCACCCCTGGTGAAGAGGCCTATCAATAAATGCTAAATGGGATTTGAGAATTGCTGCAAATGTAACATGTGTGTCCTATTTTTCACCTTTACAATTAGGGATGGTTTCTGCAGTTAGAATATCTGTTGCACCATCTTACGCAGGCTGCTTACGTTGCAGAATACTTGTCCTCTTAGTTCATAGAGTTCTGGATCAAGAGAAGCCTTCTCTCCACCGGTCTGAAGACCACCATGTATCACTGCCATTTAAGAGACTGTAGTTCAGGGCACATGAACTTTGAGCTTGATAGAATGTTTGGATGGACTTTTGGGGTTATATTGTTCAGGGAGAGTTGAGTGTATTTTGTCTTCAGAATAGAGTGTGAGACATCTTTTTGATGATCAAAAAGATGGAGTGTGTTAGTCACTAGTGTTGTTTATGAATTATTTATAGCTCTCTGCCTTCAGGACAAATTAAATTTTCCCTTGTGCCCTCTTGGAATTAGCTTTGGCCCTGGAAATTGCTTTTAGACAATGAAATATGAGAATGGTAGTGAAGTTTATTACTTCAGGGTAGATTCTTTGAGGGACAGTGCGCTATTAACATACTCGCTTTCTGCCTCAACAGCAGAAATTTACGTTAAGATAACAGTTTTGAGTCTTAAATAACTAAGAACTGACAAGCTGCATAATGGAACCATGTTGTTAATATAGCATAAGCAAGATGTCTTTTCATTAAGACATTTAGATTTGAGTCAGTTTATTGGGTCTGTTTATCATTTATTCGTTCATTATTATATTGACTACTTTTTATCAACCCTATGAAATGCATAGCTTGATTTGTCAAAGAAGACTTTTTCATTATAATTTTCGCTTTGTCAAAATCTCTATACTTCTACATTAAAGTTAGTGTATATATATTATATACATATATATCCTTTATTATTTTATCTTCTTGTTAGAGTACTATTTCAAGACAATTTTTTTATCTTTTAAAAATAACTAGTTTTTCTTGAAGTAATCTTTGAATGATAATATTTCTCTTTCTGGGTTTTATTTGCTTGCATATATTTTGTATATTCTAGTCCATTCTATTATTTTCAACTCTTTGTGGCATTAACTCATTACTAATGCTTAGTTTAAGTCATCTGTATTTGGTTTGCTTACACAGTTTGTGCATTCTGTCATTTAACTTGTTGATTTAATGCATTCATGATAAATGTATTTATAAATGTCTTTTTTCTTGCAATTTTTACTTTTTATTTTTGTAGTTTTTTTCTTTTAATTTGGTATTTTTATTGATCAAATGGTTTTGCTTATTGTTTCTATTGCTTTGAACATTTTATCTAACTGTATTTTCTAACATCAGTTACTCAGAAGTGTTTATCAATCATATTTGATCATAATTTTAAAATAATTATTAAATAGGTACATTGCAAAAATCATATAGAATCTTTATTCATATTTATTATCAGTATAAAGCTTTGCTTTAAGATATGTAAGTTACATCTCAATTTTAAAATTTACTTTAATTTTTTACATTAAATTTTAAAAATTATGTTATCAACTAGAGCCTTACATATAATTTTTGTTGCTTTCATTTTCCCATTTTTTCTGCATACTATATATTCCACTTCTTGATTTGTATTTTATGATTTACTTTTTGGTTTACTAAATTAATTTTTTAAATATATTTTTAAACATGTCAAGAATATTTCAGTTGTAAGGGGTGGAGAATTCACCATGAAGTAAGAGAGAACCAAAAAAAAGAAATTTAATACATTATTATTTGGAATACCAGAGGTGAGGCTTTTCACAGAAATTATTTAGTCTATCTATCACCTACCTACCAATAATGTGTGTTATTTTGTTTTCTACTTCTGTTTATTCATTGGATTTATTCTTTCAATTTAAGATTTACCACAAAGTTATAACCATGATTTCTGTATTGGCAATATTATATTGTGGACAAAAATTAAAAGACTACATCTCTATCAAATCAATGAGAAAATTACTGGAGAGTGGATCTAATTAGCTCGGCATGAATTCTTGTTCATCCCTGGAATGGTTATCTGCCCAGGTAATTTTGTTAGTGTAATTGTATATGCTTGGTTTGGCTGACAAACTTTTTGGACAGGTAATGAGATAATATTCCCCAACACACCAGTGACTGAAGTAGAATAGAAGAATTTCCCTCTCTCCAAAATTGTACCAGAAGAACTGGTTACAATGAAGAACAGAATAAAAGCTGCAGTTATAGAACATATATATTTGAGTCTTTGAATATCAGATCTTTTCTACACCCTGTTCCATTTACTCCAATATGGAATCTAAAAGTTACAGTGCTTTTCCATTAAAGACCTTTTGATTTTTCTTTTATACAATCTTCCAGAATGTTCTGGAAGATCTTTCTAATACTAAGGTGATTCTCTTTTCCTTTGTAACCATCTCCCCGAATCAGGAAGCTTACAGGATTCCTTTTTATTCTTAGAATACATCACTTTTTCACTGAGTAATTTTTTTCAGTGTTGTCCATTATTCAGTGACCTTTTTGGTATTAAAAAGTTGACTATTTTTTATTTAATTTTTTTAATCTATTTTTTATTTTATTAATTTTATTATTTTATATCTCCCTGTCTACTCAATATTATACTCTTGGAACTATTTTTATACGGACTTCCATGTTCTACATCCCGTGTGTCTTGCCTTTGCGCTCAATACTTTAATTTCTTCTTTGTGTATTGTTCTGCATTCCAATGGATTATCTGAAGTTGATCTTGCAAATCGCAGTTAATATTCAGTATTATTCATTCAGTTTCTCTGAGCTTTCCTCATTATTTTGACCACTATGCATTTTATTCCTCAAATACTACTTTTTTCCAAGCTTCTTCATTAATTGCTTCTTGAGAAAAGTACTTGGAGTTTGTTATTGTTGTTGTTGTTGTTTTGACCACTAAGTCCTATCTTGCTTTCTGTATTTGGCTTTTTTAATCTATAGCTTATTGCCCTAATTAATCAACTAATATCACAACTCTTTTGAAAATTTTGTTTTTCCTTAGTATGTCTGATTATTATTTTTTCAAATCTGTCCCCTTTAGGGGAAAAAGCCTAGAGTGATATGTACTGATGGCTTGTTCAGCATCCTTCAAGAATCATGTCACTGTTCAGGATTCTTTGGGACAGGAATACATTTTCTATTTCAATTGGTTCAAGTGTAAGCTGAAAAGAAATAGGTAAGAAATCTTGTTTCTATCTCCCTAAATCCTTCAGAGGAAAGGAAATAGAATATGCTTAACATAATAACTGTGATTAGACTTATTAACTGCTGGTGACAAAGTGAGCAGAGCTGTTGTGTTAAATATCTAGTGTGTTGGTGTCACACCACGTTCCTAAGGCAGGATACTCTTATTTTTCTGGCATTTTCCATTGGGATGATTAAGGTGATCAACAGTTAGAAGGTTAATTGCACATCCTGGATCATATATGCTGACATTTTGTGTCTATCAAATGTGTTTGTTCCCAGAAAGCAAAAATGACACACTAATTCTGAAGGACATCATCAAAATGAGCAGAATGTTCAGTAAGCCAATCCAATTCTTACTGGTGCTTTCTTCTCAAATGCTTAATCAATCTTAGTGTCCATCCAGTTATGCAGACCTAAATAATTGCCTGACTGCCTTATACAACTTAGTGAAAAAGAAGTTACATATTACTGGGGTTATATTAGGTACAAAGCTTTTACATTATCTTTTTTAAAAACTCATATTAACAACTTTAAAAAACTAAAATATAAACTAAATTTTTTTTACCTATTTCATCATCCTTCCAAGTCTATGAAAAAGATCATTTTCCTATCCATTCTATTTATCTAATCCCGTAGGGCTTTGTCCAACAGGACTTTTTATGTGCATGTTGGTTAATTGGGGTGTTTGACACAAGATTTGGTGACTGTTTGGAAGACTTCCAGGAGAAGGTGAATTTTTTCCTTCAATCAGGAGGTTGACTGTAGAGTTCTTAAATGGCATGATTTCTTTTAAGTCGTTTTTCACACCAAGTAAAGCCGAAGCGTATGTATAGCTTGTGGTTAGCTGTATAGTGTGTTGGTTACTGGAGGAGATCCCTAATGTCCTGTGTTTGATCTTTCTATTTTCCAAGCTACCCAATCTTCCATACTCTAAAGTGTTAGAATTGTTTGTGTCCAGTTAGAGTCTTAGTACTCCAATAGGAAAGAAAATACCAGATGATTCAGGATATTTTCCAACTATGTTAAATCACTTTTTTTATTTCAAGTGTTATTAATGGCACCCAAATGTTTGCTGTGGTAAGTCTTTTCCTCTCTTTGTCTCTGCTGCCCACATTGACAGATTTCAGTGCCATATTCCTCAGTTCATTTTTAAACAGTCCCTGGCAACTGGGATTGTATCAGGCACCTTGTATGGGAAAAGCTAGCTCAGAATTTAAATCCGTTCAGTTTCTGCCTTATTACCCAGCTTGCCTTGTTTCCAGTCCCTTCTGTTCTGAGCTTTGATTGTTTTCAGGGCTCAGTTTAGAAAATCTGCTTGTTCTTCCAGGTTTTCCCTCTTTGCCTGCTTTGAGTCAAAGGCTATTTTACACTGAATAGCTTTGTCCTCCGTCTGTTCCCATCTGTTTAATGTCTTCCAGAAATTCCTTAAAATTCTGGTTTATTAAAGACATTCTCTCCTATGTCCCAGTGATATTAATATTTTTTCTTATTATTTCCAAATTTATTTTGAGAGGAGGAGGAAAATACGTGTGCTAAATAAACTACTTTTAGAAAATTGAATTTACCTACTGCATCCATGATTCTGTCTCTATTTTTATTTATTTTCTCTTCTATTTTGTCCTTATATTTGCTTCATATGTTTTATGTAGGAAAACAGTTTTTCAATGAAAATATTTCCATCAATCCCAACTTCAAAGATATTCCTTTGAAAAATACGGAATTTTTTATTTAACATTGGTCTTTCTCTGTACTTCTAACTTTATTCTACATGGAAATAATATAGCATTTTCTTTATCAATTTTCCTGTTTACCAGTTATGTTTTATGAGGTAGATTTCATCATTATTACAATAATCTGCATTTTTAACAATCTAAGGAAGTGATCTCATAAGCCAATTAAGAATGTTTTGAATGATGACTATTTGTGTATATTTAGATTCTTTAAAACATTTATAGGTTTTCTCTTAAGACAACTTGGAAGGATATATATTTGGTGTAAATGTGTGTGTGTGCGCGCGCGCACGCACGCATGTGGGTATATCTGTGTGAGTGCGTGTTTCACTACTGAAGTTCTATTTATCAGGAAGCAAAGATTGCAGGAGTGTATTCAATAATGATGAGTCCTTTGTAGTCTACTCAATTCTGATTGTAGAGTACAACTGATCTGAACTTAACCCATTAAGAAACTGTGAACTGTAAAGTTGGTACCTCAAATATTTTGTCCTCAGCATAACTCCTTTACTACTATTAACAATATCTTTGGTAATTATTGGTACTTTTTTGTCATTCTATCATTGCTACCACTTTGACCCCCAATCAATTTTTATTTCTGCATTTAATTTTATGAAAGTGACAAAAAATGATATATTGTCAAAATATATGTTTCAAAGTGGCTCTAAGTACTTGCAATACAACTTGCCAAAGTTTTTTTTTAACCTTTTAAAAACTTTTCTTTAGGCTTTTACACCTCTTATGTTGAAACATAAGGAGATAATTTGTCAAAAAGTATTGTTTCTTGTTTGTATAATCAATTAATAGAAGGTTATTCTACTGTGAGCTCTGACATTGCATAATGTTACAACTGATTTCATGTAGCACAATTTCTGTTAAGATGATGGTATATTGTATTCCACTGTAAATACTTACAAAAATTTAGAAAGATACTGTACTTCACTATAAATACTTAGAAAGATGTAAATACTTAGTATGAACTTCATTGTAAATGGTTAGAAAGATTCTAAATTCTTAGATTTTCTAGTCCCAAAACAACTTTTGTTCTAAATTTAAAATAATTTCTAATTTGCAACATACCCCTCATAAACATGTTTTTCAATTGGGTTTGACTTTCAGCTTAATTGTTCTTAGTTTGTTATTTCAGGTTAGTAGATGTGGCTAAATTTACTAAGCCTTTGTCAACTTTGTGTACTTTGAGTATTGAAATATAATTGTTGGAGGGAAAATTGAAATGAAAGATCATTCAATCAGTCAATCAATCAAGAATATCATTTATTATGTATTAAATTATTTCTTTTACTAAATTACTACTTTAAAGAAAATTATTTTATCTTCTCACATAGTAGTTTCATCATAATAGATGAGATGTTGGAAATTGAAAAATACTTTACCATATATTGATGATACATAGTGTGATTCACTATCATACTTTTAGCTAAACTCATGACATGTGACAGATGAGAAACTTTTCCACTTCCAAAATAAATTCCTTTGATCTATCACTCAAATATGTTACTTGAAATTTTCTTTAGAGAAATCCCTATCTCTTTGGCTATCTATCCATCAGTGGCTAAGAGCAAGGGTTGTATTTTCTGAGTATGGGTCCTTTAATTTCCTTTTATAATCTGTGACTCAAAATTTTTTAATTATGCTGGTTCTCAGTGGTTTCTTATAAATTCACCTTTTGAAGTATTTAGGATAAATGCTTACGAGATAATTTAAGTATAACCGTATGTGCTAGAAAGTGTTACCTTCTCTTTGCCTATGTAACTATACTTTTAATTTCTTACTTAACTAACTACATTACTTTCTTTTTTGTTTTTGTGTCATGTGGTGGTATCAAACAAGCCAATTGCTTAAAATAAACCAAAATTCATTTTTTTTTTTTTTTTACATAATGTTCACTGAGGTTATAGCAGTTGTCCCCTATGTTGGTTTATTATTTCAGACTGCTTTGATCTGGGAGACACTATATGAATGCTTACTTGTAAGATCACAGTGGCAGGACAAGAATCATCTTAACTTTTCTTTTCACCTAGAAATGGCATTCATACTTCAGATAACATTTCATTAGTCGATGAAGTCATCTGGCTATGTCTAACTTCAAAGTGACTAGAAACTTCAGTCCTTTGATGTGCCCAGATGGGAAAGAGAACTAGAAATATTGTAGAGTAGTAATAGTATGTATGAGTTTATCTACTGATTCTCTTTACCTTCCTACCAAAAATTGGAAGTGCCATAGATACTGATCTTTGATGCATTTTGAGAGGAGAAAATTAAAATCTGGAAAGAGAAAGTTATTTATTTAAAGTAACATGATATACAAATGACAGAACTAAGACTCATAAGCAAGACTTTTTTATCCTTAGTTTTCAATAGTATTTCCTCTACTATAAAATAAAAATAATTTCAGTTGAATCTTATTAAACTAAGAATCCAGTAGGTAATAAATAACTATTTGGAGTCCACAGCAATAGTAGAGCTTTAATATTTTCAAAACTATACAAATGTTTCAGTAATAAGTATGAAGAAGAAAAGATGACCACCAAGAAAACTGAAAATCTTGGCTAAAATGTCTAAGGAAATTGAAGTTGTAGTTGTCAGTATGAAAAGCAGAATTCCCCTAAATCCTATTTGACCAGGCTTTATTCCTTGCAGTTTGGCCTCCTGAAAATCTCCCCGATAATGATTACAGGTAATGGTTAAGGCTATCGGTTTGGTAGATTGCTGAGGCATCCATCCAGGCCACAGGTCCTGATAGGATGAACTTGTCAATAGGGCAGCTGGATTCCAACCTCCTGGTTATGCCAGAGAGGAAGACTTTGTTGGACATAAAAGCTAAGTTGGCTAATATGTCAGGAGCCAAATTTCTGCCACATCATACAGATGCTGGATATCTCACTTGGAAGGAGGGGCTGGTACTTTCTTCAATATGCAGTTTAAACTTCCATAGCTCAAGTCTTGTTTCCCTACTAGATTTCCCTGTATTGACTTAAAAATAAAATATAACTGGGGGACTTCACATCCATTTTTAATCCTCAGTATATTAACTTTCCTGAATAATTATGGATCCTTGGGGCCTGGTATGGGCTCAGTCAGGTTATTTTCCTGTATTTGTTCAACATTATCACAAAGCAGAATTGAGTGTAGTGGTAGGAGGAAGTTCCCATATACATAAATCTGAAATTGGAGATGAAAAATTAAAATTCATATCTAACCTGAAAATAAAGATTTAGGGTTTGTATAGTAATGCTAATTATCAATTTGTTGTTCCCCAGCTCTAAATTTACCCCATTTGGCTTGCTATATAAAAATGAATCTTGATCTTTCAAATATTTTTTCCTTCTCTAGCTGAAGCTTTGCTAATAGAGAGTGCTGGAGAGAAATGGCAATAGGAAGGAGTTTTGCTTCCTGTTTTGGGCATGCTCACTTGCAGGCTCCTGCAGTGTGTAGCTTTCTCCAGCACCAGATTCCTAAAATACTCTCAGCTTTTCTATTGTTTGGCTTAGACAGGGCAGGGTGGCCAGCAGTACTCAGGCTAACAGCTTCCTGGTAGAACTCACCATGGGCAGCTTCATAGAGGAGTACGTGCAGTTAGTACATCTTGGCTAGCTGCAGGCTCCTGAAGCACTGACAACTACTCCAGTTCCTGGTTCCTGCAGTGCATGGACCACAGCAGTGCCCAGTGACCAGTAGCTTTCCTCCACATCTGCCTCGGACAGTTTTATAGTGGAGTATCTCTGGTGACACACTACTCCTTAAACATCTTTCTTAAGCACCATGGAGAACAGGTTTCTAGCAAAGTCCAGCTGTGCTTTTCAGCAAGCTCTACTGACATGGCACCACAGTGACCTCTTTGCTGTTTAATGAGCTGCAAGTGTCCTCTCCAGTAAGGTCTGGTTCTTAGTCCAGGGTGTCTCTGCCTTGAGTGCTCTGTCATAGCTGTAGGGGCAGTGATTGCTATTTATATCTGCTATTTCTGTACTTTTAGAGTTCACTTTACTTCTTACTAGCCAATTCCTTGACACTTTAATCTCTTATTACCAATAATGATTCTTTAAACTTTCTATTGAAGTTACTGTGTGGTTTCTATCTCATGGTTGGATGCTGACTGATATACATTAAAACCTAAATTAAATACACAGCTTTGCTTTGGCTAAGTGCTTTCAAATTGCTGAAGATATTTACTCTTCTGTTTAATAGGTACAGGAATAATAAAACCTCTTATAAGACTTAGGACAATATTATATACATAAGGTTTAAAGTAAGTGCTCAACAAATATTACATGAATCTGAATGATGAATTAAATCTGAATCTGAGTTAAATAATATGTGCCTAGAAAGGTGCTGAACCTGGATTTAAAGAAGTTAAGGAAACCAACTTTAAGAGATTTGTCAACTAAAGAATAGGAATGTTTGAGATATACAATAGTCAGTGAGATTAAATGATTTTATCTTTTTATTTTGTTGTAGTTGATGACAATAAATAGTAGAATGCAGAAAGGAATAATCTAATTGGAGACTCTAAAATTCAAAAAATCTGTAAGTGTGAGAATGAGTGTTCTCTGGACAATCTGGACAAATATATATGAAACTGACTATAAAGCTCACATTAATTATGTGATATATACCATGCATATACAATTTAAACAAGTGGAAAATTGTGATAAAAAGACATTAGTGTAAATACTAAGCTATATGTCAACATTATCTGTGCCTTTTTAAAGCAAAATTCAAAGTTTATAACTGATAAAACTAGACACATAATGTATTAATAATTTGCTACTAACAGAATTTCAAGCAATAATAATGAAAGTTTATGTTGCTATAAGCCCACATTTCAGTATAATTTTTGTGGCATTAATTTTTATAATGATAACTTTAATGTTTATAACACAAAAGTAGGGATTGTTAGACATCTTTGTAATTTTTAGGTTAGCATTCTACAAGTATTAAGTACTATTTGTAGATGACTTTTGTTGTGAATATATGTGTGAAAGTCAATGTTTGACTCAATATTGCTGTAGCATTTTTCTCTAAATATGCACAATTGCTGAGAGAGAAATAGTGCATGAAATGTCTTCAGTTTTATACCTTTTGCACTTTAAGTTATTTCCCAGCAAAAACTCCTATAGGAAGTTGGAGAAACTTATAATTATTTTACAGTTGATTTAACTCAAAAAATGGCTGAAGAAATTTAGCTCACATTTTTTAACAACCTGAAAAATTAACCTTTCTGTGGTACCAATTCAAATATTCATGTCTTCAGAATGATATTAATATGTCATTGGTAAGCACTATTCTGAGTTATGCATTTGGGAATTAATAAATAATGAAAAAGGCAAACAATGGCAATTAATAACCAATACTGCCTCTGAAAATAGTATTAAAATAGGCTATTTGTATGCTAATCAATAAATTATGTTTTTACTATTTTATGGTAAAATGATTTTGCTTATAATTTACACTAAAGATTCTATAACTTGCTCCTTACTTACATTTTCTTCTTAGCAAAATTGTCACCCTAAATGCCCCATCACCCTATTGCTTTCATCACTGTAGACTGCTTTCTAGCCCCTCTGAACTAGTTAGATTTCACTCCTCCAAATATGAGTTTTGTCTGCAGAGACACAAGCTTAGAAGTTTATAGAAACTCACAGGCCAATATTTCCATATTGGACTGTCTTATAAATATTTTCATATACTTAAAGATACCTATAATTCAGTTGTTTGTAATGGTAGACTAAATAAATGTAGGAAGATCCAGAGAAGAGAAATGGAAAAAGGTCAGCTGCATCATTTTGGGTTACGTTTTCTGTAGATATATTTTTTGAATGGCACATATTCTTTCTTTCCTGAAGCTCTGATTTTTAATAAATTAAATTATTTGGAAATAAATCTAATCACAAAATAATCTAATAATTTAAGAAATGTTTTAAAAAATTAGAAAGCTCAACAAATTAGTTTTTTTTCCTTAAAGAACTCTATTAGAAAAAAGTAAAGGTCTTAATACAATATGATTTACCTATTTGCAATATATGCATTCTAACAATGAATGTTGCAGTGTTCAGGCACTCTTCATTTTTATTCATAATCTGTGATGAGTTTTCACATCTGTTTTACCCTACAGATTTCTCTTAAGACATAAGGCAGAATACGTAAGAATAAAATCTCATGTAGAAATATTTTATAGAAACTGAAGACCCTACTAGACAAAAAAAAAAATCTTAAAACACCTTACTGCTCTCTTGAACCTTTCTTCATAAGCTGGTCTAGCCACAGTTTTCTCTATCACAGTTAATGACATCTTTCTGCATTCCGAGAAACAAAATAGAACAAAATTTAAAAAATGAAATAAAGCAAAAACAGAAATAAAAAACTATATTTGTCTCATTTCATTAACTCCTTAGTTTAACATCACAGATCCCATTGATCAGATCAATTAATAAAGTAACCTTCATATTCAATTTGATTATTCCTTACCAATTCCACAGTTATTACTCTATTTTAACCTTATTATTTCTCCCTAGAAAATTTCAGTAAAACCCTACTTGGTCAGTCTTCTTCCTCCCTTCTTCACCTTAGTCTTTTCTAAATATATTAGCAGATTGGTTCCATTGAAATATGTCAGATCTTACCACTACTCAGACAAAACTGTCTAATGGCTTCACATCTCATTTGGATTTAAAACTAAGTTAAAAAAAAATAACTTATATGGTCCAACATGATCTAGCCTTTGTCATTTATAATCATAGATCTGGGACTTGAGAATGAATAGATTTCATGTGGCTTTAGATAAAACTAAACTTTCCGTATCTAAAATGTATTTCAATATTTTAAATTTATTTTATCTGATTAGGATTCATTAGAACATGGTGTACTAATTTCTGTCAAATTTGTACTTTGACATATATTAAAAGTAACTCAAATTTATAAATAAATTTTGAAAGACAAATGCCAATTCTAAATTTGTTCAGTGAAAAAATTAATCAGCTATGTATTAAAAAACCAAGTAAATATTTTACTAAAAGTAAATTAAAGCATTTATTTGGACAGGGCAATTGAATTTAAGTACAACAAAAAGCACAAAACCAAGATGGTGAAAACTGAGGAAGATATAGGAAAGCATTAAAAATTATGACTATCATAATAAAATTAATTGGTATCACTGTTGGTAATAATGCAAAGTAAAGGAACATTCCTTTACAAATTTTCTGTTTGTAGATGTTTTTATGATATGTCTAGACTCACTGAACTGCTGTTGACTAGCCTATAAAATAGATGCTGACCCGATGATCATATTGTTGTGGCTTCTAGTTTGTATACTTAAAGTTCCAGACACATGTTAGGAAATTCAATAAATGCTATACATGATTGGATATGTACCTTTTCTCTTTGTTTTCTTTCCTCAGTAATACTTTTACTTAAATGTTAAAAATAGTTTTATTTATGTTCCAAATAATAAACAAATGTGTTCTTTTAGTAGTGAGAAGAAAATAATCAGTCTAAAATGGCTATAAATGTGCTGTTGGCTTTTAAGATATACTATTTCAGTTATTGGTTGAGAATTATTGATAGATACTAAAGGAACTGATCAGTTATTTCCTAGGATTATGCCTTTCTATCTAAATATTTCCACATATATTAGCACTTTCTACTTATTTGGGTAACATAGCAGGCATACAGAGTTTAGTAGCAATTTTATCTCGACATGAGCTTTCTGTGTGACTTTTGGTAAAAGTTATTTGAGCTTTTTATATATCAAATCTTGTAACACATGAATGAGAATTCTAATATCTATCTCATGGATTGTTTAAGGGTTTAAAGGGATAATGCAGTCAGCCCATTTCCCCAAAATAAGGTAGCTTATAGTTTTCTTTTCTTTCTTCTTCTTTTTTTTTTTTTAACTTCTCTTAAAGTTTGAAGCAATCATCTTTAATTAGCCACATTCCTTCTTGAGGAATTCTTTTCTTGGTGATTTTTTTTTTTCATTTGGAGTCTTGATGTATGATGCTACTTGATCTATCTTACTTTTAAAAATTAGCACTCAGATTATGTCTACATCATCAGGATGCAGAAATTAGATGTAACTAGTAGAAATTCAACAGATTCCTATACCTGTTTATATTACCATCTTACAACTTCTAGCTTCCTTGCATTGCTTGAAGAAATATTAAACACTTTCAATAAATTAATCTCTTCTGATTATTTATTTCCAGACATGTGATCTTTTGTGTTTACATATTAGAAACAGATCATATAGTCTCAATGCGTATCTTCATATTTCATGACACTTACTTTATATCTTATATTTGAAATCACTCTTGTTTAATTTTTTTACAAATTGACTTTGTAACTATGAATTCTGCTACTGAAACACTTTTACAGAAAAATTTTTATGAATTTCAGTTTATGAATTCTGTTGATTTTAATTACTCTCATTAAATTAATGGCAAAGACTTCCCAGGCAATGTTTTCTAAATGCCAAATGATTAAATTGTTAGTGAATTCATTTGTAAACATGCCCTCCAAATGTTGAATATTCAGATTTTCTTATATGCTATGGAAAGGGATATAACATTTTTATCTTTTAGTAAATTTTTAAAACATAACATGAAATTATATTAACATTTGCTACATGATTATTTTGTCAGACCATGTTTTACATGTATCTACATGGATAATCCTCACGGCTCTGTAAAGGAGACACTGATGTCATCTTAATCGACAGATGAGGAATGTGAGACCTGGAAAGGTTAAAAAATGTGTACAATGTTATGAAGTGTTGACCTGAAAGAAATAGACTGTCAGACATTTAACCAGTGAAACTGAGTTTATTTGGAATCAGTAGAGAATTGCAATTCAATGACTACAACCATGGCAAGCCACATACAAGTGGCTACAAAGCAAGGGAAGGAGAACACTTTTATAGAGAGGAAAAGGAAGGGGGGAGGGCTATAGTAAGCAAAGAGTCTGTGGCTTTTTGATTGGCTGAGTCCTTGCCAGGAAGGGAAAGGAGTCTTTCTTCTTCCTGCTGGGCTCTGTTATCATCACAGGGTGTGAGAGCTCCCCTTTCTATTCTCCCAGCTCTATTTAATTAAGTCTTCCATTTATTAACTTTTTTGAAGATGTTAAGTGACACATCAGGAATCTGAAATAGGATCATATGGTTCTAGAGTCAATACTCTATAAATAATCAGAATTTTTTCTTCCTGGAAGGAGTAAAGAAGTTTTGATATTTAAAAATTTACATAGTTATTTTATGCTATGGTAACATTTCATATAAATACAATGTGCAGAATCAACATTAAAATATTTTAAATTGAATTCAGTTGTGTAGCCAAAGAAAGCTAATTGTAACACTCCTTTTAGTTACCTAGTCTTCTTGTTAATAATTATAACTAACTTACTGAGCATATATAATATGAAAGCCACTGGCCAAAGAATTTTACATGTATTATCTCATTTAATATATGTATTTGCTTAATATGATATAAGTAATATTTTTCTTCTATATTATAAATACAGGAATAATATATTTAACTATCATAATTAAAAATATGGTATCTGATGAATCTTATTGAGACCAAAAATTTAACAGCATATCATTAATTTATTTTAACTCAAACTCTTGCATTTGTGTACTCTTCCCTTTGTCGTTGGCAACTCTGCATTTTCCTAACATATTTAAAATCGGAAACACTGAAAACATTTCTTTGTATCAAATAAATATGAGCACAAGCGTTGTCTTTTATAAAGTTACTCTTGTTAACAAGAGGATGCAAGATATATGAATGATGGATAACCATCTCTAAGGCTATTGATCATAAAAATACATATATATCAATATATAACAAAACATATGTTTCAGTCATAATGCTTAAAACAGTAAACCTGTGCTGAGACAATATTTGATTTCCATCAATATTAGATTCAAATTCTTGATTTCATACCACTATCACCTTTATCTACAGATCACTCAGTCAGTTGTCAATTTATCCAGAATCCCTGTCAATGGCTTCTGTTTTTCCAAGATCCTTTGTACGTACAGGGTGTCCACCCACTCACCATCTGCCATGTCAAGTTTTCTCTATCTGTTACTTAAGAAAAACAACTCGTACAATTAAAAACAAAATGTTCTGTTCAAATTAGGATATTTTAACACGTGGTGTTTGTTTGAATTTGTGAATATGAGTTCATACATTACCCAAATTTTAGAATTTGAATAAAAATCGAAAGTAAATTATCTCAAAACCACATAAATCAAGTATACAAAATCAATTAACAGAAAGAGTGAGGAGAAAACATAACAAATTCATATAAATAAAGTGTGAACAAATGGGGATTTGTGTAAGTAGATGATCTGTAAATTGCAACTGAGAATTTTTAGTGATATATTGCTTTTCTTCCTTCATAATAATACCTCTTTGCCTCATTGACATTTTTTTTTTTGAGGGGCTTGGTAATTAGGTTAATTTTGTCTCATTGACTTTTTAAGGCCAGTTGGATACATTTACTTTATACAAAGAGCACTCTTCTATTTTCCAGACAGCTTCTTCACAGTCTAAAAGTGCTTATCCTCTTCCTGGTGAATGTTCCTGACTATGAGAATCTGTATACAAAAGAATGCAATCTCACACTTCCATTCAGCCATGGCTAGGACAGACATCAATCACATCTTTCTGCTGAAATCATATCTTTCTTCACTTTGTCGCCACACACTCCAGTTTGATTTAAAAATAGCTTATTCATTGAACATTTATCCATTCTATAATCCTGCCATCATTTTTGTTGAAAATTTAAGTATTCAAATTTCTCAAGGCCAACCTCTACTTTATTGAAACCAGTAACATATTTCCTTTCTGTGAAATAATGGAGCATATAATTTTAGCTCTTCACTAGTTACCTAAACTTGAAACATAATCTCTCTGTTTATTTTGTTTCAACAAAAATGCTATTAATCAAAATAATTATTTGGTCATTTTAGTGTCTCCTAATGATGCTTAGAGTGATAACATTTCTAAGAAAACTGCTATATTTTATAAATGGCTGAGTCTGATGAAAAAGGATACGTTCTTAAAATTCATTTTTTCTTCTGTATAATTCAGAATTTATAAAATTCCTGTACTAGATTTTTCCTCTGTTAGTAAGGCAAGAGCTATCTTCTCCCAAATTGAAAACAAAAAATAATTTGAGATACTTCTTCATATGATTAAAAAAATTAAACATGACCTTCAAAATTGTTAATGTTCTAACTGCTCTCTGCCCTTCCTATTCCATCTTTTATCATATTTTCTCCCCTCACCTTATGAACTGAAGACATATTGACCTCCTTTCAGCGCTAGTATATGCTCCTTTTTTCCACAGAGCTTTCCAAAAGTTGAATCCTCTGTTTAGAGATCTTAAGTCATATTCTGTAAAACATGGTTTCATTTTACCATGTTCTTATATTTCAAGGCATTCATCCCAATTGAGATTTCACATTTATTTGTGAGGTTTTTAGATTAATGACTGTGTTCTCATGTTTTGCCGACTTCTAGAACTACCTGAATCAAAACAGTTTAATGAATGGTGAACATTATGTGTTTGTTCCTATTGATTTCAAGATGTATCAGCTGTCTTGTAATTATGAATGTATATTGAAATTAGGAAACAAAAATATGCACAATTATAAGCTTTGGTAAAGCACAACTTGTTTAAATCAAAAAGAAAAATCAATGTTAAATTAATTAGTAGGTTTCCTTTAAGATATTCAGAATTGGGCTTCTAATATTCAGCAAAATGCTTACAGCTTGCTGATAGTTCTGAGTACACGTAAAGTGCAAAATATTGAAGCATTTTCAAAAAGGCGAGGCAAGTTAATAAGCAACTTTTTAATGATTTTTTCAAGTACTTCTCATTACAACATAGATGCTGTTTACAAAATTAAAAACACAAATTATACAAAGCTTTTTAAATAAAACTGTTTAATGCTTCAAGGAAAACAACTTAATTCCTGTGATGAAGATCAAAGATTATACAACAGTGCATATGTATACTTACCAGTGTTATTTTTTTTTAATGCAGTGATTCTTGGCAAAATTTTAAAAGCCATAGCTGAATTACATAATCTACAATAAAATTCTAAATATATCTGATTTAGCATTTTACCATTTAAAAAGTCAATCATTTTTTCATTATAAGTTAAAGAGCAGTTTAAATTTATCTGTTGAAACATGCATGTAGCATCTACCTATGTATATATAGTCTAAAGATTCTGTCGATTTTCCTCCAAGCACACTGTAGCTGTAATCCGACTAGTGACTGAAACAAACATAGGCTTTGACATCATGTTTAGTCTAGCTCTGCCATTTTTTAACTTTATAAAATCAACAAACGCTTGACAGTATAAAAGTATCTCTTTCATCATCTACGTTCTGAAGGGTTCAGAGTTAGAAGCTAGACTCTGGATCCCTTAATGTGCAGATGTGCTTAGAATCTGATAAAAGAGGCCTACCAAAGTCTATTCATATGAAGGAGTCAACATTTAAATTCAAATTCTTTCTCTAGTTTTATTCTTCTTCCAGGACAAGCAGGTACTAGGGCTTATTCTTCAGGTCAATTTTACAAATATATTTTTATGCTCCGTACAACTTGCTGTACTCAGATGGATGTAAGTGCATGTACAGAAGATGGGAGATAGGAAAAAGATTATCTCTACCATCCAAAATCTACCAAAATCTGTGCCTCTTTCTTTATTCCTTATCTGAAGAATGTCAGTTATGTCAAAATACAAAAATTATTCACAATGCTTTATGCCCATTTTTTTGCTAAAGAAAGTGGGTTTTTTTTTTTTTTTTTAATTGTATAGGTACAAAGGCCTTCTGTTTGGTTTTGGTACTCTTTTCTCCAAAGCTATTCAATCACTAAAGCACAGGACAGACCTCCAAAATATACTGTCTGCTTTGTTGTAACCAGAGCTCCTGTTTTGTGTCTTACTACAATCTCTACCACTTTTTCACACTTTTATATGAAGTCATTTCCAAACATAATGTTACTCATTTCAGATTCCTGTTTACACTTCTTCAATTCTTCCTCCCTGTTTTCATTATAAAATCAACTTCTGGTGCATGATGTTTCCCCAAGTGCTTAAAGTCTATCATAATTATTATTCTCTCTGATTTTGTCCTAAATAGCCTATTAATCCTAAAGTTCTAGCAACTGTACCATCCAAATATCTTACTTTCATATTTGCATTCACATTGTATTTAACATAATTAAAGTAGCACTCCAATAATTAAATAAGTGTGAAAATCACTATGTAAATATCTACTTTAAATTCTCTATTTAACGTCTTACTTACTCTCACCAAAATTTAGGTATGCATTTTTTTCTACTACTATTTCACAAAATATTAACCTGTAGTAAGTGCTCATCAACATTGATTAAATTAATAAATGAATGGATAGATTAATTAGTGAATGCACTAATATGGATAAAAAGTCCACATAGGGACTAGAAACTTATGTAAGGGAGACTAGCATAATCTTTGCACGTGAAATCTTTTTATTTCTAAGTATTTTTAAAATCTATTCTTCATTGTTATAGCCAGATTTATTAGCTTTTATGTATTTATTTAGTAGAGGAAGATGACAGTCTCTTTGACTTTACTATAGTAGAAATTAAGTCATTGTTACCAAATGTTATATAACATTATTTTCTGCATTATTTATATCTCATTCAGTGACTGTCCCGTCCTTCTGATTTGTTAAGAAAAATTTTTGGAGTCATTTTTGACTCCTGTTTTTCTCTCATGCCCCCTACATAAATATTTAATTCTGTTGTCTCTACTGTTAAAGTTCATTGAGTATCTATTTCTCACCACTCAACTGCTAATACCTTAGATGAAGACATTACTTTTCTTGCCTGTATTACTGCAGTAATCTCTAACTCTAAGTTCTCTATCTCTAACTATTCCCTACCCCATTTTGGCTATTTTAAAGATAAAAGTCAGAGTAATCCTCTTAAAATGTAGGTCATGTCATGTCATTCTATGCCTCAAAACTACTTCATGGCTCTCAGTGCTCTAATAATACATAGATCAACAGGTCCCCGCATAAACAGCCCTTTTGTTACGTTTTGATCTTATCCTTCTATGCTCTTCCATCTTTCCTGATTTTACTCCCGTATCACAGGTCCCACTACAATTACCTAAATACAGAAACCATGCTCTATTCATGCCTTTTGCATTTTTTAAAATTTGCCAGACAAACTTTTAATAAAAATTATGAGAGCAAAATCTTTTTTTGCAAACTGCCTTTTTAAACAAATGATTTTATTACAAATACTGAGAATGACGATGTCTTGTTTTGCAAAACCAATGAATAAAAAAAGTGTTAAATAAATAAATTATTCAAGGTATTTGAAAAAGGAAAAAAGAAGCCTGATGTTCTTTAATATTTTTAATCATAAATTTATTCACTAACTTTTCAAAAAATAAGTCTGAAAGTATGAATCAGATGGGAAAAAGAGAGTGAGAGGGAAAGGGACAGCATCTTGTAGCTGCTTTAATGGCTTTTGACAATTCTAGTGTTTTTTTCTGATGTTCACCTTTTTTAGAATTCATATCTATAGAAAATAGCTGAATTTACAATATTTATAATGAGTTTATTAATAGAGGAAAATAAAATATTTATTGAAAATGTATATACTTTTTATATATAAACAAACTTTACCATAAATAATTATATATATCAAAAATGTTATGCATATCAAAAAACTTGGTAACTTTAAAAAGGCACCAAAAAATTAGGAAAAACATTAATTACAGACAATAAAGTCAAATTCATTTAACAAAAAAACAGAATTAATAAAAATGTAGCTAATACTTTGCCCCCTCTACAGTTACCCATGCAGCCAGCTCCCTCAGTTTCTTCCAGTTTTTATTTAAATGGCATCCACTCAGTGAAGATTTTCCTACCTCCCTATTTGGAAGTTGCTTCAAGCCTTCACCTAGGACTCTGTAATCCATTACCCTGCCCTGTTTTTCACATACTTTAATTTATGTATGGCTTTTACTTATTTCGTATGTTGTTCATAATGTGTTTTTTTTTTTTTTTCTCTCTCCAACTCAGTAGTCAGGGAATCTGACTCTCCCTCTTGAAGAAAGAGGGACAAAGTCACAGTGCTGAAGAGCATACCTTAGGAGATATCATGTTGATAGGCATGGATATAATTACATGAAATGAAATAATTTGAATACCAATATGAAGGAATATATATATATTATAGGCAGACATGATCATTTCAGCAGCTATTGGTATAGTGCTGGTGGTTTAGAAAGTCAAGGTAAGGTGGAAGGTATTGCAACATCACCAATCTCTGTTACAATGCTGATATTGCAGAAGAGTCTGAAAGATGGCATGGTATTACTAGCAATTATAGTTATCAACATTAGTTATAAAATGTAACCCTCCATAAAAGTAGGCAGAAAATCAAAATAAACTGAAAGATCAACATTCTCTCTAGGTAGCTTAGGATTTCAGAGGACAATCTTTAAGGCGTATAGATGTTTTAGCAAAACTGAAACACAGAACCTTCAGACAATAGTATTTCTCCTAGTAAAGAGAACTCAGGATATCAGTGGGTTATTTTTGAAAAAGATATCTGCTAAACATACCTTCTGTTCCTAATAGTTGACTCATGAGTTTGTTAGAATTTGTAGATTATATTTGACACAAATTGTCCTATATAAAAATTTACTATATTCTGGAATAAAGTTATAGAATATAGTGTAGGGATATGGGGAGTGGGAATTCATTAGCAGTAATTGTAAGAAAGAATGATTTTCTAAATCATAAACATATTCTCTCAAAGATGATAAGGTAACAAAAGCGAGGTTTCTATGAGTCATTTTGGACCAAAGATTAAAAGTTTTATTACAAAAATGTATAATAATCACATTTTATTTAACGTTAAATGAAAAAAACAGAGAGATTCAAGATGACTCTTTAAGACATTAAGGAGTATGTAAGTGTCAGTACCATCAATGTGTTGGTCTGTTGTGTAAAAGAACAGGATTTTTTAAGAAGAAGCAATATGAGAGGGTAGGATCATAATTAAAACACATTTAAATGATAGTAAGACAATGATTTATAGTCAGATCAAACCAAGGTGTGTTAAATATCTGTGTGTAGGTGCATTTACAATTTTGTCTTAATATGCACTTAAAGAAAACTGACCTCACTGAAGGAATTTAAACTGTACTAGGTGGTAAGTTATTATCGGGGATGTAATATAGTAGGTTATATATCATAGGGTGAATAGTAGTAGAAAATGATCCTGGTTTTTTGAAGAAAGAAAATTGAATTTATCACAGGACACGACAATACTCAGAGTTCTCATAACCTGACCTCTCCCAACTCACAATTTCCCTTATTAATAACATTTTCTTTTAGTGTGGTACTTTTATTCCAAGTGATGAACCAATACTGGCACATAATTATTAACTAAACTCTATAGTTTATATTAGGAGTCATACTTTGTGCTATACAGTTGTATGGATTTTGACAAATGAATAATATTGTGTAACCGCTGCTAGAGTGTCATGCAGAATATTTTAATGCCCTGAAAGTTATGTGTTTCACATATTCATCTTTCTCTTCTTTTCTATTGCCCCCGTATCTAACTTCTTACCCAAGGTTCCTCCATATCTTTTCATGGCTCGATAGTCCATTTCTTTTTATCAGTGAAAATGCCCCATTGTATGGATGTACTACAGTTTTGTTTATCCATTTATCTATTGAAGGGCATCTTGGTTGCTTCCAAATTTTTGCAACATTTGTGTACAGATTTTTGTGTTTATGTATGTTTCAGCTCATTTGCTTAAATTCCTAGGAGAAGAGTTGTTGGATTGTGAGATATGCCTGTGTTTGGTTTTGTAAAAGACTGTCAAACTGTCTTCCAGAGTTGCTCTATGAATTTGCATTCCCACCATCAATGAATAAGATTTCCCATTGCTCTGCATACTACTCAGCATTTGATATTTCTAGTCTTTTGGATTGTAGATATTCTTTTGTATATAGTGATATCTCATTATTGTTTTAATTTTTAATCCCTTAATGGCATATGATGATGACCACCTTTTCATATGCTTATTTGCCATCTGTATCTCTTCTTTGGTGAGGTATCTATTCTGAATATTTGCCCAATTTTAACTGAGCTGCTTATTTTCTTATTACTGAGTTTGAAAATATCTTTGTATATTTAGATACCCATATTTTATCAGATATGTTTTGCAAATATTATCTTTTAGTCTGTAGGTTGTCTATTCAACAGATACTTTTAATGGAGGAATGTGAGTGGGATCATACTACTCTGTTTATGTTACTGTTGTTGGCTCTTCATGGGTATGCCACTACTACTGTTCTATGCTTTTCTCTGTCTATCTGGACTCCTCCTGCCAATAACCTGCTTGCACAGGGGAAATGATTCCTGAATTAGCACTGCTGCTCTCTTCAGAAAGTGGTTCTGTATTTCAAACATATCCCTCTCTTCATCAGAGAACATAAGCAGTGAAAAGGTTTATAAGACCTGATGCTGGAAAAGTGAAGTCTCACAGTGATATGCAGGCCCCTCTGCAAGTGTATTCCTCACTCTGCAAGATGTGTTCACACATGGCAATTTCCAAAAGTGCCTAAAACGGAATGTAGAGCAGGTTCCTATTCTTTCTACAGGAATCCCAGTTTTCATGTATGTTATAGCTGTGGTTTCTCATTAATGATATTAGGTGTCCCTGAATATTTGGCAATGGCAAATAACTAGGAACTGAACTGCCTAGAATATATTGAAGAGATTTTTAAAATATAGTGAAATAATTTGCGAATCTATTTAACAGAACCTCAGCCTTCACAAACAATATCTTCTATGACACTGGCATGTAAAAATAATTATTTTTTCCTTGAACCAAAATAAACCTATTTTTATTAGACATAGAGGGCTACATCTATTTAGAAACATTAAGGAGAAAAAAGAGGGGCAGTTTAAAGTTTAGTTTAAAAAATGAATGAGTTTAAAGGGAAGAAAACAGAATGGAAGCATTTACCGATCTGTTAAAAATGATACAATTTTAACTGTATTTATTAAAAGGACATAGATTTTGTTGTGAAGTTAGCATGGACTCAGTAAAGATTCCATAATGAATATTAAATTTCAAAACAATTTTCTCACACCAAAAATTTTTGTCAAACATGTAAGTAATTCTGTGTATTTGGAAACAAAGTTATTATTGCTACGGGGATCATATATTTTAACTACTATGAATAGAACAGCATTCATCTTAAAATAATTCACCATTGAGAAAAAAAATATGGTGAAAAGGTCTCTAAAACATTTCTAGAACTTAAGAAATCTTGAATGAAGATATCTTCCTTAATATCATGTTAGTTCTAAAATAACATGGGTGAAATGTAATTTTTTTTTTATCTGTTTTAAATGTTCCGTTGTGTTTATATCATTTTAGGGAACAAATACGTATTCATAAGAGTTGCTGAAGGTTAACAGATATTTCCTCTCCCTATGCTATTAGATCCAGAAACCACAAATTATTCTCCTACAGAAATTAACAGACGTCTTTATCACTGCAGAAGGGTTATTTTACATACTTGCTGTCTATGCATAAAAATTAATCAATTTGGATTTTTTTTTCCAAAAGAACACATTGTCAGTCTAGGAGCTAGATGTCAGATACTCTGCTTTTCATTTAAGACATTAATTTATCTAAAATATATTTATTTATTTTTGTATATGTATTTTTTATTGAAGTATATTCAGTTTACAATGTTGTGTCAGTTTCTGGTGTACAGCATAATGTTTCAGTCATACATGAACATACATACATATTTGTCTTCAAATTCTTTTCGATAATCTATTTTTAAGGAAGTAAGAAAAATATTTTTGCATGGAAACCCCTCAAAGATTATACTAATGACAAAGTTAGATGTTATAAAATATTACTACAACTAGTAAAATAGGATTTTATTTACACTGTACACTAGAATCCATCCAGCTAGACTATGAAAACTATGTTGTGATTTTCACAATTTTACATCTTTGGACAGTTGCAAACTTGAATTAAAAAAACTGAGTGTGTAACATAATAATCACACCACAGGATCTATATTTTATTGAGCAATTACTATGCTCCAGATACTGAAATAAATGTTCATATTTATTATCTCATTTCTTCCTCATACAACATTGTGTATTGTGAATAGAAATCTTTATATAATGGTAAGAATTCAGAGGCTGAAGGGGTTTAAATAATTTCTCCGAGGTCACATCCTCATCAGTGGCAGCACATGGATTAAAAGTTACATCTGTGTGACTCACAGCCTATTCATACTCGACATTCTCCCTTTTCCTTTAGTTAGATAAATTGTGGATCTTAAGCATTTTAAAAAGAAATGTGGAGATATAAATTTTGTTCAAGGCCAAAGGGCTGGAAAACTGATCTCCAGAGTGCTTCTTGTAAGAAATGGATGTTTACGTGTAATAACTTGCACCAAGCAGGTGACTGTGTCATTAATCAGTATTACGCCTTAGCTGTTGTGTCTGGGTGAGAGTTAGTGGTCTGTTTCAGGAACTTTCGGCACTATGTGAGTAGAGGTTCATTTTTCAACTGACACTGCAAAAAGAAATTTAAAATTCACCTCCTGTCCCACTAACATGTTGAACTTTGACCCAGCTGTATCTACAGAGAGGATCCAAACAAACAAAAACCCATAAATGTACAACCATAACAGCTATAAAATGGGCTGAATTTTAACCCTACTCTTTAATTATAAGAGCCAGCAGTGTGCAATTGGCAAAGTCTTCCTTAGAAATCAGTGGACAATTTGGCACTTAAAGAACTATTCATTGAAGAGTATAATAAACAATCATGATTTCAGTAACAAACTACCTGATGCAGAAGACTGGCATTATTACACAGATGAAATTAGAAAATGACAGCTGAGGAACCACAGAAAAGGAAGTAGACTTTACTAGAATACATTATACTGAACTGATTCATGATTTTTGCTAACTCTTTGTCAATTAGCTACTAAAGTATAAACCCATCGTATATTCTCTATATTTATGGAGACCATGTAATTTATCATACAAACCAGGAATTTTTTTTTGGATAATGAGAAGAAGCTCTATTTATATTTCTCTAAGACAACAGATGAAAAGCAAGACTCCCCTGGGCAAAGCAGGGTACATCGTCATTTTATTTACAGTTGTTACATATTCATATAAACAGGAAGTAGAAAGAGGACTTGAGGTTAAAGATCATGAGTTCATATTTACTGGTTCAACCATTAGTTGTGTGATTTTAGGTAAATTACTTAGTTACTTTGAACTGAAAAATGAAAAGAAGAGAAATACCTAATTTCAAGAGTTGTGCGAATTAAAAATTATATTGACATCATGAATAACACAGTGCTTAGTACATTAAAGATATTGATGGAAGAAATTTTCACGTATTGAGGTACTGGGAAATCATTTTGGTTTATACATGATTTAGCTTGAACATTATACTAACTAGAACAGCCTGTCTTATAATCTATCAAGCATGCATTGTACATCTGCTTTAACCATTAAAGAAAATAATGTATTTAAAAATAACAATGGAGTAACTGTGGTTCAAGCATCCAAAATGGATTTGGGTGGCCCTTGGGGATGTGGTTTCAGACACATTCCTGCATCGATGAGAACTTAATTTTTCCAAACTGTATTAAGCTCAAAGTCACCACCTGTTCTCCTCAATATTTGCTAATAGCTGCCAGCTGCAACCCCCAGTCTTAAAATATCCCCTTGTAACAATGCAACCCTTTTGGATCCCAACTAATCCTTGCTTAGCAAGCATCCTTACTTCTTGCCAGCTCCAATGTTAATTCTTAACAAATAAATTATATAACTTTTGTGGTTTTTTGCCTATGTAAGCCTCTCCAATTTTTTCGTCCAGTGGAACACAATTCATGTGCTTCTTGAATCTGTGTCTCCAGGACTATAGTCCTCAGTTTGGCTCAAATAAATCTCTTTTCTTCTCCTATTATAGATTATTTATTGATTATTTCTGTTTGCAATATTCAATAAGCAGATATAGTTAGAATCCTAGTTCTCATTATGTAGCTTAATTTATTATCATTAATCTATTTGTTATATTAATGTACTGCTGAGTGATGGAATCCCAAGTTTTGAAACCTGAAAGGGGTAGAAACTCTCTGACTCTAACATATCAAATATCTATGCTTAGATTTACCAAAAGCAAAACCACATCCTTAAAAATTCTGTCTTCATAGGATTGATTGTATATGAGTGTATCGATTTAAAACACCAAAATAATGATATTCTACTTTGATAAGTGAAAAGCAATAAAATGTTCATAACAATGAATAGGAGAAAACATTAGAATTAAACTGCTTTAATAAAGTCCAATTAATTCACTAATCTGAAACAATAAATAGGCTATTTTATATAAAATAAAATAAAGTTTTACTATTTATAGTTTAAAACACAAAATAAACAATGAGGTTCAGTTAATACATGTGAGATCGGATTTTAGAAACATGAATGCAAGATGTGAAAAGTGCAGGAAATGAAAGTAAAATTTGTTTCCAACTTTTAGTAATTTACTTACATGACCTATCATAAGCCAAATCCATTGATTTTTTTAATGCTAATAGACCTGTATGCACACTTACATATGCCTATGTCTAAGTGGGCTTTTTTTTTTTGCTTTAGAATATGTAAATATGCATATATATATACACACACATATATATAAACAGTATATTCTATTTACCTCTCAGCATTATTATAGTGCCAATCATGTAATTTCAATATTAAGAAATTGAATTGGCTGAATGCTTAATTAAAACATTCTCTATTATGCTATTTTTAATCAAAAGAAGGTAAAAATCAATGTTGTAACAGAAAATATAACAGAGTATACGTTATTTTCCCAGAAAAGTATATGTTATTATAACTTGTGTATCCTCATAGCTATAACACAGCAAAGTACAAACAAGGGGTGCTTTATTTTTTTAAAGAAAGTTTTAAGTATATGCAAGACTATAGTTTCCTCATGTTTCACAACGCAATCCATTTGCCAGCCCTTTTAGCCTTTCCCTGTTCAGAGCCCTGAATGACCAAGCCACATCTTACTGTGAGGGAATTAGTTTTGACACCTTGAGATATTTAATTATTTGCAACAGTGAGTCAGATAAAAGTGAAGTTGAGAGAAACTTTTGAAGCTCTAGGAAGATATATATGCTCAAAATACCATTTTAGGATATTTTAACCATGAAAAGACAAATAATAACATAATAGAAGTATATAAATATGGTTTGTACATTTTTAGGAAATGAACATATTACAAAATAAGTAGAAATGTAAGGTTTAGCAATTAATCACATTTTTTACATTCTGCTATTCAGAACAGATAATCTCACAGAGGGAAGTAAATGTAATGTTCATTTAAGCACAACCATTCATTTTACAGTTGAGGGAACTGAGGTTCAGAGAGGTTAAGTGATTTGCCAAGGTCTCTTGCCAGTTGCTGTTAAACTCAGAAAGAAACAACATCTAGGTTTCTTACTTGCCTAGTATTATTTTATTAATTTCATTTGCCAATAACAATAGCAATTTAAGATATCCAAAAGTCTGCTGCTATGGATAATATTTTTCATGAGAAAGTTGTGTTAATTAAATTTGTATAATTATAAAAATGGTACGATTTTCCCAGTAAGCCTATGGCTATGCTGATTTACATGGCTATAATTTTTAATCTATTAATTATTTCATTTATTGATTAAATAATTCTTAATTTTTTAATTAAATAATCTATTTTATATATGCATGTATGCATATGTTTGTGTGTGTGTATGTCTGTGTGCATTTTAAAGTCTGTTTTTCTTCATAGTTTTTAAAATCTTTTTAAAAATTACCTTCTGAGAGTGATAATGAGTTCAATTTGGTATATAAAATAAATATTTCAATTGATATTTATTCATACTCATCCATGGAAGAGAAAATGTTTTAAGATGTCTATCGTTCAATGCAAAATATGTTACAAACACAACTATTTGGTATTTTAGCCTGTTAATATGTTAAAGATATACTGTGAAAGACATTGACTATATTGATTAAACTTTTGTATTAAAGTATATGGGAACTGTTTAGCACTTCATTTTTATCATTCTTATAACTGTAAGTATACTCAGCTTGAAGTTGTTAAAAATAAGTGTGTATAAGTCTAGGAAGAAATATTTAAATATTGCATACTATAAGATGATATAAGTCTAGGAGGAAATAGGCTTCTATGTGTGCTATTTTTCTGTCCATAATTTGCACGTGAATATTCCACATGAATTATATTCCTCAATTTGGAAATACTTGGAAGTTATCTTTAAATGTGCCCAAATCTAAGGTGACTAATTGTCTTAATTAATACGTCCCCTACTACTTTCTAAGTAAAAAGGGATGATTGTTATTTTAGAAATAGTTCAGTCTTTGATTTCTATCTGATAATTGGCCTGGCTGAATTATCGTAGTCATTTTTTCCCCATTTTATTAAAGTATTATGAAACTGATAAAATCTCCCACTATAATAAAAAGATAGGTAGATATCTAACCCCTTTGTATATTACATACTAGCATCTTTGTTTTGTAAAATTTTTTTTTAATGCTCCCTTTTTATACTGAGTGATGAAATTGCAGGATAAGTTCCATATCCAGGAAGCTTTGCATGATCTAATATAACTAGCTATGCATGTCTTCTTCATTTATTTACTCTTCGTCTGTTTGTTGCATTATAGATACGTTTTTACAAAAAAATCTGTTAACAAGATTATAACTAAAATTACTTTGATTTTTGAAGAACAGATTCTTTAGTGACATGATGTACAAAATTCTGTTCAGTTTCCTCAAAACTTCATTAAAGTATTTTTATATTTTATAATTATTCTGATAATATAGAATCATGTGTGATTTGCTTTTCTATTTAATGATTGTTATTGAGTTTTCTTAATGCAATTTTCCATTTACTTACTTGAAAAATTCTATCTTCAGAATTAATATGAACAAAGTTTTATTGATTTTTCTGGAAGGGAAAATGGGGAAAATTGTCAACACTTTTTATAACTAGAGATATTAGTTCACATATTAAACAGAGAAGGGAGTACTCATTTTTTCAGAAAATAATTGCAGCAAATATCTCAAAAATAATTGACATTTATAAACTACTTTCCTTGAAACATCAAGAAGTAATTTGTAGAAATTACTTAATAATCCTCTTACTAGATTCTGGTGGTAGATATTGTATTGTAATTTCAGTGTACTTTGTATTAATAGCATTAATGGAGAGTATTAGTGCAGCTAATCTGTATGGAGTTACACATATGTAAAAGAAGCAAGGATCCAGTTGTAGGTAACCCTGAACATTTGGTCACTTCTTTCACTTGTTTGCTAAGGCAAGCATTTAACCAAGAATGTTTTGTTTACTATCTTTCTCCTTGTTAGTTTAGTTTTCCCACAAAATATCTCAGCCATTTTCACATATTTTCTGTTCTTTTTGCCCTTTGTCTCTGACAAAAAAAAAAAAAAAAAAAGGGAAAGAATTATTTTTCTGTTTACATATCCAAAGTACATTCAGTGTGTGTGCAAAAAAACCCAAATTAACAGCAACAAGATACGTCTTTAACTATCCATAGGTCCTGAAGGAAACAACATGATTCTGTGCCTTATAGCTAGTTTATTTTCATTTATTTTTAAACAGCTTTATTGGGGTATAATTTATATACCTATCGATGCATTTTAAACTGCACATTTTTAAAGATCACAGTTTGGTAAGTTTTGACATCCCATTCACATGTGAAATCATCACCACAATAATGATAGTGGACATTATACATCAATAAAAAGTGTCTTCATGTTCCTTTGTAACCCCTCCATCCTAGTCTTTGTTCCCTCACAATGCTGATCTGTGTTTTATTGGGCTACGGTTTTAGATAGTTTGTATTTTCTAGTCCTATAAAATTGAATCATACAGTATGCACTCCTTTTTAAATTGTGTTTTACTTCTTTCACTAGCAAAATTATTCTGAAATTAATTCACATTATGTGAATTGACATTTTAATCCATGAATTGTATTCTGTCATATAGATATCCCAGAGTTGGTTGATTCGTTTGCCTGTTGATACATTTGGGTTGTTTCCAAGTTTTGACTTTCTATGAACATTTATGTACAAGTTTTTATATGGACATATGTATTGATTTCTATCCAATAATTGCCTAGTACTGAAATGACTCGCTTGTACAACAGGTATGAGTTTGACTGCAAAATGGTTTCCCAAAGTGGCTGCAAAATTTTATGTTCCCACAAGCAGCTATATAATGTATGGTGAATTGGCAATTAGGAAGGAATTACTGTAAAAAATAAATAATTTTTTTAAAGGTAGAAAGCAAATGAGTTTGTAATTCAAATTTATTTTATAGCTAGGTCTCTTAATATGTTTAATTGATACTCATGATTGAAAATGTAAGCATATGATCTACCAATTAAAAAAAGTTGTTTGTAGATTTCTACCTAAAAGTGTTACCATGATAGTCATTCAGTTTTGGGAGCATAAATTAAGTTTAAACTCTTTATCAGAATAACATGATAATTAGAGTATAATAATTATTCTATTAAGAGTACTCTCTATGTAAAACTGTTTATAAAGGCTGCCAACTGATTCTCATGGTCTCAGCAAGAGCTGAATCTGCTATTACTGTTGTAGTCTTAAAATATGTAAGACTATGAGAAAGACTAATATGTTTGGCTTTATTTAGTTGCTCAACCATCATTAATTTACACATACTCTGGTTTGCATTTTGTGAATGATCCAGGGTGAAGGAAGGCAGAATTGAGAAGTTAACAGTTTAGTAAAAGAGCTAAGACATTCAGAACTAACAAATAGCAAGACAGCTGGACATATGAATGGTCCCAGGCTCAAGAACTGTATTAGGGTAGTAAAAGAGAAATTGGAGCAGGTTAAGACTTTGCCCTATCAACCTATATAACTTGTGGCAGATAACTGAAAACTGAAATTATGCAAAAAAAATGCTTAGCATTCTCAGAACAAATTATCACTGTGAAAAATCTGGAGTTCTTTCTTTCCCAATTAATGTTAGGATGCTTCAAATAACCTTAGCCAAGAGCTTTAATAAATATACTTACATACATAACATGTTTTCTGTGATGGATATATTCCCAAAGATTGCATTAACACAATGTTTGTATTAATGTTTTAAATTCAAAGTAATCTTCTTTGCTTCTATAGGAAAGTTAGCTGCTACATAAAGACTCATTTGAGGTTTTTTTTTTTAAGTTACTTTGATTTTTTGTGAGAATATATATTTTGGAGTTTTTGGTGTTTCTTATTCCCTAAGTTAGTCAACAAAACTATGGATTATCTTTTATGTGCAGCAGTGGTAACAAGCAGAATGAAATGAAGGAATAAAATGAAATGTAATGAATGTTGATTTTATGCTAGAGGACGGAATAACTGTATCTGATATGGGTAGGATGCTTTGAAAATTAACTCACTGAGAATTTACAGTTCATATTGAGTTTTCGTAGCCTAAGAGAGACAGAGATAGAAAAAGACAGAGATAGGGAGACAGATAGAGGAAGATTTCAAATTAAAGAAAAAGCATTGGCAAGTGAAATCAAATGTCCAAACCATGAAAGTTTATAGAAAATTCAGTAAATGCTTATTATATTTGAAGAGTCTATAGTAGAAGACACATAGGAGGTGTCTTAAATAGAGTAATTGGGCCAAATACTTCTCTTCTTTCTCCCTTTGTCATGTATACCTGCATTTTCTCCTGTCAGAGGCAGAGGTCATTTTTCTACCATTGGTCTTTGAGTTAGGCACGTGGTACCCTTGGTTCAACTGATGGATGCTGGCAGATTTTGTGAACACAGGCTTAACATGGACTTGCACAGTTGGACTTTTCCTTTGTGCAGTTCTTACACTGCCACGATAAGATGATGTCTCTGCTAGCCTGCTGATGCATAGAGAATGGGAGACAGATGGAGTAGACTTGCAATATCCAATTTGGAGCCAAGCCTGTATGGGCCCACACTAAAGAAACACACCTACAATGTATAGAAGCAAATGAAAAATTTCCATCTAAAGATACAGAATTTTGCAGATAGGATAGCTATATATGATGACTCTTCAGTTAAAAGAGTATGATGTTTTCTTAATACATTTTATTGTATTTGCTCTTTTATCAGAGATAGTCACTAAAACTGGGAAGCTAAATGTGTATAAATGTGCATTCACCATGGTTCAGAGCTGTCTTATCCCTCACCTGATAAGTACTGAAAAAAAGAGACTTGTAGTTTTCTCAGTAGATTTGCCTTCAAACTATGTACACAAAATATATTATAAGTATTTTATCAGCTGTGTTTTAACATTAAGCAAATGACCTATATAAAATTACATAAATACTTTTTCTTTTTCAAGGTTTGATTTGGTCTGTAAGTGGTTTTAAGTGTGTCTAGTGGAAATTAGAAAGGTCTTCCTGTTGAAATGATAATAACTTTGTTATCAGATGCTATTGGCCATAAACAGGTTTTCATTTATCATAATAAATGAACACAAATCTGCAAGACATGAAGTTTTGTATCATGAAATATTTGACCTCTTTTAAATGGAGACACTATGATTTATGGTATGATTAATATATACATGTACACACATGTTTATCATAATAATTTCCTTCATTTATCTGAATCCTAGGATCATAAGTAAGCCAGAAAGTGATTCACAACATCATTTCTGTCGAGTTAGCCATTTGTTTAGAAACTGACACTGGGATAAATTTCTGTCTCCATCTTGAAGAGTTTGGAGTGTATCTATCTGCTGCAGGTATTAGGATACATAAAATTGAGATGTTGATTGCCAATGTTGGCACTGACATTTTCACTCAAAATCATTAAAATGTCTTCTGCTGATATTGATACATGGTAAATTGATTACATGCCTTAAAATTATTAATTATGTATTTTTCAAGATAATTCTATCAGCTTGTACTTAAAATGTAATAAGTAATATAAAATGCATATCCAGTTACGTCTATCCATTGCCATGGCAGATGTCCAATTTGGTATTAAATTAATTACCAAATGCCTTTGCTTTTTGACAGTTGGATAGTTTAGACTTCAAAGGCAAATGGATTTTCAAGCAATGTAATAACAAACTTAGAAGTGTGAAGTGCAACAGAGCTGAAAAGTGAGAAATCACCAGTCTGTGCTGTTAATATCTTCCAGAAGAGTTAATCAATCATAGTGTGACAACACTAAAAAGTACAAATCATATGTGGTATAAGAATAATTCACTTTAAATAAAATTCTTGTTTTGATATAACATTAATAAAATGAATTTTCAAGGTGGCACATTATTTTACAAATTGATCTCCAGTTAAATTTATTATATTTCTGAATGTCATCCTAGAAGGTTATCATATTTCTGTTTAATTTTTGGTTGTATTTAGCAGTAAACATATAAAAACTCTATGTTTTTTGTCATTCGCTGGAGGCATTCCCAATTACACTACCACTGCTGCCAAGCTTTCATTATTTTATTGTCATTTCAAAATTAGTAGAACATTTAAAAATCATTCATGAATTGCATTAGATGTAAATCAGACATAGAATGATGATTATAAAGTATATGAATTATTTTTCATAAATATTAGAATAAATTCACCTAAGTATTATAGTCTAATGTGTCAGAATGAGATAATTTTGAAGCTCATCCATAAGCCTAGTTAGTGAGGTTGATTATTCTTTGACCTTACCATGAAAATTAGACCAAATCTAGGAAATGACTATTTCTGCATGTGTAAATACAGCCTATTTTAACTTAAATATACTTAAACTTCTCATTTACAAAATACCTAAATGCTTGCTCTTAGCTATAACATTTATCACAGAAACTTTTAGTTAACTGAAATAATTTGTGTACCTTCTACCAAATAATATTTATAAGAAACATATTTAAGAAAAAGAGAAAATATTTGCAAGATTTTGTTATGATTAATATATTGGTTAATATACCAATCAGTGTTTATTTAAATGTATACTTGAACATCAAAAATATCTACTCTACTAAATATAAATTATTTGTGGAAGAGCTAGTATTAATCATTTTCAAATCTATGAGGCTACAGATTTTTAAAATATTTCACTTGTGTATTTAGTATGTCATTTAAGGTTTGCATTTACATTTTCCTCTTTCAAATCTCTCTTTCCCGTAGTGCATATCTCTTTTCCTTTGTAATGATACAAAAAGCTTGTTTAGTGAAAACATCTTATGAAAGAGGCAAAATACTTAGCAAATAATCTGTAATATTTATAAAAATATTAACTGACCAACCATAATGAATTTAGTTAAAAATTTAATAGTAAGTACATTTCAAATAGTTTATTTTTTGCAGGCATAAAAATATACTATAGATGTAACATGTAAAATTTATGCAATTAAATAAGGAGGCAATTCTTGAAATGCTCCTGAATTATTTTTGGATGCATAAACAGAGGGGACCAATTTGGAACTTTATATTTATTAAATAATTCAAATAGTAGCCAAGTAAATATGGGATGAATTTCATATAATTTCTTTCTATAACAGCATAGAATCTTGATTTATCATTTAATCATTATTTAAATTATAGATTTACTATAAATAAAATATAAAGAATAAAGTTAACTAAGGTCAGATACAATTATTTTAAAAGATTGCCCTATACTATAATTACTAGTCATATCATTAATATTTGTGAAATAGGTGCAAAAGACATGTTGGAGAAAATGAAGCTCACATAAACTCAGAACTTACTCAATTAACAAACTGTTTATTTATTAATAAAATAAGCCTCAACACAGCATACTATTTTTATGCCATGTCATTTGAATTAAAATATGATTTCGCATTTGCAAGATAGAATAAGTCACAATGAATGATCTATATGACATGATCAAAAGTAGTAATGAGTGCTTGTGAAACACAATGGAATTTTGTGACACAATGAAATGTAATGGAATTTTGTGACAAGTGAATAGAAGGCAAGAACTGTGATTTAAACAAGTTACTTTGAAATTTGTAATCCTTCTATAAAGGAAAAATGGAAAGAACAACTATAGACTTCTGGAAGACACAAATTATATATATATATACACACACACACACACACATATACACACACACACACACACAATATCATATATTTACTATATGCTATAGCAATTCCACTCATAAGTATATAGTCAAATTCATTGAAAAGAGGCTCAAACACGTGTATATTGATGTTCATTGCAGCCTTATTTACAACTATCTAAAAGTGGAAACCACCTGTGTCCATCAACAGATAAATCAATTTTTAAGCATGTTATAATATTAATAGAATACTATTTAACTATAAAAAGGAGCAAAGTTCTGATACATGCTACAATATGGATGATTTGAAAATGTTTTGCTAAGTGAAGTACTCCAGACACAAAAGGACAAATATTGTATGATGCCACTTATATGAATTGTTTTGAATAGGCAAATTAATAAAGACAGAAAGTAGAACAGAGGTTACCAGGGGCTGAGAAGAGTGAATCAGTAGTTGTTGCTCAATGGGTATAAAACAGTATTGTGAATATAATTAATGGTGACATTGTTCCAGCTTTTTCATTTAAAGACATTGGCTTCTTGTGAGCTCAGGACTGTTGTCATAGAATATGCTGTTTCTTAACATTCCCTCCCTCAGCCAAGCTATACTGAAAACTAGAGTTTCAATAGGTAAGGCTTTCTTTGAAGAGTAGGAGCTTTGCTGCAAGAGAGTAGATATTTGGGGGGAGGGGAAGAGGAGCAGGAAAAGCAAATAACTGTCAGATAAAACTATTAAATGTAGTAGGAAAAACATGAGAAACTTACAGCTTTGTTAAGACTGAGGTTGTGGTTGGCTTAGGATGAGCAGTGAACAAGCCAGAAATTCATCCAGTTTATGATGGGAAAAGAGCTACAGAAGGGCCAGATCTCCCCAAAGCCTTGCTTGTCTGGGACATTGTATGCATGCTCAGGGAGGCCAGGGTGAACATGGTAGTAAGAAAAACCAAGGAAGAAATGAGAACCAACTTAACTTAGAATGTACTTTTGAACACCCACAAAGATTGATTGTCAGAGAGTAGAAGGAAGCCTTCTGAGGTGTTTGAGCAGAATCTGTGCTCAAATCATTGGCTGAACACAAAACTATACAGACAAAAGAGAAACCTATAGAAAGTCAGGTCACTATAGCCTTATGAAATGTATTGCTTAAATGATAAGACTTGAAAGTCAGAGTTACTCTTTGGTTCATGGGCTGCTGCATGGGTATTTTGTTAGCAGACATGAAAGCAGTATTAATCTCATTGCACATCTCCATCAGGGCTCGTGGGTGATCAAGTGCTTTGTCAATAAGCAGTAACTTTTTTAAAACTTGAAGTGTAGTCAGTTATAATGTATCAGTTTCTGGTGTACAGCATAATGTCCCAGTTATGCATATATATATACATATATTCATTTTTTTCATTAAAGCTTATTGTAAGATATTGAATATAGTTCCTTGTGTTATACAGAAGAAATTTTGTTTTTATCTATTTTTGTACATAGTGGTTAACATTTGCAAATCCTCTAACTCCCAAATTTATCCCTTTCCCCTCTCTTTCCCTGGTAACCATAGATTGTTTAGTATGTCTGTAAGTCTGTTTCTTTTGTAGATGAGTTCATTAGTTAGTGTCCTCTTTTCTTTTTTTCTTTTCTGTTTTTTTCTTTAGGTTCCACATATGAGTAATATCATGTAGTATTTTTCTTTCTCTTTCTGGCTTAACTTTACTTAGAATGATGATGTCCAGGTCCAGTAACATTTTGAAATGAATCTTTTTTCTGAATATAAGTTTTCAACAGTGGGCTTAAAATACTCAGTAAACCATCTTGAAAACAGATGTGCTGTCATTCAGGTTTTGTTATGCCAGTTTTAGAGCATAGGCAGAGTAGATTTTGCACAATTCTTAAGGGCCCTAAGATTTTTTAATTGGTAAATAAACAAAAGGTCACCAGTTGCATTAGTCCTTAACAGAAGTGTCAACCTGTCCTTCAAATTGTTGAAACCAGGCATTGACTTCTCTCAAGCTGTGAAAGTCCTAGATGGCATCTTCTTCTAATAGATGACTGTTTTGTTTACACTGAAAATATTGCCACCCTCATTAATCACTTAATATAGCAGGATAATCTGGTTAACTTGATTCAGCTTCAACATCAGCACTTGCTGCTTCACTATGTACTTTTATTTTTTGGAGATGGTTTCTTTTCTTAAGGCTCATTAATCAACTTTTGCGAGCTTTCAATTTTTCCTTCTCACTTCTCTCAACCTTTATAGAAATGAAGGAATTTGTGGCCTTGATCTGGAATGTTGTGTCTGGTTTGATCTTCTATCCAGACAACTGAAACTTTCTCCATATCAGAATGAGGCTTTTTTTGCTTTCTTACTATTTGTGCATTTTCTGGAGTAGCACTTTTAATTCCCTTCAAGAACTTTTTCTTTACATTTTCAACTTGGCTAACTATTTGGCACCAGAGGCCTAGCTTTCTGCCTATCTCAGCTTTTGACATGCCTTCCTCACTAAGTTTAATTATTTCTGGTTTTTGATTTAAAATGAGAGACATCTGACTCTTTGTTTCACTTGAACACTTAGAAGCCATTGTAACGTTATTAATTTGATCTAACTTCAATTTTGTTGTATCTCAGGCAGCAGAGAGGCATAAGGAGTGGGAGACAGATGGAAATGGCTGGTCTGTGGAGCAGTCAGAATGCACACAACATTGATCAATTAAGTTCATAGTTTTATATGGGTGTGGTTCATGGTGCCCCAAAGCAACCACAACAGTAACATCAAAAATCATGGACTAGAGATTATCGTAACAAATATAATAATAATGAGAAAGCTCAAAATAATGTGAGAATTAACAAAATATGATACAGAGACACAAAGGGAGTAATTGGTGTTGGAAAAATGATGCCAATAAACTTGCTTGATGCAGGGTTGCCACAAACCTTCAATTTGTAAAAAAACAAAACAAAACAAAACAAAACAAAACAAAAAACCAGTATCTGTAAAGTGGCAATAAAGCAAAGTGCAATTAAATGAGGTATAAGTGCATCTTGAAGACAGGAAAGTGGAAATTAGTCCATGTGTTGAACAACAACAACAAAAAAACTGAAAAAAATTAAAAGTAACAAAACTTTGAAACACAATCAAGTGCACCAATGTAAGTATAATGACAGCTCAGAAAGGAAACAAAGAAAATGTATTTTAAGAAATAATGGTAGAAAACTTGACTAATTTAATGAAAACCATCCTAACCAAAATAAACACAGAAATCCACATTTAGCCACACCAAACACCTGGAGAAACAACGAAATGTTAAAGAGAAAGAAAAGAAATCTTGAAAGTGCAAAAAAAAAAAAAAAATTTTTTTCATCACATACAGGGAAGTAATAATATTACCAATGGCTGATGTCTCTTTAGAAATAAGAGAAGCCAGAGGTCATTAAAATGAAGTATTCAATTAGTTAAAGAAAAAGCTATCAGCCAAGAATAGTATATATATAAAATGTATCATTCATAAATGAAGACAAAGCTAAAATATTCTTAGATAAATAAAAACTGAGACAATTCACGGCTAGCACACCCATCTAAAACATATGGTAGAACCTCAAATATGCATGAAGAACAGAAAAGCTCCAGAAATAATAAATATGGGGGTAAATATAGAAAATTATATTATGGGTTGAATTCTTTCCCCTCAGAGTCAGAATGCTGAAGTCTTAACTCCTAAAACCTCAGAATATGATTGCATTTGAAGATAAGGCCGTTAGAAAGGCAAGTAAAGATAAAAATGAGTTCATATGGGTGAGAAGTAATCCAATGACACTTGTGTCCTGGATAAGAAGAGGAGGACACAGACATGCTCAGAGAGGACTGTGTGAGGAACAGAGAGAAGATGGCAATTTATAAACTAAAAGAGAGAGGCTTGAAAAGAAACACCCCCAACCCTGCTGACACTTTGATCTTAAGCTTCCAGCCGCCAGGACTGTGAGATAACAAATTCTGTTAGGCCATCCAGTCTGTGATATTTTGTTACGGCAGCCCTCAAAAACTAATACATACTATACAAATATATTGTTCACTCTTATTCTATTAATTTATTTAAAAACAAATGATTGCTTAAATAATAACATTGCATTGTTAGGTTTATAACATATAGAAATATGATATGTTAAAATAATATGAAGTATAGGCTTTATTAAAGCAAAATTGCTATATTTAACTGGAATCAAGTAAGCTTTCACATCAATTTGACTGGGAAAAGTTAAAGTTCTCTATTTAATCCCTAGAACAACCATTAAGAAAATAATACAGAAAATACAGTTAAAAGTCTGTAGAGAAATTGAAATGGTATAGTAAAAGACATATGTAATAAAAAGGTAATAAAAGAGGGATAGAGGAACAAAAATTACCTAAAATATATGAAATATAAGAAACATAATGGAAGATGTAAATTAAAAAATTTTAATAATTATTTTAACTTTGAATAGACTGAGCATTCCAATTAAAGCTCATCAATTCTCAGACTAGATAAAACAATCAGGTCTTACTACATGTTTTCCACTGTGGTACACTTTAGAGTCAAAAACACAAATAACTTGAAAATAAACTATGATAAAAGGCTGCATGTAGACACTAACCATAGCAGGGCTGAAGGTGATATATTAATGTAAAAAAATACATTAAAACAAGAAATGTTGCAACAGGCAAAAAGGTCATTTCATAATGATAATAGGTGCCATGAATCATGAAGATGTAATTGAAAATGTACATGTACCTAACAATGAATCCACTAAATACATGAAGTAAAAATGAAACAACTGAAAGGAGAAATAAACAATTAAAAATTACAGAGGCAGGTTTCAATATATCTGTCTAGGGAATTGACATAAAACTAGAAAATATACAGAAGAGGTGAACCACACTATCAACCCACTTGTTCTCACTGACAGACATAGAACATTCCAACAGATAACAGCATAACATACATTATTTTAAGTGCAAATGGAACATTCACCAAAATAGAACATATGGCAGACAATTAAAAAAATCTCGATAACTTTAAAAGGATTGAAATCACAATGTGTGTGTTATCTGCCCAATAGGAGATGAAGATTAGAAATAAACAACAGAAAGAATTCTAGCACATTCCTAAATGATTGAAAATTGAACAACATATTTCTAAGTAGTCTATGGCTCAAGTAAAAAAAATCACAAAAAGTAATTTAAAAGATTTTTATGAAAAGAATGAACTTAACCTTTTATCTCAAGAAACTATAAAAAGAACAAATTGAACCCAAAGCAAACAAAGACAGAAATAATAAAGATTAGAATGGAATTAAATGAAAGAGAAATCAGAAAAAATAGAAAATTAATAAAATGAAAAAGTAATTGAAAGAGTAAAAAACTAGGCAAAATTTTGTCTAGGCTTATCAATAAAAAAAGAAGTCAAGAATCTAATCGGGTACATCACTATGGTTTAATTGCATAAATAAATTGAAAAACTTTAAGGGAACACTATGAACAATTGCTTATCAACAAAATTAATTACATAAATGTATAGAGCCAATTGCTATAGGGACACAAATTACCAGACTGGTTCAAGAAGAATAGAACATCTGAATATACCTATAAAAATGAATAAAGTTGAATTATTTAATTAAAATCTCCCCCAAAATAGCCCAGGTCCAGAATACATTTCTTGTGAATTCTATCAAAACCATTGTCAATGCCTAATAAGCACATGAAAATGAATTCAGCATCAGCAGTCATTAGGAAAATAATTCATACTACATCCGATATAGTCGCATACCCAGTAGAATGCCTATGATTAAAAAGATGGAAAGTAACAGGCTTCTTGTAAGTTTATGTTTTTACTCATCTATCACTATTACTCTGTTAAGTTTTTCAAACAATAAAATATTTTTAAAGGAATGCACTTTAAATTTTAGTACAATTAATAGCACTTTTCCCTGCTTTATTTTCTTCTGGACCGGCAGATTATAAAGTCATGCCTGTATATATTTGTAGTCTGTGCGCTTGTCTGTTTATGTGTGTGTGGATGTGTGTGTAATTTCTCAAGACTTAAGCAAAACTTAAGTCTAAGTTGACATTTTCTCAAGAAACTGCTTAATTTAAAACGTATGCTTTCAGATTTATGGTTCCAATTTTATTTATACAACTTTCTATTATCGGGCTGGATTAGGTTTCCAACTTTTCGAACATTAAGCTGCAGTTAGGAATAAGTCAGAAAAAAATCCCAACTCCCGAGTCAATAAAAAAGGTAAGAGTCATGGTCTAGATTGAGAAGACTTCGGAGAACAGTGAAGTCCAGAAGTTAGTTGTTTAGAACCATGCTCCTACTGAAGAGCATGAGGCTGAAATATTTCTGTAAATGAAAAAAAAGATAGCCGAGAAGAGAAAAAAAGCTTTTATTATAAATACAACCTTTGGATTAAATGACACAAGTCTAAAATAATATTTGTCTATAGATTCTTAAATGGGCAGTGATGGTTGCCTGACCACTGCCCCAAAATCAAATGGAAAAGCATCCTGGGACACAAAGCTAAAATCAGTGTTGATATTTGCAAATGACCATTTATTTTAATTGTAAAAGTTTAATGTCTAGTCAAAAATCTATTAGTCACAATGGAATTGAATTTCAAAACATTAAAAAGGTATAATGAAAAACTTAGACTTTAATGTATTTTTCTAAATGGACCTATCTTTAATATGGATTGAATTCAAATCATACCTCTGTATTTAAAATATTATTAAAATTATTTTTAATAATTTAGCTTCAAATGATCATTATCTAAATTGTTACCATATTTATTATTTTCAAATTATTATTATCCTTCAGCATTGTGCATGTACCTGATCCTTGGCACTGTAACATACTAGAAATTGTGATACACAATTTGGTTATCTCCTTTTAAAATAATGTTATATTGAAGAAATATTTTTGTCTCTGTATGTCTCTATCTCTCTCTTTTTCACATATAAATACACATTCATGCACAACACACAGTAAATCACATTATAACTTCAAATTACATAACGCTTGAGAATAATACTAAAAACACATTTTTATTAATTGCTATATAATTAAATTCAGAAAATATTTCCAGGCATTATTTTTTCTCTAGTTTGTAGAATGTTAATGGGTATCATAGGTCTTATTTGGATACAGCTTTAGTTAAGAGAACATTTCTCTCGTGTCCTTTTAGTGAGATTACCAGCAAGTCATTTTGTGACTATGGACAAGCTGTTTCTAAACAGAGGAAGGCAAAAGACCCAGAATATCCAGTGCAATATTTAAGAAAAGAACAAAGTTGGAGGACTGATAGTATCAGACTTTGAGAACTGCTGTAAATCTACAATAATTAAGAAAGTGTGCAATTAGCAAAAGTATAGACAAATAGGTAATCAGAGCAGAGCAGAGTGCAGAAATTGACTCATAACAATAAGGCCAATTGATCTGTAACAAAGGAGCAAAATCAATGCAATAGACAAAGGATAGCCTTTTCAATAAATGGTTCTGGAACAACTGGACATTCACATGCAAAAAAAAAAAAAAAAAAAGGATCATGATAGAATACCCACCCTTCAGAAAAGTTAACTCAAAATAGATCATATCCTAAATGAAATTAACTCAGAATTTTAAAATTCCCAGAACTTAGCATAGAAGAATATCAAGGTGACCTTAGCTTTGCTGATGGCTTTTTAGATGCTACAACAGCAAAAGCACAATCCTTGAATGAAAAACTTGGAATTTTTTATTTCATTAAAATTAAAAACTTTTATCTGATATGAATAGTGTTAAGAGAATGAAAGACAAGCCACAGACTGTAGGAAAATATTTACAAAACATATCTAATAAGGACTATTATCCAAGTTATATGAAGACCACTCAAAACTTGACAAAGTTGTCAAGTTAATAGTTTAACTCATGTTACTTACGGATGAAAGTAGGAAATATAATTCAAACGTTTGGACTTTGTTAACAAACCTCTCCTCTCTCTCTCTTTCCTTTTATGTGTATACACACACACACACAGACACACATATACATACAAATGTATGTACATGTGTACGTCTATATTGCGAATCATATTTCAAGATCTGAAAAGCTCAAAATTATCTATGCCAAAAATCATTTGCCCTTGTTTGTTCAAGGTAGGAATTGGTAGTCTAGGATCTTAAGTCTACATGTCTTTCAGTTTGTAATGCTACAGAAATTGCCCTTGTATTACAAATCATTGCTGCTAAAGTGGTATTTTATAGGAAAAAATAATTCTAAAACTATATATCAACTTACTGAAACACACAAATGAAGCATAAGACTGATTTAATTGCATTCAGTGGACAAAAGTTATATATCTGATTTACATATAAATAACATATAACATGGTATATTCTGAGGCCCATTTAATTTCCTCACCTATGGTATAATAGGATTACGTATCAAAATTCACATGATCAGCTTATTATCTGTTTATTATTCAACATCTCTGTGTCTGTTTCTGCTTTATGAATCCAAAACTTCAACTTTTCTTTTTCTTGCTCTTAATTTGTAACAATAGTTTTCTTCTAATTTCTTAAGTATAAATTCTCTTCGAATTTAAAACCTTTAAAAATATAGCTAATTACTCATTGGAATTTCTTACCCTATTAAGAGAGATTCCAGCTATTTCTTAGTTAAAACATTCTTTTGAGGGTCTTTGTTTCGGGGAGGAGGCATAATGTACAGGAGTTATTTATGGCCTTTTTTTCTTATTTGGTTTAAGAAGGCTGCTGTTTTGAAACAATCCAGGTTATTTCTCAATACCATTATCCAAACAATCTGATACTGTTTTATTAAAGAATCAGTTGGTGTTGGTCTTTGTTTTTACATAAAGCAAACACCTCAGGAGTTCTCTCTGTACTTAATAACTAAAAATGAGGCGTGATGAGAAACCCTTCCTGAGAGGGAACTTCCTAGTCAAAATGCTGCAGGGTTTTTTCTCTCTGACCAAAGCACTCTTAAAAACTCACTGGGAATGTAACCTTTCTTTCTGTGGCAGAAGTTAAAACTCCATAAATCAGATGTGTGTATTCCATGCTGAGTTTAAAAGCATTCTACTGATCCAGAATATTCAGTAGGACTTTTTCAGTGGTAGAAAGTCCCTTGAGGACTCTTAAGTTTAATGAAACTGACTGAGGTTTTCTCAGGCTATGTTTATACTTCAGCTGCTGAAGATTTGAAAGTGTAAAAGTACTTGAGTTATGATTTTCATTCTTAGAGTTTTTGGCTGAAAAGAAGTTACCTGGATTACAATACAGACTGAATTGTTGACAAGGTTGAAACATAAGCTTGTGGAAAGGAGCCCAGCAATAAAAATGTGATTACCAGAGAAAGAAGGAGCTGAGTAATTGTCCTAGGGAAGGATGAAGGTGAAGTAACTAAATAACAACAGAGATGTTTACTGTATACTTGATGTCCAGGTCTCAGTGGAACATGCTTAGAAAATTAAAATTGAAATGAAATTCTGTGTTTATCAGGATATGATACCGTAGGGGGAAACCAGCAACAAAATCAGTACCTCTCTGACACCATAAAAAAATATCAGTGGTCTTTAAAACACCGAAGTAATATCTTCTTTGTATTACATGTGTCAGCAAGTGGGCTGTATTCCAGTCCTCTTGGAATCTGAGGCAAGGTTGACAAGAGGATTCCCTTCTTAAATAATACTGTTAGGCCAACAAATGCCTTCAGCATTTCCTTTTGTGGGAGAAGGAAAAATGAAGAATAATACAATGCTTTATAATACTTCAACTCGAAAGTAACGTATACCTCGTGCCCAGAAAAAAATATGAACAATAATTTTTTAAATGTGTCTTTGAAAGACACTTTAATAAAATTAAAAATCAAACAATATTCTGAGAAAAAAAATTTAATAGTGTCTGGCAAAAGACTTATATTTTTAATTTAAAAAGAATTCTTATAAATCAATAAGAAAACAAGTACATTAATAATTGACAAAGATTTGAAGAGACACTATACGCAAGAAGATACAGAAATGGAATAAGCCCATGAAGAGATGCTCAATATCATCGATCATTAGAGAAGTGGAAAGTAAATTAAAATGAGAAACCACTACATATCCCGTAAAAGAGCTGAAGTTAGAAGGACTGAAAGTACCAGCTTTTGAAAAGAATGTGAAGAAACTTTAACACTTATATATTGCTGGTGAGAGTGTATAATTATAAAAGCAATTTGGGAGAGAGGTTGGCAGTTTCTTATAAAATTAAATATGCATTTGTCCAGTGACCTATTATATCCATTGTTAAATATTTACTCCAGAAAAAGTGAAACATGCATACAGGCGAAGACTTAATTCAAGAATATTCATAACATATTTATTCCTACTGGCTAAAATTTGGACACAACACATGTCCTTCCATAGAATAGAAAAACAAACCTCGGTGTATCCACAAAATGGAATAAAATTCATCAGTAAAATGGAATGATGATATACCAATAAACCCTACAATATGGAAGGAACTCATGTCATAATACAGTGCAAAAGAAGCCAGAAATATGATTATATGATGTATAATATAATACATATGGAATCATAATATAGGGGTATCTAATTTACAGTGTTAGAAAGCACATATGATATTGTCTGGGGCTAGAGAAAGAGCAAAGGAGATTTTCTACAAGGTAGAATAAGGGATATAGTTGGCGTGATGGAAATGTCCTATATTCTGATTGTGGTTATGATGAATTGGCCATCTACATTTATTGAAATCCATCACCTATGCACTTAAAATAATGCACTTTACTGTATATAAATTGTACATGTAAATGTATGCATGTACAAATAGCAAAGAATTGTAGTATACTCAAATTGGACAAATGTATGTTATCATTGATGTATAAAGATGTATACATATTTTAAAGATTAAATTTAGCTTAAAATTTCTCATGTTACAGTGAAAAATAAATAGAAAGATTTATACTCTTCTTTTCTTGAATCTTAGTACTCACAAAATCTATTTTTCCTGTTTTATTGAGATAATTGACATATAACATTGTAAAATTTTAAGGTGTACAACATAAGTGGTTTGATGTTTCACTTCCACAATTTGTACACACACGTACACACACACACACACACACACACACACACACACACACAAAATGATCTCAAAAATAGATATTCTGTTGCTAAGAGAGTAGATCTGAAAATGTCTTGTCACAAGAAAAATACTGTAACTATGTGAGGTGATGGATGTTAACTAGACTTAGTGAAGTAATCATTTCACAACATATACATATATCAAATCACTTATATTGTACACGTTTGGAAACCTCTGTGGGCATCTTATATTAACCTCATAGTACTTCACTAATGTTTCATCATCGATGGATCATGTAATAGATGTCTTCGTTAGAGAAATATAGAATAAGAGTGCACTTTTTAGAAATTAGCATGGATACTTTAAGTCCTAACATGACTGTGTCATTTTCTGTCACATTGAATGTTCTAGTAGATACCTTCACAATAGTTATTTAGTTCCTGGCTTAATAAATAAAATATGTTCATAAATAAATTATTTTATAACTGTCATGATTTATCAGAAAATGCTAAAGTAGAAGCAGTTTTTCTTTGGAAAAAAATGTTGACTTACATGCTGGTTGCATATAAATTGTATGTTCATTTAATATCTTGACTTACTTGTCAGAGTGATCTGAATGTAGAAATCAAATTTACTTGAATTGAATCTTTGAAGCATAACCAATGTAAGAAAAAACTACATTGTGGTAAAAAGATCACAAAGTTTCTTCTTGAAATACCATCAAATGAAAATTAAAAGGAATACATTAAACATTTCAAAACGTAATTAAATGCAGTATTCAGTATTTTGGTAACGTAGAGAAATTAATTGACAAGATATTTTAGAAAAAATGGCAAATTAGTTGACTGTTGCTTCTGTAACTACCTATCACAAATGGTGACTTAAAGCAACAGAAATTTATTCTTTCACAGTTCTGGAAGGCAGATGTCCAAAATCATTTTCACTGAGTTGAAATCAAGATGTCATCAGGGCCATATTCATCCAAGAGGCTCTAAGAGAAAATCCATTTCTTGACTCTTCCAGCATCGTGTGGCTGCCTGCATTCTTGACTGTGTCCATATCATTCATTCCAATCTCTGCCTCCCTGATATTATCACAATGCCCTCCCATCTTCTACAGAATATATTTTAACTCCTCCACTTGTGATTGCATTTAGGGCCCACCCAGAAAATCCAAGGAATCTCTCCATCTCAATATCTTCATCTAACCATATGTGCAGAGATACTTTTTCCTCATAAAATTAGCCTCATATTCCAGGTATTTGGACCTAATACATTTGGGGGACAATTATTCTGCTTAGAACTGTAAAAATTTTAACAGATGATTAGAACTTATTTTTTGTGTCTTTCAAATAGAAACAGTGATAGCCCTCAGTTTTCCTCACAGATATGTCCTGCTTTCCTCCTTTTACTCACTTAATACAATTGCCTTTCCCTAGTGAGCTATAGCAAGACATGTTTAAATGACTTTGATCAAAGTCATGTTTGTCACTTTTGTGATTCATCATATTTCCTCATCTACAACACTGACCAGAGATTTTAAATTAGAAAGGCTCAGCCAGCCTGGGGCCATGAGCGCAATGTCAGAACCCCACTTTATTGTTCAGAAATAGAAATGTAACGTAAATCAGATTAACTCCTTCATTGGCTTTTAACCTACACATCTTTGTATTGAATTAAATTAAAATTTATTTTATCTTATTTTATCTGTAGATTCCAACATGTATTTTTAACTTATTAAAGCCTACTTCTAGTTAATGTTGTTATCATTTTATGTATAATGTAAGATAGTGACTGTCCACTACAATTTACCCCTCCCTCTCATGGCTGCTGTTGTTTCCATAAACATCACAAGTACCTATATTAAAATCCAGTAATACAATATTACCAATTTTGCTTTAAAAACATTTTATATTTACCAAAAAATTCACTCCTACTGCAGCCCTCCAGTGGTTCTTGTAATTCTGTTTCCATTTAGTGCTGATGTTCTTCAGACTCAGAGACTTCCTTTACATTCCCTGTGTGCAGGTCTACTAGCAATAAGCTCTTTATTCTTGTTTTCCTGGTCATCTTTAAACTTAATCTTCACAATTAAAAGGCATGTAGATTTTTGTGTTGACATATTAATTTAGAAATGTGAACATGTTTTTGTGTTTTTATGGCCTCTATTGTCTTTTATGAAAAGTCAACTCTTATATATAAGTTTCCCCTTGTAGGTAATATGTCATTTTTCTCTTGATTCTTCCAAACTTTTCTTCATATTGTTGTTTTCAAAAATTTCACTCTTATGTATCTGGTATACATTTCTTTTTCAGTTTATCCTGCTTGCTATTTGCTGAGATTTTTGGATATATTAATTTATATTTTTACCAAATATGTAAATCTTACAGCTGTTTTTTCCCACAATATATTTTTATACTTTTCATCACTCTCCTCTATTTCTGAGGATTCACTTTTATGCAGATGTGACGATCTGGGAATACAACCAACCACTGAGACCGTTTCTTTTTTAAAAAATGTTTATGTTCCATCTCTCTGATACATAGATTGGATAATTTCTACTGATCCATCTCAAGTTCACTGAATGTTTCTTCTATTTCAAATCTAGTGTCAGTTCTATCTATTATAATTTTTATTCCAATTATTTTACTTTTTAGTTATAAAATGTTATTTGCTTATTTTTATAGTTTTCTAAAATTCCTTATACATTCATTTATTATAATAACTATATTTTTCTTTTGTCCTTGAACATATTTGTAATAGCCATTTTAAAGGCTTTTCACACTACCCTCATTGCCTGGGTCATCTTGGAGGCCATTTTTATTAACAATTTTCTTTCTAATTTTGTGTCAACATTTTTATGCTTCTTAATATGTCCAGCATTTAGTGGTTTTGTATTCTGAACATAGTTTACAAGTTGAAATTTTGAATTTTGTGGTTTTCTTTTGTTGACTGAAATAAATGCACAGCCTAAAAGTTGAGTAATGTTTTATTTGGCAGACATTTCTGAGGACTCGAGTCCGGGGTGACAGCCTCTCAGATGGCTCTGAGGGACTACTCCAAAGACGTAGGGGAGGGGCTAGGATATATAGGAGTTTTACAACAAAGACCAGGTAGTCAGAACATTAAAAGATTTGTTAACTGAAGAAAACCAGACATCTCAAGTTTAAAAATTTAGCACTTTTCTATGTATGGGAGGCAGGAAACATTAGGGCTCATTGAAATCATTGCTTTGTCAAGCATCTAGCTATCTAGGGCCAGTATCCTGTTCTTTCTTATTCTGAGTCCTCTCAGAGCGCACCATTGTTAGTGGCTGCAGAGGCCCGGCTGCGAGGCTTGTCTTCACTGTGGCGGGTGGCAGCATCTGACAACTTTATGGCTTGAGCATTCTTTGTATACTGGTATGGTTTGCAGTATTTTTCATTCACACTTTTAAGAATTGTTGAGAGTTTAAGAGTTTATTTACTGTTCATTTTATTTTTGCTGCCGGGTAGTTAATTCAGTAATGGATAAAGTAGACCCTTTTGAAATATATTTTAAAGGTTTTTCTTGGGGGTTGGTGTATATAAAGATATGTTTTCTCTAGGGCTTTAGTTACTGTATCAAATCGATCATTATTTACACCTATTCCATAATGTAAGACAGTCACCTTGTTCACAAAATGAAGTAGTCAAAATTTTTATTTTCCAAAGTCTCTTCTGGCATTAACATTTTAATTATCTCAATTTGAATATGTTTATAATAAATTTCTAAAAGATATTCAAAACTTAAAAAAGAGAATCCTATCAATTATGCAAGGTTTTGTTTTTGCATATTTAGGCAAGACCCCACAATCTATATTTTCATGATAATAAACATTTTATTTATTTACTTTGTTGACTCCTCCCTCAGCATCCATTTCACTGAAAGTGAGTAATATATTACCCACTTTGGAGAATCCATTGATTTAACAGAAATTGATTTGTGCATAGGCATGAGTTTTTCACATCTGACTGTTATCTAGAATTATCTTGACCATATTATTTCTATAGTGAGAATCTTCTGAAGGCATCAGTTATATACAGGATGCCAGTGCAGAGAGGTGGAAAGGATATCACATCATAAGCCCATTGAATTTTCCATCAGTCAGCTCCCTGAGGTGTAGTTGATGTGATATGGCAACTCTAATTATTATCTAAGTATATTGAACTCAGTGTTTTCTGTTAATTGTGGCTTTCATCATTCTAACGTATACAAACCCTCTTTTTTTCAGATGCAAGAGTTAGAGGTAGCCCTAACAGGTTAAATTTTTACATTACTCTTTAAAGTATTTAAACTATTAAAGAAATTAATTATTAAACTTAAAGGCATATTTTCATAAGCATTCCAATATTTACTATTTAAACTTTAAATTTATCTCATTTATATGTAAAATCAACTTAAAAATAAGCAAACCTTAGATTTGTTTTAAATGTGAAATTTATATTATTTCTGAAAACTAAAATAAGTATTAATTAATTTCCCCAAATTCAGGAAAATAATAAGGAATAGAATCATGATGAATACTCAGAACATTGATTCATAATCTCTTTGCTTAAACACTATTTCATACTAGCACTCTGGCCATGAAGCAGAGTCATATGTCTTACTGACCATTTAATATAGCTTATAAAGGATTTCTAAGATAGTTTCCAAAGAATAAGGAGAAAGAAAAATTATAGAAGTTATTTATATTACACTAAATTTTTAAAATAAGCTATTTTTCTTCATAGATAATGAGAGTCACATAGGGCATGTTCTTCCCAGCTTTCTTGATTAAAAAATCTCATTATTGCTGAAAGTGTGTTCAACAGGAACAGTGGATCAGGCTTATTTTGAACATGAAGGGGCAAATTTTAAGTCTATCATTTTCTGTAAACTCAAGCTGACAAAAATAAAATATCATTCCTACTTCTCTGAACTCCTTAATTTTATACAGATATTGGAGGAAAAGTAAATGGTCACCCACCTCAACTAATAGGGGGAGACTGAATCAGAAGAGATGAATTTAAAATCAGTAATAACACACCTACCCCAGCAATGCTAGAGCTAAACTGATGGTGATGAGAGTACTCAAGGAAAACTAAAACATGAAAAATAACAGTGATCAAGGGGTAAAGAAGCTCTTGTCCAAGAAAAAATTAGACTCAGGTAGCTTTGATGTTACTTCTTACTATAGGCAGGATGCACATGGACTGGATTTAGAGGCTAAATGTTTTTCAGAATCCACAAAGAAGACCCTAAATGGAGCAGTATTGTTGCCCAATCTCAATATCTTGTTCCAGATATTTTGGGGAAAGTAATCATAGCAAGGATATGGATCTCTATCAAATTACCTAGGACATTTTTCACAGAACTAGAACAGATTATCCTGAAATTTATAGGGAATCACAAAAGACCCAGAACTGCCAAAGCAATACGAAGAAAAAGAATGAAGCTGGAGGAATAACCCTCCCAGACTTCAGGCAATACTACAGAGCTACAGCAATCAAAACAGCATGGTTTTGGTACAAAAACTGATCTATGGATCAATGGAACAGAATACAGAGCCCAGAAATAAACCTCAATTAATCTTTGACAAAGGAGGCAAGAATATACAATGGAGTAAAAACAGTCTCTTCAGCATATGGTGTTGAGAAAACTGGACAGCTACATGTAAATCAGTGAAGTTAGAATACTCCCTCACACCATACTCAAAAACAAACTCAGAATGGCTTAGACTTACACATAAGACAAGACACTATAAATCTCTTAGAAGAAAACATAGACCAACATTCTCTGACATAAATCTTAGCAATGTTTTCCTAGGATAGTCTACCCAGGCAATAGAAATAAAACCAAAAATAAACAAATGGGACCTAATTAAACTTACAAGCTTTTGCAAAGCAAAGGAAACCATAAGCAAAACAAAAAGACAACCTATGGAATGGAAGACAATATTTGCAAATGATGAGACTGACAAGGGCTTAATTTCCAAAACACATAAACCAACTCATACAACTTCATAAGAAAAAAAATAAACAACCCAAACCAAAAATGGGCAGAAGACCTAAACAAGCAATTCCCCAATGAAGACATACAAATGGCTAATAGGCACATGAAAAAATGCTCAATATCGCTAATTATTAGAGAAATGCAAATCAAAACTGCTATGAGGTATTTGTAGGTATCACCCAAACCAGTCAGAATGACCATCATTCAGAAGTCCACAAATGATAAGTGCTGGAGAAGGTGTGAAGAAAAGGAAACCCTCCTGTGCTGTTGCTGGGAATGTAGTTTGGTGCAGCCATTAAGGAAAACAATATGGAGATTCTTCAAAAGACTAAAAATAGACTTAGCATATGATCCAGGAATCCCACTCCTAGGCATGTATCCAGAGGTAACTTTAATTTGAAAAGAAGCATGCACCCCAATGTTCATAGCAGCATTATTTACAATAGCCAAGACATGGGAACAACCTAAATGAGGATCGACAGATGACTAGATAAAGAAGTTCTTTATGTCTATGAGTCTCTTTGTGTTTTGTAGGTAAGTTCATTTGTGTCCTTTTTTTTTTTTTTTTTAAGATTCCTCATATAAGTGATATCATATGGCATTTTTCTTTCTCTTCATAAAAACTTCCCAACAACAAAAAAGAAGTTGTGGTGCATTTATACAGCAGAATACTACTCAGCCATAAAAAGTAATAATATAATGCCATCTGCAGCAACATGGATGGACCTGGAGATTGTCATTCTAAGTGAAGTAAGCCAGAAAGAGAAAGAAAAATATCATATGATGAACTTATTTATAGAACAGAAACAGACTCACAGCCATGGGAAACAAAGTTATGGTTACCAGGAGGGGAAGGAGGTGGGAAGTGATAAATTGGGAGTTTGAGATTTGCAGATACTAACTAATATATACAAAATAGATAAACAACAGATTTCTTATGTATAGCACAGGGTACTATACTCAATATCTTGTAGTGATGTATAATGAAAAATAATGTAAAAATGAATATATATGTATGTATATATATGCTTTGTACACCAGAAATTGACACAACATTGTAAACTGACTATACTTCAATAAAAAATTTTTAAAAAGAAAAGAAAATATGATCCTAGAGAAAATAAAATACTAATTGTTTTAGCTATCTGTGACTTAACAAGGCCAAACTGCTAAACATTTTGCCAGTATACCAATGACTTAAAGCTAGTTATGGCATTAACTACACTCAATATAAGGCATTATACACCCCAGTTAAGAAAATATGATTAATCTAGATTAAGATAAAAGCCTATTTATATGTTATTTTTAAAGGCAACCTTTAAATATAAAAACATAAAATGTTTAAAAGCAAAAGTATAGTGAAAAGTTACACCTTTCAAACATTTACTAAAAGAACTAGTACCACTATGTTAATATGAGATAAAGATAATCTTTAAAAAAAGTAACACGAGAGATAAAGATTATAATTATAAAAGGATCATTTCAATAGGAATACATAATAATTCTTAGTGTGCACAATTAACACAGTTGTTATATATAATGATAAAGTATATACAATAACTCAGTTCTAGTATTGAAAGTAGGGACAAATCTACAACAATATTTTGATATTTTTAAACAGCTCTCTCTTTAAGTGATAGAAAAACATAAGATTGTATATTAAACATGAATAAACAGCAGATTTCATTGAATCATGAAAATGCTTTTCAAAGGCCCATATTCCATTAACCAAAATAGATCATATCCTGAGTTATAAAGAAAATTAAAATGAATGTAGAAATGATTTATACAGTACCCTGATGACTATAAAATTAAGTCAGATCTCAATAACAAAAAGATCATTAGAAAAATGTCCAGAAGTTAGGAAATTAAGTTATACTCTACATAGTAAGTCAAAGGACAAATACCAGTAAAAAAATTAAATACCAGTTAAAAGACAAAGATCGACAGACTTGGGGGGAAAGTCAAAATTTAACTATGTGTTGTATACAAGAAATTAACTTTAAGTATAAGGAATCAGATAGATTAAAAGTAAAAGGATGAGAACAGATATATCATGCCAATATTAATCGAAGGAAAGATAAAATAGCTATGCTAATTTCAGAAAAGCAGCTTTCACAAAAAGGAAAATAATCAGGGATAAAGAAGGATATTACGTAATGATAATGAATCAGTTCTCCAAAAGATATAATCATAAATTTGAATACATCTAGCTACAAAGCATCAAATTAGATGCAGGTAAAACATTTTAGAAAATCCAGTACCCTTTCCTGATAGCACACTCACACACACACACAAACACACACTCAGAAAACTAAGAATAGAACTTCCTCAACATGATAACGGGCATCTACAAAAAACCACAACTAACAAAATAGTTAGTGGTGAAAGACTTGATGCATACACCATTATCAGGAACAAGCAAAGGGATGTTCTCTTTTGAGCTGCTATTCAACATTATACTGGAAATTTTAGGCAGAGCAATAAGAAAAATAACTCAGGATTGAAAAGAAAGAAGAGAAACTCTTCACAGATGACTTGATTATATATGTAGACATGGAGACCCATGGAGACCACTAAAAAATATTACAAGGAATACACAGTTGCCTTCTGAATAACAACCAATGGGAAATTTTTTTCTCTCACCACTTTATTCACTGTTATACAAGAATTCTTAGCTAGTGAAATATGACAAGAAAACATATAAATATATACACATTAGAAAAGAAGAAATAAAGCTATTTTTATTCACAGATGATATCATTGTTTATGTAGGAGATAAAAAAAAAGGTGGAAAAACTCCTAAAATTTAATAATTAAAACAAGGTAACAGGGTACAAAATTAATGTTTTTTAAAAAGTCAAACATTTTCATATATAATAGTAAGGTACAACTGGACTATACCCTTTACAGTAGCATCCCACAGTGAACTATTCAGTTATAAATCCAACAAAATATGTACAGGATCTCTACTGCAGAAAAGTTTGAAACTGGTGAAAGGAATCAAAAAGACCTAAGTAAATAAGAGATATTTCATGTTTGTGTAATGGAGGACTCAACAATGTTAAGATGTCAGTTCTTCACAGTTTATCTCTAGATTCAGTGCCATTGGATCAAAATTTCAGAAAGCTATTATGTAAACACTGACAAATTCATTCTAAGAACTATGTGATAAGTGAAAAGACCTGGAATAGCCAGTGCAATACTGAAGAACAACAAAATTGCAATACTGAGGAACATACTTCTTGATTTCAAGATTTAATGTAAATCTACAGTAAGACAGCATAGCATTTGTAAAACCATAGACAAATAGATCAAGGATATTTGAGAATATCAAGGGAATAGATTAGAGAGCCCAGAAGTGGACCTATTTGAATGTAGTCAACTGCTTTTTGAAAAAAAAACAATTAAATAGAAAATTATACTTATTTCAACAAAGAGTGCTGAGATAATTGAACATACATGTGCAAAAAAGAATTAAAAAAGAGCTTAAACATAGATCTTACACCTTTATAAAATTTAACACAAATTGGTTCATAGATCTAAGTATAAAGTGTAAAACTATGTAACACTTACAGAAGAAAACAGGAAAAATCTGAGCAAGCACCTCACCAAAGGAAATATGCAATAAACAAACAAATCAGGTGGCTTAGGAAATATAGTCTGCAAATCCTCCTAAAATGTTTACATTGATTTCTAATCAAGGAAGAAACCCTCATTTTAAAACTTTTTTGTAAATATGGTCACACATATAGAACAATGTAAAAATCCTCTCATGACACCAATATTCTCTTAGAACTTTTTGAAAGTTATTATGTAATGGAAAAAACTAGGATGAAATTATATTTAAAAAGCATATTAAAAAGCTCCAATGGACGATTTTACTACTTTATGTTTACTTTTGAATTAATCTTGGTTTGATGAAAGTTTGTCTTATATGGTATTCAGGAATGCATCCCTTACATAAAACATGTGTTTCTTATATTTTATTTGATCTGATTCTTTCCCTGTACATTTACATCTAGTCAAAGTGTGAAACTTCAGTTTCCATATCCTGATATTTTTTATAGGAGTCCATTAGACTTTAAGTATAAGATGAAGTTAATCTTTGGCATAGCAATTTCTTTGTGTGTCATCATATCCCACTAGTATCTTCTGGAACATAGGAGCAGAAAGTTCTTTGAAATATAATTCCTTTGTTATTATACTACCTGAATTTTATAATATGGTGCATTGAAAATTATAGAAGAAAAATACAAAATTTAGAAGAAACATGATACATTTAATAGAAAATTCACTAATGATCAATATTAGAGATTTTCCCATTCCCCTTTTTGAGAGCTTCATCAACTACCTTCATAAATCTTTTCTGTTGTGTTCCATAGCAATGTTCTCTTATACTAGTTTTTTAACAGTTTGAGGTATACATAATATATAATAAACTGAGCATATTTAAAGCATATAATTTGATAATTTTTGACATGTATACACCTGTAAAAGCATTTTGAAACCGTTTGCAAGATGATAAACACACCAATATTTGAAGTTTCTTCTACTGCCTTGCCACAGTCCTTTCCTCTCTACCCTCCAAGTCTCCTGCCCCATTCAGTCCCCAGGGAACCACTGATCTGTTTCTTTCTATCTATAAATTGGTTGCATTTTCTAGAATTACATAAATATAATAATAAAGTACATATATATATATATATATTTGATCTGGCATATTTCACTCAACATTATTCTGAACGTAATCTATGTTGTTGCATGTATCAATAGTTGATTCCTTTTTATTGCATACTATATTCCATTGTTTAAATAATAGCACAAGTTATTACCTATTTATTTGTTAATGGGTATTTGGATTGTTTCTAGTTGTTGGCTATTACAATTAAAATGTCAAGCATTAGTGTACATGACTTTGCATTATTCCTTTATTTCCTTTTGGTAAAAACCTAAGAGTGGAATGAGAAAATCAAAAGGAAACTATATAATTAACTTTTTAAGAAATTACAAACTGTTTTTCAAAATGATTGAAACATTTTACATTCACCAGCATTGTATGAGAATTCTAGTTCCTCCATATAATCGCTACCACTCTTCATGGTCAGATTTTTAAATTTTAGGTATTCTACTATATGTGCAGTGGTATATCTTTTAGGTTAGCAAATATTCATATTCTTTTTTTGCCATTTGTGTATCATCTTTGATGAAGTGTTTGTATAAACCTTTTCTCAATTTTTAGATTTTTTTTCCTGTTGCAAAATAAAAGTATCTATATATTTGAATGCAAATTTTTACCAGATATTTGATTTACAAAATTTGTCTTAACGGCCTGCATCTTGTGTTTTAATTTTCTTAGTAGTATCTTTCAAGGAACATAAATTCTATTTTCTTTTTAATTACTGTATTGTTTCTGCCTCATGAACTTTATTAATCAATTCCCTTTTTATTTACATTTTTCTTTCATTTTTACAGAGATATAATTGATATATAGCATTGTATAAGTTTAAGGTGTACAGAATAATGATTTGACTTACATACATCATGAAATGGTTGTCATAATAAAGTTAGTGAACATCATTATCTCATATAAATAAAAATTTAAAGAAATAGAAAAAAACTTCCTTCTGATTAAAACACTTAAGATTTACTCTCTTAATAACTTTCATATATAACATACAATTATGTATGTGTTAAGTGTATTTATCATGTTATATATTATATACCTAATACTTATTTATCTTATAACGGGAATTTTGTACCTTTTGACTACCTTCATCCAGTTCCTCCACTGTCCATCCCTGGCTTCCAGTAACCACAGATCTGATCTCTGCTATGAGTTTGTTTGCTTTTGAAGTATGGTGGAACTACAACACTATATTAATTTCTCTTATACAATGTAGCAATTTGATATTTTATGTATTTCAAAATGATCACTGATATGTTACCATTCAAAGATACTACATAGTTATTGATGATATTCCCCACACTATACATTTAATATATGTGACTCATTTAGTTTGCAACTAAAAGTTTGTACTTCATAATCTCTTTCACCTATTTCTTTTCTTCCCCCACCAGCCTCCCTTCTGACAACCATCTGTTTGTCTTCTGTATTTATATCTATTTCTGCTTTGTTCTATTTGTTCATTTGCTTTAATATCTTAGAGATTTTGTGAGAATCAGAGAATTAATATTGCATCTTCCAACCAATAAACCTTGTATATATCTTTATTTATTTAAATATTTGTCCATTTTTCTCAGAAGTACTTGGCAGTAACAGTGCGTAGTTCTTACACATATTTGTCTGCTTACGAAGTATTCCAAATTTTTGATCATACTGTTTTTTTTAAGCCCAGATTGTTTGTTACTAGTGTTTAGAAATACAATTGGTTTTCTACATGAGTCTAGTATCCTTCAGCCTTACTAATGCACTTATTAGTTCTGGCAGAATTTTTGCACATTCCATGGGATTTTCTATGTATACCATCATATCTTCTACAAATATAGATGATTTTATCTCTCCCTTTCCAGTCTGGATTGCTTTTATTGATTTATTTTTTATTGCATTGACTAAAATATTCAGTAAAATGTTTGGTGGACATGGTTAACAGTGGACATTCTTACTGTGTTCCTGAGTTTAGAGAGAAAGCATTTTACAAGATCTGGACTTTTCATAGATGCCCATTATCAAGCACAGGAAATTCCCTCTGTTTCTTGTTGACTGCATAGGTACTTTTAACTTTCAGTAAAGAATGTTGGCTAATGTCAGATATATTTCTTCTTCCACTGAGATGGTTACATGCTTTATTTTTCCGTCTTTTAATATGAAGAATTACATTGATTGATTTGTCAGGCAAATGCAAAATTATAATCCCTAGATAAAACCCACTTGTTAATGATGTTTTTATCCCCTTGTATATAATTGGATTAAAAATCCAAGTAAATTTTGCAAAGAATATTTGCAACTATGTTCATGGGAAATACTGGTCTGTAGGTCCTTGCCTTGTTATGGTTTATCTGGGTTTGGTATCAGAGTAATGTTGCTACATAAAATGTGTTAGACACCATTTTGTCCTCTTCTGCATTATTTCTAAATTTCATTTATTTATTTAATTAATTCACAGCATAGTTATAAGTAACTTTATGAAAAGAATGAAGCATAACTTAGCAATCATTTTGTATTGCCTTTTAAGTTAATTCTAATATAAATGATTTTTTAAGTATATGTTCAGTTTTAGTTTGTCATTGAGTACATGGTCAAATTAGGTCAAAGTTACAGTATGCTTATTAATCTGTAATTGTTAAATATGAGTCTATATAATATATAATATGTATTAACTAATTTGGGATGTGTTCTACGAATATTATTAGCTCATGCTAGTGTTCAGATCTTCTGAAGATCTGATCTAAGAATAAGAGATATATAGTCATAATTTGCACTACTAGTGAATTTGACAATTTTGCTTTTAATTTCAATTTCTTTTGTATTAGCCTTTTTTTCTTTGAGCTGTATTGAAAAATGTACCAAGCATATTTTTAAATAACTTTTGTGCTGTATCAAATGAAATGATTTTTATTTCATTTTACTTAGCATTTGTACATATTTTTATCAGGAAACTTTTCAGGTAATCTAAAATATAATATTTCATTTTCTTAATTTGTATATACTTTAACATGTTCTAGGAAATTGTCCAATATTAGGTGTTTGAATTTTCTTTTTACTTGAAAACCCTTCTTTATTTATAATGCACAGTTTAGTGGATAAGTTTTTTTTTTATGTTTTCCATTTCTATAATTCTTATCTGTCTTTTAATGTCAAAACTGCTACCTGATTCTGATATCATTAAAATATTAATTTCATATTATGTTTATAATATGAATTTTTATCTAGAATAGTCTCAACTGTCCACCTTGTAAGCATATTTAACACGTTTGTACACAAAAAATTAAACATACAAACTATATTTTGTTTTCACAAGTAAAGTAATTTCTTGCACCATATTAACTCTATAATGTCACAAAGTCTCATTTTAAGTACTGAAATACCTAAGAGACTCTGCATCTTTGATAAATGTGAATTGGGAAGTTTAGAAAAGGAAAATTGCCAATTCCAGTAGTGGATGTTATGAGCTGAAGTGTGCCCTTCCCCCCAAATTCACAATGTTGTGGATTTTCCAAGCATAGAAGTAGAATTCAGTTAAAAGTATAAAAGGATCAACATAAATAAATAATTTTAATAATACTCTTAATGATTCCCCATAGGACTAAGTCTGGAAAGAGTGATAAATGAAAATATTAGACAGAAACAACAGAAAGTTAAGAAAAACAATGGGTAAAAAGCTTAGTTAAGTGAAGGTTTTTTGGAATCAGGGTACAATGATTTGAGAACAACTTGAAATTTAGAAGGTTTTAATAATGAGTTGAATGCTGGAAATAGAGTTGATGAAGGAGATGACGTTTTAGAAAATGGTAAGAACTAATGAATGATCGTAGGAGTGACTAGGCTTGAGATTAATGGTTGAATAGTGAGATCAGTGGTTTGGAAGAGAGAAGGTCATGGAACTGAGGTGACTGAAAGTTACTGAAAGCACTATCTATGTGGGTATTGAAAGCCTCAAGCCTTCAAGGAGTTATGGGCGATAACTGAGAAATCAATCGATATCTACAATAAGAAGAGGCTGGTGGTTGTATAGTCTCATGAGACCCAGGTCGAAGTGTTTTAGGATATTTGGGTGGAAAATGATCTGGAAAGGTAAGAGGATAAAAGAGGACACCTCCCATAAGTACCAATTGTAGAAGAGAGCTGTGGACCAGAATAATGACTTTTAAATCTGATAGGTTAAATAGCAACAAAGTATCCTTATTTTACAGTTACTTACATATGTATTTAAAAACAATTTAATAGGCATAAATTGTATCATTCTGTATGGTTTAGAAAATGCCACAATACAAGGACTTAAAATGAATGACTTTTGCATTCTGGTATGGTTTTGGGTTTAGCAAACATTCTCCCAGTTGATGATGAGACATGTATAAGATTAAAAACTAGTTTTTTCTTTGAATTCTATATTTTAACATGAAGTCAAATAGAAATCTTAAAAGCAAAAGGTCTAATATGTGATGTTCTTAAAGTAACTTTAAAATATTAAGAAATATATTTTGAAACTTTCCTAAAGAGTTTATGCTAATATAATAATACTATAACCATTATTAAAAAATTTCCAGGGTGGTTTTTGTTTCCCAAATATTTCTGGGAATTGTATTCTAATTATATTTTAAAAGTTTATAAAGACATAGTTGATATTCCAGAGAAGATGATTGTTGACAGATCAATGGTCTTAGAGTGATGAGCTATAGTTTTATAGAGATGTAAATAATCTTCTTAGTTGATATTGACTACAATTCAAGCAGTGCTTGTTCTAGTTATGAACTGTTGTTTTTAAAAACAATCTCTAAGAGAGAGAGAGAGAAAATTACAGCAATTGCTCCAAGACACTAAGCTATTGATTTCTGGTGCTTAAATTGTCACAGAACTTTTAACAGAAAGTCACTCCTGAAATATCTCTCTGGTTAATATGTGTCACAGGCAGATGCTTTCATCCAAGTTCTGACTTCGCATTTGAAAGAGAATTAACTCCTGGCGCCCTGAGGTGGGGAACACTGAAGAGCTCATTTTACCATCGATGATGAGGTAACAAGCAATTCGTTTCACTTTTGTTTTCAAACCATTTTTCTCTCTGAGACCAATTGAATCTGGTTGTTTTCTGGGTGTCTTTCACAGTACAGTGATATATTACATCATAACATTTGTTTTAGTGACTATATTGATTTTCTTAGGAACTAGTGGAGCTGGGTGTCAATACCCTTGAAGAGGTGACACATTTCAAAAGCAAGAGACAGAAAGGGTTAGAGGAAGAAAATAAAGCATGCATTATGAAGGAACAATGCTATCTTCAGCCATCAAATTGTAGAAGGGTTTACAACAAAGCAATGATCATCAAATGATTTTGTTCCAAACAGAAATCATTCCTTAAAAGTTTCTGATACATAGAATTTGCTCATAAAAAGTTATTTAATTGAATTAACAAGGTAAACACTATTCTGCAACACAGTTTAAAAAAACTACAAGCATCACATTAAAAAATAGAGACTTCAGGTAACTTGGGACTAGTAATGCTTTTTGGACTAATGGAATTATTTTCATTTCTCTCTCTCTCTCCCTCCCCCTCTCTCTCTCAATCTCTCTCTCTCTCTCTTTTCTCTCTCTCTCTATATATATATGTATATGAACTTTAGCAAGTAAGTGAGCACAGAATTTTGGTCCACAAACTAAGGAGTACTGGGTATCACCTCAGTGTAAATTCAACACAGCGCAATTTTCAACTCAAACGTAAATCCCACGGAGACATTGAAAGAAAATCAATACCGTCTGTAACAGTAAGAAAAGTAAGAGAGCTTTTCCAAATGTGAGTTGTTCTAAGAGTAACAATACTCTCTAGCATTTTACACTAGAATTCAATGTGGAGAGTTAACATTCACCTGCATACATAGCTGTTATAAATTAGGAAATCATCTAAACTCCAGACAAGAAAAGAAGTACACCTCAGTTATAAGTAAACTGCAAAAAAATTATTAGAGTATTTTTATCTTCTGGACTAAATTGCAAATTTAGAGTCTTTATTGGACCCAAAATATAAGTAGTATCATCCCTTGATAGACACAGCATGTAGCATTTATTGCTTTGTTTCAAAAATGGTTGTTGGAAGACGTTTTGCCATGGGTTTCTTATATTTGGTTAGGGTGTGTCTATCTCTAATGAGTCTGCTCGTAAGGTATACCCATACAGGCCCTGAGGTAGAGGGCTCTGATCTCTAATCTTTTCTTCCTCAGCGTGGTGAGATTGCAGCAATGCTATGATCTTTCTTCCATAGGGTTTTGCTTGGTTTCTTAAGACCAAACTCTATATAACTTACATATATATATATATATATATATTAATATATATTTTATTATGTAATTAATATATACATATGTTAAGGGGGATAATTGTCAGACTGAGTTTCGACCTCTTTCTTCTTACCAGGATTTTGGCCCACATCCTGCAGCTTTGTACTCTAGCTCCCAAAGAATACCTGTATCTTTTCTAATTTCCCTAAACCTAGGGAGGCCCTTTGCTTAGAAAAAGTTTAGATTCAAGGTCACATATCTTAGGCCCAGAATGACAAGTACCCCTGTGAGGAAACAGTTACTTCAGAATATCATTTCAGCCCTCTGCCATAATCCCCTCACCAGAAATGTGCCCCTTCCTTACAAGTGGCTTTGATATTTCTCTGATGTCTTCAAACAAATTTTCTTAATACAGCTTTTCTATTTTTTCTGGGGGATCCACAAGTTACTCCATTCTGTCCTATAGTAGAGATCATACCAAATTTGTTTCTAAAATAAAAATATATACACAAACATCTAGAAAGTTTGGTAACAGATGCAAATATCTTGATGGCTTTGTAATGTTTTGTTTTACTAGAAACTGGCACACACTGTCTGTTCCCTTTGACTGCAGACAGAGGGTGATGGACTGGCCCTATTTGCGTGGGATTTGTGAAGTTCTCAGGATGCTTTCAGTGCCACAAGCCTGAAATGTCCTTGGCAAACTGGGATGAATTGGTTAACCTAAAGTAAAAGTCTACCAACATACTGAGTTTTATTGTGGGAAAATTTGCAGGACTTCAAATATGGTGGTTTATTGTTTCTACTTTATTCCAATGTCATGTGCCAGAGCAACAAAATTATATTCCAAGACTTATAACTGCTATGAAAGATTACATTCAAGCTCATGAAAGATTCATCCTCTTTTCTTGCTTCTTTCTATGGAGAACATTACAAGTACTGTTTTGGAATAAATCTGTATCTACTTTTTTTTACCTTTGTTTTACCATCATATACTATTAATTTCATAATCATTTATGCTCTTCCGCAGAGTGTAGCAAGACTGTAAGTTTTTAACCCACCACTTTCTCTGATTAGTTATGAGACTTTGGATAAATTACAAAATCTCTCAGTTTATTCCTAACACATGAGTTGTATCTGTAATTATATATATTAAATGAGGTAATATCTACAAAGCAGTTAAAATAATGCCTATCATATGATAACTACTGTACAAATATCTATTATATAAATAAAGAACAAACAAAATATTTTATTTTGAATTTTGAAAACTCATTTCCCACCAAAAATTGCAAGCAAATTTATTTCTATTGTCTGTATGAACTTAAAATATTTGTTTTTTTATGTGAGGTTTTATATGGCCATAGCTTATAACAAGTTTTAGTTTTCACAAAGTTACAACACTTTCACAAAGTGTTTCACAAAATACGTTTGTATTAAACTAGTATTGCCCAGGTTATTCAGGGAATCACACAGGGATCATTCAAAATTCCACTTGAATGTGTATCTATTTATATGCTTCTTGAGGGCACCATCATTCATGCTCATGAGTTTTACTACTATATTTATGCTGACATCTTCTAAATCTACTTTTCAGTATCTGCTGACCCAGTGCTGACTCTCCCTTTGCAACATTGTCTTTATGACATTTGAGTGTGGAATAGATGTCACCTGCAGTAACTCTTCTAATAAGAGCATCCAGAATTGCAGCTTGCAGGCATTTTCTGGTACACTGACCTCATGCTTTCTATGACAATGGTTTGTCATAGCAATATGAATTTTTGGCTTGCTGTCATTTTACTTAGCTCTAGAGATATTTTTGAAATAAATATATTTCTTATTTCTTGATGCAACATTTATAGTTAAGGTTTATGATGAATAGTTCAGTCTTTATTGGTCTATTAAAATTTATATGGCCCCAGAATTATCATATAATTAACTTTTTAAAGTTCTGTTTTCAGTTTCATAAAAACATCAGTTTTTGAAAGCAATTATACTTTAATGAATACTTAAAAATACATGCAACATGCAATCACTGACTGCTTCTGCTTTTTTGACCATTTACTTGGTTATTCTTAAGGAAAAATCAAATACATAAATAAGTAGCAATTAAAATTAATGTCTGACACTTGTTCATCTCTTCTCCACACAAGCTAATTGTTAAACTCAGAAAAAAAATAGTTTTCTCCAAAAAATTCAACTGTGCTATTCTATCAAGGAAATCCATTCAAATCATCTATTCTCTGAAGTAATATTGTGAAAGTCTACTAACATCATGTTTCATTTTTACATGCTCTTTTTTTCCTAATGGGATTCAGATTGTGTCTATACATCATTCCTTTATGTTAAGGTGCTTCATTAATGTTAATAACCAATAATTTGAATTTTAAAAATCATTTCAAATAAAACTAGCACCATGGGTTCAGAGGTTGTGCAAGAAAATGCATTTCTGCCAGTGATTATTAATCTGTTGCAAAAAAAAAAAAAAAAAAAAACAAATAACAACAAAATAAATACTGCTGTCCAGTTCAGAAATCATGGTGATGCAAAGACTTCTACAAAGAAAAGAGTATTTTGCTAACAGATGTGCTGGTATTAAACTGTCAAAAATAAACATTTTCAACAATGAACATTAATTTAACATTTCAAATAAAAGTATCACCAATTTTTATACAAATTTGCAATTATCAAACTCTAGACTGAGATGACAGCTAGAAAATTTGAACACAAACATGGAAGTTTTTATTTACCTATTATCAGTATTATCACAAAATTTATAATATACTGACTTGAAGGAACTTGCCTACTTAGGACTGTGCTGACACATAAATTTACATATAGTATCAGAAATGTAGTTTTTGTAAATAGGAAAGGAAAATGTTAATGCCCTTAAAAATTAGGAAAAAAATTAGTGTAAACTTAGGCATCCCATTTTATTTTCTCAGTATCTTTTACTTTATTGGTGCTGTTGCATTAATACAACTCTGAATAATTTGGATTTTTCAGTTAATAAATTCATTAAATAACAGAAGAAATAAAGTCATGTCCACAGGTCCTATTTTTACCAGCAGGTGGCTATTCTGATGTTCTCAACTTCTAAGAATTGATACAAGTTGAAATGCCAAATCAAAATAATACCAGATGTAGATATGTGTTCTCTACTTCATGCCAACATTAATATACATATTTACTTCCATCTAAGTTACTTTTATAAATCTTCTTGAAAGCATTGGAAAGCTAATACAATTATAAGTACTTTTCAAATAGAGATATACTTTATAAATAATTTTCTGTCTGTACTAAATTTGTTTAACAATTGAAAAAGACAGGCTACAGTTTCCATGCTTTAGAAATAATTTTCTGTCTGTACTAAATTTGTTTAACAATTGAAAAAGACAGGCTACAGTTTCCATGCTTGTTTCTACAGAAAACTTCAGAAAAGAGTTTTCATATAACTCAGTCAGAAAAACTAAAACCTAGACATGGATGAGCCATTGAATTATTCAAATGTATTCTTCTGAAAGATAATATTTTAAAAATACTAACATGTTAACATAAAATTTCAGTCATTTTTCCATGAGTTATTAACATGACTCAGTTTGAAAAATCTGTGGACTATTTGCTATAAATATACCTTCACAGAAACTAGAGAAAGAACTAGAGAGAGCTTACTGAGTTTCAATAAAAGGTTAGCAACAAGGGCCAAAAATAAACTTATTTTATTTTTTATCCCTATTGTGTCAAAGATAAGTAATACTCTCTTGAGAATAAAAAGCCAATTAGATAATTATTACTAAGGCATTAATAATGTTAATATTTTACTTATTCTTGGTTGAGATTTGTGTTGTTTTTTTTTTTTTAAGAAATAGGTGGACTTTAAAGCTATCTATTTCTGAAGGTTATGGGAAGTTGCTTTAAACTTAGACATGAATAATCCTTCAAATACCATTCCATCATGACATGTAGGACTTCATTTTTTACCATCTGTTTTTAAAGTTTTCATCACATATGTATTTATTCTAATTATTTTTCCTTGCTGAATCTCAATATAGAATATTTTTAAAAAATAGTTTCCATTTAAAATAGCAATTTTTAAGTTCTTTTTAATTCTTTTTTAAAATTCTTAAGCAGTAAAACAAATTTTTCTTCTTATATATTTTGGAAAGTTGTTTTAATCTTTAAAAAATATTTGACCAAAATCATTTCATAAGTAATTGATTTAAAACCCACTGATTTAATTAATGCAATTTAAAGTCTTACAGATTTATTCTAAAGAGTAAAAGTTAATTCAAGTTGAATTACTGAATTATGAATTCAAATATTCATAATTGTGCATGTAAGTATGCATATAGAACTGAGGCAGCTTACTTACAATGCTAAAACTTTTGAGTCATCAAAAACAATGTATTCTGTATTGTGTACATATTTTTTCATAAATCCCAAAGAGATGTTTGATATTTCCTTTTTAAATTCTTATTTAATGAATATTTTATCTAAGCAAATGCAGAATTTTGTATGTTTTTAAATTCATGACTAGAAGAAACAATATTACATAAAATATACTTATCTGAAATTATAATTACTACTTTCCATGTATATTTTTCCAACAGTGTTCTGCATTGGAACCTTAAGGGAACAAATGTCTGTATCGATCTATCTAGCATCTACCTATCAATCTGTCTCTTTATCTAGCCGTATTGTATAGTTTCCCCACTTTTCATTTATTTCTTATATTTCATTTTTAGATCCTACTTTCTGTTGTGTTTGGATTTGACTTTTTTGAGGTAATGCTTTTATCGTTGATTTTCACCTTTTTTATTTTTTTAAACTTAAATATTTTCTTTATGAAGTATAATAGATCTACAATAATTTCCAATGTAATTATACTGTTCTGAGAAAATACCCTTTAGAAAATAGATTAGGAATGATGCAGCATAGGAAAGGAGTTGAATGCAGGAGGTAAGAAAAGCTATAGTTCTGGAAGAGGGAAAGAAAGTGCCACACCCCTGAGACACAGACCCATGAAAATACTGAGATGTGATCAGTTGAATATACATTTCTTCCTCCTCACATCTTACCACCATACCAACAAGCCTTCATTGTAACAGTGGATTACAACTAAAAGAGTTGCAAGACAGACCCTCTGTGACAAAGTAGTACATAGGAAAGATCCAAAGTCAAAAAAACAAAAAACAAAAAACAAAGGCACAAGCAGAATTTGATGCCATGACACATATACCTATAGAAAATACTAAACACATCTCAGTTCCTAGTCAAGTTAATGTAAATGCTTTCACTAAAAGTCTATTTATCTCAGTCCCTACTACCCAATATGATATGTTGGTCTTCTAATAAAAAGTTTTTAAAGCATGAAAATAGGCAAGAAAAAAATTCACTGTGAAGAGTCAAAATAATTATCAGAGCCTGACTGAGATATGAGGCAGATGTTGGAATTATTAGAAAGGGAAGTTAAAATAACTATGATTAATATGTTAAGGCTATAATGGAAAAAAATAAACAACATGCAAGAACAGAGTGTAAAGTAACTATAGATACGGAAATGCTCAGGAAAAAACTTGAAAGGAAGTGCTAGCAATAAAAAATGCTGTAATCGAAATGAAGAATTCCTTTGAAGGGCTGATCACTAGACTATACACAACAAAGGAAAAAATCAGTGAAGTTGAATAAATATCAATAGAAATCTCAAAAACTGAAATGCAGAGAGGGGAAAAAAGAAAATAAAACAATCAGTACATAACATTCAATAACTGTGGGATATTATTTTTTAAGATGCCATTTTCTTCTGTATTAGGATCCATCATTTCTATTGAGAAAACGTACTGTTGCTTTCAATTTTATTATTGTTACACTGAAAATAATGTGCTGTATTTCTTCACGTGTTTTATATTTTGTGTTTTAGCTTAACATACCATAATACTGACTTTTTTATTTTTTGGTATGCAGTACTATATATTTTAGCACATGTAACCAACACCACTGTCAGTATACAAAACAGTTCCATCTCTCCCCCCAAAATCCCTGGTGCTCTCCCTTTTTCTTTATCTTTTTTTCCAACAATATTTCTATGCTTTGTTTAACTGTTCCTTCTTTTCCTACTACTTGAGTCTCATTAAACTTCATGAGCGTAATGCCTTTCATCATGCTTGAAAAATTCTTGTCTGCTATCTGTCCTAATATTGCTTCTGCTTTATTTTCTATCTCCTCACATATATATTTGAACACTATTATTTTCTGTGAGTCTCTCATGCTTTATTCTATATTTTTCCTGTCTTTCTCTCACTGTGCTTCAGTCTGAATTTTTCAGTGTCACATTTTACAGATCACTAATTCTCTGTTTAGTTTTGGTTTGTTGATTATGTTGCTAATATCATTTACTGAATTGCCGGTTTCAGTGTTTTTCAGTTTTAGCATGTCTATTTTAATCTTCCCATATGTTTTATTTTCTGGCAATATTCTATATTATCTAATTTCTTAATATTTTATTCATAGTGGTTTTATAACTTCTGTATTAAAACTCCAATATCTAGCTCACTTAAGGCTTGATTTCTATTAAGTGTAATTTTTTTGGTTCTCAAATAATGGTTTAATTTTTCTTGCATATCTGGTAAAATTGATTACTTAGATTATTAGGAAGAATTGGAGAGGCTCTGGATTATGCTAAGATTTCCACTAAGATTATTTTAAAATTCTAGTCATAAGATAAAGTAAGGGCAGATTACCTTATTCTGGTAAAGACATGCCCTTCCTTGATTATATCTCTTTAAAGAGTGCTAACTAAATATATATCTAACAGAGTTCTTGTTCAACCGTAAAATCCAGGTGTGTGTTTGTTTCATAACAGTACCATTAAAGTGTGAACTTTATTTATATCTCATTCTTGCTTGGTTACTATGCCCAGCACCAAGCACCAAGTCAGTTTAGGCAGCAAAAACTTCTTTGGAGGATAACACTGGACAGAATATCCATGATCTTCTCTATGATTGCCCTTTCTCTAAAATCTTGACCCCTCAAGTACTGGCTACTGTGTATTTTTGTCTCCCAGTCATACGAGACTGGCGTTTGTTTAATCTTCTCTACTGTATTTTTTTAAAATGTGCTTGAGGAAACATAGAAATAACTTCAGTGGACTTCATTTCTCGTTGCCTCTCAAGTCCTGGATACCTTGGTTGTTCACAATGCCTTTAAACATCTGTAGGCGTTTGTTTTGTTTTGATATTTTAATCTAGATTTTACATTTGCCCTTGGTAGGAAGGTTAGATTTATTCCAACTTCTCCATCACAGCCAGAAACAGAAGTTTTTTCCTTCCCTATATTTAAAGCCTCTCTTCTAATATAATACAGTGTAACTCTACATGTTTCAACATAATATTATTTCAATAGAAGTTCAGCCATAGAAGACCATAAATACAGGTCTTCCACTAGTGGCTTTGTTCCTTGAGTAAATGGACCCTTTCTTTGTGCCTAACAAAGTAGATTCTGAATAAATATTTATTAGATGAATAAACAGAGGAATATGCTTAAACATCACTTTTTTCTGGATTACTATTAATGCATCAATCATTTCTTTATATATTCTGTTTCATACTACTTTTGTTCAATAGTCAATGCCTTCTAGTTACTCAGTATCCTCATCTACACTTAACCTGAATTCTTTTTTCTCCAGGAATCAAGTCCACATAGGAATGTGTTTTCTGAATGAATATATAAATATATATTTGTATTTCTTATCTATATATTTATTAATGGTGGAGCGACAACAAAATGGCAGCTGTTGAGGGCAATGCAGGAGTCCTTCAAATGTGCCAGAAAAATATTGTTCCATAGTTTTTGTAGGATTTTTTACATTTTTAGAAATTGAGCCTGATTCCTGCATTTAACTTTATCATCTGAACTCAATTCCTGGTCTTCCCACTCAATATGTTTGAGGCTGACCTATCAGACTTGCTAGCCTATTCGCTCCTCACCTAGTTCTTTCAGGTAGAATAGCAACTCTGAATATAATTCCTGAGATTATGGTGACTGCTAAAACCTGGCACCAGCTGCTAGTCAAAAACCCAAATAAATTTCACCTCTGCCTCTGATAGTAGGATTAGGATAATGAACATCAAGCATAATCTGACTCTCTGTGGCTACTTTATTCCAGTAGCTGATTGGGATTTGGTGAGAACAGGTGATAACATCCAAGAGTCCAGAGCTATTTTAGATAATTTTATCTTCAAGATATTTGGAGCAGGATTGCCTCATATAAGTTTTTAATAATTTTAGTTATGGTGATTCACAGAAGATTCCAATTAAATATTCCTTGGCCATGTGTGATTAAACACTTCTCAATATATGCCTAAATTAACACATTGAAGTTTAGAGAAAAATTCTGATACTATAATTAACATTTGTATAACCATGTTTTGCCCTAAAACGCTAGTTGGTTCATTTATATATTTCTGTGCAGTTACCAATGATCGTCATACAAGGACTGAATACAAAAATGAGAAACTGTATTTAGTCTTATAATTCTTATTATTTTTACTCTTCACCTATTACAATGAAAAAGTTGTTGATAAATATAAAATGATTTATATTCACTTTGTTATATCCTCCAGTATAAACTATATTACTATGAGTAAAAACATATTTCTATGAGTTACCATGAGATATGAATTTGTAACTTAATTGCACCAAATTCCTGGAAAGGATTCAGTGTAGAGAAACTAAATGTCCCTCTGCATTCTTCTCATATAATTATAAGGAAAAGCATAAAGTGTTGCAAGCAACTTGGAAGATTTAGTATTAAGCTACAAAAATAATCATCAGAATTCAGTTTGTAGGGCATGAAATACTTCCCAATGTTTTGTAATATTAAAAAATCAGAAAATTATTTTACTCATTTTATAATATAATCCCAAATATTCTAATTGCCAAAGAAAATAATCTTTTATTTTGCAGTAAGAAACTAATGATTTTATACAGACATGTTTACTCTTCAGATCATTAGTCTGAAAATGCTTTTTAGCAGGTCAAGCAAGCTAGTACGAATATACCATTAGCTCTTAAGCACCACAGCAATTGCAAAACTAGTAAAGTGTAACATTTTTTCCTTTTCATAGAATTTATGATAGAATATTTGCTAAAGGATCCCACTATTAATTGCTGTAACATTCAAAAGTTGTTCAAATGTTAACAACATTTGCAATTGGAAGATGTATCATTTAGAGTAAAAATATTAACTTGAAATTCATTTTTAAATACAACATTGGTCCTTGGTTTCTCAGTGATTCCTCCAATTGTGACAGAGATTACTACTTTCCGCCATACTAAATCACATGTGGGTTTTTCATATTTAGAATTGAGTTCTTCCAGGTTATGTTATCGTGGGCCTTCGTACCCACAATGCTACAATTAGCCTAGGGCAAAACGCATAGTATTAACCATGTATTTTGCCTAAAACTGCATTTCCTTTTGATGATTCAGGCCCTGAAGGAATGGCCCTTCACCTATGGTGCATTTTATTTCAATGGCTGCTTGGCTTTTCCAAGGTTGATGTACATAGCAGTACATCAATACTTTTTCAAATTATTTGAACAGCAAAGATGAATACACCTATTCTCTTTCATTTCAGATAACACTGCAAAGCATGGGATTTGGTCAAGCAGGGAACAAAGTTAGTAGCAGCAGCAATCTCTCAGACCTTGTTCTCTAGATCTATTCATAATTTCCCCTAATAGGAAATAACCCAAACCTCCCTCATTGGGTGAATGGATAAATAAACTCTGGTACATCCTAACAAAAGAATACTACTCTCTATATATTTTTAAAGGAATAAACTATTGACACACCCAACAATTTGGACAATCTCAAAGGAATTACACTGAATATAAGAAGCCAGTATCAAAAGCTACATACTTTATGATTCTCTTTTATGACATTCTCAAAATGACCAAATAATAATGATAGACCTCAGAACAGTGGTTGCCAGTAGGTGGAGTTGAAGGGAGTGTGTAGACTATACAGGAATAGCATGATGGAGTTATTCGTTGTGATGGAATTGCTCTGCATCCTGATTGTAGTGGTTCTAACATGAATGGATGAATGTGTTAAAATTTGTTATAGAAAAACTCTCTGAAAAAGTAAATTTTACTTTTTGATAATGTAAAACATTTTAAGGAATTATAAGAAGTAACAGGCAAGAGGGAAAGAAAGAAATAAAATATCCCAGAGAGTCTAAAATAAAGATACGAGTCATTCAAAATAAATTTTAAGCTCTGATAGAAACAGGAGGTATGTCAGATCTGTCTTTAAACTGTGGATCGTAAAAGCTGAATCTTTGTTAATGTATCCTGATTAGAAAATGAAAGAAACTATTTGAATTCCTCTTAAAACATTTGAATAAGTACTAAAAAAATTGACTAATTTTACAAGGGGAAATATTTTTTACATAGACTTTCATAGATTGTTAGAATAAACATAGACCCACTAAGATTGAAAAGAAGTAACTTTTAGTTTTAGTAAACTATTTTAGTTTTAGTAAACTATTCAATATCTGTTAAGGTTTCAATTTTATATTCATACTCACATTTTATCCTTATGCTACCTTTTGATTTATGTTTATCAATATCTATGTTACAGACAAGTGAATATAAAGCTATTTTATTTTCAATTCCCCAGACTACCCTTTTTGAACAGTTGATTTAGAACTAATAAAAACAGAATAAGTAAATCTTTTGTGTCTGGCTAGCTGTGTTTATTCCATTTGGCTATAATTTATGTTACTAATAATCCAGATGCTTTTTTTGTAGTAGGTGTAAATTAGTTTCAGATAATCTCTCAAGAAATCTTATCTTAAAAGTCGAAGAAAACAACAATGCAGAAGAATTTACTTTCTCTAAGTAAATAGTGATATCTCTGTATGCATCAGAATTCAATTCCTTGAGAAATTAAATGATGATGGTAATATTAATAATAATATTTATAGCTAAGATCTGTTCCAGGTACTATTATGTGTTTGATTTGGGGTTTTGTTTGTTTGTTGGTTTTTGGTTTGTTTTGGTTTTTGACAGTAAATATTCGTGTAACAACTCTAGGGGTATTATTAATAAAAGAGAAATGTGGGCTGTAGAAGGTAAAGTAAATCACCCAGGGTTCCATACCTACTAAATGTGGAACAAAAATATTCATCCAGTTTCTTTTATTCATACCAGAATAACTTCTAAGTTCTGGTTTGCTGACTTTGATAGTTAAGTATCTAGCACTTCAACCTACCTAAATTTGAAGATAAAGTAATACACCTACTTTCAATGTTAAACCTACTGACCTTATTTATATTGTTCATTTTTTTGTAAAGGTGTCTTTCCCTTTTTAAATTTTTTCTTCATTTTTATATATGTATTTTTTATAATATTTAGAATGTTCTAGGTTCTCTACTTACTATGCTAATTATTTTGGTTTTTTATATTGAGTTACTTTTAAAATAATTTAATATATCATTATAACTTCTTTATTTTAAACCAATTTGGAGGGGGTGGGTTCGGTTAGGTTCTTATTGATATATGCCTACAGTAGATCTGAGTTTGCTTTTACAGGGAAGCTTTCAAGACCAAATCTATTACATGTGTATTGCTATGGCTGGGGTTCTTATATAACCATGTAGCATAAATTTAGAACCTCTCATGCATTTTCATAATGTAAGTTTGTGTTTGAAGGGTTTTTTTGGTGATTTTTTTCACTACCTAAGACTGGATGAATGAAAAAGTATACTTCTGCCTTGTTGGGCCAGAAAGAGGTTTATCTAGATCTGGCTTCACAGAGAATACAGCTTTTTTATGCTTCTAGCTTTTTGCAAGGGGCTTAGTTCTCAATACATGCCAATAGATTTTTAGAAAATACTTTGATGGGAATTAACAACACAAACCCTAGACCCTAGAACAATAGCTTTGAAATAGTAAGACATTTTCATATATATTGTAATCTACTTCGAGTATACACCATAATATATACAGACACAAAACCACATTTCCAAAAATAAAACTTAACTTTATTATGAAATTTATTTCGATTAATGTTACTCACAGCTCATCAAGTGTGATTTCCAAAAAGTAGACAAAAACTCATTCAAATAAAAAATAAGTATGCTTTGATAATTTTATTTACCCTATTTATAAGAGAGCTAGTAAGACATTAAAGCAGGTTCAAATGAGAATTTTACAAACTATGAATATGAAATTTTATAAAAGAATGTTAGGATAAAATCTCGGGGTAAGATACAAACTGGTTAATGACCTACGTGGTTAATAAACTGTAACTCATAGTGTTATTATATCTAATGGAATCAATTATTCCCATCTTTCCGAAATAAAAAAATCTACAAGTTACTTTCTGCACATATGCCATTAGAATATAGCCTTGTCAGGAAAACCTCAACAAAGGTTTAACGCAGGCAATCCACTAAGAATAATGTAAGTAATATTTTCACCTAATTTTAATATTCAGAGTTTTTTTTCCCGACAGGGCCCACTAGACTGATTTTAGTAATCCCTAATAGGTCACCATCCTCAAATTAAAAATAATGCCTGAAATCTAAATTATAGCTGATAACCCTGGCCTGCCATGACATTGCTCTTAACTCACCTCACAATTTTTGCCTTTTCTCTTCAATTCTACAGGTTAAGAGTTTTGCTTTTCTTTTACTCTTTGACTCTGACAGACTTTTTAAAAAATTTTACCTAAAATTTTTATATATTTTTACTATACCTGGAGGAGGGTCATTCTGCATCCTCCCAGTCTGTCATGTTGCAGGATGTCCTCGCTATCAGTTTCCCACATTTCAGGCTAATTGCTTCAGATCCCACAGCACAATTTAAACACAGAGTGTGAGGATCACTAGGCACAATGGAATTTGATTCTCCTACAAAAAGAATTCTTGTTCCTGAAAATATATATTTTTTGCTATTTAAAAATTTCAATCCTTTCCTCTTTCCAGTTTTTTAAAAGGAGAAAAATATAGTCATGTTTTATATTTACTCAAACTACAAAAAATGTTAGTCAGTAAAGGAGACCTTATAGTAGATTCTTCCTTCATTTTTCTGAATACTTTTTTTTAATTTAAAAGTAATATTTAGAGAAGATATCTTCCTTCTGATTAAACAAAATATAATTATAAAGAAGTATTATAAATGGAAAAATTCAGTGAACTTATTTGAAGTTAAATACATATTTAGTTCTCATGTTCTCTCCAAGTTTACTTGAAAGATTTTAACCAAAATGGCCTCATTATTCCCGTGAAATCACTATTTTACACCTTGAGTAAATATGCAAAACCCAGTTTTCAAAAAAACTTTGAAAAACTTAGTCTTACTTAAACATACTTAACAACTGTAGTTACTTATGTTGACATCACATGGTAATCACTGATAAAACTCTTATCAACTTTTTACTAAGTAAACAAGGCAGTATATTGTAAAGATGAGCAGCAGGATGACTTTTTGATAAGAAAAGTGTTTAATATATGCTGATTTCTGCCTTATCACATAAAGGAAATCAGTAGCTCTAGAAATCAAATCATTTAATAATGTTGTTTTGCAGAAAATTACAAATTCTTTAGTATAAACATCTGTCTTCTAATACCCAAGGCAAAAATTAGTGTGCTTTCTGAAAATAAGCTTTTCTTATGTAAGGATTGCTGCGTTTATTAAAGAAAAATAGAAGACCACAATATTTCTATGTCCAATTCTCTATTTTCAAATAGATATCTAATCTTACTAGGCAAGACAACAATTCCCTTTTTATTCTGTTATCATTTATAGAGTATTGTATTGAAAGCCTACACTACATTTTTTTGTTGTTTCTTCACTCTTTTCTCACTGTCAGGTTGTGAATAAGGCTTAATAAAGTCATCAAAAGTCATAAAAGATCATGAACATAGTGAAGAAATTTACTATGAGCATTTGGATTCATATGTAAGTTGAACCTTTAAATTGCCTTTCCCATTAATTACTTACAAAAATCAATACTTCTCCCTCCAAAAATGAAGAGACAAAAACCCTTCCTCATTTTTCAGGATTTTGATAAAACTCATTTCCAGCAGTGGAAAGAACATTTCACTGAAGAAATTCTTCATACAGTTGTTCCTTAAGCTGTCAAATATTTTACCTAGTTAGTTCAACTCTGTCTTGAAAATAAGTGTCATCTGTTGACATATCTTGTCATTTTGCTGTCACCTATTTGTCTTTCTTTCAGCATATCCTAAATTGTATATTACTTATAATGGGAGTCCATTTCTACAATAGAATAAATAATATAGTCACTCTAATTGCATCAACATTTACAAATTTATAAATTTATTTTTAGTCTCTGTAAAATTAGAAAGGTGTGAATTATTTGAAATAATGAGAAATAGTTATATTTCAAGATATGCCTTATAAATGTATTAAGATCCATCACTGCATTTCTTGACAGCTACAACATAGGGAAACATTTTTTTCTCATAACAAGACAATCTATATTACTTATTAATTCTTAACTAAAATACCATGAAAGTGAAAATTTTTACATATGAAGGATTTATTTATGCTTTGAATACTTTCCATCTTTAGAGATTATTACTATTTTATAAGAACAGAAATAAACAAGCTAAATTACATTTGTTTTAGCCATTTAAAGTGGCTGGGGAAAACAATATGCTAATTGACCATTAGCAGTAAATATTATTTATTAATTCCTAGATTTATAGCTTCATAAAATAGTCCTTTTACTTAGCACTGCAACATACACTTTTAATCTAATGACTAAAAAGCATTTCTGTATTACAAATTAAAAATTATTCTGTTATAAATGTTCTAAAATAATATGCACATAAGAAAATCTGCCCGAACCCATCTCTCTATCTGCTTTATTGAGGAAAGCCTTAATCTTCAAAGGCAAAAGCAAAAACAAACACAAAACTGAAGCCTGGGTGTAGAGTAAAAATCCATTGCATCTGAGAAAGGTGGAAGGATATATGCTGGGCACAGTGTTCCAGTGGAGGAGGGACAGACAGTAACACTTGTTAAAGGCACACACTTGATACCCGGATTATCAATACCTACGAAGACTGAAGCCTAATTGGGCCATAAAAGAAAATTCCATCCCTGCCCCACCCAAACACAAATCTAATAAGATTTCAATAAAAGTAACAGTGGAATATGGCTAGTAAGGCTGCAAGAGACAGCTTTTTTTTCTGAGGAGTGATAGAGATGTAAGATTCTAACACATATATGAAGACAAAAACAATATTTTTACTAGAGGTATCTGAAATAACAATGTAGTGTATTTTTATAGCAATGTATAGGGAAATTAAGACAAGTGTATTTAAGTTAAAAGTAAAAGAATGGAGAAAAATACCATGTGCCCCTATATCTATCAAAGAAATTCAACGAATAATTAATAACCTTCCCAAACAGAAAGCATTGACCCAAGATGTTTCCACTAGTGAATTCTACCATTTAAAATAAAAGTAACACCAATTCTCCATAATCTCTTCCGGAAAATAGAAGCTGAAGGAACACATCCTAACTTATTCCATGAGATCAATACCAAAACCAAATAAAGTCATTCCAAGACAAGAGAACTAAAGACCAGTATCTGTCATGAACATAGATGCAAACCAAATCTAACAATGTTTAGAAGGTGTCGTACACCACACTAAGTGGCATTTATTATAGTCACGCAAGGCTAGTTCAACATTTGAAAATCAATCAGCATAATCCACTACATCAGCAGTCTAAAAAAAGAAAAATGATATGATAATATAAAGTGATACAGAAAAAGCATTGGCAAAATCCAAAACCTATGCATAATATAAACCCTCAGAAAATCATAACTGGTCACTTCCTTAACTTAAAAAAGAATATCTACAAAAGCCCACAGCTAACATCATGCTTAATGATGGAGGATTGAATGTGTTTTCCTCTTAAGATCAAGAAAAAGGGTAGGATGTCTTATCTTACCAAAATGATTCAACATCTACTGGAAATTCTAAATGAGACAAGAAAAAGAGCTAAAATATGTACATACTGGAAAGGAAGAAACAAAACTCTATTCCCAGATGGCATGATTGCTTAATTAGAAAACCTCAAATAATCTCCAAATATCTCTTGGAACTAATTGTGAGTATCAGAAGAAGGCAGGGTATAAAGTCAATATACAAAAATCTAATGCTTTCTTATATACCAACATGAACAATGCCATTTTAAAAATGATAATATTTACACAGCAACAACAAAAGTTAAATACTTAGGTTTAACCTAACAAATTATATATGTTCTTTGTGTATGGAAAGCTATAAGACACTGATGAAAGAAATAAATGAAGAAAGATCTAAATGAAAAAAGAGATACCCATACTTATGGTTTGGAAGATTCTTTTTTTAAGATGTCAATTGCTCCCAATTTGATCTACAAATTCAAAGCAATTCTAATCAAAATCCCAACCAGCTTGTTACAGATATTGACAGACTGTTCTTATATAAATATGAAAAGACGAAAGAACTGTAATAACCAGAATAATTTGAAGAAGAAGAAGAAGGAGAAGAAAAGAGGAGGAGGAGGAAAAGGAGGAGAAGGAGGAGGAGGAAAAGGAGGAAAAGGAAGAGGAGGGAAGAAGGAAGAAGAAGGAACTGAATTGTAGAATTCACACTACTTGAATAATAGAATTAGTATAAATCTACAGTAATTCAGTGAATGTATCAGCAAAAAATGAACACATAGGTTAATAAAACAGAATGGAGAATACCAAAGTAGATGCATACAAACATAGTCTGATTTTAGACCAGAGTGCAATGTCAATTCAACAGAGAAAGGTCAGTGTTTTCAATAAAATGCCCTGGAACATTTGGAAGCCCATATGTTAAAAAAAAAAAAAAAAAAAAACATAAAGCTCTATACAGGCTCACATTTTATACAAATTTAACTCAAATTTTTCATAGATTTGCATCTAAAATTTAAAACTATGACACGGCTAGAAGAAAACAAAAGTGAAAATCTGTATGACCTTCAGTTTGGTCATTAATTTTTAGATTCAACATCAAAAGCATGAATAATGAAAGAAAAAAATTAAGTTATACTTTATAAGAAAACAAGCCAATTATATATTACAAAAACAATCTAAGAGTGTAGTAGTAATGGGTACTCATCAAAGAAGGTACATAGATTAAAAATAAGTGTATGAAAGGATTTTCAACATTTGCCTTAGCTCAGGCTGCCATAACAAAATGTGATAGATTGGCTGGTCTTAAATAAATTTACTTTTCACAGTTCTGGAGACTGAGAAGGTGCTTGCAGATATGGTTCCTGGTGAGAACTCTCTTTCTGGCTTTAAGATAGCAGCATGAATTCATGTTTAGCTTAATACAGATATATAGATAGATATGTGATAGATGATAGGTAATCAAGCAGATGGATAGATAGATAAATACATGGATGGATAGATAAATACATGGCTGGATAGATGATAGATAGATAGATAGATAGATAGATAGATAGATAGATAGATAGATAGATATGGGTTTGTTAGTCTACATACAAATATTTCTTGTTCTGCCATCTGAGAGGTTATCTCTCATCATCTGCCATAAAAACAAGGACACCTCAGTAGCAACATGCATACCCAGCATCCTGATCTTGTTTTCTAAATATAATTCTCTGATAAAAGGAACCAGACCTCATTGGTGAAATGACATATTCTAATGCTGATCAGGGAATATTCAAGGTGGGCCTGAAACCTCTGTAGTGTCAGAAAGTGAAGGAGTACTAAAAAATAAAAAAATAAACGGATGCTGGTAGGTCAAAATAATATAGCATCCAGCCTGAAAGAGCTTTCAATGACCAAGTCTGGTACAAATATAGCAATAAAATACATGATGATAATATTGGATTTAACCCGAAGAATTTTAAAAAAAAAAGGGTTCATTCTGTTATAGGCAGAATGTAAGATGCTGCCGAAGATTTTCAATTCTCTTAGTGTACATGCCCTGAATAATTTCCAGAACAACGACTATAATGGATATCCCTCCCACAATTAGGCTATGTTATATGGTAACATTTATCTCCAGAGAGAGATTATCCAAAAAATCCTGACATAATCACATGAGCCCTTTAGGGAGCATTCTCAGTCACTAATCACTGAAGAGAAAGTCTGAGAGACCTGCCCCATCTGGCCTAAAAGAAAGCAAACATCCATGCTGTGAATTGCCTATAGATGATCATTTCGATAGAGCTGAAGGTGGCACTAGATAAGAACTGCCTCCATCTGACAGCCAGCAGAGAAAGAGGGACCTCCATATTATAACCACAGGAATGAGTTTGGAAATGGACTTTCACTCTGAAGTTTCCAGAGGTGAATTTAGCCTGGTTGACACCTTGATTTCACCCTTAAGGAGTCCCTGACCAGAGAACCTAGTCACATCTTTCCACAGTTCTGAATACTGAACTGTGAGCTAATAAATATGTGTTGTTTTAAACTGCTAAATTTGTAGCCATTTGCTGTGCAGTAATCTAAAACTATTACAGCTTTATATAAATGAGTGAATGAATAATAAACAAACAAACAAACAAAGGAGAAGAAACACATCTTCCTAACTGAATTCCAGATAGTAAATATAGAAATGTGGGAAATAGAAAATCACCATTAACACCACAATAATAATTGCATACACAACATCCACAGTTGAATGATAAAATTAGCATGCTAAACTTTAAGGAAAAAACAAATATTTGATAGATTCAAAGTATCTTCAAATTATTTATGAATTGCTATGATGTCTGTAACATATGTCTATAGACTTTTGATACTCTTCCTTCCTAGATTTGGAGTTTAATTTCCTTCCCTTTGAATGTAGGTTTGTTTTAGCAACTATGTTACAACAACAGAGTATGGAAAGAAAAAGAATAAAAGTAATTTTACTGCAGAGAAACTTGGCAGACATCTTCTTATCCAAGTAATCAAGATCAATATGAATCCTAAGCCATATTGGTACCACATTTACCCTGATTTGATGATGAGAAGAGTATCTCATCTCTGATAATTTTCCCCCAAACCCTTAACTCCAGAATAATTATCAGAAAAATACCTTAACAAACTTAAATTGAGGTACAGTCTAAAAAAAAAAACAAAAACAGACGTGTTGGTCTTTATCATATTTCCATTTAGTTCACCTGTCAGCTTTTTCAAGAAACCGGATGGATCATGGGAAAAAAGTATATACACTACCTAGACTTAACCACATATTAGGCCCAATTGCAGCTCTGTGTATGATATTTGTATTAGTGTTAAAAAAATTTATAAGGTGTTAGGTTCAACTCCCTGGGGCTTGTGTAATGCCAGATACATAAGCAATGCAACCTCCAAGGCATAATCTTCAGTCTGGAATGTTACATCAAGGAGAAGAGCATGCAGGGATGGGCACACAACCACGGGGTCTCCTAGCCAGATCATGTACTGCACCACCCAGAAACTTCAATGCAGTGCTGTGTTCTCAAAGGAAAGGCTATCTGGGCCTCTGCCCCTCTAGGTTAAGTAGGAGGAACTCTAATTACTATCATTTCTAGTCATTCAGAAGGGCAATTATGCTCCCCTTTACCACAAATCTGGGCTTTGAGGATTCAGAAATACTGGTTCATCAAAAGAGGTGCTCTCTTGCCAGGGAACACAAAAAGATATTAGTGAATTACCTGCCATAGCTGTTGCCAAGACATTTTGAACTCTGTGCCCAGGTACTGGCAGGTGAAAAGAAGAGTCACCATACCAGCAGAGTGTGATCAGCAGGAGTAGGGCTGCTTTTACACAATCTGGACAAGAAGGCATATGTGTGCAAGCCACATAGTCCACATAGGTGCCTCTTAATGCTCCTGTGATCCATCTGAACTGCAAATGAACTTGTGCAGCAAGCAGATCAGAGAATATTGAGGTTTCAGTAACAGAAATTTGGGACACAGCATCAGGTTAACCTACTTCAGTGATAGTTTAAGTTAAAGGGAAATTAGAATGGATGGCAGTTCGGGAGATGATTAGTACCAGTTGTGGTTCAGCTGAAGTGATGGACTAACCTCATTCAGGCAAAAAGGCACTTGGGAACCATGGAGGAGCTATACTACCATGAACCTATATGGAAAATAGATTTGTGTGGCACAGTGAAGACTGGTGGTTATTAAAATAAAGCTCCAACTACAGGGAATGCATTTGATCAAGTAGCTACTCTCTAAAATCTGTAATCCTCTTTATTTGGAGACCATGCTTTCTATGGACTGCTCCCAGCCAATGATGGAGTGCAGGAGTGACATTTATACAGGCTTGTTTCTGGAAGAGATGGGATTCCTCAGATGGTCAAAGTTGGCTCAAGGATTTCCTGTTCTCTCAAGTAGGCATTTGCCATAATACAATTCTTCCATGTTAAATCTTGCCTTGATGTTGGCTTTTGGAGGAACCAGGCTAACACATATTTGAACTACTAAATGATAGATTATGAAAACACTCAAGTGTCCTGGAAAATATCAAATTACAAGGAAATTATATCAATTTATAGTTCTACCAAGACTGTAAGTCAGAATTACTTTGGTTAACCATTTAACCAACATTGTTGCATTATAAGTATTTTTAGTTGGACAATATGTTAGGTTTCAAATCCTACCCTAATTTAGCTATAATTTGAATTTTCTTACTTTCTGTTTTAGTTGAACACCTTTTATTTATTGGCATTTTATATTTTCTCCTAAGTAAAATGTGCTTCCTTAAATTTATTTTTAATACAAATTGTATATGTTTAAGGATGCATGATAATTAACATATATATACACACATACTGGAATAATTATAATCAAGTTAATTAACACATCATCTCCTTAGGTGGTTTCCAATTTTTGGTGATGATAGCACCTGAAATCTACTATTTTAGTAAATTTCCAGTATTCAATACACTATTATTAACCATAGTCATTCTGCTATACATTTGATTTCCAATACATTTATTCGTCCTACATAACTGCAACTTTGTACCCTTGGACCAATACCTCATTTCATCTACTTCTCTCCACCCCTGAAAATTAGCATTCTACTCTCTGCTTCTATGTATTTAACTTCTTAAGATTCCACCTATAAATGGCAATCATGAAGTTTTTTCTTTATTTGTTTGTCTTATTTTACTTAACACAATATTCTCCATGTTCATTCATGTTGTCACAAATGGCAAAATTTCCTTATTTTTAGGACTGAATAATAATCCATGTGTATATGTACATTTTTTTGATCCATTTATCTGTTGATGAACGTTTAGGTTGTTTCCATGCCTTAGATGTTGTGAATTATGCTGCAGTGAGTATGGGAGTTTAGATATCCCTCTGAGGCATTGATTTCATTTTCTTTGGGTATGTAACCAGAAGAAGGATTGCTGGATCTTATGGTAGCTCCATTTTCAGTTTTTTGAGGAAACTCCATACAGTTTTCCATAATGGCTATACTAATTTACATTCCCACAAACAGCATACAAGGGTACCCCTTTCTCCACATCCTTGTTAACACTGTGTATCTTTTTATTATTTTTGATAATAGCCATTCTAATAGATGTGAGTTGATGTCTTATTGTGGTTTTGATTTTCACTTCCCTGATAATTAGTGATACTGAGCATCTTTTCATGTACATGTTGGCCATCTGTATATCTTTATTGAAAAAATGTCTATTCAGATCTTCTGCTCATTTTTTGTTGTTGTTGTTGTTTGTTTTTTTGCCATTGAATTCTATAAGTTCCTTATGTATTTTGGGTATTAACCCCTTATTGGACACATAGTTTTAAGTATTTTCTCTCATTCCATAGATTTTCTTTTCATTTTGTTGATTGTTTCCTTTGCTGTGCAGAAGATCTGTAGTTTGATATAGTCCCACCAGTTTATTTTTGCTTTTGTTGCATAAAGTTTGGTGTCATATAAAAAACAAATCATTGTCAAGGTCAATGTCAAGGTAATTTCTCCCTATATTCTCATCTAGGAGTCATACAGTTTCCGGTCTTGTGCTTAGGTCTTTCATACATTTTGAGTTGATTTTTGTTTATGATGTAGGATAAACACACTTTCTTAAATTTGCCTTTATTTCTATTGAGTTGTTTATATGTTTCTCGTTGATATTAATTGCTTACATATTCTAGATAATCAACTCTTTTTGGAAATAAGTGTGGTAAATATTTTTTCCTTGTTTGTGTCTTGTGCTTTTATTTTTAAAATAATGTTTTGATGAATGGAAACATTCAATAATCAAATATTTCAATCTTTTCATAAGCAGTTTGTGGTTTATTTATCTGACTTAAGGTCAGTTTCCTGGCCTTGCTTACTTGTATCTCATCAGGGTGTTTTCAGCTTTTTAGACTGAGCTAAGTTTTCCTGTTCACTAGCCTACACTCACAGTAATCCTGAGAGAGGCTTTGAGATTTCTAGTCTTGGCCTACAATTTCTTAGGTGCCAGTTTTGGCCTACTAACTGTAGGCCACCTCTGCAGGACAGCCTGACAAATTTCTCCTCCATCCATGAGTAGCGACCATACCTTTTCCTGCCAGATCTAAATTACAACCTTGGGAGAGACTCTTTGCCAAATTTATCCTTCCCTTGAATAATCACCCTCATACTAGAATATTGTTTAGTGGTTTTGTTACTTTTTATAGTTAATCACCTATTATAATTAATAATTATTGACATTTAAGTCTCTCATTCAAATTATTGTGAAATTTTATTCTCCTAATTGGACCCTGACTGCTCATACTGTTCTCTATAATTTTTAATGTTTTCTGAAGCCATTAAAAATAGTTTTTCATCTTTTTAAATCCCTTTTATTCACTATGTCTTTAGATTATAATATTTTATTTTGTATTCTTAAACAAATTATTTCTGATCATTCTTAATATATACATTTGTATATTTATATAGATATATATCATTATGCTCTGTCAAAATTGATCCTATATAGAACAATAGGATGATTGTAAGGGAGATTTGACTTTATTAAAAAAAGAACCTTATTTTTAGTAAAAATCACTTGTACAATAATCTGTTTATTCACAATTATATTCCCATTTTAATTTGTATAACTCTATAATACTTACTTCTTCTTGCATATAGTTTTCCCCAAGGGAAAGACTGAAATTACATGCCTTGTCAACTTTGTGGGTGATTGTGTGCTTCATAGACAGGAACATTTACTTTTTCTATGTGGAGAGGGTGAATTATGTATATTAAAAAATGAAATCTCTATCCTTTGTTTAAAAGTGAAGTCATAGTAAGCCAGTGCTATTTCTAAATAAAAGGGCATCATTTTTTCCAAAAAATTCCTAACATTTCTAATTTGTATAAATTGATCAATATCATTACAAATCACTCTTCTAAATTTTGTTAAAGATTTTTAACAACAAAACAAAAAAAACTTTGGAAATTTTTTTCAACTCAGAGTCACTCATGGTTGCTGAGCATCTTCAGACATTCCTCACCTTGTTCACAATTGTAGGTTTTTGAAAATATTAAGTTATGTTTTACCTTAAAAAATTATTCCTGCTTCTCTCCTACTATTCATTATATTTCATAATGATCCTGTATACTAAATATTCTAGAATTAAACCCCCAAAGAAATGTGAAAACTATTCATTGTGATTTTCTCTTTAAGGTATACTTTTATTACTCATTGCCAAGTTATGTACATGTTGGGACTACAGTATAATTTTATAAATATGTTTTAATCAGTTAATGCTTATTCCTTATAATTGTGAACCTGACATGAGAAAACTCAAATTTCTTCTTCTTATTATTATTATTAATATTATCTTGGTTCAGAGTAGTGCTAAGTTTCTCTCCTAAGTGAAAAATAAATTTCTCCAAAGAACTTAGAAATGGTACAGTGATATTGACAAGCTATGGCCCTTAACCAATTCACATATGTTTCTATAAGGAACTTCAAGACTGCCTGTAAACAAGTATTAAGTTTTTAGGTATTAAACACAAGTAGTATAGTCTAAGAGCCTTAGTCAATAAATGGCACTGCACTCTTTTTCTGTGTTGGAAATTTCTCATGCATTATCTACATATTTTCACCTACCTTTTTTGTGTTCACCATTGCTGTAACAGAGAGTAGTTGAAGGTTTATCCTGGAAACACCTTGCTCAGCTACATCCCATATCTTTTGTTTCATGCTTTCAATATTCTCTCTCTGCCATGTGGATGCCTGCAGGGACTTGCTCAACCATCTGTTACACGTAGAGCTCTTTTATAGCTGGGGTGAAAAATCTTTATCTCTTTATCTCTATCTGATTTTTGACCCTTGGCTAAGGTAGGAGAAGACCTATACATGCAGTTGAAAGTTGAAAATTTCCTAGTGGTCACAAATAAGTTCTTTACTGATGATTTGCCTCTGGCCTAATCAGTTCAGTCAGCTTTTCTTGATTAAATGACTGGGGAAGTATTTAAAACCCTCACCAGGAACTTCTGCTTTGAGTTCTTCTAAAGCTGGAGAGAGAGCAGGGTCATGAGTGAATAAGGTTTTCAGGGGAGTTTGTACATAGAATGTCTCTAGGACCACTGACACTTGCCTGCACTCTTATTTTCTTACTAGCCATATCATTTGTTTAAATTAAAGTGTTATATGAGTATGCTGTTTGTTGTCTGTTGAACCTATTCAAATACCCACATTGGGGAAATCTTTATATGTAAGACAAAGATGTAAGATGTAACAACTCTGGACAACCTTTGATTAGTGAGCAGCAGAAGCCAAAAGATACATATTCCCCTCATTTTTTTCTCAGAGGAACAATTCTGAAATGCATGATAAAAGTTTCCTTAGGCTATCTCCAGCAGCACTGATCCTCAGTATCCCACAGAAGAAACTAACTCATTATTCACTGTTAGATTGGCTTTCCATTCTTCCCTGTTGCATTCTTCCCAGTATTTTCATTCCTAGCCTCTGGGATCAGTTTACCAAATGAATTGCATGGCTGCAAACCTTGGACTCAGATTCTGATTTCTGAAATAAACTCAAGCTTAGAACCTTAACAAATTGCTATTTTTCCTATTCTTTTTAAAAATTTTATGCCATAATATTTTTACTGCCAGATGCTAAATAGCTATGAAATTTTAAAATAAAACTGATTACGGTATGTAATAATTATTAAGCTGCATAAACTAAAATTGTGCCCATTTCTTTGGTGAGAATAATTATGGATTAAGTGAATAATCTGTTCTGTTTTAGTCTTTACTCTTCACTTAAATACTACTCAATATAATGAGGAAATATTGGTTTACGGATACTATCCAAGAATTTTCCTGAAATGTACAAAGGATTGAATCCTCAAAATGAAAATACCACTGAATGTTAAGCAGAATTAATTTTAAAGACCAGCACTGATATGCATTGCTTTAAAATTGAAGTTCATTAAGGAAAACTATGATAAAAGAAAATGAGTGATAAGGAAACAGAATTATAAACTGAGAGAAGACTAATTATTAACGACAATAGATGGCAAATGTCAATGAGTAATAATCTCAAAATTCCAAGGTGAAATTGAAATTAGACCTTTGTATCCAACAAGTTAATCAACATAAATATATATGAAGCTTTCCAGAAATGTTAATACTATTAGATCTGTTAAATGAAAAATTTAAAGCTTGGAATATGTAGGGTAAAAGTATAAACAATATACTTCAAAGAGAAAAAAAGGAATTAACAATGTATAGTAAAATATAACGAAAGAAGTAAGTCAATAGTACATTCTGGCAAACCTCAAAAAATATGATTGTGATAACATAGTAATTATATAATTATGCATTTAAATGCAATTATAATTAAAATTCTAGACAAAATTCTAAAAGAATAAAGGTCTGTGACCTTAGAATATAGGAATAAGATTTTCAGATGGAAGTGAAAATCTATATAAGAATCTGACGAGCATAACTTGTGTTATTCAGGACTAGATTAAAGATATGACTGAATTCAGACTTGGTTAATAATATACATGTTACAAATTTAAAGCTAAAGGTTAAAATAATGTTACTGTAGTTTGTAAAACATTTACGTCAGAACAAGAATAAAAGGTGGCTCTAGAGTAAAAGGAAAATGCTATTAACCCAACATTAAGCTAGGGCACAGAAAATGTATACTATACACTCATTTCTAGTGGGAATGTAAATTGGAACAGTTACTTTAAGGAGTAATTTAAAATGATCTAATAGGAATTTAAATACTCATAACTTGTGACTCGGTAATTTCTGAATATACACTGGAGAAACATTTGAAATAAAACTCAAATATTAGTTTAGGTAGTTTAGGAAAACATTTACTATTTTTAAAATGGTGTGATTAAGAACACATTAGCGACTACCTCTGCCAGCTATGATGGAGCAACTGCCACAAACCTAGCAAAGCCACCCTAGGCAGCTGCACAACAGGCAGCCCAGAGCAGGAACTCCTGAATAAAGGGAAACCCAAAATGAAAGTTACAAAATCTCTTCTAGAGCTATTGATTTAAAACTAGGGAGTTAATAACATACTAGACTATCACCACTGTAAAATAACTTCTAAGTCTATTTTTGAATCCAAGATGAGATTTACAAAAGGCCCTTGTACTTCATTTGGACTTTTAAACATTTATTTATTCAAGGGACACACTGAATTTTGCATCTAGATTTTAAAGTGAGTCTTGTTTTGATATTTATGGTTGAAATACTTCACATCCTGTATAAGTACAAGGAAAGAGAACATGGATCCACATGAATAAAAAATAATTTGACCCTAGATTCTACCAGAAAAATGAACAATGAATATAACAAATAAAAAAAAATGTAAAATGCTAACGGATTTAATAGTATTTCTAAATGCAGCAGGAGCATTGACGTTCAGATTTCCTGACACAATACTGAAGTTGTTTTTTGCTTTCTTCCTTAGAGCAGGCCAAAAAAAAAAAAGAAAAAAACCAAAAAACAACGGGTAGTGTGAGACAGACAGAGGCAGAGCCAGAGCCAGAGACAGAGAGGAGAGAGAGAATGGGGTTCACTATGTATTACCTAGAAGGTGGGAGAAAAAGTAAAAGAATAAAGGTCTGTGACTAGTAACGCCTTTCCACCCTCCCACCTCCACCTTTATTTTTCTCCTTATTTTCCTATCATTTTATGTGTACAAAGGTTAGGTCTTACATATTCCCTGGAAGCCTTTCCTTACACTTCTCATCAATCATCATTATTTTAGGTCAAATTAAAATTTTGTTCAGCTAGACAGATTCAGACTATAAGTACTTCCTGCTGGTTTCTTCCACTCCATCCTATACTCTTCCTTCTGCAGTAAAACACAAATCTAATTCTATTGTCGTCCTACTTAAAAATCTTCTCCTCCTTATCATGTGTAAATTAAATCAAAACCTCTGGGTACATAATTTATATCTCTTTGCAGTCTGGCCTTTTCTAACTTCTCCTGCTTCAATCCTGATGTTTCCTGTGTGCCCCAACTATGCTGTTTATTTTTGTCTTTTTGCCACTTGATAGAGGACTCCATTGCAGCATCCATCATGGAATGTTTGTATATATGTACACGCATATACTTACATGCAAACACACACACATAAATATATGCATTTTTTACATGTCTTTATTTCCCATTATGCTCTGAGTGGCTTAAGGCAGTGACTTCCAAACATTGTCCAGAATTGGCAAAATGTAGGAAAACATAAATATTTGTTGAAAGATTAAATCATTAGGAATGAGTGAATGTATAAATAAATGACACCTTCCACTACCTGTTTCCAGGCCTATGAAGAACACATTTTTTCTTGACTACAAACTTCTCTAAAATACAAGATCTCATCAACATCAGCATCTTAGAAGTTGGTAAAACTAGTATAGATAAGCAATACTATATATTCAAGAGTACCCATAAAATTAAGCAAATTCACTGACTCAAAAACATGAATAATACAATTCCTTGTAACACTCTTCTTAAGTTATATAAAATAGGAAAAATTTGGTATCAAAAATTGACTTTCAGTTAAGATTCTTAAGAGTGCATTTTTGAAGGTATATAACAAAATTCTAAGATATGCCAATACATCAAAACTTAGAATTTAGCCAGAAAAAGAAAATTGAATCAAAAATAAAATGTTTTGGAGTATAGGTTAAACCATAAATATATACCATAGTTCTAAGGTAGAAATGAGATTTACTTTTGCCATATTCCTGAAGCAACTGTGATCATTAGAGAAGCTTATAAAAAATATGAAATACTGAGCACTGCAGAGGTACTCATTGTAATTCATTAGCATATACATATACACACTTTACGTATGTATGTATAAAGTGTATATATATATAGTCTGTACATATAGATGCATACATACATATATATTGCACATATAAACTATGTATACTGTGTAAAATATACAGATATATACATATACTGATATATACATGTACAGTAAATATTACATATAAAATCTTCAATTGTATCTTTTATAAATGCTTATTTCCCATATTAGGGGCAGTGATAGTTTTATTTTATTACACACACCCTTACTGGATATCTATATATGCTAGACAATTTTCTAGACCTATTCAACAGTCACTAATTTATTTTTAACAATTAATTAATTCATATTTTCAATACTATTTCAGCCCCAACAAAGTAGCAGCCCTATTATATACCTTGAGAATAGAGCAGTGAGTATAAGCAGCAAAATCTCTGTCATCAGTGTTTCACAGTATAGACAGTGCGTCAGCAAATTTTTTTCTGTAAATATTTTAGGCTTTATGGGCCATTTCATCTCTGTTGTTGCAACACTCAACTCTACTATTGTAGTATGATTTCAGTCCCCCCCCCCCAAAAAAAATACATATATGTCACCTAAGTGAATAAACATGGCTCTGTGTTTCAATACAACTTTTCAAAAATGAATGGAGCACTAAATTTGGTCTTTAAGCCATAGTTTGCTATGCCTGGTATAGACTGAGTATTAAGTAATTAACAAATTTTTTTACAAACTTTGGAAAACAGTTTGTGCTATTAAAAAAAGAAATACAGTAAAGCAAGTTGTTAAGGAATAGATGAGGTATTAAGTTGTTAAGGAATATTAAGCAAGGACTTCTGTGAGGAAGTAAAATTTAACTAGAAAGCTGAAAAGAGAAAAGAGCCACATCAATATCTCAGGAAAATGCATACCAGGACCAGGAAAAGGAGAGAAAGACATGAAATGGTCTGTGTCATGAATAAAATAATTAAAATTTTGGAATGTATTGTGTAATCAAATAGGAGAACAGATTTAATTTGCTAAATCTGTAATATTACTACATTATAAGACAACCTCCATACCTTCAGTAAAGGTTGTTTTCTTCACTTTCCTATAGTTATGTATATTTTTTGCTTAAAACCCTAATTATTGGTATCTAATGTCACTAAATGATGAGGATACAAGTTCCATTCATTCCTTGAAGCTGAATATAATTATTGAATATTTAAAAATAATGAGATATTCTTATAATCACTGTTAAGTACTTTACCTGTGTATAGAGATAAATAAAAGATTATTCTTTGTTATTTTGTATGGATAAATGATATTTTTCTCATGAGCTAGAGGAAATTATCACAATGTTTGCCCAGGTGTTTCTCACATGCTTACAGAACTGAGTGGTGCTATTACCAGACTCTACTTTCTCTCTTTAATAGCCAGAGTACAATTGTGGAATTGTGATATGTGCTATAAAACAATTAGTTTTTGAATTATGTAATTGCTACCTTTTCTCTGTTAGTTTTACTCCCCTTCAACTGAGTTAAATTTTCTTTCCTCTTTCTTCCTGAATATTTTCTCTATTAATGTACATAGAAATACATTTTAGTCCCTCCTTGTAATTTCTAGTCACCCATATCTGCTTTTTAAAAACCTATATAGTCCATAACCCTACTCTTATGGATTAAGTATTAAAGAAACAAGGGCGTGGTCTCCTCTCCAGCTAAAGGTACCACAGTCATAATTCTGAAGGCAGTTGAAATCTGAGACTTTCAGCACTCAAGTTTTTCATTAGGTGACCTTTTTTGAAACAAACTACAGATGGTAGAGATACCCATCTATAAGCTATCAAGTTGTGTACATGGCTCTGTACTAATTACTCCCAAACTCTGATTTTTAGAATGCCTGACACATGACATTTGGAATTTTAGTTTACAGAGGCTTTTTCTAAACAGTTTGCTATGCTGTCTTGTAATTTTCTTTGGAAATATTTTACTATTTGAATAATTTTCCCATCAGAAATTCTACCAGATAAACCTTAAACAAGGCTCTTGACTCTTGAAAAATAAGGAGTTTAACAGTCTGAGAAGACTATAGCACAGAATATTACAAGGTTGTTATTACCTCCTGCAGCTCCTGACAAAACATTCAGTACTCTAGAATACTGGGAACACTATTACACATTTACTTCCGATCTCAGTAAGGAGTGGGACGAGCAGCCCTATGTAGCGATGGACCTCTGTATAGAAAAGTGAAGAGAAATTTGTTCTTGCAACAATTTGTATTTTTCAGGTCTTTTCATTTTGATTCTTTGGGAGAAATATGGTTGCTTAGGAGAATCTTCAATAGCACTTCTTCTTGGAATACAGTGTTTCCCGAACTTAGTTCAGTATCTGAAACATCACCACAAGATTTCAGATTCTTGAATGTTACTTTGTGTTGTCTTTATTCTAAATGGTCATAATTGAATGCCATCCTTTGCTTCCTTAAACAGCTAAATAAGGAAAGTTCATTTAGTTTAAACAATTGGAAATATGTATGGAGGTAAGGGTAGAGTAATGGTTTAATTTTTTCTGCCTGTGATATTTAAAATCCAGTAACATATGCCTCAATGAGCTGAATATATAGGAAGGACATGGCGTAGGTGGCAGGAAACAAAATTATGTATCATATAAATAATTCAAAACAAATCATCCAAAATTATCTTAGCAAGGTAATTTCAGATATAACATTGCAAACTATCTAATTCAGAAAATAGTATATTTGCAAATATGATTAAATGAAGTCTCATCCTAACAAAACAGTCTGAGGGCCATGTTTAGGTCAGACTGCTGCATATACCATTACCTTTCTTGGTAATCTCTTTGTTCTCTATTTTCTTCAGGTAACTCCATTACTTTTTTTCTTTTCATTCCTCCATATGGCTTCACAAAGGGAGAAATAGAGGAATTACAGGGCAGTGATAATCATGAGCAATGAAGCATGAAACAATGGTTCTTCCTCTTGAGGTCATGATCTGTGTTCCTTTATGCAGCAGATTGATACTCAGTTAAGTTTTAAAAATGTTAAAGATTGGGCTGATTACTCTGTTTATCTCTACTGTTTGTTATCTTTTTCAATATTCTGCACTTTACTAATATTTCACTCTTAGAATTTTTAGTCTCCCTGAATCATATCAATTTTCTGACAACTGAATCAAAATAGTCTAAAACTTAGGGTATTTATTTAAAAAAAAAAAAAAACAAGTGTGAATAATTTAATTCAGAGATCATCTCTGAAAACCCTGACAGAAGTATGAGACTAATTGGGAGAGAGGGAAAGAACATCAGTAAATTTGCATTACTTAGCAAATTACCACAACAAAAGTTTAATCCCACCAGGGACTTGGAAAGCCAGCATAGAACAAACTCTTCACCCAAAGAAGCTGCGGTATTTATTTACCAATTTTTGTTTGTCATTGGTTGGGTAGTGTGGTGTTAATTCCATAGCAATTCTGGCTTGCCACTTGTATTGACAAATTGGGTTCAGTGGCCAGAAAAACCTTCACGCAAAGGGATGCAGCTGCCACCAGTTGAAACTCCAGCCCAAGGGATATATACTAGGCACTGACAGCATCTACTGTAAGTCCTCAGTATGGATGAGTGTCATTTCAATGTTTCTGAACATTTCTAAGCAAACACATTGCCTTCAAAGTATGTAGATAACCATATTGCCTTACTTGACATGAATACAAAAAAATCTGTTCAAGGCCCACATTAATGAAATATAGGAAAAATTATATACTTCCTTGTTGTCCTCAATTTCTCTATTCAAAGAGGGTGGCTTCTCTGTTGTTTATTCGTAGAATGAAAATGTATGGAGAAACATCCATAAATTGAAAGAAAATAAAACTATAAAATTAAGATTACTTTTATTAAACAGTTTTAAAAAGAGCAAGTAAATCGCCCAGTAACTTAAAGGAAGGCAAATTATTGTGCAATTATTTAACTTAAATTTTAGAAAGTTCACAGTGAAGCTACTAAAGTCTTGTGATTAGGATCATTTGCCAAATTATAGGTGATTTTTAAGTAGAACATCAATTGCATCTGATAAATTATGTTTTCATTGATCCATGGATATTTTGATATCCGGAGTTATCTTAACATGTAGAGAATCGCTAAAGATAGACTCAGCATGTTGCTAAAATTGATACCTCTAATTTGCATCACAGCATGTAACAGTCATGACAGTTAAGCCAACTGATATTATTACTTATGATTGCTTCTTATCAGAAACTGTAATATTTTCCCCATTAAGTGGGAAGTAGAGTTGGGCAGAATTAAACTTAGTGCTATAATTATTTCCCTCTTAGGCAGAATTCATCAAAACCAACAGTGAGGTTCAAAATGACCAGTAATAAAATTAGGAAGAGAAATGATTGTCTGTAAAGCTCAATTTAATGGGACTGGACTCACAGAGAAAATAACCACATAGTAAATTAGATCAAATAAAAGAAGTAGACTGGCCTACATATATTAAATTAAGAAGAACAAAATAAAACAAAACAGTAAGTTACATTACCATAATTTCAGATATTTATATCATCTAACCTTTTTCTAATTAAAATATTATTTTGTTATAAAAATGGTACATACACATATTAAAAGCTTAAAAGAAAGAGAGAAATTCTCTCACTTCTGAATCTAGCCCATATTCCAGAGGATGAGTCAGAGTATCTTGTGTAATTACTTAAATGGTGGGATCCCTGGCTTATATTGATTATAACATCTTTCATAAGCAATGAAAATTTTTGCTTTTCTATACTCATACAGTGTTATGTATTTTTACCATTACTGATTTTGCCTAATTAGTAGATGATAAAAGAAACCCATGCTTTAATTTTTATTTCCTTGTGGCAGGTGATGTTAAACATCTAATGTTTAAAGGACCCATTCTTTTTCTTGGGTTTTGAATCACCTGTTCATATTTTTATTCATTTATACATTATTCTTTTATTCATTTATATATTGTTCTTTGACATTTATTCATTTGTGGAAAACCTTTGGGTATTGATCCACTAGAGGAAGGGAAGATTAGTCATCTCTGTGATCTACAGCCAGTCTAGACCATTGAAACTCTTTCCTTCCACATAATGTTTTAATGATTTTAGTAGCTTTACTTAAAAAGTATGTTTATATATCTGATCTTGTAATCCTTATCTGATAAAGTAATCATAACTTACTGATATTATCATCTCAATTTTAGAGTTGAAGAAATGAAAACTCGGTCAGTAATTTGACGAAGACCCATAACAGAAATACATTTTTTTTCTGCTGACTCATTGTAATTTTTTCCAAATATGCAATCCATTATCCCTATTTTACTAAAAGTATTGTTATATTCATTATCGTGCACCAATTTGTTCTATTAAGTTTTCTTTATTGAGTGTTTCCTAATTAATGAAAAAACAGGTTAATTTCCTGGAAATTTGTGCCAAAATCTGCTCTTTACTAGATTATCATTTCAATACTCCCATAACTGGCCATAAACTTTAATAAAACTGAATCGGCTGTTTCCCATACTGCTGCAAGCTTGGCACCAAAATCAACGTCCACATTAAAGCAGCTTTCTGGAATGGTCCTAAATAATTTATGCTAACTATTGCCAAACTATTACCTTCTTTATAAGGCTGGGTACATTTCTTCCTCGTCAGTGAAAACTGTTATGATCTTATCAAACCAAGGTCAGAATTTTCTCACTCTCTGGATTTCCATGAATTTTACAATATTCTTATAAAGTAAGTTGATTTGCTTAAATATAATAATCTTTCAAATAATGCTCATAAAACTATATTCACTTCCTATTAATATGCAGCTGACAACAGAAAGTAACTATACATAAACTAATGCAGTTAGTTGGCATTACTCACAAGTATCAATTATTAGCAAGCTGGGAGTTGAAGAAATTCTGGGATACTCTTTATGAACTGAAAAATAATTATTTAAAATTTAAGAATAAAAAGGATAAGGAAGAAAGAGGTAGAAACTGAATAGATAATTAAAAATATAAGCATGAATGTAGTCATATGACCAGGTTAATATTTGGAAAACTGAAAAAAAATATATTTCCTAATATTCCAGAATTTTACTGTCTGCCTTCATACCAGCCTTAAGATGTGTGTTTTGTCAAGGTAACAGAGAGCAGCAGCTCATTAGAGAAAATTTTTGGAAACCAAAAAGTGGACTCTTTAATTAACAAGGGAGACAAATGCTAGTACTAATAGAGGGAAGGTAACTCTCCATTGGCAGGGGAGAAACAGCAATGGGAGGTTAGGAGATGAAAGTGAAGTGAGTTTAAAAAAAAAAAAAAGATGTGGAAGAACAACAAAGCTAGAAAAGAGGAAAGGGAAAAGTAAGAGGCAAATAGGTAAGGGAGAATTTAAACTACCCTGGATATGGAAGTCAAGAGACTGTCACAAGTGTATAGACAAAGAAATGAGCATCAGCTGGACTAGACCAGTAGCACACTACATGATTTGTGCCCTTACAAATTTTTATGGTAAAAGTCGGGGAACTATAGAGGATGCCCTGTCTAGACACTGTCCCAGAATAGTCTAGGGTTTGCATAAACTCTTCTGGTGTTTTCCTTTCAATCCTGTGCAATGCAGGTTGTACCTTATATACCTGTGAGGATTATCACAGGTACATTGTTTAAACCATTTTATTTGTAAGTATCTCCATATTTACTCACATATCAATTTCTCAAATTAATGCTGTTTCATGCACTGGTTTTTCTAAAGATTATCTCATTTCACTTATTAACTTGAGTCATTTTTTTTCAGAATTCAAACATATGCATGCATTTTAATTTCTGCCTAAAGTATATGACATTGAATTTTGTACAAACATTTAATGAATTCACCAATAAAAGATGGCTATTGATTCATATTGCTATTTAGAAGGTTATTAGATTATTACAGATAAACAGAAAATGTTCTACAGATACCATTTTTACTATTTCAGTAGTTGCTTCAATTATGCTATAAAGTGTAGAAATACTGCCAGTTAACTTTAAAAGACAGCATAATAGAGGAAATGAATATAAAATGGCTCCAAATTATTTTAGTTTAATAAAATAATGTCTTGGGTTCACTCTTTTTAATCCTATCTACTTTCTGATTCTTATGGTCCTTGAAAACAGTACTGTGAATGACTGAACAGAATATTATATCTGATTTTGTGCTGGAAAATTGAAACAGCATGTGATCATGGCTAAGCAGGAGCTTTATGGAAGTAGCAAATAGTTACATGATTACTGAAGTATAGCTGTCATTGAAAATAGAAACCTGCAAGGAGCCTATCATAAAAGTAGCAATTTCAGATTCACTAGTGTTTAAAATTAAAGTTTAGTAATTCATTGTGGATATTTCTTCTTAATGGCTTTCAGAAAGTTTTTTACTTTCACTTAGCATTTTTGCTGGTTTTTTTTTTTCTTAATGTCCTGCTTTTCAGAATGAAAATATTTTTTAAGATCAGTAATTCATTGTTATAAGGCTATGTAAATAAAATACTCCAAAAATATTGAATTATGAAATAATGGTCAATTGTTAGTTACAGTTCATACGTTGAGGGATGAATCGTATTATATTAGGTAAATCAATTTGACTATTTTTTTTTCCTTCCCTATTCTGGAGTATAATTATCAGATGGATGAACTTAATTAGAAACATGACAAAACCTTCAAGTATAATAAGTGTTTGGTGAAAATAAAATAATGGCTATTTAAATAGTTGTACATAAATGTATGATATTATACTGTCTTAAGAAGTAGAGATGGGAAATGGGTTTAAGAAATTGGACACTAGCTATAGAAAAAAATTTTGAACAAGGAAGTATCTAGATTTTTTTTCATTTTTGTTTATTTAGCATGAAATGTATCTGGACTAATACATCTGTGGAGACGTGTGTGAAATATTACAGAGAAACATTAAAGATTAAAGTTTGGGGAAAAAAAAACTTCAGGGTGGTTGATAAAAATGATCAGGGTTTGAGACAAATTAGACAAAATAAGGGATGTATTAAATACAAATAGAAATAAACACTTTAGGTTGAGAAGATTTAAGAGAGAAGATAAACTGTTTGGGACTTTAATGCCATTTTAGCCATACAATATTTTAAGTACTGGAGGAACAAGGTTCTATGATGACATCAAGTTGAAGCACTATCATAAACAACACTGAATACAAAAGCATAAGCCTCATATAATAAGGGCATTGTAATATTACGTATTTTTCAATGTTAAATTTCCAAAATAATGTTTTTAAAAGTTTACATTTTATTACCAACCAGGATAAGAAACTTTCTACAATATATCCAAAAGCATTTATTTAGATAATATTGCAAATGGCATATAAACACATAGCGTATACATTAGGCAAATAGGATATAAGATAGATACATATGTATGTGTATAGCAATTAGTATAGATAGAAATCTACATATAAAGAGTAAACAACATATTTTAGAGTTATTTATTGATATAGGATTAATATTTAAATCTAACAGAACGGAATATTTCATAACTAGAGGATAGCTCATTTTGTTTGTGAATACACTGATTGTATTTTTTAGTGAAATAGTTCAAAATGAGACCAAAGCAAGGGCAAAGGACAGGAAAAAAACCTGCTTATAGAAACAAAAGTATTGAAAATATGAAAAGTGATATTTAAAGATCTACAAGTCTAGTTAGTCCTCATATTTTTCACTGTAATCTGTAACCTTATTCTTCTAAAGTATGCATTCCTGCCCTAAACCACTCAATCTTTTTTAAAATACTATGGTTTTACCTGCCTCAGGCTTTTGTTTATTCTGTTTTTCTGTTTGGCGGACTCTTCAAGCTTGTTTCCCCACATGTGGAAAATGTCTTTGCCCATCAAGACATGTCTCCCATTGCCACCTATGTCTTTCATGATTCTTTTACTCACAATTAAATCTTTCCCTTTTATTGCCATAACCATTTGCTAAATCTTCTATTCAGAGCAAATTTTAATATGTTAATATATATTTAATTGTTTACATGTCATTCTTCTGAATTATATGTACCAAAAAGTTTGAAGGAAAAGCAGAAAAAAGAGCTAATAACTGAGATGAGATAGAAATATTGAGAAATCAAGTATATTTTGTTAAGTACAATTTTATTTTATTCTTAGGATTTTACCCCAGAGAAATAAAAAAACAGAAATAAGCCAAATATCCATTAAAAGAGAATAAATAATCAAATTGTGCTATTTTCATACAAGAGAATGATGCCACTTAGCAAATGAAAAAGAATAAGTATCTGATGCATACAAACATTTGTATGAATATCACAGATATTATTATACCGAGTGAAAAAAATCAAGAGAAATATACATATGATTTTATTCCTTTATGTGAAGTTCTAGAACAGAAACAAATAACCTATGGTAGAAATATTCGGAAAAAGGTGGAAGTAGGTGACTAAGACTGAGTATGAGAGAACTTTTTAGAGTGATGAGAACAAAGGTGCAAAGGTGTATGTACTCATCAATACATTAAATTCTACATTTAAAATATATGCAGTAAAAGTTTGCAAATTTTCTTTAAAAAAACTATAAAATAATGAATTTTATTTAGTATCTTGCTTTCTTCTGTAGTATAGGTTGGCAAATCTTATTTTCCATACATTCAAGGCATTAGATGATAAGTAAAAACACTAAAAATAACAGGAACCAGAAAAGAGTCACAAATATGGAAAAAGAAAAAGTGTAGAATGTACTGTGGATTGTAATTAGAATTATCTATATAAACTCTTTACACAGTTGAACAAACACATTTGATGGTAGAGAATTCTCTATGAATCTCTTCCATTTTTGCCTATTGTCTGAGAAAAAGTGTTAAAAGCATCTGTCCCAAGTAGCTCTCCAAGACTATTTTTGCAGCATTAACTCTGAGGGGATAAATATAGGATCTCCTTTGCTCCCTCTGATCAAGGTAGTAAAGACTCAGTCCAGGGCCAAATTTGGGCAGATTTGCTAGCAACTACCTTATAATTTTGAAAGTTTCCCTTAGGTCATGTTTCCTCAATCATGACACAAAACCTACTATGTGGACAGTATCCACCTGGATCTACCTCTGAATCACCCTGAGAGGCTTGGGGGCAAGAGGAACTGATGGGAATATGAAGTTCTTGATGCCTACTATGCCATGAGGAGCAAAGTCCTTGGATCTGGGTATCCTGTGTTCTCTGCCTGCATCTATAAATCCATTCAAGCTAACTTCTTAGTTTAACTTAGCTTTCAAGTAGAGTAAAATTTCAGAACTCACAATTCCCTATAATACCCATCTGTTTCTGGATTTTTCTGACGAAAGGGCCTAAAATCAATGACATAAATACCCCATAGATGACCATCCCTAGCATGCAGATTTTGGTCTTTGAATACCATTCAACACTAAAAAGAAACAAGGTTTTTTTTGAGAATCCACTGAATCCAGTTCTAGTTCTGGCGAAGAAGTGCAAAGGAATGATGGTGCTAAGTCTTAACCAAGTGGTTACATTTAACATCATCAACTTTGGGGACAAATCAGTATCACTTCCCCCCTGATTGTGATACACTGAGAACGCATCACTTTAGAACTATCACTACGTAAACTGTACAACCTAAATCTAATCATGAAGAAACATCACTGGGGAACATCCTACAATATAAATGACCTGTGCTGTTTAGAAATATAAAGGTCACAAAAGACAAAGAAACTCTGAAGAATTATTCTAGTTTCTAAAAGACTAGCAATACCTCACAAATAACTGCAAAATGTGAACTTTGTAGATAGAACATTTGATCATGGGACACCAAATAACTATCCTTCAGAATGACCCATTCTGCACTGGGTATTGATGACCTGCCAAGTTACAAGGTCTAATAAGCCAGCAGTAGATGCAAATGGTACACCTGAGACCAAGAGTGAACAGAAGGAAAGGGCATGAGGAAGCTGTGTTAGGTGGTATTCAAGACCTCCACACAGCTGTTCCCAGGTCTTGAACCTATTGCTTTCTGGGATGTACCATCAGATCAGCTGAAGACGAAAGAAAAGCCTGAGCTAGATTATGGATGATTTGGCTTGATATGTGTGGGCAAGATGAATATGTAAACCACTGCCTCACGACCACATTCAGTATGGCCCTGAAAGACACTAGAGTGGGAAAATCTTCCCAATGGGCAGAATGGAGAACAGAGCACCTAGTCATTCATTTTGTGGGGAAGAAGTAGCCTGAGGTGAGAATATACACATTCTTGCAGAGAGGGAAATGGCCTGGCCTGGTCAAGGGCCTGGAAAGAAAATGCCTTTGCCTTTTGATGCATATTTTCCATAGTCCACATTTCTTTCTTTCTTGTTTATTTGCTGCCTTCCAGGACCTTCTGTTAGTGCCCATGCACCTGACCTTGGAGCATCTCTAGCCCATCATCTACAATGTGTGGTTCCCAAAGCTTAATAGTCATAGATGTACTTGTGAAGCCTATTTGAACTATCTGTTTCCAGGGCATGTGTAAGTTCAAGATTTCTAGTGATTCAATGGATCACATTTTTCCTCTATTATTTAGAACTCACTAATACTGAAATTTTATAGTTTTTCACTTACTTTATGCCCACTGTAATAAATTATCTATACCAACACAATTATTTAGATTGGATATCATCAATAGAAGATAACATGACTATCACTTAGTCACTATCATTGTAAATTATTTTTAATAGATTACTGGACTGAATATTTTAATTCTGATTTCTAGTCCTCTTGGACATGATAATTTATGTTCAATCATGAGGCTGGTTTATAGTGTTGGATGAATGAATACATAGTGAATCAGTGAATGTGAATATTTTATTTTTAGTTTATTTAAATGTACAGCTCAAGACCAAGATGCTACTATGTACAAACAAATCTGATTCTCTGATCATGATGCCTTAAAATTCCCCTCAGCTTGGCTAGACTTTAATAGGCTTCCTGGCTCTGCTTCATACCTCCCTTTCCTTAGAGCATTTGCTTAAAAAATTGGTAATTGCAGATTTTTCCTGCACCCTTCTGAAATGTAAATCTTCTCTCAGCTTTTTGTTTAAAACCCAGAAATTTATTTCTCAAGGAACTGGGAGTCATCCTTTTGAATTGCAGTCTCTTAAGGAGGTAGAGCCCTTTTCTCCCAGTCTCTGTGGGCGAGTAGGAGACTGACTTCAATAAGCAACAATTAACAAACAGAGATAGCTTAATCACAGTGACCAACCTACCGTCTAATATCCTCTAGTACTTTTTCATTTGCTTACTTCAGCGTTTAAAAATTTTTCTGCCTTTTATTTCAGAGGAGTTGAATTTAATCTCCCCTATTGCAAGTAGTCTCAAATGTAGTCTTCCTTGGCTGTTTAACTCTGTCCACCGCAATTTTTATTTGACAACCCCCACTTGAGTGTACGCAAGAAAAAGAAACAATCACAAGCACTACCCTGGGAAACCCTAAGAGGAGGGACTGCTTTCTCTTAAAAGAGGCCACCCGAATCAACCAAAATAGGTATCAGGACCAACCAGCTTTCCTACATTGCTGTGTTCGCTTCCTCTTCTCCGTTCCATTGCTTAAAACTAACAGTTTTTAAAGTAAGAAGTAGATAAGGAAATCCTGCCTACCCCTCCTCTAAAGGGAGCTTGTGCTCCCTTTAGTTAGTCATCCCCATTTGAAAGTTACTGAGCAGTCTTGTGACCCAGGGCACAGCTTCCATTCATAGATCTCTTGTCCTCTCACATCCCTGCCACCTCTCAGTCTCTCTGGCTGCTGAGAGAAGCTCTACTCCTTTTGTCTCTCTTCTGAAAAGGTGATGCCCTAGGATCTGTTGGCTATCCAAGGAAGGAAAAATGGGAGCCCTAGGTAGAAAAGAAGGCTAGCTGTGCATGTAATTTGACTTATTACTTAATAGCTTAAATATTATGATATATATTATATGGGCTTCAGACTCTGCAAATTTGAGGACAGGCCTATACATTTCAGTTATGCTTGAAATGCTATGACCTAGGTTAAATAATCTCTACTAGTTATGTTTCTATCTGGAAGAAAGGACCATGGCTGACAACTTTCAAAGACAACTGAGTTCTCACATCTAATAGAGGTTATTGCTGATCTAAAGGGAAAGCAGTTTGTCTTGTCAACTGAAAAAAAGTACTCAACCTAAAAGTTGAGAATTACGTTTTATTTGGCGGACAAAACTGAAGGCTTAATCTCAGAAGACAGCCTCTTAGATAGACAGCTGTGAGAGACTGCTCTGAAGAGGTAAGGGTGAAGCCAGGCTATATAGGAGTTTTGCAACAAAAACCAGGTAGTTGAAACATCAGAAGTTTACCATCAATTAAAGAAAACTAGACAGCTCAAGTTAATGAATTTAGTGCTTTTCTATGTATGGGAAGATGCAAGTCTGGCTCAATGAAATCATTCCTTTGATATGCACCTCAACTATCTAGGGCCATCCTTAATCCCTTCAGGGTGCACAGTTGAGGACAACTGCAGTGGCTCATGGCTTGATGGCTGCAACACCCTTTGTTTACTGATCTGGAACTTTAGCTTAGAAATTATGAATATTCTATTTTTTTTTCTGTCTCCCAGTGGGATTTAACTAATTTTGAGTAGTTGTAGATATAAATATTTTGAAATAATATGGGTATCTATATATATATTTTAGTGTAGCCACTTACATATCTTTAATTGTTCTTGCTATCTATTTAACACTGCACTAAAAATATTTACTGAGCACCCACTCTATCTTATGCAGGCACCATAATATGTGCTAGGTTTAAAGGAAAGAAAAAGCTTGTAAATTTTCATGAGAAATCTGCCATCTAGGAGTACGTATCCTTAAAATGCAACACTATACCCCTGAGCCATAGTCCATCTTCTGATTAGTAGATTTAAGCAAGTTCTATATTGAAACTCAAAAACCACAAATATTTTTTTCTTTCCTGAGGTGTGCAGGTTTATAAATGCAAACATACAGGTGAGAATAATCTACTTTATAGTAAATACACAAGGGGAAGCAACAGTCTGAGAAGTTGGGAATCCCTGTTATATTCCAAAAGCCTATGAGAGGATGCTGCTTCTTCTACAGACAATAAAAATATAAAGTCTCTTTAGAGAAAGATAACCAATCCTGATTCAGGAAAGATGAAAAGTTCCCTTATATAAAACAAAGTTTATATTTACTGTGATTTCGAGTTTTGGGAAACTTGATGTTAGGCCAATGGATTGGGTGAATTAAACTGAATACTAAAAAATGGTAACTTTAAAATCTTGTTAAATGCACTGTTGATTAATGAAGTGATGCAGGAAAAACGGATGTGAGGCATGAGGAGGGCCATGTCCCAGGCTTTGGTTGAGCCCCTGGGACATGCCCCGCCAAATGTGGGTTCTTGGCTTCGCTCAGGGAAGAATTCAAGAGCGAGCCACAGTTGAGTAAAGATAGATTTATTAAGAGAGATACATTGAAAGGCAAGAGAAAGGCCACGAGGTGTGGGGGTTGGGTGCTCAGATTAAAAGTAGATACACACTCCATAGACAAAGTGTGGGAGGAGGCGGCAGCCGCGAGGCACCGAGGCACAGTGTTGCCAGTTTTTATGGGCTCAGTGGCTTCATATGCTAATTAGTGGAAGGACCAGTCTGACTAGCCTGGGGAAGGGGCCGGGATTCCCAGGAAGTTGGCCATTTTCCACTCTTTGTTTTTGTGGCTAGCCTTGGGACTGCCATGGTGCCTGTGGGCGTGTTATTCACCATATTAATATATTAAAATGAGCGTATGATGAAGCTCAAGTTCTGCTAGAAGTTAAATCTCCCACCATCTGGAGCCTCAAGGCCTACTGGGGGTTGAATCTTCCACCATTTTGATGTTAATTGCTGTAGCATTCCTTGAATGGCTGTGCTCTGCCCCCTTCCTGTCTCAAAGGGTCTTTGAGAAAGATTTACTTGAAATGTAAAAGGGAAACTATTTTGACCCACTGTATTTATGCACGAATGTATTAAGGTAACTGTCAAAAATTAGGTGGTAGAAAGTTTTCATAATAAAAAAGGTTATGTATCAAAACCATTCTCAAGATCACTGAAAGAAAATAAAAGTCTTAGAAGAGAACGTTTTAAAATAATTCAGAAAATACCCTGAATAATGATCTCCTAATGGTTTTGAAGTATATACCAAGTGTTTCTTAATTTCAGAATTGTCAGTCTTAATTGTATAATTAATAAAACATTTTAAGGACCCTCAAGAGGAAGAGTTTGTAAACATTAAAGATTTTCACAAGGGTGACACTTTATTATAGTTCAATTACTTTGTAGATGCTTATAGACAGAACTCCTATGAAGCTGAGCCCCAGTGCAGATAGGCAGGACCTAAAACTCTTTATCAAGAAATTTTTGTCAACATAGAGATGAAATAAAACAACCACAGTCTAAGGAAGATTGTGCAGCTCACAAAGACTTTCTCAGGCAGCTTATCTCCTCCGTTACACATAATCTTTGCATTTCCAATTATAGCGGAATCTTCCACCACCACCACCCCCATCTCCTTCCAATTAAAACAGTATTTTTAGAAATGGAAAGTTTCAAGGTTAAGATTTATATTTCTAACATGACATTTTAAAAAGTTCTTATATTTTTTCACTGAAAAATTGTTGCAAGCATCTGGGAGCAGAGGTTGGGATTTTTTTTTTTTTTTTTAAGAAAGAGGGATCTGTTTTCCCAGAATAGTATTACGTGCATGCCTGAGCCTGTAGGTATACTATTGCTTTAATCTACTTTGCTTTCTCAAGGGGATCAGATGAAAGGCCTGACTCTTCATTTGACCTCTGGTGTTCAGCTCTGTTGATGAGGAAAAATCTAACCTGCATCTGTCTGTTTCTTATCACTCTCTTATTGCTTTTCTTCCTCCTTTTCCTGAACAGTGTTCTTTATCAGTATCCACCTCAACTACCAGAGCTTGAAGATCCTCCTCTCACAGAATACTGGAGCAGTCATGCTCAATAGCACGCTTAGATATGATGCTGGCTGTGGATGGCATTGATGAAATAGAATCCCCTGAGTCTTAGAATATTCTCATAAATAAATTCTCATAAATAAAAAATAAATAAAATACATTTTACCCAGCTTCATAGGTAACTAAAAAAAAAATCAAATGAAATTTAAATTTAAATCAGTGATTATCCTGATGTTATTCAAATTATTCAGAATATTCTGCAATATGAAACTAATGACTTAAATTAAAATTAATATAATTCTGTTTGTCAAGGAGGGAGGGTGTAGCTCAGTGGTAGAGCATGTGCTTAGTATGCACGAGGTCCTGGGTTCAATTCCCAGTACCCCCATTAAAAAATAAAAAATAAATAAATAAATACATAAATAAATAAATTCTATTTGTCAAAATCTACAGATATCACTTTCAGTTGATAAACTATCAGACATTTTTATTAACAAATACGTAGATTGGTTTAATATATCAGTAAATGATGACTTTACTGACATCTACTTTGAACATTTTAATGAATGATTTTATATCATTTTATGTCTGAAATTAGTCATATAAATTTCTTATGGAATGTGCAAAAGTGAAAAATCTGTGTAAGATGAGATAAACTTGTGTAATAAATATGTGTATTTAAAATGTATAGGAAAAAGTTACCTTGATGTAAATTTTTTTGAAAAATTAATTTTTAAGTGACCTTTTGTGTTTCAGAATGGCTAGATCAGGAAAAAGTTCTCTAACCTTTGTTATTCCATTAGAAAATATCATCTGAATGTCCTCAGGATGAATTTAACCAAAAATGTCAAAAGAGCAAGGGGCAACTAGTGGTATATCATGAAATCATGGGTGAAATGTTAAGGCAATTTTGCAGCGGAGATATGTGGTGACTGGGAGAAGGTATGACAAAGGTGTAAGTAAGATGACTGTAAACAGAAAAGATGTGATTGCATATAGAGGAATAATCCTAGTCATAATAAACTATACATAATTGATGATCTAATCTCAACAAAAGCATTGCTAAATATTTCACATAATTATCATTCAGTTTTCACATCACACTTATAATTAAAGTAAAAAAAAAAAAAAAAGACGTAAAGAAACTGAGACTGAGAGAATTTAAAGTACCCATGTTCCCAGAATAGTTTTAAAGCTATGATTCATTCTAGATTGATTTAACTACCCAGCTTTTCTCATAACTGTGATATTCTACATCTTCCCTCAGCACCACACTGCACTGCACTATCTCCTGGTGCATAAATTGATTCCCTGATACTGTATGTTCCATGTGACTTGATAGAGCAAAGTAGAATAAATATAACCTCAGCTATTTAATATCTAGATTTATTTTACAGTTTGGGAAAATGAATTTACATTAACAGCTTAAATTTAACTTGCCATATACTTTTTCTGTTTTTTTCTGCCACAAATGTGGTTTAATGCCATATTGCCTGCTCATCACATGAGTTCTTGTATCTGAAACTGACTAGAGTAAAACACGAGACCATGCTACATGATAATCCTTTAAATTTATAGTCACCGAATTCAAGTTGATACTGCCTGTAAATTATGACATTTTCTTAGTTCCTGCTCTCCAAGATAATTTTACACTCTCCCCTTTAATTTTCTCCTTTCTTTCTTTTTTTTAACATTTTTTATTGATTTATAATCATTGTACAATGTTGTGTCAAATTCCAGTGTATAGCACAATTTTTCAGTTATACATGAACATATATATGTTCATTGTCACATTTTTTTCTCTGTGAGCTACCATAAGATCTTGTATATATTTCCCTGTGCTATACAGTATAATCTTGTTTATCTATTCTACAATTTTTGAAATCCCAATCTATCTCTTCCCACCGCCCGCCCCCTTGGCAACTACAAGTTTGTATTCTATGTCTGTGACTCCATTTCTGTTTTGTATTTATACTTTTTTTTTCTTTCTTTTTTTTTTTTTCATATTCCACATATAAGCAATCTCATATGGTATTTTTCTTTCTCTTTCTGGCTTACTTCACTTAGAATGACATTTTCCAAGAGCATCCATGTTGCTGCAAATGGCGTTATGTTGTCGGTTTTTATGGCTGAGTAGTATTCCATTGTATAAATATTACCACCTCTTCTTTATCCAGTCATCCGTTGATGGACATTTAGGCTGTTTCCATGTCTTGGCTATTGTAAATAATGCTGCTATGAACATTGGGGTGCAGGTGTCATCCTGAAGTAGGGTTTCTTCTGGATATATGCCCAGGAGCGGGATTCCTGGGTCATATGGTGAGTCTATTCCTAGTCTTTTGACGAATCTCCATACTGTTTTCCACAGTGGCTGCACCAAACTGCATTCCCACCTGTAGTGTAGGAGGGTTCCCTTTTCTCCACAGCCTCTCCAGCATTTGTCATTTGTGGATTTTTGAATGATGGCCATTCTGACTGGTGAAAGGTGATACCTCATTATAGTTTTCATTTGCATTTCTCTGATAATTAGTGATATTGAGCATTTTTTCATGTGACTATTGATCATTTGTATGTCTTCCTTGGAGGATTGCTTGTTTAGGTCTTCTGCCTATTTTTGGATTGGGTTGTTTATTTTCTTCTTACTGAGTCGTATGAGCTGCTTATATATTCTGGAGATCAAGCCTTTGTCAGTTTCATTTGCAAAAAATTTTTCCCATCCCATAGGTTGTCTTTTTGTTTTACTTCTGGTTTCCTTTGCTGTGCAGAAGCTTGTAAGTTTCATTAGGTCCCATTTGTTGATTCTTGCTTTTATTTCTGTTGCTTGAGTAGACTATTCTAGGAGAAAATTTTTGAGATGTATGTCAGATAATGTTTTGCCTATATTTTTCTCTAGGAGGTTTATTGTATCTTGTCTTATGTTTAAGTCTTTAATCCATTTTGAGTTGATTTTTGTGTATGGTATAAGGAAGTGTTCTAGCTTCATTGTTTTACATGCTGCTGTCCAGTTTTCCCAACACCGTTTGCTGAAGAGACTGTCTTTATTCAATTGTATATTCTTGCCTCCTTTGTCGAAGATGAGTTGACCAGAAGTTTGTGGGTTCATTTCTGAGCTCTCTATTCTGTTCCATTGGTCTATATGTCTGTTTTTGTACCAATACCATGCTGCCTTGATGACTGTAGCTCTATAGTGTTGAATTTTCTCCTTTCTTTGAGCTTTCATCATCTTTTTTCCTATTCTGTTGCTTAGCTGAACTTTTTGCTTCTTATTCCACAGTGGAAAAAAATAAGAGTTAGAACAGAGTTTTTCAAAAACTCATTGCCATATTTTATAATTAATTCCCTTCTATGTATACATATCTAACTTCTCATTTATTACTACAGATGAATTGTCCAAGTCCCTTTCCAAAGCAATGCTTCTAGTTTTTGCTCAAGATCCAATACTCTTATTTTTAAATGCAATACCCCAGCAATTTTCCGCTTCCCCACATCATGAATTTTCTCTATCCTTTCCAGATCAGTATGATTAGCATTCAAACATGCTTTGATTTCTTCCCTTTAAAAAGCCCACACCAGTACTACCCTATACGTCCTTCCCCTGCTCATTCTTTCCTGAAAAAGATCAGCTGTTTGTCCCTGTTATTCCACAGAAGCTGATCTCTATTTTTCTACATCTGTTGGTCAGTTCTCAGTCCACAGCTAACTTGCTTTAGCAGCGTTTGTAATAGTAGTTAAATCTTTCTTCCCTGAAGCTCTTTTCTTGGCAAACAGTATTACACTTTCCTGGTTCAACTTCCAATTCACTGGGTGCTTTTCTTCCTCATTTGCTGGTTCCTCCTAATTAATTCTCAGCACTGGTATGTATGAGAACACAGTTCTTGGACCTCTACATTTCCCTTGTTCTACATTATGGATGGAGGAAATTTAAACATAAAATAAAAAATGGAATTACTCATGATCAATAGTGAAGATGCTACCCCAAAAGTTAACGACCCCAGTTCTTGTCAAACTTGAATAATAAATTTACAGCCAGGAGATGGTGCATTGTGTAGAAAAAATTTTTAAAGATTTATTTAGAAAACGAAAAGTACACATCGAAGAATGGTCGGTGGACTGATCCAAGGGAGAAAAAGCAGCAGTTTTTGTCCCTCTTTTCTCTTATACCCTTGCTTAGAGGTGGTCTCTTGATTGATTGATGGCTCTTGTCCCTGGAATGCTTAGTCATGTTTGGCCCCTTGTGCTTATCTTTAAAAATGGTGTATACAGAAAAACCCATAGAGGCATCCTAAACCACATTGTTAATTATAATACAATGAACATTCAGTTGTGTCTAGTTAAGTCGTTTCTGCTGTTGCGCAGTCGTGGCTGTCGGGTTCCAACCAGTTTTTGCTGGCGCTCATTTAAAAGAAGTAAAGTCCCTTTATGCTGGAGGCGGGTATAATGTCATCTTTCGGACCATCCTTCCTCTCCACCTGTCTGCCTGGTGCCCCCATTTATCTAACTAACAGAAATAGATAGTCTTTAAAAACCCTTACAATTAATAGAAGGGAAAAAAATCAACTCAGAACCATTTTTAGCAATTCATCAATTACCAACTATACTGTTATGGCTATATTTAATGACTTTTCTAGAATTAAAATTTAGAGTTAAATACTTAAAACTGGTATTGCTTGTTTAATGTATTTTAGAGGATACTACTTTGTGGCTTCTGAGATTCTACCTAAACATATCTATGATGTACAATTCAGAGACTATAAAAACATTTACACAAATATGTATATTTATATATATAAATCGATATTACTTATTGTCCATATAATTTTATGCTAGAATTGAATTAAATGAAATATTTTGAAAACATACTTAAGGAGAGTTTAAATATGATTTTGATACCTCATCCAGCATATAGTAAATTAAACTAAAACATTTGTTAACATAATAAAACAGTCTCAAAATAAGTTCTACAGTATTTTAGCCGTGATTTGAGTTGGACTCTATTTGAGATTATCTAGTTAGGCATTTATATGGGTAAAATGTGAGGTTATTAGACATATATTTGGGAAACATAAGCTTATTTTTCCATAGAATTATCACCCAAACACATTATATACTTATTAAAGCAGACAATTGTGAAATCTAAAGAACATGACAAATAGCCTCATATTGAATGCTATGTGGAAGATAAGAGATCATATGCAGACTTAAATCAGTCTTATATGCATACATGTCAATATTTTATGTAAATAATGTAGGCTTTATATATTAAGAAAAGCTAACCTTGCATTAGATTATTACATTAATGTTGCTTATATGGCTTCAATTCAACTTAATTTCCACTAATGCTTTTTACTTGGGTTTCTAATGAGACACTTCTTCCCATACTCAATTTCTATGACTAAGTTTTTAGATCAAATTTACAAACTTTATTTCATTAAGATTAAGTATTCCTTCTATTATTTTAATCTATTAAAAAGCCTTAAGCACAAATCTACCAGCCTATATAATAACTCCTTACTCTATATTAATCACATATACGATAATCCTACCTTTCATATTATTACCTATCATACTAGTAAAACAGTCTAATAGAAAACTGTCAAAGAAAGGCCGCCAGTGAGTATCACAGGCAAAGTTTGTCCACATTAAAGCTTTAATTGGATCTGTTCAAAGATTGAAATATAGTTAACTGTATAATTTTTCTAACTTGGGGTTTCCTTTCTGAATGCAAGCTACTCTGTAACCATAAATATCTAAAATGAAATACAAATTGGTGTGGCATAACTTGGTCCTTAATGAACAACTAATGCCTTATCTATTGTGTTTTTTCAAGTACTTTTTTTTACTATTTATAGCTTTATTCACTTCTTTACTCTACAAAATGTGCTTACCATGCAGGTGTGTGAAACTCTACACTATATACAGAGGAGGTCCTCCCATCATTTACATCACTTCTAAAGTACAGGTGGTGGATAGAAATATTTTAACCCTAATAATCACACTCTCTACTGTTTTTTTTTTTTTTAAGAAATACTAATGTTCATTTAGCCAAATATATTGGTTTATGGGCTTTTTTCTGTTATCATATTTCTTACTGTGAAATAAACTCTTCCATTCTGTATTTTACTCTAAACTCTTGATTATATTAGTTTCACATTTATCCAACCAGGAAAGTCATGTATTTTTTTTTCATGAAAGTAAGATAAACTTTAATACATGCCCAGGTCTTTAATTATTTTGTAGTTTTTAATGAAATATTGTTCATCATCACATAATGAAACAAGGACATGAGCAATGATTGATGGAAGAATAGATGTGGGAATAAAGCACCAGTGTTTCTCTCTCTCCCTCCCTCTCTCCCTCTTCTCTTTTTCATATGGAATTTGAAATGTAAAAATTTGCATTATAGAAAAAAAAAAGTCTTCCTATCTTTCTATATATTTTGTATACATTTTGAGGATCTGTGGCCTGTTTAACAAAATGCAGCTGGTTTGGGCTAATGTTATTATAAGAATGATTGTAATTGTTGTTATTGTTTTTGTTGAACACGAAAGAATTTTTTGTGACCATCAATACCCACTTTATTCATTAGACTGATCAACTGTATAACATCCTTCACAACCATGAAGTAAGAATAGGAGTTTTACACAGATATATGACTGACCTCTTCAGTTGAGTATACTCTGAAAGTGAATGCTAAAGGTTTCCCAGTGCTATAAAGTTTAACTGTGATTGCTAGGTGCCTCTAAATTGGGTTGTACCTGACTGAAGACTAGAGAATGATTTTCAAAATACTTCTACTAAAATTACTCCAAACCCCCAGGGATACAGCTTCTAAAGGAATTTGATTGTAGTCCAGTCCAAAAGAAATTATTTTTCTTCATGATTTTTGAAACCACCTGGTACTGTACTCTTTTATTTGCCTTTAGTTTTTTCTTTCAGGAAAGAATATACCATTTATTGCCATTACAGGGTTGCCACTAAGTACATATTTATCCTATTATAATGCTTTTGTGTTAATTTTATTGATGCTACTCATTTAGTTTTGCTTACTGTTGCAAAAAAACTTGGCCAGGTATACCCTCTGCTGAAATGAATACATAGCATAACATGAAGAGCTGAAGGCTACCAGGTGAGCATCTGAACTCATATGTAAGTTGTAGAGAAGTTGGAAGAGAAATAGCACCTGGTATAATAGAGCTGAGCAATGACAGGGCTACCAGAAAAGCCAGACCTCATAGGAAGAGGTGAATGGTAGAGAACTATCTAGAATATTTGCTGTAGGAAAGAAAAGAGTATGTAATTTCATGAGAAGAATGGTTATAAAAGAATGAAATAAGCTATTTTGTGAGGAGAATGGTGTTGCTAAGAATGAAAATATCTATTGTATAAAATTTTATAACAATCATAATCAGTGAGAACTTTTCTGCTGTTATGAAATTAGAAGCATCTGCTATTACCGGTAGTAACAATGCCTGAGCTGAGTGCATCAAATAGACTTTCCAAGCACTGAAAATGACTGTTGTCATGGAAAACTGCAGTTGTCCAGGAATGAAAATAACTTTTCTGTAGGATCTGTAACAGTTTTAATTGTTGCTTTTGATATGTTACCATCACCAGACACTAGGCAAATACTTGTATATAGATGCTAAAGTTCGCTTACAATCTAACAATTTTTAGTATCTGGGAATCATCTGGTCAATAATCTCAGCTTGGGTCACTGTTTTTCAATGACCCACTATTTTCAGTGTTTCAAAATAATATGTTTCTATACCATTGTTGGAGGATTGAGGGAACAAAAAGTGCCCATGACAGAGAAGGTATCTTTAGACCAAAAAACGAGGCAGGATTAGTTTATTATAGGGAAACTTACAGAGTAGAATTGGGTGGTCGACAGTCTGGAAGCATTCACAACTGCACTCCTCACTGTCAAAGGCCATTGGGACAATTTTATTGTTAAGCTAAGGTTTGAGAGTATGTGCTTGAAAACACGAGTTCCATCCCAAAGTCAAGATTTATGAATGGGTAACTAGTCTCTTGGGACTGGGAATATGTCCACGAAAGTCTTAATCATTATTTCGAGACTCATTGACGATAGAAGCTAGCTAGACCTAAAGATCATTAAACAATATATACTAGCTACAAAGCCCTGAATGACAGAGAAGAGATTTACTACACAGTACAATGGAACAACAGGAGGAGCTGACTAGGCCCAAGATGATGTCAGTTATGCTAATAGCTACACAAACATATAAACTGATGTATCTGTTGCCATCTTAAAACTGAGCAAATGTATACTAGAATTAGGTAGTTTATTGAATGGAATTTATTTGATTAGTTATTTATAAACTATTTAAAAACAAAATGATACTAAGGTTAAAGGGATATGGATAAAATAAAATTGTTAAATTATATGTTAATAAGCAATATTAAATTTAGCACAATCTTTTGTTAATGTTGATATTTATTATTCCTTATTGCAAGTGTATTTCCTATAATATAATCAAATGAAAATTCAAGTAGGGAGATATTTAATAAAAATAGTTTTAAAAAAATTATAATTAAAGACTGTGAGAAATTTGAAAGATTACCAATAGTAGTAATGAGTAAACATAGTTATCCATGTAACTAATTCATTCCTAGTTCATCTGTTCAACAAATGTGTTGAGCACCTAGCGTATGCCACTGGTGCATATGATGTGAACAAATCTGAAAATATTTTGCCCTCAGAGATCTTACATAATATTGCCATTACATATTCATTATGTTTTAATTAGTTACATATTACATTAAATACTAATATCATGTCTTCTTTAGCAGATTTGGTTTTAGATTTTAAGATCTACAAAAATTACTGTTAGAACATTTCCATCACCCTAAAGTATTCTATATCTTGTTTGTGGTGCTAGTCATATGGGCATAGATATTTGTGAAAAGGCATCAAAATGTACAATTAAATTTTATAGTTAGCTGGACACTTCAAACTATAGAATTAAAATTAAAATTATTATATATATATATTATATCTTAATAAAGTAGATTCTTTACGTGCTTGATGAGCTATTTCTATTTACATACTGTAGTAGTTACTTACATGTACATTCCTAAATTTCACAAGTATATATATCTTTGACGTGGAAATAAAGAGACATGGAGAGAAAAAGACTGAGAAGGAGGAATGGTTTGATATATTTTGGGAACTTTAGGTCAAGGATTAGTATATTTGTTGTATTTTAGGAATAGCATTTTTATTTAAAATGAGGTTATTTCATCTCTATTTGCCCTTCAGATCCTCAGGATGACATTACTGGTGTCACTCATAGATGGCATAGAGAAGGTCTCCTATGAACTGGGATGATTTATAGAAAAATAAAACTTTATTGTCTTGCTATAAGGATATTTACCTTTCTTTGGAACTTTCATTTTTAGGAATAGTTTATAAAGAGACAAATTTTCTTGCAAAGAAATGAAGAAAAATAAAAATTAGTTTGTCTTCAGTTCATCTGACACCCATTAAGTTCTGTTACATAGTTTAAGAGACCCAGAAAGCACATATCCTACCTTTGGTTAATGACAGAATCAGTTCAAAAGAGAATTTATAGCTGAAGTCTCTGAGAATAGCTTTCTAAGTCTGTGCCACCAATTATATGTGGCTGAGATTAAGAGAATATCAGAGAAGGAAAGCAGGAACAGAGGCTGCAGACTTGACTCCTTTCAACTGATTCAAACAAACTGACATTGGCCCAGAAACAGAATTATCACCATTAACCTGAGATAGAAATGATTCAAACGTCACACTGCTAACAAATAAAATAAGAAGGCAAAGGTGTTCCTGATGTTTGTTTAAGATTGTTTTGAACAGTAAAATGAAGCCTTTATGTTGTAATTATATAAAAATGAAGGGAGTGCTATGTCTGTCATGGTAGAAAACGGAGAAGAAAATCAGTATGAGTAACTTGAAACAAACCTGGCAAAATATGAATACTGCTTTCTAATAAAACCAGTCTCTTATTATAGCTCTGTTTCTAGACATTTGCTGTTTTCTCTTTTGGGATCTTCTTATACCTACTCTTCCTTCCCTCTTCCTTATCCTGTAAACATGGACTTATACCTCAGAATTTAGCTTATGTCTTATCATGCCTTCCTTGCTTCAGTCTCTAGCCTGTCCAGAGCACCCTTTTTATCCCAGGTGCTCATGATACAGGGTGCATAATCCTTGCCCAAGACAGTTATCATATGATATTATAGTTTTATATTTACTTATTATGTCTGTCATTAGCAGAGAGCTCCTTAACAAAGGAATTGTCCAAAGAGTAATTTCTAGAAAGCCTTTCCTCTTACTCGTGATCATATCTTCCTTAAGCCATTTTAAAACACATTGTAATTTACTATTTATTATTTTCTTTCATTTATGTACATTACAAAGTGTTCTCTATGACTGTGGAGACAGTCTGTCTTGTTTGTTCTATTCATAGTGCTTCACAAAGTGCCTGGACCATAGCAAACATTCAAATATTTACTGAATGAGTGGACAAATAAATGAATACATCATGACTTTTTTATCATCATATGTCTGACAGATACCATCTTATCTAATACATAATGGATATGTTAATAGAGAAAAGACTTGTGAGAAATGTTAGAAAGAGGAGAAAATGGACATTATTGTTAACATATGAAAATTACCTATTTGAATATGCAAATTAGGAGATGGTATACCAATGAATGCAGAGAATAAGCCTTGTATCTAAACTCTGGATTGCATCTTATATTTTTTTCTAACTTTTATTTACCAATTTGCATCCCAATGCCTGACTTATTCATTACAAAATGAACTCAGTTTTACAGATGTCTTGCATCAAAATAATAGAAAATAATAATTGTATAAAACTTTATGATATTTTAGGAAATATTTATTCCAACAATGATGTTAAAAATAAGTAAATTAGTCTCACCAATGTGATAGAATTATCCAAAGTTAAAATCTAGTTAGTAGCAGAATCAAAGCAATAACATGTAGTTACAAAATATCATATTATGAAATTTTATCCACACATACAACATGTAAGCAAAATATATTTAATGTATTGTATGTACTTACTTATGAAGAAGGACATATTTACTTAGTTGATACACATACTAATAGAATTTAAGGGGAAGGCAAGAGACGCTAGATCAAAGAAAATCTTAATTAGTGGCTTTGAATCCCACTATAAATCTAATAGTTTTCACATATATCCCTAGATGATTGGTTATAAAAGACAGAAAAGGGAAGAGAAAAAGTAGGGAGGAATTGAGAATAAGAGAAAAAGAAAGGCATAAGGGTGAGAGTATAAAAAAGAATGGACAATAGAAAGTGTAACAAAGATAGAAGAATTGATAATATGAGAACAGGGAAACAGTCCTCCCCAAACAGTTACAAATCATCTGGAAAAATATACTGTCTGCATTCAGTGTATTTAAATTCTTTTATCTCTGATTCAGAGGTTACTTCTCCTTGAGCTCTGTAAAACTATAGCAGTAACTACAACGAATACTTATAAAGTATATCCTAATTAGAAAATACATTTTTTAGAATCTCCCACCAGTGGATTTAATGTCATTTTAGAGAGAAATGAAATCACACCAAAATATCATAGATACATAAGTGGATACTTGAGATATTTGCTATTTTTATTATTTAAATATATTTAAGATGAGCATTTCTGCACAAATATCTCTGATGGATTTTGAAACTTCTTAAGAAATTAAATAGCTTTTTAAACTCAAATTCAAAGTATAAATATAAACCCTTTGGAAATTTTTATAACTTTATTTATTCTGTCCAGATTAATTTTATAATATTATAGGTTGAGAATCATAAGAAATCTTTATTATAATGTGGTCTTTATGATTGAAACATTTTCTGTTTATTTTCTATACATTCAGATAAATGCAATATTACTTTACATCTTTATTGAATCAGATATATTTGCATGGTAAATTTGATATTTCCCATGGGCTTTTATTTCCTTCTATAAAGTCTCCTAGCTGAAATTAGTTATATTGACAATATCTTCTAAGTACATGATAAAGAAAATATAAACAAGATTGTGGAAGTCCTTTTAAATTGTGTATGTGTGTATATGCATATACATTTTTTAAAATTCTGCACATTTTGTATTTTTTTACATAATTGTATTTGAAGTTAATTTTTAATTTACTAAGTACTTGTATGGACATCATTTCTAATGGCTACTTAATTCTTTCATAAGAACATACCATAAGTCTGGTAATGATTTTCATATTATGAGAGTTAAAGTAGAAAAGAACATACACAACAAACTTCAACAGTGTCTTTCAGTGAGTTATGGGATTATGTTGAGTTGCTTGTATCCTTTTATATTTTTCTGTGTTTAAAACATTAAAAATATAGTCAAAATTATTTTAAATAAGTTTCATTAATATTTCCATGTAAAACAAATTTATATTAAATTATGACTCTGTAATTTTTAGAAGGGAAGAAAAAGAAGCTAGGATTCATCTTTGGGATTAAAGTAGCTAAATTTTAATAGGGCAAACATTTTTTTAAAGTATGTGACACAAAGCTCCTGAATTAACATGACTCTTGAGGATGGGTGAAACAGAGCATAGAATAAATCTTCTCAAACAAAATACCAACACTCCAGAGGATTACTTCCATGCTCTATTTCTTTCAGTTTGTCACTGTGGTCTATCATTGTAACACAGATACAGCTAGTAGTTAGTCCCAAATGAATTGGCTAAAATATTTGTAACTGAAAAAGGGTATATTAAAATTAAATAATTTTTGGTTTCTTATTATTAACATCAAATGCTTAAAATTTCAAAACTCAAACATAAAGAATGAAAGACATATTTTATATGGGCTCACCACTTACATGGTTTAAAACAATTAAAATCTTTAGAATTCATGAACCATTATAAACAGTTGGAAAAAATCCACAATTTTGATTAACAGCAAACATGTAGCATCACCCTTTATACATTTATAGAGCATATAAATATTTACATATAGAATTGGCATCTTGAGGAGTGGATTATTTTAGGAAAAAAATATGATGGATGAAATGGTTAAGATGTTAAGATGTATGATAGTAAATACTTTATCTCCTCCTTCCTCTCCAGCTGTTGTCTTCCAAAAACTATCAAGAGAAACCTAGAGAAACCTAGAGTTGTATTCATTTAAGTCAGGCTTTAGATTATTTATATAATTGTTTATTCTTTATAAAATATAGTCTGATTTTCTTCAGTGACATCTCTGCTTTTTTCCCATATTCAAAGATAACAAAAACAATCCCCCAACTGGAAAGTTGTCTATTTTATTTGAACAGCATGGTGATACTGATCTGACCAGACACTTGAATCCAATTCTACCAATTAATAGTCATTTAGTTTGACAAATTACAATTTTCGGTACAGAGTCTCTCACAGGATAATCACCCATATATGCACATTAATAAGTGGCATTACAATGTGCTTCATTTAATCCACACTTATTATTTCAGAGGTGCAGTCTCAGAGGACAAATACCCTTATTTGCTGAAATGCAAAGCAATAGCCCCTTGGGTCCTCCTAACAATTGTTAAAACATTAACAAGTCTGTGTAACCAGTAACCATGGAGACTGTTATCTCCACAGAAACAATGCTCTCAAATTAGATGTGAAAAGAGGTCAAGTAGAGGATTGTAATTTCATTGTTGTTTTACTTTTCTAGATTGCAGACACAAAAACAAGGCAAATTATCTTATGAGAGTGAAGGATAATATTAATCGAACATAAACAAAATTCTGTTGCCCTAAAAAGTAGCCCTTCAGTTAAAATTTTCAGGAAAACTTCTATAACATTTATATATTCCAGCTGAACTGGAATGCATTTCATATTGTGTGTGATTCATATTGTTAATTCTCATTCATTTGAAAGCCAAGACAAAATATAGTCAAATCCATGTTAAATAGATATATGGGGATAAAAAATAATATTTATCAAAAATCAAATTTAAATTTTTTTATTAAAATGATCTCAAATCCTTTGCTCCTGAATATTTACTTATCTAATGATTAAAATTTTTTTAATTCCTAGAATAGTTTAACACTATAATTTTAAGATACAAATATTAATAAGTAGTTTTTGAATCATCAAATATAAGCTATTTTAAAAATTTCTCCAAAAATTATTTTAAAGGTTCTCTCTTGAAATCAAGCCATGAATATTAAATTCTTATAAACCACAAAAGGATCAAATCATGCCAGAACCAAACATAAGCAGATATTGGTGAAAAATGCCATCTCTGTGCAAGATTAAATCTTAAAACCATATGCTTTATTAACAACAGATGTGACATTTAACAACTGTGCCTTAGTTAACTTCAAAACACATATGAATTCCCCTTTCAGCCACCATATCCATTAACATCCAGATGAACTAGCGCCCAAGGTCTATTCTGTTTTCCAAACAGTTATTTTGAAGTGCTGACAACTGTCATTGCTCTGAATATCTTCATTCTTCCCTCACCCAAAGCATAGGGTAATTTAGCTTTATTTTTTCGATTTCAGGTGACCATGGTTAAATTTGTTTGGAATACTAAGATAGAAGAATATCCAATTTGTATCATGAGCAATTTCTTAGGAACTTATTTAATCAATAAAATATTAAGCTATAGTATTTAAAAAAATACAGAGTCTAATAGGCAAAAAATTAAAATGGCATAACCATAGCTTTAGAAGATATATGTTTTGTGTGTATGCTAACAGATTCACTATTAAGATGATATATTAAGTGAACATATACAGCCAAACCACTAAAATAAAATATACTTCTAAAACAATATCATTACAACAATCAAACTGCTTTAACAACATAACATTTGATCCTAACATATGACAGCACCACACACACACACACACACACACACACATACACATTTACACTCTCACTCTTAGTAAAAAAGTTCAGTAAAAAAAAGAGAGGACAAAGATATTAATGAAGAAGAAGGATCAGTTAGATCCTGGAGTAAAGAAGCAAGTTGAAGTGATGGTAAGATTCAAGTTGAATTTCCTGTTGAAATGGAGGGAGTGTTCCATAAGTAACATGCAATAAATAGACATTTACAAGAATGCCAGAATATGTAAATTTTCATCTGTCCTTGAACTAAATCTCCAGATTAATGTACTACTTTATAAAATAAAAATATATCTGTGTTTACAAATATAAATGCATTGAGTTCCTTATAAGTGAAAATTAAATTTCAACTGAGATGCAGATTCTACCCTAAGCATTCTGAAGATTAGCTTAATTTCAAATAATAATAGACAGCAAGTGAAAATAGATGACCTAGGTTTAAGTGATAGCTCTAAAATGTAACCATTATGTTATCACAGGTAAAAAAAGTCATTAAATCTAACCTGAATTTTAATTTATTCAACTGTAATATAGGATTTAACTATAATTATTAAAATAATTTTCAAGTATTATGGGAGACTCAAAGGAGTTAATGTTTATATGATTTATTAACCTTTCAGAGTCTGAATAAACTTATTATTATTTTTAACAATCTGGTACAGTATAAGGTGTATTTGGCTGCTGAGTTATAAAATATTAGTTCTGAAGGAAGTGGTGACATGAAAATGGGACAAAATTTTATTTGTTTCTTCCACAAATAAAAACTGAACAGAATTCTCAAAAACAACCATTTCATGGAATTGGAAATTGATTGATAGAAGACAACAAATGAAGAAGAATTTATTCTTGAAGACTTTTTTGAATTTGATAAGACATGCAAGAATCTGCCTTCTTACCTGGAGTTACTATTGTCCATATTGCCACCCTACAATTCAGTTGATGAGACCTAGAGTTTACCAAACTGATACTGGCCATAACAAACAATAGGTTTACTCCCAGAGAAGGTAATGTTGATTCAGGACAGGAGTTGAGACAAAAAGTATGCTTTTGTGTAATGAAACTTGGAAATGGACAGGATAAAATGATAGATTTGGCAAAGCCTAAGTTTTCAGTCTTGCTTTGGGGGAAGTGGTAAACCATCATCAAGGAGATCCTGGAATTGAAAGAATAAAACAAAGCCTGATATTAGGTCCCCACATATTACTGGTTGGCAAATACATTGCAACAAAAATATGAAAGCCAGAGGAAACTTGAAAACTGACTGCAGATTTTAATTTATCCCCCAATCCATACACAGATCAATCAGTTGCTGTTGTAAGATTTACACACCTATAGTATTTGCCACAATCTCTACTCAAATCATTGACTGGCCATTAAGTTATATACACAAGAAAAAGCCCTAAGGAACTAGTCTGAAAGGTAAATATAAGCAAGATAAATACATAGTAGAAGAAGAAAAGGAATTGGGCAGAAATACCAACACAATAGCAGCACATGGTGAAGAACAAAAGTTGAACAGTTTAATTCAAGGTTCCTTGAATAAATAAACAAAAACCAGAAAAATAACATATAATTTACATTTGCTACAATACATTGTCTAAAATATCCAATATTCAACCAAAATTATCTAGAGATGCACAGAAAGAATAAATTGTAACCCATACTTAAAAAAAGGAAAAGAATATCAGGTAATAACTAATTCTGAGTGGGTCCCAGTTTCAAAGAGAAAAAGCTTCAAAGACATTATTACAAATATTAAAGAGCTAGTGGATAATATATTCAAATAATTAAAGAGGAATATGATGATAAAAAAAACTCAAACAATAAGAAACATCATCTGAAAAATAGAAATGATAAAAATGATTCAAATGATAAAAGTCATATGATCATCTCAGTAGAGAAAAAGCATCTGACAAAGCTCAACACTTATTTATAATAAAAACTCTCAGCAGAGCATGTATAGAGGGAATGTACATCAATATAGTAAAGGTCATATATGACAAGCCCACAGCTAACAGTGAAAAGTTAAAAGCTTTTCTTCTAAGATCAGGAGCAAGACAAGGATGCCCACTCTTGGCAGTTCTGTATAACATAAAAATCCTAACGAGAGGAATTAGGCAAGAAAAAGAAATAAAGTATATTCAAATTGGAAAGTAAGAAGTAAAACTGTCACTGTTTGCAGAAGACGTTATATTATATATAGAAAACCCTAAAGATGCCACCAAATAACTGTAAGAATTAATAATAAGGAAATTCAGTAATGTTGCAGGATACAAAATCAATGTATAAAAATCTGTTGCATTTTATACACTAATAACAACCTATCAAAAAAGAAATTAAGAAAAACAATCCAGTTTACAATTGCATCAGAAAGATTAAATACCTAATAAAAATTTAACAAAGGAGATTAAGGACCTGTATACTGAAAACTACAAACTATTAAGGAAAGAAATAGAAGATAGCACAAATAAATGAAAAGATATTCTGTACTCATGGATTGGAAGAATTAATATTGTTAAAATATCTATGCTTCTATCCAAAGCAAACTACAGATTCAATGCAATCCCTATCAAAATTCCAATGGCATTTTTCACCAAAATAGAACAAACAATTCTAAAATTTGTATTGAATCACAAAAAATTCTTAATAGCCAAAGCAATCTTGAGAAAGAACAACAAAGTTGGAGGCATCACATTCCTTGATTTCAAACTCTTATTACAAAAATAAAGCAGTGTGATACTGGCATTAAAAAAAAAACAAAAACATATTGGCCAGTGAAACCAAATAGAGAGCTAAGACATAAACCCAACCATGGATAGTTAATTAATTTACAAGAAAAGAGTGAAGAATGGAGAAAGGACAACTCTTGAATAAATGATGCTGGGAAAACTGGATAGCCATATGCAAAAGACTGAAACTGGACCACATTCTTATACAACACAAAAATTAACTCAAAATAGATCAAAGACCTGAATGAAGACCTGAAACCAAAAAACTCCTAGAAGAAAACAGAGACAGTAAGCTCCTTGTCATAGTGTTGGCAATTTTTTGAATTTAAAACTAAAAGCAACAAAAGCAGAAATAAACAAATGGGACTACATCAAACTAAAAAAGCATCTGCACATCAAAATAAACTATCAACAAAGTAAAAAAGGCAACCTACTGAGTAGGAGGCAGTATTTTTAAGTCATCTATCTTATAAGGGATTAATATCCAAAATATATAAGGAACTCATACAACTCAACATCAAATAAACAAACAAATAAATAAATAAATAAATATCTGATTAACAATGGGCAGAAGATCTGAAGAGATGTTTTTCCAAAGAAGACATAAGAATGGTTAAAAGGTGCAGGAAAAGATACTCATCATTAGTAACTATCAGGGAAATATAAATCAGAATCACAATGAGATATTATCTCAAACCAATGAGAATGGTGGTTATCAAAAAGGCAAAAGATAAGTGCTGGAGAGGATGTGGAGAAAATGAAACTCTTGGGCTGTTGGTGGGAATGTAAATTGGTGCAGCCACTATGGAAAATGGTACAGAGCTTTCTCAAGCAATTAAAACTAGAAGATTGGATTAAGATGGCGGAGTAGGAGGATGTGGAGCTGACCTCCCCACACAAACACATCAAACATATCTACAGGTGGAACAACTCTCATAGAAAACTGATTGGAAGATGGCAGAACTGCTATACAACCATGCTGCAAGAAATATTTTCATGTAACTTGGTAGGACAGAAAAAAGTCATGTGGGTTGAGACCTCTGCCTCTGGGAGGGATCTGAAGGAAGAGAAGGTTGAGCCACAGACTGGGCGTCCCAGTCCTGGGGTTCAGTGTGGAGAAGACAAGCTTCCTTGGCTGCTAGGAGAACTGCTGGGACAGACAGAAGGGCTAGAGAAGCCTACACTTGAATGTGCAGATGCTAGCTTGCCAACAAGCAGGGTGGAGAGAGCTCTGGTCTGCTGCCTTACTGCACTCTCCAACCCAAAGGGATGAACACCACAGCCACTTTCACTCAACACCACAGTTTGGCATGGGTCCTGGGCCAGCCAGGGCCTGGGAAAAGACTTGGTCTAACTATTTAATGACAGCCCAGGGGCCTAGGCTGCAGTCTGGGTGTGATGGTGGCAGCCATTGCTGGTGCTTACTTAGGCAGCACCTAGGGAAACACCAGGACCAGCTCAGAGCAGCAGTGCATCTATCAGCTGAGTGAGCACTTCAGTCCTGCCGCTCCACACCACAGCTTGGCCCTGGAAATGGGGAAGACAGGGTTCTGGGCTTCACTTGCTCCAGCACTCCCCTCCTTTGGGGCAAGATACACACTCAAGGGGAATGGAACTTGATCAAGCCTGACCCTCAGGATTTCTACTCCAACAACTAGGGAGCAGATCTCATCCTTTACAGGGTGGCCACAGAGCAGAGAGGAAGTCCTGCCTCACACCCTGCATAGGTTTTAGACCCTCCAGCACCAACAACACTCCTTTTCTAGGTGATAGTGGCCAGCATACCCTTAGGAAAGAAATGGCTGGCATCCACATCAAAACCGGCCCTCCCACCAAACACACTGGACACACACAATCTACACAGAGATACTCTCACATAAAAACACCCCTTCAAGACTACAACAGATAACTGTGTCGCCTAAACTCATAGAGATTGAGAAAAATAAGTAAAATGAAACGGCAAAGGAACTATTCACAACTAAAAGAGCAAGAAAAATCTCCTGAAAGAATAAATAATGAAATAGAGATCACTGGTCCGACAGACTCCAAGTTCAAAAATATAGTAATAAAAATACTAACTGAATTAACAAATATTATCAATATAAATGCAGATCACTATAACAGGAACTAAAAACTATAAAGATGAACCAATCAAAAATATATAGTTCAATATCTGAGATAAAAAGCAATTTTGAAGCAATGAGCAGCCAGCTAAATGACACGGAGGAACAATTAAGTGATCTGGAAAAGAGAGTAATGGAAATCAGCCAAGCAGAATAGCAGACAGAAAATACAAATACAAATAAATAAATAAATGAAAGCAACATACAAGATCTATGGATAATATAAAATGTGCATTATAAGAGTCCCAGAAGAAGAGAGAAGGGGATTAAAAATGTATTTGAAGACGTTATGGCTGAAAACTTCCCAAACTTAAAGAAGGAAAAAGCTAAAAGGTATAGGAAACACAGAGGGTGCTAAGCAAGATAAAGTCAAACAGACCCACATGAACACCTGTTATAATTAAAATGGCATAAGTTAAAGATAAAGAGAAAACTAAACGTGGCAAGAGAAAAACAAAGAGTTACGTACAAAGGAAGCTCCATCAGTCTATAAACTGATTTCTCTGCAGAAACTTTACTGGGTAGAAGGGAGAGACATGATATATTCCAAGTCCTGAAAGAGAAAAATCTGCCTCCTAGGATATTCTACCAGGCAAAAATAGAATAGATGGAGAGATAAAGAATTTCTCAGACAAGCAAAAACAAAAAGAACTCAGCAATACTAAACCTATCCTAAAAGAAGTATTGAAGGTTATACTCTAAAGAGAAAAGAATCAGGAATCTATAGGAAAGGGGAAATCCCAATAGAAAAGGCAAATATACAGTAAAGACTGAAGATCATTTAAATATGCCAGTATGTAAATTAAAAACCAAAAAAAATTATAAAAGTGATCATAACTACAATAAATAGTAAAAGGATAAGTATGAAGATATAAATTAGGACATCAAAATCACAAATCAAAAACATACAATAGATTCACAAATACTGAAAAGAAAGAAATTCAAGCATATTACAAAAGAAAATAATCAAACCATGAAAGAAAAAAAGAAAAAGAAGAAAAAGAAATGGACAAAGAAGAACTACAAAAGAGCCAGAAAACAAGAAATAAAATGGCAAGAAGTAAATACTCATCAATAATTATTTTAAACATCAGTGGACTAAGTACTTGGATCTAAAGACATAGAGTGGCTAATTGTATTTGAAAAAAGCAAGAACTTGCAATATGCTGCCTATAAAGGACTCACTTCAGGGCAAAAGACACAGACTGAAAGTGGGAGATTAGAAAAGGTAGTTCATGTAAATGGAAATGACAAGAAAGCATGGGTAGCAATTCTCGTATCAGACAAAATAGACTTTAAGACAAAGGACGTAATGAAAAGCAAAGAATATCATTGTATAGTGGTAAAGGAATCAATACAAGAAGAGGATATTACACTCACTAACATACACACAACCTATATAGGAGCACCTATAGGTAGTAGCTGAATAACTCTGCGGGTAGAGGTATATCTTGTAAGATGCTTCAAAGGCAGTTGAGCTGAGACTTAACCTTAGTATCAGATTCAGCAGCTATAGATTAGGTTGGCACCCATAGAGGATTCAAATGTGTGTGATCCATAAGATGGAGCAGCCAGTATGTCCCTATTTGCAACTCACAACTGAATGCTCACATGAAAATTAATCTTAAAAATGCTCAGCCTTTAAATATAATTCTGGTTTATCAGTTATACATATCTGATATGATCCTTTAAGTGCATGGTGGTCATACATAGTTTAAATCACAATGCCGTTTATATGAGTTCCATCAGCACTGTCACCATGTTTTGGACATTTAAATTTTGGGAACTGTTCTAGCAAAGTAAATGGAAACAGAAGAACCAGCAGATGAACTAAACACTTATTTCCAGTAAGTGCACTTGCCATCCAAGGAACCAGAAGTCTGTGATTTAGAAGTAATACATATTTTTGAGTGTAATTATAAAATAATGAACAATTAGTGATGAACACTATGAAGGAAAATAAAGATGGATAAGAGCAAAGTTCCGGGGTTATTTTGTATAGGGTGATCATAAAAGGCCTCTTTGTGGTGGTAATATTTAATAAGTGACCAAAATAGAGTGAAGAAGTGAGTGATATGACTGTCTGTGGAAGAATGTTCCAGGCAGAGGAAACAGCAGGTACAAAGATTATGAAATAGCCGCATCTTTGTTCTATTTGAGAGCTGGAAAGGAGACCAGTATGATCAGAGCTAGAGGAATATGCAAGTGATCATAAAAATAGGGAATTGGTTTATGTGAAAGGTACAGGGAGTGGTAGGATTTTCTATTTCAATCTGAGTGAAATAGAAACTGTTGGAGCAGAGATATGGTCTGATACGTGTTTTAAATGATCATACTGGCAGTGGTGTGGAGAGTGCTGATTTTATTAAAGTAGCTGATCTAGTTGTTGTAATGCTTTCAATATTCACTGGGTATTGGCCTTGGGAAGCTTCCTAGCGCTTTTGGAATTCAGCTACATCAACTGGATAATTTGCCAAAATAACTTATTTTATTATATTCCTTTCTGGTTAAATGACAATACATATTAAGATAATCTTGTATACCATAAAGCATCAAATCAATACTGATTATAAAGAAATGTGTGAAATTCTTTATAAAAATCATTGGTGATATTCAAGAGACAGACCTCCAGTTTTCACTGGGAAATCTGTGAGGCTCAATATATTTATTTGCAGCTAAATGCTTCACATATATTAATTTTTTTCTCCTGTTATAACATCATTATAAACTGAAACAAATGAAATATATATTTAACAAAAATGGGTCTGTTACTCATCAACTCTCCTTTTGCTTGTTAACAATCCACAGGTCTTTTTTTTTTTTTTTTTTTTTTTTGGTGGGGAGAGGCAATTAGATTTATTTATTTATTCTTAGAGGAGGTACTGGGGATTGATCACAGGACCTAATGCATGCTAAGCATGCGCTCTACGGCTTGAGCTATACCCTCCCCCAACAGATTTAAACACCTGAATGTTTGGAATGACAAAGATAATAAATTTAATTCTAGGAATGTTAACACATGATCTACCAAGTTAATAGTTTTAAAAATGATTTTATTTTCTTCAAAACTTTTCATAGTATCTTAGTTGATTTCTGACTATGTTTTAAACGGAAAGTTGGGTTACTTTTAACATTACTACTTCAAAATTACTACCAATGACAGTAATTGAAGAAATTCATAATCATTTGTGCAAATGCTGCATTTTTTACTCCATAAATACTAATTTCACCATCTCCCAAATAATAATTTAAACCTGTAAGCGTAATTATAGGCATATTATGAAACCAACAAACAAAAAATGTCATAGTGTTCAAAATGGTACCTGCCACTTTGAAGAGTCTTTCATTGACTTTCACAGAGTGAGGGCCTGGCAAGGGGAATATTGTTCAGTAAAATGAGTTACTTCACCTGCAGAGTCAGCATGCATTTGCCAAACAATGGGTGGGTTTTCACCACTTCTTTTCATTTTAGCAATCAATCTGAGAGCTGTATTAAAAGCAGTATGAAGTTCATTGTTCTCTGGCACAAAGTCAGACAGCATATTTAAATTTGTCTGTGTTATAAAAATCATGTAAGCAATAAATGCTTTTACATGAAAAGACACCCAAAGTAAAATACCAGCAGTTTTATGGTGAATTAAAAAATAATTTTTTAAATATTTGTAAATAAAAACCTTATAATTAATTTGGAGGAAAAGGCATAGTTTAAAAGATTCTGTATGAATTATTCACATTTGATTTTTTTTAACTTTTTAGTTCAAAAATTGACATAGGTTTCCTACTTTTTTTCCCCCAAAATTGTATGAAATAATAGTTAACATTTCTCCAGTGCATATTTTGGAGAATCACTCTGCTAAATTGTTATACACGTTATCTCAATTAATTCCTCAAAATAATCTTATAAAATTGGCCTTAGTATTATAATGTATTACAGATGACAGATGAGAAACAGAGACATTGAGTTGAATTATTTGCTCAAGATCTCACAGAGTTAATTGTGGAGTCAAAATTCAAACCCAAGAAATACACAAACTGATTATATGTTTAAACACTGACTATATTGTTAATGGGGAATCATAAGAGAATATGAAGTAAAGACAAACTTTTCTAATAATTAGATTTTTTATTGTTAAAGTGGTATGTTTGTAGAAAAGATACGGTTGTTCACTTACAAAATTGGCGTGATTTTTTTCTTCCAAACCCTAAATAAGCTTGGAATATCATATAATACAATCTCTCTGAAAGGAATTTTGGCCCATGAATTAAAAGCTTTGTAAGAGGTATAACTTTTGACCTAGAAATTCATCATTTGGAAAAGTAATTATAGATTATCCATAATCAGGGTTGCTAGGAAGAGAAAGTCATGAATGTAGATTGCCTAAAGCAAAAGTCACTAATTTCCATGTTGATTATGTGAAGAATCCATCCACACAAACCTGGGATAGTAAGGACACAAAGTTATACTTCACTGTGCCACTGAAACAGAACTAATTGTGGTGGTACACAGTTCTTAATTGAAACACTGTATAAACTTCTCAAAGAGAATTTGTTTTAGGGTGAAGACATAACCACACAGCAACTTAGGCTTCATGGAAGACTTCATGACCAGACTCTTAGATCCAGCCTTTGTTCCCATTGTTAGAAACCGATCAGTATAATTTTAATATATGACCTGTTTAAGTTGCTATCTCTTTTAGCAAATAAGACATAAATTTTCATTTATCACTAAGGTCCCCACCAATAACCCGCTTATTGAGCCAAAATATTGCATTTCATACGTAGCAGAGTTCCCTCTGGTCTTTGACTAACCTGGATACCAGAATAGAATTGATCTTCCATAAACCTCTGGGGCTCTGGTGCTTCTTTCCCATTTTGGAGTATTTAATTCAGATTCTTGGTGTCCTAGGATACCATGCTGCCTCTGCATGTTCTGCAGCATCTACAAGAGCTGTGAGGAAACAGAAGGGTGATCTCAACTGCTCTCAGAATTAGTATACATCTACCATTATTCTAATTGGGGAGGTTTTTTAACGTGTCTTATCTCAGGGGCAGCCCATCCCTATTTTAAGCATAATGTTTCTTAGAAAGTTTCCTTAATCCAGCTCACCATGCAGCCTCTCACGCTGTGTGAATTTGCTTTTTTCATCTGGATTTTTTCATATATAAAAATAAGTTAAATATAAATAAATTCCTCAGTTCTCTCCACTCTTTACTTAAGTGTTAACCTTCCCAGTAAATCACTTATGGTGATACTACTAGTGTTCATAAGTATCTAAATTTCCTTCTTTTCTTGCCTGAGTGACATGATTGCCTTTAGACATGTCACTCTATTTCTTTTCACAGTCACCAGCCAAAATTAGTCATATTGTACCCAATCCAGTTATAGTTGGACAGTGATAAACTCATAACCAATATGCCCAATTGCTCATCTCCATCCCAGCAATAATAAAAGTCTTGTTTTGTTTTGATGGAGCTTGAATTAGGATCCCTGTATCACTGCTTAGGAGGAAGTTACCATAGTGAGCTGCCAGATATACAGAAGAATTTGCATGAATTAAAAAGACACATTTATATGCTAAGCCAATTAAAACTTGAGCTATTTTTTTTTTTTTACTGTAACTTAGCCTACCTGACTAGTATACTCTCTGTAAACATACCACTTAAAATTATAACCACTTCTCCAAACATTTTCATATCCTCCAGTCTGTCTTCTTAATTATGTTCAAAGACTTAATATCTAACATATCATATAACTTAAATATTATTTTTCAAAATTCTTACTATCACAACTAAAGCCTCATTAAACTGTAGTCACAAGAGGACAGGAATTTTTATCTATTTTGTTCACTACTGTATGAATAGCACAAAGTAGGTGCTTAATAAATATTTGTAGAAAACTAAATTAATAAAATCTGATCAAATTTAAGATTTAGAAAATCAAATTTGTGGTTACATCAGGTGTCTAATTTTTGGCTAATTTTCTCCCAGTGTTTATTTTTAAGAAAGAGTAGTTATTATTTGCCTTTGTTCTATGATTTCTCATAGTTGAGCAAAATCTGATTAATTAAATGGTGCTCATGAATCAAGAAGTAATTTGACTGTTCATTTTGTTATTACTGTTGATATGGATACTATAATTATTGCAGTTCAGTCTAGTCATACAAGCTAATTTTAAATTTCCTTTCTTTGGGTTTTATTCAGAACTTATAATCATGTGTATTTATTAATTTATTACTGTTTTCAAATACTTAGTAATATTTGTTATATGATAGTGTGAAAGTAGGTAGAAATTCTATTTTCTTGAAAACATGAAAGTTTTGAGTATAAAGAAATCGATGCATTTTGTCACCTCAATGCCCTCCTTTCTCATATGCTTTCTTAAAAATGATCTAATATTCCATTTTTTATTTATCTTTAGGAGAAAAGACATTGTTTATGAGAACATCTAAACAGATGCATACTTGACATGTGAGTAAAATTTTTCTATGTATAAAATTCACTTCTGTTTGTAAAATTTTGAGAATTTTTATATACACAGTTCAGTAAATTTTTATGGAAAAAATATCAGGAAGCATAGTATAAAAGGACCTAAATATTTCTAATCATTTACTACACATTTCAAAACAGAAGTTACTTGTCTGGATAACTGAGAGAATTATTACATGGTTATCAATTTGTCCTGTTATTTTACCTGGGGTTCTCAAAGACATTAAGGATGACTGTCAATAACATTTTATCAGTAATGTTACATACTTCATAAAAATTGTGTAGAAGTTAATCACTTATTTTATTTTTTGAACAATTTTTACTTTAAAAATCAAAACGTAATGTTTCAGTCAATTACTTTCTTACATTATCTTGTTCTGATATTTCTTTTTACCTGCTACTTGTAGCCTCTGTCTCTCTGACTATCTTCATCTTAGGAAAGAGAATTCAATTACTATTGGACAAGTATGTTACTTCATGAGATCTTCTGAATAGATAACTAGATAGATAGAGATATGGATATGAATATATAGATAGATAAATGCACACATACAAGCAATATAATAAATTCTATAATTTAATAATACATACTACGTAATATGTAATTATGATATAAAATATATTGTATATTGATATATGATTTAAATATAATAGCATTTTAAGATTAAAAGCAAATGTAATAGGTATTTTAGCTCATGATTATATGACATCAATTTAAAAATAGCTTTTATATTTGATTGTCCAAAATTAGCTCTTACATCTCTCAATAAAGTGAAAAGTGCATAAATATGTTTTTTTAATTGTACATAGGTTAGTACACAATTAATACTGGATAATTTTCCTCCAATGTTATATGTTCTTAATAAGTAAAGACTAGGCTTATATAATATTAATGTAATGGAGTTGTGTTGCATATGCTCAGTTCTATTCACTTTAAATAAAAATTACAAAACTTAGAATAAGTAATTAGCTGTAAAATATAATTGGGGATGTTGATAGATATGGAATACAATAATTTGATATTTTAAAGAGGTGCTTCATCACTAGGCAAATAACATTTAAAAATTTTTTAAATGAGATAAAATATTTTCTACATCCTCTCTTGATTTACTTTAACCAAGAAAAGCCAGTTGAGATTTCTGAAGCATAGCACCACCTTACTCACTCATCCATGGAGTGGATTTTATATTATTTAGACTATAAAGTTTTTCTTCATGATTTCAGTCACCTTTTCTATTGTTAAAACTACCAAAAGGAAAAAATCTTATTTGTGCCTGTCATGGTGTGGGGGTAGGGTTTAGAATGAAGTGCTTTAATATGATTAGTTTTAAAACTATGTATCACAGAACCTCTCCTATATTAGGTGATATGTTTAATAGGGAAATTATTTATTTCACTTAATATATTCATCCAAATTAATGTTTATATTAATATTTTCAGGAGCAATAAGACCCTTTTCTCTCTATCTTAAGAATTATTCAGAAAATATATCTTTCTGTAGAATTAGGACTTCAGAATCTCAATGTTCACACAAAAAATAAAAAGAAAATAAATAAAAGAGTGGAAAATGAAAATAGAATACAGAGACAAATAAACCAAATCATATTTCAAATAAATAGCATAACCACTATGAAATTCATGAGAGAGTACTAGCCCAAATGGTTTTTAATCAGCATTTGGATGATATATCCTCAGGCTAAGAAAAAATAACTCTAAAAATATTGAACTCTATAGTTAATAGCTTTATTTTTCACAGAGACATAGTTAGAAATTCTGAAACAACTTTTTGGGTATTCAAGGATTTACTGATTATGTAAATATACTGTGGATAATTGGAGCTTGTCTTCTCATTGTGGAGATGGAAGTTATAAATATAGAACAGGAGAAAAGGGTGGAATGAGGCTTTGCTGATGGATTGGAGTGGGAGATGTCAGTGTGAGCTCATATGTTTAAGCAGAAACACATACTGATACATATTCAGATATAGGTGTATACAGGCATAAATATAGATTCATAGAGTTTTAAATATAGCTATATCCATAAATTGATACAGATGTATCTTCTATGTACATATATGTGTATGTGTGTATGCACATACATATGTGTGCATATAGATATAGTCAGTCTAAAACAATAATTTTCTAGTGTCCATGAACTCATGCTAAAGTGAACAAAGACTCCACGGGGAAAGACCTGATTCCAGGACTAGAAGAGCAAAAGTTCAAGATAAATCTGAAATATCTTGTCTAGAAAGTAAGAAAGTGCTAAAGGAATGAAAGGAACAAACCAAAAGATGAAGGGGTCAGCTTAAAATGTCTTCCCTTCAAAATGGGGCAGTTGTGCCATGAACAAGACCCACTGAATAAATTAGAAATCTCTGAGTCCACCATGATAAAAAGAAATAATGAGAAAAGAAAGCCCTTCCACAAAGTAGAAAGGCAAAAAAGAAATAAGAAATTTTGAAAAGAGATCACTATTTCAAAAACATTATAATAACAATTTATTTAAATGAGAATCATCATGAATACTAAAACTCATGGGTGAAAACTTGAAGAGTACTATATTTATAGAATATTAAAGTATCTCCCCCAAAGATAATTATGAAATACAAAAGAAACAAATAGTAACTCTCCACTAAAGAAGGCCCCCAGGCCCTTTCTTGGTCATGTGAATAAAATTAACATCATCATTGCTGGATCATATAAATCCCATGAGTTTCCTGACATGATGCAGTTTTAAAATAGTGTAACATCACTTGCACATTATTGCTGCCAAAACTGTGTAACTGAAATCTAATCTGGAGGTAATATTAGAAAATCCAAATATGTGTGTGAGTGTGTGTGTGTGTATGTATATATATATATATATATAAAATTTAACTAATTTAAAATGTTATCATTTTAGGACTCTAGATGATGAGTGTGTTAATCTTTTGACTATTCTCAAACATTTTATCCATGTCTAAAATTATTAGTTTAAAAAACTTATTGTTAGAGAAAAAGAGGACATTTCATACTAAAAAATTTTGACACACATACATACACATATTTTTAAATATTTTAATCTATTTTTTATGATGGCAGCAATAATCTGTCCCTACCTTCTACATTCTGACCAGAAATTGCAGTCCATCAATTATTTTGAACTCACACCTGTCTTGTAATAGCTAATTAAATGAAGCCAATAGTAACTATTACCCGCTGCTATTATTATCCTGATTACCAGCCTTTCCCCTAGAGCTACAGGCTTCATGGTATATGGTCTATTTCATATGTAACATGAGGCAACAATTTTACCCTCAAAATTGCTGTTTACTTCTAATGGATTACCATCATTCCAGTATCAGGCAATTATTTCCATACTGCTAGCCAATAGACGTCAGATAATGCCACATGCTTTAGATTTTGTTTTGTCAGTAACTCATCACTGATAGAATGTGTGCTAGTCTGAATGGGCTAGGTTAAACAATAGTACAGAGGAGTCCAACATATCCAGTGGTTTGAAAAGCAAAGTTCTTCAGGGAAAATGGCCTGAGTTTGCTTTTCTGATGGTGTCTTTCCCTGGTTTGGGTGTAAGAGTGATGCTAGACTGCTAAAAAGTGTAGAAGAGTTTCTCCTTTTTCTGTTTTTTGGAAGAGCTTAAGACAGATTGTTATTAATTCTTTGAATGTTTGGTAGAGTTCACCTGTGATGCTATCTGATCTTGAACTTTTCTTTGTTGAGAGGTTCTGATAACTGGTTTAATCTCTTTATTTGTTATTGGTCAGTTGAGGTTTTCTATTTCTTCTTGATTTAGTATTGGTAAATTATTTTTCTAGGAATTTTTTCATTATCATTATCCATTGGTTGACATAATAGTTCATTTATTATTAAAAAATCTTTATAATCTCTTTTTATTTCTGAACCTTTGGCTTTAACATTTTTAATTTCTGATTTTATTTATTTGTCATCTCTTTTTTCTTAGTATATCAAGGGTTTCTTATTTTATCTTTTCAAAAAACTCACTCTTAGTTTTGTTGATTTGTTTCTTTTCTAATATTTGTTTTCTTCTTCTGCTAACTTTGGTCTTTCCTCTTCTTTGTCTAATTCCTTGTGATATAAACTTAAGTGAGAGCTTGTGTAAATAAATCCTTACAAATAATAAAAACAACCTTTGAACTGTCTTTTAGCCATGACCTTTTATTAAATGTATTAATTTTCTCTTTCCCATCAACACTACAAAGTTTGAATGACTGATTTTTCCTTTTTATTAAAATATGATCCCAGCTTATACCTTACATTCTCCTGATCATTTGACCACATAATTTTCACCACAGATCTCAAACTGTTAACCTTACTCTGACAATGTACTGAAGGAAAATGAGGCTAGAATGTTAAGAGTTTCTAACCCTCTATTTTAGAAAACACTTTGATAATATGATTGAACTGCCTGTAAGTAATATATATTTATCATAGTATTTAACTTGTTTTTAATCTCTAGATATAAGGTATAATTTTTCTGTCAGTATCACACATTAGGTATGTAAAGTACTTACAGATTTAAAATTAATTTCACTAAAATAAGTAGTTTTTCCTTTGGAAAAAAAGAACTAAAATTCATGGAATAATTGAGCAAAAAATATAAGCAGGAAAAGTCATTTATTTTATCTTTTTATAACCTGTAATTAAGTGATATGAATTCTGGATAATCAATTGATTGGGAGAATATTAGTATCATCATGCCTTGGCTTTTCCTCCTTCTATATGAATAATTAATGCTCTTGAAGCAAAAGAATGTCACTGCAATGATGATTTCAAATATTCTCTTATTGTTAAGATCTCTAGTATAGCATGAAAATGAACAAAGCATGTAACTGTATCTGAATCTTTTCTTTTACTCTTTTATTTCTTACATTGCATTTAAGTAATTAAATTTTCAAGTAAAAGAGAAATAGCATGCATTTCTCATATCATTCACATACAAATTGTAGATTTTCCTCTGAAATTAAGCTATTCGGTATAATATTTCTCAAATATTGGCAGTTGTTATTCTTTTAAAATGTATATTGACACATATATTTAGGGTTTTCACCTTTTACTTTTGACATAATTTGGCTGTGTTTTGCTTAATTCAATATAGGTTAGGCAGCTTAAAATAATTTTGTGTGAGTAATCAGCTAAGTTATTAAAATCATTGAGCAAATAAAACAAAGTTTAGGTTCATTCAGAAACTATGGTCTCTGACCCCACATGAAAATATATTCTCCTGTGCACAATGGTAAGTTACAGTAGAATGTGTACATATTTTCAAAATTCATGATGATTTTTGGAAAAATAATTCCAGATCCATTTTAATGAAAATGAGCAAATATATTATTTCTAAGGACTAAGAGCAATTTAATCATGACCAGTGTGGCACTCTGTATGTTGTTATAATATATAATGACAATTAATTGAAGATTTTTTTCCCCTTCAGTATTCTGTTTTCCTCATTGCAAGAAGATAGCGGGTCATTTTCTGCCACCTTTTTTTTTTTTTTTTTTTTTGGTAGAGAGCTGTGCATTTAGGACAAATGTGGAAGTTTTTATTGTATTCCTAAAGATCACCATAGGAAATCTTATTGAAGAGATTAAGTTCAGAGCATTTCAGGGGGTTGGAGGAGAATTTGAGGTGTAACAAGAGACCAAACTATCTAAAGACAGAAAGTGATGGTTGAATGTATAAGAGATGGAAAGAACAGTTGCAAGACTCATTGGAAGAATCCCAATAAATTTTAAAAATTGCCTAGTGAAGGGGCTACATGAAACACTATGGGAGACTGGATTTTGTGTACTTGCCTCTGGGCCTTGACACACATTTCCTTTCCAATTTGCCAGACATGGGAGCAACAGAACCGAAAGATGTCAAGAGTCTCTGGGCTTCTGGAACATACATCTAAGTATCAGGCATGTAGTATTTGAGTCAGAAGCCCTCCATTTCATTTCAAAAAAAAAAAAATGCTGATTACCTACCATGTGTTACAGCAGTAAGAAAAATGGACACGATGACTGCTGATGTCCTAAAGGGCTGGAGACAGACAATAAACCAATCAGTAGTAGTGTATTAGAAGAGAAGTCCAGTGAAGAAAAAAGTTAAGAGTAAAGAGTGTTAGGGAAGATGGGTGTGGGGAATCAGTAGTTCAGCAGATTGATAAGAGAAAACTTCTCTAAGGGAACATGTGAGCAAAGACTTGAAAGAGGTGAACTAGGCAGTCACGTGGCTATCTCTAGGACCAGATGTTTCTAGGTAAAGAGAACCTCAAGTGCCAAGTCACTTCAGCAGGGACTTCCCTGGTAGATTTGAGGACTATATCCGAGGCCTTAGGACCTGAGCCAGCAAGGAGGGAGTGATAAAAGGTAAGGCTGCACAGGTAATAGAGTGTCGATTTGTCCCTAGACTTGTAGCTTTTCCAACTGTTTCCACTGCAAACCTTAGGATGAGTGATGCCTGCAATGACTGAGATTGAATTTCAAATTAGTTTAGAAGAAAAGATCCTTGGAATCTTGTTGAATTTAATTTGGACGTCTAAGTTGTGGAAACTAAGAAGGGGATATCTTAACATGTAAAAATTTCAGTTTTTTAAACTTTATGTTCTATTTGATTTCAACTCTCCCTTCTGTTTTTGTAACTCATTTATGTTGATATATGTAACTATATAATGTATTTATTTTCATTGCTCCCTAGGATTCCATTTTCTGAATGTACAACAGCTTACCTATACCCCTTTTGAGGGCATTTACATTATTTCCAGTTTTTCTCCAATATCAGTCATGTTGATATGGACATTTTTTGCATTTTTTATAATCTCCTTATTCACATGTGCAAGAGTTTCTCCAAGATATATATTTATCTAAGTGTGTGATTTTTTGATCAAAGAAGCATGTGTATTTAAATCTTAATAAATCAAGTCATGTATTTCTTTACATATTCATTACACCAATATTCTATATAATTCACACTCAAGGATAGACTCATTTTTCTGAGTCTGTGTTTCTAACAGGTTCAAGATTACAATTGGAGCAGAGAGATTTACAGTTTCCTCAACCATCCTGTGCATAGTTGAAACATTATAATTCCTGGCCCTTGCCCACTAAATGCCTAACAGCTCATTAATAAGTCATCTTAAAAACCAAGATAACACTCTCTCATATCTCTACACTTTTGGCAATAATTTTTTTTTTAAGTATCTTACTTTTTTGAGATCACAGATGCCTACTTAATGAATGTACATTTTATTTTGTCTGAAATTTTTTTGGTGTTTGTATTAGTGTGATCCATCCCCCTTCATCCCCCTAAATTCTGATTTGTTCCATAATGTATAGGGAACACACCATTTTACTATATTTTGAAGTATTTCCCAGATGACTCTAAATATAGTGCTCCTCTGAAGAACGCCTGGTTTATCAATTTACCTATCTCTTCTGCTGCCTATTTAGCAGATCTTGTGTTGTCATTGGATTTTATCAGTTCTCTTTTCTCCATTTTTAAACTACTTGTGTTCAAGTTCATTTATTTTATCAGACCACTAGTACATATGCAACATCAAATTTTAGTCAAATGTCACTCCTTTAATAGATTTAATTATTTAGTATTATTTTTATAGAAAGAAAATTCCTTTTATCTTTGTATTATATTTCTAGTATTAATACTTAATTTTACATCTCAAATAAAATCCAAAGTATTTTGCCAGTTAATGTTATTTTCCTTAAAGAGTTAGATCAGAAAAAAATGGAGTAAATCTACATCCAGTTTTTTCAGGATGGTAGATGAGTCTAATTGATCTAACATAGCTTTCTGAAATTTGTGATATATGAAGGAAATGATATTTTGAAAGCTGTTTAAATGACTATTCAAGACTAAAACTGACTTTGAGAATTTTGTGATAATTGTCTATCAGGATGGAAATTTTTACATATGTAGTATTTCGTGGAAGTCTTAAAATCTGGAAAGTTTAAATTTAGTTAGCAAAGAAAATATTAAATTCAATGTACCAGAGATGGTGATCTGAGAAAAAAGAGGACAGGATCAGGGAACAGACTAATCTGAAGAACTTAGTTAAATCACATTATAGGACCAATAAACGGAATAAATCATATTTAAAAGAAGTTAGAGTTGAGATCCTTAAACTTTTAAACTTGCTTTGCTTCTAATAAGTATATAAAATTGATTTCAGTGAATAAAGAGAATGTATCTTAATAACACCTTCCAGAAAATCCTTGTCATTATATCCAGAATTGTTCCAGTTTTTAATGTCAGTGTAGTGGCAGCAACTGAGATAAATAATCTATTGAGGAAATTTCAATGAATATTTACATGCAAGTATTAGGTAGTCTGCATGGACTTCTGTTTTTAGATATTCACTAAAGTTTCTAAGTTACACTTAGTTACTGTAGTCAATAGATTATAGTGGGAGCTATGTACTGAACAGGATATGCATACTTCATGCCATAATTTTCTTCCTTGAGCATTAATCCTGAAGCTTTGTCAGCACATAAATTATAATCCTAACTGGGAAGACTGTAGATGGTTTTGAGGCTATATGAAAAACAATAGAGCCCACTTTCTTAAGATAAATTAAGACCTAACTGGGTAATCATCAATTATCAGCAAGTAATTATTTAGTAATAAATAGCAAACATCAGGGTAACAGACACAATCAACAATATCAGTAATGAAATTTCTTTTAAAAAGTCTAGAATTTTATTTTCTCATTTTATTAAAATAGTTTTTTCTTTTTGACATACATTTATCTGGCCATATGATGACAAGGATTTAGTTATAATTTCCTGTGTATGAAGTCTTTCAAGTATTTTTGAATCTGAAATTTTAAATAAGAAAATATTGATATCTATGAAGGTAATACATTAATCCTAATTTTATTGCTATTTTTAAAACCAGTTTCATAAAATACATTGTACGTGCAAATTATCAAATAGTTCTTCAAATGTTCTTCACATTTTACCTGAGAGCTGATATAGGAAAACTGTGAAAGAAAGAAACTTATCCTCCAGCAATAATATTTTCAGAACTGGAAACTAGAAAACTTCCTCAAAAGGATCTGTACAGTTCCATTTTAAAAACCTGTCTTGTTTTGTTTAACAGTAGTATTTATTTTATACTTGTATTAGCTTCCTATTGGCTGCTCTAACAAATTATCATAAGATTAGTGGCTTAAAGTACAACAAATTCATTATCTCACAGTTCTTGAGGTCAGAAGTCTGAGATAAGACTCATAGCGCTATGATCAAGATGTTGGCAGGGCTGGTTTCTTCCTAGAGGTTCTAATGGAGAGTCTGTTTTCTTGTTTTACTGTCTACTACAGTATCTGAGGTCATTTCAGCATTTTAATGAGAATGAGCAATGTGTGTGTAGGGGGTGTGTATGTATGAAGCAGAAGCGGTATTTTATCTCTGCCTTTGACTAACTCAAATAGTCATTCCATTGAGGTCAATAGGTATCGTTATTTATAATCATAGCAAAAGGCTGATTTTGCTCAAAGAATTTAATGTCTACATAGTCATATGTTGTAAAAGTGACTGACAATTAAGTAGTACTTTATTCCATATATATGGATTTTTAATGCTTTGTAGGTATTTTTTTTTGTGCACTTTAAGGAGTGAATTTTCTATCATGTTATTAGAACAAAGAAAATATTTGGAGACATTGTTCCTTTAATATATTTAGGGACAGATGATTATTTCTAAAGAAGTGTGTCTCTTACTTTCAGAACTAGAATTATATTGGTCTGAATTTTTGTTCTCTTTTTCTGTTCTGCAAGCTAGATGATCCAGTTCAGGAAAATACTAATGGAATCCAAAGTTGAAATTGAGCCCTTAATTTTATTTTCCACCAAATCTTTGAAATTACTTAAAATATCCTGTAGCGCAAACTTGGAGAGTGTTGTTAATCTCTGTTCTTTTGGGCTATCCCAGTTTCTTCTCAAGAAGTGCTTTCAGAAAGATTTGGGAACTGCTAACAAGGTGGATTTCCAAACCTGCCTTACTCAGTCATTGTTTGAATTGTGATTTTTTAAATGAGGAAAACACACCTTGTTAAGTTTTTCGGGTATATTGTATTTTGTCTTCCAACTACTTTTCAGTTCAACATAAGCCTTCCATGCATGCTTCCAAATTTGAGTGCCCATAAAGGAGTGTTATCTTTTATTTTACTACAGAAGGGAATGTGATTTTCTTTTTTTCTTTAATGACTGATTATCTTCATCTTAAATACTAATTTTGTTTCAATTGCAATTTGATTAAATTAGTTGGCTATTTAGTTGATGGTGTGTTTTCTTCTTTCATTCAAATTCAAATGTACACTGAATTTGACAGTAAAAGAGAAATCTCCATACTTTGATGGAGAAAAAGCAACAGCTTGTAACAAGTAAGGCAAAAAAAAAAAAAAAAAAAAAAAAAAAAGCTGTGTTTTTATGGTTAGAAGATTCAGTTGCTAACTAATATTGAAATTTCTTTCAAGAATCTGGGCAGTGAAAAGTAGTACAAGAGGGCAGTTATGAAGAAGTGGTAAGGGGCTACAGGGGAGTAATGTGGTGAAGTTGTGTCTGGTTGTTTGACATTGACTTTAGTTTGCCTTTTTTACACCCTTTGCTTGTTTTGTATTATTTCATTGTAATTTTGGGTGAGAAAGATACAAATCATGTTTAAATTTGGATTAGTGACAATCCAGATGAATTAACTATTCTTAAATGTATATGTACAAACGAATACATGCCAACATGTAAGTGCAGAACAGAGCCATTATTATTGTTTATTAATAGAATCACATGAAAAGTGTATTTAGTGAGTTTCCTAAGGAGATTAGAAGAGATGAGGTAGGACGATGCCAGAAGTTCAATCATCTGGATTCCATGTTTCTATTACAACCCTAAAATAAAGGTGTAGCAGTGCATGAAACTGCCCAGGAGAATCATAACCCCATTGAAGTTGGAAGTCTTTGAAACCTTGTGTGAATGCTAGCTACAGCAAATTTAGAATTCCAGTCAGCCTCCCAGTAGCTAGGGAGATACTTCATCCCCTACAGAGCCAGCAAATCAACAGGGGGCAACTAATATTTGTAAATGCTGAGTACACAGTAGTAGGATAAACAACCATACAAGTTTGCCTAGGACTATTCCAGTTTTAAGACTGAAAGTCAAGTGTCTCAGGAAACCCCTTCCAGTCTCAGACAAATCAGGGGTGGTTCCTCACTCTAATATATTGCTTGTATATACATATATCTGTATTTGCATATATATATATATATATATACACACACACATATATATATAAATTTTTAATCATTCTGAATCACTGAAATCTCCAATTTATATTCTCTTAAATGTCATAGGTAATTCCAATACTTAACCCTAGATCCAGGCCTCTGAAACACACTTGTATTGTTGTCACTTTAATCCAAGAGAATAAATAACAAATTTCCTTGGCATTTGATTACATATAGAGATATAATATGTATATCTCATAGTGCATCATTGGAGTAAAAACTAACACACACACACACACACACACACACACACACACACACACACACACACACGAGACAGAGTGAAAGTCTAGAAGGGGCTTTATTAGCAAGACTTTGTGTGCTATGACCAAGAACACTAATTCTGAGAATAAAACATTTTTTCCAAGCATTTTCCTTGTGTGGCAGCCTCATCCTGATTCATACTGCTATCATGGCAGCGGAAGGTGACCTGAAGGCACATTTGTGATGCATTGGCTGTGCTAATTTGGAACTTCTTTGCCTGATATACAGTAATGATATATAGTTACAGCGACTTGGAGTTCTTGAGAGATCCCACTGTAGAAAAATGGATATCATTTGAATTTTGGATGCACCCATCCAATTTCTCTATTGTTCATTAAACAGCACTGGTGATGAGTTATGGGGAAAAATCTATAAATATTAATGTATTATGTCATTATAAGTAGTAGTTTCCAGCTTATTATTCTCAAATATTTTCTAGAACTGGGATTCTAGTAAAGTTAAAATATTGTTCAACTGTAAGAGAATATTGGAAAAATAGATCAAGCCAAATGATTACCACCAGTGACAACAAAGTTTGCTTTACAATTAATTCCACATTTTTAGCTCTTATTTCAATTAACTCCTTGCTGAATGTAGATCATAGTATAGTAAAAATACTGTGACTTTGGAGTTAGAGAGTCTCAAATTCTAGAACTGACTCTCCAGTTTAATGCTTTGGTTATTTTAGGCAATTATATAATTTCCCTAAGACTCAGTTTCCTTAGTTGTAGAATACAGGCAATATCCTTAGAATTTCCTTGAAGATTAAATGATAATATATATTATACATAAAACATACAGCTTGTGCTCTTACTTTACCCTTCAGCTGTGTTTAAAACTCACTGACCGAAAGAGGAGTGAGCCTTCATCATCTTCTTACTCAATATATGTCTCCGGAGTATGTGGAAATAGAAAGGGCTTCCTCCCTTAACACATGGGGCAAAAGAGAAAGATCATAGATGGAGGAAAGCAGGGTGGCAGAGGTCCTGTTCTGTTAGATGATGGCTGACTGTCCTATGTGGTCATAAATACCTTTCTGACTCAAAGACACAGATCCTTAGAGCTGGGATAAATAGGATTATATTATTTTGTCAAACATTTTTTCTAATTCTCCTGTATTATTATTATTATTATTATTATTATTATTATTATTATTATTATTATTAATTATTGTGTATACAGTCCTTATAGCTTAATTTAAATATCTGTGTTGGAGATAACAAGATCATCAGACTGTATGAAGATTAAATGAAATATTGCTTTAAAATAATCATAAGGGAGTCTTAGTATCTAGTATTTTGATTCAATAGTAGCCTTACTAACAGCATATGTAGTGTAAATCTATTCATTTTATTTTCAGTATTTCTTGATTCACCTTTTTGTAAAATATATATATATGTATTTTATATATATATGTTATATATATATAATATATGTATACATTTTAATCTCTCCCCTAGGATTATTTAAAATAAAATTACTTACTCCAGGTGAATTTTCTCCATGTAGTATTTAAATCCAACCCAGACCTCAGTCTTAAACTTCCTGCTTCTGTCCTCATGGCTATGGGACATTCTTGATTTCTAGAGCAATTAAGCTTTTCTATTCTTTCTCATTTTTGTCAGACAGATCATGATTTCACAACCTGTATCCTAGAGTAAATAAGAACTTCTAGATGGATCAAAGCAGTTATAACTTAGAAACCTCTAATTTTCACCAAGTTCTTACCTACATGATTTACTTATAGGGCATATAGGCTTAGGCTCTGTCTAAAAAAACCTACATGTATCTCCACATCTAGCTCAGATATTCCCATCTTTCATTCTTGCACATTTCATATCATCTCACTTTTCAGTGCCAGCTGCTGTGGAATAATCTTGGACCCATTGTGCACTTATAATGAGAAATTCAGAAATGAAAATCAATACTGGAAGAAAACTATAGATCAATGTTGAAAAATCCCTATTTGTGCCCTTCATACATATCTTTTAGCCTTTTCAACTTCCACATCAGCTGGCCATTAAAAAATCAAAAGTTCTCAAGGAGCAGAAGCATATTTTTATATCGATCCCTTATCTTTTACAGAGTTATGTCTCTCATTCTAATATTGATTTGTAAGACTGACATTTCCTTCTCCCCCTTGGCATTCCTGTTTCCTTTTGCCTTAGACTTTGCTTTCTTCTGGTTCTTCCCATCTCCTTGGTTTCTCTCTTAAAATCTGGACAAATGTTTAATTTAAGATATATTATATATATCTATGTATATACACAATAGATTCCTTTAAAATTCTATGAATATGTTTTAAAATCCCATGCTTTTAGGTAGAAAATATATTACCTGGCTGTAACCATCTTGGCTGTGAGATGCAGAGATGACTCAGATGTAGAGAGTTCTCTGGGTGGGGAGGGGATGAATATTATTGGCACATACTCAGGTAGCACATCAGATACAGCCTGGAACTCTGATGGTGGCCAATCTACCACAGCCCATGCTCTGAGACAGACTGAGAGCCCATTCAGGCCCCAACTGCCCTGCAATATGGATCCACAGCAGGCAGGTATGTCAGAGGCTGGGGGGAGTTGTAGGCTGTGAGGGTAAAAGAGGCTAAGAGGCTTCATCAGAGCAGGGTATGGGCAACAATTGCTGGTGCATGCACAGGTGGTACATAGGGGCAGCTCAGCCCTGTCCATGGCTGACCCACCAGAGCCCATGCTCCACCATGAGCTAAGAGCTTACACATGCCTCACTTGCTTCAGCACTGCTCCCCTGCTGGGGGAGGGCAAAGTACACAAACAGGGCACAGAGCCAGCTCAAGCCTGACACTCATGGCTTCTGTCCCAGCAACTTGGGATCTGACCTCCCCTCCAATAGGGTGGTGATGGCCACTGAGCAGAGGGGAAGCCTCACCACACCCAGCTCGAGCCCTAGCCCCTTTATCTCCAGCCCCACCTGTTACCCAGGTAAGAGCTACCAGTAAACCCTGAAGAAAGATGTGACTGTGTCCATGCCAAATCTAGCTCTCCAACCAAAGACACTGGGTATAAGCAGTCTGTATAGGGATGCTCCCTCATAAGGACACCTTGAAGACATCAATAAGTAACTATTTCACATAAATTCATAGAGATAGAGAAAGTTAAGCAAAATGAAAAGACAGAGGAACTAGTCTCAACTGAAAGAGCAGGAGGAAATCCCTGAAAAAAAAATCATAAAACTGAAATAAACAACTTTTAACAGTTAAAGAATTCAAAGCACTAGTACTAAGAATGCTAACTGAATTAAAGAAAAGAGTAATTGAACACAGAATTTTAACAAGGAATTAGAAAATATAGAAAAAGATGCAATCAGAAATGAAGAATTTAATAACTGAAATTAAAAACCACATTAGAAAAAAAAACTAACTGAATCACTGTGCTGTACACCAGAAACTAACACAATATTGTAAATCAACTATACTTCATTTTAAAACATTAAATTAAAAAAAAGAACACACTAGAAGGAATAAATAGCAGGCTAAGTAACTCAGAAGAATTCATAAGTGATCTGGAAGATAGAAAAATGGAAATCACCCAAACAGAACGGTTAAAAGAAATTTTAAAAATGAGAGCAGTTTAGGAAATCTCTGGGATAATGTTAAGAGTACCAACATTTGCATTATAGAAGTCTCAGAAGGAGAAGAGAAAGGGATTGAAATGTATGTGATGAAATCATGACTGAAAATTTCCCAAACATGAAGAGGAAAATAGATACCCAGGTACAAGAAACACAAATGGTCCCAAACAAGATGAACACAAATAGACGCACACCAAGACATACTATAATTAAAATGCTGGAAGTTACAGATAAAGAGAAGTCAAAATTCATTAAGAGAAAAACAGAATCATATACAAGGGAACTCCCATAAGGTTATCAGCTGACTTTTCTGCAGAAATGTGCAGGCTCAAGGGGAGTGGCATGATACATTCAAAATGCTGAAAGAGAGAAACCTGAAACTAAAAAAAATTTTTAATAAAATATTAAATTGATTCCAACAATATACAAAAAGGATCATACACTATGATCAAATGAGATTTATTCCAGGGTTACAAGAATTGTATAATATTGACAAATCAATCAATGTGATTGATACACCATATTAATGAAAGGAAGGATAAAAATCACATGATCGGGGGAAGGGTATAGCTCAGTGGTAGATTGTGTGTTTAGCATACATGAGGTCCTGGGTTCAATCCCTAGTATCTCTGTTAGACAGGTAGATAGATAGATAGATAAATAAATAAATTTAATTACCCCCCCAAATCACATGATCATCTCAAGAGATGCAGAAAATGCATTTGATAAAATTTAACATTCATTCATGATAAAACTGTCATCAAAGTTGGTATAGAGGGGATATATCTCAACATAAAGCTATTTATGACAAGCCCACGGTTAACATCATGCAAAACAGTGAAAAGTTGAAAGTCTTTCTCTAAATTCAGGAACAAGACAAAGATGTTTACTCTCACCATTTCTATTTAATATAGTATTAGAAGCCCTAGCCACAGCAATCAGACAAGAAGAAGTAAAAGGCATCCAGATTGGAAGGGAAAAAGTAGAACTGTCACTATTTGCAGATGACATGATACTATATATAGAAAACCCTAAAGTCACCACAAAAGAAATATTAGAACTAATAAATGAATTCAGCAAGTTTGCAAGATACAAGATTAATATACCGAAATCTGTTGTGATTCTATGAACTAATAATGAAATATCAGAAAGTGAAAGCAAAAAGCAATCCCATTAAAAAATCACATCAAAAAGAATCAAATACCTAGGAATAAATCCAACTAAAGAGGCTAACCTCTAAAGGCCTATAGTCATAAAATTATAAGATGACAAACAAAGAAACTGAAGATGACAAAGGCTGTGCAGACACTCTTTGAAATAAACTGTAGCAATATTTTTGGATGTCTCCTAAGACAAAAGAAATAAAAGCAAAAATAAACAAAGGGACCTAATTAAACTTAAAAGCTTTTGCATAAGGGGAGCCATCAAGAAAATGAACAAGCCCTTCTGAGTGGGAGAAATGTTTGCAAGTGATATGACCAATAAGAGGTTAATATCCAAAATACATAAACATCTGATATAACTCAATATTAGAAAAACAAGCAATCTAATTAAAAAATGGGCAGAAGACCTGAATAGACATTTTCCAAAGAAGAAATACAAATGACTAACTAGCAAAAGAAACGATGCTCAACATCACTAATTATTATTGAAATGCAAATCAAAATAATAAGATAGAACCTCACACCTCTCAGAATGGCTATAATTAAAAAGTCTACAAATACCAAAAGTTGACCAGATGTGGAGAAAAGGGAACCTTTATACACTGTTGGTGGGAATGTAAATTGGTGCAGCCACCATGGAAAACAAAATGGAGGTTCCTCAAAAAACTAAAAATAGAACTACCATAGGACCCAGCAATTCTACTCTTGGGTATATATCTGAAAAAAACCCAGTAACACCAATTTGGAAAGATATATGCACCACCCCAGTGTCCATAGCATCACCATTTACAATAGCTAAGATACGGAAGCAATCTAATAGTCCATCAATAGATGAATGGATGAAGAAGTGATACACACACACACACACACACTCACACACACGCACATACACACTGGAATATTACTCTGGCATAAAAAGAATGAAATTCTGCCATTTGAAACATTGTGGATGGATACTGTGCTTAGTGAAATAAGTCAGAGAGAGAAAGACACTCACTCACTTATGTGTGGAATCTAAAAAATAAAAAATATAGCATCTACTGTTATTAAAAATGTATATGATCATATAATAGCTAATTTTATATAATTTTAATTTATCTATATGCTAGGAATACATTTCCATGCTAATATAAATTTTATAAAACAGTATCTACTATACCACTGTATCTCAGAATAAACTATTTTTGAAATGTTTAAAATTCAGTTTTTTTGTAGTTCTTTATACAATCTTTTGTACATTGGCTACTATTAGTCAAAAACAACACAAGCTGTCTCCTTGGGGAATATTAAGTTATTTCAGTATACACTCGATATATATACATACATTTTTTATTTTGAATGCTATTTATGCCAGGTCTTTACAAGAGAGTCAGAACCTGATCAAGAAGTAAAACCTATTCTTTAAATTTTACCATTTCTACCTATTGAGCTGTCAGAGAACAGTTTCATGTTGAGAAATACTTTCGGATAAAACTATCTCCTTATCTCCATGTAGACATTCTGTTACTCTTAGTGAAAAAAAATAATTTTTAACTTAGAAATTATGCTCACATAAAATTCATCTGGAATATTTTTAAATCCTAAAACAAGGTTGAGCAAATTATTACATCTTTATATTCATATTTAAATCAAAATACTGTTAAAATGCATAAAATTGAATGGATTTTAAAGAAAAAGACTAACCTAGAAATGGAAATAAAATTTGCATCTGTAATTGCTAATGTTCATGAACACCGCATAGTGTCTACAGGCCACTTTATCTGAGGTTCAATGGAAGCTGCCAAGAAGTTAAGTCATGGCATTTGTTATCACTATGTATATGTATTTATACTAAGTATTTTCCAAATGTTCACAGCAAAGCAATTTAGCCAATTTTCTCCATTTTAGAAGCAGAAAATTAGTTTATTCTAATTATTAACTTCTTATGTTAGTGGTATAAGAGATAAAAGAAGAATAACTAAATTGGTTTAGTATTTAGTGAGCACAGTGAAACAATTCAAGTGGAAGTAGTTTTCTGTGCAGGATGAGAAACACATGGAAAATTACTGTGGAATACAAATTTGGAAGATTATAAATCAATTTAAAGGATATCTGATTAGTTTGTCAAAAGGTTTAGAGAGTATGGTAGAGAACCAGAAAATATGAATAAGATCAAACTTCTTATGTGTGTGTATATGTGTGAAACTTTCTTACTAAGTTTATTTCTGTAACCTCTGAAAATTAAACAAAAAATACCTAAAAGTTTCTATATTAAGACTTCGACTATAACAAAGCTTTTATTCTTTCTGTATACTCTTCCTTGTTTTCTTCAGTGTTTCCAGCTCATTCAAAGATTTTATATTCCACTGCTGTTTTGCAATGTATTGTGAATGTTTCTGAAATCTGTTACAAACATCAAATTCATTTTTATTCAGTGAAATTCAATTTGTTTGAAGTTGCATTCAGTTTTAAGAACCATGATCAGAGATTTATAAAATTTTATGTGTTTCCAAGTTACTTGGTCCAGAATGCCAAATTTGAATTACACTTGATATCTTAAATCTCACTTGTTAAAAGTTACATCAGTCGGGGTCCGTTCAAATGTCATAAATCATATCAATAACCCAAAGAGGGAAATTTTAATATAAAGAATTACTAACTAGTAACAGGGGTAGTAAAAGTGTCAAGAGGCTGGAGAACTCTGAAGAACACGGGAATAGTAGAAGTAGGGAGCAGCCACTATCCGTGGCATTGATGAATACTAAAGAAAGAAGCAAACTTGAAAGAAAAGGAGCTGTCTATACACACGCATGCGCATGTACACACACAGGCATATATTGCAGAGGGTGGGGCCCTGGTTCCTTGATGGTGAAAATTTGAGGAGGTGCTGTAGTTAACAGGCAACAAACCCCAAGGTGAGTGCTGATGAAACTCACTGGGAAGCACTCATAGGGCTGCCTGTGAGATTTGCTGGGAAACCATTACATGAGCAGCACATTTTAGGAAAAAACAGAAAAGAACTGCAACAGGAAAAGCCCCTTCCTTTGAAGTGTCCCTCCACTGCCCTCTACTGACAGAACCTGACATTGCGGCAGCTGACGAAGGAAAAAGATTTAAAGGGCTCAGTTCCAGTATCCTAAAGCAGGGAAAAGAAGCATGGATTTGGAACTGAGAGGCAGCTGATAACTGGCATAGAAGTAAAGAATGGAAACTAAACAGTTAATTATAGTGTATTTGTGGGAATGCACCAGCCGTTTGGTTTGGTTTTAGTTTTTGTATTGAGGCATTTGCTATGGGTTTTAATGTTATTGTTGGCCCCCTTTTTAAAGAAAATTTCAATGTGTGAGAAATAGTAAGCTATTTGAACACATTTATTTTAAAATGAAAGTAATGAACTCTCTTCTATATAAGCATATACATTTTAGGGTTATGTTGCACTTTATCATACATTATTATATCAAATCTGTGTTGAATGCATTCTTATCCTTGTTTTCCTGATGAGGAAAACATAGTTTATGGAAGTAAAATAACTGCCCAGTTGTTAACGGGCAGAGTTAATACTTAGAAACAAACAAAAGTGTCTCTCTAGATTCAGGGTTCCTGCTGCCTCTCTTGATCATGACGATTTTTTGTTTCATCCGTGAAATTTCTGATGCTCAGTGACTTTCTCATGCTCAATGACTTTCTCATGCTCAACTGTTAGAGGAAGATGCATTAATATGAGAGCTCAGACTGCTGGCTCCTTGTTTATGTCTTTTGTTATTATCTCTTCCATTCCTCAAACACTGTTAGTGGTGTTTATGTGAAAGAAACAGAAGAAGAAGGGTAAAGAGACCAATATGAAAATACTCGGCATAATTTTTTAAAAAATTACAGCTTTTTTACAGCCATGAGTGGGCTATGTGTATTGAGTATCTATAAAAGTTGCAGAGTTAACATTCTATAAATAATATTCTTTGGAGCAAAGTTTGAGCCTTTTTAAACCAGATCTGACGTAACCTGTTTGACACTAAAACTGAACAGTAGAATAATAAGCATTATCTACAAATAGGAGCTACTGAAATATTTATATTTTTGATTCAGAGTGAAGTAAGATCTACCAGTACTGATTGCTGGCTCCATGTTTACAGTTCTTCAAAATATTCACTACAACAACAATAAAAATTTTTAAAATGCCACCTTAAAAACAAACATTAAGTTTCATCCAACTTAAAAATAGAAAATAGAAAATGCATTTCTATGAATCAAGGATTAATTGTCGAGTACATAAAAGAGGATTGTGCATTAGAATTTGTGGCAAAAATTATTGTAGGAGAAATTCAATTTCTCATTGCAACTCTGTTTATGTTACTCATTAGAAATTTAGGTTTTTCATATATGTTGCTTCCTTTAGGCTTTATTCTATCACTAATTTATTTTCATCATTTTTTCTCATTTATAGAACCCAATCTTCCATGTTAATATACTTTCTTCAGTCAATGGGTTTTCTTTTAGTGGAAATAGAACCTGAAATTATTTTTACTTTAGTGTGGTTATATATTTAAATTACATATTTAGCTTAACATTTTTCTATTCAAACTTCTCATTATGACCGTCCATGATCTACCCTGTCTATCTCATTTCTTATTACCATCAGCCACAGGCACTAGAATCCTGCCAAAAAGACTATTTTTTTTTTTAAACATAAAAGCCTTTCACCCCTAGGGCTTAGATACACTGTTTTCCGCTTCTGGAATGATCTTACTTCAACACTTTATATAACTGGACCCTTCTCATTTTGAAGTTTCAGATTAAATATCATCTTCTAGAAAGTAGATCCTTGCTATTACAGTAGAGGGGAAACATACAAACAAAAAAAAACCCCAATCCCGCCATTCTTGGATTTTTGTCTTTTTCTCTTTTATCATCCAATTCTTTTAAAACAAAAATATTTTCCCTTTTATTTCAAGTACTTTGGAGTCTGAAAAAAAATCTTATTACAGTGAAAGACATACTGTATCAAAAGTAGAACTAAAATAATTGAGAAAATGTGGTTCAAAGAAATATTTATAATAGATACACAGATGTTCTGACACGATTTTTACATCTTATTGTTTTTTCAGTGATTAGTAGAAAGACAGGTAACATTATGCAATTAACTTTTCTGTGCCTTTGGAAACAGGTCATCCAAATTTGCTAATTTGAATATGTTCACATATTCAAGTATTCCCCTCCTTGTGTTTTGTCAATAGCAATTTTTGCAAAGTTGTCACTATTTCCCAATTTTTTCTCATTTTTCTTATTAAAAATGAGTTGTATGACTAGTTTCAGTAGCTCAGACATTTTGGAGCCATTAATTTCAAGTCCCTCCTTATTAGTTAGATGCCTATTTTTATATCATTGCTTATCCCCTAATGAATTCAAAACAGTTCATATTTTTTTACCCATTCTTCCAACACAGAACTTTTACTCTTTTTATTTATTTTATGCTTGAAAGCTTTTCTGTCTACTCTTTTTTGCTGTAGTTAAGAATGTGTCCTTCTTAACCTTAAAAATTTAGTTGAATCTTTGGTAAAAATATCTTCTTATTTATAGCCACAGCCTAGCAGCAGTTGGGAAAAATGGAAGGATAGGTGTTCACGTGCTCTTTTAACAAATAAGTTCATTAACATTTAGAGTTTGTCAGCAGAGATTCACTGACTTGATTATTTGTTGAAAACAAAACTCAAGTAAAGAAAAAAATCCAAAGATTGCAAATGGCAGTAAGGAAAAATAATTTTTGGTCTAATCTAGGTTTATGATAGAATCTATCTGAATTGGATAAATACACAGCTAGAAAAACAAATAAATAACTGTTGACTGTGTAATGCCCTCTCCCAAGAATCCATGAGTTGCTGAATCCTTAAGAACCAGCTGCAATATATCCCACATACCCACTTTATAAAGCAATATTCTCTTAGGTCTTAGCAAAAAGTTTGATTCTAGCCAAGTATGAAATAAATGAAGAGAATAAGTACTGACCACTTAATTACTAGCATATGGAATGATTATGTTTCAGCTCATATTTTTTTCCTATTCCTTTTTTTTCCTATTCATAATCTTACATGTGTTCTTATTATTGTTTTTTAAGGAAAATGATTCAGAAACTCTAATGCCAGTACTGCCTTCTGCTCTATAAATATTTCTATTCGCTACACTATGTGAGGCAATAACAAAGTCTTTCATATCTACATATGTATATAAATTTCATAAATTTATGACTGAACTTTTAGTATATGAGATGCAGTTGAGCTCTGAGAATGAAAACTGTCTTAATTGGTACCTTTCTGTGAGTCTGTGACCTAATCAATTTAGCTTTAATTTACCACCACTGTGCCTTCTTCTTGATAATTTTTCTTCATATATTTTGAAGAAATATCTACCATAAAATATATTGTGGTAGTTTTTTTATTTTGATTTTTATTCATTTATTTTTGTGTTTTCATTTAAGATACCGTAGAACTGTTGTTTTGGGGAGAATCTTGCAGTTGCATGAGCCTAAGCCATGTACCGATTCATTTAACCACAGTCACAGTCAGAATACAGGACCGTTCCATCACCCCATAAAACTCCTCATGCTACACTTTCATAATCACACCATTCTCCACTTCTGGCAACCATTAATCCTTTCTCTGTCACTATAGTTCTATCTTAAGAATGCCATATAAGTGGAATTATACAGTAGACAACCTTTTGAAACTGGCTTCTTTCATTTATAATGCTGTTGAGCCTGGGGGTTAGGCAAGAAGTTCTTGGACATGATACTAATAGCACAGTCTATAAAAGAAAAAATAACAATAAATTGGACTTCATAACAATTTTAAAAATTTAGAATATGAAAGACATTGTTAAAATAATTAAAAGGGATAGGCTATAGGCTAAGATTTATTTACAAATCATATATCTGGCAAAGGATTTGTATGCAGAATATATATTTTTTTAATTGAAGTCTAGTCAGTTTACAATGTTGTGTCAATTTCTGGTGTACAGCACAATGTTTCAGTCATACATAAATATACATATATTCATTTTCATATTCTTTTTTGCTGTAAACTATTACAAGATATCAAATATAGTTCCCTGTGCTATACAGTATAAACTTATTTATCTATTTTATATATACCAGTCAATATCTGCAAATCTTGAACTCCCAGTTTATCCCTTCCCACCCCCCACCCCCGGTAACCACAAGTTTGTTTTCTATGTCTTTGAGTCTGTTTCTGTTTTATATATAAGTTCATTTGTCTTTTTTTTTTCAGAGTCCACATATGAGTGATATCATATGGTATTTTTCTTTCTCTTTCTGGCTTACTTCACTTAGAGTGACATTCTCCAGGGCCATCCATGTTGCTGCAAGTGGCATTATTTTGTTATTTTTTATGGCTGAGAAGTATTCCATTGTACAAATATACCACAACTTCTTTATCCAGTCATCTGTTGATGGACGTTTAGGTTGTTTCCATGTCTTTGCTATTGTAAATAGTGCTGCAGTGAACATTGGGGTGCAGGTGTCTTTTTGAATTAAGGATCCCTCTGGATATATGCCCAGAAGTAGGATTGCTGGATTATATGGTAAATCTATTTTTAGTTTTTTGATGAATCTTCGTACTCAGTAGTAAGAAATATACAGCCTACTTAAAAGTGGCCAAAATTCTCAAAAGAAATAGTTCTTATTGCAAGCATTTTGTGACTCAATGTTAGAAAACAGTATGCAAAGTACATTTTAATATTTTAAGATTTTTCCCTTTTTCCAAATATCAATATAACTTTTCTAGTAGATGTTTTTGTTCAACTTTTCTTGGACCATACAGTAAAGCCCTTCATTGCTCTTCTGAAGCCACATTAGGACATCAGAATGGATGAAACAAACATTGTACTCACTTTGCAGGATTCTGAAAACTAAGTGACAATGTTTATTAAATTAAATGGATGAACCTAGAGATGAGATGGAGAAGACTTGTATTCTGTATAACAGAGAACTCTTAAAAGCTTGTAAACTATTATATTATTTCCAGATATATTCTCTCTTTCAATGTCTTCACACCTCTGTCTTCAGTACATCCTAATTTATAGCTATTTTGATCTTTCTGTTATTTTAAAAATTACAAATCCTTCTCACTAGAAAACCTAATACTCACAATGATTATAGAAGGAGATGTATGAGTTTGGTAGGGCTGCCATAACAAAATCCCATTAATATTAAGATTGTGGTCCTAGCAGGGTTGGTTTCTTCTGAGGCCTCTTTTGACTTGCAGATGGATGTCCTCTTGTTGTCTCTTCACTGGTCATCCCTCCATGTACAGATGCCCCAGTTGTTTTTCTCTTTATGTCCTAATCTTCTCTTCTTATAAAAACACCAGTCAGGTTAGATTAAGGCCCACACTAAGAGCTTCATTGTAAATTAATGACCTTTTTAAAGGCCCTATTTTCAAAGAGAATCATATTCTAAAGTATTGGAGGTTAAGACTTCAATAGATAAATTCAGACCATACCACAAGGCATACTAGCTATACATGTGTTAATCATACTAATATATGGAAAATCTGAAATATTTGCTTATTTTACATTTGACCAATAACATTAAGGAAATTGGTTTACTCAATTTATCTACTGTGGTTCTCCAGCATCATATAAGGATATTTAACACTGACATTAGCTAATTGCACATGGGATTACAAAATACTAGTTTTAACCATAAAAGTATATTTAAAAATGAAAATCCAGATGCAATTTTAAATAACAAATAAACATCCAAAATTTGGCTTATCAATCAACATCTTTCTACATTCTACTTTCCCTCAAACTTTAATGCTATAAATAAATGACAATTCACTCCATTTATTTAAAAATTGTTTAAATATAATATAAAGATTGTTCATTTAAAATGAAATTAAAAGTTAGAAATATATTTAACAACTGCTTAATATTTCAGACTAAACTATGGATCTTTTATAAACTGTTTCAGAGGTCATTTCCCCTGAGTATATCAATTTAACTTAGAAAATATTAGTGAGAAAATTAAAACTGAAAGATGAACTAGATCAAACTACCCTATTCAGAGTGTGAAAATTACTAGTCTGTGATTTTGTTTATAAAATTTTCCAGCAAACACTAATCTGCATGTCTATGGCTAAGATCCCAGAATAAGAATTCATTCACTTACATTAATTTTCTATGGTGGATTATATTAATTCTGGCTCTAGTACAATAACAAAAATAATTATAATATATGTTCATTGAACATTAAAACTAACTCACACTGACTCTTTCTAGACAAATCCGTTGTGAACTAGTGAGGTCACTATTTGTCTAACAAAATTAAAACAAATCTTTTTTATAAATGAAAATTCAGTGTATGTATGCATGTAAACTTCATTGTAGACCTTGCCCAGATTTTACCACACAAATAGCATAAATTGGCATAAATGAAACCCCCCAGCTGGCAGAGCAGTTACAAGTGAGGAAATATTGCCTCCTTATAAATATAGTAAACAATGTATGGCCTTTGACCTAGACATTTGGCCTTAAAGGGAGTCTGTAACATCATTCTTGAGCACAGACAGACTCCATGGTTCAGTATCCCGGGTGAAATTTCAGAATTGCTGTGCAAGGAAGTGGAGCACAAATGGATAGGGGCTGTCTTGCTAAGGAGGCTAGAATTTCTGGGCTGGGTCCAGAGACGAGGAGGATGGCAGAGTAATCTTCTCAGGGGACTCCTTAGGTGCTTGCCTGAATTCTGAACTGCACATGTACTAGGACAGACTCTAAAAGGAATAATGGAACAACTCCTGGCAAATGAGGAATGAACCAAGATTCCAGAGGTAGTACAGGGCTGAAGGGACATTGGAGTTCTGACCTAGCTACAGTAGCTAATTTAAAATACATATATTATTTAAAACACTATCTCATAATTAACTTACTAGTAAAGTAAAACTCAATAAAATTTATTTTGAGACAATTGGAATACTTTAAATATTGAATGGATATTAATTGTTAAGGCATTTTTGTTCATAATATTAAGTGAGATAATGGTATTCTGATTGTTAACAAAATACCCTTATTTACTAAGATATGTACAGAGCATGTATGAGAAAACTAACATGGTTTTAGGAGTTTTTAAATATATACATATATTAAAAATATATGTATATATTACTGAGACTTAAAAAGAAAAGAAGTGACTAAGAAAAGAAGAGAAGAACAATGGAAGGAAGGAAGAAAGGAAGGAAGGATAATAGTTTAATAGCTTAAAACAATAGCTTATTGACTTCACTCTCAATTTTGTAGATAAACAGCTGTTCTTGTCTGGGCTAACTCAGCTTGTGTTTACTGAGCCCTCTCAAATGCTTATAGTTCGCTGATGGCTGAAATCTAGGGTGGTTTTCATTTGTTCTTGAAGTTGACAGGTTGTTCACTGGACTTGATTTTCCTTCAGTTAGCCTTTTACCTATCATCAGTGTAGCTTAATTTTGTTTACACGATGGTCTTGAGGTTTCAAACACAGCAAAACAAGATGAAGTCTAGTATGCATGCTCTCTTAAAGACTTGGCCTATGTTTGCTAACGTCACATTAGGCAAAGCAAGTCACCAGCCAGGTCCAGAATCAAGGTGTGAAGAAATAGACTCTCTCCTTGATGGGAGGAGTTGCAAAATCACACTGCAAAATGCTTTCTGAAAGGCTGGAAAGTTTATGTAGCCATCTATAATAAGAAGAAAAGGGAAGAAAGGAAGGAAGGGAGGAAAGAAGAAAGGGAGGAAAGAGGAAAGGAGGGAAGAAATGAAGGAAGAAGGAAAAGGAGGGATAAATCAGGCAAGTGTGACAAAATGTTGATAACTATTGAATACTGGGGTTGGGATGAGGTCTCCTCTCTACTTTGCATATTTTGGAAAACCTTAAAAATACAAAACTTAAGAAAAGACTTAAATAGAAAAGTTACCTAACAACCATTTGATTGTATGTAGCAGTTTTTGTTATTTTTCTGCAGTTCACGTTATTTTTCTGCAGTTCACCAACTCCACATAAATTCCAGAAATGTTAAAAATGAATGAATCAAAATAAATATAAGCTTGCATTTGATATGTCATTCTTACATCTTATATATTGTATATATTGCCAAATCAGATACCAGAAAGACTATGGAATGACTAAATTGTTTTCCAGATAAGCTGCTTACATAATATTTCTGTAGAGTTCATAAGCACTATAAAACTGAGAGATACTGTTGGCAGTAAAATAATAATCCAAGGAATACTTATATGACTTAACATTCAAAATTTTAAGAAGCACATTAAGGGTAGAGAAGTGTTTGCTGCATTTGACATCTTACTTATGCACCTGATAGTGCAGAGAAAATATTGTTCTTTTCTCTACAAGGTGTTGATCCTAGAGAAATGAACTGTCAGCAGCAGAGAAATCTTGTCAGCCAAACAGAAACATTTAAATGGAGTGACTCAGGAAGTTATCCATTATAATGTAGACTGCTTTTGAAGAATGAATAGCGTATTACTAGATAATACAAATGGTCAACCTTACTAAAATAATTATTTGGTTGTATAGGAAAACATTATTTGTAATTAAGTAATTAATATACTATGAATAGAATTTTGCAATGCATTCCAAAATTCTGCAGTTTTTCAGTATTGGAGTTCTAAATATTTTCTTTCATAAGCTTCACATGTGCTGGTTCTTGAACTAGACAGAGCAGGCTTTTGGGGACACATTTTTGTTTGCCTCCATTGCTTTTTCCAGGTTGCCGGTTTCTCTGGCTCCAAGTCTGGAATATATAAGGCGAAAGGAAAACCAGGGAACTTACCACCAAGTCATTCCCTGGGTCCCCAAGGCCCTAGCCAGTAGAATCCTTATCAGAACCTTTCTAGGTTTGTTAGTTGTACTTACTCCTGAAAAAAGGGGGAAATTACATCTACTGCATATTCCCAGAAGTGGAAGTTTGTCCTGTTAATTTTAGCACTGCTACTTACCAAAATGAAAAAATGATTTTCAAGTGTCAGCTGACACTCTGTTGAAAATCCACTTTCTCTCATATATCTCACACAGTCCATTCCAAAATTTGAAGTCTCTATTGGGAAGATACAGATAGCATTATGTTTGTAACTTGGATAGGTCTCTATTCTCCTAATTTGCTTCACATTAGGTTTACCAATAAAATATAACAAATATAAAAGAAATTTGGTAATCAAATATTTGCTAATGAGAATTCTACAGAATTACTTTTTAGTGAAGGCTATCTAGCTAAAATGATATAACTACCTTCTTGCCTTTTTCTGATTTTTTTCCACTGTTAATTTTGTTATAATTTCCTTCACCTGTACTTACTGTAGTTCTCAGCGCCAGAACCAGCAGTCTGCTATTAGGTATCAAAAATAAGGCAATAATTACCCTAAAATCTGGTATCTAAAGCCATTTATATTTCATAGAGAATCAAATAAAAATGATGACAATTATTGAATTTACTTTAAAATGTATATAGGTGTCTGTGTATAGACTGTATATGTAATATATAAACTATATGTAATATAGTTTGTCCCAGATGCGTTCAGTTCAGAGAGAACTAACAAAAAATGCATTTAGAATTTTGGAGATGTTGAATGAAACATACTTTGTGTTTATGAGAAATGTAACAAATTGATAAATCTCAAAGAGGAGGTTGAAAAGCCATATTTTAACTTCAGAGGAATGAGCAAAGATGAAGACATTCACTACAATTTTAAGAACACCAGCCAGGAAATTTCTCAGTAGGAAGCCTTGGAAGTCAATAAAAGCAAATTAACTACTGAAATAACTGTGGCAATCTGGGAAATGTTCGTTTCACCTTCACCTCTAGAAATGAAACTCTTTCATAAACAGCCACAACAAAACTTTTTTACACAAACTGCACACATGGAGAAGAAGATAAATTAATCTGGTACATTTGTCCATGTGTGGAAATATTTTCCTTCTATGTAGGAATCTAAATGAAAGCATGATTTAAATAGACTTCAAAAGCTATATTTAGTGTTTTTTTTTCTATAATTTTATTTGGCAAAAGTTAAATATTAACATGAATTTAATATTTTCTTCCACATGGTTTAAATGAATCAAAAATTAAAATATATTCAGTGTTTTTTTTTTTCTATAATAAACCTCATTCAGGGAATTCATGCCCAGTTACTTCTTATCATGCATTGTTTATATAGAAGCATGAAGCAAATGATTGAGAATCAAAAGATTACATTATTATGATAACAGCATGATGTAGTAGGAAAGAACTTGTGTCTGGAATCTGACAGAAGTGAAACCAAATTCTAACTCCTTGTCTTACAAGCCTTGAGACTATTAGAAGATTACTTATCTTTTATTAAACTATATCTCATATATTAAATAGGAAAAATAATAACTGACAGGTTTTTTTATGGTAAAACAGGATAATTCTTGGTATTTTATTTGACTCAGTGGTGCATATAACTAATGCAAAATATGTTTGTTGTTTATTACAATTATTCTTAATAGGCATGATAATTTTTATCATGGTAGTATTTTACTTCTGATTTTAAATTATCTGTGGTTGCTTTCTGTAATTTAGAGTTAGATTGAAAAAGTCAAGTTATGTAGAAAAGAAGCTAAATCAGCATGATAGAATATATTGTTTAAGATTATTTAATATGCTTCCCATTGAAATTATAGCTTCACTAGAGTAAGAATAACATAATGCAGATTTTTAATTATATAAATATCTTGACTTAGAAATACAGAGGTCTATCAATGTCTTCAGTGTGTCAGTTTATGCTATTCATCTATATACAACTGAAGCTAAACCACTCATATATTTCTCCAAATCTACATTCATTGTTATTGTTTATCATTATGACCTGCAATTAGCTTCCCAACAATGTCAAAACACACACAAAAGAATGTTTATTTTCTCTCCCAATCAAAGTAATCAAAATAAATAGATTGATGACCATAGAAAATGCTTTTAGATAAGAGGAGGAGTTCCATAATAATTGTGAGAATTTGAAATGCCATCTAAATATTCTGTTAGTTTTCAAATATCTAGAATTAGACAAAAACTAAGTTTGCATTGTGAGTCTGTTAGCATGTTAAATTGAAAAGAGAATAAGAACATCAGAACAGAGGAAAAAAAATTTATGCAGAGTTGAGGAAGTTGAAAGAGAATAAATGCTCTCTCACTGGTACTTACACATATGTATTTCAGGACCAAATGGAGAAAAACAAAAGTTAAATGTAAAATTCATTTTTATATTTTTCTCTTCATATATAACAATTATAAAAAATCCCTTCTATGCATGAGTTGTACAACCAACTGACAGTCCTCAAAGTATATATGCTATTTTTATATGATCTCAGAGGCATAAATGCATAGAATTTATTAATACTGGCTTTTTCTTTTACATTGGGATTTCCTCCAACTAACTACATTATATGGTATGATTAAGACAAAGTTGACAATATGATAAAGTGTACACACACATACACATATATGTGTATATATAAATGTATGTATATATACACATACACAGTATGTTTTACAAACATTTGGGACTATAAATGTTAATGCACTTACTTACAAATTGTATTAAATGGTAAAACACATTAATATAATAAAATGTAGATTTCCAATAAATTTAATACATCATCATGTCAATAAAATGAAAAATAAAAATCATACTATCACCTCAGTAGATGCAGAAAAGGAAATTTGTATGGAATGTCCATGTTTCTTTTACTAGCCCTGGGTTGTGGAAATTTGATAAAAATGCTAATGAGAAAAATACAGATAATGAAATCATGTTCACATGGTACAGTCTTCATCTCTGTATGTTCATTGATTTATCACTTACATGTAGAATCTAAAAAAACCTGAACTTGTAGAAACAGAGAGTAAAATGATGGTTACCAGGGAGTGAGAGTGGGGAAATTAGGGAGATGTTGGTCAAAGGGTACAAATTTGCACTTAGGTGATAAATAAGTTCTGGAGGGATAATGCATAATGTAACGAAATTATATTACATACTTCAAAGTGGCTAGAAGACTAGATCCTAAATGTTCTCACCACCTTCCCCCCCCCCCCCAAATTGTTCTTAACCTCTATTCCCTTTCCTGTCATGCTGGAATAATGAGATTTCCATGAGTATCCCCTGTGCTAAGGGATACAAAAACAGTATGAGCTGTAACACACAAGGTTTATTAGGATTGTGGTAACTCAAGGCAGCTTTTCAAGTAACCTCACATTCAGAGTGGGATCATGGCCCCTCTCAGGTGAACTTCCATGTCAGTGCTTACACTGAAGGAGCATCTCTAGCGGAGGCTGAAACCTGGCAGCCCTCTAGCCCAAATCAGGTACACAAGGGTAGATTTGTCAGTGGTGGTTGTGTTTCTAATAAGAAGTAGTTGCCTACTTTTTAAATATCATGAGTTTTCACAGAAAAATTCACTGTTCACCAATGGTAATATTCTGTTATCCAGAATTATTATTACTCCATTAGAGTCTCATGTTTCCTATGAATATCTTCTAACATCAAATGAATGAGTCAGTTTTCTTACATCTGTTTTGTTGATGAGTTGAGGCAGAATGCTATACTTAGTGAGGCACTGTCTAAAATTATATATATATATATATATATAATATATATATGCATAAACTGCTGCACAATTAAACTCTTTGACTTTATCCAACTTTGCACAAAAATTTCCACTTCTAAAATTTTTTTACCAACATAAACTGCCCTTCACTTGAATTTTTTTTGTTCTACTTGCACTAAGAAATACCATTGTGTCTAATCACAAGAATTTAGCAAAGACAGTAACAGGAGAAAACCATGTTGAGATGCCTTATATAACATATATATATGCCATTGTATAGAATAGTTATCATAACATTTCACCTCTTATCCAGTCTTTCTATATTATTTTTATCACAAAAGAATCTTTTTCCTGTAGGTAGATCTTTTACTTGGTTTCACAAAAGAAACTACATATCTTCAAAGACCTCTTGGATAAGGAAAATTAACATGGACTTCAATTTGTATCCTTCAAAATTGGGCTGGAGTACATCTTATCAATTACTTAAACAAAAATGTTCAAAGGACTTTTCCCTTTCAAAAGTGTTTGAATAATCCAGAATCTTTTTTTGAATTCAAATACTGCTGTGTACAGATAAATAAAAATGAGTGCCTGAGCTATTATTTCCCCAAAACATCTGAAGCTATAGGTGGCTGCTTTAAAGCTGCCAGCTTTGTATTCTCTATCAAGCTGTAACTAACTTTATGTTAACTTCATGTCTACTGTCAAAATCAATTTCAATTATTGTCAGAATAATAGACCTAACAGCATTTCAAAATTCCATGGCAAAATTTTTTTTTCTTTTTAGAAAACTACTACTACTTGTTTGGATTATCATCATGTCTCTCAAAGAATACATGCAACACTCAGAGCAGTATCATTACCAAATGCCAATTATTTTCCTGTTGCTTTCCAGCTTTCCATTAAAAGATGCTTTATGAGGGAGTAAGTACACGCCAATTCCCCCAAATAACACTGTGCTTAAAGCCATCAACTTGTTTTCCTCTCAACTTCTTTCATGGGTACCCTTGCCCTTCTGCTTTTCCTCAGGATAAATGGAGAGAACAATTTATACATATACAATTTATATGGAGGTTGATGACCAGTGTCTATGCTGTATGGATCCCAAACATTCCTGGAATTCATAACAAAAGTTTTAACTTAAGACTACATGTACACACACACAAGCGCACGCGCACACACACAGGAAAGCCTACTATCGATATACTCAGCAGACTCTTTATGATCTATGTTATTTGGCCTCTAGGCCAGTGATCTTCAACTTTTTTTTAATGCAAGCCAAGCCCTTTACTTAAGAACAAAAAGTATAGATTCAGTAAATGTCAAGTAGCTCTACACTGCCACCTCTGGTTCTCTGGTTAGAGGTGGGGGGTGATGAGCCAGAGACATGACAGAGCTTGTCTCCCCTTTCTTTGAACATAAAGGAAGCTGTAGTGAAAACAGACAGAACAAAACTAAGCAAAATCCTGGCTCCTAACAGCACAGCTTGATCACTTTTGCTCTAGGTGCTTCTGTGGTGTAGAGGGAATACTTGAAAACTCATCTTGATGTTAGCTTATGTAGGAAGTGTAATGACATTTTCATTGTTCTTGCTGTGGCTTCTCCATAAAATGCTCATTTCATCAAGGTGGATAGAGAAATACTGCAAACTCAAACATTAACTAAAATGATGAGTTTTCTTATATTTTCATAAGTGGTGATTGCAACATGAAAAGAATCTCATGAATTTTTTAATGGTAAATATTTTAAATGAGGTTTTCAATGAATGCAGTATTTGAAAGGGTGATGCAATAATCAAAGCTTCGTGCCACCCGAAATACACTTAAAGCAGAATAAATTCATTTTTAGAATGAATGCTTGAAAAAATGTAACATATACATAAGTATAAACTAATTTGACTTCTTCAGGTTGAATTAAAGATCTATATATCCCGAGTCGAGTGCTTGGAATGCAGTTAGGAGGTCAGGACAGATGAAAATTAGGATTAGAATGTCAGATAATATATGCTGTTAGTCTAAAGAGGGTCAAGTTTTTTAAAAAAGAGCACACTTTCAGGGCTTTGTAGTCTCGGTTAGTGTTCTTGACAATTTGAATTAAAGTATGTCTTAAAACTTAGGAATTTTCCTGAAGTACATTGAAAGAGGAAATGAAGGAAGGAAAGGGTGGAAGGAGGGAGAAATGGGGAGGCCAAAAAGGGAGTACAAGAATATATCAAAATAATCTAAAAATTCTTCAAAATGTAATCTGCAGGGGTGGTTGACAATCACATCCAGGAAGGATGAGGATCAGAATGGGCAGAAAAGTAGAGGAGGAGGCAAGAAATTCAGGGTGGGAGAAAATAGCCATAAATGTTTTGTGTTTTTTTTTTTTTTCTTTTGAGTTGGTTCATGATTGAGAAAAATGACAGAGAAGAACCAGCAGAAAGCTTGTTTCTGTTTGTTTGTTTGTGCATTTGCTTTTAGCTAATGTGCTGCTGATGCTTTGGGTTTCCCTCACCTAGGGCTGAGGTTTTCTACCTTGAAGTGCTTTAGAATCACACAGGGACCTTTTAAGAACACCTAGACTGAACCTCAGAACAATTGAAAAAGCATCTTGAGCAGGGCGAAATATGGGCACTAGCTTTTGCTTGTTTTATTTTCAAGTTCCATGAGTTATCATGTGAAGCCAATTTCAAAACTACAGGCTAGGGTAGGGATTGGACTGAAAAGCTGAAGTGAAGTTAAACCTATTTATGGGGTTTAAATAGAGTCATTAACTAAGCTGGAAGGAATTTTGGGAAAGAAAACTATACAGAAAAGTTCAAAAGCTAAATAATAATTGTAGAATCTAAAAGATTAAAAGGTAATACCATGTTAAATACCACAGTCCCATTGTAGAGACAAGAAGGCTAACATTGTAATTATTGGCATTTATTTATTTCCTTAAAAGTGTAAAAGCAGCGTCTTCTACTTTATATACCTTTCTTGCTCTTTGCTGCTGCTTCCTGACCAGTGACCACCTCCAACCTTCTTAAAATATCTTAACATCTTTGAAGTTCATGCCTTCAGATTGTAGCAACTCTTGCCAGCACATGGATTATGGTATATCTTTCTACTAAAAATTCTAATTTCTGGAGATATCAACAGTTCAGCCATTCCTGTCTTTCCAGGGTCTTGACACTTTCTTCTAATCCTAGTCTCAGCCTCTTACCCCATTGTCCAAACTTAGACAGTAGTTCTCAACAATGATTGTGTACTATAATCACCTGGGTTGCTTTTCAAAAGTCATAGAAGTAAATCATAATTTCAAAGTTTACCTCTACTGATATCCTTGTATCTGTATCCACAGTTTTGCCTTCTTTTCTATTATAATATTTTCACTGTTCGGTCTACCATCAGACACTACATTTGAGCTTGGGCTCTCTTGCCACTTAATCAGGAATACCAATTATTGTAAATTTCCCCTATATAACCTTTGTCACCAATTTTCCCTTTTTTTTTCTGGATCCTTCCTCCTCTTGAGCGTGCTAGGTCCCCAAATTGTATGTTAGGCACAGATCTGGCAGAAAGCACCACAAAGTAGGTCAGATCCTACATATAGTAGCAGTGCCAGTGATGGAAAATAAGTATTTTGATCAACAAGCAGTATTCTGCTTACTCTCCTAGATCTGATTTATTAGATCTTCATTATTCTACAAATTTACTTATAGCTTATAAAGCTCCAAAGGGAACTTTTCATTATATAAAGTTGCATATAGCTATAACAGAATTTTAAAGGTCAGTGTAACCTTGACTGAATATATTAATTACATCCTTCTCTCTTATTAGTATTAAAAAAAGATAGTTGAGAAGATTATATTTTTCATTGATTTATAGGTATAAAAAGGCACATTATAAGTACAGTGATTTTGCTAAGTGCTATATTTAAAATAATATTTGCATTTAACTCTTAGGTTACTTCCTGTGGCCACATAATGTATTTAGAGTTTGTGAAAATGAGACCATTTTTTGTCACGGAAACAAAAATGTTTTGCTGTAATTATTGTAAAGTTTAATAGCATGTTTCTTCCATTCTTGGAGTAGAAATAGCTATGAAGCTTTTTATTTTTCCTAAAAATTAAAAGTGTGGGCTGATTTCAGAGATCAGAGTAGAGTAACTCCATTCATAAAAATTTCTCAGGTGATTTTGTTTAGATCCTGTTTAGAACACCTCTATAACTGATTTTTAATGGTGTTGATTAAATTAAGGACCCAATAACTTCATGAACTACGTTTTTTTTTCTCGATTTTAGTAGAACAAAACACCAAATACAAACAAAAATTGCAACTTTACAAAAGAAAGTAAAAGTTCCAACACTACATAAAATATTTTTTGTACGATAGTTCTGTTTTGAGTTTAATTTGAAGCTTATAATAAGCCTTTCTGAAAACTTTAATCTAAGATAATTTGTCATTTTAAATACTCAACACACAATAAGAGAAAACTCTGCAGTATGTTTAAAACATTGCATTTTACTTTAATTTTTTAGCTTTTACTTATTGTCCTAATTTACTTTAAAAATACCTAAAAATAAAGTGGAAATGAGATAGGAACATTGTGGTATCTGATTTATAACCATATAAATATAGTATTAAATTCCTGCTACAAAAATTATAAATTTGGACAAGTAATTTACTTTCTCAGTTTTGCATTTTTTTTAACTATAAAATTGGGATTCAGTGGCTCTCTTGTAAATTAAATGATAAAATACAATAAAGAGATAGCTCAGTAACGGCAGGTTAAGGAGAGCTTCATGAGGGTAGTGGTTATAGTTTTTAATCCAATAGGTTCATGTAAGATTTCATGGGTTCAGTGTATAATCTTGTAACTTTATAGTTTCTCAGTTTGCTTCATGTCTATAATTGCCCTGAATATTTCAAACTGTCATCTTGCTAAAGTGCAGAGACTTATCCTAGCATTCTTTTAATAACAACAACAACAAAAAAGAAAGATCTTTATTCCCTCTCGGGCTTCAGTGTGTTTCTCTGAGTGTTTCAACAGTCTCACCATGAAAGCCTAATGGGCCTGTGGCTTTTCTGTCTGAATTAATAGGAAGCCACTGAGACCTATATGGCTCATTCTACACTGTCCCTCTGACCTTTTGTAAATATTTTATATAGTTTATTGATTGTGAAAACAGGTGAAGCAAAAAAGCAGAAATAAAAACAGACTTCTTGATTTTGTATAGAAATAAATTACATTTATCTCTTGTCTAGATAAATGGTTAGGGTGTATCTGTTTGCACATATCTATGTATATAAAGCAAATCTATAATATAGAAAATAAAATGTACTTTAAATTTCTGAATTTGAAGAAAAATGTATCATACAGTGCATTTGGAATACTCATTTTGGTGAAATATGATTAAAAATTCAAGCAGAAATTTAACTTCAAAAATAAAAAATTGAAAAAAATAGAAGATTTTTGAGATATCTTACAGAAGGCTTTATTCATATCTCAGGATTTTTTTGTTATACTTAGGAGGCTGATAGATGAGAAAAGAGAACTTAACGAATGATAATAATAATTCAGGAGAGAAAGAGTTCAATATAAAGTCACACAGCATTTTTTTTTTGAAACTAAGCTATGAGCTTTACAGACTGTTAAAAATAATCATAAATGTACCAAGCATAAAATATGAAAATAATTAAAATCTAGGCTGATTTGATGATGATAACCTTGATAGTTGCAGAAAATTCATAAAATAGTCTAAAACTAAAAAACCAGCAAGAGTTAGGTTTTGCTCTCATTCTGCATTTATCAGGAAAGCCATACAATATTATTTTCTAATGAAATTGCATTATCATTTTATATTTCTTATGCTCCAATATGTTATTCCAGAGGTAACAAAAGAGAAGATAACCCTAAGTATCTAGAGAAAAAGAAGAAGCATAATATAGAACGGTTGATTGGAATGAATGCTTAACTATTAATATCCATATGTTAAATTCATGAGAGAGAGAATGTTAATTTCCTGTTTAAGGGATAAAAGTTTCTCAAACTAAAATATACAGAATGTATAACAAAATTAGTATTTTAAAATAAAGATTATTGCTGATATATAAGCTCTTATTTTGACAATTTATAGAATATGAATGTGAGTCATATGCATATCACTGTAATTGATGCTCTTAATGATGATTCAGAGACATCTGGAAAAATTAAAATTGTATATCATATACTAAAAATGTTAGCTTTGAATATTATGTAATTTTACATAATCATTATTAATGACTTCAGCTTGGATATCTTAGTCTAACTAATAAATATGATATACCATTCTGCACAAAATACTACATATCCACTCTTTTTTTAGGTGATTTAAGATAGTATTCATATTTGTTATTTTTTGTTCCAAGTATAGTCAGTTTACAATGTTGTGCTAATTTCTGACGTACAGCGTAGTGATTCAGTTATACATATACATTCCTTTTCATACTCTTTTTCATTATAGGCTACTACAAGATACTGAATATAATTCTCTGTGCTATACATACAGTAAGACCTTGTTTATCTATTTCATATCTAGTAGTTAGTATCTGCACATCCCAAACTCCCTATATTTCACTCCACCTCTCAAAGTATATTGTCCAGTCTGAGATTTCCAAGTAATACCCACCTAATCTCACCGACAGCTATCTTACCTATGTTTTCCTTTGCTTAGGAAAATTCTGAAGTGTGTTCTACACTGTCTCCCTGATTTCTAGTTGTCCAGAATGCTCCCCCCATTTAATAAAATATCTTTTATTGATTTCCATCTCTCTACTCTCTCAATTCCCATTCCTCTACTAGTTCTTTGTGATATTACCTCATGTAGAACTAATCACAAGTGCTTTCCTCGGAGCCTGCTTCTCAGGGAACCCAACTGAAGACACATAGCTTCCAATTAAATGTATAAAAGAAAACCTACAGCATTGATGTAAAAGTCAACAGTTACAAGATAATATATCTTTAAAAATTAACTTGTTTTTAATCTTTGTTGAGCAAAGTTTTCTTGTCTTTCATAAACTATAATAGTCCATATAAGTAAAATATAAAGTTCTTAAAATGTCAAGAGAAATGCACCAAAATGTAATTTAAAATTGCACTTCATCTTTTGGTACTAGATATCTCTATAAGAAGACCTTTTGCTGAATAAGCAAGTACTTTAAAATTGCTGATGGTGGCTGCTGGAAATTATTTACATAGAACTGTATGACTTATACACTGTCAAAATTAGCTTTGACAGCAAACTGAGAATAAAGTATTGGAGCTTAAAACCACCACTAGTATCCAGATCAAATCTCCCAATATGTCTTGAATTATAAGTGTATGTATGCGTATGTGTATGTGTGTGTATATATAAATATATATATATACCAGGCTGAAGTAGTGTTTATCAGGTTTCTCTTATGCTCTGATCACCCAATACCTTGTTACTTTTAAAATCAACTAAGAAAGATAAAATATTTAATTTTATTTTAATTTATACTTTTCTGACACTCTTCTTTTCTTTACGTGGATCCCAGATTCTGACCTACATCATTTTCCATCTGCTTAAAGAAATTCTTTTAATACTTATTTGCACAGGAGTGCTGGCGATGAATTCTCTCAGTTTTTGTTTGTCTATGGTAGTCTATATTTCAGCTTCACTTTTAAAGGATAATATCATTAAATACAGAATTCTGAGATAGTTGATTTTTCTCTTCAACATTTTGAATCTTTTACTCTGCTCTTATCTTGCTTGATGTAATTTCTCTTCTTGTTTCTCTAGAGGTAAGGTGTTCTTTCATTTGGCTTCTTCAAAGAGTTTCTCTTTGCCTCTGTGTGTGTGTGTGTGTGTGTGTGTGTGTGTGTGTGTGTGTGTGTGTGTGGTATATGTGTGTTTTCAATTTCAGTATATGTGTGAGTGTTTTGCTGTTGTGGCTTTCTGGGTTTTTTATTTGTCTTGTTTTTGGCATTTATCCTACTTTGTGCTTTCTTAGGTTCTTAGATCTGTATTTTTGTATCTGTGATAATTTTAGGGATTTTTCTATATTGATACTTTATTTCTTCTACTCCATTCTTTCATTTCTTTTTTTGTAATCACAATTTATGTTACACCTTTTGAAATTGTTATACAATTACTTGATTTTTTTCTCTCTCTGTTTTACACTTTGGAAAATTTTATTGTCCTATCTTCAAGATTGCTGATTATTTCACCTGAAATGCTGAGTATAGGATGGACCCATACAAATAATTCTTTAATTCTATTACAGAGTTTTTAATTTATAGCATTTCCTTTTGGTTCTTAAAATTTCCGTTTCTGTTTGCATTACCCATAGTGTCTTGCATGCTATATACTTATTCATTAGAGTCCTTTACGTAAGAATCATAGTCAATTTAACTCCCTGTCTGATATTTCTAACATCTGTATAATATCTAAGTTAGGTTCTAATACTTGCTCTGTTAATTCAGGCTGTGTTTTTCCTTGCCTTTGGCATGACTTGTACTTTGTGTGTGTGTTGAAAACCAGGCATTATCAGGTAAATAGATAAATAGACCTATGATGTGAGAATGTATGTTAATCTTACTGGGAGTTGGACTGTGTTTAATGTGTCCTTGTTTTTTCTCATCTCTTTCTTTTGGCTTTTCTAAATATTCCTCCTTATATAGTATCTGTGACTTGTAGTGATACCAGATTTTTTTAACTTTTAATTGAGATAAAATTCACATTATTATTAAATTTCACCAAAGTGTATGATTTAGTGGATTTCAGTATATTCACAATGCTGTGCAACCATCACCACTATTTAATTCCAGAAAATTTCATCAACCTGAAAAGAAACTCACATTTGTTAGTAGTTACAACCAATTTCCTGTACTCCTCATCCCCAAGCAACTACTGACCTACTTTCTGTGTCTTTGCATTTGCCTATTCTGGAAACTTCATGTAAATAGAATTACACTCTGTGTGGCCTTTTATATCTGGCTTCTTTCAGTTAGCATAATGTCTTCAGGATTCATCCATGTTGTAGCATGTATCAATACTTCATTCCCTTTCATGGCTCAATAGTATTGCATTGTCCTTGTATAAAACAGCTTATTTATCCATTCACCGGTTAATGGACACTTGAATTGTTTCCACTTTTTGGCTATTGTGAACAATGCCACTGTGACATTTTTGTACAACTTTTTTGTGTGAGCATATGCTTAAAACACTCTTGGACGTATACCTAGGAATAGAATTGCAAGGTCATATAGTAACTAAATACAACATTTTGAGGAACTGCCAAACTGTTTTCCACTGTGGTCACACCAACCATGTATGAAATTCCAATTTCTACCTTTTTTAGTTCTAACCGATTATCACTGCCCTCCATCCTTCCATGCTTTCTACTGACACATGAAACAAGCTTGAAAGATCCAAGTTAGTAGCTTCAGGCAAAACCCCACCCCAGCTCCTCCCATGGCAGGCTGAACGAGGAGCTGAGGCTGGAGATTTAAGGGGATTCCAATCAAAAAATGAAGGCACAGTCCAAAATCACCAAATACTCGAGGTTACTTCACACTATGAAAAAGGGATAACAAAATCCAGCAGTGGAAGATCTTTTCACAAGGAAACACTCAAATGGCAAACAAGAAATGGGTTGAATAAGCAACAATCCATGAATATTAAAAGTATCTTTGGGTGTTATTTCTTGATTTATCAACTTTGAAAAGTATCCCTTTTTCGCTAGAAAAACAAGGAATCGTAATTAACCTTACCTTTCAGAAATATTATACTTTCTCTTGAATCTTGAAATGAATTTGGAATTAATTTGATGATTTATTTTTTATTAAAATATTATTTCTCAAAAAATAATATTTCTTACCACTCAGACAATATTCATTCTTCCTCCTTTTTCTTTTTTCTTTAATCTTATATTTCTATTTAACCTCAGGGTAATCATAAACCTTTTTTTTTCCTTTCTCAAATACATATGATGATGTGTTTAGAGGGTAATACACATAAGACTGTCACTGAAGATATAATTTTGCTTTTGTTTTCCTGTCTGATCATCTACTAAAACAACAATATTAAGAAATTAATACTAAGATCTTGCTAAGATGTTATGAAAAATGAATTTTCTAATACATGTCCAAATATAAATTACAACTTCAAACTTGGAAATAAGTCATTAATGCTTAAAGATACTAGAGATGAAAAAGGACCAGTATTACATATATCGTTATAAAAACAAAAAGGATACATTTGCCTTGACAATGACAAAGAAACTGAAGGAATTACATTTGGTAATCTTGAGACTGATTTGCAAAGCTTAGATACTGAAAAGTGATGTGTACTATGGCTTCCATGCTATTTAGAGGTTAGGAAGATCATTCTGTAATTTAAGGCAAAGCCCCCCTATTCTATTAAGAAGTATTCTATAAATATTAGCAAAAGAGTTTGCAGTATTCTGTCAATACTAGCATGTGACATAGTTTTCTAGAGCCAGGAAATTTGCCACGAGTTCTCATTAAAATGGAATGAGTGTGCTAATTATATCACAGCTGATAAGTTATGGAACACATTCAAAGCTGCACAAGTTACGATATTTTGTTGTTTTTCTTCAGATGGTTCCTTGATGAATTAATAAATTGAAAAGCTTTATTTCTTATTTCTTAAGAGTTTGTCAGAGGAATTTCTGAAATAAAAGTTAGAAGTGTTTCTGTCCTTCAGTGCAGGGTTAAATGTGGTCTACCTTTTTTCCACCATCATGGCACCACTGGGACAACTGGAACCTTGATTCAAACTGTAGCCAATAGCCTTATTGAACTTGTAGAAGAAATAAGGACGTTCTATCCTAGCCCAAAGAGAAAAATTTAGACATGACACAAAGAGATTATCCATAACCTCCATCATCACTTGAAGCTCTCATATGAATGAGTCAGTTTTAAGAGAGGAAACCACTGATATAAAGAATTGATTTCACTATTTTATACCTTGCTAAAAAATAAATGTTTGCTTATGTTTATCAAGATAGGAAAGTGATGTTACTTGAAAATTGACTAATGTGAAGAGTTTGGTTTAAGATTTATCTAAGGGAAAGCACTGTTCCTTTTTTAAATAAAAAATGTATTAATGGCATTACTGATAATGCAGTGCAAGCCACATGATGCTACATAAGAAAATTCAAAACAAAAATATTAATTGATAACATAGCAGAGTGGTAGTTTAAATTTTTTATTTGAAATCCTTATAGATCTGCAATTACAAATGTGCAGGATTATTATTATAAAAACACATGTTAATTTGCTGTTTGGTCTATTCATCTAAAGACCTACTAATAATTTCCTTTTTTAATATATATAGTTTTCATTTTAGAGTCATGGAAATATGTCTGCTTTTTTTTTTTTTTTTTGGCCTCTTTCTCCTAGCTATAGTTAACCTCTAATTCAGGTTAATTATTATTTCTTCAACCTATTAGGCAAAATTACTAACCATTTTTATCCTCAGATTTATTTTTAACAGGTTACATTAAATAAAACTTGCCTCAATATCATTTATTCCAGTGCCTATCTAACATTCATGTCTTATATGTCATTCATTTTGTTTTTCAGAGATGCTAATTTAATACTTGTTATTATTAACTGCCATTTGTCTTGAGCGAGTTTTTATCATAATGATTTTAAAGGCAACTAGAAACAAAAAGGAGATATAATATGAGTTCTAATAATATGCATTATTTGAAGAGAATTTATTTAAAAAGAAAATAATTTAAAATAAAATTGTCCCTATAGCAACACCCCAACATCCTACCATATGAGTTTGTATAGTTTGTAGTTGAAGGAATAAAGAAACAGTCTCATAATTATAGTAAGCGATAGCAAAGTTACTATTGAAATGTAAGGGAGTAAATTTTTTTGGCCATTCTGTCATATACTACATACAATTTTGTTTTTTCTCTGCTCTTCTTCATTCCTCCTTAATCATAAATCTGATTATACTCTACTTTCTATCACAGAAACTTTTATTCCTTTTTTTATTTTTTACATTTATCACTAGTGTTTTGCTGTTGGATTAGATTATTGTTCCCTTGGTTAATCAAGTAGGTTCTTGTGGTTCTTAGGAATACACTAGAAAAGATGAAATATCCATCTGTTTTCCTTTACTTCTTGCTAGATGCACTGCATTTGGAATTCCAGGTGGCTAAACAACATCTATTATCCTTTTGTCTGCCAGAGTTTTTTCCCATGTATATTATCCCATAGGGAAATATTATAATTTCTGTGTTTTATTTTTCTTTGTACTATTTACTACCTCCTTTCTTCAGAAGAGGTTGTCAACTAGCAGTCAACATCATATATCATAGGAATAAGAACATAGACATTAAACAGCAGCTCTCATTCTAGGAAAGAAAATTTGATTCCTGGAATTATAATCAAGTTGCTCTTTTTTTCAAAAATTCTCTTTTTTATTAAAATTATTTATTGAATTGCATGGTACAGTGGCCTAAAAATCAGTGGACCTGTATCCAAGTTATGGATTTGCCACTAGCCTGGTATGTAATATTGGACTAAATCATTAACCTCTAAATTTCTAATTTTTCATCCATAAAATTAAAGGGCTGATATGGCAAGGGGAAGGTGCATATATTTTTTCTGAGTTTAGATAAACCTTTTACTAAAGAAAATGAACTTCTAATTATAAGTGTCTTTGCTTGAATACAATGATGAATATCAATCAATAAAAAATGTACTTAAATAAATATTTTATGCCCAGTATTGTGTTAATAAAGCTTCTGGAGTAGTGCAAGATATATCTTGACTATCTCAGAGAACAAAAAATCTGATGGACAAGAGAAATCAACCTAATTATAATAAATAATTGTTAATCTATTTTATATATACTAGTTAGTATCTGCATATATTTAGGGTTTGTGTTTTAGTATTGGATCAATATCTGTTTTTTTTTCCATTTTTAATTATTTAAACTTTATTCCTGTATTTTATCACATTTACATTTTTCTGATAAATGAGGTTAAATTAGGCTTAATTGTTTATGTTACTTAAATACTTTCTTTTTTGAAGTGGCTATTCAACTTTTGCCCACTTCCCTTGTGTGATCTCTCTGCAATCAGATAACATTTTCTTTTTATTTTAATTGAAGAATAGTCAGTTACAATGTATCAATTTCTGGTATACAGCATAATGTTTGTCATAAGTATACATACATATATTCATTTTCATATTCTAGGCAACATTTTCTTTGATTTTTGAGATTTTCTTTTAGATTTTCTGTGAGAATTCTAGAAATAACTAGATGAGTTAATTAGAATGATGAGAGCAATTTTAAATTTACCTAGAGTCTATAAAAGTGATTTCGAGCTATCATTTTGCTTCACTTTCATTCTTCATGTCAGCTGTTGGATTCAAACTTTTTAAAATAAAACTGCCCCATTTTATTGAACTCAGTATACTTAAAATATGTTTTGGAAAATAATATGTTAATTAAAGAAAATGAAATTTATTTTTTAATAAATGTAGAGAGCAAGTAAGGGAGGCTGTATTTTTAGTCATACTATAATTATTAATAAAGCAATAATAATCACGTTGACCATGATAAAAACATGTCATTAAAAAGTCAACTTGAATTTGAGGCCAGATTTTGCCTCATAGTAGGTCTGTGATCCTGGAAAAATAACTACTCTGAGGTTATTTGCTCTTCTATAAAATGAGATTTATTATTAGCTCAAGATTAAATTAGGTAATATAAGAAAATACTATTGCTCTGAAAACTGTTAGCAACATTTAAATACCATCACTACAAATTTAAATCAGTAAACGAACAGAAATATAGATAAGATATAAGACATACTTTTTTCAAGAATAATGACTAAGACTGCAATTTTAAAAATTTTAGAATGTGAAGAAATAGAAAGGATGCATGAACTTTTTTTTAATATAATAGCATTCACTCATCACTGAGGTGATTCTAATTATAAATCTATGGACACGCATATCAATAAGCAGACACTATTTTTTATAAGTCATGTTATATAATAAAATGTAATCTTTCATTTTAACTATATAGCAGAATTTCCATAATGTAATAAGTAATATAAGATAAAAATGCACTGATTTGAAAAAATGCCTTAAAACCCACTGCATATAAAACTCTAAAATGCATAATGGGATAATTTTACGGCCAGGATCTCAGTCACTGTCAGCTTCTAGGAATTACATATCTGAATTTGGCACTGGGTCTAGTAGGAGTATCAGTTACAAAATGGTAGGTATTTATTGGCTATTCTATAGTGCACTATGTTTAGACTCAGGAGAGGCTGAGCATTACAGTAGCCAGGAGATTAGGTTTCTTCCTGATGTATGCAGATGTTTAGAGTATATGTGAGCTAGGCCAGCATCTGGGTACAAAGTCTGATCTGTATTAAGAATAATAACTTGTATTCAGCTTGATTTATTTTCACTTTGGTTTACTATTAACTAAAAACAAAAAAAAGAAAAGGAAGGAAGGAAGAAAAAGAAGGAAGGAAGGAAAGAAGGAAAGAAGGAAAGAAGGAAAGAAGGAAAGAAGGAAAGAAAGAAAGAAAGAAAGAAAGAAAGAAAGAAAGAAAGAAAGAAAGAAAGAAAGAGAAAGAAAGAAAGAAAAGAAAGAAAAGAAAAGAAAGAAAAGAAAAGAAAGAAAAATACCAGCGAGTAAGGATACCAGTAAGTTTGTGGGAAATGTCCCTTTAGTCCTTCCAAGTTCTTAGAAGTGAAGTCACAAATGTTGGGAGCTGCAGACAGTTGTGACCATAATTCAGAGAAGCAAATCACTCCTGACCATTTTCTTTGATAAGATGAGGTTTGAAAAAGACCTCGAACATGTCAAGTCTGGTACAGTATCTGCTTTTTAAAAAAATAAGTGGCCTATTATAAATAAATATTAAAATATTAAAGTATTAAAATAACAATAACTCTTAAAATAAAATTTGTATATAAAATACCCACAGTTACACACATATATCCAATAATCAGTATTTTTAACATAACATAAAGGAGAAAATAAAATTAATTTAAATAAAACTATATGTATCATCTGCTTTACAATAGTAAAAATTATCTCAAGCATGATTAATATTTTTTATCAGTCAGTATAACATACATTTTCCCAGCAACTTTAAGTTTTGTACCTTCAGATAATAGAGAATGAATGTAAAATATATGAATTCTCTGCAAGCCATAGAGTACAGTAGTGTTCACAATAATCATTCACACTGTAGTCTTCCATTTGGCTCAGTTTGGACACAAGTTTAACACAATGTGAACCAGAGTTATCTATCTGGTGCATCACATCATTTCATGAAAAGCCTCCAACTGCTTTTCCTCCTGACTCTTCTGACGATGACAGCCACCAGTACTCATTTCCATCATTGAATACCATTGATCTTCTCAAACTTTCCAATAAACTAACTTCACTGTTTTCAACAAAAGATAAAGATACTTGTTATGGTACTTCTTTATTTATTAGAAATACAATATATCTTTTAAACCATATTGGTGTTTTATTAGTATTATTGCCACTTTTGCTCACATTCTTGTCACAAAATTGCATAAGTTTTGATTGGTCTTTTCCTAATCCAATCTCCCCCAAAGCTATGATGTTTTCAGTGCATGATTTTGCACAATACAAGGTGTTTCAGAAAAGTATATATAATAATTATAGCAGAATGCCTGAATAGCAATGTGTGCATGAATTATAGTTAAGTGCAAGAAACATAAATAACTTAAGGTAACTTAAGCGTAAGTGTTTTAATATAAGTATTGATCTATATAAAACTTTTGAAAGTATGAAGGAGAGGCTCTAGACTGGGACTCCAGGAAAGACAGCAGAACAATTCAGAACTGAACTAGAGAATGCTATACCTCTTAGACCACCATGAAATTATGCTGAAACCTGACCTTGTTATTGCCAAGGCTACAATTTCCTCTTATTACCCAAGAAGCTAGAGAATGGACACCCATATCTGTTACCCAGAATAAGAAACTATTGGAAAATCAGGAAGCCACCATCAACACCAACCTACTTCTTGTCATTAAGGACACTGGAGTATAGAAATTGTAGTGTTTTTGCAGAGAACTCTCATATGTACAACCATACGTGTCACCAGAAAGAAAAAGGGAACAAAATGCTCTCTATCTTCCTTTTCTCTTCTAAGTTGCATGCGAATGCAACTGTTATCAGAACCTAGTGCCAGCCAGAAAACCAGTAGTGCGGTTGTCTGTGCTATGTAGCCTTTAAATAACCATCTTCTCAAACTAAAAGGAAAGAAATGAAAGCTGAAGGAGACACACTATAATATGCATCACAATATATAAATGTTTGAACATATCTATGCTAGAAGACAAAACAGAGTAATTAGATAGTTGCATCTATTTATAGTTTGCTTGTATCTGAGTGATATAGAAAGACAGAAACCTTTCCATCTGACACACATTCTCACAAATAAGTAGGACCCTAATTAGAAGTGTTGTGTCTATAAATATCTATCCTATAAAATGAGAGAAAATGCATGAGAGAAATAGGATTCCAATGCTGAACTTCCATCACATAAACACATACTAAAATATAATTCAAGTATTAGCAGTGGTGTAATGAGAGTAAAGTGACAGAGATGTCTGCTTTGCATGTAGGCAATGAATATGTTAATTACTTAATTATGATCTTTAAATTATAACAAAAGAAGACCAAAGAGCTTGTTTTTTATTAACTGTTGTGCCAGCAATTCTAAATAAAATCAGAGATAAAATATAGTTCCCCAAAACTTTTTTCTGGTTTAGGTTCTTAACACTTGTAATATTGTTATACAGATTGCAGGTGGAGTATGTATATTATATGCTTCAAATTAGTGCATTTTGTCCCTTTACTGTTAATAAATATTGTATTCTACATGGAAGTTAATTTGAGAACTCTCAGTTAGAGTTTGCCCCCAACACAGCCACCTACTCAGCTACATGGCTTTGTTTCAAGAGTAAGCTTGTTTGGATCCTTGTGTAGTTTCTGTCTCCAGTACTGTGGGACTACAGATTCCTGCATTTATGCTGCAGATTTGGGGGGGGGGGGGAATGATAACACAATACCATAAACATGAAAGAAAAGAACTTATGTTACTTCCATTTTGATATTCTATATGATTATGTGGAGTATTTATTTGTGTTGAAAATATAAAAACCCCAAATTATTCAGTCTTCTGTATACTTGGTATCCTTATTTTCATTATATTTCACTTTCAACTATTACCATGAAGTCCCGTCATAAATCAGATTAAAGTGAACATAAACAGTAGAATACAGAGCGATTTGAATTTCTTTAAAAATAATATATTATATGACTTTTATTAACATATTTTAAATGGTTAATTCATACTTGCTAGAAAAAATAGCATTATAAATATCCTAGGTTTCACAGATATACTGTAAAAGTTCACTTAGAAATCACCTTATTCCAGTAATATTATACATTTCCTTTCTAATCAGGTATCTTTTGCCTAAAAGGATTTGCAGCTAAGTTATTAGAGAATTAGCCTAAAAACCTGATGAAATTACAATTCATAACTAAAACTAAAGGAGAATAGAGAATACTAAAGAATGAGTGAATTCTCATTTTTCCTTTACTCAATACTGATTACTTTGTCAGAATTTAAATGAGACTAGAGCAGAATTTAATATATGTCTGAGTTTTAACTTTTCTCATTGTCTGCCCTCCAGTGACTCTATTTTAAAAAAAATAGATCTTACAAGTATAACCATTGAATATCACATAATATTACTATAAGCATATTTTCTAGGGTCTCTTACTATGCCTGCAACAATCTAATTGTGCATTTTTATGTAAAATAATGTTAACATATTTTTCTATCTAAAATAAAATGATTTATCCTGGCTGCATACTCCTGCCAATTATTTGGAATCCAAAATTATGTTGGTGGGCATATGATTATTGCTATCTCCCAGGAAATAAAGATAATCAGATGTGCCTAGAAAACTATGTAGTATTCTGTGATAAAGCTGTGTATTCTGTGTTTACCCATAAATCCTACTGAAATTTCAAACATGACTTTTTAAAAATTTAAATTCAGTTTTTTATTTAAATTTTACTTTATGCTTTGGAAAAGGCAGATTCTTTATCTCTTTGATATGAATGAGAAAACTGACATGCATCAAATAGTGTATGATATGATTATTAATATAATTATTTCCAAGCAGTTATAATTGATGGTACTTGGATTTTATTGGTAAGAAAAATGCTCCATTTGCTTTGTTTACAGCTAGATCTTTGGGGTAAAAATAATAGTTTCTCCATTGTACAATTTTAGCACTTACAAATGAATTAGCTTAATTTCTCTTTGATAATAAAAGGCCTGCTCCATACCTTTCTTTGCCTAGAGGACATTGCGAATTCTTCTCTCATCATATTTTTCTTGCCCCTGAGCTGGTATTATATCTGCCATGCAATCCAGAACAATCCTTTTCTTTGTGTAAGTGGCAGTATCAAGGATTTATGGCGGCTACTCCCTCCTACTAGCGAGGAGAGCATATGACTCAATATGCTTTAAAATCGAGTATAAATCAAAGTTGGTGAAAGGCAAACTTGAAAAAAATTGCATACGCGTATAAAAACACCCAAACATTTGTGGGGATTTCTCTTTATACTGTCACCAGATGTTGGAGAGCCAAAATGAGAGGAAAGAAAATTACGATCTATAATTTCAACTGACTTCATAGATCTCATCATTAGTGACAGCTGAGATAGCTGAACACTTTTTGATGTGATTTAGAAGAAATCAACTTTCCTCTCTCTGAGAATTTTCTTTTTTACACAGAAAGGGAACTTTTAACAAGAAAGACAGTTGTGCGGAGTGTAGGTCGGAGGCTAGTGTCCAAATCCCAGGTCTGTTGCATACTTACTTGTGATACTTAATACAAGTTACTCAGCTTCTCAGAATCAGTGACCTCCATTTCCATCCCTGGATCCCTGGGTATTGCTATATATCTAAGCATTTCCATTATGGACAAAAGAAAAAAATGCATTATAATAATAACAATGCTGCCAACACATTTTCCTTCAGAAGTTACACCACACTCATAAACACTGTTTTTGAAGAAATAATACTAAGAAGGCATGTCATTTCTGAACGGTGAATTATACTCAAAGTCAACAATGGAGGAAGAGTTATATCCATATTCCTTCTGCCAAATAAGGCCTCTCTTTTAGACATCCCAGCACAGTTCCTCTTTTGAAGTGTATGTCTTTATGAAGAGATTAGGGTTAAACATATCCATTTACATTAAAACAGAACTATGTCTTTTGCTTTTGATGGTCCCCACATTTCTATCCTAGGGAATAATGTGATCAAAGCACTTCTCTGCTCTTACTGGATAAACAGTTCAGTGTTTTAGTAAATGGCTTTGTGGTAGGTTATGTCAAGTTCCTAAGATGTCCTATCTAGCAAGGAGTATGACCTGTGGTTGCAAATGGTAGAAATTATTTGTAAACAATAATGATTTGTGTTTTGAAATAGCAGATAAAGAATTGATACTATTCTTAGTTATATTTTGATTGTACAATATTTGTAGTATTTCTACTGTGTTGAACACTATTAGTAATATTTTAGTATTCAATATTAGTAATATTAGTAATATTCATGATGATTTCAGAAGCTGGCACTGATTAGAATTTGATTTTTTGAAATTTTAATGACTGCTATTATTTTTGTCTGTATTACCATACTTTAAGGTGAAATCTGCAGTCGTCAAGCTGCATGTCTTCACTCTTTTTGTCATTTATCCAATAAACATATTTTCAACCTAACTTTTCCAAATATTGAATAGAGAAAAGTAATATTGCAGGAAAACAATAATAATAAGAGTTTGTAATAAAGTGCTATGTCTTAGACTACCCAATATTATCATTTCTAATTCTTTTTAGCTAAAAAAATTAATGGTTTCACATTCCTCTGAATATTTTTTTTCTTTGTCTCCTTGAAACTGAAATTTTGATTTTTTTTACCATTGTTCTGTCATTTCTTGACACTTTAAACTATTCATCAAAATCTACCAGAAAAAATATTATCAGTAGATTGAATGCTTTAAAGGGTTCATTTTAAATTAAAAAAATAAAACCAAACATAATTTAATATCCTAAAGATAACAGGCATTGACTTCCTTGTTATTTACAACAGATATTATTTATCTTAGTATAGTTTAATGGATTGGAAGGGGAAAACACAAATAGAGTAAATAAATGATCTAGTGGTCAATTTTTGTAATCTTGATTTTAATTTGGAAAATTAAATGCATTCCTCATATATAAAGGATCACTGAACATTTTTTCATCAGTAATTTTTAAATATCTGTCCACATCTGTCCTTGAAACTTTTCGTTCATGAAAGAATACATTATTCTCAAGCTGACTTTAAATATTTTTAAAATACTAAAAAAAATATTTTAATGGAAGTACTGAGGATTGAATCCAGGATCTCATGTATGCTAGGCATGCGCTCTACCATTGAGCTAGTCCCCACTCCCAAGCTGACTTTAAATACATAGAGAACTTCCAGTTCTGCTAACTAAGGCAGCCACTGTCTATGTCTTGCACTATCTTATGAATTTCAAATAATATAGTTAAACAAATCTATATAAATATGTTTATTAACCATAAGAATTGTGTTTTTATATTCTGTTACTTTAAAGAAGCCCATCTACCCTTCCCTACTGCTTTGTTCAAATTTGTGTTCATTGCATTGTTATTTTAGTTGATCTATTGACGTTCTTTATAATATAAAGTAGAACTAAGTATCAAGTGAGGTGAAAACTGCTATTCCACTAGCTTTTGCCTTGAGAAATATTCCAGACTACAGATCCAGAGACGGGGATGTCAGTAGGAGCCTGTCAGATTCCCTATGTTTAAGTGTTGAGAGTCTAGAGGAACCAAGGGGGCTAGAGTTTGCAAGGCAGAGTATCAGAGAAAGAGAGCTTCACAGAGAGAGGACTACAGACAACTGTGGTAGGACCCCTAAATATCCAGACAATACTTATAACTCATAAATTTGAGGAATTCTCCTAAGCCACAGAAAAAAAGAAAACACCTGAAAAGATTATCGGAAACAGTACTTATACCCTGCACCAAACCAGGAATAATGCTAATTGCCAAAAGCCAGACTGGAAATTTTCATAATTTATGAGGAATTGGATACAGTGTTCAGAAGTTTTTCTTGGGAGTGTGGAATAATTAGCTCTTTACTAAAAGTTGCTAATGTCTTCCTAACACATCTTAAAAGCAATATCCAAGAATGTTAAACAGTTTAAAGTAACTAAACTCTCTCCCAGAACAAAGCTCAAGAGTATTTATAGGAATACACACTATTTATTCAGCATGATTTAACATAAAAGTAACAATTATTGGCATCAAATAAGTAATTACTAAGCATGCAAACCCAGGAAAATATGAATGAAAACACAATGTATTAAAGTCATAGGATGCAGTTAAAGTAGTACTTTGAGGGAAATTTTTGTAGCACTAAATGCCTTTATTGTAAAGAAGAAAGAAAAGAGTGGTCTTACATTAAGAAGTCAGCCTTTCTTAAGTAAAACTTCTTTAAAAAGAGAGAAAAATAAACTCCAAACAGAACAAAAGAAAAATAAAGATCAGATATAAAAAACAGAAAAAATAATTTAAAAAATCAGTAACATCACAAGATGTTTTTGGATAAGTTCAGTATAAATTGATAAACCTCTGGTAAGAGTAATAAAAAAAAGGCTAGAGAAATTATAAGAAATAGCAATATGAGAAATGAGACAAGTGAAATCATTACAGATACTCCAGATATTGAAATAAGAATATGGGAATATTACAAGGAAAGTAATAATCTTTCATAATATGAATATTATGCAGATAAATTGTACAACCTTAATGAAATGGACATAACACTTGAAGGACACATACTCTCAAAACTCACTCAAAAATAATGTGAATAAATTGATATCTATTGTCAAATGAAAACATCTGAATTTAGAGAGAGATTTTTTTTCAAAAGAAAGGCTACTGCAGTAAGAATACCCTGATTTCAGAGAACTGCAACTATCATAAATCAAGCCAAAAAAAAAAAAAGCCTTTTCTATCTTCATTCTATCATCAGTAAAGAGGGATAAGCAAAGACAAGCAAGATGTTTTAAAGGGAAGTTGGGCAGCAAAAGAAAATGTCTAATGAAGTCAGATAAGAAAAATGTCTCACTGTGGTCAGTTGATTCTCAGGATAAATTGATGAGACAGACTGTTCCACTTTTTATAGCTTGCTAAGGCTTGGGAACAAAAGGAGTTCAGGAGATAGTAAGGAGAAAAGCCTAACCAAAGTTTGGTTAAAACAAAGAAGACAGTAAGAAATGGGCAATTGTGAGCACATTATGAAAGAAATTGAACTTATAGTTAAAATCATTTCACAAAGAAAACTCCAAGTTAAGATGGCTTCACTGGTGAATTGTTACAAACATTTATAAAAGAAATAATTCTGATGCTAGATGTTTTTATAAAACATTTAAAGAAGTTAGAATACTTATCAAGTTATTCTGTGAGACCATTATATTAATTATTATTCTAAAATAAATTCAGGAAAGGACATTAAAAGTATATTTCAATCCAAAATCCCTTATGAATATATGCACACAATTTTCTAAAACAATTTTAACAGATCAAATGCAAGATTATATAAAAGGAATAATACTTCATGACCAAGTGGAATTTATCCCAAGAATGCAAGGTTGATTTAACATTCAAAACTCAATTGATGTTAGAGCATCAGGAACTCTAATTCATTACTAGTGGGAATGCAAAATGGTAAAGCTACTTTGGAAGACAATTTGCTAGTTTCTTACAAAACTAAACAGTCTTATCATATCACCAATCAACTGCACTCTTACTTATGTGCGCACCTGGTTTGAAAATGTATATCTACACAGTAATATTCACATGAATGTTTATATCAACTTTATTTTTAATCACCAAAAATTGAAAGAAGCTAAGGTGTCCCTCAATAGGGTAATGGATAAGCAAACTGTAGTCAGTCCTTACAGTGAAAGAATATGAGCAATAGAAGGATTGAGCTATTAAGCCAACCAAAAACATTAATGAATGTTAAATGTATATTGATATTTGAAAGAAGCCACTCTGAAAAGGCTCTGTACTCTGTGATTTGAATTATATGACATTCTAGAAAAGGTGAAAATATAGAGATGCTGAAGAGATCAGTGTTTGACAGCAGGTTGAAGAATGGTGAAGCACAAGGGAATGAAAATATTCTGATTCAGTATGATAATCTAATTGTAATTACATGACCCTATTTATTTGGATTATCCATAGATCTTTTCAGCAAAAAGAGTGAAGATTAATGTATACAAATTATATAAAACATTTAGGGAGTAAAGGGAAATCCCACCATGCAAAAGAACTGTAGTAACAAAAGAAACTAATTGTATTACAAATATATGAAATCTCCACAACAAAGGGATTGATATAAAGACTGCTACCTAAATAACTTTGGAAATGAGTGTAGTCTGGAAGATTAAAGACAAAAGGAGCTGTATATAAGTATTGTACTTTAGTTGATAAAGTTGTTTAGTGCTTTCCTAGGAGGGTAAGGTTAACAAATCTGAAACTGCTGTACCTATATACTAAAGTCAAACAATTAAGTAAATGGATGGTGGATGGTGGGAGCCACATGTCTTACTGAAGAGGTTACAGATTAACAAAGAGAGAATGCAGGATGAATTACATAGTAAGGATTAGAGTTGGGGACATCAGCATGAAGGCAAATTTAGCTTAAAAGAAATACAGATGGAGAGAGATCTATACATGTGGGTTAGTATACACATATGCATAACCTTGTTCTGTCAGCTGAGAAGACCTAGAAGTAATGACACTGTAGTAGCAACGAGCACAGGTGGCATTCACATCTTGGTTTCTAATGTTTATCTCCAATAACGGAAATAAGGGGTGCTTGGGGAAATGATTGATTTTAGGACTGAGGCAGGAGTTACATAATCTTCCCCTAATTGATCTGTAGATTCAGTATAATGGCAATCAATATTAAACAGTCTTTCTTTTTTTTAGAAGTATAGGCAAGCTGATTCTAAAATTCATATGGAAAGGCTAAATTTGTTGAATAGTCAAAGCAGCATTTTAAAAGAAGTATGAAGTTAATGGAAAGCACTACCTTTTTTCAAGATTTATTTCGAGACTCTTTATAGTAATCCAGACAGTGTATTGTTGGCATAAAAACAGGCAAATATATCAAGAGAACAGAATAGACAGTCCAGGATATCAATGTACACAAAACTATTTTTGGAGAAAGATGCAAAGGCACTTCATTGGATAAAGAATAACCTTTCAACAAATGGTTTTTAAACAATTGAATAACTATATATAAGAAAAAATGAACTTTGATTTGTATCTTACATCGTATACAAAATTTAATTTCTTAATTCCATCAACAAAACCATTCCTGCCTTACTCTGACACATAGCACAGTGCCTTGTCCAGAATAGATGCATAATAACATTTCCTCAGTGCTGAACAAATAAATATCCCCATTTGAGAAAATGTACTTGGTATCTTGAGAATTTCTTTTGCCTTGTTTGTTTGCTTTGGTTGTGTTTACCTAAAACTTCTAAGTGCACCTTTCCCTAGACTTCAGAAGCCTAGGGAAATCAGCATCCAAGGCATTCTTTTGAATCTATAAGCATGCATTCAAAAGAACTTGTTTAAAATGTGGTAATGTGGTGTTTGATGGGGAGCTCAGAGAAAGCCATTATGTGTCATTTGCTATAAAATCACTCTTTCTCCCAGGCTTCACCATGATGCAGTTTCAGAATGGCTCTTATTAAATGAGTGAGGATACTGAATGACGTATTTGTATCTTTGTTGATAACCATAAAATATTTAGGATTGTGTCCATGTGTCATTGACTGACAATTATATTTAAATTTAAGTTAGCTGGCATGAGATACTTATTTTCTCCATGCTCATATATTATTATAATCATCTGCAGCATTTTCATTAGTTTATTTTCATGCCTTATCACTGTGAAAAATTAAGTCTGCAAGTTTGTTTTCTTTAAAGGTTGTGCTGCTTTTATCTGTAAAAATTCTTGGAGTGATTGAATACACAGTACAGAACGATTCCTTCCTTTGTATAAAGCATTTTTAAACACAAGATTAAATGTATTTTTAAGAACAAATATATTAAATATGTAAGTGTCTGGATATATTTGTATATGGAAATAGACATAGCTGTATAGCTATATGGGTAAAATGTTCTGGATTAACAAAGATAAAACCCATCAGAAGGTTGTATTTCCTGATTCTAAAAATTAATCTCAACCCACAAAATTTGAAATGTGGCACTTATGATATATTTTTGTGCTGTTCTGTTAATGATTACCAGGGCACTAGGATTACTGAAATATCATGTTTTTTAATTTGAACATTTTATATCAATCATGAAGAAAAGAATGTGTTGATAGTGTGAGAAGAAACATGTTTTCAAACCAAAACTCTGGAGGTTCAAAGAGCATGTAGATCTGCCTCCTCGGGCTTTTTCACAAAAGAGTTGTTTTCAGAGCATTTATTTATTCATTAACACATCTTTAATATGTTGTATATATTAAAAATGCTTCAGGTACTAGAACCTTTAAGGTTTTGCCCTTAAAGAGTTCATAGTGTAAAAAAATATGCATAGGATGTTTTAAAGTTCATAAATAAATCTTACATTCATTTTTATTTTTTATCAGTTACATAGTAACAGTGTCTCTATAAATAAAAGGACAGAAAATCATCATGTTTCAATGAGAAGTAAATGAAGTAAAATAAGTATGTACCCCTAAAATTCAGTACAGAACTCTAGAAGGTTAAACAATATTATCAGGCTATTATCTCCAACAGCTAACCACATCTTGAGTTACTGCCCCATTTAGTAAGAATGATCTATCTATCTAGGGCAGTGTAATCAAGAGAAGAATTAATAAAATATTTTACTAAAGCTTCAATTTGTATTTTCCAGCCTAGTCTAGATAAGAAAAGTTTGAATTGTCTCTTCATGCTTACGCAACAATTGTCTTGTCCTTCAATTTCTTATGATGATCAGAAGGGCTCAATTCTGCATCCCAGTGGTACCTAAATGGCTGTTCACTCCTGTTTCAACAGGTCCCCTGGACAGAATCTGTCTGCTTCCCCTCTCCTTGGCCTTTTAAAAATTATTTTCTTTCAATTTCTCACACTCAATCTCTTCTTGTCATGTTGTTAGTCTTTCAGCTCCATCAGATTTATGAAATCCTGGAGTACAAAATGGGAAAGAAGAAAAGTTGCTTTCAGAGTTCTCTACCCACAGTATGCAATAATTTTAAGATAATTAGATATTTCACACTGCTCAGATTAGCATTTTTGTAGGCATCTCCTGTTCTACATTATGCTAAAGGAGTATTCATTAGTTATTGTTTCATCATATACATATAAATCACTGATGTTTTAGCAGAAAATGATTAAATACAGCAAATTAAATACCTACAACACCAACAGAATGTGTCAAAGAGAAAGTGACCTCTCAGGAAATCACGAAAGACCAGTATCACAGGAAGCTACCTCTGAAAATCTCAGCTGCGTTTTAGCAGTAAAGCAAGCGTTGAGCATCAGTTTATCAGAAAGCTGATGCAAAAAGCCTCATCTGCCATTTACACATGTGTCTGTCTACTGTTCTTTAGGTAAAATAATGGTTTATCCTTCTCTTTCCCATAAATTTAGTCACTCTCAAGGGGAAGAGATTGCACAAGGGCATGGATATCAGAAGGTCAAGATCATGGCGAACTACTTTAGAAGATGCCTATGACAGGTATTTTTCAGAATAGCTTTTAAATGATTCCATTCCTTATTTTCTCACCTGCACTTTGAGTTGTGTTCACAGATCTTAAGCTAGAATGTTTTGTTTTCTGTTTTTGTTGTGTTACAAACCATTCAAGCATCTAGCAGATTTAGAAGGCAATGGATTATTTGGAGCCATAAGTATTATCATCAGGTCAATTTCAATCCTGCTATTTTTCTGTTTATTGAAGCCACTGAAATGTAGTTTTAAAATGTCTCTTTTCAGCTTTATATTTAGCTCAATGTAGCCTCCAAGCATAAGCTATAGCCTGTAAGATGGACTTTGTTGGTCTATGGCACATTTTACTTAAGGCCAACTCTTAACCACACTAGAGCTTTAAGATTGTTGCAGCAGCCATGTTTCTTTTGGACTGCTCAGGAGTCCAGCCTGTAAGGAGCTCCAAAGTCATCATTCTGTCCTAAGTAAAAAGCTGAACAAACTGAAAAATCAGCAACTGCTCTTTGATATGTCTGAGAAGTTACACCCCAGGGCAAAGCACTGCTTCCCAAACTGAAGCAGCAAACAAGCAGATACAAAGAATCATCATGCAGAGAACCAGTATCAGAGTAGGAAACCTAAACTGTAATTGATGATTGCTGGAGGCTCAGAGTGGTCAAATTTGAGAGTTAGCAACACCAGTGGAACCCAGTCAGAGGGGAGCTCTCAAACTTTTGTGAGTTTTATCTCCAGGACCTCTTCCAGGTTCTCACAGTGAAGATTAAAAACAAAAACAAAAACAAAAACAAAAACAAAAACAAAAAACACATATATTCAATATCTTGTAATAAACTATTATGTAAAAGAAAAAAGAAAAGAAAAGAAAAAAAAAAATCCCTCCAGTTTTTGGCAGGGATTAGAGAAAAGTAACCAATTTGAAATGTGCCAGAACATTCTGTTCTTCTTAACAAAGCCTACCCTCAAGCAAAATTATTTCATCACAACCTAATCCACTGAGGTTTTATCAGAGCCTAACCAACCTGGGGAAAAGGAAATAAATATCCAACTCTAGGCCTCCCTAGCCATCCTGTCCCACCTAAAGAGGTGAGGAAAAAGAAAAATAAAACCAACTGAGAAGCACTAGTAAAGTTCACAGATCAGGGCGCAGGCTACTAAAGTGACTGAGAACCCAATCATAGCCTACGAAATAGGTCCCCTCCTCCTACGCCTTACCGCTGCATTAATAAAGGCCTATTTACTTCAGTTCCTTTTAACCCATATATCATGTCTGTGTTTCAACAAAAAAATTAATAAGGCATGATAAAAGGAATAAAGCACAGTTTGAAGAGGCACAGCAAGCATCAGAAACAGACCCAGATATGATAGAGATGTTGGAATTATCAAATCATGAATTTAAAACACTACTTCCCTCTAATTTTTGTGATTAATATGCTGAAGGTTCTAATGGAAAGGGTAGATAATATGCAAGAACAGATGGAAAATGTAATCAGATATGGAAATTCTAAGAAAGACTCAAAAAGAAATGCAAGAGATAAAAGAAAAAACACCATAATAGAAATAAAGAATGCCTTTTGAGGAACCCTTTAGTAGACTGGACATGATTATGGAAAGAATTTTTGAGCTCAAGGATATAAAAGTAGAAAATTCTACAATGGAAACAAAAATAGGGAAAAAAAAAAAAACCCACAATATCCAAGAACTGTAGGACAACTACAAAAAGTATAATATACATTCCATTCTGGGAATGCCAGAAAAAAAGAGAAAGAAAGAAAGGAACAGAAGCAATATTTGAAACAATAAAGAATGAGAGTTTCCTTGAAATTAATGTCAGACACCAAAGCACATATCTAGAAAGTGTAGAGAATACAAAGTGAGATGAATGCCAAAAGAACTACACCCAGGCATATTATATTCAAACTTCAAATAAAGATAAAGAAAGATAAAGAAGAAAATCTAAATTAAAGATAAAGAAAAATCTTGAAAGAAACCAGCAGAGGTTTGGTGGGGGAAGCACCTTACCTATAGAGAAGCAAAGAAAAGAATTAATTCAGCTTCTCAGAAACCATGCAAGGAAGAAGACTGAAAATATTTTAAGTGTTATGAGAAAATAATTATGAATCTAAAATTCTGTATTGCCTGAAATTCTCCTTTAAAAGTAAAGAATAAAGATTTTCTCAAGCAAAAATTGAGGGAATTTGTTGCCAATAGACCCGCCTTTCAAGAAATGTTAAAAGTTCCTCAGAAAAAGGAAAATTGTATGTCAGGAAGTTGAATTTATATAAAGAAAATAAGAGCATTAAAGGAGGAATAAGTGAAAGTGAAATAAAAAACTTTTATTTTTCTTAACGGATCTAATAGATAACATTTTTAAAAATAATAGCAACTATATATATAATGATTATAGTTTACATATAAGTGAATTAAATGATAGCAATGATATAAGGGATGGGAAGAAGGAATTAAGAATATTTTATTATTATAAGTTATTTGCTCTGCACAAGAAGAGGTATAGTGTTATGAAAGTACACTGGGATTAGCTGTAATGTACATTGCAAATTCAAGGGCAATCACAAAAAAGGGGGAGGGGAGCATAATTGATATAAGATAGAAATTGAATGATACTAAATGCTCAGTTATAACCACAAAAGGCAGAAGATAATAGAAGACAAGGATAGGAATAAACAGCAAAAGGAACAAGTACAAAACAGTAATAAAATGACTGATTGTCAGTAATCACTTAATGGTCTGAATACACCAATTAAAAGACAGAAATTGCCAAAATGGATGAAAAAAACAAAACTCAGTTATATATTGTCTAGAGGAAACCCACTTTAAATATAAAGACACAGAGATTAAAAGTGATGCAAAATGTATTTCACACCCCAACTTGGAATATGTACAGAAGTTTAAAGTATATCTAGTTAATATATTCTTTCTCCTAAGCACCCACATCTCAATAATTATATTGGAGATCAAGATGAGGGAATTTTTGTTCCTAATTGCTTGAAAGTTTAGAATAATATTTTTAAAATAGTCCATTTAGGTACTTTTTATTAAAGAAAAATATTTTCTTCATGTCTTCTGTTTTCACTTGGCTGTGCTCCTCTTTTTAAGGGCATCAATGGAGTTGTTTTGTTTTTTTATTGAATTATAGTTGATTTACAATGTTGTGTTAGTTTTAGGTGTACAGCAGAGATTCAGTTATACATATACATATATATTCTTTTCCATTATAAGTTATTACAAGATATTGAATATAATTCCCTGTGCTATACAGTAGGTCCTTGTTGGTTATGTATTTTATATACAGTAGTGTGTATCTGTTAATCCCAACCTCCTAATTTATCCCTCCCCCTACCTTTCCCCTTTCATAACCATAGTTTGTTCTTCTATGTCTGAGTCTACTTCCCTCTAATTTTTAGTGATTTACACATATAAATGTTTAAAAACAGAAGGTATATGTAAATGGTTAAAGATGGATTAAAATTAATAAAATGGAAATAACATATAATTTTCAAAATATAAGGATTAGTGAATAAAGGAGATAACTATCAAAAGAGTCTTTTGACTCAAAAGAATCTCTGAGAATATGAGGAACATGAGCCCATCTAGAAAGAGTGTCACCTAGAGAGAAAAGGATGATTCTAAAATGCCAGGTATGGGATATGGCTTAATGGTTAAACTTATGGTCTTCAACTTCAGAGGAACTGAAATCAAATGGTAGATTTTTCAACTGTGGACTAGGTGACAATACTGAATCTCTGATTTTTCTCAATATGAAGGAGAAAATAATAATTCTATTTCATAAGAGTTTTGCAAATTGGAGGTGATAATGCTGGTTAAGTATATGGTACATTGTGAGACACACACAGGTAATTATATTAAAATATATTTAGCACACCCGAACACAATGTGCTTTTTCCAGAATTCTGTGTTTTCCTCTCAAACTTCTTAATTCTTGATTCTACTTGGATATGGCTCTGGGTTTTTGTTGTTGTTGTTGTTTTAATAATATAGAAGTGAGTAGTAGATTCAAAGAAACAGATGTATTTGTTTTTCAGTTACTTTACTGCTGTCTGCCTAAAGAGATATTATTTCTGAAACTTCACATACTGTCTGTTATATATTTCTTTGGACTTAAACTCTACTTTGCTTTTTCTGGGTTAATATTGTAATATCCATGGAGCATTAAGAAACATAGTTTGAAATTAAACAATTAAAGTATGGTATGATGAACCTAAAGCTTAGCTAGGAGGGAGACTTATGACTTAAAACACACATATTTTATTTTATTTAATTTAATTATTTTTTAAGTTTAACATTTTTTATTGAGTTATAGTCATTTTACAATGTTGTGTCAAATTCCAGAAAATACACATATTTTAAAAAGAAGAAAGCTTAAAAATTAGTGACCTAAGCTTTCATGTCAAAAAGTTATAAAAAGCAAATTAAAAGCAAAACAGTTGAATTAAAAAATAATAAAGATAGCAAAAATCATTAAAATAGAAACAAGTGAAAAATCCAGAGAATAAAGACAAAAAGTTATTTTGGGAAAGAAAAATAACATTGACAGGGCCATAATATTACCCATTTGAAATTTTATTGAAGTGTCTTCTAAAGATGAACATATAACTACTATATGGTAAGAAATTCCACTTCTACAAGTGTAACAACTAAAACACATGTACAAGAATATTATAGAACTTGATGAATATTATACAAATTCTGGAAGTGAAATGACAACCAAATAAAACAATGGATAAATAAGTACAAAATTTTCTGGAATGGAATACCTCACAGCAATTTATAAAAAACAGATTAAAAAACTACTACTGTGAACAACAGCATGAATGAATCTCATACAAATTGTGTTGAGCAAAAGAAGTCAGATACAAATTAGTATGTAGTAAATGGTACAGTCCCATTTTATCACATCAAAAATAGGTTTTAGCAGTTGATGGTAATCAAAATTATAATAGTGGTAAGTTCTGGGGAAGAATTAACTAGGAAGGTGCAAAAAAAGAGCATTCTGTGGTGTTAGAAATATTCTGTGCCTAACCTGTGGTTGTTTCACGGGTTCTTGTGCATGCATGTCAATAGGCATAACTTACTGAAGATGTCACTAAGATCAGGTAACTCCCATGATAAAAACTGAAAAGTGCTGTGAGACAAAATAAATATAAATGTGCATTAAATATATGAAAATATGGTCACATTTACTAATAAAGGTATAAATACATGGTAAACGTATTTAGAAAATATTTAAAACTATCCAATGACTATTTTCAAGGATCCCAGCCATCTGATGTACTATTGGTAGGATTGTAAATTAATAAAATGTTCCCTAGGAGGCATGATGCTATTATGCATGAAGAAGAAAATGTGTGGATTCTTTTAAAAAAGAAGTGTCACCTCTAAATATTATCCTTTATCCTAAGGCAATAATGAAAGAAATGTGATCATGTTTATGGTGAAGAGATTGATCGTGTTAATGAATTATATTAAGAGTAAAAATAGAGAATTTCATTTAAAAGCACATTTGATAAAAAGTAGGATCTTATGTAAAGAAAATGTAAGCAGCCTAGTGCAAATGAAAAAAGAAAGTTTCGGTTCAGTGGTCGTTAACACATTTGCTCCATCTATTTCTTCTATTTCTTTGTAACTTGTGAGATGAGAGGAAGCAGGTAGAGGGGGTTATGAGTATCTCTGTTGTGCTTCTCATTTATGCTAATTTTTATTATAACATAGGTCTTTAACCTCCTTCTCGTATACACCCCAATAGTTAACAATTTCTCTTTTCAAATATGGCCTATTACTATAAATTTAGTCATTTATAGTAGTAGAAAGTAAAGACTATCACATTTTTCAATCAGATTTCATGGTTGAATGGCAAAATATAATTTTGAAAGCATTTGCAATCAATATTGCCTTATACATTAAATACGCATGTTTTGAAGTTGTTTATATATGTAAGATTATGTGCAGTATTAGCTTCAACTGATATCTCCCCATAGACTTAATACATATTCACACATTCTCAATGCTTTAGAGAAAATAAAAGGCTAATCAAAAAATGTTATGAAAGCAATCCACTTAAAGTTAAATTTTTTTATTAAGAATTTTGAAGGTGTCTACAACATTAAACCATGTTTTTAATTAGCTTGAACTATGATATCTTGTTTGTAATTTTGAAAAACCTTGGTCCAGAGAGTTTTATCTGGGGATACAGTAGACAGTTTATTACAGAATCACTAAGGATGCAGTGATAGTATTAAAGCATAATGAGAAAAAAGGTAATTAGGCAAATTATATGGGTAAAGGGAAACTATAATGAATATCCCTCTAAAACGTAGTAACAAAAGAGGAATCACATATGATCTTTTGACATGACCCTGTTTAGATATTTTGAAGGGTTATAATTTCCTACTTAATTATTGTTTTACAAATACTCAAATTTTAGAAAGAAAATTAAAAACAAAATGATCAAATATGAGGTTGAATTTATACCAGTATTGAAAAAAATGTAAACAGCACATTTCTTCCTTCCTTCCTTCCTTCCTGGAACTAAATATTTATTAGGTTTAAAATAAAAATTTTATGCTAATAGTGTAGTTTTTGGAAATACCACTGCAAAACAACTACAAAATCCTGTAAGTTTGTCACCTTGAGACAACCACATTTGTCTAATATCATTTTGGTTAAAACACTGACTCTTATGTATGCACATCATGTACACACTCATTCAACAAATACTTGTTGAATGTCTCCAATGGAATAGGCACTCTCTGGTTGCTTGGGATACAACAGTAAACAAAATAAAGATCTCTCCTTTGTGGAGTTACATTTTAGCAGAGTGACAAATAGTAAAGAATAAGCAAGTAAATACAGAATACATTGGAAGGATATAAGTGGAAGGAAGCCAGAAAAGAGGACTTGGTAGCCCTGTCAGGGGTGAGAGGCAGTGGCAGTATTAAATAGCAGTGAGGATACATTTTACTGAGAAAGTGAGATTTGAGCAGAGACTTAAAGGAGACCCATGTGACTTGAGAGGAATGAGTGAAAAGGAAAAGAGTAGAAGATGACACAGGAGAGGGGATAATTGACAAGTAGATCAGGTAGGACATCTTAGGCAATTATGACAACTTCAGGTCCTACTCATTACCTAAAAGGGAAATGGAAAAGACCTCAGTTCTTATCATACCTGAAAGATGGGATTACAGATGGGAGATGGAGTGTGTAGTTTAGCAAAAGATTTTAAAGGATTTATTTAGGAAAAGAAAAGTAGACCTCCAAGAACAGGAGACGGACTGATCCAAGGGAGGAAAGAGCAGTGGTCTTTGTTTTGCCCTTCCTCTTACACGCTCACTTAGAGGTAGTCTTTTGATTGACTGGTGGCTCTTGTCCCTGGAATGCTTAGTCATGTTTGTTTCCTTTGCTCATGTCTTTACCCATGCTGTACACAGAAAAACCTGTGGGGGACCTAAACCACAAGGTTAATTATATTACAATGAGCATTGGGTCATGCCCAGTTAAGTTTTTTCCCCGCTGCCGAGCAGTTGTGGCTATCAGGTTCTAACCGGTTTCTTGCTGGCACTGATTTAGAAGTACGGTCTCTTTATTCTGGAGGCAGGAATAATGCCATCTTCCAGACCATCCTCCCTCTCCTCCACCCGTCTGCCTGGTGCCCCCACTTATCTAACTACCTAACACTGTGCATAAATGGAAAGTCGCTGTAAGATTTTGAGAAAAGAAATGAGATCATCTGGGTTTTAGTTTGAATGGCTTACTCTTGAGAACTGTGTTATGAATGGATTGGAGAGGAGTTGGGATGCAAGAAGGGGAGATTTAGGAGGTAGAGGGTAGATGATGGCTCAGACCAGGGACATAACAGTGGAGACAGGGAGCAGTGATACGATTCTAAATAGCAAACACACACACACAAACTTCTTTGAACTGAAAAGGGGAGTATGACATACATGCTGTTTAACAGAACACATTTCTCTTAAACTATAGATATTGTCATATCATCGAATATATTCTATGTCATTTTAATATTTTGATCCCATCCTTATCACTTAATATTTTAAACATTAAGGTATTTCTTACACTTAGCTGTTCAGTTAAAATTTTGAACATATCTATGGGTCTTTGCTCGCAATAGATTAATAGAAGGAAATTTGCTATTTCAAAGGATTTGCACAATTTAAAATGGTTTACATTTTTGTCCAAAGGCCTTCACAAAGGGTACATTCTTACGTAAATATATTCAAATACATTCTTATATAAAATATTTAAGAATGCTCATTACTTTGGAACCTCTTTAACACTCAGTGTTTTGGGGGTTTAATGTCTTTCTCCGATTGCTAGGTAGGCAGGTAAAGACAATGAGAATACTATTGAGAATACTATTTCAACTTTGCATTTTTTGGCTCCACAAGCGGTAGAACACTTTTCATATGTTTCTAGGTTCTCTCTCTCCCTCTCCCTCTCCCTCACGCTCTGTTTTTCAATATATAAATTTATTAGGCATTATTTTTAAGATGCTGTAAAGAAGAATTAAGAATCTGAAATTTAAGAAACAACAGATTTGGAAAAAAAAAAAAAAAAGCAGCAAGTTACTTCCCCAAGTAGTTAATAGAAAACTAAATTACCCAGACAGTAAGAAAGACCAGAGTAAACAGATCTCAAAAAGTAATTAGGCAATTCTGCAGTTAAAAGACAAACTCGGACACCATACAATTGCGACTCTACCTTAACTACAATAGAACTGCAGACAGTTTCCTGGCCTCCTCCTGTTCTAACATTTCCTGGGCTTCTCTATACCAATTTAATACTACTTTATAGCAAAACACTATCACAGCAGCATATCACATATTTCCACTGAAGCATCACGCTTTAAAAAAAAAAATAGAGAAAACATTATATGTGTAGGTGGAAATCCATTATTACTGAGCTAAATTAAAAGATGGGCATACTGTAATTTTCTGACACAGTAGGAACACTGTAGAAAAAAATTCTTGAAGTGACATTTTCCTTTCTCTGTTACTGGCCATAAAGTGTACTTTCTAATTAAAACTTTTAAATGACTTTAATTACTGAAATAAAAAAGGACCTCTGTTAAAATTTGTCCCATGCACACTCACTAGTCATTAATGTGAGGTCATGAACTTGTTTAGAAAAGTAAAAATAAGATTAAATAGTCGAAATCTTTAAAATACAGAGAAAAAACTTTCATTTATGGTTGTTGAATTTACCTAGCCCTGTATTACCATTAGGTTATAATGGTTTTCAAATATAAATTATACTGTAAACCAGATAAATTAAGGTTTTTGGAAAAGAAATTTACATTAATAGGAAGATTAAGAGGAATTTTTTCTCCAGGGAAAGAAGTAGTCATTTACCTGGCTAGAATATACTTATTGGTATTTTACTATGTGACTTACCTGGTCATCTTTGGAAAGAAGTTTTTGGGGGCAGCAAAAAATATGAGTTATTGGTAAGTAGGTTTGACATGCTTTAAAAATACATTGTGGGTTTAGATTTGCCTGAGATAATCTCTACATTGTTCATGGGTACTGAATTGGCTAATCAGACAGGTGAAAAGAACATCACCAGATACAAAGAACTTTTTTTCCTACAAGAAGAAATAAGCACTTGAAGTGTGGAAAATACTCTCCATATCCATTTGAGCATTATAAGCAGAAGACTGTGATACCAATAACAAGAAATTTCCGTGATTTTCATATTGTTCCATGTATAAACTTATCTCCTACTTGACTTAGAATCTACCATAATCCCATGTGACTCCCATTCTTTGCTATGCAGATGTGATCCACTAAGCCCTCATCCTTACCTAAACTCAGCTTTTACTTCTTAGTTATTCCATTGTGTGATTTCTTTAACTTTATAGAATATAATACCCACAATTTTCCTTTATCTCTTCCTAGAATTATTCTCAAAGTAAACACACAAAGTAGGCATCATTCTAGGAGGAAAAAACTTCCAGATTTACTTAAAAAAATAGTGCAGAGAGTTATCCAAAAGGATATCATCTTGCTTATAAAGCACTTTTTTGGTCTTTTGTATTGTTTTGTTTTTGGTGTTAGAGAGATGAGGTGTTTTTTTTTTTAAGCAAATTCTTCCTATTTTGGTTTTTTTTAAAATTTTAAATTTGAAATACAGTCAGTCACAATGTGTCAATTTCTGATGTACAGCACAATACTTCAGTCATACAGGAACATACATATATTTGTTTTCATATTCTTTTGCATTAAAGATTATTACAAGACATTGGATATAGATCCCTATACTACAAAGAAATTTTTTTAATCTATTTATAAATAGTGGCTAACTGTTGCAAATCTCAAACTCCCAAATTTATCCTTTCCTATCCCTTTTCTCCCAGTAACCATAATGTTGTTTACTATGTCTGTGAATCCGTTTCTATTTTGTAAGTGAGTTATAGTGTACCTTTTTTTTTCTTTTTTTTTTTTTTTTAGATTCCACATATGAGTGATATCATATGATATTTTTCTTTCTCTTTCTGGCTTACTTCACTTAGAATGATGATCTCTAGGTCCATCTATATTACTGCGAATTGCATTATTTTATTCTTTTTTATGGCTGAGTAGTATTCCATCATATAAATATACCACAACTTCTTTATCCAGTCATCTGTTGATGGACATTTAGGTTGCTTCCATGTCTTGGCTATTGTATATAGTGCTGCTGTGAACATTGGGGTGCATGTATCAGTTTTAATTCAATGTCAAATGACTGGTGTCATGAATATTTTAGAGTTACCATGTCCCTTACAACAGAAACTGGTGTGTGTGTGTGTGTGTGTGTGTGTGTGTGTTTGTGTGTTCATGCACAGTATCGAGGTGATATGAAAGGTAAGAAATGAGATAGCTAGACTTGCTTTGCCTAATAATTGTTTCTCAGATATAATATTTATGTTGTTGGGAAACATAAGTAGCATTCTTTTCTATCTCCACCTGTCTCTAATATATTTAATTCTTTTTCTTTTAGAATTTTTTTAGATTTATATGAAAATTATAATACAGAGAAGATAATACAGAGAGTTTCCTCATATCCCAGACCTAGTTTCCCCACATTTTTAACATCATACAGTGGTAAAATATATTTCTCACAATGAATGAGCCAATATTGATATATTGTACTTAATCAAAATTCATACTGTATTCAAATGCCCTTAATTTTTATTTTTCCTTTCCAGTATTTCATCCAATATACCACATTAAACATTTAGTCATCACATTTCCTTAGGCTCTTTCAGACTTTGGCAGTTTCTCAGGAATTCCTTGTTATTGATGACCTTGGCAGTTTTGAGGAGTACTACCCAAGTATTTTGTACAATGTACCTCAAGTGAGATTTGTCTGATGCTTTGCCAACATTAGATTGAGTGTATGTATGGGCTGGAAGACCACAGGAGTCTACTGCATCCCTCATCATATTATACTAAGGATATATATTATCAAAGTGATTACTGCTGATGTTAAACTTGGTCACCTAGCTGAGGTGGTATTTTTTGGTTTTGGTACTGTAAAGTTACTCTTTTCATTCTTTCCATACTGAACTCTTTGGAAGGATGTCACCATGTGCAGGCCACACTTGAGCATAGATGCTCCACCTCTGATGGTAGAGAATCTACAGAAACTGTTTGCAGAAACTCTTCTGCACAGTTACTTTTTCTAATTACCCCCATTTATTCATTTATGCAAATATTCATTCATATTAATATGGGCTAATGGAAGTTTATTTTAGATTTTGGATTATAATCAAACATGACTTTATTCATTTTGTTGCTTGCACTGGGAGTTTTTCAGTTGACTCTTGTGTCCTTTTGATATATATCCATCACTGTGAGGTTTTTTTATTTTTTTGGTTTTAGATGTTTTGGTTTGTTGCTTTGCATTGTTGTTGTTGTTTGAAGACTTTACTTTCCTGCACAAGAAATACTCCAGTCTCATTGTTTATATCTCTTGCCCAAACATGGAGTCAGCTGTTTTACCAAGGAGACCTGATTCATTTTATTGGGAAAGTGGGAATGTTTGGGTGATGTGTGTGCTCTTTAATACTGTGCTTCTGGGCTCTCTGAAGTGACAAAAGAAAATACATGTGTGTATACCAACCCATGTATATACACATACCTATAAATATCCCTATATGTTACCAGCTCTATTTATATTATGGTAAACATACTGATATCTCCAACTCTAGTCCATTATCACATGGATAATTCTAGCCTCTTCCATTTGCCAGTCTATAACTTCTCACTTTTGTGAACGAAAATACTACAACCATATCAGTGAACAAGAATGTTGAAACCAAGTCATCAGCAGCTGCTGCCACCCACCTCAGTGAGGACAGGCCTGCAGCCCAGCCTCTGCAGGCACTCACAGTGGTGCCCTCTGAGGGGACTCAGAATAAGAAATGACAGGATACTGGCCCTAGATGACTAGGTGCTTGTCAAAGGAATGAATTCAGTGAGCCCAAATGTTTGCTTCCTCCCATACATAGAAAAGCACTAAATTCTTTAACTTGAGATGCCTGGTTTTCTTTAGATAACAAGCAATCTTTTATTGTTCCAACTACCTGCTCCTCCCCTACCTATTCGGAGCAGTCCCTCAGAGCAATCTGAGGGGCTGTCATCCTGGCTCAAGTCCTCCCGCCAAATAAAACGTAACTCTCAACTTTTAGGCTGTGCATTTATTTCAGTCGACACTTTAATAATGAGAAAACTGGCTTCCACCATCTGCCATCCATTTACATTATTGTTCAATTCCAGTAGACATATATAATGATTTCTGAATTTTTAACTTGTATTCCTGTGTGAAACAACATTATCAATTGTAGTAGAGAATATAGTTTCTTTTATTTTTGGTCTTAAGAGATTCTACTCATTTCCAAAATTACAGCTTAGCACCCTCTTCAGTGTTTCCCCACCCTCTTCAGTGAAATTTTTTCATAAATTTGTCACATTCTGCACTCCATCTTGGGATGCAGAGCTTCTAAAATACTTTTTTTTTTAAGGTTTAGTCCTTGTACATTGCTGGATACATATTTCTTGCTTTCCCCTCTCAAAGCACAGAATCAAATAGCATTAATTCCCCCTCACGTTAGAAACTAGCTCCTAGCAGAAAGTCTCATTGGGCTCTTCCACCTAGCTTACAAACTCTTCACAGTGGGGGATTTTAAGGCTTTTGTTTATTATATATCAATTTTCTTTTATTCTTTAGAGGCTAACCTATAAAAACTTCTTACCTAGCTCAGGTTTTCACTTTCCAGTCCTTTTTCCTAACTTCCAAACCCCTTTTTGGATTGAACTGAAACAAGAATGACACAAAATCTGCATACATTTCAATTAAGTGTTTTTTAAATTGGTAAGCATCATAGAGGAGTAAGAATTTCCACTTTACAATTTCATATTACAAAGCTTCGTAATGGAGAGGTTTCTGCATTTAAATCTCTTGTGTATCTAGAGGTGTGTTGTATGCTATTACATAAGACATGAGACTAAACAGAGTTGAATCATGTACTATTATGTAAAGTAGGCACAACATATTGAAAAATCAAACAGCTTTTCACCAACTATTTATATTTGGGGCTTAAAACATAACCATTTCTTAAACTCTAAGTCTATGGGTCTTTAAGTTAGCTCTGCCCCATTAATTTAGTCTTTAATATATTACAGATATTGTTATTTTTAAATCATTAACTCAAATATTTTACAAAGAATTGTATACTATAAAAAATCTTTTAATTTTAAACATTAAAATTTACCAATTTGTTAGCAGGAATATAAAATCTTTAAAATCTGCTTCACATTGTGATAAATATAGACAGAGACTAATTAGGTGGTTTGCTTAAATGTCAAATGCAATTCTAATGCCAAAAAATAATCTGGAAGCATATTCATGTTAATTGCATGTACTTTTCATTTTGTTCAACAAAGGGAGATTTTTTTAAATAGAAAAACTGAAAAACAACAAGAAAAAACAATTCCAGATGGATGACTATGCTGACAATTGCACTAACAATTTGTCTCTTTAACTCAGACATTAGCTTTGCTCCCAAGGCTGAAAATATTAGTCATTCTTGAACTAAATCTTGCTTTCCTTACACATTTTGTCTATATTCTTAAGATGCTGTTAGGCTTATGTATAATCAGCAGTCATTTTTACCTTGACCTGCTGTGGGCTTTATCCAGCAAAGACCCACCTTGGAAGAATGAATTACTCGAGACTTTATCAAGCCAAGAGAGTTAGAGGGAGCCAGAGACCAACTCCAGTTCCCCAGCCCCTTAAAACTCTCTATTTATTGAGAATAGTCAAACAAACGATTAAGGTAAAACACGTCATAGGAATGTGTAAGGGGCATGGTGTACATGCAGGTATGCAGGTCAGCAGTTTTGTGAAAAACAGAAACATTAGTCTTAATCTATATGTTTAGGGAGAAGTTTACAATGTTTAGGGAGTATACAGTAGACAATGGAAACCAGGCAGGCACAAAGACCCCATAAAGATCAAGATCTAACTAGATAAGCGAAGAATGCCCTGCTGTTTTCAGCAAGGGCAAAAAGTAATTAATGGTTTTCCAAGAAGCAGAAACAGCTACAGCTAATAACCTACACCTAAGATAAGCAAGACCTGTCTTGCCGTTTTCAGCAAGACAACTGAGCAGCAGTTTTCTGCATTGTAGCCCTACAACTTATTAACCCAAGAATGTGCTCCCACAACCTGCCTGTACTTTAATTCTTGCTCATGCTATAATCAATCTTTACCTAACTTTATTTCATTCTCTTAGAATTGTCCAAACCCTTACCTTGTATGAATGGCAGATGTACTGCTGTCTAAAATTTACTTTTCAAGTTGTGAACTTTTCAAAATAATTTAAATTTAATGTTCCTCAACCCAAGTAAAATAATTTTTGTAGATATATTTACTTAAAAATATCTTCAATTTGACAAATCCCTAAATGTTTTTCTAAAGAATTAGCTCTAGGTTTAATTCAGGTATATGTACATGTGGTCTAATAATTACATTAATCTATATTTATTATTGGCTATAAATTTATACTATACCATAATTATCTACCCATTATCTATTATCATAGGTAACAATGTGGATAGTGATCAGTGCAACTTTCTGGGCACTTCTTAATGTTTACAGGATAAGTCAGTTCTCTCTCTCTCTCTCTCTGTGAAATCAAAGTGCAATTTTGTTTGTAGATTAACTTGGCATGTAAACTATCCAGGAATTGAAAATAAAATATTTTACTGAAAGGTTTTTTTTTCCCGTTGTTTATAAGTATAAAAAGTAGAATTCAGATTTTTTGGTTCAAAGTCAGCAGGTGCCTTTAAGGTAATTAATTCAGTTTTGAAATAGGTTGTATTTTTCAACTCTCATTTTCTACCATTCAGCTTTCCTAAGATGACTTTCAATGTTACTGAAAGAATGTGTTCAAGTCTTCTACCTTCTGAGGACAAAACCAAATTACATAAATATATATAATTTATATATTAACATGTAATATGTATTTACATGTGTATATAATTCAGAAATATAAATTACATGTGTAAATATTAAGAAATATTATCAGTAACTGGATCAGTGCTGAAAAGCAGTGCTACAATACTGATTCAGCAGCAGAAAAGAAGATTCTCAATGCCACATGCCTTGATATTCAATGAATGATTTTTTGAACTGTTCTGCTTTATTTTTTAACAACTAGGTATGTTTGCCATGTGTATGTATTTGTTCTATTAAGCTGTATTTAATTTTGAAGAATAGAATGGAAGCAAGGTGGTGGGGCGGAAGAAAGAGAAAGAGAGATCTTCCCAGTGGACGGCCAAAAGAGGCTCTGAGACCACAGAGAGTGAGTGTCTGCGAGAGAGGCTGATAGTATGGTTACATGTTTGTTAAGTTAAGACATCTCACTTTAGTGTTCCATTTACTAGGGAAGAGCTTGGTGAAGAATTTCTTGGGAGAATGTAACCTGTATCCCCTGGAAAGCAGAAGCACATATAAACATAGGATGTGGTTTCCATTTAGAGGAGACTGCTAGGAGTAATTAGTATCAGAGTGGTGTGAAAAGACCATGATGAACTGTGCCTGGAAAGAAGATGATGGGATGGCCAACTCCAATTACTTGTGACCTTAAGAATTCAGGTGACAGGGCCTAAACTTCTATGAATCTCCTTAATGATGTACAGAGGTTTTTGAAGAGAAAAGAAACCTGTGAAATGCTTAAGGTTTGGCTCAAAGAATGGCAAAACTAGCTTGATCTGATCATTTTTGTGCATGCTATGTTTACCTGCTGAAATGAGCTTTGAACTCATATCAACTATAATCAGTCAGACAAAACACGACTCAGGAGATCTTTCTCATGACAGAATTTTCAGGGCTTATAGCCATCCTGTGAGTAAAGCATTGTGTCATACCTTGGATGGTCAAATCAGAGAGTTTAAAGAATTTCTTAGAGAAAAACAAATAGTGAGAAATACAGATTCATTTTTAAAACAGAATTTTTGATTACATCCATTTTTTTCAATTATAAAACTTCTATCCTATTCTTTTACGTAAGTTTACATATCATCTCTTCATTTTTAAAATGCAGAGATACAAAATGAGGCATAAATTTCAAAAGTAAAAATAAATTAATTGACTTTAATTTTCTACTTCAGCTTATTTTTTATTGAGATATAATCCACAGGCCATAAGAGTCACCATTTTAAAGTATAAATTTTAATTGTTTTTAGTAAAGTCACAGAATCATATAATCATTATGATTACATAATTTCAGAATATCTTTATCACCCAAAAAAGAAACTCTGCATCCGTTAGCAGTCACTCCTCATTCCTTCCACCCCAGCCTATGAAAATCACTACCCTGCTTTCTTTCTCCCTAGATTTGCCTATCATGGACATTTCATGTAAACAAAATTGAAAAAATATGTGGCCTTTTGTGGTTGGCTTCTTTACACTTCTTTCAAAGCTTTATCCCTGTTGTAATATGTATCAGTATTTCACTGCTTTGTATGGTTAAATAATGTTACATTGTAGGGGTATACCACATTGTGTTTATTCATTCATCATTTGACACATTTTTCCATTTTTCAGCTATTACGAAAAATTCAGCTTTGAAAATTCATGTACAAGTGTTTGTGTTCACATAACGTTTCAACTCTCTTGTGTATGTAACCTAGGAGTGGAATTTCTGGGGCATATAGCAACTCTATGTTAACTCTTTGAGTTAACTATTTGAGAAATTGCTTATCTTGAAACTGTTACCTTGAATGGCTGGTACCATTTTAAATCCCCACCACCAAAGTATGAGTGTTCCAATTTCTTCCTATTTTGAACAAAACTTGATATTGCTCATCTTTCTTACTGTAACCATGCTAATGTGTATGAAGTTATATCTCATTGTGGTTTTAATTTGCATTCCTCTAGTGATTAATGATATTGAATGTATTTCTGTGTGCTCATTGGCCATGAGTATATCGTCTTTGGAGAAATACCTATTCAAATAATATGACCGTGGACAGGAGCTCAATCAAGGCAGCAGAGTAGGAGGATGTGAACTTCCCTACTGCATGATCATATCAAAAATACTTCCACATGTGGAACAACTCTTTTTTTTATTGAAGTACAGTCGATTTACAATATTGTGTTAATTTCTGGTATACAGCATAGTGAATAGTAACTCATTTACACACACACACACACACATATTCATTTCCATACTCTTTTTCATTATAGGCCATTACTGTTAGAGAGAAGAATCAGAGATGGCTCCACGGCAGAAGCAGGCTTTATTGTGAAAAAACCTGAAGAGGGGCTCCCCAGTCAGACTGGAGCCTGCTCTCTGTGCACAGGCTGAAGGTTTTAAAGTGCATTGAAGGGGAGGGGAAATTGTTGGGGTTGGCCATTGCTATGGGTAGCTAAGGAACTATTTTTGTGGTTGGAACAGTTTTCTGCGAAGCAGGGTGTTCCCATGGCTCTGGTCCCTAGTGGTACTTTCCATTTGTCTGTTGAGTCTTCGGTGAGTGCTTAAGATGGCAGCTGATTTTTTAAGGTGGAGTCTCTGCCTCTTGATAAATAGGGAAGAGGGGTGGCGTTTGTCTCTGGCTACTTCCTGCTGAGTAGGGGTGGTGTAGATCGGAAGGGAAAGAGGCAGGATTGATATCTCTTCGGCAGAGTCTTGGTTTTGGCGGAGGGACAGCACATTGACGATCTACTCCTGGGCAGTTGTTTGGGCTAGTTGGCTCGGGAGCTGGAAAATCAGTCTAAGGAGGCAAGGGCAGAAAAGAACACCTAGGATTAGTATAAGTAGGGGTCCCATAAAACGGGTGATTTCTGGGAGCCAATTGATCTTTTAATCCCAGACCCCCGATGTAATCAGAGGGAGTTGGTATATATAGAAGATGCTCTGGGTGTTTTGGCATCAGTGAAGGATGGGCTGGAGGTTAGAGGCTGGTACCAGGGGTAGCGAGTAACAGCTGGGTTATGGTGGCTGTCGTCCTGGATAATATTTGCCCTTGTTTGAAGGAAGTGAGGAGCTGGATAATACAAGGAACAAACAGCAGGATTAAGCTAATGGTAATGAGGGGCCCCAGGACCGGGAACAACCAGCAGCCCCAGGGAGAATTTAGTCACTAGGTGTCTGACTCACTAGTGCATTTCCTTGCTTGTTCTGGGAGGCTGGCGATCGCAGCTGGGACAATTCCTGACTTGTTGGCATAGAAACAGCATTCCTCCTGTAAGAAAGCACAGGTTCCTCCCTCTCCACTGTTAGGAGGTCTATGATAGGCTAGTCTATTTTGAAGGACAATGGCCGCAAGGGAGTCTACTTGATCTTGGAGGTTGGCAGGCTGTAGGGCTATTTCTCTGAGTCTCTGAGTGAGCTCCTGGGACAAATACTTGAATTTGGTGAGGGCCATTGTTATTCTTGCTGTGCCGGTGCCCTCTCCCACTGAGATGCCCAGGGGACCCAAAGGGGTACTAGCTGTATGGCCCGTTTGGTTCAGGGTGTTCACACCGGGAGTAGGATGGGTACATTTCCATTAGTAATAATAATGTCTGGTGTGAGGTAGGCAAGGGTGCATGTGCCAGTCCAATTAGTTGGGAGGCAAAGATATGTGGTGGATCCACAGAGGAAAAGGACTCCATGTTTAGGATTAAGGCATTCCTGCATGTGGAGGAAAAGGAAAGGATGTAGAGAGGAGGCATCCCTGTGGTCACCTCCCTTTCATTCCCAGGATTGGATAGAGTGAGAGATGGTGGCAGCACCAAGGGCCTGGAGGGAAATTTGGTGTGACGAGGGTGGGATGCCTGTCTGTCTGAGACTAAGTGGTGTCTGAGGGTATCCAGGTAAATGTTAAAGTTGAAGAGTTGAGGGGAGAGCTTTCTGCATGTGGTGGGGCTACCTCCTTTGTCATCTTGTATTCCCAAGAGGTTACTTACATGAGAGGAGTTGTGGCCCTGGCAGTAGAGGGACCCGGTGATTGTGTTAGTCTGAGATATGGTAGGAGGGCAGGTGATCCATAGGGGATAAGTGGATCCATATCCTGAGTCTGGATATCTGGAGCAGGGATGAGAATGGTGTACTTACAGTTTTTGGTGGAGCCAATTGGGTGTCCTTGGGGAAAGGAGGAGTGAGGGGTACAAAGTGGTGGAGTGATTTTCCCGACCATAGTTGATGGTCCTGTGGCACTGATAATAGGCCATCCCTTGACATCATAGTGGGTGAGTTACTGGTCTCACTCGTTTTTTAAGCAGTGTGCAAGTGAGTGAAGAGGAAACCTGGAGATCTCCCAGAAGGCTGAACCTCATTCAGGGGTGATGTAGAGACCAGGCTCCGTAGTAATCCATGCCATTACTCAGGCAGGGAAGGCAGTGTAGGAGTTTCCCGAAGTGGGAAGGCAAATCCAGCAATTGGGTATGTAGGAGGAGTTGCCCTGGTCTATAAACTCCAGGATGAGATTAAGGGAGCGATGAAGGTATAGTGGGAGAGGGAGACTGGGATTTACCCATGAAGGGGGAAGGAAACATGAAGATAAAGAGGTAGGAAAGGAGTCTATTCATATTGGTGGAAAGGGAAAGGGATTGGTCATGAGGGTCAAAGATATGACAGATGAGCTCCCACCCTTGGGAGCAGAGCGTAAAATCCCCCTGTAGGAAGGCATCCCACAGGAAAGTGAGGAGAGTTTGTCCAAAGAAGGGAGTTTTAGATAAGGATAAGAGAATTTGTTCTGCAAGAGTTACCTGTAGGGGGTTTTGAATTCGAGTGCAGAAGGGGCAGTGGCAAGGGGGTCTGTTCATTGAAAGCCTGAAGGTTTAGGGTCTAGATAGGGCAAGGTTTATTTTTGATCTAGGAGGGCAATAGCAGACAAGAAGAATTAATACTATGATGGCAATGAGGAAGACATAGGCAAGAAGTCAAGAGCCGTTAGTGGGGTCAGTTAGGCAGGTGATCATTGGTGATGAGCTCTTGGCTGTCAACTACAGATGGTGGGTTGTCTTCCAGGATTCGGGTCAGATGAAGTTTGGTTGCCCCTGAGGGAATGCAGTGGAAGTGCGGGAATCTGTTGTTTAGGGTTGGGATCAGAAGGGGCTCTTTTTAGTTGTGAGTTGTGTACCCAATGTGGGAGGGTCACAAGTTTGGCTGTAGTTGGGGTAGTTATTGCAACCTGATAGGGTCCCTGCCATTTGGGCGCTAGCGAGGTGGAGGTGGTCTTCTGTCTCAGGTATACCCAGTCCTCAGGGGAGAGGGCCAAGGGTGAATCAGTAGGTTCACATGTTTAGAGCAATGGGAGGGTCTCTTCAGCATATTGTTGGATGAGGTGTCTGGTGAGGTGCAGAGAAGGCCAAATGTCAGGTAGTTGGGGGGTCGGAAGAGAGGTTGTGTAAGGCCAAAGGCCTTCCGTATAACAGCTGGAAAGGGTTTAAGTTGGTGGGTTTTGAGGGGAGTGTTCAGAGCCCGAGGAGAGCTAAAGGAAGAAGCTGGGTCCAGGAGAGTTTTAATTCGAGAGTTAGTTTGGGTAGGTGTTGTTTTAAGAGAGCATTGGCTCTCTCCACCTTACCGGAGGATTGGGGTCTACAGGGGATATGAAACTTACAGGAGATGTTTAGGGCTCTGGCGCATGTTGGGAAATTTCAGAAGTAAAGGCTGGGCTATTGTCTGTTTGTAAGCTGGCTGGGAGCCCGAAGCGGGGGATGATGTGCTGTAGCAAGACTGAAGAAACGGTCTGGGCCTTTTCTGAAGTGGATGGGAAAGCCTCATTCCATCCTGTAAAGGTGTCAACTAAGGTCAGAAGATACTTAAATTTTTTGTAGGGGGACATGTGGGTAAAATCTAGCTGCCAATTTTGTCCAGGGAGGTGTCCTCATGCTTGGTGTGTGGGAAAAGGTGGTGGCCTAATGACTTCTTGGGGGGATGTTTTGCACCTAGTGGTGCAGACGAGAGTGACTTGCTGTAAAGTAGGGAATAGGAAATACTGGGTTAATGTTTGATAGAGGGGGAGGCGTCCCGAGTGAAACTGAGAGTGAATTTGTTCTAGGATCTGTTTTTCTCATGATTTTGGGAGTATGATTTTGGAATTGAGCATGAATCATCCCTGAACCGTAGGGCAACCCTGAGTTTGATGTGTGTGTTGTTTGTCTCTGGTATATATGGGTTTGATTTGTGGAAAGACGAGGAGGAGTTTGGGTATGTTTTGGGGTTTGATGGACTCCCTGGTGGCCCTTTTTGCACTAGCATCCACAGAAGCATTGCCCCAGGCTATGTTGTTTTCTGGAACTTGATGTCCTTTGCAATGGAGGATAGCTGCAGCTGTTGGAAGTAGGGCTGCTGCTTTTAAGAATTACAAAGTATTGAATATAGTTCTTTGTGCTATACAATAGGAACTTGTTGTTTATAGATAGTTTTATTTTTATCTATTTTTAAACTATTTATCTTTTTTTTTATCTGCAAATCCCAAACTCCCAATTTATCCCTCCCCACCCCCTTTCCCTCCTAGTGACAGTAAATTTATTTTCTATGTCTGTGGGTATGTTTCTGTTTTGTAAGTAAGCTTATTTGTGTCCTTTTTTTTTTTTTTTTAAAGATTCCACATATAAGTGATATCATGTGGTATTTTTCTTTCTCTTTCTGGCTTACTTCACTTATTATGATGATCTCTAGGTCCATCAATATTGCTGCAAATGGCATTACTTTGTTCTTTTTATGGCTGAGTAGTATTCCATTGCTTATATATACCACAACTTCTTTATCCAAACATCTGTCGATGAACATTTAGGTTGTTTCCATGTCTCGGCTATTGTAAATAGTGCTGCTGTGAACATTAGGGTCCATGTGTTTTTTCAAATTAGAGTTTCCTCTGGATATATGCCCAGGAGTGGGATTCCAAATCATAGGGTAAGTCTGTTTTCACTGAAAAGTAAGTGGAAACAGGCAGAAAGACTCTTACACAACCAAGGCTGTGAGAAAGATATACATGAAATCTGGTAGAAAGGAAAGAAGAGTGATCAGGTAAGGACCTGTGCCTGTGGGAGGGGACTCGGAGGAAACTGGGCCGAGATCTGCACTGGAGAGTGAGCAGATGTAGCCACAAAATGGGCACCACAGATCTGAGATCAGTCACAGGGAAGACAAGTCCTCTTGGCTGGTTGGAGGACCACGGGACTAACAGGGAAGCCTGGACTCCACTTGTGAGGAGTATGTACACACTGGCTTGCTCCTGAGGCAGAGTGTAGAGGGCAGATTGAGGACTGCTCCAGTGGCTGTCCAGTTTTCGATGACCACCTCAGTATGTATCCCAGCCTGAGCTGAGCTAATGCTCCAGTCCTGCTTACATCACCTCAAAGCTTCTCAGTGGAGCAGTGAGATGGGAGAGAGTTCCACAGTGGGATGCAGAGACAACTGGACCTGCAGTGGCATTTGCAGATGCTTGCATGGGCAGTGCTTCAGGGACAGTCAGGATTTCTAATTGTGGCCAGACCACCACAGCCCATTTTCCATACACACTGAGGGGCCGCATGGGCCCTGCCTGCCCTGCAGAGTAGCTCCACAAACAGGGTAGGGGAAGCAGGGTATGGGGGAGTGATCAGTTGTGAGGAACAAAGGAAACTTAGTTGCCATTGCTAGTGTTTGCACAGAGAACACATCCACTGCAGACTGAACCTCTGCCTGAGGCTCGCCTGCTTCAGCTCTCACCCTGTCACAAGGCAAGAGTCCATGCTGACCCTCTTACTCCAGCACTACTCCCCTCTGGGGCAAGGGTACTCGTGTTGGGAGAGCAGAGAGATACACTTTAAGAGAACAGAGCCTACTCAGACTTGACCCACAGGACTTCTGCTCTATTGACTTCGGACCCAGTCTTCCCCCTTTAGAGCAGTGAAGGTCACTGAGTATAAAGTTCCACCTCATGCCTGCCTTGGACCCTAGCTCCTTCATCTCCAGCCCCACCTCCTACCAAGTCATTAGCTGACAGTACACCCTGGAGGAAAGACATTACTTCTGTTTCTGTCAAATCTAACTCTCCCACCCAAAGCACTGGGCACATGAAAAGTGTATAGACATGCTACCACATAACAATGCCATTCAAGACTATGATAGGTAAATGTTTCACATAAATTCATAGAGTCACATAAAATCACATAAATTCATAGAGAAAGTTAAGCAAAATGAAAAGACAGAGGAACTGGTCTCAGTTGAAAGAGCAACAACAACAAAAATCCTTGAAAAAATAATGAAACAAATAAAAAATTTATCACATAATGAATTCAAAGTATTAGTAATAAAAATGCCAGCTGAATTAGGGAAAAGAATATATGAACACAATGAGAATTTTAATAAGAAAGTAGCAAATATAAAGAACCAGTCAGAACTGAAAAATACAATAACTGAAATGGAAAAGACACCAGAAGGAATGAATAGCAGACTAAGTGATATAGATGCACACTTAAGTGAACTGGAAGATAGAATACTGGAAATCACCCAATCAGAGCAGCAAAAAGAATAACAAACTTTAAAAATGAGAGCAGCTTAAGAGATCTTTGGGCTAACATGAAACTTACCAGCATTGACATTATAGAGGTCCGAGAAGAAGAGATCGAGAAAGGGGTCAAAATATATTTGATGAAATTATGGCTGAAACTTCCCAAACAAAGAAGGAAACAGATATCTAGGTACAGGAAACACACAGGGTCCTAAAGAAGATTAACCCAAATAGACCCACACCAAGACATATCATAATTAAATTGGCAAAAGTTAAAGACAGAATTTTAAAGGCAGTAAGGGAAAAGCAGAGTGCTATGCTAGGGAAACCCCATAAGTCTGTCAGCTGATTTTTCTGCAGAAACATTACAAGCCAGAAAGATGCAGAAGACACGGTGTGTGTGTGTGTGTGTGTGTGTGTGTGTGTGTGTGTGTGTGTGTGTGTCTATATATATATATATTTATTTATATATATATATAGACACACACACACACATACACATACACAAATATACAGAAGACAAGCTGGTGGATACTAGTGGTGAGAGGGAGGAGGAGAGGGGGAAGATAAGGATAGAGGATTAAGAGATACAAACTCCTATGTATAAAATATATAAGCAACAAGGATATACTTTACAGCACAGGAATATATAGTCATTATTTTGTAATAACTTTAAAGGGAGTGAAATCTATAAAAATATTGAATCACTGTGCTATAAATCTGAAACTAATACAGCATTGTAAATCAAGTATACTTTAAGACAAATAATAATAATTTTGAAATTTAACAAAACAAATAATTTGGCCATTAATTGAGTTGTCTTTTTATTGTTGAGATGTAATAGTTCTAGTTTTTTCCCCCTGTTCTATGGGTTGTCTTTTCACTCTGAATAGTCTCTGTTGAGGTGCAAAAGTTTTAAATTTTACGTCTAATTTTTTTTTCACTTGTCTTTAGTTTCAAATCTAAGAAACTATCCAATCCCAAGGTCATAAAGATTTCTACCTGTGTTTTCTCCTAAGAATTTCATAGTTTTAACTTTCATGTGTTACTCTTTGATACATTTTATCACATCAAACTCTCATTTCACTTCTTAACCTGTTCCTGTAACTCTACATTTAAACTTACTGTTAAAATTAACACATTATGATGCAACATTTCAAAGACGATGAGTTTACCAGAATGTGCAGTCTCTTCTACAACCATAAGTAATTCTTCAGTATCACATTTATTGTTTGAGAAATGCCATATACCATTTACCTTAGTATGCATGTGTACATAAGTATGTATTATATATTGATTTGCCAGATAATATGCTAGTATTATATTACTATTCTAGTTAAAGGAGATATTTTATATCTATATTGTCAAAAATGTTCACTTTAGCTCCACGTTTTATTTAAGATCATGTCAAATTTTACTTTGCTCTCTTAGTGGACTGTGACTACTTAATTTTTTTTCTTTTCTTTTCTTTTTTTCTTCTTTTTTTTTGAGGTATCTGATTGACTTTCTTTTTTCCTTGTTGATGATAAAAATTTAACCCTTCCCTGTAGTATCAAGATTATCATCCATTTGCTCAGGTCAAAATCTTTGAGTCATCTTTGATTCTTCATTTTTCCTTATCTCACACATGAAATTTGTCAATAAATCCAATAAATCCCATTGATTCTACTTTCAAAATGTGTTCAGAGTCCATCCATGTGTGATTTGAATGGATTCCATATCTATAACTTTTTATCTAGCCTGTACTATTGTAAAAGTTTTCTAAATGGTCTTACTGCCATCTGTCTACTATCTATGCCCACTCTATTTATAATACAATATTCAGAGGGGTTTTTCTTTGAAAAGAAGACAGGATATGTCACCCATTGGATCAAACTCCACTTTTTGTCTTGTGTCTTGTTCAGAGTAAAACTAGAAGACTTTATGTTGATCTAAATGACTTTTATTAGCTGTACTCTGCTACTTCTCTGATCTCTTCTCTTCCCCTCTGCCCCATTCTCACTCCATCTAGCCACACTTGCCTCATTATTTTGTTTGAGTATACTAAGTTAGTTCCTAAAATGATACCTTTACAGCTGCTTGTCCTTCTGCCTAGAATGTTCTTCCCACCAAATACCCAATATAAGCATACTTTGCAGATATTGGGGGTTGGGTTCCAGATCACCTCAATAAAGTAAATATCACAATAAAGCTAGTCACACAAATCTTTTGGTTTCTCAGTGCATATAAAAGTTATGTTTCCACTATGCTGTAGTCTATTAAGTGTGCAATAACATTATGTCTAAAAAATAATGCACATACCTTAATTTAAAATTTATTTATTGGTAAAAAATACTAACTATTATCTGAACCTTCAGTGAGCTATAATCTTTTTGGCAGTGGAGGGTCTTACCTCCATATTGATGGCTGCTGACTGATCAGGGTGGTGGTTGATGAACATTGGGGTGACTGTCTCAATTTCTTAATATAAGACAGCACTGAAGTCTGCCACGTCAATTGACTCATTTGTGAATGACTTCTCTGTAACGTGCAATGATGTTTGACAGCATTTTACCCACAGTATAACTTTTTTTTTCAAAATTGGAGTCAATTCTCTCAAACTCTGCTGCTGCTTTATCATCTAAGTTTATGTGATATTCTAAATCCTTTGTTGTCATTTCCACAAGCTCCATAGCATCTGCACCAGGAGTAGAGCACATCTCAAGACACCGCTTTCTTTGCTCATGCGTGAGAAGCAACTCCTCATCCATTAAAGTTTAATCATAAGACGGCAGCAATTCAATCACATCTTTAAGTTCCACTTCTACATTCTACTTCTCTTGCTATTTCCATCATATGTTCAGTTACTTCCTCCACTGAAGTTTTGAAATCCTCAAAGTCATCTGTGAGGGTTGGAATCAACTTCTTTCAAACTCCTATTACTGTTGATATTTTGACTCCTTTCTGTGAATCACAAATGTTCTTAATGGCTCTAGAATGGTGAATCCTTCACCAAGGTGAAGTTTTTCAGCTTACTTTGGCCACATCCATCAGAGGAACCACTATTGATGGTGGCTATAGTCTTACAAGATGTGTTTCTTAAATAATAATACTTGAAAGTTGAAATTTCTCCTTGCTCCATGTATTGCAGAATGAATGTTATGTTAGCAGGAATGAAAACAGCATTAACTGTGTTCATCAGAGCTCTTGGGAGAGCAGGTGCATTATCTAAGGAATCTTTTTTTTGAGCAGAAAGTCTGAACAGTGGGCTAAAAATATTCAGTAAACCACATTGTAAACAGATATGCTGTCATCCAAGCTTTGTTCTTCTGTTTATATAGCACACATAGACTGGATTTAGCATAATTCTTAAGGGCATTAGGATTTTTGGAGTGGTAAGTGAGCATTGGCTTCAACTTAAAGTCTCCAGCTGCATTAGCTCCTAACAAAAGAGTCAGCCTGTCCTGAAGCCAGACATTGACTTATCCTCTCCAGTTATAAAAGTCCTAGATGGCCTCTTCTTCCAATATCAAGCCGTTTTGTTTACACTATGTATCTGTTGTTTACTGTAGCCACCTTCATTAATTATGTCAGCTAGACCTTCTGGATAACTTGCTGCTGATTCTACAACAGCACTTGCTGCTTCACCTTGCACTTTTGTGTTATCGGGTGGCTTCTTTCCTGAAACCTCATGAACAAACCTCTGCTAGTTTCAAACTTTTCTTCTGCAGCTTCCTCACCATTTTCAATCTTCATAAAATTGAAGGGTGTTAAGGCTTTGCTTTAGCTTAGGTTTTGGTTTAAGGGAATATTGAGGCTGATTTGATTTTCTATCCATACCACTGAAACTTTCTCCATATCGGCAATAAAGCTGTTTAGTTTTCTTGTCATTCCTGTGTTCACTGGAGTAGCACTTTTAATTTCCTTCCAGAATTTTTCCTTTGCATTTACAACTTGGTTAACTGTTTGGCACAAGAGGACTAAGTTTCAACCTATTTGGCTTTTTATATGCCTTCCTCACTAAGCGTAATTATTTCTGACTTTTGACTTTAAGTTAGATACATGTGACTCTTCCTTTCGCTTGAACATTTAGAGGCCATTTTAGAGTTGTTAATTGGCCCAATTTCATTACTGTTGTGTTTCTGAAATATTGTGAGGATTACAAAAATGTGACACAAAGACATGAAGTGAGCAAATGCTGTTGGAAAATGGTGTTTTTTTTAAAAAAAAATTTATTTGCCTATTTTTCTTATTCCAATTTATTACTTCACGTTCCTTCTATGACTGTTAAACAGATTTTATATTCACCTGCTTGCATTTGTGGTCCCCTTACCTCATTAGAATATGAGTTCCAAGAGTGCAGATACTATATTCATTCACTGCTTTATACCCAGGGCCTACACTGGATACCTAGTTGAGGCTTAAGAATTAGTTAGAATGGAAGAATTATCTATTCCCTCAATCATACAATTGATAAAAATTAATTTCATTTTTGCCCAAAGACATAGTCTTTAAATTTTTTTTTTTAAGTTTCTATCTGTATTCTACTCAAAGCCTGCTACATTGCTTTTATATTTACAATTCTTTTTATTGTGTTCCTGGGAAAGAAATCTGGTTTCCGTATCTCATATTTTTCTGTTTTTCTTCATTTTACCTTCTCAGATTCCTTTTCATTTAGTGAAATATGGAAGAAAAATTGTGTGTATTCCATTACCTTAAGCCAACATCTTCAGGTTTTCACTCTCAGTTTAAATCAAAAGGCATTTATTGAAGCCAGTTTTGGTTTTTACTCATGTTAAGGAATGTCACTAAGAATATAAATAATATATATATTAGCTTGCAATTGTTAAATACAAATATTTATTAAAATTACTGATTTTGATACATGGCATGAGTCCATCATGATCTAGTTCCTGAAAAATTAAATGGCTTAATGACTCTGTTTTATTTGGAAATATCACTTATTTGATTGACTATTTCTATAATCATTTTAAAATAAGTAATATATGTCTTAAAAGTACACTTTTATAATAACATAATTTTCCATGCTATTTCAAAATAAATTCATCATTCAATTGATAAACAATCAGGATTGAAGACAGATTTTAGCTGGCAACCTGTGCATGCTGTGTTGTGCAGGGTGGTTGTATTTTGAGGCTGATTTTTCTCATATATATTTTCTACTTCTGGTGCTACTGAGTGAATTCAATTAGGTAATGTATTTGAAAATGTACCACAGAGTCCAGCAGTTTATAGGCAATCAATGAATGACAATTCTTTCTCTTTTTTTTCCCACAAATCTCTATCAAGTGTCATGTTTTTAATTGCACTAATGTTGCTCTAGTGACTCTAACATTCAAATATTGTATTTTCACATGAAACTATTATGCTATCACTGGTATATTTTTAATCTATCTTTATAATACCAAGCTCTCTATAATTACTAAAGAACTTTTTTCTAAATATTTATGGAAGCAATTTTATTTATCTTCTGTTCTAAATAGGGGTAGAGGAAAACAAAAATCTCTTTGCTTATAGAAACATGATGTCTTATGAAGGTTGATTGAAGCATTTAAGAAAATTACTTTCCCACATTAAAGAAGGTGTTTATATAACAATCTGACTATTAACTACCAGGCATAGTAATTTCATCACTCCACCAGCTGTTCACATTTAATATTTGCATAATAGAATGAAAAGTTTCTATAGACTAATAAGATCTAGATTTTTATTCCTATTCCATGTGGACACACTTTTATCAAAATGATCACTTCTTTCATGATCTTTCTTTTGGGTCTAATTTACTTTTCTTTTGTAGTTATATGATGAGAACATACATTTTTTCCTACAAGTTAGGTCTGTTAGGTATTATAAAAGCATATCAAGTTTTATCTTACTGATACAAAAATGAAGACTATTTGATTGAAAAACTGATAAATACTCAGCAAACTACAAAACAGTTTGTGCTTTATGGTTTACATAAGGTGTTCATATTTCTAACGGTGTATTGAACATGCTATCTTCTTTGAAATGGCAATCAAATTACTTGTTTGCCCTGAATACATACTCTTATATATTTGTTTTTGATATACATCTATAAATTGTAATGGGAAATAAATTCTAGCATGCTTACTCTTCATGTGACTTAGTTGAAACTAGTTGTGAACATGTGTATATGTGTGTGTGTGTATATATACACATATACAAACATATATGTGAGAGTTTGTGTATGCATATGTATACATATACGTGTATATATATACATATACATATCCTTAAACATACATGAATTTTACACCTACTATATATTTACTATACACCCATTTGAGCTGTGAAAGAAAAAATATGATGCTCAGAACAAACCTGCAATTAAAATTTAAATACTGACTCGGTTATTAAATTTTTAATCATTGATCTATTAAGAAAATGAGGCCAAAAAAGGTGAAAGTGGAAGGCCTACGAATTGGTAAAATGTAAATGTCTGTTTTACCCTGGCTGTACTGATGGATCTTCATCATATTAAAGTGATGAATTTATGGGAGTTGATAAAATCTGAAGGCTAGCCCAAGTGAAAAGGCTAGCAGGACATTCCAGAATAAAGAAGGAACTCAAAAAAAGATATACTTTAATTTTATGTGTAAAAAGAAGGCATCAGCAAGCAACTTGCTTACCTTGACCTTAAAACTGAGTTGAAGGGGAACAATTCTCCACTAAGAATCCATAATCATATGCTGGCTCTTGCAAAAGTTTCATCTCCACATCACATCACCCAGGGTGGGAGGTCGTGGAATGTGGAATCCATGCAGATTGTTTTAATTTAGCATGATCTAAAGTAGTTTCTGTTTTCTATTTGTCTGGCAGAGGAGAAGGTAAATACTTCTGGGGTGAAAAATTTCAACTCAGCTGTGAATATTTTTATGAATTAATAATTCAATGAAAAGTGATAAAGCACAAAGGAAGAGCGTCAAGAGGCTGAGCTAGAATAAACACAAGTGTGAGCTGAATAAGGGCCCAAAATACTTCTAATAATGGCATTATGAGACACAAAAAAAAAAATTACTTAGTTTGTCACAAGAGAGAATTAATGGAATTGAATATATGAGAAATATGAGCAGTCTTTAAAAATAATCAAGACATTTTGAAAAGTTAGAACTTTTAGAACTTAAAAATTTAGCAACTGAAAATAAAAATTCAATGAATGAGTTAAACCACATATTAGACCAAGCTGAAGAGCTAGCTTATCATTTATATGTTAGCTGTGAAATAATGGACCAGAATGCAGTTCAGAGAAACAAAGAAATAGAAAATGTGAAAGATTAAGACATATAACAATCAGAATAAAAAGATGTAACTTCTATTTTATTAACTTTCCAGAAAGATATCATGGAGAATTGTGAGGGAAAATAATTAAAGCAATAATAATTGCCTAATAATGGCAGTTATGTAAAGCTCAAAGAAATCAAGATACATAAATAAATCTGTAGCTAGATATACAATAGTGAAGATGAAGAACACAAAAACCATAGAAAGTCTCTTAAAAAATAATATTTACCAAAAAAAAAAAATTTAGATTCATGGCTGATTTCTCAATAACAACCAAGGGGAGCCAGAAGTACATAATATGCTTTCAGTAGGTTGGCTTCCTAGGTTTAGATATTTTGTGAAATCATTTATGACTATTGGTAAAATAGTTCCATTAAAGACTGAGAAGCTTATATTCATACTAATCCTCTGCTCATAACAATTACAAACTCTGGACAAAATAAAATAACTATTTGAAAACAACTAAATACATGTTTGGTTTTCATGTAATTCTGTCTGTAAACTTACAAACCTTTGAAACATCACATACACGTGGCAGAGATAGTAAAGTTTGACACACTACACATCAATAACAACTACACTACTATTTTTTCCACATGCTGTACAATCTCAGTAACTGGGATGGTGAATTGAGGGCATTGCTTATTAAATTTTAGGTCCCATCTTCCTTTTAGAAATACCTATATCCCAAATATTATAGTTTAAGATTTTACAGACAAAAGCTTCCAGGTATAGAATATTGCCCATCGATCCTGTTCATGGGTGACACAGAGCTATTCTGTTATCAGTCCAATACCAGCAATTTCACCACTGAGGAGGCCTTAGAGAAGGTGGGAAGGTGACATAACACGAACCAGAAAGATGTTAGAGAATAACAGACACTACAGTCTAGTGATATCCTGTCATTACTTGGGTTTACCAGTCTTTCGCACTACTGTAGCCTAGTCTTCTAAATTCCCAGTAAGTGTCCCTAACTGTCTTCCAGAAGCAAAAGTAAATCTTTCCTGGAAAAACCTCAAATTATCTCTATAATTTTTCAATTTTTCAGATAATAATTTTTCAGATCATCACACAAACATGACTATACCTATTTTGCAATCATTTTGTAATGTACAGAAATACTGAATCACTATGTTGTGCTCCAGAAAGTAACATAGTGTTGTAGGTCATTTATACTTCAAAAACAAACAAACTCATAGAAAAATAGATCAGATCTGTGGTTACCAGAGTTGAGGTGGGGGAAAGGGGACTGGATCGAGGTAATTAAAAGGTACAACTTACAGTTATAAGATACTGGGGATGTAATGTATGATATGATAAATATAATTAAGATTGCTGTATGTTACATATATGACAGTTATTGAGAGTAAATTCTAAGAGTTTTCATCACAAGGAAAAGTTTTTTTCTTTTTCTTTGTATAAGATGATGGATGTGCATTAAACTTACTGTGGTAGTCATTTCATGACATACATAAGTCAAATTATTATGCTGTACACCTAATACTTATACAGTGCTGTATGTCAATTATATTTAAGTAAAGCTAGAAAGAATTTTTTTTAAATTAAAAACTTAAAAGCAATCAGAGCTCCTTTGAGAAAATTAAATAGAAATGTTAGAACTGAAAACTGCAATAACTAAAATTAAGAATTTAAAATATGAATTTAACAACACATCAGAGTTGGCAGAGGAGAGGATTAGTAAACTAAAAATAGATCATTAGAAAATATTTTAAGTAAAAAGAGAGGGAGGAATACTGGGGGGAAGGAACAGGAGTTATATATAGGACACTATGAAAATACCTAACAGAATTTAATTGAAGATCTAGAAGGAAAGAAGATACAAAATGTTGCAAAAGCAATATATGAAAATATGTAAATAACCGTTTTCCAAAATTGATTAAAACATCAGCCATGTATGGAAGAAGCAAATTTCAAGCTTTAGCTTCTTCTCAAAATTAATACAGAGAAAACAACATCTAGAAATATCATAGAACAGCCAAGAGCAAACAACTGAGATGGCAAAGGCAGGAACCAGAGAAGGAAAATCAAATATCCAGTGAAGGTATAATTCAAATTAAAGCATTATAGAGACATTTTAGAACCAAAAAGGAGGAGGAGGAAGGGGAGAGGATGGAGGAGGGGGAGAGGATGGAGGAGGGGGAGGGGAGAGGAAGAAGAAGGAAACAAAGAAAGAGAAGAAACCTGACAAAAATAGCAAAAGAAAAAAGAAAAGAAAAGAATTTAAGAGCAGAAACGAATGAAATAGGGGAAGAAAACAATAAAGAGAATGAAGACAGTCAAACTTGGTTCTTTGAAAACACTAATATTTTGATAAAGATGCAGGAAAACTGAGAAAACATAGAAGAAAAATAGAAAATAGAAGAGAGAATACAGAATATTTATGTTTTCACTGTTATTAATTTTAAAAGAGGCATGCCCTACTAAAAATAGTTATGAGAAATATTATGAACATTTTTGCCTATAAACTTGAAACTTCCATGAAATAAACAAATTCTCAGATAAATTCCTACATGTGTAAAAACTTTGATAAAATCTAACATTTATTTATGATACAAACTCTACCTTAAGGGTCAGAAAAATCTTTCTGTAGGGTCATGATAATAAATGTTTTGTTTTGTTTTGTAGGCCATACAGTTTGTCACAACTGTTCAATCCTGAGACTGTAAAACAGCCCAGACAGTATGCAAACAGTCACTGTTATGTTCCAGTATGACGTTATTTATGAAAACAGGCCATAGTTTGCTGAACCTGCTCTAAATAATTATGAATTGTAGGGAGTTATGTTAATCAGATAAATGGTATCTATTAAAAACAGCAAATATCATATTTAACCATGAATAATTGAAAGCTTTCTTCCTTGAGATAGTTAAAAAAGACAAGAAGGCTCACTTTCACACTTTTATGTAACCTTTACAGGAGCCTTATACATGTGCTGTCCAATTACAGTAGTTACTAGACACACATGGTTATACCTATTTAAATTTAATTTAAAACAGAGTAAATATAAAGAGTAAAATGATCACCTTTATTACCAGTTAAAGCTAAGTTGGAAGACATAGCTTAGTAGAAGAGCCTGCTAACTGAATTCCAGATTTAGTCTGGCTCATGCAGAGATGAATCAGACTAAGCCTCTGAATGCTTTGCAACATAGAGACTTTTAAGAGAAAACTTAGCCTTTATAGGCAGTGTGCACCTAAGAAGCAAAGACCTGAGTAGATTATACACGTTATTTTAATATACCTACCATGAAGAGTAGTCATTATATCTCTGTATTAGTCTATTTGGGCTACTATAACAAAATACAACAGACTGGGTGGCTTATAAACAACAGAAACTTATTCTGACAGTTCAGGAAGCTGGAAAGTCTAAGATCAGAGCACCAGCATGGCCTGGTTCTGGTGAAGGCCCTCTTCTGGGTTGTAGGATGCCAATTTTTTGCTGTGTCCTCATGTGGTGGAAGAGCCTAAGGAGCTCTTCCGGGTCTCTTTTATAAGGGCACTAAACTCATTCATGAGAGTTCTACCCTAGTGACCTAATCACCTCCCAAAGACCCACATCTTAATACCATTACCTTAGGGAGTTAGGATTTCAATATATGAGTTTTAGAGAAATACAAACATTCAGACCATAGCAACCTCCCTCATATTGAATGAGTTATAATAATTGAGAATGCCCAAGCCTTGCTTTATAGGAAGGAAATTTCAGAAAAGGAAAAAGGTAATACCCCTTAATAAAATGGTCCTCACATACCCACTCTGGATCTAGATAATACTTTTAGCAGAAGCCATCAGTGGCCCACCATACTTTCATGGCACTTAACTTGTCCACCCAAGGTAGCCTGCTACTACCTGTTTTCCTGAAGACTTTTTTTGACTATTGTTCAGGGAAATCTAAGCATGGTGAATGTAACTCCCCTTGGAGTAGCCCTCCACCAAGGAATGACAGTAGGAGATAGAGTGAGACTTCCAACTCCTTTTGTTTCTCAGCCATTTAACCATGAGAATTTTACCCGGTCCTCTAGAGTGTCCAGTGTGGTTATTCTCCACTTGTCTATAGGGTAACTTGATAGATAACTGACCTTTTATTGTTTTCCATCATTTACCTGTTTCATTTTCCAATCCTATGACAGCATGTTCTGAGATTTCTTCCCAAATAAACTTCTTGCATTCAAATTATTTTCCCTTGTCACCTGAGGGAATTCAAACCAAGACAAGGTTTTAGCTTCCCTATCACAATCTCCCATGTTAGCAGTTTTCTTTATCAACTGGTCAATTTCTTCCTTCATAATCAGTTGACCTCACTGGTATCTCCAGCTGATTTTTATTTGCATCAACCTCCTTTTAAATTTGTTCCCTTTTTTATCTACTTTGAATTATATGGTTCATCATTTCAATTACTCTTGCTGACATGCTAAACTTTTTACCCCCATTTCCATTTCTCTCTTAATCCAGCAAAATGTCAACACTGGATCATTTTAGCTACTCTTCTTCATTGTGTCAAATAATATTCAGGCTGCTGCTCCTTGCAGAAGAAATTCACATGATTAGGAGACTTGGTTACATTAAGTTTGACACTTCAAATAGACCCAAATGCACTGTCCAGCACTCAAATATTTCCATAGTAAACCCACTCTCCAAACATTTACAAGGTCAATTAAACCATCCCTACTCTCAAAACACTCAGAGCCCCCACTTCCCACACACATACAATCTCTCACTCTCACAGCATAACCAGCCACATTAATATAACCCTCTAATCTTTGACAAAAGAATGGGAGCAATATAATGAAACAAAGGTAGTTTTTTCAAGAAATGGTGCTACAACACGTGGACATGCACATGGAAAAAAAGTGAATCTAGACATGACCTAATGCTTTCTATATAAACTACTTTAAATGGATCATAGACCTAAATGAAAATGCAAACCATAAAACTCTTAGAAAACAACAAAAGAGAAAACTTAGATGGCCTTGGGTATGATGGTGCCTTTTTAGTTATGACATCAAAGGCATAATCCATGAAAAGATGTTCAATATCATACATCATTAGGTAATTTCAAATTGAAACACTGAGCTATCACTATATACCTGGTAGAAGGATCACAGTCCAAATGTTGGTAACACCAAATGTTGACAAGTATGTGGTGTAGTAGAGTAACAGGAACTTTTCATTCTCTGCTGGTCATACATTTAGGAAGATAGCTTGGAAGCTTCTTATAAAACTTAACATATTTTTACTATACAGTCCAGCAATCACGCTCCTTGATGTTTATCCAAAGGACCTGAAAACATGTTCACACAAAAACTTGCACCCAGATATTTATATCAGTTTTATTAATAATTTTTTAAAACAATGCAATCAAGATGTCTTTCAGTAGACAAATTAATAAAAAATTGTGATACAACCAGGTAGTGCAATGGTATTCAGCACTAAAAGGAAATGAGCTATCAAGCCATGAAAAGTCATGATGGAACTCTAAATACATATTACTAAGTGAAAGAATCCAATCTGAAAGGTTAGATACTGTGTGATTCACTATATGACATTATGGAAAAGGTAAAACTATGGGGACACTAAAAAGGTCAGTGGTTGCCAGTGGTTAGCAGCGAGGGAGGGTTGAATAGGCAGAGCACAGAGAATTTTTAGGGTGGCAAAACTATTCTATAAATAGTGAATACATGTCATTATACATTTGTCAGAACTCAACACTGAGAGTGAACTCTAATGCAAACTATGGACTTTAGGTGACAAGGATGTATCAGTGTTGGTTCGTGTATTGTAACAAATGGACCACTGTACTCAGGATGTTGATAGCAGGAGAGGTTGTGTATGTGCGGACAGAAGATATATGGGAACTCTGTACTTTTCACATAATTTTGCTGTGAATAAAACTGCTCAAAAATAAAGTTTATTAATTAAAAATAGTAAGGCAAAGATTTGGATACGTTAATATAAAACGTCTTATTATTTAGAATATGTAGAATGCAATAGAAATATTACCATGGGCTGAATTTCACCTATAGGCATATTTCTTGCTCCCAAGTATAAGGTGTTACATACTACAGAAGAATTAAGAACAGACTACTGTTCACTTCAACAGACTATTTCTCTTAGAAAATAAAATATATATGTTTTAAGGGATGATCTTGCTGACTTTTATAGGATTAATCACTCATTACTGGTTAAAGCTATACCTCCTATAATTTGTAGAATTGAAATACATGTTCAAAGTGATGTGTTCGATTTCTAGGAACTCTTCATTCTCCACAGGTGGTGCCGGAGATGAAAGCAAAGTATTTTCAAAATAAAAATTGTATTTTAAGCCTCAATTTTAGAAAAAAAAATTTTAAGTAGACAAATTGACATTATATTTGCTGTGAATATTTTCTGAATGAATAACATTCAATGATATCAAAAATCTGTATATGTTTAAAAACGATTTTATAATTCTCTGCATATATTTTATTTAAAGGTAAATATATGTTTATGAGATCTGTCCTGATGTGAGAATTACCTTGAAAATGTCCTACAGAATTGGTAAGTCAACTCTAAAAAATTTTATGACATATTTAGCTAATTTCCCATTGATGCCATTGGTTTATATTCTCATGCTCTGATCTGAATCCCTTAGGTATACTTAACCTTTACTCAGGGAACTATTAAAAAAAGGTGAGAGATGGAAAGAGCAATGTTTGAGTGAGTCATTCTGATGCATAGTGGGAGCAGTTGTATAAATGATGTTTTGTGTAAAATCTGTTTAAACTTTTTTCATTGTTGCCACACAATCCATCATCATGAATATTTTTTAAAAAAGAATTTTAATGAAAGAACTGTTTCCTTCCCTCTTTTTTTTCTTCTGTGAATTAATTTGTTCCTTTAACATATGTCTGCAGCATTTTCCATGGGTAAACATTTTGAGAATTGTAGTATGTATCAAACCATGGAAGTGAAATTCATACACTTTAATTTTTCCATTTACTTGATAACTAGATAAAAATAAATTTTAAAAACTAAGTGATGTGTAGACTTACATATAATTTGTTAAATAAATTGCCCTCTTTCTAGATAAGTTGGAACTATAATCCTGATGAATTGTAGTTTTTCAAAGAAAATCATTTCCTACATTGATAATAAAAAGAAATACTCTAGTTTCATATTTGTATAAAAGGAAAAACAACTATTTCTGGTTTCCCAGCTCAAGGATGTATAAGTAAACCTAAAAAGATGAACCATTTTATCTTGCTTATACTTTTATCATTACCTTCTTTTTTGGGAAAACTAAGCCTCCTGAAAAGTTTGTCTTTAAGGTAGTTGTGTTTATTAGTTCTTGTTGCAATTAAAACTTTTCCTTTTATGACATATTGCCTGAAGGGAAAAAATAAACTACTCAAGACAGGCAAATGGTGCTCATCAGGGTAAGCACTCCATCTATGTAGTCTGTTATACCCTAAGCACCTAGTACAGTGTGTGATATAGAGTGAATATTCAATAATCATAGTTTGTAGTCATATGAAAATAAGTTAAAATTAATGAAGCATAGCCTTTCCTGTTGAACTTTTTCTTTTTAGTATGTTCTAAGACCCAGTTCTTAGAAAACAAATGTTACACTTAAAAATTATGAGTCTGTGGAAAGGGCTTAGCTTCAGGGAAGGTCAGAAACAGGTTCTTATGCTATATTTACCATTTATTAATTGTGATTCATTGGGCAAGTTACATTGCTTTTTAAACTTTTGTCAAAATAACTTTAAGTAAATAATAACGGTTAACTTCCCATTGCTGCTATAACCAATTACCACAAATTTAGTAGATAAAGACACAGATTTATTATCTTACAAGGTGGAGGACAGAAGTCATAATCAAAGTGTTAGCAGGGTTCCTTCTAGAAACTCTAGGGGAGAATTCATTTCCTTGCCTTTCCAACTACTAGAGGCCACCTGCATTCCTTAGCATATGGCTTCTTCTTCCAGGAGCACATCTTCACATCTCTCTCTGTCTCTCTCTTTCTTCTTTCTCTCCCTCTTCCTCTCTCTCTACTTCCCCTTTCCCTCTTCTCGCTCTGCTCTTGTCATCCCATCTCGTTGTCTGACTCTGACTCTTACCCTCCCCCTCATAAATAACCTTGTGATTACGCTTGTGCCACCTGGATAATCTTCTCATCACAAGATTCTCAACTTAATTACATCAACAAAGTCACTTTTGCCATGTAAGGTAATGTAATGACAGCTTCTGGGAATTAGGATGTAGCTGGCTATCTTTGGAGGGGATGCTATTCAGCCTACAAGAGTAACATCTTAAGAGGTTTTTAAGAGGATTAAAGGAGTTTGAATATATGAATGTTTGGTATAATCGATTGACCTTATGTGATACATTTTGCATATATCTATCTCTATACATTTTATATCTGTTCATTAAATATTCCTCTATCCAACAAATAAAGTAATACTTTAATATTTTAATTTATTGTACTATGTTTTCAAATGTACTATGTTTTTTTATGAGTGTGGTTATTCATATGAATTCAATATTTATTTATAGAAAACTTTTGGAAGTTGATTTCTGGAAGGTTGATATATTAACGTTTTTAAATAAAACAAAATACTGATATAGGCTTAGGGACAATATAGGAAAAATTATCGAGATCACTAGAATATAATATCTTGGAAGAATGTCTAATTTTACACAATAATGGATAGTGCCTAAATGTTGCCCCTAAGCCTATTCATTCAGAAATTGCAGTCTTACTGTACTTGTTAAGCTTTCACCATGTTTTTCTTTCCCCTTTGGAAAAGAATAAAATAACTGAATACAACATTCCCTTCTTCACCACGACGATTTTCACGTTTGCCATTTTTTATAAGAAAACAAGCTAACTCCTTAATCTCTGCTTCTTAAATAAATGTGAATACTCTGGTTAATAATTTTGTTTAGCTAGTTATATTTGTGATTTTATGTTGCATGCCATAAGGTCCTACTGATCTCTACAAACTTTTTAACAAGTCATATTATTATATCTAGAAAAGCAGTGGAACAAATTATAATTTTATTTAGTATTTAATACATATATTCAGCAGTGTGAGAGCCTCTGAGAATGTCCTGTTGAAGTTAACATGGAGGAAATCTTAGTGTCACACTTGAAAACAAGGGCTGCAATGCCTGTTTTGCTTCTAAGTAAACTTCCTCTCCATATACATGCCATAAAATCTAAATCCACAGAATACATTTATGAGATTTACTTTATATAATAGTTCACTGAGCTTTCTAGTCTATGAATTGAACTGTAAAACATCAATTGATTCCATAGGGTGAGCCAAATCATAGCTGATAGAGTACAGTGGTGAATATTTAGAATGACAGCATCAACTGCTAAATAAACACACACACACACACACACACACACACACACACACACTCTTAACTCGACATCAATCAGGTAACATAGAAACAGATATTGTAATTCAATAGCTAATGGTACCTTGTGTAAAGTAGAAAATATACACAGATATTTTATATTCAAATAAATATTGTACATTAGTAAACAGATGTCTCTTACCAATAGAATTATATTTATATGAGCTCAAAGAAGTGATAAGAAATATCATTTAGATAGCTATAAATTGAAGAATACAGCTCAGTGCAAATTCATAAGAAATACATGGAATGAAGACAATTATATTCTATTATGTACAAAAATATATGTGATTTTTATTAATATCATGTGCTAAATTATGGTATTTTTCATGAAAATCATACAATAATAGCTTTTTAAAAGAAAATAAATTCAATATTCATTCTTCTCTTGTGTATAAATTTGTGATAACTATGCTCATTCTGATAATGCCATATTTTTCTTATTAAAATTACTTTAATGCTTATGTCTTCATAATCATTGAATCTCAAAAAGAAAAATAAAATGATAAAGAGTTAAACATCCACTGGTAGTTAAGTGAAAGAAAATCCCACAACGATGTGAGTAGACAGACTAGTCACATTATATGAAATACAGATTTAACAAAATGAAGCTTTTCTAGAAATATATTTTTTTCTTCAATTATATCTTCTTAAGGACCATGACCCATGGTTTGAAGAATAATAATTGCTGTAACTAAAATTAGTTTATAATAGAACATTGTTTTATTTGTTCTCTAAGTAGTCAATGACAAGAGTATTGGCTGCAAGAGCATTAGTCTTGCTAAATGTCTAGTTACCCCTACAAATGCTCTCCAGTTTAGATTCTAGATAAAATGTTTTGGCAAACTGGAGACACAGAGAACTACAAACTAGAATTGTTCTTTAAAACATGGATTTCAGTATTAAAATGCACAAAATAAAAATCTGGCTCCATCATCTGTTAGTTGTGTGAATTTGGGAAATTCATTTAACCTCTCTTTGGCTATTTGTTCATCTATAAATGAGAATAATCATGTTATCATTCATAAGGATATTTGTGAGAATTAAATGCTTGTTGTAATTTTTGGTACCTATTCCATATAATTAATTACATTAGTAGAATGCAATAGTACTGCAGTTGTTATTACCACTTTCAAGGTATTTCTCATATGTTACATTTAATTTTTAATTCCTTACACATATATTCTACAACATGCTTTCCTTTTTTTGCTTTTATTTTTATTATTATTTACCCACTTTTTTCTAAGAAGCATGGTTCCTTATTTAAATGTTTAAATTTATCCTCATGCTGTTGAATGTATTTGCTTTGGGCTTGTTTTAAAATTATATTTTTTCTCTTGACTTCTGGACTGCAAATTATTTGAAGATCTTCTTAATCATAACATAACACATATATGCGGTTAGTCAGTAAACACTTGATAGCTGGGGTTAGATGAATAGTGAAAAAGCCCATGATGTGGGGGAAAAAAGTAAAGAAATATTTTTTCTTCCAACTGTAAATTGTAAGCAATTAATTTGTAAGGTGGCTTTCACATGTAAACCAAGATAGTTGGACACTTCTAGAAACCATGCCATGTTAAATGACCAGACATTTCTTAGAGCCCAGAAAATCCAGAAGCTTTGCAGTAGCAAACATTTATTTTGAGAAATTTTATCACCTTGAAGTTACTCTGCCTATTATGATAACACATTGATATTTTTTATTACTACTGTACCCTCATAAAGTTGTCATTATTCCAAGGCTATATGTAGAACTCCAATTTCCCGATTTGTGTATAGAAGTCTATTAATAGTATTAAAAACTTTTCCTTGAAAAAAAAGAAATTACTTATCAACACTAATAAACTGTATTTTTTCAAAGACTATAGCTTTTTCTATTGGTAGTACATATAAACATTTTATTTTATATTTATATAGAAAAACAACTAAGCTTCCTAATATTTCTTCTAAACATTGCAAAAGCAGAAGAAATAAATAGAAATTGTTTTAAAACTCAGAACAGAAATGGACAAAGTGCACACAATAGAAGTTTATTGAACTTAAACAATAATGAAAGAAAAATGCAACTCAGAAATAGAAATTTTATGAGGGGTATTTGATAAAGGTAAAAGAGAGAGAAAGAGGAGAATAAAATGAGAACAACAACAACAAAAAAAAGAGTTAAATGTTTCCAAAATAAGATAGGAAAAAAGGCAGAACATAAAGGAATAACATTTGAATAACTTGTGTCCCTGGGTGAGTGAGCAGAGTGAGGGAGCAAAAATTAAACAATGTAACAAAACTAATGCCTAAAACTATAATCCACAAAAATTTCCAGAAATAAAAGGCTTAAATCATGATATTGAAAGGAACCAGAGGCTACCTGGAAATATGATCCTACAACAATCATCTCTAACATATATTCTAGAAGAAAATAGAAGATTTCAAGATAAAAAGAAAAATCCTCAGGCCTTTAGGTAAAAGTCAAACAATGTACAAAGATAAAATAATTTGAATGACGTCAGACTTTTCCAATGTCTAATATAAATTAATCAATAAATAATCAAGTAGGATTTTCAAAAAATCAATGAAATAAATTGTAACTATTTAATTACTTTATAGGTAGCTAAGCTATACTTCAAGTATCAAGACTGTGGAAGCATCTGATAAACACTAGAGCACAGGGAGTTTTGTAGCCATAAGTCTTCCTTGAGGAATCTCCTAGAGGATATTCTTTACTCAGATAAGACAAGACAAGGACAACTTTAGCAAAGGAATTATTGTGAGCATTTAGCATTTATGTATTAACATATATCAGACTAAACAAAATATAATTATAAGAGTGGAAAACTAATGCACAAATGCATGTTATGTAATGTACCTAAAAAATGAGGATAATGGAGAGAAAAAACAGGTAGTAGAATAATCTCACTGATTTTTATATAAGAAATAGATGAGATTTGAAGTGTAATATTTAAAAATGACAAACCAGTTAAAAACAAAACAGAGAATTCAGGGTCTTAAGGTATAATTACAAAGGTAACCACTGAACAAAACTACAAACTTCTTAAATATCAATTTATTTTAATAAAAAAGAAAATAATACACATTTGGTACACAAAAAAGCAAGGCACAAATTGTGTATTATATATAATCATAAAATAGTATGATGGAGTATTGACCAAACTTTTCAGCCATATCAATAAACTTAAATTTCCGTAAGTCATTAAAAAAAAAAATTTCCAATCAGATTCACAAAGCAAAATACATCTATACTCTGTATAAAAGAGGCACACCTAAATCGAAGTGAATCAGAAATGCAAAATTTAAAGTGTGGCCAGAGGTATACCTAAAAATTGTAAACAGGGAAAACGTATGGCTAGTGATCTTGATGTTTCTTTGAAGTATAATTCAAGTCAGAAATGAGGTGAGTGTTACGCTTTTTAAGGAGTAGGGTGTATTAAAGGTGCCCTTGCTTTCTTCAAAACTGTGAAATTACCAAATGAAAACTGCAGTTCATACAGTTGTGTATCTTGGAAAATCTGGCTTTCATTCAAGTCTATTGAAAATTAGCATCAATACAATGGGGGTTAGTCACTTTTTTAATATAACTTAGTCTTAACTTTTTATATATTTTATATAATTTACTGTTATAAATACTTGACTTAATTCTGTATAGAATATTCCCCAAAGTATTCATCCTTTTCATTAAGAGTACTTCAAAGTAGTACAGCAGAAAGGACCAGGTAGCAAAATAAGAAAAAATATTTTTCTTCTTTTGCCTAAATAATCATATCGTGAAAATAAAGTTTAATTTCAGGCTAAATCAATATTCAAAATACATACTAAGATATATTTAAAATGATAACTTTGTTTAATAGATGGATTAAAATTGTGGGGGTTTTGTATATGATTCAGGGAAAATCTGAAATTTCTTGTTGTTCCTGTCCCTCAGGACTCTTCCTTTATTTGGCTTATTTTCCTAACTAAACTCAAAACATAAGAATTAAGGGATAAGCTTTATCAAAGACTGTATGTGGAGAGTGGTTAGATAGAAATTTAAAAGGCTTTCCACATCACCTCTTATGTACTTTATATAGCTGTTAACATTAAAGTTGAAATAAAAAGAGGAGCAAACAGACTCTGAAGCAGAATTACAACAGTGGCAGAAGTCACAGCATATTTTGGCTAAGCATATTATCCTTTCAGGTCAAAATTGTGAGCTTAAAATGATAGCAAGATTGAAGAAAAATTTCCAGCAGTTGCAAAGGTATTGGGATTTAAGTAGACTTCAGCAATTTTGAAGAAGGAGAAATTGAGTTACACATGGCATACATTGAAATACATTAGGTTTTGAGAAATGGAGATTACTTAGGACTTGTGGAAGGAAAATTGAAAACTATAAAATCTGCCAAGAGTATAACATTCTATTCAGTGTGGAGGGAATGTTTAAGATTACCCTGAATGTGTCTCTGAGTTTGGCGAATAATACGTGTCTCAGCATTTTAGTGAACTTTTTGAAAAATAACAGGAGAACAATTAAGAAGCATAGATATGCCACTTGCAAGATAGAGTAAAATCATAATGTCTTTTAATAAGAATATTTTTATTCAGTTAATTTAAGAAAAAAATGCTAAGAACTTTTTTCTTTGAAATATGTTCTCCCATCTATCCTCCAAAGTATGTACATGATCTATATTCAAATGTTCTAATAGGTTTTGATGACATTTAAGATAATGAAGTTCTCAATATATCAGCTGAGACCAGAGTTCTTTGCACCATGCATTACTGCATTAATTCATCACACATTTGTTTAACCTCTACTCATCTGGATGATTGGGATACATCTATGAGCAAAGTAAATAAAGATCACTTTTTCTACGATGAGGGAACAGACAGATAACAAGAAGAGACAGACAATAAACATTAAATGTAAGAAGTTAAAGTGTATAGTATATGTAAAGTTGATAAAAACTTTGGGAGAAAAAAGGCAGAACATGAAAGAAAGATAAGGCTTGATGTGAGTCTTTAATCCATTGGTATCTTCAATTACTTTTCTCTCAGAAATAGAAATACTTAGATTATAGTAGTTCCAGTGATATCAATGTCTTACTCTAAAAGTCTATAAGCTGCACAGGAGCAAGGACAACATAACCCCATCACTCCCCCAAAACAAACTCTCAGTAAACACTAAGGTGACAACTGAAATAAAATTTACAGAGGGCAATGTGGTCTAAGAGAAGAGAATGTGGTTTAAGATTGAGTAGATATTCACTCTCTTGACAATAATGTGGTAACAAATTATTCTAAAGTGGATCTACATAACAAGCACCAGAGCATATAACTATTTATTTTATGACAAGACAAAAATAAGCTTATAAAATTTTGTCCTAAAATTAACTAACAGAAAAAGCTGGAGATTGTTATATGTAGTAGTGTTTCCTAAGAAGAACATTTTGGAAAACATTGAAGGATCAGCAGAGTATTGAAGCATCACAAGCACACTTAATTGAAGAATCTAGACCATACTTTGAATGAATTATTCTCACTGAACATTGCAAAGGAGATTTCTACCTATCATTAAATTTATTTGAAAGGGCAAAGTAGTGGTATGAATATAGGCAGTTTACTGAGGTACACTATATCTGATAAGTAACTGACATTTCAAAAATGAGACATGGCGTTCAAAGGTTTTAAATCAATGAGAGAAAAAAGCTCATCTTGAATCTGATAAAGCACGTTTGGGTTTTTCTGAGAAAGTTATTTATAAACACAACTTAGCTCCTATGAAGTTTTCACCACTGATGATGAAATTATTTTGTTGTGGTTGGCAAAATTCTTCTCTAGCAATTATCAGAAAATCAACTGCTTATGAGCTTAAATATAAAAGAAACAGAATGACTAGTATGATTTCATAAAATTAAAGCTATAGTCTGACTATTTCTATCATTATAGAAATATAGGCTTATCTGAAGATATTAAGTTATTTATTTACTGGAGAGTTATGCTATTTACACAAAAGAAATAGAACATGTGGCTAGAAAACATTTTTTCAATAATTTTGCCTTCCAAATTTGTTTTGCTGACTCAGTAGATTTACCAGATAAATATTCAAAATATAAAACATTATCAGAGAAGTTTCATTTAAATTCTTTGAGAATAATGATATCATCAATCTGTTTTTTTAAACATAATAGGCCATAATTAATCTAAAACAGAGTGTGATTATCATGAAACCTTTTGAAATCAATTGATGAAAATACATCAAATTGAATCTCAGTAAGACCTGTTTTTATAAATGGTATCTGGTGAATAAAATGTATAGGTTTTCTAGAAAGTTTTCCAAAAACACTTAACAGAAATATCTATAGCAGTATACTATGATTACTTTATACTAACCCAATGATAATGAATTTGACAGCTGAGAAGTACATGTGTTTATCATTTGTAAACTTCTGAATGATAGCCATTGTGACTGATGTGAGGTGATATACCTCATTATAGTTTTGATTTGCATTTCTCTGATAATTAGTGATATCAAGCATTTTTTAATGTGCCTATTGGACATTTGTATGTCTTCATTGGAGAATTGCTTGTTTAGGTCTTCTGCTATTTTTGGATTGGGTCTTTTGGTTTTTTTATTATTCAGTTGTATGACCTGTATATAGTCTGGAAATTAGGCCCTTGTCAGTCTCATCTTTTACAAATATTTTCTCCCATGCTGTAGGTTATCTTTTTGTTTTGTTTATGGTTTCCTTTGCTGTGGAAAAGCTTTTAAGTTCAATTAGGTCCGATTTGTTTATTTTTGCTTTTGTTTGTATTGCCTGGGTAGACTGCCCTATTTGAATATTGCTAAGATTTATGTCAGAGAATGTTTTGCCTATGTTTTCTTCTAAAAGGTTTATAATGTCTTGTCTTATACTTAAGCCTTTAAGCCATTTTGAGTTTATTTTTGTGTAAGGTGTGAAGGAGTGTTCTAACTTCATTGATTTACATGCAGCTGTCCAGTTTTCCTAACATCATTTGCTGAAGAAACTCTCTTTACTCCATTGTGTATTCTTGCTTCCTTTGTCAAAGATTAGTTGACCAAAAGTCTGTGGGCTTATTTCTGGGCTCTCTATTCTGTTCCATTGATCCATATGTCTGTTTTTGTATCAATATCATGCTGTTTTGATTACTGTAGCCCTGTAGTATTGTCTGAAGTCTGGGAGGGTTTTTCCTCCAGCTTCCTTCTTTTTCTTTGATATTGCTTTGGCAATTCTAGATCTTTTGTGATTGCATATAAGTTTTAGGATTATTTGTTCTAGTTCTGTGAAAAATGTCCCTAGGTAAATTGAAAGGAATCACATTAAGTCTGTAAATTTCTTTGGGTATTATGGCTATTTTAACAATACTAATTATTCCAATCCAAGAATATGGAATGTCTTTCCCTTTCTGTAAGTCATCTTTAATTTCCTTAGTCAGTGTTTTGTAGTTCTCCATGTATAAGTTTTTTACTTCCTTAGTCAGATTTATTGCTGTGTATTTTATTTTTTTGGATGTGATTTTAAAAGGGATTGTTTCTTTACATTCCTTTTCTGGTATTTCATTATTAGTGTAAAGAAATGCAACTTATTTCTGTGTGTTAATCTTGTATCCTGCTCCTTGCCAAATTCTTTTATCAGGTCCAGTAGTTTTTGTGTGGAGCCTTTAGGGTTTTTTATATATAGTTATATTTCATCTGCATATAGTGACAATTTAACCTCTCTCTTCCAATTTGGATCTCTTTTATTTCTCTTTCTTGTCTAATTGCTATGGCTAGGACTTTCAATAAAAATGCTGGAGAGGTGTGGAGAAAAGGGAACCCTCATACACTGTTGGTGAGAATGTAGTTTGATGCAGCCATTATTGAAAACAGTAGGGAGATTCTTTAAAAGACTAAAAATAGACTTACCCTGTGATCCAGCAATCCCACTCCTGGGCATATATCCAGAGGGAACCTTAATTCAAAAAGATGCATGCACCCCAATGTTCATAGCAGTGCTATTTACAATAGCAAGACATGGAAGCAACCTAAATGTCCATGGACAGATAACTAGATAAAGAAGTTATGATATATTTATACAATGGAATACTACTCAGCCATAAAAAAGAATCAAATAAAGCCATTTGCAGCAACAGGGATGGACCTGGAGATTGTCATTCTAAGTGAAGTAAGCCAGAAGGAGAAAGAAAAATACCATATGATATCACTTATATGTGGAATCTAAAAAAAAAAAAAAAAAGGATAAACAAACTTATTTATGAAAGAGAAACAGACTTAAAAACATAGGAAACAAACTTATGATTACCAGGGGAGAAAGGGATGGGAAGGAGGAAAGGAATGGGAAGGGATAAATTGGGAGTAGGAGATTTGCAGATACTAATATATATATATATAAAACAGGTAAACAATAAGTTCATACTGTATAGAACAGGGAATTATATTTAATATCTTGTAGTAAACTATGGTGAAAAAGAATATGAAAAAGAATGTATGTATATTCATGTATGACTGAAGCATTATGTTGTATATCAGAAATTGATACAACATTGTAAACAGACTATACTTCAGTTAAAAAAATGAACCTTAAAAAAAAAAAGTACATGTAAGTGATGGACAGATGTCTGCTATTTCTTGAGCTAGTGGTAAAGAGGCTAAAGACAGTATTTCAAAGGACGTAACAAATGTGAATCCAATAATGAAGAGATAGCAATAATAAAGAAATAGAGTTTGGTGGTTTTAAAAATACATTTCTGAAAGAGGAAAATCCTTTGGAAGAATGAAACAAATCTGATTCTATAATAATTTTTGAAAAATTCAGTTAATTTTCACTAAATTATTCTTCTGCATAGATTTTCCCAGCATCTTTATGGAAATAATTTTTTAAAAGATGAACTAAAGGAAAACAGACTTTTTTCAAGATAAAAGTTCCCATAAAAATATGCAATCAATTTCCAATTTTATTAATTCTATACCTTTTTAAATTACAACACTTCTACAGCATAGTCCAATAAATGATTTATAAGCTGAAAATCCTCCTTAAGACACTCCTGCAACTGCAACACGTTCATTTGACAACGCCACTTCAAATATACAAATCATATGTATTATTCAGGATACCTGTGATATCCCAACCTCTTCCAAAATGAAATTCTGGTTGATATTACCTTCCCTTTTCCTGACATTTCACAGGAAAATCTTTGCTACTCTTTTATGGCGTTTTACTTTTTACTATGCACTATAGGCTTTTACATATTTGTCTGATCCTTTCTAATGGGCCTGAATGCTGTGTCCAGCACAGCTCGGGATCATGTCTGAGGATGGTCAACCCAAGACTTAAGAAACAGAGACAAAGTAAAGAGCGAAGATGGGACCAGGGGACTCAAGATCTCGTGGATCTAAAGCCCCGAAAGCCTGTTGATATCATATTTATTAGGAGTATACAGCTCAGAAAAAAATGCATTCAAAGAGGTGGGGCTTTAGATATTGCATGCGATAAGCACTAAGTTCTGCTTGCTGGTTAACTGATTAATTTCAGGCCCATCCCTTCCAGGAACAATCGCCCTCCTGGGGGTATGCAAAATTTCTGAGTCTATCCTGTCATTGCCTCCAGGACATCTCAAGATAGCAAGTACTTCCTCTGGGTTCAACAGCATGCTTTCATGCCACAACAAAGTTCTGTTAATGGATGATCTGGCTTTACAAGACCATCCATTGTTTCACCCTAAGGAAGTATCTGCCTCCTTCGTGCCCTTATGGTCAATGTCAGGATTGCTCACCACAAATTTTCTTCAGCATAATATGTACTATAGATCATCTACTGCGCAAAACATTAAAACAAAGCAAGCATGTGCATTTTAAGCAAGCAAGTGTGAATATAATATTTTAAGCTCTTGGAAATTTAGGAGTGGCTTCTTTTCTAGCTACTTGTTGTCCAGCTACTTGTTTCCAAGCACCTGAAGACCTTTAAAGACAAGAAGTATGCTGAAATTTAAAATTTCATAGGCATTTACTTGGTTCTATTAATACATTCAAAAGAAAATGGTAACATTTGTAAATTGTGGAGTGTAGCATGAAGTACAAAAGGAACAAAAATGGAACACATGAAAGAACTATTAAAATTAAAAAGGGTAACCCTACAAATAAACTTGAACCCACACTTCCATTTTCCTGACCTTGCTGAGTTCTAGTATATACTGAATTTTATGTTTTTTATTATTTTGTTTTTCTATAATAGCTTATAAAATAACCTGTGATTATATCATTGTGCCATTTATTGTTTTGTTTGCTTGTTTTAAAATTTTTTTCATAATTTATGTAGTCTTTTGTGGCTTGAATTTTTACCTTGGACATTTTGATTTGATGATATACTACCATAAATCTATTTGTCTACCCAATTTTACTTATATATAGTATTTATTAATTTACTACTTAATTAACTTTTTCTTCATATTTGATGTTATAAGCATTATTATGCATGTCTCCTGAAGCAAGTGTGCATAGTTTCCCCAGATGATATAAATAGAAATGGAATTGCTGGAGGTATGCTTTCAGTAACTACAATTTTTAAAGTTGTTATGTCATTTTAATACCCCACTAGAAGTGTATAAAAGTTGACCCACAACTTCACCAATATATACTGTTATCAGACTTAAATTCGACCAATCTAGTGGATATATAATGTTATCTAGTTGTGATTTAAATTTGCATTTTTATAATTACCAATGTAGTTGAACACTTTTTCATGTGACTATTTATTCTAGTCCTCTTTGTAAAATGTCTGTTCATATTATTTACCTGTTTTTCTGTTTGTCTTTTATTTATTTACTGATACGTTAGAATCTTATAATAAGTTCTGTATACTGCACTAATGTTAGCTGTATATGCTGCAGATAACTTCTTTCAGCATGTGGGTTATCTTTTCATTCTCTTTAATGTATGTTTTAATTAAAATTGGTTTTTCATTTCAGTTAGTTTGAATAATTCAGACTTCATTTATGATTAGGGATTTCATAGTCTTTAAAAAACTCCCTTCCCTATACACTTGTTTTAAAGATGTGTTATATATTTTTTTAATTTGCCTTTTACTTATAATTGCTTAATCAATTGAAAGTTGATTTTTCTGTACAGTGTGAGGTAGATCTACAGTTTTACTTTTCCCTTTGGGTAATCAGTTGTCTCAGAGAATGTATTGATTAGTCTCTCTTTTCCCAGTGATCTGCATTGCCATATTAATCATAAACAAATCTTCTGGGTTTTGTTTCTGTGTTATTAGTTCCATTGGTTAATTGTCTACCCTTGGGTTAACACCACATGGTCTTAATTACTTTTAGTCTATGATATTAATAACAAGTACAAATGGTCTGTCTCCATCTCCAGCAAAGTATTGTTTTTCCCAGAACTACTCATTTAGTCTTGGCTCTTTTCACTTTTCATACACATTTAAAGATTCATTGTTAATATTCTTTTTTTAAAAATCTGTTGAATTTGAGTGGTTTTTAATCATAATGAATCAATGTATAATTCATGTGAAATAAAAATCCATAAATAATGTATGTCACTTATTATTAAGCCCTTTTTTTACTGATTTTAATCATACTTTAATTTTTCTAATAAGGATGTATACAATTTTTATATATTAAAAACTTTATCTTAACTTTTGATATTTATAAGATTTTTTATAAATATCGTCATTTTAAATTAAAAATTTTACTGTTTTGAGTAGTAATTACAATTTCATTTGTATATTAATCTTTAGATTATTTAGCTTGCTTATACAATGATATAATCAGAGAATACTGGCCTTTCTGATTCTTCCTTTCTAGTCCTTGTAGAGTTTATTCTTGTATAGAATTGGCTAGTTCCCTCTGTACAATCGCAAATACAAATCTTGCTCCTAATTTCAAAGGGAATACTTCTACTAGTCCACCTTTATTATATATATATATTTTTTTTTTAATTGAAGTATACTGTTTACAATGTTGTGTCAATTTCTTGTGTACACAATAACACCAGTCATAAAAATGATATTTGCTATGGATTTGTTGTAAAGTTACCCTTTATCACATTGATAAGTTTTATTTCTCATTTCCCAAATATTTTCTGGGATAAATTTTAGCAAGTAACTTTTCTCCATAATTTGGAAGTGATTGCATTTCTTTTCATTTATCTGTTGAAGAACCAAATGAAACTTATAAAATATTTTTATGTTAAGCCATTCTCCCATTACTGGAATAAACCCAGATTGATTAGGTCCCTATATAGCTGTATTAATCAACTAAGAGTAATTGATATCTATATACTATTTCATCTAAAAATAGCAGAATACATATTCTCTCCAGTTCACATGAACTATTCACTGGGATAGGCTACATTCTTCTGTTGCAGTCTTTTTAAAAAAATTGAAGTGTAGTTGATTTATAGTATTGTGTTAGTTTCAGGTATATAGCATAGTGATTCAGTTTTTTTTCTGATTATATTCCAGGTTATTACAAGATTTTGAGTATAATTCCCTATGCTATACCATAAATCATTGTTGCTTAATATTTTATGTATAGTAATTTGTATCTGTTAATCCCACATTCCTAATTTGTTCCTCCCCACTTCCCTCTATGCTTTGATAACCGTAAGTTTGTTTTCTGTATCTGTGAGTCTGTTTCTGTTTTGCATATAGATTCAATTTGTATTATTCTTTAGATTCCACATGTAAATAATATCGTATAGTATTTTACTTTCTCTGATTTAGTTTCCTAAGTATAATATTCTCTAGATACATCCATGTTGCTGCAAATGGTAATATTTCATTCTTTTTATGGATTAATAATATTCCATTGTGTGTGTATGTATATATATATATATTTCATTTTGTGTATATATATATATATATATGTGTATGTATATATATATATATATATATATATATATATATATATATATATACCACTTCTTCTTGAGCCAATTGTCTGTTGATGGGTTCTTGGATTGTTTCTATATCTTTGCTGTTGTAGGTAGTGCTGCATTGGGTGCATGTGTCTTTTTAATTAAAGTTTTCACTTTTCTGGATATATACCTGGGAGTGGGGTTACTGGATCATATGGTAGCTCTGTTTTTAAAATTTGCTGAAGACCTTAACAGACACCTCATCAAAGATGCAAAAAATCATATGCAAAGATGCTCCATATTATGTATCATTGGGGAAATGCAAATTAAAACTACAATGAAATACCACTACATACCTATTTGAATGGCCAAATCTAGAACACTGACAAAGCCAAATGCTGACAGGGATGTGGAACTACAGGAACTCTCATACATTGCTGATGGAATGAAAATGGTACAGCCACTTTGGAAGATAGTTTCGTAGTTTCTTAAAAAGTAAACATGCTTTTATTATATGATCCAGCAATTACACTCCTTGGTGTTAGCACAGAGGAGATGGAAATTTATATCCACATGGAAACTTGAATATGGATATTTATAGCAACTTTATTTGCTATAAATTGCCAAAATGTAGAAGTAACCAATATATACTTCAGTAGGTGAATAAATACACAATGACACATTCAGATAATGGAATATTATTCAACACTGAAAAGAAAATGAGCTAACGAACCAATCATGAAAAGAATGGAGGAAACTTAAATACATATTGCTAAGTGAAAGGAGCCAATCTGAAAAGGCTACATATTGTATGATTCCAACCATATGACATTCTGAAAACAGCAAAACATAAGTGACAGTAAAAATTTCATAGTTGCCAGGCATAGAAAAGGGATGGCGTGAGTAGGTGAAACACTGAGGTTCTTAAGGACAATTAAAATACTCTATATGGTGCTATAATGATGGATACATGTCATTACGCATTTGTCCAAACCCATAGAATGTACTACACCAAGAGTGAACCCTAAGTTAAACTATGGACTTTGTGTGATTTTGATGTATCAATGTAGGCTCAACAAATGTACCATTCTGGGGGTGAATGATGTTGATGATTGGGGAGGCTATGCATGTGTAGGGGCAGGGTATGTATGGGAAATCTGTATCTCCCTCTGAGTTTTGTTGTGAATCTAATATTACTCTGCAGAAAGTCTTTACACACGCACACACACACGTAACTTAGAGTTCTAGTTATGAGCCCTTTCCCACTAATATACCAGAAAATATGCTTCAGATAACTCATTAATGGCTGAGAAAACTTCAGCAAAATATGAGATGTGAGCATGAATATACAAAAATGAAACTGGATAAATATGTAAGAGAGTAATGTGGAAATAGCATATATTTTTACAAGGTACAGATAGGTAAATGTGAATTATCTTAATGCACTTATTAAGGATTCTTAGTTTTCAGTGTTTTTATTTTGTAAAATTTCAGACACATAAATTTTCATGAAAAATAAAATGAACATTCCATACAAGCTTCACCCATATCTAGGAATTTTGGCCAATGGGAAACACTGAAGGCTAGTTTCTGTGTATTGTAGCTATCTCCCCATCTTTTATATCACTAAACTTACTGGCGCAAGTAAATTTTCCATGTTCCCCATATACCACCCCATACCAGTCCGGAATCTGCCACTATTAATGCTAGATTTTTTTATTGCTATTAGGATATGGATTATATCATCTGAGTCATTGTATGTTAATAATGATATTTCTTATTCTAATCCAAAAATAAAAGCTTTTAGGGTCTATTTTCCATTTTATATTTCTATCTCATTTTTCCTGTAGTGAAACATCTGATTGTACCAGATAGCAATGTATTACTCATATGTTCAATTCTGTAATAAGTAGGAAGTAGTTTCAAAATTGCTTTACTACTACTACCAAAACAAACTTACTAACTAAAGTGCAAAATATCTTTGCATCACTTTTTCTTTTCCCCTCAAGATATATTCTGCTAGGGCTATATAGTTAAAATACTACGTTAGAAAGTTACTTAATTACCTTAATTGCTTCTTTTTTAAAACTCTGTGGTTATATTAAAATTTTATGTGAAATTATATTCAAATGTTTTTATTTTTATATTCAATATGAGGTTTTCTCTTTTTCCCCCATCCTTGTTGATTAACATTTTATGTAAACTATGTTATGATTCCTAAAGTCAAAACTGTATTAGAAGGTATACTTTAAGCAGTATCTCTTTTCTTATCTCCTAAGCTAGCCCCATAAACCCTGGTAGGTAAATATTTTCATTCATTTCTGATTATTCTTATTATACAAATATAAGTAAATGCATACATTTTTTTAAAACTTCCACACTCCCTTTTTGTTTATTTATTTTTTTATTTATTTTTACACAAATGAGGGCTTACTGTAAACAACCTTTTCCATTAGCTTCTTCACTTAACAATGTGTACTGGAAATCACTCTCTGGTTTATTCTTATTTAAAAAAAAATTTCGAGTTTGTATCTTTTTCTCCCCAATAATGCATATGTATTATCTCCTCAATAATGCATATGAATGTCCTTTACCTACAGTCTAGCGAAAGTATATCTTGTCAAACTTTTGAATTTTTCCCAACTGGTGAGAAATAAAATCTCTGTGTTAGTATTTTATTTCACATTTAACTTATGGTTGAATCTGATCATCTTTATTTATGTTTTAGACTCATTTTGTGACAGGTTTTTCTTTTTGCCAAATTTTCAAGACTTTAAGCATATTAACCCTTTGTCTGTGATCTGTTATAAATAGTGTATTCCACTTTATAATCTGCCTTTTGATTCTTCATGTTTCTTGTCAAATTTATTATTGTAAAAAATTGTTATTTTAGTTTAGTCATGATTATCACTATTTTCCTTTAATGCATCGAAAATTTGAATCATATTCAGAAAGTCATTACCTGAAGTTTTTTACTAGCAATTGTATAATTTTATTTTTTATATTTAGATTTCTAATATATTTAAATCTTTTTGATGTATAGTGTGAAATATAGATTTAGTTTTAATTTTTCCCAATTGGCTCTATCATTTTTCTAAAACCATTTCTTAGAGTCAATTTTTCTTGAATGATTTGAGCTGCCACTTTATCAAATGCTAAATATTCCTTTATATTGGAATGCGCATGTGAATTTTCTATTTTATGCAATGATTTGTCTGTTACTTCAAAATTCATCATTATTTCTCCTTATTGTTTGCAGGCCAATGATCAGGTCTCAATACAGTTTGTGCTCTCTACTCTGGAAGGAAAATTGTACATATTGAAAGGATTGCAAAGCTTGGCTAATATAGTTTAGTAGGAACAAGTGGATATACTTGGAGTTGAACATGAGGAGTTTTTTTGTTTTGTTGACCAGTGGTAGAAGGCTGAATAGGAGATACATTATGGTAGGAACTTTTGGAATCAATATTAATCTATTGCTGAAATTGTTCCTTGAAGCTTATAAACATAGAAAGTCAACAGTAGATGAGGTAAAGAGTCTGGTACTACTCTTGAACAGTATATGGGAAGGGATCAGAAGGCCTAGGAGGAAAGACTGAAGTGTTATGATTTTATCTTGTGAGGCTCGAGAATCCACACGGACCAATTCCCCAGGAGATCACAGAGTATATTTTTCTAAACCAATCAGTGGGACTCAGTCCAGTCTCTGAAAATCTCAGTCATGACTGTCCTCTGAAGGTGGAAGTTAACAGGGAATACTGCCTTTGGAAAACCCTTCCTAGAATTTTAGAATGGCCAAGTAGCATCACTTAATCTACAGAAACAATGTGAAAGTAATTATAGTAACATGAGTCAGACTATAATTGCCATCAGGGGGACTTTGATTCATAAAGATGAGCAGTGATGTTTGCTATATTCCTAGGTAGCCATTTGACTTCTAGGTAATCAAATACAAAAGCAATAACTTGTCACATTGTTATTTGCCTAAGTACCTACTCACTCACATTCCAGGTGTAGTGCACCATGTAATTTTATGTTTATTCAAAGCTCATGATAGAATTGGTATGATTTATCTATAGTCAAATTATAGGCATTTAGGGAATGGAAGCACACATTTTTGGAATGGATGCTCTGGATGAGTGAATGTTTTCTTGCGATCATTCACTGATTCAGTCAGAGGTTATTGATCAAGCAGAAGACTGGATTCTGGTATTGTGAAACACACACGCATACACAAACAGAATCTTTTCCATATGATCTTATTCTGAGACACACACATATGTAATTGTAACATATTAAAGCTTAAAAATCATAAAGCCAGTGTGTTTCAAGTGAATGAAAGCATAAAAGAAACATCTAAATTTGCCATGGAAATTTTGGAAATTTTTTTAGAAAAAAGAACTATTTGGCATAGTATTTGAAGAATGAGGAAACTTTCAAGATTAACACATGAGGAATGTCTGTGAAGAGAGTAAGACGTTAAAAATATAAGTATTTGGGAATTTCAGTCTGTAAAGTTCAAAGTACATGAAAACCATGTGCCTTATTTTATTTGCATGGTATTCTATGCTGATGTATCCCAATATTGAAGTAGAAACTTTGGGAATAAGCATCAAATAATTGTACTTCAAAGTGCAAGCTAAAAGAAATTTATTAACAGCTAGATTTAGAGCCAGAAATTTAAGCAACATTACTAACTGGTATAAAAGAGATTAAAGAAATAGCAAGATAATGAGTGTCTCTGAATGACCTTAACAGTATAGACTGGTGCTAAGTTTAGTGAAGAGGATGAGAATTCACTTTGGGTTTTCTAGTTAATTTTCAGTAGCAGTTGTCTTTGAAGTTCCGTTAAAGGCTAATGTCCCAGTAGCCCTATACTTTGAATTTCTTACTACCTGTTCACAACCACTGAGAACAATTTATCGTTTATAATGTACACACACACACTTACTCTTAGTCACATACAAGAAAACTGGTTTAATAGGAGCCCATGTGGAGAATTGGAATAGACACCCAGGCTTCAGGCTTAATCATGATGCTTGAAGTAAAGTCTTAAGAGGAAACTACTGATTTTAAAAGATTAGAAGCTAAACCAACAAAATAGTTTCTTAAAATTGATGTGATTAAACTCCAGGTGGCTCTGGACTTCAGTGTATACAGTACAAGTCCCTTCAGTTGACACAGATGAAGTAAAATGATTGTCAGCAGTTGTGCTGAAACCTAACAGTAAACCAGTTGATTTTATATTTTGTGTTTGCTGAGGGGCAACTGCTAAAATGGAGACATTAAATTAACAAATAATGTAACATCAGGACCAGGGTCCCATTTTAGGACACATTTAAATCTTTACAGCATTTCTCTCTTGTAATTGCTCTGATTTTTGAGCTCCATTTTACTTAATGACATTCAGTGAACTGAATTGCTTCAGTGAAATGAAAAAGCAGCAAGGAAATTCTGTGAAAGGTTTGATTTCAACCCCTCTTTTAGCCTAGTTTCTCAATAACTGTATACCTTGATTATATAATCTTTGACTCATGGTTTATCCACTATCAAAATGGAAAACCATTCAGGAGTGATATGGTTCCCTACCTTGTATGTGTAGTATTTATCACTAGGACATTAAAAATAAATTACAATATTTGAATTCAAAATTTCTCTACTGCTATCCCTAGATTTATTGCTTTTAAATCCTGCAAGCTGAAAAATTTCATACATGAATGAATGCATATGTTTTTCTTAGTGATTATAATTCATATATTACTTCTTCTGGTCATTTGGTTAAAGTATTAAGTGCTGATGACATTTCTACACTGATCTGTCCATTCACAGTTAATTTTATATTTTAAAAATGATGTTCTACAGAAAGATGTAAAAAAGGAGGTTAGCAGAAATTAAGGTTTTATAAATACTCCTTTCTCTTGCTTGCTTTAGAGCTCTAACGCATGCTGAGATTTTACGTACAGGATGAGATTTTTTATATTTAAACAGATGATAAAAGGCAAACCAACAACTGCACCAGTAAGTTGC